>NC_083412.1:91455135-92659421 GCF_020745735.1 Hemiscyllium ocellatum | reverse complement strand
GGGTCATGTCTTTTTGTGACTAGTTGGTGTTCGTGTATCCTGGTGGCTAGTTTTCTGCCTGTTTGTGAGGCAATCTACTTTTGTAGCATAAACAGGAAGGTGGATTATTATCTGAATGGTGATAGATTGGGGAAGGGGAAGGTGCAACAAGACCTGGGTGTCTTTATACAAGGTTTCTTAAAAGACAGCATGTAGGTGTAGCAGGTGCTAACAAAGGCAAATAGTACATTGGTCTTCATAGTGTGTGGATTCAAGAACAGGAGCAGGGATATCTTGCTGAAATTGGACAGGCTCTTGGTGACACCACACCTGGAGTATTGTGCAGTTTTGGTCTCCCTATTTGAGGAAGGATGTTCCGGCTTATGCCTGAAACATTGACTCTCCTGCTCCTCAGATTCTGCCTGACCTATTGTGCTTTTCCAGTGCCATACCTTTAGACTCTAACTTCTCTAACATCTGCAGTCCTCACTTTCGCCTGGGCCAGGAAGACCATGCAACCAAAGTTTACCAGACTGCTTCTTGGCATAGTGGGCCTGATGTATGAAGAGAAACTGGATCAGTTAGCACTATATTAATTGGAGTTTAGAAGAATCTCTGGCATTCTTGCAGGACTAGCAGGGTCAACACAAGAAGGATGTTCCTGATGACAAGGGAGACCCAAAACCAGGGATTACAGTCTGAGGATATGAAGTAGGCAATTTAGGAAGAGATGAGGAGAAATTTCTTCACCCAGAGAGTGGGGAGCCTATGGAATTCTCTGCCACAGAAAATAGTTGGGACCAAAACATTGAATGTTTTCAAGAAAGAATTAGATATCGTTCTTCAGGCTAAATGATCAAAGAGTATGAGGAAAAAATGGAAACGGGGACTGAGTTGGATGATCAATCATGATCATATTGATTGAGAGAGCAGGCTTGAAGGGCTGAATGGCCTATTCCTGTTCTTATTTTCTATGTTTCTGGATAAAAGTTAACACCAATAAGGATCAGCGTGAAGCTGCCAATGGTCATAAAAATCCAAATTGTTCATGAATGTCCTTTTATAGAAGGAAATCTAGCATCCTTAACCTGTCTGACCGACATATGATTCCAGCAATATTGTTAGATTTTAACTAACTTCTGAATATTAGAGCAAGTTATTCAGTTATATTCTAGAAGATGGCTCAGCCCACCACCTTCTCAAGGACATGCAGGGATGAGAATTATATTGTCACTGCATGTAACTTGTTCTGAAGAAGAATCATACTGTACAGGTAGAAGATCCTTTATCTGAACATCCAAAAACCGAAAGCACCGAAATCTGAACTTTTTTTTGTGAAGTTTTTTTCTCATTAACAAGGTTGTTTGATGAGCAAACAATTACCCCAAGTTGACACCAACTCGATGTGTGATGTAGGGAGTGGGGCGTAGCCAAGCATATTCTTTCTTAGAAATTTCCTCCTCCAGTAAGATTTTTAAAAATTTCACCATTAAACTATCACTATTCCGAAAACCAAAAAAATTTCCAAATTCCGAAAAACAGCTGGTCCCGAGCATTTCGGGTAAAGGATCTTTTACCTGTGCTAGAATTGATGAAGTGATCTCCAGCATCTGCAGACCTCATTTTTTGCCCGTAGAATTGATGAAGGGCAGTTAAACAACTCACTGGAGGAAGATGCTCCACAAATATCCCTAGGGAGTTCAACGCATGGTTGCAAAAGATAAGGCTGAAGTATTTGCAACCATTTTCGATATGGAGTGGGTGAGTGAATGATCCACTTTGGCCTTCCTCAGAGGCCCCAGCATCATAGAAACCAGCCTTCAGTCAATTCAATTCATTCAATTTGATATCAAGAAATAGTTGGAGGCACTGAGTACTCCAAAGGTAATGGGCCCTGACAATATTCTAGTGATAATATTAAAATATGCTTTTGACCTTGCCAGGCCTGTCACTAAACTTTTCCTGTAGAGCTTGCAACGCTGGAATCTACCAAAAATGTGAAAAATTGCCTGGAGACATCTTGTGCCCAAGAAGTTGGACAAAGCCAACTTGGCACTTACTGCTCCAGTCTGTTATTGATCATCAGCAAATTATTGGAACATGTCTTTGATTAATTTATTGTCATGTGTACCTAAGTACAGTGAAAAGCTCTGTTTACGAGCAGTACAAACAGACCACAGTAAGTAAGGATGTACAGATCAGAGGTTGTCCAAAGCAAAGGAATACAGGTTACATTTTACAGGGCATGCGCCAGGTGAGGTCAATATTAGCAAGATCAGCATTATTTAAGACTAGAGGGTCTATTCAGCTGTCCAATTACTGCTAGGAAGAAGCTGTTCATGAACCTGCTATTGTGTGTGTTCAGGCTTCTGTCTCTTTTGCCTGATGGAAGAGGTTGCAAGAGAGCATTACTGGGCTGTGATGGGTCTTTGATGGTGACAGCCTATTCACGGCAGCAGGGATTGTAAATGGTGTCCATGATCGAAGGTTGGCATCGGTGATGGTCTGGGCTGTGCACACCATCTTCTGCAAATTTCCTACAGTTCTGGGCAGAGCAGTTACTGTACCAGGTCATTATGCATCAGGACAGTATGCAATCAATGATGCATCTGAAGAAGTTTGGTGAGGGTCCTCAGCACTATCAAGCTCAGCACTTGCTTAGCAATAACTTGCTCACTGCCCAGTTTGGGTTCCGGGGGACCGCTCAGCTTGTGACCTCTTTGCAGCTTGGGTTTAAGCATGAACAAAAAAGGCTGAATTTCAGATGTTAGATGAGAGAGAGTGTCCTGGACATCAAGACTGCATTTTAATGAGTGTGGTATCAAGGGGCTTTGGTAAAATTATTTGAGTTAATTGGAAACAGGGAGAAAAGAACTCCACTGGTTTGAGCCAGTCGTTTTGGAGGTCAGTCACCTCAGCTCTAAAATATTTCTGCAGGGGTTTCTCAGGGTCATATCCAGAGCCCTTAAACCTTCAGTTGATTTAACAATGACCTTCCCTCCACCATAACTGGGTGAGTATAAGGGGTACAATTAGTAAGTTTGCAGATGACACCAAAATTGGAGGTGTAGTGGACAGTGAAGAGGGTTACCTCAGAGTATAGCAGGGTCTTGAACAGATGGTCCAATGGGCTGAGAAATGGCAGATGGAGTTTAATTCAGGTAAATGTGCGGTGCTACAGTTTGGGGAAGCAAATCTTAGCAGGACTTATAACCTAATGATAAGGTCCTTGGGAGTGTTGCTGAACAAAGAGACCTTGGAGTGCGGTTCATAGCTCCTTGAAAGTGGAGTTGCAGGTAGATAGGATCGTGAAGAAGGTATTTGATATGCTTTCCTTTATTGGTCAGAGTATTTGGAGCTGTGCCCCCTCATATGAGCGGACGTCATCATCCTAGGAAAAAGATTCTCACTGTCCACCCTCTCTAATCCTCTGATCATCTTGTATGCCTCTATTAAATCCCCTCTTAGCCTTCTTCTTTCCAATGAGAACAGACCCAAGTCCCTCAGCCTTTCCTCATAAGACCTGCCCTCCAGACCTGGCAACATTCTGGTAAATCTCCTCTGCACCTTTTCTGATGCTTCCACATCTTTCCTGAAATGCTGCACCAGAACTGTATTCCAAGTGAGGCTGCACTAGCATTTTATACATTTACATCATGACATCACGGCTCTGGAACTCAACCCCTCTACCAATAAAACTAAACGCACCGTATGCCTTCTTAATAGCACTATCAACCTGGGTGGCAACTTTCAGGGATCTATGCACATGGACGCCAAGATCCCTCTGCACATCCACACTACCATGACTATTTCCATTGACCCAGTATTCTGCCTTCCTGATTTTCTTCCCAAAGTGAATCACCTCACGTTTATCTGCATTGAACTCCATTTGCCACATCTCAGCCCAATTCTGCAGTATTTCCAAGTCTGGATGAGTGGTGCTGGAAGAGCACGGCAGTTCAGGCAGCATCCAAGGAGCAGAGAAATCCAAGTCCCCCTGCAACCTGCAACATTCTTCCAAACTGTCCAATACTGTGACTTTTGCATCATCTGCAAACTTACTAACCCATCCATGTATGCCTGCATTCAAGTCATTTATAAAAGTGAAAACAGCAGTGTCCCAAAACAGATCCTTGTAGTACACCACTAGTAACGGACTCCAGGCTGAATATTTTCCATCAACCACCACTTGCTACCTTCGTACAGAAAACTAGTTTCTAATGTGGTGGCGCAGTGGCTCAATGGTTAGCACTGCTGCCTCACAGCGCCAGGGACCCGGGTTTGATTCCTGCTTTGGGCGACTGTATGTGTGGAGTTTGCACATTCTCCCCGTGTCTGCGTGAGGTTTCTCCGGGTGCTCCAGTTTCCTTCCCCAGACCAAAGATGTGCAGGTCAGGTGAATTGGTCATACTAAATTGCCCACAGTGTTAGGTGCATTAGTCAGAGGGAAATGGGTCTGGGTGGGCTACTCTGTAGAGGGTTGGTGTGGACTTGTTGGGCTGAAGGGCCTGTTTCCATACTGTAGGGAATCCAATCTAAACCAAACTGCTAAATCGCCTTCAAACCTATGCCTCCACATTTCTCCAAACGCCTACCATGTGGAACCTTATCAAAGACTTTATTGAAGTCCACGTACACCACATCAACTGCCCCACCCTCATCCAGATGCTTGGTCATCTTCTCAAAAATCTCAGAGGTTTGTGAGATATGACCTGCCCTTGACGAAACCATGTTGACTATCTCCAATCAAATTGTTGCTTGCTAGATGATTATAAATCCTATCTCTTATAATCCTTTCCAACACTTTCCTACAACAGATGAAAGACTCACTAGTCTATAATTACCTGAGTCATCTCTACTGCCCTTGAACAAAGGCACAACATTCGCAATTCTTCAGTCCTCTGGTACTAAACCTGTAAACAATAACGACTCAAAGATCAAGGCTAAAGCCTCGCCCATCTCCTCACTAGCTTCCCAGAAAATTCTTGGAAAAATTCCATCTGGCTCAGGGGAAGTACCTACTTTTACACCTCCTTGAGTTGATAACACCTCCTTACTAACTTCAATCCTTTCTAGTCTAATAGCCTGTATCACAGTCTTCTCCTCTACAATATTCTCCTTTTCCTGAGTGAAAAGCAGATCAGAAATAATTGTTTAGCACCTCTCCGATCTCCACAGGGCCCACACACAACTTCCTACTTCTGTCTTTGACTGGCGGTATTCTTACCCGAGTCAGTTGTTTATTCCTCACATAACTATAGAAAGCTTTAGGGTTCTCCTTTATTCTACCTGCTAACGACTGCTCATGTCCCCTTCTTGCTGTTCCTAACTCTCTCTTTAAATCCTGCCTATCTAATCTGTAACTCTGCATCATCTCATCTGAACCATCTTATCCCAATGTCACATAAGCCTCCCTTTTCCATTTAACAAGAGATATGATTTCTTTAGTAAACCAAGGTTCCCTTACCTTATCACTTCCTCCCTGCCTGACAGGGACATATCTATCAAGGAGACGCAATATCTGTTCCTTAAACCAGCTCCGCATTTCAATTGTCCCAATCCCCTGCATTTTGCTACCCCATTCTATGCCTCACCACACTCCTCAACTCTGATCTCCAGCATCTACAGTCTGCACTTTCTTCCAAGTGAGAACTGACACTCTAAGCTCTCCCAACAATCTCCTTGGGCTACATTTTCAGAAACAACATTTTTTCCAAAAAAAAAATCAGAAAAAAACCTCTTCTGTTTGGGTTCCAGTGACAATGACATGACAGAGGACCTCTCTAACCACTGACAAGTTAGTGATAATACAATTTTGTTGATGCAGGAAATCTGAAGAAAAAAGCAGAAAGTGCTGCAGAAACTCAGTAGCAGCATTGGTAGAGAAGGAAGTAGTTAACAATTTGAGTTTTTCAACTTTATTCATTGGAGGTGAGTATCACTGGCTGGGCCAACGTTTATTGCTCACACCCAATTGGCCTTGAGAAGGTGGTGGTGAGCTGCCTTTTGAACTGCTGTAGTCTGTGTGCTGCAGGTAGACTCACATTGCCATGAGGCTGGCAGTTCTGTTTGAGCAGTCTTGGTAAATATTTGTAGGGCATCTTGTAGATGGTTTAATGGACCAGACCAGGCCCCCCTCAATACATTTCAAGAAAGTAGCCCACACCCTAACTTTGCTCGAGTCAAGAGTGTGGTTCTGGAAAGCAACGCAGGTCAGGCAGTATCTGATGGGCAGGAAAATCGATGTTTCAGGCATAACCCTAATTTTGCTAGTTGTTTTCATCAGGAGTGGAGCGGATATTTTAGAAGAGTTGCAGCTGGTCAAACCACTTAGTTTTAAACAAAACAAAATTTATTTCCAACATTACCAAATGAAACAGACAAAAGAGAACAGAATCCTGAATGACTTAACCTATCAAAAAAATCCATCAGATTATCCCTACTTAATGATGCTGTTCCAAATACTTGCTACAATTCCCATAAACACCCTTTGGCACAAAAGGTAAAATCAAACACAGGGTCTTACAGGAGAGAGGGAGGTGGCAGTGTGGAACACCCTCTTCCATGGAGCTGTTTCATGGACCAGCCACCTTCAAACTACCTGACTGCTTTCAGTGAACAGCCAGACTGCTAAAATCAAACCAAACCAAACCAGAGGAAAGCTGAGCTGAGAGAACTGGACACTTCCCTTTCATTGTATAAGTGCTATTTAAGAAAAAAAAATGAAAGCCTTATGTCTGAGGCAGTATGTGTTAGTCATAATCAAATTGGCCATAAAACCCAATAAACCCATAGTTTTCAGAGTTTGTGTTTTTTACGACCTCCTGAAAAAAAACCAAGGACAACATAACCTTGTTGAAGGAGCAGCAGCATTGCACTGGGACACACTACTGCAGTTTGTAGATTTGCTGCCCTTCACATTGGCTGCTTTTCTGCAGTACTGCTTTTGCCATCACTGTTGCAATGTACCAACTGTAGCAGCCAACATATACACTAAAGTAAATATGAATCTTGCCAACAATACCCACATGGCAATAATTAAAGCTGGAACATAATTACCTTGCTTATGATGAGAAGGCAACATGCTGATTCAGTAGTTAGCACTGCTGCCTCAGAGACCCAGGGACACAGGCTTGATTCTATCCTTGGATGACTACCTGTGTAGAGTTTGCCCTTTCTCCCCGTGTCTGCGTGGATGTCCTCTGGGTGCATTGGTCTCCTCCCAAAGTCCAAGGATGTGCAGGTTAGGTGGATTGGCCATGATAAATTGCCCATAGTATTTGGAAAGTGCAGGCTTCGTGGGTAAGCCATGAGGAATGCAGGGTAACTGGGATAGAGTGAGTCTGGGTGAGATGCTCTTCGGAGGGTCAGTGTGGGCTGATTGGTCTTCTTCCATATTGTAGGGATTCTATGAAACTATGACATTGGAAATTTGGTTTCTTTCAATGTTCATCAGCCTCCTGAATCAGTAAGACTGAAACTGCAAACTCTCATTTTTGTGAGGTATTTTTAGAGGTGTTTAGTTTTGCTGTATATTTTTTGTTCTCTCTCAATTCACTATTTTTAATCTCTCCTTGTATGTTGCATTTGCCATTATCATGAAGGAAACAAAGCAGCCAATGTGCACACTACAAATTCCCACTTTTCTTTCAGTCGTTCTTGGGATGTGGACATCCCTGGCTAGACCAATATTTATTTTTCATTCCTGATTAGGCAGAGATCAGTTTGAAAGCAACCACATTGCTATTGGTACTTGTAGGCCAGACCAGGTAAGGACAGCAGATTTCCTTCCCCAAAGGATATTAGTGAACCAGATGGTTTCGAAATGACCACAAATGACCAGGTAATCTGATATACAGAGAATCTGATATAGAAATAAAAACAACCCTCGGCTCCATTCAGACTACCCTAGATGATCATGACTGCTTCGAAATCACAACGTACTGAAACCCCACCCCACTCAAAATCATGTGCTGTCCTGGAGGAAATGACAAAGTAACTAAAAACAATTTGGAGAAAGGAATCCTGTCAGATTATTTATGCTGTATGAATTGAGGGATAAAAAGCATTGACATGGATAAGGCATTCCGTCTTTTTAGATTAGGTTCCCTCCAGTATGGAAGCAGGCCAACTGACCCAACAAGTCCACACCAACCCTGCGAGTAACCCACCCAGACCCATTCCCCTTTTATTTAGCCTTGACTAATGCACCTAACACTACGGGCAATTTAGCACAGCCAATTCGTCTGGCCTGCACATCTTTGGACTGTGGGAGTAAACCGGAGCACCCAGAGGGAACCCGACAGACACCATAAGACCATAAGACATAGGAGTGGAGGTAAGGTCATTTGGCCCATCAAGTCCACTCCGCCATTCAATCATGGCTGTTGGGCATTTCAACTCCACTTACCCGCATTCTCCCCGCAGCCCTTAATTCCTTGTGACATCAAGAATTTATCAATCACCCTGACACGGGGAGAACGTGCAAATTCCACAGTCACCTGAGGTAGGAACTTAACCTGAGTCTCTGGCACTGTGAGGCAGCAGTGTTAACCACTGAGACACTATGCCATCCCAAAGTCTTTGAATTAATGTTGCTGAAGTCTTTGCCCACTCCATTTGAGAGGTCAGATGGGCCTTTAAATTGAAGGTATGTCTCTAAAAGCTTGCACTTCCATGAGGAATACCTTGACGCATCCTGCTGCTCGGCTGTTATCAGTTCCTACCATCAATCAGCCCGCAATGTTGCCATCACCTCATCAGAACTTTGCAGACTGCCACATTTATTCATATCTTACTTTGAACAAGCAAAAACAAGACTAAAGCCAAATCCTTTTTGTGCCACTCAACTGCAAATAGTCATTATAAAACTTCAATATACCAACACTGAGATTATTCAACAGAACCATATGAGATTTGGTCTCCCATTGAATTTTTTTATGGCAGAGAGCTAGCAAATCATGTTGTATTGACATCGTTTGAGCAAAGCTAACTTGGGCTGTGATTGAGTAGATGAAGGAAACTTTTTCTACATGGGGACATTGGCGATAAGAAAAGTGGATTCCTTTCTCCAAATCATCTATGTTTTTAGTTACTTTGTCATTTCCTCCAGGACAGCACATGATTTTGAGTGGGGTGGGAATTCTGTATATCATGTTATAGAAGGTGTCATGATCATCTAGGGTAGTTTGGATGGAGCCAGGCGTTGTTGTTATTCCTATATCAGATATTCTTTATATCAGATGTGAGCAACAAGAGTCAGGTAGGAGATATTTTTTAACAATGACTTGTTCTGATCTGGGATGCACTCTGTGTAACAATGATAGAAACAGTTTCATCAGTAATTTTCAAACAGGAAATAGATATATACTTTCAAAGAAAATAAATTTTTCTGACCGCTGGAGAAAGAGTAAGGGAAATGGAGCTGGTTAGTAACTCTATCAGTGGGCTAGCACAGATACAATAGGCAAAATGGTCCTGTCTCTGTGATACAACTCTGTGTAACATAATGGTAAATACATTGCTAAAGGAAAATTCATGTTAAATATAAGATATATAACCCAAGAATGGAAGTCATGGAATATAAGCATTTAAGAGTCGTCTCAGAGTGCATTCTCCATTGACATTTCCTTTGACCTATCCTTTAGACCATAGAACATTAGAAAAATACAGCGCAGTACAGGCCCTTCGGCCCTCGATGTTGCACCGACCGAAGTCTACCTAACCTACACTAGCCCTATAACCTCCATATGCTTATCCAATGCCCGCTTGAATGACCATAAAGAGGGAGAGTTCACCACTGATACTGGCAGGGCATTCCATGAACTCACAACCCACTAAGTAAAGAATCTACCCCTAACATCTGTCCCATACCAACCCCCCCTTAATTTAAAGCTGTGTCCTCGAGTAACAGCTGACTCCATACGCGGAAAAAGGTTCTCACTGTCAACCCTATCTAAACCCCTAATCATCTAGTACACCTCTATCAAATCTCCCCATAACCTTCTTTTCTCCAATGAGAATAGCCCCAAGTGCCTCAGCCTTTCCTCATACGATCTTCCTACCATGCCAGGCAACATCCTGGTAAACCTCCTCTGCACTCGTTCCAATGCCTCCACATCCTTCCTATAGTATGGCGACCAAAACTGCACACAATACTCCAGATGAGGCTGCACCAGAGTCTTATACAACTGCAACATGACCTCAGGACTCCGGAATTCAATTCCTCTACCAATAAAGCCCAGTACGCCATATGCCTTCTTCACAGCACTATTTACCTGGGTGGCAACTTTCAGAGATCTGTGTACATGGACACCAAGATCCCTCTGCTCATCCACACTACCAAGTAGCCTACCATTAGCCCAGTATTCCATCTTCTTGTTACTCCTACCAAAGTGAATGACTTCACACTTAGCTACATTGAACTCCATTTGCCACCTTTCTGCCCAGCTCTGCAACTTATCTATATCCCGCTGTAACCTGCCAGATCCTTCTTTGCTATCCACCACTCTACCGACTTTCGTATCATCCGTAAACTTGCTCACCCAGCCTTCAAGCCCCTCCTCCATGTCATTTATAAAAATGACAAACAGCAATGGTCCCAAAACAGATCCTTGTGGAACACCGCTAGTAACTGCACCCCAAGATGAACCTTTACCATCAACTACTACCCTCTGTCTCCTTCCAGCCAGCCAATTCCTAATCCAAACCTCTAATGCACCCTCAATGCCATACCTCTGTAATTTTTGCAGTAGCCTACCATGGGGTACCTTATCAAACTCCTTGCTAAAATCCACATACACCACATCTACTGCTTTACCCTTGTCCACTTCCTTGGTCACCTTCTCAAAGAACTCAGTAAGGTTTGTGAGGCATGACCTGCCCTTCACAAAACCATGCTGACTGTCCTTGATCACATTATTCCTATCCAGATGTTCATAAATCCTATCCCTTACAATTCTCTCTAAGACTTTGCCCACAACTGAAGTGAGACTCACTGGCCTATAGTTACTAGGGCTGTCCCTACTCCCCTTCTTGAACAAGGGGACCACATTCGCTATCCTCCAGTCTTCTGGCACTATTCCCGTAGACAACGAGGACATAAAAATCAAGGCCAATGGCTCCGCTATCTCCTCCCTAGCTTCCCAGAGGATCCTAGGATAAATGCCATCAGGCCCAGGGGACTTATCTATTTTCACCCTTTCCAGTATTCCCTGGACCTCTTCTCTACATACTCAAAGCCATCCATTCTAATCACTTGTGACTCAATATTCACATCAGCAACAATGTCCTGTTCCTGAGTGAATACTGACGAAAAGTATTGATTTAGTGTCTCTCCAATCTCCTCCTCCGCCTACCCGCACAACTTCCCACTACTATCCTTGACTGGACCGATACCTACCCTAGTCATCCTTTTATTCCTGACATACCTATAGAAAGCCTTTGGGTTTTCCCTAATCCTACCAACTAAGGACTTTTCATGTCCCCTTCTCACTGCTCTTAGCTCTCTCTTTAGATCCTTCCTGGCTACCTTATAACTCTCAATCACCCCAATTGAACCTTCACGCCTCATCTTTGCATAGGCCGCCCTCTTCCCTTTTACAAGGGATTCCAATTCCTTATTAAACCACGGCTCCCTCACAAGACCCTTTCCTCCCTGCCTGACTGGTACATATTTATCAAGGACACCCAATAGCTGCTCCTTGAACAACTCCACATATCATTTGTGTCCTTCCCTTGAAGCCTATTTTTCCAATCCACACATCCTAAGTCATGCCTCACCGCACCATAATTTCCCTGCCCCCAGCTATAACTCTTGCCCTGCAGTGCACACTTATCCCTCTCCATCACTAGAGTAAAAGTCACCGAGTTGTGGTCACTGTCCCCGAAGTGCTCACCTAGCTCCAATTCTAACACCTGGCCTGGTTCATTACCTAGAACCAAATCCAGTATGGCCTCACCTCTTGTTGGCCTGTCTACATATTGTCAGGAAACCCTCCTGCACACATTGGACAAACACCGACCCATCTAATGAACTCGAGCTATAGCTTTCCCAGTCAATATCTGGGAAGTTACAGTCCCCCAGAACAACCACCCTACTACTTTCACTATTCTCCTGAATCATCCTTGCAATACTTTCCTCTACGTCTCTCGGACTATTAGGAGGCCTGTAGAAAACTCCTAACAGGGTGACCTCACCTTTCCTATTTCTAACCTCAGCCCAAACTACCTCAGATGGCAAGTCTTCCTCCATCGTCCCTTCCACTGCTGTAATACTGTTCTTGACAAGCAATGCCACACCTCCCCCTCTTTTACCCCCACCTCTGACCCTACTAAAACATTTAAACCCTGGAACCTGCAATAGCCATTCCTGTCCCTGTTCTACCCACGTCTCTGCCATGGCCACAACATCGAAGTCCCAGGTACCAACCCACGCTGCAAGTTCAACTACCTTATTTCTTATACTTCTGGCATTGAACTATACACACTTCAAGCCACCTTCCTGTTTACAGGCACTCTCCTTCGAGATCGATGCCTTGTTCCTAACCTCCCTACACTCAAGGTCCTGTACCATAAAGCTACAGTCCAGGTTCCCATGCCCTGCAGAGTTAGTTTAAACCCTCCCAAAGAACACTAGCAAACCTCCCCCCAAGGATGCTGGTGCCCCTCAGGTTCAGGTGGAGAGGTCCCACCTTCCCCAGAAAGAACCCCAGTTGTCCAGAAACCGGCATCCCTCCCTCCTGCACCATCCCTGTAACCACGCATTTAACTGTTCTCGCTCCCTATTCCTCGACTCTCTA
Source organism: Hemiscyllium ocellatum (assembly GCF_020745735.1). Taxonomy (NCBI): domain Eukaryota; kingdom Metazoa; phylum Chordata; class Chondrichthyes; order Orectolobiformes; family Hemiscylliidae; genus Hemiscyllium; species Hemiscyllium ocellatum. The sequence goes on along the minus strand of NC_083412.1, from coordinate 92,646,642 downwards.
TCACGTGGCACGGGTAACAAACCAGAGACAACAACTCTGTTCTTTGGTGTATGTGCAATGAACAGATCTAAATTCAGACCCAGAAATGTTTAACTCTTTCTCAAGGTCATAAGAAAACTATGGATTGAGGAAAAAAAAGCTATTTTGTTAATCTAGTTTATTTATTTAACATATTCACTCTTCTATATCGTAAACAATTTTTTAGCATTATCCAATTCAATCAATTTTCTGAGGGAACAATAAATAAATCTCCAAGATATGGAGCTCTGTGAAATGTTCACTGATACTAAAGGGGTTTAAAGATGGCAGAATGTGCATCCACCAATCTGAAATACAGCACTTTCATTATGTGATACCATTCAATTCAATTGCATCACATTGGGTAACTTGGATTATGGATCATCATCCCTCATAACCTTCTTTACTATATAAGAACAACACTTTCAGTTCCTGGTCTTTCTCTTCATTCCTTGCATTTCAAAGTGCTCCAAATTTTCCTAAGCACTATTCCCTGTACTCTCATTACACAAAAGTTCTTTTCAGCCTCCAACATTTTCAATAGTTTCTTGGTAATTAGATGCAACGTGTTTACTGACTTCAGATTTTCAATCAGTGGGGACATTGCATTTATATGGCTTCGAGTTTTGAGTGACTTTTCCTTGTCAGTGCGTTTTCATCATCAAGCTGTTCAGTGCAAAGTGCTCATGAGACATTAGCCGACTGTGAATGTGCACAAAGAAGCTTTGAATCTCGGACACATTGTTGTAATGGGTCCTTTTCAAAGAAAATTAATCCATTTCTCCGGCCTACCACTCTCCATTCCACAACTTGATCATCATCGACAATTTGAGTTACTATGACTGGCTATCCCTCAATTTCAGGATGATGTCTGCTCAGCCCCCAATGGAGACTCATGTATCGTCTCTCGCTCCTGTCCATTATAATTATGTCCAACCGGTTATTGTTATTTGTGCCCATTGCTGTCAGACAATAAACTGTATCTTGTCATGTATCATAAGTGCTTCTTCTTGTGAAGATGCGGAGGTGTTAGTGTTGGACAAAGTTAAAAATCGCATGATGTCAGGTTATAGTCCAACAGGTTTATTTGGAAGTACAAGCTTTCGGAGCACTGCTCCTTCATGAGGTAGCTAGTGGAGTAGGATCATAGGACACTGAATGTATGGCTATAAATTTATTACTGTAAATTCTGTGTCCTATGACCCTACTCCATGAGCTACCTGATGAAAAAGAAACACTCTGAAAGCTTGTATGTCCAAATAAACCTGTTAGACAATAACCTGGTGTTATGTAATTTTTAATCCTCTTCTTGTTAAGACTTTCTAGTGGTTTATACACTCCATCCGATCATCACACAGGCACTTAGACACACCTAAAGAGGAAGACTACTTGAGCAAACTATTCCAGGCAGTGGTTGGTACCTGGAATCTAATATGTCAAGGTCAGCATTATTGTTGAAATTTCTTCCTGAAAATCCATGGAGAAAAATAAACAACACAAGTGAGTTTCTTACTTTAAGAACACTGCCAGTTTAAGAAGATGTAGATAGTTCGTCAACACTTGCATTGTGAAAGCCAACAAGTGATCTGTGCTTGTAGGAGCTGCAACTGAGCCAAGACAGTACTCACGGAAAAAACCTTCACCTTATAGATGGTAAGGGGCACAGGGAAAACAGTGAGGGCAAGTAATACAGTAAAAGTGAGCCACACTGAGAAAGAGACAGAAGCTTTAAAGAAGAAGGCTTTGTGGAAGCAATTTGAAGTTTCAGGAGTAAAACTGGAGATCACTTTGAGCAAAAGTGGTTTGGGCAAGAATGACTAGAAAACAATGAAGAGGAATAATTACCATTTAAAATGAATTTTTTCACCATTACAGATAGTTTCTACAAGCTAAATCAGTAGTAGACAGAGAAGAGGTCAGAAATATGCCAAAACCACAGTTTTGGAAAACTTGAAAAGTTTATTTAAGGGATCGAAGAAAACAAATTTAAATGATTGAATAAAGAAATGAAGACAAAATGTGAGTTTGAAGAATTTAAAACTTTTGGATGAGAAGGATCCTCATAATTTAAGCAAATTTAGTGAGAAGAATCATATCCACACAAGTTTCTTTAAAAAGGAAGTCAGGTAAGTGGATGTATAGTGTACGTTAGGCTGTGAATGCTGGGAAACATTCATGTTGCCTGGGAAGAAGCAGTTTGTCTCATGTTAGCTGTTGAAACTAAAGTCTCCAGATATTATGAAATTGCCATTTAATTAAGAAAGGCTGAAAAGCCAAAGTAAGCAGTACAAAGATGCTTTTTCAAACATTTATTCTTGGGCTGAGGGCATCACCAGCTAGGCCAGCCCTAATTGTCCAAAGGGCATTAAGAATCAACCACATTGCAGTGGGTCTGGAATTACATGTAGGTCAGACCAAGTAAGAACAGCAGTTTCCTTCCCTAAAGAACTTTAGTGAAGTGGATAGGTTTATCCCCTGACAATCAATAATGGATTTATTGTCATCATGAGATCCTAATTCCAGATATTTATTGAATCCAACATCCCCATCTGCCATGGCAGGATTCAGGTCCTGAGAACATGAGGATCTCTGGACCACAATGATAGTACTTGGCCATATTGGTAATTCAGACTTCTAGAACCTTGGAAAAACTAACACAATGCAGGTTTGCTTATCAACTGAATTTTAAATAAAAACAAATACAAATTGCTCATAATGCAGAATTTAAAATGTGTAGCTCAGGTGTCAGATGCCATGTTCCTGGGTATGTTCGCTGAGCTGGGAAGTTGATTTGCAGACATTTCGTCCCCTGTCTGGGTGATATCTTCAATGCTTTGGAGCCTCCTGTGAAGCGCTGTTGTACTGTGTCATCTGGAATCTATTTCGTTCAATTTCTGCTGCTTCTGTTTGTTTGTTGTACTGGCCGGTATATTGGGTCTAGTTCTGTGTGTTTGTTGGAGTCTGTGGATGAGTGCCATGCTTCTCGAAATTCCCTGGTTGTCCTCTGTCCAACACCATGCTCACAGGGATCAAATTTATGGGAGAGGAGGGAACCAACAATCAACTTCCATTCCTGGATGTAATGGTAGAAAGAATACAGAAATGCATGACAAGAGAGTGGACTGGAAAGCCACACAAACCGACCAGGTCCTGAATTACAACAACCCAAACACACACAGGAGAAGCTGCATTAGGACCCTGTTCAAAAGGGCTACAACACACTGCAGCACTCCCAACCTGTGAAGAGAAGGACACCTCTACAGAGTATTCACCAAGAATGGATGCCCCCACAACTTCATCTGCAGATGCCTAACAGACAAACAACATGACAATGACATGTTATGACCTAACACACTAGCCATGCTACCTTACGTAAAAAAAATTTCAGAACTGGCAGCCAGACTTCTTTGACCACTGGAATTGATGACAGCCCATAAACCGACAGCCATGCTCAGACAACAACTCCCCAGAACAATGTGCAAGACAAGTGTAATTTACAAGATTCCATGCAAAGACTGCACAAGACACTATATATGACAAATAGACAGACCAATTAGCAATCCACATCTACGAACACCAACCAGCCACTAAATACCACAATCCTAGTAGCCACACACACACAGATGAGGAGGAGCACAAATTTACTGGGGCAACACAAGGATCACAGGACAAGTTAAACAGAGGACAGCCAGAGAATTCCTAGAAGCATGGCACTCATCCACAGACTCCATCGACACATTCATAGACCAAGATCCAATATACCGGCCATTACAAAAAACAACTGGAAGCAGCAGGAATGGAACCAAATAAATTCCAGAAGACACAGTACTGCAACACTTCACAGGAGGCTCCAAAGTGCTGAAGATCACATCTAGATAGGGACGAAACGTCTGCAAATCAACTTCCCAGCTCGGTGAACATACCCACAATTATGGAAGATTTAAAAGCTTGACACAAACAAAATTCTGCAAAAAATGCAACTTGAAGAAATTTTAAGATGGCAGCACTTTGTCAGCATTGAGGTAATGCATGAACACAAGCATAAAATCAATAGATTAAACACAGAATTGATTTCCTACAGGTTAAAAACAGCTTTAAGTGAATACAAATAGATAAACATATTGGAATGAGAAATGATAATTCCAAAAAGATTTCATGTCAAAAATGGACCAAGCAAAAGTCAGGATTGGATGTCTTAAAAAAAATTCTTGGGAAATAAAATCATTTTAAAATGAAATGCAATGGCTGAAGTTGAATAATTTAATAAACTATTTGAATTATTATTAGGTGATTTTTGATCAATAAGAGAGGTAAGGATCATGGGGAAAACACAAGAAAGTAAACATGAGGAATGAGGCTTCAGCAATGATCCAATTGAATGGCACAACAAACCTGAGGACCTGAAGGACCTACTCCTGTTCCCATGTCTTATGGTCTTAGATTCAAAGTGTCACTCTTATCCAATTAGATTTATTGGATAAAGAAACAAAGTTACAGCCCACAGAACTGAAACTACATGCTCCAGATGGAAGTTACAGTGTAAGACAAAATAGAGTACAAGATGAGCGCACGATCATGTGTTTACAATCAACACTCCTCACTTTTCAGTCTGCAAAACAATTAGTCTTGGTCTCAACAATCTTGTGGGATTATGGGTTTGACTCATTTCCTGGAAACAAAAGGTTCAAAAACAAACTGCTAATAACCATTGGTAAGGGAGCAGTGGTAGAAGATTTGATTGTGCTTTCTAGACTCATGCCAGAACTCAAAAGTAAGATTGAACCTATTGAGATTATCTATGTTGGCAGAAGAAAGGTATTCTCTCCCACAACAGGGAGGAGATCAAAGATTTGACAGGCTTAGTGGAAATTGTTACCTCCCTATCATCACGGAACAACACTTCAATTTGTTGTATCTCAAATCAGAATTCAGTGCCAGAGACAGAAAGAATGCAAAGTGCTCCACAATCCTGCAGTACCATGGCTGAAGATGTGGAAATGCCTAGTTCCACAGAAAGAGAACAACAGAAGGTGAATTAAATTGTCCAATCTGATCAATAAGTTGAAGGCAAGTGCTTACACTTAGGATGAATCCAAAGAGGTTCTTTAAGTATATTAAAGGATAAAGAATAACTAGAGAGAGAATAGGGCCCTCCAAGGACCAAAGTAGAAATATATGTGTAGAACCACAGAAGATGGATGAGGTCCTCAATGAATATTTCTCCTCTGTATTTACCATGAAGAAAGACATGAAGACTTGGAAACTTGGGGAAGTTAGTGACCATGGAGGGGGCACAGTGGCCCAGTGATTAGCACTACTGTCTCACAGCACCAGGGGTCCAGGTTTGATTCCAGCCTCGAGCAACTGCCTGTGTAGAATTTACACGTTCTCCATGTGTCTGTGTGGGTTTCCTCCCATAGTCCAAAGATGTGCAGGTTAAGGTGGATTGGCCATGCTAAATTGCCAATAGTGTTCAGGAATGTGTAGGCTAGGTGCATTAGTTAGGGGAATGGGTCAGGGTGGGATTCTCTTGGGAGGGTCAGTGTGGACTTGTTGTGCCAAATGGCCTGTTTCCACATTGTAGGGAATCTATTATATCTTGCGGACAGTCCATATCACAGTAGAAGAGGTGTTGGATGCATTAGAATGTATGATGGCGGATAAATCTCTTGGTCCTGACCAGATATATCCAAGAACACTGCAAGAGGCTAGAGAAGGAATTGCAGGGGCCTTCACTGATACTGTGGCATCATCGTTAGCCACAGGTGAGATTCCCTGAAGACTGATGGGTAACGGATGTTGTGTCTTTATTCAAGAAGGACTGCAAAGAAATATTTGGGAACTATAGACCAGTAAACCTAACATCTGTGTTAGGTAAGTTACTTGAGAAAATTCTGAGAGATAAGATATACATGCATTTGGAAAGACAAAGATTCATTAGGAATAGACAGTATGGCTTTTGGCGTGCTGGCCCTCATCAATCAGGGCATTGAGTTTAGATGTTGGGAAATTATGTTGCAGTTGTATAGGACATTGGTGAGGCTGCACTTGGAGTATTGTGTTTGGCTTTGGTTACTTTGCTATAAGAAGGATGTTATTCAACTGGAAAGAGTGCAGAAGGAATTTACAAGGATATTGCCAGGACTCAATGGTCTGAGAGAGGCTAGACAAGCTAGGACTCTTTTCTTTAGAGCATAGGAGACTGAGGGGGACCTTTATAGAGGTGTATAAGTTGAGGCATGGGTAGGGTGAACGCACTTAGTCTTTTTTCCCAGGATTGGGGAATCAAGGATTAGTGGGCATCAGATTAAGGTTAGAGGGGCAAGAATAAAAGGGAACCTAAGGGGCAACTTTTTTACACAGAGGGGGGTATGCATATGGAATGAGCTGACAGTGGAAATGATTGAGGCAGGTACGTCAACAAAAATTAAAAGGCATTTGGACAAATACATGGATAGGAAAGGTTTAGAAGGATATGGGACAAGGAAATGGGGTTAGCGTGGATGACATTTTGGTTGGCATGGACTAGTTTGGACCAAAGGGGATGTCTCTGTGATCTAGGACTCTATGACTCTATTACACACATGAACCCAGCCTTCTCATCAGATTGCAAGTAAAGATTCACTTGAACAAAATGGAGATGTGCTGCACATAGAATGCCCACAGATTCAGGAAACATTTAAAAAGAAGAAAGTGCTTGATCCGAACATCCAGGAGACTACAAGAAAGGCGAGAAATGTTTAAAAACAGATGACAATTGCCTGGCACAGAAATCCAGGAAAATGCAAAAAATACAGCATTTATTTCAATGGAATCGCCAACTTCCGTATTGCACATTCGCAAGATTAAAGATCCTTCCGATGATGTCTTGACATCAGGGCAAATACATAAAATGCTTAAGGGAAAACTTCCTCTGTGAAAGGAATTAAGGTGATTGACAGTCCTTCAGATAAGGTAATAGACCAACTATTCACTTTAGAAGGAACTGCAATCCTCTCCGAATGACATCCAAGACCCATGAGATCATAGACCATAGAATTATATCGTCCAGAAGAGGCCCTTCAGCCCATTCAGCTTGTACTGCTAAAGGTACACCACTACCTATACCAGTCTCACTTACCCACACTAGATCCATAAGCTTGAATATTGTGACACTTCATATGCACTGCTTTTGACACTCCAAGCAGTTTTGAGATTATGGTTTCCCGCTTCAGCTACCCTCCCAGGCTGTGCACTCTAGACTCCCACCACCTCTGGGTGACAATAATTTTCCTCAAATCCCCTCTAAACTCCTTGCATTTCACTTTAAATGTATGCCATTTTTCTTAATCCTTCAACTAAGGGGAACAGACTCTTTCTCTCCACCCAGTCCATGCCCCTCATAATCTTGCACACTTCTTTCAGGTTCCTCTCTCAGGCTTCTCCAAATAAAACAATCTGGGTTAATCAAATATCTCTTCAAAGCCAAACTGTTCTATCCCAGGCAACATCCTGGTGAAGCTCCTCTGCATCCTCTCCAGAGTAATCATATCCTTCCTCACGCACAGTGACCAGAATGGCCCATTGTATTCCAGCTGTGGACTAACCAAAGTTTTGTACAGCTCCAACATGACCTCCCTGCTCATATAATCTATGCTTTCACTGGCAAAGGCAAAGATCCCACATGCCTTTTTTACTAACATCCAGGGGAGAAATCGTTCACAGACAAATAAATGTCGAGGTCAGAACCAAGATCAAATGTACTCAGGCCAAAGACCTCCTCATATTTCAACTTGGAAGGAATTCTGTTCTGAAAGCATTGTGCAATCTCCAGAGTGTCTGCATTTGGGAAGCGAGAGGCCTGACAAAATATGGGATCGCAATAAATGTATAAGTAGTTATTTACATTTCTGCATAAATGATAACTAGGGGGGGAAGGTTTGGGGACAGATGTTGCACGATCTAATGTTTCTGATAGAGTTACTTTTAAAATCATGTTGGCTCCACCCCATCTGATAATGTAACAGTCTTTGGCTAGAGAATCAGAGTGTTGTAAGAGATCCTGATGAAAACAAATGAGTCATCTCTCGATCCTGATAGTTATAATTAGGTCTAACTAATTAATGTTATTTGTACCTCTTGCTATCAGGCAACAAAGTAGACCGTTTTGTATCAGACAAGGGATTGTTGCTGTTAAGACTTTCCGATGTTTTATCCGCAATCCCTGGTAGTTAGAGTCAGCACAAATAAATGGATTAATGGCAACGACTCCAACCAGAAACCACCAGCAGTCAGTACCCTGAACCCAAAATGGCAAAAATCTCTGTTTGGAATTAGAAATTGGTGGCTACAGGTTCTACACCAGAGGGCACATTTTAAAATTTCACTCTTGGCATGTCGGCATTACCAGCTGGTCACCATTTATTGCCTTTCCCTAGTTGCCCTCGAGCAGTTGGGGGTGAGCTGCCTACTAGTCTAGTCCAAGATGGTGGCAGAATAGAGCTTCTGAAGTGATGCTCATCCTTCCCTTTTCTTTCTCCCTTTTTCACTTTATCTACTTTCTAGTTTTATTTAGTAGCTCTCTCCACAGATAGACCTCCTGTAATGTCATAGTTGCATTCCAGAGAAACCCCCACTCAAAAGAAAAACCGCTTAATACAAATAAGGGGCCGATGGGAAAAGTGGGGTTGGGGCAGACTGACAAAAAATATCACTCGCCATCGCTCAAAAATCATACAAACGTCTAACGCAAAGCATAGCACACACCTGAATGAAAGTTGAAATATAACACAGTACATTTAAAAAATGTAAGGAGGCTGCTCTCTGTACAGTACCTCTCACAGAAAGCTGCTCTGTCAGAAGCTGACATCGGTGCATGTGCAGAATTGTTCAGAGACTTCGGTGCAGACTCCGGTGCATGTGCAAAACAGCAAGAACATCGGTGCATGAGCAAAACGAAATGTGCAAACAGATCTCTGCTGGAATCACACTGTTGAAAATGGAGGTAAGTGTTCTCTAAAATACTACTCCCCCTGCCCCTCCAATTCTTCAATGATGTTAGAGCCAAATTGTGCTGCCAAAACATGCGCCCAGAAATACCTGTGCTTAACCTTCTGTAGGGAGCTTACTCATGGAGTCAGCAGCTGTGGTCCCAGAACAGGGGCCTTGGTGCTGGGCCATGCAGAGATTGGTGTAGCCGAGCAGAACTCCGGTGATCATCAGCATAGCAGAAGTGGCTGGGGGCCCGGAGCAGCACCAGAGCAGGGTTGCAGTGGCCTGTGGTGAGGCAGCTGGTGAGCCCGGATGGTGGTCAGCGATGAGGCAGCAGTGTGGAGGAATGGGGATTGTGGGAGAGAGATCGAGTCCTTGTGGAGAAAGCCCAGCGTGGAGCAATTGCAGGCAAATGGCGAAAGAAGGATTGTAATTTGGAACTTTGAACTTGATTTCTTATTTACTTATTTATATTGACAAAAACTGTAATGCTGAACTTAACAACATATTTCTTTAATTCTCTACCCTTTACCTAAGATTTCATACTGAGGGACCTTACACCTCAGTTGACACCATGAATGGCGACATTGTAAACTTTTCACTGTACTCCTGTTTCCCTGCACTTCAGTAAATGTGTAAATAAAATTTAATCCTAATCCTATCCTAATTCTTGAACTGCTGTAGACCACATGCTAGAGGTGGACCTAAAATACTATGGGAGGGAATGCTAGGATTTTGACCCAGTGACAGTGTAGGAATGGCAATATGTTTCCAAGTCAGGATGGTGATTGGCTTGGAGGGGAACTTGAAGATGGCGGTGTTCCCATGCAACTGTTGCCCTTATCATTCGAGATGGAAGTTGTCGTGGATTTGCAAAGTACTGTTTGAGGATATTTGGTGGATTTCTACAATGCATCTTGTAGATATTACACACTGCTGCTGCTAAGTTGAAGAGTACAGATATTTATGGATATGGTGCTAATCAAGTGAGCTGCTTTGGCCTGGATGGTGTCAAGCTTCTTGAGTCTTGTTGGAGCTGAACTCATCTAGGCAAGTGGGGAATATTCCATCACACTCCTCATTTGTGCTTTGTAGATGGTGGGTAGGCTTTGGGGAGTCAGAAGGTGAGTTACTTGCCACATTTGACCTGCTTGTGGAGCCATTGTATAGAGTCATAGAGATGTACAGCACGGAAACAGACCCTTTGGTCCAACCTGTCCATGCCGACCAGATATCCCAACCCAATCTAGTCCCACTTTCTGGCACCCGGTCCATATCCCTCCAAACCCTTCCTATTCATATACACATCCAAATGCCTCTTAAATGTTGCAATTGCACCAGCCGCCACCACATCCGCTGGAAGCTCATTCCATACATGTACCAACCTCTGCATGAAAAAGTTGCCCCTTAAGTCTCTTTTATATCTTTCCCCTCTCACCCTAAACCTATGCCCTCTAGTTCGGGACTCCCCGACCTCAGGGAAAAGACTTTGTCTATTTATCCTATCCATGCCCCACATAATTTTGCAAACCTCTATAAGGTCACCCTTTAGCCTCCGATGCTCCAGGGAAAACAGCCCCAGCCTGTTCAGCCTCTCCGTGTAGCTCAGATCCTCCAAACCTGGCAACATCCTTGTAAATAGTTTCTGAACCCTTTCAAGTTTCACAACATCTTTCTGATAGGAAGGAGACATGAATTGCACACAATACTCCAACAGTGGCCTAACCAATGTCCTGTACAGCCACAACATGACCTCCCAACTCCTGTACTCAATACTCTGACCAATAAAGGAAAGCATACCAAATGCCTTCTTCACTATCCTATCTACCTGCGACTCCACTTTCAAGGAGCTATGAACCTGCACTCCAAGGTCTCTTTGTTCAGCAACACTCTCTATGACCTTATCATTAAGTGCATAAGTCCTGCTAAGATTTGCTTTCCCAAAATGCAGCACCTCTCATTTAACTGAATTAAACTCCATCTGTCACTTCTCAGTCCATTGGCCCACCTGGTCAAAATCCTGTTGTAATCTGAGGTAACCCTCTTCACTGTCCATGACACCACCAATTTTGGTGTCATCAGCAAACTTACTAACTGTACCTCTTATGCTCTAATCCAAATCATTTATGTAAATTACAAAAAAGTAGAGGGCCCAGCACCGGTCCTTGTGGCACTCCACTGGTCACAGGCCTCCAGTCTGAACAACAACCCTCCTCCACCACCCTCGGTCTTCTACCTTTTGACCCAGTTCTGTACCCAAATGGCTAGTTCTCTCTGTATTCCATGAGATCTAACCTTGCTAATCAGTCTCCCATGGGGAACCTTGTCGAACGCCTTACTGAAGTCCATATAGATCACATCTGCCTTCATCAATCTTCTTTGTTACTTCTTCTAAAAACTCAATCAAGTTTGTGAGACACCATTTCCCACACACAAAGCCATGTTGACTATCCCGGATCAGTCCTTGCTTTTCCAAATACATGTACATCCTGTCCCTCAGAATTCCCTCCAACAACTTTCCCACCACCTAGGTCAAGCCAGTTCCCTGGCTTGTCTTTACTGCCCTTCTTAAACAGTGGCACCACGTTTGCTAACTTCCAGTCTTCCGGCACCTCACCTGTGACTATCGTTGATACAAATATCTCAGCAAGAGGCCCAGCAATCACTTCTCTAGCTTCCCACAGAGTTCTCGGGTACACCTGATCAGGTCTTGGGGATTTGTCCACCTTAAACCGTTTCAAGACATCCAGCACTTCCTCCTCTGTAATCTGGACATTTTGCAAGATGTCACTATCTATTTTTCTACAAATTATATCTTCCATATTCTTTTCCACAGAAATACAGATGCAAAATATTCATTTAGTATCTCCCCCATTTTTTGTGGCTCCACAAAAAGGCTGCCTTGTTGATCTTTGAGGGGCCCTATTCTCTCTCTAGTTACCCTTTTGTCCTTAATGTATTTGTAAAAACCCTTTGGATTATCCTTAATTCTATTTGCCAAAGCTATCTCATGTCCCCGTTTTGCCCTCCTGATTTCCCTCTTAAGTATACTCCTACTGCCTTTATACTCTTCTAAGGATTCACTTGATCTATCCTGTCTATACCTGACATATGCTTCCTTCTTTTTCTTAACCAAACCCTCAATTTCTTTAGTCATCCAGCATTCCCTATAGCTACCAGCTTCCCTTTCACCCTGACAGGAATATATTTCTCTGGATTCTTGTTATCTGACTTCTGAAGGCTTCCTATTTTCCAGCCGTCCCTTTACCTGTGAACATCTGCCTCCAATCAGCTTTCAAAACTTCTTGCCTAAAACCGTCAAAATTGGCCTTTCTCCAATTGAGAACTTCAGCATTTAGATCTGGTCTATCCTTTTCCATCGCTATTTTAAAATGAATAGGATTACGGTCGCTGGCCTCAAAATGCTCCCCCACTGACAACTCAGTCACCTGCCCTGCCTTATTTCCCAAGAGTATGTCAAGTTTTGCACTTTCTCAAGTAGGTACATCCACATACTGTATCTATGTATTGAGTCCAGTTCAGTTTCAGCTCAATGGTTAGCCCCAGGACATTGACACTGTGTGATTCAGTAATGGTAACGCCATTGAATGTCAACGGATGGTGGTTAGATTGTCACTTATTGATGATCCCTAATGATTCCAGATGAAGGGCTTTTGCCTGAAACATTGATATTCCTTCTCCTTGGATGCTGCCTGACCTGCTGTGCTTTTCCAGCACCACTCTGATCTAAACTCTGGTTTCCACCATCTGCAGTCCTCACTTGTTGATGATGGTCATTGCCTGACATTCACATTTGTGTGATGCGAATGACTTGCCACTTATTAACCCAAGCCTGGATATTGTCTAGATCTTGTTGCATTTGAACATTGAATATTAAGCAGGAAATCTCACCTGACAATTGAATGTTGTGATGTGTGCTTACTACAACATCTGTGACTCCAGCTTTCAGAATACATGAAGACCTCATTTACCCTCACATTTGGATATCAAAGATATCCTTGCACTATTCAACAAGACCAGAGTAATTCATCCTTATATTCCAGTCAATGCATTCTCTTGTTTTATGTCTGGTTCATTTTTGTCTCTAAGAACTGAAGCCAAGAGGCCACATATTTCAGGTTATTGCCTAAAAAGAGAACATATCGATGCAAGATTAACTACAATATAGTTAAGGTTTGGAATTTGTAATTTAGTGGGTACAGATTCAGTAGTCTAGGTTAGAGTGGTGCTGGAAAAGCACAGCAGGTCAGGCCGCATCCGAGGAGCAGGGAAATCGATGTTTCGGGCAAAAGCCCTTCATCAGGACTGAAGGCAGGGAGTTTGCAGGGTGGAGAGATAAATGGGAGGAGGGGAATGGGGCTGGGGAGAAGGTAGCCAAGAGTATAATAGGTGGATGGAGGTGGGGATGAAGGTGATAGGTCAGATGAGGGTGGAGCGGATAGGTGGGAAGGAAGATTGGCAGATAGGACAGGTCATGAGGATGGTGCTGAGCTGGAAGGTTGGAACTGGGGTTAGGTGGGGAGAGGGGAAATGATGAAACTGGTAAAGTCCACATTGATGCCCTGGGGTTGAAGTGTTCTGAGGCAGAAAATGAGGCGTTCACCCTCCAGGCATCAGATGGTGATGAGTGGCGGTGGAGGAGGCCCGGGACTTGCATGTCTTTGACAAAGTGGGAGGGGGAGATGAACTGTGGGCCATGTCAACCATGTCACAGATTCAATGGCACCCTTTAAAAAAGAAATTGGACTAGATACTGAAAGGAGAGAAAAACAGAGGGAGATGGAGAAATAATGAGGGGATGGGACTATTCTAATTGTTCTTCAAAAGTACTGACGTAGACCTGATGAATAACTGGTGTGTTACTATCCTGTGATTCTATGATTCAGTATTTATCTCTACTCCAAAATCATTAGAACATTGTTGGAATGACAGTGCTATTTGGGGGAGCATGCTGTTTGACAATGTGGGTGCCATATTTTCAACATTACAATTGTCATTACACCTCAATAACATAGAACATTAGAAAAATACAGTGCAGTACAGGCCCTTCAGCCCTCGTTGTTGCGCCGACCGAAGCCTACCTAACCTACACTAGCCCAATAACCTCCACATGCTTATCCAATGCCAGCTTGAATGACCTTAAAGAGGCAGGGCATTCCATGAACTCACAACCCGCTGAGTAAAGAATCTACCCCTAACATCTGTCCTACCCAACCTCCCCTTAATTTAAAGCCGTGTCCCCTGCGGAAAAAGGTTCTCACTGTCAACCCTATCTAAACCCCTAATCATCTTGTACACCTCGATCAAATCTCCCCTAAACCTTCTTTTCTCCATGAGAACAGCCCCAAGTGCCTCAGCCTTTCCTCATACGATCTTCCTACCATGCCAGGTAATATCCTGGTAAACCTCCTCTGCACCCTTTCCAGTCTCCACATCCTTCCTATAGTATGGCGACCAAAGCTGCACACAATACTCCAGATAAGGCTGCACCAGAGTCTTATACAACTGCAACATGACCTCAGGACTCTGGAACTCAATTCCTCTACCAATAAAGCCCAGTACGCCATATGCCTTCTTCACAGCACTATTTACCTGGGTGGCAACTTTCAGAGATCTGTGTACATGGACACCAAGATCCCTCTGCTCATCCACACTACCAAGTAGCCTACCATTAGCCCAGTAATCCATCTTCTTGTTACTCCTACCAAAGTGAATGACTTCACACTTAGCTACATTGAACTCCATTTGCCACTTTTCTGCCCAGTTCTGCAACTTATCTATATCCCGCTGTAACCTGCCAGATCCTTCTTCGCTGTCCACCACTCCACCGACTTTCGTATCATCCGCAAACTTGCTCACCCAGCCTTCAAGCCCCTCCTCCAGGTCATTTATGAAAATGACAAACAGCAATGGTCCCAAAACAGATCCTTGTGGAAAACCGCTAGTAACTGCACTCCAAGATGAAACTTTACCATCAACTACTACCCTCTGTCTCCTTCCAGCCAGCCAATTCCTAATCCAAACCTCTAATGCACCCTCAATGCCATACCTCTGTAATTTTTGCAGTAGCCTACCATGGGGTACCTTATCGAACGCCTTGTTAAAATCCATAAACACCACATCTCCTGCTTTACCCTTATTCACTTCCTTGGTCACTTTCTCAAAGAACTCAGTAAGGTTTGTGAGGCACGACCAGCCCTTCACAAAACCATGCTGACTATCCTTGATAACATTATTCCTATCCAGATGTTCATAAATCCTATCCCTTACAATTCTCTCTAAGACTTTGCCCACAACAGAAGTGAGACTCACTGGCCTATAGTTACTCCCCTTCTTGAACAAGGGGACCACATTTGCTATCCTCCAGTCTTCTGGCACTATTCCTGGAGACAACGACGACATATAAATCAAGGCCAATGGCTCCGCTATCTCCTCCCTAGCTTCCCAGAGGATCCTAGGATAAATGCCATCAGGCCCAGGGGACTTATCTATTTTCACCCTTTCCAGTATTCCCCAGACCTCTTCTCTACATACTCAAAACCATCCATTCTAATCACTTGTGACTCAATATTCACATCAGCAACAATGTCCTGTTCCTGAGTGAATACTGACGAAAAGTATTGATTTAGTGTCTCTCCAATCTCCTCCGCCTCCACGCACAACTTCCCACTACTATCCTTGACTGGACCGATACCTACCCTAGTCATCCTTTTATTCCTGACATACCTATAGAAAGCCTTTGGGTTTTCCCTAATCCTACCAACCAAGGACTTTACATGGCTCCTTCTCACTGCTCTTAGCTCTCTCTTTAGATCCTTCCTGGCTACCTTATAACTCTCAATCGCCCCAATTGAACCTTCACGCCTCATCTTTACATAGGCCGCCCTCTTCCCTTTTACAAGGGATTCCAATTCTTTATTAAACCACGGCTCCCTCACAAGACCCTTTCCTCCCTGCCTGACTGGTACATACTTATCAAGGACACCCAATAGCTGCTCCTTGAACAAGCTCCGCATATCATTTGTGTCCTTCCCTTGAAGCCTATTTTTCCAATCCTATTATGGCCCTGAGGACTTTGCAACATTCTGAAAAGCACTGTAAAAATGCAAACTCTTGACTTATATTATTGTACCATGAGTTTTGTGATCCATTTTGCACATCAATTCGCCAACATGGCCCTCCAACCTTCACCCGTGAATTAATAAGAGGTGATATTTTTTCAGCTGGTCGGTTTTTTTTCCCCAAACCATTGGAAGCTGAATTGAATTTGAGAAAGTACAGTGGCCTATTGTAATGATCCAATAATCAAATAACATAACATTAACAAATAAAAAAGGACCTCTTCTTGAAAATTAGTATCTGTGTAATTTCATTTTAAGGAGAGCCAACACTTTTAAAACAGAAGGCTGATTTGCCAGGGTTAGAATTGCAGAAGCTGTAATTCAATACTGTAAGGTTTTGCTGCCATTGATGGTTTGAACTTTTAACCCACATAAAAAAATCTGAGATGGACCTTTGAGCAGCCATAATTCTCCTTAGGCGTCATAATCATAGCTCTTATCTATGTCAAAAGTTTAAAGACTGCACGTGTGCAAACTATTGAGCAATCAATAAAGATTTAAGATTCTATTTAAAATGGCAAAGTAATTAACTGAAATTATTGATAGAACTGATTGCCTTATCAAACATTCGCTCTGATGCCCTTGAAGAACATCTACTGGTGCCTGAATAAATATATTTATTAAAATGGGAGAGTAGGAAAATCGATTGTTTGAGACCATTGCAAATCTCTGCACTTTCACATTGACTTCCGGTAAGATCATTTGCTATTCACAGAATGACAGAACACCAGCAGTTAAATATGAAGATGGGAAGTGTCTCATTTTGTTTAGTCATGTCTATAGTTGTGTTTTTGAGAATGCATGTCATAAGGCCACCATTTTTCATTCCACATTTTTATTGAATTCATATTTCACCATCTGCCTTGATGAAGTTTGAACTCAAGTCCCCAAAGCTTAAAACTGTAAACCAAAAAGATGTAATCCAAAAGGCCAACAGAATTTAGGATAAGATGCCAAAATATACAAGCAAGGGAATTCTACTATGTGGAATGTTCATCATTGCACATTTGGAATATTATTCAATGTCTACAATACAATCATGCTCAGGCTAAAGATCATTCTCCTGAAGTTTAGTCGATTCATTTGTAACAATCTCACATTTATGATTGCTTTCATTTATTACTTTATTCTAAACATGATATTTATTAAGACAAAGAAGTTAAAGATTTTGAAATAATGAAGAGAACCATAAATTCTTAGGTTGAGGAAGTTGAGAACATTTTAGTTCAAATCACAGCCTGAGAATTAGAGGGGGTAAATTCAGAACAGAAATGTGGAGACATTTCTTCAGCGAGAGAGCGGTGGGTCTGTGGAATTCATTGCCGCAGAGTGCAGTGGAGGCCGGGACACTAAATGTTTTCAAGGCAGAGATTGATAAATTCTTGATGTCACAAGGAATTAAGGGCTACCGGGAGAATGCGGGTAAGTGGAGTTGAAATGCCCATCAGCCATGATTGAATGGCGGAGTGGACTCGATGGGCCGAATGACCTTACTTCCACTCCTATGTCTTATGGTCTTAAAAACAAAGCCTGCAAAATTTACCTTTAACGAGGGATGATGGATGTGTAGAAATTGTGCAGAAAAGGAAGGTAGATATTTACGAGGAATTTATAGAAGTGTAGAGAAAGAACAGCATGTTGGGAAAAAAGGCTCATTTTGTTGAGGCTTTTCATATTCAACTGATCAGGACACTTCACAAGAATGTTAATGTCAAGGAGAACAACCAGCTTTCCCTCTAACTTTGTTTCCATCAGTACTGGCCTGTGAGGCCCATGATTGATAGCAATTTCTGGAACCTGAAGTGTATATTGGGAACAACCTCTTTATATTCCCCTTGACATTGGTATTCTTGTGCGAGAGGGCAAGATGGGAAGTTTTCAAAATTATATCTTTTTCCACTGATTCACTGAGATGAGTGATATAAAAGAGATAAGGACCATAGATAAGGTTAATAACCAAGGTCTATTTCCTAGGTTAGGAGAGCCCAAAACTAAAGGGCATAGGTTTAATGTGAGAGGGGAAAGAGTTATAAAATCATGTTTTCACACAGAGGGTGGTACGTGTTTGGAATGAGTTGCACAGGAAGTTGTGGAGGCTAGTACAATTGCAAGATTTAAAAGGGTATGGGAACAGGAAGGGTTTAGAGGGACATGGGACAAATGTAGGTAAATGGGACAAGTTCAGTTTAGGAGATTTGGTCAGTGCAGATGTGTTGGACCGTTTGGTCTGTTTCCGTGCAGTATCTCTCTAAGACTCCATAAGAAATAGTTCCATAAACCTTTCACTCCACTGGCTATAGGACTCCTAAAATAAATGAGACAACCATCTCCACAGTGATGTGAAAGTGAGCCCTGCAAAGAGATATTTTCAAAATGGAGAACATGAGAAATGAGATAAGAACAATCGTGTAACTATTGTTAATTATTGTAGAGACCTATCTGGTGCCTTAATGTCATTTAGGGAAGGAAATCTGTCATTCTTTCCTGGTCTGGTCTACACATGACCCTAGACTCACAGCAACATGGTTCACTCTGAGATGCCCTCTTTTATATAGCTCCACCAAGCCGCTCAGATTGAGGGACAATTAGGGAGGGGCAGCAAATTCTGCACCAGCCAGTGATGTTCACATTCAATGAATGAATTTTTATAAAGATTGAAAGGCCTGGTCAAGCCAGAATACTTTATCCCAAACAAAAACAGAAATCACTGGAAAAGCACTGTAGGTCTGGCAGCATCCAAGGAGAGAAATCAGAGTTAATGTTTCGGGTCAAGTGACCCTTCAGAGTTTTGATTTCCCTCCACAAGGGATGATGAAGAGTAGAACTTGTGCAGAAAGGGTAGGTAGATATTTACAAGGAATTTTTTTTAAAAAGTGGAGAGACAGGATAGCATGTTGGGAAGAAAAAGGCTCATTTTAGTGAGGTTTTTCATATTCAACTGATCAGGACATTTCACAGGCTGGCTATTGAGTTTTTTGAGCAATTTCTGTTTTGTTTCTGATTTCCAAAATCCACAGTTCTTTCAGTTTTTATTTAATGGCTTATCAGAAATTGCCACCTTCAGATGCCCAAACAGTTTTCTAACCTATTTTCTTATCCTCAATGTTCTGCTGTCTTTTATCTTTCACATTTATAAACTGTCTAATTTTACTTCTTTCTTACTCAGAAAGAGTAAGGTGAAGCACCTTGTCAAATGGATCAGAATCGTGTGGTGAATTATATTAAAATGGCTTCCAGATCTTGGTGAGTTAAATGTCTTAAATATCAATCATGGTTTTAACTCACTGTTAATGTTGAGTGGCTGATCGATATTTCACGTGGTTATTGATTTGAGGTGACATCAAGGTGAAGTTTCACCTGATAAAGCCTATCTGGAATTGGTGAGGCAATGATCATGAGTGAAAAGTAACCTTATATACTTCTGATAATCAAACATTTTGTGGAATTATTAATGACTACAAGTAAAGGAATGATTGCTTGGCAATAACATGGGTAGTGGAGTTCATTAGGGCATGGATTGGCCCAATATTTATTGGCATGACACAGATTTCAATTGGTAGCTGCTTTTCAAAACTATTTTACTGCATTTGAGTCCATTCCACCGTTTGATCCTGGCTGATGGGCATTTCAACTCCACTTACCTGCGCTCTCCTCGTATCCCTCAATTCCTTGCAAAATTGAGAATTTATCAATCTCTGCCTTGATGACATTTAATGTCTCAGCCTCTACTGCACACGGTGGCAATGAATTCCACAGGCCCACCACTCTCTGGCTGAAGAAATGTCTCCTTATTTTCGTTTTAAATTGACCCCCTCTAATACTAAGGCTGTGCCCACAGGTCCTAGTATCCCCGCCTGACGGAAACAAATTCCCAGTGTCCACCCTCTCTAAGCCATGCATTATCTTATAAGTTTCTCTTAGATCTCCCCTCAACCTCTGAACTCTAAGGAATACAACCCCAGGATCCTCAGCCATTCATTTTATGTTAGGCCTACCATTCCAGGGATCATCCATGTCAATCTCCGCTGGACATGCCCCAGTGCCAGTATGTCCTTCCTGAGGTGCAACGCCCAAAACTAGACACAGTATTCTAAATGGGGCCTGACCAGAGCTTTATAAAGTCTCAGTAGATCATGTCTTTCATTTTTAGAAAGGCCATGTTAGTTTTGGTTCCTTCCTATTTAAATTTCAGAATTTTTTTTTAAAGTTACATTTTCTGGATAACTTTTAATAATAGGTGTTATCTCAGCTCAGATAATGCATTGAAGATGTGAAGTTAAAGTCTGTCTGTGTCCTAATGTTAGGTCAGACTGATTCTATTTCTAAAGTTGAAGTTACAGAATCTTACATGGATTTATGCAATTTTTGAGCAAAATAAAGTAACACTGCAAGTGCAAATTCACCCCACAAACTTGTGTGTGTGTGTGTGTGTGTGTGCGTGCGTGCGCAGGGGAAACTGAGTGAGTGTGTGCATGTGAGAGAGTGTATAGTGTACTGGGGTCACCTCTAGTGTGACGTGAACCCAAGGTCCCAGTTGAGGCCATCCCCAGAGGTACTGAACTTGGCTATCAGCCTCTGCTCGGCCACTTTGCGTTGTTGCCCATCCCAAATTCTGCCTGGGAGGATGGTCACCTGAAGATCCGAGGCTGAATATATCAGATGGCTGAAATGTTCGCTGCCTAGGAGGGAACACTCCTGGCTGGTGATTGTTGTGCGGTGTCCATTCATCCAATGCCATAGCCTCTGCTCGGTTTCGCCAATGTACCATGCCTCAGGGCATCCTTACGTGTAGCATATGAGATAGACACTGTTGGTCGAGTCACATGAGTACCTGCTGCGTAGATGGTGAGTGGTGTCCCCACATGTAATGGTGGTATCCATGTCGACATTGACATGTCTTACAGCATCTGTCGTGACAGGGTTGTATGGTGTTGTTCAGTCTGACCTAACATTGGGACACAGACAGACTAACTTTACACCTTTAATGCATTATCTGAGCTGGGATAACACCTATTATTAAAAAGACTATCTCGAGAATGTAACTTTAAAAAAGTTCTGAAATTTACATATGAAGGAACCAAAACTAACATGGTCATTCTAAAAGATGAAAGACGTGAGCTAAATTTGTTTAATATTACGTTCCATGACCCTGCAATCCTGTTGCTATGAAGTCTGTGCCTTAGGATTCTGCTCCACAACCATTTGATGAAGAAGTCGTGCTTTGAAAGCTAATGATTCCAAATAAACCTGTTGGCCTATAACCTGGTGTTGTGTGATTTTTAACTTTGTCCACCCCAGTCCAACACCAGCACCTCCATGTCATGAGGAATCTGTACCAGGGATGATGGTGAAGAGGTTGCTGGTCGATATGTGTGAACTGTAGGCAAGGTAAACAGCAGGCTGCAGTTTCAAATCTCTCAGAGACACTGAGAACAAGCCGTGTGGTAAATGTACACAGCAACATCAGAATTCCGAGCTGTGATGGGCCACTTCGCCATTTGACAAAAGCTTTTGCCCAAAATGTCAAATTTCCTGCTCCTTCTACAGCCTGACCTGCTGTGCTTTTCCTGCACCACTCTAATCTAGACACTTAGCCACTTGAGCTTCATCTGCTGGTGAAACCTTAGTGGAAGCGCACCTGGGAAAGGTGACCTCTTCTCTTTCAACACCGGGCATTGCAAGATACTGCCAGCCTTCCTGTTGTGTTTTTAGCTGAATGTTTCTCAACTATTTTGCTTTTGGATACATAAAGTCTACTCTTCCCTGTCAACCCAATGCTTCAAGTATACCGTGCTACCATTGAAATCTGTTTGCCATCACCAAGTCACCTTCTACTTACACATGGAAGATCCTGGTCACTGATCCAGCTTCCTCAGATCCAACTCTGAGTGAATCAAACCTCTGACACTTCTGTTTTTTTTTAAACAGTACAAAATACAGTTAACAATAAACAAAAGGTAGCGGTTCACAAACAAACACTATGTACAGGGGAAAGGGCAGCAAAAGGCAGAGTCCAGGATGTAGCAAATGCTTGCCTCCCAGCATACACACCAGTGTTCAGTCTTCATCGAGACCTGGCTCTTCCGTGGAGAACCAGGTCCAGTCTCAGGAACACAGTCTGACTCTGCCATCTTCAGATTAATCACTTTTTTAAAAAATCATTCATGGGATGAAGGCATCACTGGCTAGGCCAGCATACACTGCCTGGAGGATAGTTAAGAAGCAACCTGGATCAATATAGTCCAGACCAGGTAACAATTAAAGATTTCCTTCCCCAAATGACATTAGTGAATCAGGTGAATTTTTCCAACAATTGACAATGGGTTCATGGATATCATTAGACTCATAATTCCAGCTTGGCAGGATTGGAATGCAATTCCTAGAACATTATCTGGGTCTCTAGATTAACAGTTCAGTGAGAATACCACTATGCCATCACCGCCCCAATCATTCCCCTCTCTCTTCCCCATCCATTGTTGGATGCGGTCATACCCACTGCTAATCACAGATCCAACTCCGCCCCCCCCCATAGTAGGGCAGCACGTTGGCTCACAGCGCTATGGACCCGGGATTCGATTCCAACCTTGGGCAATTGCCTGTTGAGTTTGAAAATTCTCCTCGTGTATATGTGGGTTTCTTCTGGGTGCTCCGGTTTCCTCTCTCAGTCAAATAAAAATGCATGTTAGATGATTTGGCCATTTTGAATTGTCCAGAGTGCTCAGGGGTGGGTAGGTTAGGTACATCAGTCAGGGTAAATGGAGAGCAATAGGGTAGGGGAATAAGTGTGAGTGGGTTACTCTGCAGACAGTCAGCGTGGACTTGTTGGTCCAAATGGCCTGTTCCCACACTGTAAGGATTCTATGATTCTAATGAGAAATCCATCAGAATCTTGGCCTTGATTTCCTCTCCCCAAACAATTGAACCAAAGTGGCAGTGGATCCCCGAGTCCCTTTCCTCCCAGCGATGACCAACACTGATAATTGGAGAGGCCATTTTGAAGATGTTGATTGACTGGTTGGTGTTTCAGGTCCAGTGACTGCTCCTGAAATGTTAACTCTGATTTGTCTCCCCAGGTGCTGCCAGACCTGCTGAATTTTCCCAGAAATTTCTGTTTTCGGTTCACTTTTCCAGCATCCCCCATTCTTCACTTTTTGCTGATGAATTTTGGACAACACACCTGACCTTCCTTTGAGGGAGTGGCCAAGGGATTCTTTTTAAGCAGGTTGTCAGGGGTAGGCAGGATTGTGGGGACAAGTTTATAATCAGATTGGCCGTGAACTTATTGAATGGCGGAACAGACTTAAAGGGCTGAATGGCCTACTCCTGCTCCTAATTCTCAGGTTTGTATCTTTTACACCCACCAATGAGGGAGATTGTGGCCTTCATACAACATCACAGCCTTGAGAAAGCTTTAACGGGGGTCTTGATGATTAAATGACACAAAAACTTTGGAAAGAATATTATTAAATTGGAGAGGGTGCAGAAAAGATTTACAAGGATGTTACTGGGACTGAAGGGTTTGAGTTATAAGGAGGCTTTTTTCCCTATAGAATAGGAGGTTGAAGTTATTGAAGTTGATAGAATCATGAATAAATCATGTCCTCGGGTGGTGGAGGACAAAACAAGCGGGCATATTTTTAAGTTGAGAGGAGAAAGATTTAAAAAGAACCTCAGGGGCAACGTTTTCAAACAGAGGGTGGTTCGTATGTGGAATGAACTGCCAGAGGAAGTGATAGATGCAGGTACAGTTATACCATTTAAAATACATTTGGATAGTTACACAGATAGAAAAGGTTTGGATGGATATGGGCCTAATGCAGGAAAATGGGACTAGTTTAGTTTGGGAAATCAAGTCGGCGTGGACAAGTTGGACCAAAGGGTGTGTTTCCGTGCTGTATAACTCTACTGTAGATGCTGAAGACGTGAAATTCAGTCCTGAAGGGATATTATTTTGGATTCAGAATATTACTTCTGTTTTTCTCTCTCCACTGATGCTGCCAGAGCTGCTGAGTTTCTCCACCGCGGAGAAGAAATGGGAATTTTTGAAAAGGTGTAACTGTTCTGTGGAGTTGCACATAGACACGAAAGCAGTGTGGGTGGTGTGTCGTAAAGACCACTGTGTGGTGCTGTTGGTGTACAGTTGATGCATGCACATCTTCAATTCTAAACAACAATAGCAGTTCAGGATCATTTTTTTTTAAGATTACTTACAGCGTGGAAACAGGCCCTTTGGCCCAACAAGTCCACACCAACCTGCAACCCACCCAGACCCATTCCCCTACATTTACGCCACACTGTGGGCAATTTAGCGTGACCAATTCACCTAACCTGCACACTTTTTTTGGACTGCGGGAGGAAACCGGAGCAAACCCACACAGACACGGGGCGAATGTGTGGAGTTTGCACAGTCAGTCACCTGAGGTGGGAATTGAACCCAGGCCTCTGGCACTGTGAGGCAGCAGTGCCATCCACTGTGCCACTGTGAGCTGGTATGTCTTTTGATGGTTAAAACTTGGGGTGTTCAACCCAGGCCACACTCAGGGATTGGGGATGGTGGTCTAGTAACAAGGGCTGGAGTGGGGAGGTAGAGATCAAATTGTGGAAGACTGCAGTGTGCTCAAGGTTCTAACTCATAAAGGGAAGGCTGCATATCCTTCCTGGCAGGAGAGTGAGAAATGGGGTAGAACTTTTGCTGACCTTCAGAACACTGAAGATGCGTCACTGGACCTGAAACATTAACTCTGATTTCTCTCCACAGATGCTGCCAGACCTGTTGAGTTTCTCCAACAATTTCTGTGATTGTTGCTTATAATTGTGAGGACATGTTCAGAAAGCATGGGCTGAGTAGCACTTACCCTGCTGTTAAAATTTATCTTCAGCTCTTGGCTGTGGAAACCAGCACTAGGTTTTATGAAGATATCATTATCTCACCAACGTTCAGATAAAATGAGAATTTAGTTAGAAAGACGCTATAACATTATGCATGCATCAAAATCTCAGTTACAAAAAGTCCCATGCCCAGTGACATGGAATTTCCAAATAGCGTGTGATTGCTGATGTTGGAGGAATCAAATCACACCGGTCAATGTGCAGTTTATTGTACAATACTGCGCAACAAATTACCAATACAGGAACAGGACAGACTTCTTAATCCCTTGAGTCTTTCCTGATAATGAGTGAGATCTTAGCTAATCTGTGACCTAATTACAAGACCTTTGGAAAATGTTTTTAATCTCAGTTTCAAAATTAATAACTAATGGAGCATTAATTGCCATGCGTTTATCATCCATTTGTGCATGAGAGGTTCCCATTTTCACCAGCCTATCTAATTAGAAGCGTTTCCTGATTTTTCATTCCTGAAATGTCTCTCTCGAATTGTTTGCTAAGCCCTTCATTTAGACTTCGCAAACGCAGAAAGTTGTTTCATTCTGTCTGCCCTACACGTTTTCCATTTATCTTGGAAAAAAAATGATCAAATCACACTTCGTTCTTTTAAATTCCAGGAATACACTCTGAGTTTGTGTAAATCTCCTTGTAATTTAAATCATTGTGTCCAAACCTGATCCCATTATATCCAGGTCCTCTCTCAAGGCCATATACCTTTCCTTAGATATGATGGACAAAACAGTTCACAGTATTCCAGGGGTAGGATTTTACAGGCTGAAGGGAGGCCAGGGAGTTGGCTGAGAGGTGGGGCTTACGGTTGAAGGGAACATAAAATTAGGATGAAACAAACAGAGAATGTTGGACAAACTCAGTAGGACTGGCAACATCAGTGCAGAGAAAAACACAGTTCACATTTCAAGTCTGGTATGATTCACTTTCAATATGTTTCTTTCAGATTTCTAGCATTCACAGTATTTTGCCTTTGATCAAATGTATAAAATTGAGCTGGTCTGGTTACCATGCCCCCATCCTACCTATTATTTGAACATCAAACAAACATTCTAAATTAGTGGACATTGAAGTTTGGATAATGATGCCTTTGCAAGTTGGACCCTTGAAAGCAAAATTCAGTGGGTCCAAGCAGAAAGTCAGGAAGGCTACTAAAGTGATTTATCTGATACATAAACCTGGTCATGGGAAGGAGAATTGGTTTTTTGATGTGAACATGTTGAAATAATTTAATCACAGGGAAGAGGATCAGGATGAATAGCACGTCAGGTCGTAAGAGTAGTGGAGGGTTTGAAGGTGTGAACAAGAAACAACAGTAGGCCATTTGGCCCTTCATGCTTGTTCCTCCATTCGATTAGATCATGGCTGACCTGATTTTCACCTTAATTCTACATTCCTGTATATTATCTGAGAATCTCCCTTGGTAATCAAGATTCTGCCTTGGTCTCAAAAATATTTCAAGATTCTGCATTCACTATCTTTTGAAGAAGCAAATTCCAAACACTCTCTGAGAGAAAATGAAGTTTCCTCATCTCTATCTTAAATAGAGACCCCCTTGTTCTAGATTCATCCTCAAGAGGAATCATCTTTTCGACACTCATGCGATCATTCTGGTACTGTACTTTTTTATATGACGTTGGGAAGGCATGAGTTTGATGAAGGAGAGACAGTTCCAATAGAAACAGAATCTTCAATATTTAAACTGGAAAATCACGCTCAGCTAGAAACAGGGATTCAAAATCTACTGAGAATCACCTGACTGTATATAGTCTAAACGACTGGAGTTCACCAGTACTATTAGTTCTTAAACTGGATGGAGGTCTTATATTTTGTTACTGGTGTGTCACATATGACAAAACACATTTTTGAAACTGCATTTCATCCCTTACATGTATCTTTTGCATTTTTTGCTACTTTTGATTGTTGACTGAAAGTAGAAAAGGAGTGTTTTAAAATAAAAAAAAAACCATCTTCAAACAATTACTCAACTATTATCAGCAGCACCATAGGGAATCCCCAGCCATAACTCATACAATGTTTCGCAATCAATTTGCCTCTGACAAAGCACAGGTAATTTGCATTTTCTTTACTCTTACTTTTAGGACTTACCCCTCATTCTGAACCTACATGTTTATGTCCTATAATTTATTATCTTTTCTTGCATTTTAGTAACAAATGAACCAATTTCCATCATTAACTGAAGAAAGATGGTGAAATTGACTTCTAGGAAAGCATAATTATATTTTGACTGGGAATAGGATCCACAAAGGATGTGATCAATTACTAAATTGACCTTCTTGAGATCACACGTTGCCAGGTTACAGTCTCATTGGGTTATTTGAAATCATAAGCCTTCAGAGCACTGCCCTTTGTCAGATGAAATCTTCACCTGACCAAGGAACAGTACTTTGAAAGCTTGTGACAATAAACCTGTTGGACTATAACCTAGTATCATGTCACCTGTGGCTTTGTCCACCCCAGTCCAACACTGGCACCGGTAAATGATGGAATAAAACATTTGACTCTTCACATCCAACAGCACACCATTAGACAATTGACAATATGTACAGGAGTCGGTGGAGTTGTGGACAGCGAAGAAGGATGTGGCAGGTTACAGCGGGATATAGATAAGTTGCAGAGCTGGGCAGAAAGGTGGCAAATGGAGTTCAATGTGAAGTGTGAAGTCATTCACTTTGGTAGGAGTAACAAGAAGATGGATTACTGGGCTAATGGGAGGCTACTTGGTAGTGTGGATGAGCAGAGGGATCTTGGTGTCCATGTACACAGATCTCTGAAAGTTGCCACCCAGGTAAATAGTGCTGTGAAGAAGGCATATGGCATACTGGGCTTTATTGGTAGAGGAATTGAGTTCCAGAGTCCTGAGGTCATGTTGCAGTTGTATAAGACTCTGGTGCGGCCTCATCTGGAGTATTGTGTGCAGTTTTGGTCGCCATACTATAGAAAGAATGTGGAGGCATTGGAACGAGTGCAGAGGAGGTTTACCAGGATGTTGCCTGGCATGGTAGGAAGATCGTATGAGGAAAGGCTGAGGCACTTGGGGCTATTCTCATTGGAGAAAAGAAGGTTTGGGGAGATTTGATCGAGGTGTACAAGATGATTAGGGGTTTAGATAGGGTAGACACTGAGAACCTTTTTCTGTTATTGGAGTCAGCTGTTACTAGGGAACACAGCTTTAAATTAAGGGGGGGTTGGTATAGGACAGATGTTAGGGGTAGATTCTTTACTCAGCGGGTTGTGAGTTCATGGAATGCCCTGCCAGTAGCAGTGGTGAACTCTCCCTCTTTATGGTCATTTAAGCGGGCATTGGATAAGCATATGGAGGTCATTGGGCTAGTGTAGGTTAGGTAGACTTTGGTCGGCGCAACATTGAGGGCCGATGGGCCTGTACTGTGCTGTATTTTTCTATGTTCTATGTTCTATGAGTAGGCCATTCAGTCCTTCGAGCCAGCACCACCATTCATTATGATCATGGCTGATCATCCTCAATCAGTATCCTGTTCCTGCCTTATCCCCATAACCCTTGATTCCAGTATCTTTAAGAGCTCTATCCATCTCTTTCTTGAAAGTATCCAGAAACTTGTCCTCCACAGCCTTCCGGGGCAGAGCATTCCATACACCCACCACTCTCTGGGTGAAGAAGTTTCTCCTCAACTCTGTTCTAAATGGCCTACCTCTTATTTTTAAACTGTGTCCTTTGGTTCGGGACTCATCCAAATGTGGAAACATGTTTCCTGACTCCAGAGTGTCCAATCCTTTAATAACCTTATATGTCTAAATTAGATCCCCTCTCATCTTCCGAAACTGAAGTGTATACAAGCCCAGTCGCTCCAATTGTTTAACATATGATAGTCCTGCCATTCTGGGAATTGACCTTGTAAACTTACACTGCCTCCCTCAATAACGCTTCCTCAAATTTGGAGACCAAAACTGCACACAATACTCCAGGTCTCACCAGGGCCCTGTACAGCTGCCGAAGGACCTCTTTGCTCCCATACTCTCTTCCTCTTGTTATGAAGGCCAGCATGTCATGAGCTTTCTTCACTGCCTGCTGTATCTGCATGCTTGCTTTCATTGACTGGTGTTCAAGAACACCAAGATCTCGTTGTACTTCCTCTTTACATAACTTTTAGGTAGTAATCTGCTTTCCTGTTCTTGCCAGCAAAGTGGATAACCACACACTTATCCACATTAAACTGCATCTGCCATGCATCTGTCCACTCACCTAACCTGTCCAAGTCACCCTGTATTCTTCTAACATCCTCATCACATTTCACCCTGCCACCCAGCTTTGTGTCATCAGCAAATCTGCTAATGTTGCTTTTAATACTTTCATCTATATCATTAATGTATATTGTAAACAGCTGCGGTCCCAGCACCAAATCTTGTGATACCCCACTTGGGAATATCTTGAGTGGAAACATATTAAAGCCAGGATCCTGGAGACTAGTCATACCATCTGCTATTCTTTAGGTCAATTGAGGCTCACGTAAGTGTCCAGTCAAGTGACCTTAAGATTTTCTTCCCACTGCGTTAGCATTCTGGAGAGTAGAGAATCTGCTGAGTATACCCAAGTGCTGTCAAAGTGGGCTTCATTTCGGACCCTCCTGATTGGGTACCCTGTAGCCCAGGTGATCAGTGAACGAAACTTTCACATTTGCTAGCTCCCCTCTTCCCCTGATCCACCATCAGCAGAGTCGACCTGGTAGGCTGCAGTACAAGCAGTGACCACTCCTTCCCAGTGGCGCTACTGGAATGAAGAGTGGCCTGATCTCTGACTGACCTGCAGCTCTTGCTTTTCAGAGAGACACGTCATGACTGATTGATATGCAATTCAGGTGATGACTTCCAGACTGGCAGAGGAAAGGTGTTGCTTCCTTTCTGGCAGCTGGGGCAACAAGCACTTGGTCAAATACCAGCCCAGCTATGGTCTAACCAGGATTTGGTACAGCTAAATCATGGCTATGTCCTTCTCTTCTGGTTCTCAATATATAAATGCCAACGTCATGACTTTTTGATTATTTGTGGATATGTGGGGGGGGGGGGGGGCAGGAAAGTGGAGCAAAAATGATGTTACTTTTTTAATCATGGTACCCAATCTTTCCAAAGTACTTTGTAAGTCACTTAATTGCTGTTAGGTGTTCTCACTGTTACTGTATAGACAAACACAGCAAATAGTTTGTACCTAACAAGATCAGACAATTAGTTTATTGATCCAAGATTCCCAGAATTATTGTCCTCCTCGCCTGAAAGCCCATGCCATAAATTCATTAATTTAGGCTGTTAAATCAGACAAGATCTCAGTTTAAGATCTCACTTGAAAAATGACACCTCAAACAGCACAGCTTGATACTTCAAGCAGAATGTCAGCTTGGGTTATGTGCTTAAGGCTTTGAAATGGGATTTGAACCAATAACTTTCAGATACCTGAGTTGACAGTGCTCCCGAGTCATACCTGAAGCCAACGGGTTCAAGCAGAGCACAGAAAAAATATCCTCTCTGACACCCTCATCAATCAAATCCAGTCCGGGAAATCTCATGGACTAAGTGTTAGCTACATGAAGGGATCAAACTGAGAAAATGAAAGAAACTTGCACACTTTTGACCAAGCGAAGGCCACAGAGTAATCAATCAGTACTCTCCTCTCAATTGAAAGGCAAGGGAAGGAAAAATGTTTTCACTTAAACTGAAGCAAATTCTCTACCTCTGAAAGTGATGTATATTCATTGACTAAGTGTATTCAAGAAATAGGTGGATGGATTTGTTTTGGACAGTAAAGAAATAATGTAGGAAGTTAGAATTGAGGTAGATGATCAAGCATGATTTTAATAAAAGGCTGAATATGTTTGGAGGGTCAAATTGCTGACTCCAACTCTTATTTCTTATGTTATTTGGAGTGATCTAAATTCTAGCAATCCACTGTTACAGCCCCTGTGCAGGCAAGGTGGCTTGCAGTTAGATAATATCTACTCGCTATTGCAATCTGTGCCTGACATTGCTAAACCAGATTATCTTGCTGTATTGGGAGTTTGATGTTTGTGACTCAATGATCCCATTTCCTGCATGACCCACAGTGACTATCCAAAGTACCTTATTGTCACAAGCATGCTTTGGGATTTCCTGAGGTGGTGAAAAGGCTCTTTATAAATGCAGGTTATTTTTTAATGTACAATAATAAGGCCCATTGTTCAAGCTGCAGATAACATTGGCATTAGGGTTGATTCAACTGAGCTCCAGGTGCTTGGACGACTGCCTGCTATCTTGCTGCCAAAAATTGATTAAAATAAACCGTGGTGTTGCAACTTGAGTGTTATTGTCATTGATAGAGGCATCAGTGTGCATGTTCATTAATGATCGGGATAAAAGGAGGACAAAGAGGGGTAATCGGATCATTTTCATGTGAAAGGGAACCATTGCCAGCTCAGGAATAATGCCAGCTAGTGATTGTTAGATGCTTTCTGTTCTGTTGCCTGCAATCTTCTTGGGCACGCTTGTACTCCACACCCTGTGGGTTCACCAAGTCCTGACACCTCTTAGGCTTACAGAAGGTGTACTAATTAATGACAAGTTTTGAGGATGTAGGAAAGACAATGTAGTTACAAATAAGGTTGGTGTGTAACTTGAAGGGGAACTTGTAGATGGAGGTGTTCCCATGTATCTGCTGCCCTTGACCTTCAAGGTTGTAGAGAGAGAGAGTGATAGTTTACTTAGGAATGGTTGAGCGGGTTAGATCAATGTCTTTGACAATAGAAGAATGAGGTGATCTTATTCATTGGTGGAAGATCCTGAGGGAACTCGACAAGGTGAACTCTGAGAAAGTGTTTGATTTTTTTCAGGGAGATTAAAACTAAGGGCCAAATTGAAGAATCAAAGATTTCCCATTTTATGATTGAGATAAGGATTTTTTTTCATTGTATTAGATTGTGGAACTTTCTTTGACAGAGATTGAGTATTTAAATTTATTCAGGGCTACGGATGTAGGTTTGCTTGCTGAGCTGGAAGGTTCATTCTTAGATGTTTTGTCACCACACTAGGTAACATTTTTGTGAGCTTCTGGATGAAGCACTGCTGATGATTCCTGCTTTTAGATATTTAGGTTTCTTTGGGCTGGTGATGTCATTTCCTGTGGTGGTTATTTCCTATGATGATGTCACTTCCTGTTCTTTTTCTCAAGGGGTGGTAGATGGGATCTAAATCGTTGTGTTTGTTGACAGAGTTCTGGTTGGAATGTCATGCTTCGAGGAATTCTTGTGCATGTCTCTGGCTTGTCCTAGGATGGATGTGTTGTCCCTGTTGAAGTGGTGACCTAATTTATCTGTATGTAAGGATACTAGTAAGAGAGGGTCATGCCTTTTTGTGGCTAGTTGATGATCAAGTAGAAAACTAGCCGCCAGGATACCTGTTTCTCCAATGTAGTGTTTGTTACAGTTCTTGCACGGCATTCCAACCGGAACTCTATCAACAAGCACGTTGACTTGGATCTCTTTTGCTACCCCTGAGAAAAGGAACAGGAAATGACATCACCATTGGAAATGACATCACCACCGGACATGACATCACCAAACTAAAGAAACCCAAACATATAAATGAAAAGCAGGAATCATCAGCAGTGCTTTATCCGGAGGCTCAATGAAGGTGTTACCTAGTATGGTAACAAAACGTCTGAAAATGAACCTTCCAGCTGAGCGAACAAACCTACATCCAGAACCTCATCCTGAGCCACAGATCTTCTCAAAACCCATTATTCAGGCTAAGTTGGAATTATTTTTTGAATTCAGTAAAGAGCTATGAAGTACTGACAGGAAAGTGGGGTTTCAGACATGATCATACCGAATGATGGAGTAAGCCTGCAGTGCCAAATGACCTACTTCTGCTCTTAAGTCTTGTGTTTCCAGATTTGGAAGGTGCTGTTCAGGCAGCTTTCATGAATTGCTGCAGTGCACCTTGTCTATGGGACATGCTGCAGTCATTGGGCCTCAGAAGTGAAAATGCAATCGACCTTGTAGGTTGAAGAGGCTGCCTTGTCCTGATTGGTGGCGATGAGCTTCTTGAGTGTTATTGCAGCCACACTCATCAGGGCGAATGGACTTCTGACCTTGTGTTGTAGTAATTGGGCAGGCTTTGTGGGCCAGGATGTGAGCACCTCATCATAGAATAGCACCTCATCACCCCACTTCTGGATTGCTTTTGTTGTCACTGTAGTGGTGTGGTTGGTCCAGTTAAATTTCTGGTCTGCTGATTAATAAAACTTAAATTTTATTGTAATGCACAGAGCCCTGCATGGCCAATATTCAGGGTAATACTTGCAGAGAAAAGATGTTTGCAAACTATGTGAATGGTGGTTGGTTAGCTGGTCTGCTGGTTTAGGTTGCTTAGTGATAAACTGCATTCTTGCACTAGCTAAGGTTACAAGGAAAGTCTCAACTCCTCCCCTTACCCGAGGAGTGGTGATCTTCCAATTAAAACACCCACCAGTTGTCTGAAATGAGAGAGCAGCCCTATGGTCTGCTATGATGATGGAACTTAACTGTTCATGTATCTGGTTTAGTATGTAACATATGGAAAGCAAAATTACTAAGTTAATGAAAAATGTGTTCTCTAATATTTATTTGTCAAGCACTGCTAAAATACATTGTCTGGACCTTACCTGTGGAATGTTGCCATGTGGAAATTAGCTACTGCAACAGCTACGGCACTGCAGAAATAATTCATTGGCAGTAAAGCAGTCTGGGACATTCAGAAGTTATGAAAGATGCTGTTTAAATTTACTTGTCCTTACTTTGATGATTTGACTTTCTAAGCACGTGGGACTCAAGTTTCTTTACCTTCAAAGATTCTCCTGCTTTACAATGAGAAATATCCCATTTACATACACCCACTTGGATTCTGGATGAATCACAGCAGCTCTGAGGAGATCCTTCATCCCAGGCTGATCTGCGGTCAGTGGAGTAAGCCCAGGCACTGTTGGCTGTATTAAACTATTCATGTGTTTCCAGCCTTGCGTCAGATGGGGAGGCGATGCCCTAGTGGCATGATCACTGGGCTGTTAATCCAGAGACCCAGTTAATGTCCTGGGAATCCATGTTCAAATCCTGCCATGGAAGATGGTGGAATTTGAATTCAGTAAAGAAATTCTGGAATTGAGAGTCTGATGATGACTGTGAATCTGTTGTTGATTATGGGAAAAACCCATCTGGTTCACTAATGTCCTTCGGGGAAGGAAACTGCTGCCCTTACCTGATCTGCCTACATGTGGCTCCAGACCGACAGCAATGTGGTTGTTTCTGAACTGCCCTCTGGGCAATTAGAGATAGGCAATAAATGCTGTCCTAGACAGCCACGCTGACATCCCGTGAAAGAATAAAAAATTGATGGTGCTCTGCATCAGAACATCTATTTAAACCCCATCAAGAAAGAAAAGTCAGAAACAAACAGCAAATGGCACACAATGGTCTGGCCCATCTTGTATACTACAGAATAGAGCTCTGGTATGACTGGTGCATTCATTTCCACGTACTACTGTATTTTATTCTTTCATTTTTTTTATCCCTCTGAGTGACATTCATTCCAGCAGCCTCCTAAGATACCGTGGCCAACAGACTATTGTGTCAGATTGCCAAAGACTAGAAATTACTGGATGTAGGTTTGGTTGCTGAGCTGGAAGGGTGGTTGTCAGAAGTTTCGTCACCGTACTAGGTAACATCATCAGTGAGCTTCCAGATGAAGCACTGGTGGCAAGGTCAATTTTCTATTAATGTGTTTTGGTTTGCTTGAGTTGGTGTTGTCATTTCCTGTGGTGACATCATCTTCTGTGGTGATATCATGTCCTGTTCTTATTCTTGGGGGGTGGTAAATGGAATCCAAGTCAATGTGTTTGCTGATAGAGTTTCGGTTGGAATGCCATGCTTCCAGAAATTCTTGTGCGTGTCTCTATATGGTTTATCCTAGGATGGATGTGTTGTCCCAGTCGAAGTGGTGTCCTTCCTTATCGGTATGTAAGTATACTAGTGAGAGAGCGTCATGACTTTTTGTGGCTACTGTATCCTAGGTTCATGTATCCTAGTGGCTAGTTTTCTGCATGTTTGTCAAACATTGTGTTGTTACAGTTTTTAGATTAGATTCCCTACAGTTTTACACAACCAGTCCACACCGACCCTCTGAAGAGTAACCCAACCAGCCCCACAGCCCTCCGACTAATGCACCTATCACTATGGGCAATTTAGCATGGCCAATTCACCTGACCTGCACATCTTTGGACTGTGGGAGGAAACCAGAGCACCCGGAGGAAACCCATGCAGACACGGGGAGAACATGCAAACTCCACGCAGACAGTCGCCCAAGGCTGGAATTAAACCTGGGACCTTGGTGTGAGGCAGCAGTGTTAACCACTGAGCCACCGTGCCGCCCCGAAGTGAATGAGCCAGCATGAGTTGAACCTAGAATCCTTGCAAGGTATTTTTTAAATGACATTAGTTTTGCTTGTTGTCTGTATAGTACCGCTCATGTCTCAGACAACTGTGCAGGAAACATGCAGATGTTTCTGATCTTCAGATTGATGGGAGCCGTATCCATCCAGTATGGTAACTTGTTTCAGTTCAGCCAACAACTCGCCTTCCCCGACCTCAGGGAGTCCCACAATCTCTTTACAAGCTGTGAAGTACTTCCAAAGTGATGCAACTGGTGTAGCACAGCCAAATGCAGATGTCTCCACTGCACAGTAAGATCCCATGAGGCAACAGTGAGACTGCTGGTGGGAGCCCTGATAGACTCAGCTGTCCATAACTTTTAGTTCTTTCCCTCCTGACACTGCCAGGACTGACCAGCAGAGGGTGCTCAAGCCTTCAAAATGGCAAATCCACTGAAACTGGACCAAATGTCTTTTGATTGAGAATTTGCTCTGAGTTACCGTGACTCTGACACAGACCCTCAGGGTGGAGATTGTAGCGGCTTGACTCAAGGATCAGTTTTGGTGTTATTTTTCTCATCCATTCATGAGGTGTGGCCCTCACTGCCAATTTAAGCCCCCGAGATGGTGAGGAGTTGCCTTTTTGCATTGCTGCAGCCTATGGGGTGTCAGGTGCTGTCAGGAAGGGAGTCCAGAATTTTGGCCGAATCATAGTGAAGGAACAGTGATGGAGTTGTCACTTTGGACGCTGCATGGTTCAGAGAGGGACTTGCTGACAGTGTTTCTCCCAATGCATCTGCTGTCCATGCATTTCAAGGATTGGCAGTTGCGATTTTTACCCCAATAGCATTGTGCCTTAGCTTCTTCTCCAATCTAATATATACAAAATCTATAATTAATCCTGGCAGCAAGAACTTTCATCTCCCTCATGACCTGCAGGCATGCTAAATGGATTATAGCCCAACAGGTTTATTTGGAAGCACTAGTTTTCAGAGCGCCCCTCCTTCATCATCAACCACTTGGTGAAGGAGCAGCGTTTGAAAGTTAGCACTTCCAAATAAACCTGCTGGACTATAACTTGGTGTTGTGTGATTTTTAACTTTGTACACCCCAGTCCAACACTGACACCTCCAAATCCAAAATTGGTTATAATTGAGGTGGTGATGGCCTTGTGGCACCATCACCAAACAAGCAATCCAGGGATCTCAATAAAGTTCTGGGGAACTGGGTCCAAATCTTACCACGATAGGTGGAGGAATTTGAAATTGAATTAAAATGTCGGGGGGCTCAAATTCATCCTGAGGCCGAGGGTCCAGGTGCACACTGAGACCGGGATTTCAAGTCCACGCTGAGGCTGGGAGTTCAAGTCCACATTGAGGCCAAGAGTTCAAATCCATACTAAGGCCGGGAGTTCGAGTCCATACTGAGGCCAAGAGTTTGAGTCCACGTTGAGGCCGGGTGCCTGAATAGACACTGAGGCTGAGAGTCTGAGCCCATGCTGAGGCTACACCGAGGCTGGGAGTTTGAGTACTCGCTGAGGCCGGTAGTTCAAGTCCATGCTGGGAGTCTGTGTTAGCTTTCAGCTCACTCATCGCCAAAGTTGCCTGAGAATATGAGGTAAAAAGGAACAGATAAAAAAGTGAAAAGAAATGGATGGAGTGGATGACAGGCCAACATGTAAGTCCATACACTAGGGCAATAAGTGCCAACCTCGCTAATGACACTCCCAGTCAATGAACAAAAATCAACTCAACTCTAGACTAGGGACCGGCAATCTCTTCTTTGTTAGTGAGAGTTCCTGGTGAGACTCTGTTTCCTGATGATGAGTCTCAGAATATTGTCAAAAGCTATGTTATCTAAAATATTAGTTTATAATGTCATCAACTGGACATGTGCATAATCCTTCCCCTACACTTCTATGCTTTTGTAAAGAACATTTCTCAAAGCGAAGGGCATTGTCTGCAGCAGCTAATATATTGCATTTTGCAAGAACATAAGCTGCTCGAATGAAACACTGAGTCTATAAAGGATTTGGAGAGGGGAGGTCCCATGACCCAGTTTGGAGTGAAGAGACCGTCAGAGAGAGCATTGTCCCCCTTGGTCTTTCTCTGAAATCTTTAACATCAAAAGTTTGTGATTTGTAAACTCATCAACAAACATCATTGCTACACTCCCAGATGTGAGGGCTCTGAACCAGCACCTCTGTCTCCAGGGCAAAATAAAATCAGGCAGCTACAATTTCCCCAGTGACAAACTCCCTCAAAATTGGCCCCCATAGCAATAAGCAAGCACTCAGAGAATCTCATGGATGATGCTTTTCCTGACTTTAAATTTCACTTTGCTAATATTTAAGACCCAATCATTCCTGAAGAGGACTCATTCTCTACTCAAAATAAACCATTAACTCTGTTTTGGAGCAAATTACTGCAGATGCTGGAATCTGTACTGAAAACAACAAAAGCTGGAGATCACAGCAGGTCAGGCAGCATCCGTGGAAAGAGAGCGAGGTAATGCCTTATGTCGAGATGATTTTTCATTAGGACTGATTGGATCTTCAATATTGGCTTCAGCTCTGAAGAGTCATCTCAACTCGAAATGTTAGCTCGCTCTCTTTCCAGAAATGCTGCCTGACCTGTTGTGATCTCCAGTATTTGTTGTTTTCAGTATTGACTCTGTTTCTCTCTCCATAGATGCTGCCACATCTGCTGATTTTCTCTAGCATTTTCCAACATCGCTAATATTTCACTTTTATTTCAGGTCCGATACTCTGCAGAGTCCAATCACCTTACTTTTTTTGCCTTACGTACATAGTTTTTGTTTGTACTTGAATATAAAATTGTACATTTAAACTTTGTGTGAATAATTTTGGCACCGTTACTTGCATGGGTTTTAGACTGGGTCTTTACTTGTTAACTTCAGGATCTTGACTGTCTTATTTCTTACATGAAATTTTATGCAAAGGAAGCATTGGTTCATCAACCTGGTGACAGGACAGCCCTTTCAGATTCAAGCTCTACCATTACCAATTCAGAAGTGCAATGAAAAGAGGAGTTATTTCACTGACCTTAACTTGGACCTCACATCATCAAAGAGTTCCTTGATGGTAAAATTGTCTTTACCAAAGGGTTCCCTGATGGTGAGGCTTTTTCAATAAATTGGGGTCCCATAGGTGCTTAGTTAGTCTCGGTAGATGGGTTTCTGACAGTAAAGCTGGCAGTGATGGGGATAGCTTTGTAAACCTGCTTGACAGCATGTTACTATGCAGACATGTCTCATTTATTCAATGGAATGAATGAATGAATTTGCCGCTGCTCACTTTGACTAAACCAGTGGATTTTTTCAGCAAGGTTGACACCTGAGGTGATCAGATTACACATCTGTTTTATGACTTATTTTCAACAATGATAAGGTGTTGCAAATGCAAATCTTTAGTGTAACTTCACTGAGCTGAATCTAAGGAGCCATCAGTAACTGCTATGCGCATTGAGGCTATCTAATAGCGGACTGCAGAAAGCAAACTTCCACATGTCTATCCCCGATAAATCAGAACTCACACATCATAATTATAGAATTATCCTGCAACAAAGGAAGACATTCAGACATTGTTCTGTACAAAATCTTTGGTGGAACTATTTAAACAGGCTTGTAATTATTTTCTCCTTAATAATTAATTCAACTTCCTTTTCAAAGTTACCTACTGAATTTGTTCATATCACAACTTCAAGAAGAATATTCAAGACTGTAATGATTCATTCTGTAAAAATATATTGCTTGTTTTTGCTTTTTATGTTAAATTTGCATTCTCTTTAGATTCTGACACTGAAACCATCTCACTTTATTAATTCTGTCAAAACTTCTCACGATGACCTCGATCAAAACTCTCCTTGATCTTCTCTGACTGAAAGACAAAACCCAAGGCTCTGAAATCTCTCTGTACAATGGATGTGAGTTTACTTCCAAAAGGGTGTTAAACCTGATTGATTGATTGATTGATTGATTGATTGACTATTGTCACACATATTGACTGCAGTGAAAAGAGTTCTTTTGCACGCTATACAGGCAGATTGTACAAACTGCATCAGAGTGGCAGAACACAGTGCAGAATACAGAGTTACAGCTGCAGAGAAGGTGCAGAGAGAGATCATTATTAACATTTGAGATGTGGCACCCGATGTGGCCTCCTCTATATTGGGGAGACAGGCTGCCTACTTGCGGAACGTTTCAGAGAACACCTCTGGGACACCCGGACCAACCAACCCAACCACCCCGTGGCTCAACACTTCAACTCCCCCTCCCACTCCACCAAGGACATGCAGGTCCTTGGACTCCTCCATCGCCAGACCATAGCAACATGACGGCTGGAGGAAGAGCACCTCATTTTCCGCCTGGGAACCCTCTAACCACAAGGGATGAACTCAGATTTCTCCAGTTTCCTCATTTCCCCTCCCCCCACCTTATCCCTTGAACTCAGCACTGCATTCCTAACCTGCAATCTTCTTCCTGACCTCTCCGCCCCCACCCCACTCCGGCCTATCACCCTCGCCTTGACCTCCTTCCACCTATCACATCTCCATCGCCCCTCCCCCAAGCCCCTCCTTCCTACCTTTTATCTTAGCCTGCTGGACACACTTTCCTCATTCCTGATGAAGGGCTTGTGCTCGAAATGTCGAATTTCCTGCTCCTTGGATGCTGCCTGACCTGCTGCGCTTTAACCAGCAATGCATTTTCAGCTCTGATCTCCAGCATCTGCAGACCTCACTTTCTCCTCCATTAACATTTGAGAGGCCTGTTCAAAATTCTGATAATAGCTGGAAAGAAGTTCTCCTTGAATCTATCTGTACACATATTCTAGCTTTTATATCTTCTGCCTGATGGAAGAGGGAGGAAGAAAATATAGCTGGGAGGGAAGGGTCTTTGATTATGTTGTTTGCTTTCCTGAAGTAGCGCGAAGTACAGACAGAGTCAATGGATGGAAGGCTGGTTTGTGTGATGGACTGGGCAGCACATTTGAAACTGTGTATGGATATTATGGCATGGAAGAATCCACAAAGACTTGATTACAATGAAATATTATCTAAAATTATTACATCCTTCTATCTTATAAACATTTGGGCTAACATTTAAGAAGAATGTATGAACACAAACATATATACATGAACATACAATGATGTGGAGGTGCTGGCATTTGACCGAGGTGACAAAGTTAAAAATCACACAACACCAAGTTATAGTCCAACAGGTTTATTTGATTGTACTAGCTTTCGGAGCGCTGCTCCTTCATCAGGTAGCTTTGGAGCAGGATCATAAGACACAGAATTTATAGCAAAAGATCACTATGTCATACATGCAACTGATATGATATATTGAACAAACCTGGATTACTGTTTAAACAACTGACAAACCTTAAACAGACCATTGTTCATGGCAAACTGCCCAGCCTTTGGGACATCGACCACAACACCATTCAACCCTGTCATGGCAACCATTGTGGGACGTGTCAGAGTGTCGGCATAACTACTACCATTACATGTGGGGACACCACCCACCATGTTTGGAGTAGGTACTCATGTGACTTGGTCAATGTTGTCTTTCTCAAATGCTGCAGGCAATGATGCCCTGAGGATGGTACGTTGGTGTGACCAAGCAGACGCCATGACAATGGACAAATGGACACCACACAACAATCGGGCGGCACGGTGGCACAGTGGTTAGCACTGCTGTCTCACAGCGCCTGAGACCCGGGTTCAGTTCCTGACTCAGGCGACTGACTGTGTGGAGTTTGCACGTTCTCCCCGTGTCTGCGTGGGTTTCCTCCGGGTGCTCCGGTTTCCTCCCACAGTCCAAAGATGTGCGGGTCAGGTGAATTGGCCATGCTAAATTGCCCGTAGTGTTAGGTAAGGGGTAAATGTAGGGGTATGGGTGGGTGGCGCTTCAGTGGGTCGGTGTGGACTTGTTGGGCCGAAGGGCCTGTTTCCACACTGTAAGTAATCTAATCTAATCTAATTGCCAGACAGCGATGTTCCCTCCCAGTCAGGGAACACTTCAGTGGTCAGGGACATTTGACCTCAGATCTTCAGGTGACCATCCTCCAAGGCAGACTTCAGGACATGCAACAACACAGAGTGGTCGAGCAGAGGCTGATAGCCGAGTTTGGTACCTATGGGCATAGCCTCAACCAGAAGCTTGGGTTCAAGTCACACTACAGGTAAGCCCACTGCACTATACACTCACACACTCACACACTCACACACGCACACGCACACGCACACGCACACACACTCATGCAGACCCTCTCTCATACACAGTCTCTCTCAGACACACACAAACATGTAGGCCTCCTGAGAGGTGCACGTATCCAAACACAGACACACAGACACATACACACTCACACATACTCCCTCCCTCACGTGCACACACATATATAAGTCTATGAGGTGAATTTGCAGTTATAGAGTTGTAATTGCAGATGCATTCTATTTTGTTGAAAAAGCACAGACTCTGCAGGTCATCAGTGCAAGCAGTCAATCCATGTAACATTTCATAAATTCTTACTTCGGACATAGAGCCAGTCTGACTCAAGATTGGGATATAGACAGATGCTAACCTCACATCTTTAATACATTGTCTGAGCTGAGCTATCACTTTTTTTTAAATAAAAGCTTAAGTTATCTCGAGAATGTGATTTGAAGGAAGTTCTGGGACTTACCTGTTAATGAACTGAAACCTGCAATCCATTCTAAAAGACAAAAGACTTAACAACAATCTAATTTGTTCAATATATTGCATCAGTTAGATGACATTATGATAGTTTGCTAAAACTCTCCATCCAATCATACTACTCCCCTAGCTACCTGATGAAGGAACAGCACTCCAAAAGCTTGTACTACGAAATACACCTGTTGGACTATAACCTGGTGTTATGTGATTTTTTAAAAAACTATAAACATACGAAACCTACAAGGAGTAGGCTCTTCAATCCTTTTGATCTTGCTCACCATGCAATAAGGTCATTGTTGATCTGATTATAACCTCAAATCCCCATTCCTGCCTATAACTGATAAACCCTCACTCCCTTGCCGAGCATGAATCTGTTTACCCTCGACTGAGAAAAGATTTAAGATCTCTACTTCCAACATCAGGAAGAGATCTAAAGATTCACGACACTTTCAGAGAAGAGAAACCAACCTGTGTTTTATTTATAAACTCTGATCCCTAGTTCTAGATTCTTCTGAAGGAGAAATTATCCTCTTCAAATCTACCCTTTCAAGACCTGCAATTTTATATGTTGCAGTCAAGTTGTTTCTTTAACTTCAATACGCCATCACACATAAGTTTAACCTGTCCACAACATTCCTCATGATAACCCATTCATCGCAAGTATTAGCCCAATAAACATTCTTTGAAATTTTTCCAATACTTTCGATTATTGTTCCATAAACAAGGTGCATGCAATTCTCCAGATGTGGTCTTGCCAATATCCTGCATAATAAGACCATAACCTCCCTGTTTGGGTATTCCAGTCTCCTCAACATAAATTCTAATATTCCAATTAGTTTTTCTAATTACTTGCTGTACTTGTACACTAACCTTCTGTGATTGGTGCAGAAACACACCAAGATCTCTCTGCATTTCAGAGCTCTGTAATCTCTCATTATTTCGATAATATACATTGTATTTATTTTTGCTTTCAAAAAGGATAATTTCATGCTTATCCACTTTACATTCCAATTGTCAGACACTTGCCCACTCACTTAACCTCCTGCATTGCTTCGAACCATTCTTATGTCCTTTTCTGACCTATCTTTGTGTCAATAGTAAACTTATTTTCCATCCATTCACCAAGTCATTTATATAAATTATGAACAGTTAGCGTCCAGCATCAATCCCTTTGACATGCCACACAAAAAAAAGGCAGATTTATTCGGACTCTCTCCTGCCTGTTAGTCAGCCAATCTTCTATCCTTGCAAATACACAACATCCTCCACCATGAGCTTTTATGACAAAGACCTTAAACGTGGCTCGTCATGAAATGTATTTGGAAACTCAAGTACAGTACATCCACTGGGTCTCCTTTATCTATGGCTGATGATACTTTGATGTCAATTCAATGCGCTCCTGCACTTTTTGCTAAACCTCACCTCTTAGCCTCTTACAATCTCTTCTCTTATGTTTCCACCTCTTACCATCAATTTATAAACCCCTGGTTATTGACCCCTCCACTAATGGAAGATGTGCCTGTTCATCCACCTCATTATCCGAGATGCATCTACCAGGTCCCATCTCAACCTCCACTGCTCTGAAGGAAACTGCTCCAAGCTTTCCAATCTTTCCTCGTAACTCATATCCTCCAGCCCAGACACCATCTTCCTCTGTACCCTCTCGAGTGCAATCATACCTTTCATATAGCATGTTGACCAGAACGGCACAAAGTACATGAGTTGTAGTGTACTTCAACGCCAGGAGCATCCGGAATAAGCTGGGTGAACTTGCAGCATGGGTTGGTACCTGGGACTTCGATGTTGTGGCCATTTTGGAAACATGGTTAGAGCAAGGACAGGAACGGTTGTTGCAGGTTCCAGGATTTAGGTGTTTCAGTTAGAACAGAGAAGATGGTAAAAGAGGAGGAGGTGTGGCATTGTTGGTCAAGGACAGTATTACAGTTACAGAAAGGATGTGTGGGGACTCATCAACTGAGGTAGTATGGGCTGAAGTTAGAAACGGGAAAGGAGAGGTCACCCTGTTGAGAGTTTTCT
Organism: Hemiscyllium ocellatum; assembly: GCF_020745735.1. Taxonomy (NCBI): domain Eukaryota; kingdom Metazoa; phylum Chordata; class Chondrichthyes; order Orectolobiformes; family Hemiscylliidae; genus Hemiscyllium; species Hemiscyllium ocellatum. The sequence continues at coordinate 92,602,440 of NC_083412.1, read as the reverse complement.
ATAGGCTTCTGAATAGTTCCAGAGATGTAGAGGAAAGGATAGCAAAGATGATTCTCGATTGGAGTGAGAGAGAAGGGTAATTGTCATGGGGGACTTCAACTTTCCAAATATTGACTGGGAACACTATAGTATGAGTACTATAGATGGGTCAGTTTTTGTTCAGTGTGTGCAGGAGGGCTTCCTGATACAGTATATAGACAGGCCAACAAGCCACATTAGATTTGGTACTGGGTAATGAGCCAGGTCAGTTGTTAGACTTAGAAGTAGGTGAGCACTTTGGTGATGGCAATCACAATTCTGTTATGTTTACTTTAGTGATAGAAAGGGATAGGTGTATACCACTGGGCAAGAGTTACAGCTGGGGGAAAGGCAATCCTGATGCGATTAGGTAAGATTTAGGAAGCATAGGATTGAGAAGGAAACTGCAAGGGATGGGCACATAAGAAATGTGGAGCTTATTCAAGGAAAAGCTCCTGTGTGTCCTAGATAAGTATGTACCTGTCAGGCAGGTAGGAAGCTGTAGAGCGCAGGAGCTGTGGTTTACGAAAGAAGTGGAATCTCTGGTCAAGAGGAAGAAGAAGGCTTATGTTAGGATGAGATGTGAAGGCTCAGTTAGGGCACCTGAGGGTTACAAGGTAGCCAGGAAAGACCAAAAGAGAGAGCTCAGAAGAGCCAGGAGGAGACATGAGAAGTTGTTGGGGGATAGGATCAGGGTAAACCCTAAGGCTTTCTATAGGTATTTAAGGAATAAAAGAATGACGAGAGTAAGATTAGGGCCAATCAAGGATAGTAGTGGGAAGTTGTGTGTGGTGTCAGAGGAGATGGGGGGAAGCACTAAATGAATACTTTTCAACAGTATTCACTCTAGAAAACGACAATGTTGTTGAGGAGATTATTGAGATACAGGCTACTAGGCAAGGTGTGATTGAGGTTCACGAAGTGGAGGTATTAGAAATCTTGCAGAGTGTGAAAATAGATAAGTCCTCTGGGCCAGATGGGATTTATCCTCTGGGAAGCCAGGGAGGAGATTGCCGAGCCTTTGGCATTGATCTTTAAATCGTCATTGTCTACAGGAATAGTACCAGAAGACTGGAGGATAGCAAGTGTGGTTCTCCTGTTCGAGAAGGGGAGTAGAGATAATCCTGGTAATTATAGACCATTGAGCCTCACTTCAGTTGTTGGTAAAGTGTTAGAAAATGTTATAAGAGATAGGATTTATAATCATCTAGAAAATAATAATTTGATTAGGGATAGTCAGCACGGTTTTGTGAAGGGTAGGTCGTGCCTCACAAACCTTACTGAGTTCTTTGAGAAGGTGACCAAACAGATAGAAGAGAGTAAACTGGTTGATGTGGTGTATATGGATTTCAGCAAGGCATTTGATAAGGTTCCTCACAGTAGGCTATTGTACAAAATGTGGAGGAATGGGATTGTGGGAGATATAGCAGTTTGGATCAGTAATTGGTTTGCTGAAAGAAGACAGAGGGTGGTGGTTGATGGGAAATGTTCATCCTGGAGTCCAGTTACCAGTGGTGTACTGCAAGGGTCGGTGTTGGGTCCACTGCTGTTCGTCATTCTTATAAACGACCTGGATGAGGGCGAAGAAGGGTGGGTTAGTAAATTTGCAGATGACACTCAAGTCGGTGGAGTTGTGGATAGTGACGAAGGATGTAGTAGGTTACAGAGAGACATAGATAAGCTGCAGAGCTGGGCTGAGAGGTGGCAAATGGAGCTTAATGCGGACAAGTGTGAGGTGATTCACTTTGGTCGGAGTAACTGGAATGCAAAGTACTGGTCTAATGGTAAGATTCTTGGTAGTGTAGATGAGCAGAGAGATCTCAGTGTCCAGGTACACAGATCCTTTAAAATTGCCATCCAGGTTGACAGGGTTGTGAAGAAGGCATACAGTGTTTTAGCTTTTATTAATAAGGTTATGCTACAGCTGTACAAAACTCTAGTGCGGCCGCACTTGGAGTATTGTGTACAGTTCTGGTCACCGTATTATAAGAAGGATGTGGAAGCTTTGGAAAGGGTGTAGAGGAGATTTACTGGGATGTTGCCTGGTATGGAGGAAAGGTCTTACGAGGAAAGGCTAAGGGACTTGAGGCTGTTGTCGTTAGAGAGAGGAAGGTTGAGAGGTGACTTAATAGAGACATATAAGATAATCAGAGGGTTAGATAGGGTGGACAGGGAGAGCCTTTTTCCAAGAATGGTGACGGCGTGCACGAGGGGGCATAGCTTTAAATTGAGGGGTGATAGATATAGGACAGATGTCAGAGGTAGTTTCTTTACTCAGACAGTAGTGAGGGTATGGAATGCTTTGCCTTCAAAGGTAGTAGATTTGCCAACTTTAAGTACATTTAAGTCGTCATTGGACAAGCATATGGACGTAGATGGAATAGTGTAGGTTAGATGGGCTTTAGATTGGTATGACAGTTCGGTGCAACATCGAGGGCTGAAGAGCCTGTACTGCGCTGTAATGTTCTATGTAACCAGCAACTTATACATGTCCAGCAAAATCTCCTTGTTGTAGTATTGGATACAAAATTGGCTTGATGATAGGAGACAGAGGGTGGAGTTGGAGAGTTGTGTTTCATACTGGAGGCCTGTGACCAGCAGTGTTCCACAGTCTATGGCACTAGTACTTACGTTTTGGGTATTAAAGGCTTGTATTCATTATGCCTTCTCAAGAACTTTATGTACCTGCCTTATTATCTTCAGGAATATGCATACCAAGGTCCCTCTGATCTTCAGTACTCTCCAGGGTCCTACCATAGATAATGTAATCATGTGTAAATCCACACGAAGTACATTGCCTCACACTTTCCTGTGACAAATTCCATTTGTTAGTGTTGTGCCCATCTGACCAATTTCTTACTCAAACACTCTACGTTTTAATTTCAACCAATTCATGTACGCCACAAGACTTTGGGAACAGCACTGAAGTTTACAGATCCACACTAGAAATAAACTTACAGTCACAGAAACTCTGCCATCACCCTCTGCTTCCTGCATTTCAGCCATTTTTGGATTCAATGTGCCACTTTGCCTTAGATCACATGGGCCCTTTTGTTTGAACAGTCTTCCATGGTGGACCGTATGGAAAGTCTTGTCAAAGTCCCTGTTGACTGCATCAAGTGTATTATCCTCTTAAACGCTCCTCGCCACCTCCTCAAAACATGTGATCACGACCTTCCCATAAAGCATTCCTTCCAACAATCCCTGATGAATTCATAAATAAGAAGCCAAAATGCTGGAGAAACTCAGCAGGTCTGACAGAATCTAAGGTAGTTCTGCTGTAATGTGACAATTGTGTTCCTGTACAATCTCATGCTATAGAAAATCACACTGTGAAAGATCGCTAATAGAATTTGCTATACCTATTCAGCAGAAAGTTCACTTATCCAAGCAACATTCACAATTCATCAATCATGTTATAGCCAATTCATACTGACGAGACACATGTTATAGCAGAATGACCTGTATAGAGTTAAAAATCACGCAACACCAGGTTATAGTCCAACAGACTTATTAACTTGGTGTTAAGTGATTTTTAATTTTGTCTATCCCAGTCCAACACTGATACTTCCAAATCATGACCTGTACAGAGAGAAGAGAAGCAGTGTTATCCTTAAGTTACCTCAGGAATGTGACTTGAAAGAAGGTCTGGGATTCATACATTAGTGGATCGAAACCTGCAATCCACTCTAAAAGATGAAAGACTTAACAGCAACCTAGGTTTGCTCAATATATTGCATCAGTTGTATGACACTATAATCTTTTGTTATAAATTCTGTATCCCATGATCCTGCCCCACTTGTTACCTGCCAAAGGAGCAGTGCTCTGAAAGCTAGTGCTTCCAAATACACCAGTTGGACCATAACCTGGTGTTGTGTGATTTTTTAACTTTGTCTAACCCAGTTCAATAGCGGCACCACCACATCATTGTGAAGACTGATGCAAAGTATTTATTGAGGACTATGGCCATGTATTCTAGGTCCACACTCTGATTAACTCTATAGTCCCTAATGGGCCTTACATTTTTCACAGTTAGTCTCTTGCTGTTTATATAATAAAAGATCATCTTTGGTTTACTTTTATTCTATCCACCAGTGCTATCTCATGTACTTCCTTAGCTAATTTCCTTCATGAGCTCCCCATTACATTTTTTATGCTCCTCTAAGAATTTGGATGTATTGCACCCTTTGTATCTTCCATAAGTTTATTTATATTTATTAATTCCAACTATGATGTCCCTTGATACCCAGGGCTCTCTGATCTTGATCAAATCCTTTATCTTTGTGGGAACTATTTGCTTATACTCTCACCTTTTCCTTTTTGAATCTGTCCCACTGATATCACACAGTTTTATCTGTAAGTAGCTGCTTTCAGCCCTCAACTGCCAAATTGCCCCTTTTCTTAGTAAATTAGCCTTTGATTAGACGAGAACCTTTATTCTCAGGCCATGCCTTATCCTTTTCCATATCGATGTTAAATAGGATGGAGTTCTGGTCACTGTTATGATCCCAGCTATTGTTATTAATGAACAAGTCAGATCCCAAACTGAAAGCTGGCTTGATAGATCATATTTTGATGGTTTCTTTGGTTTAAGTGAAGTGGTCCCTCACTGAAAACAACACACACAGTGCTGCAGATTTGAGTTCAACAATAAAACAGACATTTGTTATGCAAAAGATGTGAGGACAAAAATAAACCAAAATATTTACACAAGGAATGTATTGAAAGACTTAAAAACATTCAATATAAATAGAGTTCCACCAGCATCCTCCCACTAAAATCCTTTACCAGAGAGAATACCCATGTTTGCTTCACTTAAGCTGAGCAGTAATTTCAATTCTCAATTGTAAGAACCTGAAGCTTCTGACCTGACTTATCATATAACTGAGCTTAAACTTTCTCACCCTCAAGGTTTTGACCAAACAATTCTGGTCTGGAACTTTTCTAAACTCCTTGCATGAAATTTATTTTTAATGATTTTAATCTATCTTCTCCTTTTCAAATGAGCAGCTGCTTTGCACATTGGTTTCAGCTAAATATCCCACAAAACTGCTCAAATTACAGGCAAAATAAAATTAGTTTGCTTTCAAACTATTCATGTTTCTCCAAGCCCAATTAAAACAATTCCATAATCTTCAATCGGAAATATCTCACATTACGTTGTTTTCTTTGTTCAATCATAAAATTCTCCTGGCAAAAATTAAAATTCACTATGCTTCAGGAAGTCTTTCTATAACAATGTGCTTTTAAAGAAATTGCATGGCACAGAAATACTTACAAGTTAGTAATTAAACCCCTTCAGATACATAAAATTCTTATGCCACTGGTTCAAAGTCAAACATTCCACAAAGTTATATTAACATGTACATAAATCACACACATTGCATAATCAGACTAACTCTAAACTGCGTCCCAATGGATACACCTTCCATCTGCTCAGGATTCCCAATGTGAATATTAGATCCAGAACTGACCCCTCCCTTATTGGACTTTCTTAGTACTATCTAGAAAGTTCTGCTAGACACAATTTCAGAATGTTACTGCCTTCCTTGAACACTAAAACTAGCCCAGTTATTAGTTGAGTAGCTAAAACAGCCTCTATTACTCCTTCAGTATCCTTACACTTCCCTGAAGTTTGATCACATATCTGATGCTCTACCTCTCCCTGACTGTCAGAGGGTATATAGCATGCACCCAATAGCCTGTTTTCACCTTTTGTGTATTTTTTTCACTTCTACCCATATGTCAAGTGATGATCCTTGTAAGATCTCATCCCTCCCCACTGCTTAAACAGATTACATCAATATCATGACCAAGATCCCCCCTCCCCACCACCTCACCACCACCAGCTCCCCACTTCAATTGCCCCCTCTATTTCATCTGAGGTGTTTGGCATGCTTGCCTCCATTGGTCAGTGCATTGAGTATAGGAGTTGGGATGTGACTTTGCGGCTATGCCTCACCAATGTTTGCAATGTTTAGAATAGTGCGTACAATTCTGGTCACCCTTCTATAGGAAAGGCGTTAAACTTGAGAAAGTTCAGAAGTGATTTATAAGGATGTTGCTGGGACTAGAGGGTTTGACTTATAAGGAGAGGTTGGATAGGTTGGACGTTTATCCCCTGTAACCTCGGAGGCTGAGTGGTAACCTTATAGAGGTTTATAAAATAATGAGGGGCATGGATAGAGTGGTGATGGGGGTGGGGGAGGGGGGGGGGTTCAAAACTAAAGGGGCATAGGTTTAAGGTGAGAGGAGAAAGAAATTTAAAAAGGACCCGAGGGCTAACTTTTTCATGCAAAGGGAGGTGCATGCATGGAACAAACTGCCAGAGGAAATGATGGAGGCTGGTACAATTGCAACATTTAAAAGGCACCTGAATGAGTATATGAAAAGGAAGGGTTTAGAGGGAAGTGGGCCAAATGCTGGCAAATAGGTCTAGGTCAGATTGAGATGGCTGGTCGACTCGGACAAGTTGAATTAAAGAGTCTGTCCCAGCTGTCTGACTGTATGACCCTGTGACTCTATGACCCTTTGAACACCCTCTGAGCAGGAATGTTGAACTGCCACTCTTGCCAATCTTCCAGCTAAATGTTGCGTCATAGCTATGACAACATATTCACAAATGTCTTCCTGTGTTCTTAGCTCTTTTGTCTTATTCATTCAGCTCTTTTTATTAAAATATAATCCATTTAGGCTTGTTAAATTCACCTTTCCTTGCAAGTTTACCTATCCTCTGTCTTCCAGACTCACTTTTGTTCTAATTTCTAATTCATTTTCTGCTTCACTCTCCTCCAAGCAACCTATCAGGATTACATCCCTCTGCCAATCTAATTTAATTCCCTAAACACAATGACATAAATGCAGACCATATATACATGGGTGGCATATAGACATACCATCAAGTATATTTTTCTTGTTAAGCAAAAATAATAAGTACATGGAGTCTTGCCACAGACCAGCCAGGATCTCCTTGAATGGTGGAACAGACTCGATGAGCTGAATGGCCTACTCCTGTTCCAACGTTCCCATGTTCCTGCGCTCCTCAGTTCACAGACCCATGCACCATTTTACACACCTGTATACATAACACGACCCATGAACACACATACACAAAAACACAGCTTATGTGGCCGAGGTTACAGCGTCAATACAAAAGTGGAACATTAACAGGGAAATAAAGCTCCCATTTAAAACGTGCAGTGGCGAGACAGATCACATAAACAGAAATGTGGACATGACCAGTTTCCTTGGATGGGAAGTCTCTCATCGTTGCACCATCTGCAGAAGCAAAGAGACAGATGACTTTATGGGAGCTCAAGGGAAATCAGTCTGCTTTATTGCAATGGGCCTGACTTGTCTGGCATTCAATCAAACAATAAAAGTGATCGATTTAGCATATTAAAAGAAATTCAGTGCACTTCTCAGCAAGATGAAGACAAAGTGAGCAGAATGTTTTTCTGATCTCCAAATAACAAGATTAGAACAGTCCTAAGGCATTCATTATCTTTTCTACAATTTCTAATTTTCTGTTGGTGGGAGACTGCGATTGGCACATTGAGGGGCACCAATGCACGGGCGCTGGACATTCTTTTGCAGATTTCTCAGCCTCTCTCACTTCGTCTTACCCTTCTTGAACTCAAGCATTAACAATTGGGTGGCACGGTGGCACAGTGGTGAGCATGCTGCCTCATAGCGCCTGAGACCCGGGTTCAATTCCCGCCTCAGGCGACTGGCTGTGTGGAGTTTGCACATTCTGCGTGGGTTTCCTCTGGGTGCTCCAGTCTCCTCCCACAGTCCTAAAATATGCAGGTTAGGTGAATTGGCCATGCTAAATTGCCTGTAGTATTAGGTGAAGGGGTAAATGTAGGGAAATGGGTCTGGGTGGGTTGCGCTTTGGTGGGTCGGTGTGGACTTGTTGGGCCGAAGGACCTGTTTCCACACTAAGTAATCTAATCTAAAGCACTTTATGGCCAGTGGCATACCTGTTTAATGCGTGGATATGGCAATAAGTTCAAACACATCCATGTTGCACAGACACTGATATGATAATGATAGGATAAACTTCCGCAGGTACATCCACCTCCATTAACTACATTCTCCCCATTCTGGCCTCTCCACCATTTCTGATTTCCTACCTGCCCCCCTCCAATGACAATGACTCCAAAACTCTGGAATGTCATTCCTAAACCTTGCTGCCTCCTTCTCTCTCCACCACCCCTCCCTACTTAAAGAAGCTTCTTAAAAAATATCTCAATGCTCATTGTGTAATGGCCTCCTTTACGCAGCTCAGTCATTCTTGTAAAGAATTGGTGGGGTGCATTTATAGGTGCTACATAAATGCAAATGTTGTTGCTTGAAAGGTAAATGTTAATGGAAACTCATTAGCTCTTTGCAAACCAACATCCAAATCAGGAGCAGGAATATGCTATTCAGCACCGAGGGCCTGCTTTACCATCCAAAATGATTGCAACATATCAGATTGTGGCCTAAATATTGCTCCCCAACTCCATCTGCCCCAACCTTGATAATCTTTGACCCTATGGGGTGGCACAGTGGCTCAGTGGTTAGCATTGCTGCCTCACAGCATCAGGCATCCAGGTTTCATTCATCCCTTAATGGCTTGTTTGTGTGGAGTTTGCACATTCTCCCCGCATCTGCGAGGGTTTCCTCTGGGTGCTCTGGTTTTCTCCCATAGGGTGGACTGGCCATGCTAAATAGTCCCATAGTGTGCAGGGATCTGTAGCTGCGGTGGGAAGTGTGGGGAATGAGGATAGGGTGACTCTGGGCAGAATGCTCTTCGGAAGATTGGTTTAGAGTTGATGGGCCAAATGGCCTCGATCTGTACTGTAGGATTCTAATCATGGCCAATGATGGTCCTAATCTTAGACCCTTTGGAATGAGGTTGCTTAGCTGGCATGCCTGAGGATGGGACAAACTGGAAAATTATCCATTCCAACAGCATGAGATATTCTGCTTCAGTGGGACCCAAAATGTTTACCCACACCATGTAGGCTAGCAGTCAGTTAGACTTATCGCAGACTCCATTAAGTTTGATCCTGTGGGGGAGCCTGCATTTTGTTGTTGGCGAAATAGATGCCCATCATTCACCGAGGCCACCATCCCCTGGAGGTGATGTCCCTGTGGTAGGCTGGAGCATAACCAGAACTTCCAAACCTCAAAGAAAGGGATGCTGACAGGAATTGTTACAATTGTAGCCCATAGAAAGTACTACCTGGGTGGGGATGTTGGATTTTCACCTGCTCCAAGCCACTTATAGTTTTGCCCATCACGTCATTAGCTGCAACTGCATTTCTCCATAAGACTCCAGGATATAGGAGCAAAAGTAGGCCATTCAGCCCATCAAATCCACTTCACCATTCAATGGGATCTTGGGTGATCTGACAATCCTCAACCCCACTGTGCTGCCTATCACAATCATTGATTCCCATACAGATTGTAAACCTGTCTACCTCAGACTTGATCGAGGCAACCATGTGAAGGTCAACTTGCTTCGGTGGTGTCCACACCTCTTCCAATGGGAATGATGAGGATAAAGCGCATCCTGTTAATGGTGCCTTGAATTGAGCTGGTGAAATTGGGAACATGCCTTCTATCCTGGGAAGGGTGGTGAGGCAGGAGATGGTTAATTCCGAGACTGTTTCTGGGGGAAGTACACTTTTGAACGTGTTACCGGTAAGTCAGGGTCCCAAAGTCCCGGCCATATAATTTTGGACTGATCCAACCATCTGTTCTTGAGACTGATTCAATTCATAGCGAGGTAATTCTAATCCCTCATTAGTGTTGTTCTGAAACATTAGTTACTTTTCAATATCATTACAACAAAATTGGATGTGTCGCCAAGGGAGAGACCAGGTGTGAAGAAATAGAAAAAGTCCTGGAGAATGAAAGGACATGAAAGTAAATAGTTTCACTTTCCACAAGCTCTGCAGAATCAATGATTATTGGTTTAATCACAAAATAAAACTCAAAGGCAGATGACTGAATTGAGGTTTATAATAAAAATTGCAAATTGTGGAATTGCACGGATTTTAAAACTTCAAAATTGGGACGCAATGGTATAGGATCAATCTCACTGGGTGAGTAATCCAGGAGGACCTGGTTAACATTCTGAGAACATAGGTTTGAATCTCAGTGTACAAGATAAGAGAAAGTTGAATTCTATATAAACATAAATAAAAGCTGGCTTAATGGTGACCATGGAACTACTGGTGGCTTTTAGAGCAGCAAATCTGCCAGCCTTACCTGGTCTGGCTTATATGTGACTTCAGACCTACGGTAATTTGGTTGTCTCCCAACAGCCCTTGAGGTAAGAGCTGAAAAATGTGTTGCTGGAAAAGCGCAGCAACTCAGGCAGCATCCAAGGAGCAAGAGAATCGACGTGTCAGGCATAAGCCCTTCTTCAGGAATGAGGAAGGTGTGCCAAGCAGACTAAGATAAAAGATAGGGAGGAGGGACTTGGGGGAGGGGTGTTGGGAAGGCGATAGATGGAAGGAGGTTAAGGTGAGGGTGATAGGCCGAAGAGGGGATGGGGGTGGGGGCGGAGAGATCAGGAAGAAGATTGCAGGTCAAGAAGGCGGTGCTGCGTCCGAGGGTTGGGACTGAGATAAGGTGGAGGGGGGGAGGGTAAATGAGGAAGCTGGAGAAATCTGTATTCATCCCTTGTGGTTGGAGGGTTCCTAGGCAGAAGATGAGGCGCTCTTCTTCCAGCCGTCGTGTTGCCATGGTCTGGCAATGGAGGAGACCAAGGACCTGCATGTCCTTGGCAGAATGGGAGGGGGAGTTAAAATGTTCAGCCACGGGACGGTTGGGTTGGTTGGTCAGGGTGTCCCAGAGGTGTTCTCTGAAACGTTCCGCAAGTAGGCGGCCTGTCTCCCCAATGTAGAGGAGGCCACATCGGGTACAATGGATGCAGTAAATGATGTGTGTGGAGGCGCAGGTGAATTTGTGATGGATATGGAAGGATCCCTTGGGGACTTGGAAGGAAGTGAGGGGAGAGGTGTGGGCGCAAGTTTTGCATTTCTTGCGGTTGCAGGGGAAGGTGCCGGGAGTGGAGGTTGAGTTGGTGGGTGGGGTGTGCGGAGGGAGTGGTCTTTCCAGAACGCTGATAGGGGAACGAGGGAAATATATCCTTGGTGGTAGGGTCTGTTTGGAGGTGGCGGAAATGACAAAGGATGATACGATGTATCTGGAGGTTGGTGAGGTGTAGGTGAGGACCAGTAGGGTTCTGTCCTGTGGCAATTGGAGGGGCGGGGTTCAAGGGCAGAGGATGGGGGAAATGGAGGAGATGCGGTGGAGAGCATCGTCAACCACATCTGAGGGGAAACTGCGGTCTTTGAAGAAGGAGGCCATCTGGGTTGTTCCGCATTGGAATTGGTCCTCCTGGGAGCAGATGCGGTGGAGGCAAAGGAATTGGGAATATGGGATGGCATTTTTACAGGGGGCAGGGTGGGGGGAGGTGTAATCCAGGTAGCTGTGGGAGTCGGTCGGTTTATAGTAAATGTCTGTGTTGAGTCGGTCGCCCGAGATAGAAATGATAAGGTCTAGGAAGGGGAGGGAGGAGTCTGAGATGATCCAGGTAAATTTAAGGTTGGGGTGGAAGGTGTTAGTAAAGTGGATGAACTGTTCAACCTCCTCGTGGGAGCACGAGGCAGCGCCAATACAGTCATCGATGTAGCGGAGGAAAAGGTAGGGGATGGTGTCAGTGTAGCTGCGGAAGATGGACTGTTCCACATATCCGACGAAGAGGCAGGCATAGCTGGGGCCCATGCGAGTGTCCATGGCTACTCCTTTGGTTTGGAGGAAGTGGGAGGATTGGAAAAAGAAGTTGTTCAGAGTGAGGACCAGTTCAGTCAGTCGAAGGAGGGTGTCAGTGGAAGGGTACTGGTTGGTTCGGCGGGAAAGGAAGAAGCGGAGGGCTTTGAGGCCTTTGTGATGGGGAATGGAGGTGTATAGCGACTGGATGTCCATGGTGAAGATAAGGCATTGGGGGCCAGGGAAGTGAAAATCATGGAGGAGGTGTCCTGAACGTAGGTGGGGAGTTCTTGGACGAAGGGGGACAGGTCTTGAGGTAATTAGGGATGAGCAATAAATGTTGGCCCAGCCAGTGATATTCATATATCAGGAATGGCCTAGTAGTATAATTGCTGGACTGTTAATCTTGAGAAGCTTGTAAAATTCTGGGCCGTGGTTAATGTTCAGGGAACACTGGTTTGAATCAGTGTATAAAATAGAAAAATAGAACTCAATATAATATAGAATAATCTGAAATCAAACCATGAATTGGTTTTGAGGAAAAACCCATCTGGTTCATTAATGCTTTCTAAGGAAGGAGACTGCCATCCTAACCTGGTCTGGCCAACATGTGAGTCTAGACCCACAGTAATGTGGTTGACTCTTAACTGCCCTCTGGACCATGAATGTTGGCCCAGCCAGCCACATCCACACCCTGTGAAGGAATTTTTAAAAAAAAGGCAGACTATTCAGCCCAATTGGATTGTGTTAGTGCTTAAGAAATAACTTCACAGAGGCTGGCATCCCATTACAAAGTCATTCTGTTTTTCCACATGGCGAATCCTTGACACTGATTCAACTCCTTCAGCACCAGCTTTCGGAATGAACAGGATGCCTGACAGTCCCCTTTTATTTGTCATCCAGGGCTCCCTAATTGGATCAGGTTAATAGCCCCAATCAGGGAACTCATTCTACGAGGACCACCCGGCTGACCTCGTTGCAATCACTGTAGTTTATATTCCAGAATCATCTGATCACTGTAGCCTTTTACTTTTGTCTTCCACATGTACTTATCCAGCTTCTTCTCATACACATCTCCCCAATTGTCACATGTCTTAGCAAATTCCACATTCTCACCTATTCAAGGAACAAAGAATAGTCTTTTGAATTTTTTATTAAATTTATTCATGGTTATCTTATATTGATGATTGTAGCATTGGATAGTACCACAATGGATATATCTTCTCAACAGTTACACAGACACCTTGTAGCTATTCCACTCCCTGAAAGCTCCTCCCCATACCACACACCATTCTGAGTTGGAAATATATGGGTGTTTTTCGCTAACACTGTGTTGACACGCTGGAACTCCAACAGCTCTGTGGATAGAGCAACAATCCATAGACTATAGCAGTTTAAAGCAAGTAGGTGACCACCAGCTTCTGCAGAGTCAATTACATAACAATATAAGGACTGGAGCAGAAGGAGGCCATTCAGCCTCTACAGTGTTCTCTGCCATTTAATACGATCATGGCTGATCTCATCTCGGCCTCAACTCCACGTTTGTGCCTACTCTTTATAGCCCTTCAACCCAAGGCTATTTTAAAAACCTGTCTGTATTTGCCTTAAATTTACTTAATGTTCTGCATCCTACCAAGCTCTGGGAGAGTGAATTTTACAGATTCATGACCCTTTGAAAGAAGTAATTTCTATCGTCTCTGTTTTAAATCTGCCAACCCTTGTCCTAAATCTATGATCTCTCATTCTAGATTGTCTCTTACATCTATTTTGTTAATTCCCTTTAGCATTTTGTATACCTCCAATTAGATCTCTTCTCATTCTTCTAACTTCCAAAAGTACAGACATAAAATGAGCCACCTCTCCTCATAAGATAAACCCCCTCATCTCTGGATTCAATCTATGAACCTCCTCTGAGCTGCCTTCAGTACAACCACATCCTTCCCCAAAGTGAAGGGATAAAAATTGCATACAATCTCACAACAAACTCTCGCCTAACCAGTGACACTCAATTATGTGGGAAGTGAAAGGATTGGAACTTTTGAAGAGCGAGAACACAGAAGATAACTTTGGGCAGAAGCAAGAGTTTTGAAATGGTTGCATCGTTTGACTTTCTGGCGAAAACAGAATGAAATCATATAATTTTACAGCTCAGACCAAGGTCATTTATCTCAACATGTCTCTGCTGGCTCTATGAAAAAGCTATCCAAATAATGTCACCCTTTTTTAATACAGCACTCCAAACATTTGTCATGTGTAGACTCAATTTCCATGTGATGATACTGCTGAACATATTTGATATAGAAATTAGTGTTATGTCTGCTCTTGTCACAATTTTATCAATGAATTATGATTTAGAATCAAAAACAATTTCTAAATTTTGGAAGACATCAAATTGGGTTGGGGTGAGGGACAGTCACCATTGATTAGGACTTCAACATTTGAAAAAAAGATATTATTAGTTCATTTTGCAAATTAATACTTAGAAATTGGGGTGGCATGGTGGCTCAGTGGTTAGCACTGCTGCCTCACAGCACCAGGGTCCCAAGTTCAGATTCCAGCCTCGGGGGACTGTCTGTGTGGAGTTTGCACATTCTCCCTGTGTCTGCATGGGTTTCCTCCGGGTCCTCCTGTTTCTCCCACAGTCCAAAGATGTGCAGATCAGGTGAATTGGCCATGCTAAATTGCCCATAGAGTTAGATACATTAGTCAGCGGGAAATGGGTCAGGGTGGGTTACTCTTTGAAGGGTCGGTGTGGATTAGTTGGGCCGACGGGCCTGTTTCCACACTGTAGCGAATCTAATCTAATCTAAAATTAATTTCAACTTAGCTAAATGTGATAGGTTTAGGGTAAGGGTTACTCTGGTTTAAGTAATAAGAAAGTCACACATACTTGGAAAGTGAGAATTTATGTGCAATTGAGAAGCAAAATATTCAGGAAGTACAAATGTAAAAATGCTAAAAGTTGTATCTCCAGCCTTATTGGCAAACCACACCCTAGGGTTTATTTCTTGAGTGATAGAATTGACAAAAAAACTTTGTGCTAAAGTTGCATCTAACTTTGTCCAGAGCACCATTGGCATATTTTGCATAATTCTTGTAGTCATGCTATGAAAATGAAATGAAGCCCTGTGCTGAACACAACTGTGAACTGTACTCCTGAGATACAGACAACTTCCAATCCAATTTGACTATCTCCTGCAACTTCCTCTCATAGCTAGGTTAGCCAAGCAACTCTTTTCAGGTTTTTTTTTAATTGCTAGAAAAGACAGCATCGTTAATTTCCCTTGAGAAGATGGTAATGAATTGGCTTCTTAAACTGCTTTGATCCATCGGCTGCAGATATGCTCACAATGCTGTTAGAAAGGACGTTCCAGGATTTTAACCCATCCATGATAAATCTACACCATTATCATTTTAAGTCAGGATTGTGTTTGGCTTGCAAATAAATTTGCAGGTAATGGGGTTCCTATGGTGTTTCCATGCACCTACTGTCTCTGTAACTTATAAGAGTTACTGGCAAAGGATCATTGGTGTGTTGCTCTCAAAATACCATTGACTTTTTTAGTGAACAAGAATGGACTCAGTAAGGATGAAATCCCAGGTAATTACTCAAGCAGAGAAAGGACCCTTCCATTTGCAAACCTTATAGTCTCCTTCCTTATTGGAAGTAGGAGTCATTTCACAAGACATGCATGATCATAAATCATTACATGATGCAAAAGTCAAAGGCAACTGAAGAGTTTGCAATAATTGCAGGGTCACCTCTCTCTTTACCATCACTGAGAAGACCTTCGCTGGAGCAAGAGTCCACCAACTTACAGACTGAAGCATTGTGTGGTTTTTGTGTTGGCAGATCAACCGTGGATATCATCCTCTCTATACATCAACCCCAAAATAAGTGCAGGGAACAGGATAAGCCTCTTTACCTTACTTAGGTATACCTCACTTTGTAAAGTGGCCAGAAACACATGTAACGTACATGATGCACAAGTGTCAAAGAATGACCATCTCCAGAAAGACAAAATTCCCTCTTATCTTGAAATTCATTTTGCTGAATGTCCACCACAAAATCTTGGGGGCTTACTATTCACCACAAACATAACTGCATCAGCCATTTAATACAGTGTTTATAAGAATATTCAGTTCAGAATAGGAGATGATGTGCTGCTTGCCATTTGTGGTGACTGCACTATTTTACAACTGTGACATATTACTGCATACCTCATTCTACAGTTTAGAACTTACCATTTTCATGAAATTCTCAAGCTTGTCTTGTTAAACAATTACAAAGGATCTCGTCTTGCAGTGAATCACTCACCACCTGATGCTCAAAAGCCTGTTCAGCATTGTGCAATGTTAGAGTGTTTTGGAAGTTTGCCAACTTGCCTGGATGAGTACAGTTCCCATAACACCCACAAGGTTCAATGACGTCTGGGACTAAGCTGTCCATTTTATTAGAATTCCATTCAGCATTCAAACCATCTACCACCAGTACATGGTGGCAACTGCATGATCATGTACAACATTCTCTCAATGTCAAGTTGCAACCTACAACAGCCCTCCACACTATCCACAACTCCACCAACCTTTGTGTCATTGGCAAACTTACTAACCCACCCTACTGTTAGATAACCTCTTTCTCTAACCACCAGTTTCGGTGTCATCTGCAAACTTAATAATATGCCTCCTTTATTCTCATCTAAATTGATTATATAAATGATGAACAACAGTGGACCCAGTACCAAGCCTTGCAGTACACCACTAGTCACAGGTCTCCAGTTGGAACAACAATCCTCTTTCATCACCTTCTTTCTTCTAAGGTATAAGGGTAAAATTCTAGAGCTCAGGAATTCAGCAGCTGTGGGTATGACTTCTACTGGTAACACAATAGGAAGTGGAAATGCACGAGAGGCCAGAATTGGAGGAGTTTAGATTTCTTGAAGGGTGTGTGGAAGAATGTAAAAAACCACTTTAAAAGAAAAATGTGAACAAATTTTGTTGAAATTACATTGCAATTTCATTGCGGCCTGTTAAATAATTCATGCAATGTAGAGCATTCAGATCTTTGTCAACAAATCTTGAGGAAATGTTTCCTCTGTCCTTTGCCAAATGGCCAGGAACTCAAGTAAAACAATCAGAAGATGATTTCAAATTCCTAATGAAACATAAATCTGATGATAGAGTGGTTTTTCTAGCTTGGTCTCTGCTCCATTAATTTCCAGTGTATCGTCTTGTCGAGTGTATGAAGGCAGAAGATTTAAACATTGGATAGGGGAATAATATTTCTATGAAAGACTTGTTTCTGCCTGGAGTAACATCACTGCCACCACATTCTATTATATTACATCTCCACATACATTTCTTTCTTTCTTTGCTTACATAATTCCATCAAGTTGTTTTTAATTATTCACTCTATCATTATTATCATTACTGTTATTAACACCATCTCTCGAAAATGGTGCAAGTAAAACTAAATCTTCAGTTGACACCTTGTGGCATTTTGTGGTCTCCAAGTATCCACCACAGAGTCATCTGGAATTTCTTGATTCACGCAGTCAGATATGTCAGTCTGTGGCTGTTACACCAAGACAATTTCCATAGCCATTAAATGTTGCTACTGTTAATGAGAGCTTTTCACCTTCTGGTTTCTGGATGACATTTCCAAGCAAAGTTGTCATACCTTTATGTATTTATGCTTTCTGAGCAGCACACATTTCTGAGTTTTGTCTCCGTACCTGCTGGTATTAGTAGCAGCATGAAATAGAATTCTAACTCTTTGATGAGGATTAATTCTCTCTGTCAGTCTGATCCACTGTTGCTCTGCCTTAGCTGTAATGAAGACACTAACTTCTTCACAAAATTCACTTCTCCTCTTGTAGGACTACAGCCACTCTGTTTAAATGACCTTATAGAAAACGTGTGCTTCTACTTCTTGGAAACAGTTATGGTTAATGTGTAGAGAATCTTACTGACCTCTTACCCTTTATAACTGAGTCTGATGCTAAATTGAGCAAAAGCTGAAGATCTGTGTGCCCGGACCTTGTTGTTTGATGTTCTTAGGTCGAACATCTATTGATTTTACCTGCAGCAAGCTGTCAAACAGTTTTGAAACAGCTATCCTGTATCAACTGTATATTCTGTTTCAAATCTTTATACTTTGAAGATGATAGTCCAGAGTCTCTGTTGGCCCCACCATGACTTCACCTCAGAATGTTGGCTCACTCTACTGATCTTTAGCTCCGATTTATTTAACCCTTTCTTTTCCAGATTAGTTCCCCTTCTCAGAACTACTTTCCTTTGACTCGGTGGTGATGCAGGTGCTGCTGACCTGCAGTAACCACGATTCCAAATTCATAGCCCCCTTATTTGGGGCATTCATTCAGTTGTGGCTTTACCTTGAATCACTCCTTGAACATTCTAATATGGGTGGTGAGTTTTCTCTTTTCTTATTTAGTTTTTTAAAACTTTTTGTTTATCATGGTAGTCATTCACTGAATTTATTCACAAGAGGAGACCATTTCAACAAAAATACATAAAAGTTTATTACACAAGTGCCATTATTTTGGAAAAGTGCTAACAGAATGATCGTATTGCAAACATCAGAAAGAACAAAAAAAAATTTTTACTCAGCAATACCAATATTAATTCTTGAACTTCAATGATGATTTGATTTATTGTAGTCACTGTACCTAACTATAGGGAAAAGTTTTATTTTACGAGCAGTACAGGCAGATCATCGTAAACAAGGACATACAGATCTTAGAGTGCTTAGACACAGTCAGGCAGATAAGGTTACACTGCACAGGAATTGCACAGAACAAGATCCACATTATTTGAAGTTAGAGAGTCCATTCAGCCATCTAATAATACCAGGGAAGAAGCTGTTCTTGAATCTGTTGGTGCATGTGTTCAAGCTTGTGTAATGTCTGCCTGATGGAATAGATTGGAAGAGAGCATTACTGAGGTGGGAGGGGTCTTCGATGATGTTGGCAGCCTTTCCACATCAACGAGAAGTTTGGATGGAGTTCCTGATGGGAGGTTGGCTTTTGTGATGGCCTGGGCTATGCACACAACTTTCTGTAGTTTCTTCCTATCCTGAGCAGAGCAGTTGCTATCTCAGGCTGTTATGCACCCTGACAGAATGTTTCCTGTGTGCCTCTGCCAAAGTTGATAGGGGTTCTTGAGGAAATGTCAAATAGGGGTTTACAAAATTATGAAGGGTACGGATAGGGTAAATAGCAATGTCTTTTCCCTGGGATTGGGGAGTCCAAAACTAGAGGGCATAGGTTTAGGGTGAGAGTGGAAAGATATAAAAGAGACCTACGGGGCAATTTTTTCACACAGAAGGTGGTACGTGTATGGAATGAGTTGCCAGAGGAAGTGGTGGAGGCTGGTACAATCGCAACATTTAAGAGACATTTGGATTGGTATATGAATAGGAAGGTTTTGGAGGGATATGGGCCGGGTGCTGGTAGGTGGGACTAGATTGGGTTGGGATATCTGGTCGGCATGGACGGGTTGGACCAAAGGGTCTGTTTCCATGGTGTACATCTCTATGACTCTAAGAGGTGCCGCTATGTATCTACGTGGGAGGTCCAGGCCAGATTGTTGGTTATCATCACTCCTAGGATCGTGACGCTCTTGACTCTCTCCACTTCAGTTCTGTTGATGTAGATGGGGGTGAGTCCTCTTTCTATCTTCCTAAAATAAATGATCAGTTCTTTTGTTTTGCCAATGTTGAGGGAGAGATTGTTCTCATTGCACCATGACACTAAGACCTCTGTCTCCTTCCTGTGTTCTGACACATTGTTGTTTGATATCTATCCTACCACAGTGGGTGTTGTCAGCAAACACATGGATGGCATTCATATGGAATGTCTACACAGTCATGGATGTTCAGGGAATCATAGAATGATTATGACTCATAGAATCACAGAGTTATACTACATGGAAGCAGATCCTTCAGTCCAACTCTTCCATGCCAATCAGATATACTAAACAAACCCAGTTCCACTTGCCAGCATTTGGCTGATATAATAGAGCCATTGAGTCATAGAGATGTACAGCATGGAAACAGACCCTTCAGTCCAACTCATCCATGCCGACAAGATATCCCAACCCAAACTAGTCCTACCTGCCAGCACCTGGCCCATATCCCTCCAAATCCTTCCTTATTCATATACTCATCCAGATGCCTTTTAAATGATGCAATTTTATCAGCCTCCACCACTACCTCTGTGAGCTCATTCTATACACTTAAACCCTTCCTATTCATGTACCCATTCAGATGCCTTTTAAATGTTGTAATTCTATCTCCTCTGGCAACTTATTCTATACATGTACCACCATCTGTGTGAAAAAGTTGTACCTTAGGTTCCTTTTTTATCTTTCCCATCTCACCTTAAATCTCTGCCCTCTAGTTTTGGACTCCCTAGCTGGAAAAATACCTTGACTATTCACCCTATCCATGCCCCTAAAGACTTTATAAACCTCTACAAGGCCACCCCTCAATTTCCAGGGAAAATAGCCACAACCTATTCAGCTTTTCCCTGCAGCTCAAACCCTCCAACCCTGGCAATATTCTTCGTAAATCTTTTCTGAACCCTTTCAAGTTTAACAACATCTTTCCTATTGCAGGGAGGCCAGAATTGAAAACAGTATTCCAAAAGTAGCCTAACCAATGTCCTGTACAGTTGCAACATGACATCCCAACTTCTGTAATCAATGCACTGACCAATAAAGATCAGTGTGCCAAATTTCTTCTTCACTATCCTGCCAACCTGTGACTCCACCTTTGAGGAACTATGAACCTGCATCCAGAGGTCTCTTTGTTCAGTAACACTCCCCAGGACCTTACCATTAAGTGTATGAGTCCTTCCTCAATTTGTCTTTCCAAAATGCAGCATAGAACGTAGAACATAGAACATAAAGCACCTCACATTTATCTAAATTAAACTCCATCTGCCACTTCTTGGCCCATTGGCCCATCTTATCAAAATCCCTTGGTATTCTGAGATAATCTTTTTCACTGTCCTCTGTAACACCAATTTCGATGTTATTCCTCCCATGTTCACATCTATACCATTCATATAAATGACCAAAAGTAGTGCACTCAGTGCCAATCCTTGTGGCACATTTCTGGAACACAGGCCTCCAATTTGAAAAACAACCTTCCACCACTATTTCCACATTAACTTCACTTTGGAAGTGTTAATTGTTTTCCTTTCAATACATTTCTGTGTATTTACTGGATTCTACTTTCTTTAGTTAATATAGCTCTCTGAGGTGATTAAAGTAAATTGCACTTAGCTCCCTATTCCTTAACATGAGCTCCCTAAACTCACACCTTCAACAACCTTTTCGAATGACTTGCTGTCTGATACCCAATGACCTTCAGTTTCTAGAGCTTGCTTCTCAATGACTTCTAAATACCACATGACTCCCCCCATAAAGGCCCTGCCAATAACAGTACCTTTCCTGAGGTACTTAGAGGTCAGTACCTTTGCTGTTATTGGCCTCTTATTCCTGTATGAACCAACTCCTAGCTTGTTTTCTCTCTTTCTCTCTTCTCTCTCTCTGGTCGTCAAAAATCTCTAGTCAGCAAGCACCTGAGCAATTATCTTCCCAAGAGCCTTGTTGGTCATTTAGGTTGAAATCACATGACTTTGTGTATTGCTGTTTTGAATACAATCCTCAAAAGGACTTTCTGAACTTTAAGAAAATACAATCAGAACTTCAAAGAACTGAAAACTAAAATAAATTTTCCTTGATGTTAGAACCCAAGTTCCCAAATAATAGCATATTATGAATATAAATGATGAATGATGTATTTATTGTTGCATATATCTAGAGAGATAGTGAAAAGTCTTTTGTTGCCACAATCCAGCATCATCACTCACAACAATATATTTTCAAGTGACTGAATACAGCTATCTGTCATGTCTTAGTCCTTCTTTTTACTTGCTTCTCTCTTTCTTATCTTCTGTCTATTCAGTTCTACCCTACTCTGCTCATGTGAGAAGAGCATCATCAATTATTTCATGTTCAATCACGTATTCCATTATCCTTCAAGGAACTCACCTCCTGAATCCCCAAAGCCTGTCCACCATCTAGAAGGCATAAGGTCAGGTGTGTGATGGAATACTGCCCACCTGCCTTGAGAAGTACAGCTCCAATAACACTCAAGAGGCTCACTATTACACAGGATGAAGAATTAATCCACTATCCTTAGTAGTCATTTTCTCCACAACTTACAGTTGTAGCAGTGTGTACCATCTTGACGATGTACTGCACAGTGTTGTTGAGAAGGGAGTTTGATCTAGCAATAGTGATGTAATTCCAAGTCAGGATATTGCATGATTTGGAAAGAGACTTGCAGGTGGTGGTACTATGTATTTTCTGCTCTTGTCCTTCAAGGTAGTGCAGGTTGTGGGTTTGAAAGGTAATTTTATTTTAAGGAGTTCTACTGAGCTGCTGCAGTGTATCTATTGGTGTATCAGTTGGCATATCAGTTACCATTTGGACTGTAGCACTGAAGGTGTGCTTCTGAAACACAATTAGGAGTGAGAAATGAATGCTGCCTCACCAGCAATGGCCAACTCCTGAGAGGGAATTAAAGAAAAGCATTGGGTCACTAAGACAATTTAGTGTCAAATTCTTGGCTTGTTCTGGAAACTGTGAGTAATTGTGTCTTGAAATAATTCCAAGTTGAATCATATTGCATGGTTTCAGCTCTCTGAACCACAGTCAAAGGGGATTTCAGTACAATATCAGAGAGGAAGGCAGAAAGGTTAACCAAGGGATAATCTGCACTTGGTAGAGCTGGAGCAAAGGGGTGAATTCCTGGTTCCAGAGAGGAATCTTTAATTTCCAGGAAACTCTGTATTGGCTCAGTGTAATTAGAGCTAATCGGGAGGATGGTTTTTATTGCTTTTCCCTCATAGTCCTGAGCAGATAGTTGATTTTCTCTTTGTACCTCTGCAGGTCAAAATGTGACGTCGATCCATGAAAGGAGTGAGGTAGGGAATTCCAGCTTATTGCTACATCTACTAGCTACATGACAATTCTGCTAACTTCTGTCTCACTTGATGTGGTCACCAATGCCCTCAACTGACACCACCTCAAGTCAGTGGCATTGAACATCTGCAATTAACATATTGACCTGCAGAGCAGGCTCAATGGGCTAGCTGGTCTACTCCTGCCCTGAATCCTTATATTCGTCTACTTTTAAATTGATATCATCTGCGTACTGAAGTGCAAATTCATTTAAATAAATGGAGAAATTGGCAACGTATTACTATCCACAGACAGTCAATCCAAACTTCCATTTACTTGTATTGCACTACCGTCCATGCACATATATTCTTTTTAGTTTAGAGACATCTCTCCAATGAGACATTACTGTGGAGCCACATTGGTCCTCTTAGGTTTACAATGAGTGATTCCTGGGGACTATGTGAAGAAAGACCAAATTGACCGAGCCAACCTTTATCGCTGAACAATTAAATCAGTTCGTCGTTTACCTCACTGCTGCCATACGGATCTTTTCTCACCCAAAAAGAATTTGATATTTTCTTACATTCCTGATGTGCTTCTGTAGCTGAGAAGCACGAGAATCTCGAGAAGGAGTGCCCCTCAAGTCAGCTCCATTATTTGATAAGATCCCTGGACCCTATGAGGCAATTTAGCAAGGCCAAACCACCCTAACCTGCACATCTTTGGATTGTAGGAGAAAGCCCGCGCACAGATATGGGGAGAATGTGCAAACTCCACACAGACAGTTGCCTGAGGTCGAAATCTAACCCAGATCCCTAGCGCTGTGAGGCAGCAGTGCTAACCACTGAGCCACTGTACTGCCCACATGTTTGATGAATACCCTTGAGCAGTGATGGCTGTGTTGAGGTAATTGTGGGATAGACAATGGGAATTAGCATGGGAAGAGGATGTAAAAGCCTGGTTGATTGAAAATAGAAAACTGGATGAAAATGTCTTAAGAAACTCAAGGCAGGTGGATGTCATTAAGGCAGGCTTTTCCCACAAGATTCAGAATGTGCAGTTGTTTTGGATATTTTGTGAAAATGGTGATCTCAGAAATCTCAGCATTCTTAGCATCCACAGCTCCCTCAGCTCTAGCTGTAATACAGGTCAGTCCTTGAAGGTTTCTCATTCAAAAAATAAAGTCTGTCCTCATATTCCCATCATCCATACTGCCCCCCAGCTCCACACCTTTACTCATGAGGTTGTAATGTCATTAAATGAACGGGGAATAGAAGATGAACAACCTCTTTGTAGAAGAAAGCAGGAACAGGTTACTTTAATCACGATGTTCGAGGATAAAGGTTTGAGTGTCCATCGACACAGACAGCACACAAAAGTCTTATCTGCTGTTCTTTGAGATGGTGCTGTAGTCTTTTTCCAGTCTGTCAGGTTTACAGTAGTGCCATCAAGCTGAAAAGCATCTAAACCAAAAGGTAAACTGAGAGATGATAAGGTAAGACCAAACTGAAGTTTCCAAAACCCACTGGTGGGTGGAGAAATGGGAGATTGAGCAGCAACATCAACTTGCATTTATGTGGCACCTTTAAAACAATAAACAATTCCAGGGTCCCTCAAAGGTGAGTTGTAGTATGGAACCACATTGGGAACTATTAGGGCAGATGACTTAAAGGTTTGGACTAGATGTAGCTTCAAAAGAGCCTCTGAATGAAGCAAAGGGAAAGAGAAATGGAAAAGTTTAAGGAGGTAATTACAGAACTTGGGGCCTCAGCAGTTCAAGATGTGACTTCCAAAGGTGGATTGCTTAAAACTGGGGATGTGCAGTATTTGAGAATTTGAGATGTGCAACAATCTCAGAGGGTCTTACAGTCAGAGATTACAAAGGTAAGGAAAGAAAAGGACAGGGAGGGATTTGAAAGCATGAACAGGAATCTTACAATCAGAAGCCAGGTGGGTCAGTGAACACATGGACGAGAGGGGAGATGTGACGTGGGCTGGTTCAGGTCCACACCACAGCATTTTAGTTGGCCACGTGAGGAGAGAAACAGCTGGAAGGTCTGATTTTCTGCAGTGTAACAATTTTGTGATTCCCACTGACGCTCTGAAGAGTAACCTACCCAGGTCCCATTTCCCTTTGAAAAATGCACCTAACACTCTGTGCGATATACCATGGCCAATTCACCTACCCTGCACATCTTCGGATTGTGGGAGGAAACTGGAGCACCCAGAGGAAACCCACAGGGAGAACATGCAAACTCTACACAGGCAGTCACCCAGGGCTGGAATCGAACCTAGGACCCTGGTGCTGTGAGGCAGCTGTGCTAACCATTGAGCCACAGTACCACCCCTTAGCGTTGGACAAATCAAAGTGGGTTACAATGTTAAAAATAATGGCTTTGTGACTCTGTTTGTGAACGTACTTAGAGTTACTTTGAGGTGGAAAAAAGAATTAAGGGAAGATTGGAAAAGTAATGAAGAGATGCTGATGGCCAGGGATTTATTGTGAAAATCATGTTGGTTTTATCTGTACAATGTGTTTTAGAGAGGAGAGAAATCCCATTAATGATTGATAGGAACAAAAAACATTTATAGTGTATTTGAGAGCTTCTTATTCATAAAGTCTAATCTGCCAACCCATGAACAAAGATGATTTTTTTTTGCTCAAAACCCAGGGAAACTATGATTACCCTGGATCAATACCTTGAAGAGTGCTATACATAAAATGGTCAGATGCAAACAACAAAACATTGTAAATCAAAGACACTTGAAGGATATCAAAGGTGGTTTTAGAGGAAAGCAGTAAGTAGCTTTCAGAGCAAGGCTTGGGATGCTGTTATAGTAAAGATGGCTGCTGCAGTGACAAAAAATGATCGCTTGATGCACTTTAACAGCAATACACAGTACTCTGTGAAGCACTGCAATGTGAGAAGGTGTTATAAATGTTGCACTTGATTTAGTGTTTAATACCAGTCTTGATATGGTGGAGAATTGAAAATTAAGGGACTATTCTATTCTGTGCATCAAGATTTATGTTTTTTTACACAATCGCAGACATTGTTCAATCCTCTTCAATCTGTACACTTTATTCAAGGATGACTCCAAATTCCATCCAGTACTTGATACTCAATCACTCAATGGCTATTACCAACTGTGCTCTAATAGAGAGGCACTCAGATTTACAACATTGCTAGAACTACTTTGAAGACAGCACAAACTCCATGACAAGTCATATTCACGAAATGTGAGCATCTGTGTCAAGAGTAGCCTGCCCAGCCCTTGAGAAGGTGATCCTGAGCCACATTCTTGAACCACAGCAGTCCATGCAGAGTGGGAGCTCTTACCGATCTGATGGGAGCTCTAGGATTCTGACACAATGACAGCGAAAGAGCAGCCACATCAGGATAGAAGTGAATTGCAGGTGGTGATAGTATTCCATTTCTTCTGCTGTCATTGCCCTTTAGTGATAAAGGCCGTGGATTTGGAATGTTCTGATAATTTGTTGCGTTGCAGTGTGGTACTTTGAGAGGTTGGTGGAGCAAGTGATCAAAACCCAATCAGATGAAGTGCTTTGACCAGGGTGTTGAGCTTTTCGAGTATTGTTGGAACTGCATCCATCCAGGCAAATGGGGAATATACTATCCCATTCCTGATGTGTGCCTTCTAGATGGACAAGCATTGTGGATTCAGGGCCGGGTTGAGCCCCACAGAACCTTACAGCCTGCTCTTGTAACCACGTTAGTTTTCATTAGTTGGTCCAGCTCAGTTTCTGGTCAGCACTAAGGAATCATAGAATTCCCTACTGTGTGAAAACAGGCTACTTGGCCCAAGAAGCCCACATCAACCCTCTGAAGAGTATCCCACCCAGACCCATTCCCCCACCACTCTACATTTCCCCAAACCATTGAAACTAGCCGACACATCCCTCAGTCTCCCACACTCTAAAGAAAAAGAGTCCTAGCTTGTCCAACCACTCTCGACAACTCGGACCGTCGAGTCCTGGCAACATTCTTGTAAAAGTGTTGGGCACATTGGGCAGAATATCCCCTCAGGGCGATGTGGGATCACACAAGTTGACTCCTTCTTTTCTTTCTCTGTTGCCACTCTGTATGGTCATGGGCTTGGAGCAAGGTGCAGCTTGGAGTTGATCACAGTCTCCTTCCAGTCATTAATGTCAATGCTTCCATTCCTCAAGCTGAGTTTCTCTGCTACATTTCCTTTCTCTTCCTACAAGTGGTGGCCATGTAACAGCCTGAAAAGGACCCGATTGGGAGTTTTAGCCATCTTGACTTAATGATTTGGGTGAACACCACAACTGGATCTGGTCTTCATACAATCATTACAACTTGTTCCTGGAGCTTCATTCTTTATTGTGCTGGTCATTGTCACAGACACATGTGTGCCATTTGTCATTGATATGTTGCTGTGGTCTGGCACAACATCTTCTGTATCCAAATCCACATCCCTCATTACGGATGGTTGATGGTATGTAGTTCGGACATATCATCTGCCTATTTGCAGGCCTTAACTATTGCACATTTCAATACCATATGCCATATGCTGTGCACAATGATGTCAAATGTCTTTGTGAACTCAGGAGTTCATTTTTATCATCAATATTCACCATGGAGAAAGACATGGAAGCTGGGAAATCATGAAAATAAATAGTGATAGATTGAAAAGAACTCACAGAAGACCACGTGCTGGAAGTCTTAAAATGCACAAAGATAGATAAATCCTGGAGCCTGATCAAATGTATCCCAGAATGTAACGGAAAGTGAGGGAGGAACTTTTGGGGTCCTTAGTAAAGATATTTGCATCATCAACAGCCACAGGTGAGGTGCCAGAAGATTGGAGAATGGAGAGTGGCTCATGAGCTGCCATTATTTCAGTAAGGTAGCAAGGAAAAGCCAGGGAACTGTAGACTGTTGAGCCCAATGTCAGCGGTGGGTAAGTTATTGGAGGGGATGTGGACAGACAGGATCGACATGCATTTTGAAAAGCAAGGACTGATTAGGAATGTTCAACATGGTTTTGTGCATGGGAAATCATGTCTCAAATTCGTGCGTTTTTTAAAGAAGGGACCAAGAAGATAGATGTAGGCAGAGTGGTAGATATTGTCTACATGGACTCTAGCATGGCCTTCAACAAGTTTCTGTATGGAAGACTGATGAGTAAAGCTAGAACACTTGGGATACAGGGATAGCTAGACAATTGGATAGCAATTTGGCTTGTCAGTAGGAGACAGAGGGTGGTAGTGGAGTGTTGTTGATCAGGTTGGAGGCCTGAAACCAGCAATGTGCTGCAAGTATTGGTGCTGAGTCCATTGTTATTCATCACTTATACAAAGAACTTGGTTGACAATACAGGCACCATGGTTAATAAATTTGCAGATGACACCAAAATTGGTGTAGTGGAATGGAAGCAAGCTATCTAAGAGTACAGTGAATCTTGATCAACTGCACCAGTGGCCAAGGAATGGCAGAAGGAGTTTAATGCAGATAAATGCAAGGCATTGCATTTTAGTAACATGAACCAGGGCAGGATGTACACAACTAATGGTGGGGCCGTGGTTGAGGGTCCTGTCATTATGGTATTGGGGAATCCTTGGCTGAGGAAGAAGGTCAACATTTCAGAGACTCCCTTGTACAAGCTGGAAACATCAAAACAGATGCAACGGAGATGGAGAAACTGAGAGAATGGGATTGAGGAAGCAGAGTGTGAGGACGTATAGTCAAGGTAACTGTGGGTTTGTAGTGGTTATTTCTGGTGAGCCTATTCCTAGAAATGGTAACAGAGATACCAAAGAAGGGAAGGGAGGACTCTGAAACGGACCAGGTGAAGGTGACAGAAATTGGAGGTGAAATAGATAAACTTTTCTAATTCAGGATGAGAGAGGGAAGTAGCACCAATGATGTTATCGATGTACCAGAGAAAGAGTTGTGAGTGGGGACTGGAATCAGACTGATTTCACGTGGGAAGGGATTGCATGTCCATGGGAAAGGGAAGGCAGCTGGAGCCCATAAACTAAAATTCAGAAACTGGCATAAAGTGTCCGAGGAATCACGGATGCATGTAGGAAGGGATTGGAGCAGTGGAGAAAAGACCGAGTTAAAGTAGGGAGAGACGAGTTCTGTTGGGCAGGAGCAGGAAGAAACAATGGGTCTGCTCAGGCAGTCCTGATGTGGATTTTGGGAAGGAGGGAGAAGTGAGCTGTGCGGGGCCGGGGGACTTTCAGATTGGAGAGGATGAGAGTGGAGGGAGATCACCAGATGGAATGAGGTGGTGACCATAGCTGATACAATGGCCTGATGTTCCATGTTGGAATTGTGGTCCAGGGGGAGATTGGAGGAGGTATCTGAGAGCTGACGCTCAGCCTCTTCAACACAGAGGACAGTCCACCAGACAACAACAGCGCCACCTTATTGGCAGGCTTAATGACAAAGTCAGGGTTGGATCTGAGAGCACAGAGAGGTAGGTTGGAATGGGTCAGTGGGGACAGTGAAATTTAGGTGACCGGTGTCACATCGAGAGTTCTTGACAAACAGGTCGAGTACAAGTAAACAGCCAGAGAGAGGGGTCCAAATGGAGGGAGAGTGCTGAAGCTGGGCAAAGGGAGTCAGGTCAGAGAGGGGTCTCTTGTCCAAAGAGGTGAGCACAGAGGCAAAGGCGATAGAAAAAGAGTTCAACATCATGGCGTGCCTGAAATTCATTAAAGTGGAGGGGCAGAGACATAAAACTAAGATATCTGCTGAATATAAATATGGCAGATCCTTTCCTAAAGGACATTAGTGAACCATATGGGCTTTTATTGTAAATTGTCAGTGATTACATGATCGTCATTGGACTGGCTTCTTTTGTAATTGTCCAGATTTTTCCTGAATTCAAATGTCGCTATCTGCCAAGGTGGGATTCAAGCCCATTTCCCCGGAACATTGGTCTGAGGGCTTTGAATCATTAGCCCATGGATATTACCAATATGTCACCACCTCTCCCAAATTCTGTTCTGGAGCTTTTTTTTTAAAAGTATTAATGCCAGAACGCTGCTAGACAACTTTTTGCAGTATCTAATGCCTTCCACTATTTCTAGATATCACCTTTAGTGAATTGAAATGGCTGAAGCCTGGCATTTGAGATGCTGGTATAAAATATCTTTTTGGCTCGATAGCAACTTCCTGTTACTGGCGTGTTACGTGTTTATTGCAATGAAGCAGCCAAAGATAACATGTTTCTCAAAACTGTGCACGACAGTTGGTGTTAACCATCTTATATAGATAAATTACAAATTGATACACAGTTAATGACTGTGATATAGAAGTTTCAGTGCCAGTGTGATGCCAAGTAGAGAAGCCATATGTTCCAAAAACAGACAGACTGTATCTAACCACACTTCATTTGGACTGTCCACAACAGATAGAGAAAGATGTTTGGTCCATCGTTCCCATACTACTTCTATATTGAATTAGCCTCACTACTCTCTTCTTTTCTCTTGAATGATTGATTTATTGATTGACATGTGTACCAAAGTAAGGTGAAAAGCTTTGTTTATGAGCAGCACAGGCAGATCATAGCAAGCAAAGATGTACAGAGGCATAACAAGTTACGCTGCTTATTGACGCTAGAGAATTCCGTTGCTCAGAAGGGTAGGGTGGAGAAAGGTAGAGCAATTGTTCTTGGGGACTCGATAGTGAGGGGTACAGACAGACGGTTTTGTGGGGGCGACAGGGACTCACGTTTGGTATGTTGCCTCCCAGGTGCAAGGGTACGTGATGTCGCTGATCGTGTTTTCCGGGTCCTTAAGGGGGAGGGGGAGCAGCCCCAGATCGTGGTCCACGTTGGCACCAACGATATAGGTAGGAAGAAGGGTGAGGATGTAAGGCAGGCTTTCAGGGAGCTAGGTTGGAAGCTCAGAGTTAGAACAAACAGAGTTGTAGTCTCTGGTTTGTTACCCGTGCCACGTGATAGAGAGTCGAGGAACAGGGAGAGAGAGCAGTTAAATGCGTGGCTACAGGGATGGTGCAGGAGGGAGGGATTCCGGTTTCTGGATAACTGGGGTCCTTTCTGGGGAAGGTGGGACCTCTATAAAAAGGATGGTCTACACTTGAACCTGAGGGGCACCAGTATCCTTGGGGGGAGGTTTGCTAGTGCTCTTTGGGAGGGTTTAAACTAACTCCGCGGGGGCATGGGAACCAGGACTGTAGCTTTAGGGTACAGGACCTTGAGTGTAGGGAGGTTAGGAATAATGCAGCGATCTCTAAGGAGGGTGACTGTAACCAGAAAGGTGGATTGAAGTGTGTATACTTCAATGCCAGAAGTATAAGGAATAAGGTAGGTGAACTTGCAGCGTGGGTTGGTACCTGGGACTTCGATGTTGTGGCCATTACAGAGACGTGGGTAGAACAGGGACAAGAATGGCTGTTGCACGTTCCAGGGTTCAAATGTTTTAGTAGGATCAGACATGGGGGTAAAAAAGGGGGAGGCGTGGCATTACTTGTCAAAGACAGTATCACAGCAGTGGAATGGACGATGGAAGAGGACTTGCCATCTGAGGTAGTTTGGGCTGAGGTTAGAAATAGGAAAGGTGAGGTCACCCTGTTAGGTGTTTTCTACAGGCCTCCTAATAGTCCTAGAGAAGTAGAGGATAATATTGCGAGGATGATTCAGGAAAAGAGTGAAGGTAGCAGGGTGGTTGTTATGGGGGACTTTAACTTCCCAGATATTGACTGGGAGAGCTATAGCTCGAGTTCATTAGATGGGTCGGTGTTTGTACAATGTGTGCAGGAGGGTTTCCTGACACAATATGTCGACAGGCCAACAAGAGGGGAGGCTATATTGGATTTGGTTCTAGGTAATGAACCAGGCCAGGTGTTGGACTTGGAGGTAGGTGAGCACTTCGGGGACAGTGACCACAACTCGGTGACTTTTACTTTAGTGATGGAGAGGGATAATCGTGTGCCGCAGGGCAAGAGCTATAGCTGGGGGCAGGGAAATTATGATGCAGTGAGGCATGACTTAGGATGTGTGGATTGGAAAAACAGGCTTCAAGAGAAGAACACTAATGAGATGTGGGGAGTGTTCAAGGAGCAGCTACTGCGTGTCCTCGATAGGTATGTACCAGTCAGGCATGGTGTAAAGGGCCTTGTGAGGCAGCCGTGGTTTAGTAAGGAATTGGAGTCCCTTGTGAAAGGGAAGAAGGCGGCATATGTAAAGATGAGGCGTGAAGGTTCAGTAGGGGCGATAGAGAGTTATAAGGTAGCCAGGAAGGAGCTAAAGAGAGAGCTAAGAGAAGCGAGAAGGGGACATGAAAAGTCTTTAGCTGGTAGGATTAGGGAAAACCCAAAGGCTTTCTATAGGTATGTCAAGAATAAAAGGATGACTAGGGTAGGTATCGGTCCAGTCAAGGATAGTAGTGGGAAGTTGTGTGTGGAGGCGGAGGAGATTGGAGAGACATTAAATCAGTACTTTTCATCAGTATTCACTCAGGAACAGGACACTGTTGCTGATGTGAATATGGAATCACAAATAATTAGAATGGATGACCTGGAAATATGCAGGGAAGAGGTTTTGGGAATATTGGAAAGGATGAATATAGATAAGTCTCCTGGGCCTGATGGCATTTACCCCAGGATCCTATGGGAAGCTAGGGAGGAGATAGCAGAGCCATTGGCCTGGATTTTTATGTCATCGTTGTCAACAGGAATAGTACCAGAGGACTGGAGGATAGCGAATGTGGTCCCATTGTTCAAGAAAGGGAGTAGGGATAGCCCTAGCAACTATAGGCCAGTGAGTCTGACTTCAGTGGTGGGCAAAGTCTTAGAGAGAATGGTAAGGGATAAGATTTATGAACATCTGGGTAGGAATAACGTGATCAGGGATAGCCAGCATGGTTTTGTGAAGGGCAGGTCGTGCCTCACAAACCTTATTGAGTTCTTTGAGAAGGTGACCAAGGAAGTGGATGAGGGTAAAGTAGTAGATGTTGTGTATATGGATTTTAGTAAGGCGTTCGATAAGGTTCCCCATGGTAGGCTAATGCTAAAACTTCGGAGGTATGGCATTGAGGATACTTTAGAGGTTTGGATTAGGAATTGGCTGGCTGGAAGGAGACAGAGGGTAGTAGTTGATGGATTATGTTCATCTTGGAGCGCAGTTACTAGCGGTGTACCACAAGGATCTGTTTTGGGACCATTGCTTTTTGTTATCTTTATAAATGATCTAGAGGAAGGACTTGAAAGCTGGGTAAGCAAGTTTGCGGATGACACGAAAGTCGGTGGAGTTGTGGATAGTGAGGAAGGAAGTGGTAGGTTACAGCGGGATATAGATAAGTTGCAGAGCTGGGCGGAAATGTGGCAAATGGAATTCAATGTAGCTAAGTGCGAAGTCGTTCACTTTGGTAGGAATAACAAGATGATGGATTACTGGGCTAATGGTAGGCTACTTGGTAGTGTGGATGAGCAGAGGGATCTTGGTGTCCATGTACACAGATCTCTGAAAGTTGCCACCCAGGTAAATAGTGCTGTGAGGAAGGCATATGGTGTACTGGGCTTTATTGGCAGAGGAATTGAGTTCCGGAGTCCTGAGGTCATGTTGCAGTTGTATAAGACTCTGGTGCGGCCTCATCTGGAGTATTGTGTGCAGTTTTGGTCGCCATACTATAGGAAGGATGTGGAAGCTTTAGAACGAGTGCAGAGGAGGTTTACCAGGATGTTGCCTGGAATGGTAGGAAAATCTTATGAGGAAAGGCTGAGGCACTTGGGGCTGTTCTCATTGGAGAAGAGAAGGTTTAGGGGAGATCTGATAGAAGTGTATAAGATGATTAGGGGTTTAGATAGGGTAGATACTAAGAACCTTTTACCGCTAATGGAGTCAGGTGTTACTAGGGGACATAGCTTTAAATTAAGGGGTGGTAGGTATAGGACAGATGTTAGGGGTAGATTCTTCACACAGCGGGTTGTGAGTTCATGGAATGCCCTGCCCGTATCAGTGGTGAACTCTCCTTCTTTATGGTCATTTAAGCGGGCATTGGATAGGCATTTGGAAGTTATTGGGCTAGTATAGGTTAGGTAGGATTCGGTCGGCGCAACATCGAGGGCCGAAGGGCCTGTACTGCGCTGTATCCTTCTATGTTCTATGTTCTAATTCATTCATTTGTCTAATAACAGTTGGGAAGGAGCTGTTCCTGAATCTGCTGTGTTTAGGCTTCTTCCAGATGAAAGGGATTGTCGGAAAATATTGCTGGAGTGCAATGGTTCTTTGATGATGTTGGCAGCATTTCAGTGTGAGTGAACTGTGTAAATGGAGTCCTGATAAAGGGCTTTTACCCGAAGTGTCGATTTTCCTGATCCTCGGATGCTGCCTGACCTGCTGTGCTTTTTGAGCACCACTCTGATCTACATTCTGGTTTCCAGCATCTGCAGTCCTTGTTTTTATCCATGGATGGAAGGTTGGCTACTATAATGGTCTGGGCAGTGCACACCACCTTCTGTAGTTTCTTACAACCTTGGGCAGAGCTGTTGCTGTATCAGGCCAATATACACCAGACAGTGTGCTTTCAATGCTGCATCTGTAGAAGTTGGTGAGGGTCCTTGTGGACATTTCAAATATCCTAAGCCACTTGAGGAAGAGGAAGCATGGCTGTGTCTTCTTGACTGGAGTATAACCTAGTGCATCTTAAGGCCTGTCATAACTTTGGGAGCAGACTTGAGAGTATAATAGATTAGCGATCTTTGAGATATAATAGATTTCTGGGCACAGGATAAGGTAAAGACTAATCACTGAAGATTTCTATATAATATAAATGTATTTGATAGTAGGGCTATCAAGGTTGATGGCTTTCTGTTTTAATTGGGCAGAGGTATGCCAGAATCAGACAGACTATCAGGCAGAGTTCTGTTTAGCTGGCCTCAGAGGGTCTACCTTCTGAAGTTGCTTGAACATTAACCCGCATATCTGAGTCTCCCATGGCCTATTTGGACAATCAATATGTATGATGATATCACGTCTATATACTGTGTACAGTTTTGAGAAAGGATATGACAACATTAGAATCCGTTCAGAGAAGGTTGACACAAATGAGTCTTTGGTCTTATCCTATGAAGGAAAGCCTAAACAGGCTGGGCATGTGTCCATTGCAGTTTAGAAAAAAGACTGATGATCTTATGGAGGTATGTAAGATCTGGAGGGATCCTGACAGTTTGGATCCTGTCGGGATTTTTCTACTTGTGAAGAGACTTGAATTCAGGGATATAATTTAATTAGTAAGGGATCTCACATTTAAGATTTCCATCTCAGAATATCATTAGCCTATAGAATTCTCTTCCCCAGAGATCAGTGGAGGCTGGGATGCTAATATTTTAAAAGCTGAGTTTTAATAGCATCCCCTCGACATAACTTGAGTTCTTTCCCTTGCCAATACAGAGTTGTTTTTGAGAATGCCATCTACAAGGCACTGCAATAGCACATTGAGGTTCCTTTGGCAGCACCTTCCAAGCTCATGATCTCCAACACGTGGAACGACAAGAACCACAGAACCATGGGAATGTCAACACTTGCAAACCCTTGCCAAGTCACACATCATTCCAACTTCAGAGAGTCACAGAAACCCTACAATGCGGAAACAGGCCATTTGGCCCACCAAGTCCACACTGACCCTCCAAAGAGTAACCTACCCAGACCCCTTCCCCTACCCTGTTGCTGTAGATTTACCCCTGACTGATGTAACTATCCTACACATCCCTGCATACGATGGGCATTTTAGCATGGCCAATTCACCTAACCTGCACATCTCTGGATTATGGGAGGAAACTGGAGCACCCGGAGGAAACTCATGCAGACTCAGGCAGAATGTGAACATTCCATACAGACAGTCTGGCTCTACAGCGAGGCTGGAAATGAACCCAGGTCCCTGGCACTGTGAGGCACCAGTGCTGACCACTGACCCACAATGCGGCCCGCACTTGGAAATATGGCATTCATTGCAAGGAAATGTTTGGCATTTATTACAAGAGGATTTGAATACAGGAGCAAGGAAGTCTATTTGCAGCTCTACAGGGTCCTGGAGTATTGTGTGCAGCTTTAGTCTCTTTATATAAGAAAAGATGGACTATCAATGAAAATGCAGCGAATGTTTATTTGACTGAATTCATCCTGTGACAGCAGGTTTGTCATATGATGGAAAGCCGGGCTAACTGACCCTGTATTCATTGGAGTTTTGAAGAATAAGACAGGATTCAATGAGCCATAAACCATTCTGACAGGACTGGATGGAAAAGTTGCAGAGGTGAGGCTTCCCCTGTACAGGAGCTCCAGTCTTAAGATATGCAGCAGGCCATTTTGAAGAAAAGAAAATTTGCAACCCAGGGACAGGCCCTTCAGCCCTCCAAGTCTGAGATGAGGAGAGGTTTCTTCACTCAGAGAATGGTGAAAGAAAAGGGTATCAAGGTGTATGGGAAGAGAGTGGGAGAATCACAGAGACAGAGGATCAGCTTTGAGCATATTGGTTGGTGGAGTGGTCTTGATGAGCTGAATGGCCTACCTTCTATCTCTATTTTCTGTGTTCTATGTTTCTGTGTTCCTTCATTGACATCGGTTCAAAACCTTGGAACTCATTCCCTGTCAACAGGCTGGGTATCCCTACAACAAATGGACTGCTGTAGTTCAAGAAGATGAGTCACCACCACCTTGCCAGGAGCAAATAGGAGTAGGCAACAGCCATGTTTACATCCCATGAATGAAGTTCAAAAAGATGGCTCTCTAGTCGCTTTGCAGAACTCAGCTCTCCTCACATGGTACCAATCTTGTAAAATGCCTCTACATCCTCTCAAAGGCCTTGCCATTTATCAGAAATTGTGTGTCCTAAACATTGTGAATGGTTTTGGCCTGCAGCCCAGGATGTTCTAGGTTCGATCTGCAATCCATATTGTGCTAGCACACCACAGTCAGCATGTCTTGAACTGCTAGAATCCATTACAGCAGCTGTGGGTTTCAGAGGAACCCAGAGTCAAAAGCATAGTGACAGAGGAAAGGCCAGGCTATTCAGCCCCTCATACATGTTCTCCAATAATGGAGGCAAGAAAATATTTGGAGAGGATTAAAAACTGTAACTGAAGGTAGAGAATGGGGCCAGCATGTTAACATGTTGAGAGAGCTGAGTATAAAACATATGTACATTCAGCCCATTGAATCTGCTGAAGCCATTTAAAGTGATCCTGGCTGATCTGACAATCCTTAACTCCACTTTCCTATGTTTTCCCTAAAAACCTGTATATAGATGTGAAAGGCTGAATGGCTTCCATCTTAGAATGCAGCAAGGAAGGTGATGATAACAGGAATCGGAAGGGTGCCATCATTTTGATCAGGAATAAGAATGGTACCATCACTTTGATGGGATTCCACTACAGGGCCTCACAACAGCCAGTGGGAGATAGACAAACAGATATGTGAGGAGATTATGGAAAAATGTGAAAACATAAAGGTTGTTATGAAAGATGATTAAAACGTCCCATATATTGATTGGGAATCCTTCACTGCCAGGGGCTTGGATGGGGGGAGATTTGTTAAGTGCTTTCGGGAGTGTTTCTTGACACAATATGCAAATAGTCCAACTAGGGAAGGGGCTATCCTAGACATGGTATTGGGGAATAAGCCTGGTCAGATGATTGAAAATTCAATAGGCGAGTATCTTTAGAACCGTGTTCATAATTCCATAAATTTTAAGTTACTTATGGATAAAGGGTAGTTCTTGAGTGAAAGCATTTATGAGGGATGGCTAACTATCACAATATTAGGCAGGAAATGGGTAATGCAGATTGGGGGCAGCTGTTTGAGGGAATATCCACATCTGTCATAAGAGCCTTTTAAAAGTCAATTGACTAGAGTTTAGGGTTCAGGATAAGGATGGCAAGATTCGGAAAATTTGGATGACAAGAGAAGTTATGAACTTTGTCAAAAAGAGAAAGGAGGCATACGTTAGATTTAGGAAACTGAAAACAGACAGAGGTCTAAAAGAACATAAAGAAAGTAAGAAAGAAGTTAAACAAGGAGTTAGGAGGGCTAAACGGGGCCACAAAGTGTCTTTGGCAAACAGGATTAAAGAAAAGCCCAAGGTTCTTCTATACATATGTAAGGAGCAAGAGGATGTCTAGGGGAAGGACAGAACCACTCAAGGATAAAGGAAGAAATTTATTAGTGGAGGCAGAGGGTGTGAGTGAGGTCCTGCATGAATAATTTACATCGTATTCACAAAGGTCAATAAGGCAAATGGCATGCTTACCTCAGCGGTCAGAGGGTAGAGTATAAACATTAGCAAGTCATGTTGCAACCGTATAGAACTTTAGCGAAGCCATATTCGGAATATTGTGTGCAGTTCTGGTTGCCACATGATCAAAAAGATGTAGACTCTTTGGAGAGGCTAGGGAAAAGTTTTACCAGGATATTATCTGGTTTGGAGGGTATTTGCTATGGAGAGAGATTGGACAAACCTGGTTTGTTTTCACTTGAACATTGAAGGCTGAGGGGTGACCTGATAGAAGTTTACAAAATTAAGAGAGGCCTGGGTAGAATGGATAGTTTTCCCAGGTTAGAAGCATCAATTGGAAGGGGACAATGTGCAATTAAACACATGGGCTAAAGAGCTGGTGTAGGGGGGAAGAGCTTCAGATATGTGGATCATTGGGATGTCTACCAGGGAAGGTGGGACCTGTACAAGGAGGATGGGTTGTTCCTAAACAGGAGGGGCGCCAATACCCTGGCACAGAGATTTGCTAGTACCACTCGGGAGAGTTTAAGCAGTGAGGCAGGGCGTGGGAACCAGAGCAGCAGGCCAGTAAATATCGAGACTGGGGAAGACCTTGAGACAAAACCAAATATAGCTCAGAGGAAGAGCAGTCAGGGAGAGCAGAACTGGAGGCTTGGACTGCATTTACTTCAATGCAAGAAGTATAACAGGTAAGATGGATGATCTTAGAGTCTGGATTAATTCATACAATTATGAAGATGTTGCTATCACATAGACATGGCTGAAAGAAGGACAGGATTGGAAGCTTAACATTCCAGGGTTTGATGTTTTAGAAGGCAGAGGACAAAGCAAAAGAGGTGGGGAGTTGTATTACTGGTTAGGAAACATATCACAGCTGTCATAGTTGTGGGTATGTTCGCCAAGCTGGGACATTGATTTGCAGACATTTTGTCCTCTGTCTCGGTGACATTTTCAGTGCTTTGGAGCCTCCTGTGAAGCACTGTTGTCCTGCATCTTCTAGAATTTATTTGGTTCCATTCCTGCTGCTTCTGGTTGCCAGTTCGATTGTTTGTTGTCGTGGCCAGTATATTGGGTCTCGGTCAATAAGTTTGTTGATGGATACCAACCATTACAATGAAAAACCAAAATCTGCAAATAAATAAATTCCAGATAACACAGTACAGCAGTGCTTCACAGGAGGCTCCAAAGCACAGACCTAGACCGGGGACGAAATGTCTGCAAACCAACTTCCCAGCTCGGCGAACCTACCCACAACCAGCACCCGAGCTATAAATCTTGACATAAACCTTGAATATCAAAGTTGCATTGAGGGACGATACCCTTGGAGGAATCCTACAGTGAGGCATTATGTGTAGAGCCCAGGAATAGGAAGGGTGCAATCACAATGCTGGGATTGTACTACAGATCTCCCAGCTCCCAGTGGGCTATAAAGGAAGAGATATGGAGTCAGATTCCGGAAAGGTCTGAAAATAACAGGATTGTTGTGGTTGGTCACGTTAACTTGCCCCATATTGACTGTGACTCATTAGTGCCAGGGTTGGATGGGGAACAATTTGTTATGTGTGTCTAGGAGGGTTTTTTTGAAACAGTACATGGATAGTCTAACAAGGGAGTGGGCCATACTGGACCTGGTATTAGGAAATGAGCCCAGCCATGTGATCCAAGTTTCAGTGCAGGGCGGGGCTGTTGGGGTGTGGTTGGGGTGCATTTGGGAATAGTGGCCATAATTCTGTAAGTTTTTGGATACTAATGGATAAGGGCAAGGAGTGGACCTCTGGTAAAAGTATTAAACTAGGGGAAGGCCAACTCTAACTGAATTAGGCAAGAGTTGGAGAATGTGGATTGGGAGCTGCTGTTTGAGGATAAATTCACATTTGACATGTGGGACTCTTTTAAAGACCAGTTGATTAGAGCGCAAGACAGGCATGTTCCTGTGAAAATGAAGGACAGGAATGGCACCACTCAGGAACCTTGGATGACAAGGGAAATGATCAGCTTAGTCAAAACAAAGGAAGCATACTTGAGGTCTAGGCAACTAAAAACAGACAAAGTCCTTGAAGGATATAGAGAAAGTAGGAAGGAACTCAAACAGGGAGTTGGGAGGGCTAATGGGAGCTATGTGCATGGGCAGCAGAGTTATGGAGAATCCTGGAAATTTATACATTTCTTAGGAGCAAGAGGGTAGTTATGGAAAGAATAGGCCACTCAAGGATAAAGGAGGCAGGTTATGTATGGAGCCAGAGAAAATAGGTGAGATCCTTAATGAATACTTTACACCTGTATTTACCAAAGAGAGGGACATGAAGAATGTTAAGGTGAGAGAATATGCTCAGATAGGTCAATGTAATAAAGGAGAAAGTGCTGTGTGTCTTCAAATACATTAAAATATACACATCCCCAGGGCCAGATGGGGTCTTTCCCAGAATACTGTGGGAAGCAAGGGAGGAAATAATTGGGGCCTTAACAGATATCTTTGGCCTCCAGTGAGGTTTCAGAGAACTGGAAAATGGCCAATGTTGTTATTTTGTTTAAGAAGGGAAACAGAGATAATCCATGTAATTACAGGCTGGAGAGCCTGATGTCAGTGATGGAGAAGCTGTTGGAGAAGATACTGAGAGACAGGATTTATTTCCATTTAAAAATGAATGGACGCATTGGTGATAGATAGTATGGATCTGTGTGTTTCACTAACTTGATAGAGTTTTTTGAGGAAGTGACAAGCATGATTGATGAGAGAAGGGCAGTAGATGTTGTCTACATTGAGCCCAGTAAGGCATTTGATAAAGTACCTCATGGCAAGCTGGTACAGAGGATAGAGTCTCATGGGATACATCGTCACCTGGCCGATGGATACTGAACTGGATTGGTCATAGAAGGAAAAGAGAAATGGTGGAAGGCTGCTTTTCGGAATGGAGATCACAACTAATGGAACTCCACAGGGGTCAGTGCTGGGAAATTTGTTGTTTGTCTTATGTATAAATGATCTGGAGGAAAATGTAGGTGGTCTGATTGGTAAGTTTGTAGATGACACCAAAACTGGCAGAGTTGACGATAGTGAGGAAGATCATCAGTGGGATTCAGATAGATTGCAAATGCGAGATGATGCATTTTGAAATAGCGAATTCAGGTCCAAATTATACAATACTATAGAGGGATCTGGGGCATACAGATCCACACATCCCTAAAAGTGACAACACAAGTGGATAAGGTGGTTAAGAAGGCATACAGTACACTTGCTTTCATTGGCCAGGGCATTGAATATAAAAATTGGCAAGTTATATTACAGCTGTATGAAGCTTTAGTTAGGCCACATTTGGAATATTGCCTGCAGTTCTAGTTGCCACGCTACCACAAGGACATGGATGCTTTGGAGACGGTGCAGAGAAGGTCTACTGGGAAGTTGCTTGGTCTGGAGGGTTTCAGATGTATGGAGAGGTTGGATAATCCAGAATTGTTTTCACTGGAAAGACTGAGGCTGAGGAGCGACCGGATGGCTGTCTACAAAATTGAGAGGCACAGATAGGATAGATAATCAGAGGCTTTTTCCCAGGGTGAACAAGTAAACTACAAGAAGGTACAGGTTCAAAGTGAGAGGGGGGAAAATTTGGGGAGAAGTGCAAGGCAAATTTTTCACACAGAGAGTGGTGGGTGCCTGGAATGCACTGCCAGTGCAGATGGTGGAAGCACACACAGTAACATTGTTTAAGGTGTACCTTAATAGAAATATGAACGGGCGGAAAACACAGGGATAGAAACTCGTTATGGGCAATAATTAGTGGGTCTAAAGAAGGAGGATGAATCGATGCAGGCTTGGTGTAGTTTATTGTATTAATATCTTAGACTGGCAGGCTAAAGAGTTCCTATTGCTGTTGTGTAATCAAGCTTTGGGAAACTGGGATGGGAATAGATGGATATTTGATGCCTGGCATAGACATGATAAGCGGAATAGCTATTTTCCAAGCTGTAAAATGCTGTGAATCTCTATGACTCTTTGTGTGATTATGATGAGGCTTTACGATAGAGGACATTGTAGTTCTCAAGTAATGAGTGTCTTTTCCTCAGTCCAATCTTTCAGTTGCCAACAGCCCATGGTACTGAGGCAAGGGTCAGTTTCAACACTGCAGTCATTGTTGAGTCAGCTGATCCCAGCAGCAGTGACACTGCTTTTGTCAAGGTTAATGCCCTTGACTCTTCTTTTCAATGGACAGCTGTCAAACTCCTCAATTTCATGGATCCCTTTCTTGGATAAATCAGTTACTGCCAGTAATCTGACAGTTACTATGATCGTTTTTGACAGTGTCAGTCATGTAGTGGAAAACCATGCATGAAGGTGGCTACGAATCAAGCCGCAGTGCCTGTACTGCAACTCAGTCGTGAAAGAATCATCGGCTGATATAATTTCTTTTTAGCTGAACTTACTGCGGCTGGGTCTTAGTAAGGGCTGTCCAATTAGTCCTGATTCCTTACCCCTCTGCCACAGACTTGCTCATGTTTCCCCTTCATGTTATTTTGTCCAGTTGTCTTTCGATAAATATCTTTTCAATTTTAACTCTTCCAGCAGTGCATTGTAAATTATCACTAATAACTTGGTGCAGAGAGAAATAAACTTCTTCGCTCCCCCTTCCTCCATCTTTTGATGATTCTTTTAAATTGGAGGTTTCTGCTCATTGATCCTCTCCGATTAGAATCAGTATTTCCTTATTTGCTGCATAAAACCTCCCTGCAAAACCCTTTTGTACACTTCAATTAAAATTCCCCTTAACACTGCTCTCAGGAAAATACCCCAGCTTCCCCATTCTCAGCACAAAACCTAAGTTCCAGATC
The DNA here is from genome assembly GCF_020745735.1 of Hemiscyllium ocellatum. Taxonomy (NCBI): domain Eukaryota; kingdom Metazoa; phylum Chordata; class Chondrichthyes; order Orectolobiformes; family Hemiscylliidae; genus Hemiscyllium; species Hemiscyllium ocellatum. Next base: position 92,559,581 of record NC_083412.1, on the reverse strand, counting down.
CATGGTCCTTTATACCCACTTTTAGGTTTTTGCATTCTTCCTTAAATGCCAGAGAAAACACTTACCAAACCCACAACAACTTCTAACTGTAACTCCTGTCAACAGATACATGGGCACACGACCACCTGCAAGTTCCCTTCCAAGCCACTCACTACCTTGACTTGAAAGTAGATCATAATGTGGAGGTGCTGGTGTTGGACTGGGATGCACAGAGTCAGAAGTCACATGACACCAGATTATAGTACAAAAGGTTTCTTTGAAATCACAAATTTTGTCAACTGATGAAGGAGCAGCTCTCTGAAAGCTTATAACCTAGTATTGTGTGACTTCTGACTTTGAAACTATATTGTTTGTCCTTCAGTGTTGCTTCAGTGTTCAACATCTCATGGCAATGTGGGTCTGTCTACATCAAATAGACTAAAGTAGTTCAAGATGGTAACTCACCAGCACTTTCTCAAGCACAACTAAATGGATCGACAATACATGTTCATCCATTCAACGATGACTATGCCCCATGATTGAATAAATGAAACTCGATGCCCATAACTTTGTATCATGCTGCATCTGGTATCCAATCAAGTGATATAACATTGTTTAATGTGTTTTCTATTCTTTACAGTCTTTGTAGAGACACAAGAGGTTTCTACGTAGTCCAAATGTTGCCAGAGTCCCTATTCCACAAGTCTAATACCCCAAAACAGCTAACGCTCACTGAGGTGGATATTGTTTCAATGAAGGAACTGCACATAGTAAAGAACAGCTCCCTTAAAATGGATGAAATATTCATCAGAGAAATCTTCAAAGAACTCTCATATGATTTAGACAGTGGAGAAAAAGGCTTAAAGCAGCCACATTTATTTACAGAGGCGGAGTATGTTTTGGCTTCTTTGGGAGTGTCAAGTGCCCTTTGGGAGAGGTTACCTGTCCTTTGGGATTTTTAAAGGTAAACATGAATCTGAATTAAAAGTGGATAAAATTATTTGAGCTATCAGGCTGTCAGTGCAGTTAAACCCTCATGCTCTTTACATGCTAAAGATAGCCTGCTCTGACTACATTTAATTTCATAAATAAGCCTAAATGTCATCATTTTATGGTTAGTGCTAATGACTGATTTAATAATGAGTTAACATGTGAAATAATAAAGCAAAGTACAATGGGTAAGAGTTATAATTTGACTTGCTTTGGCACTAAGTTGATATGAATGATTGATTCCACAATCTGCCATCATCACAGTGGGGAGCTTGTTAGGTTACAGTTTGACAGCTTCATAAGTTTATAATGTCTTTGGCAAGGGATAAAAATGTTGCTAATTTAATGGAGGATTAAGTATTTGAAGAATTTTGAATGAATTTAACTTTTTTTTTATTCATGAATATTCGTTTTAAATAGCGAAGTCATTGTTACAATCCTAGAACTTTATTTTACTTAATGTCAAATGGCTTCTGATGTACTGTCATGGTGCGTGCTGAGTTAATTGGCATGGTTGGTGCCTCAGCAAATGGAGGTGAGTGGGGCACGGGTTGAAGTGAATTAGCACTAAGTTGCCATAGGGTCTAGAGGGCCTCTGTGAAAGGCCCAGGATGGCATAAATGGTATGAAGAGCCATGGGGTGGCTGGGAGCATAGTATTGCATGGACAGAATAAGGAGCCATGGGCTTTATGAAGTCTTGTAAATTGGTGTGAATGGGGCATGAGGTGTGTGTAGGCAATGAGAGGAAATAAATATAATGGCTAGAAGGTTATTTTAAGGAATGATGCACCAAATCACCAAGATGGTTCTAAAACATGGTCTTCACTCTTTCCAGGGACAGTGGTCCCAACTCTCATTACCTGTCTGCACCCACTCCCCCCTCCCCCACCTCACCCAAAGAAATTTAGAACATCTGGGATGGCATGGTGGCTCAGTGGTTCACATTGCTGCCTCACAGCTCTAGGGACCTTGGTTCAATTCCACTTTGGGCGACTGACAATTTGGAGATGGTACATTCTCCCCGTGTCCACGTTGGTTATCTCTCAGTGCTCGGATTTCCCTCCACAGTCCAAAATTGTGCAGGTTAGGTGGATTGGCCATGCTAAATTGCTCATACTGTCTAAGGGTGTGCAGACTAGGTGGGTTAGCAATGGGAAATGTAGGGTAGGGGGCATCTGGGTCTAGATGGGATGCTCTTCGGAAGGTCAGTGTGGACTTGTTGGGCCAAGTGACTTGTTTCCACATTGTAGGGATCCTATGGGATACTTCTTACCAAATTGTGTTGGAAATATAGAAACAGTCTTGGTTCTGTGTTCTTATCTCAGGAGCTTCCATTTGGTCCAGTGAAGCCATACTAAAAAAAAAGGATCCTGAATGCTTCTTTTACAGTTGTCTCACCTTATCCTGGCATCTTCATAACTTCTGTGCAAACTCTTCCTCCATTCCATCCCCCACTTAAGATGTCATGATGAGATTTTTGTTGCCATTCATTATTCTTCCTTTCGAAATGTTTCACTTCATACGTTTCTATGTTAAATCTCGTAGGGTACCACATAATAACCTATTTCCCAAGCCTACATCCTCCTGAGATCTGTCACTTATCTCTTCACTGTTTTCTGCATTCCTGAGTTTGAAACTAAGCAAGCCCAGGCCATTAATAAATATCAAAAAGAGCAAATGTCCAATCACTGAACCCCAGGCTACATCACTGCTCACTTCCTTGCAGAGTGAGAAACAATCGGTTGCCAATACTCTCTGCTTTCTGCCTCTTGGTCAAACTACAGCTCCTCTGATGGCTAGGTGCCAGTGACATTGTAATCACAGCAGGAAGATTCTGTCTGCCTTTGACTCCTTTTCAATAAATCTCTCATTTTACCAAAATTGTGGAAGATGGAAACTACACAACATTGTTTTTTTACCCCATTCTGCAAAACTGTCCAGCAGCAACATCATACGAAGACAAAATGGATGCATTTTCACAGCCACTCTATCAAACACAGCTGTCAGGCCAATCTGGATCCAGGCATCTTTATGTAGGAGAGAAATCAGCATTTTGTTGGAAACTCATTTTCCTGCATTTCCCACTCAATGCTGGGATGATGCAGTGTATCAAAATTCCACACCAAACAAAGTTGTGGGGTAGCATTTCCTAACAGCACTGGAGGCTGCAAATTATATCTGTGTAAATAGAATAATCACCTGCTCTAGGCTGTCTGGTGGAATAAAGGCCTTCATGCTGTCAAGGTATTGAGAAGACCTTAGTGGTTAACTGCAAATTTAAATATCTTATATGCAAATAAAAGTAAAAGAGCAAAGTTAAATTATTCATGTATTCATTCTCTCCTCAATAGAAAAGTTTCTGTGATGTTCAGTTGCAAGTATAATGCATTACATATCGCTCAAAAATATTAACACATTTAAAAAAATCTTATAAATGATGAACTTAGTCTATTTTAAATAGCCTATTTAGACATGATAATGCACTGAGGTAAGGAATAACTGGGAAGCATTTTTGAAATGCCGAGCTGACAATACGTAACTTTCAAAGAGAATCATCCATTTATTTTCAATATTTCTTATATCATTTCTGAGCAGATAATAACAGCTCGTGTAATAAATCAGAAATAGAGAAACTGGCAGCAGTAGCTCACTAGATTATTTTCTTACTTTGCAGACAATCCTTTGCATGGTCTGTATCTGTCCTATACCACTAGGTATCAAACTTGGTTAGACAATTATGCATTATGCACTGATTTCACATCGTGGAAACTTCAGTGACTTGCAATCAAACAGGCAGGTTACGTTCTAATTAAAATGTCCATGGGCCCAATGGAAAATAAAACTTTGAACTGACAACAAAATGGTGGATGACACGGTGGCTCAGTAGTTAACCTTGTTACCTCACTGGGATCCTGAGCTTGATTCCACTGTCCGTGTCTGCGTGGGTTTTCTCTGGGTGCTCCAGTTTCCTCCCACAGTCACAAAGTTGTGCAGTTTAGGTAACTTGGCCATGCTAAATTGCTTTATAAATGTACAGGGATGTGTAGGTTAGGTGGATTAGTCACAGGAAAATGCAATGTTATAGGGGATAAGGTGGGGAGGGAGTGGATCTGGGTGTGATAGGTCTTTGGAGGGTCAGTGTGGACTTGATGGGCTGAATGGCTTGCTTCCACACTGTAGGGATTGTCTAATATTCTATGAACAGTGCCAGCAGGGTACAGTGGTCAGGCTTTGAATCAGAGGGTTACGGGTTTATAGACTGACTCCATGAAAACTTAGAACCATATTTGGAGCTGTACCATCAGAATTGCCCTCTGTCAAGTCAGGCTCCTTTGCGATATAGGAGGGCTACCATTTCACATTCGGCACCAGTCTTAAGATTTCAATGTGTCAGAAGCCAGATAATCTATTTTTATGGCACTGTATGAAAGATAGACAGCATCCACGACACTGAGCAGAATTCTCCAGCACTTTTTGAAGTAATATATGCTCTTTCTCCGTCCACCTACTAGGTCATCTTAAATCAATTCTTATGTCCTCGATCTAAACTCTCTTCTTGACTTGAGATCAATGTGTTTTTGATGATGTTCCTGCGAGGAACCTTGAAATTGTCTGGTGTGAAAGGATACAGTAAAATAGTGGTAGTGATACTGGATGATTAAGCCTGGGGCTTAGACTAATGGCTTGGTGAGAGCTGTTCAAATCCCACCATGGCTGCAGAATTTTAATTCAATAATTTTGGAATTTAAAAAGAAAAGCTGGTCATAAGAAAAAAGGTAGCCCTGGAGCTATCAGGTTGATGTAGTACCACAGCTAATTCACTAGTGAACAATATCTGCCTCCATTATCCTGTCTTGTATATATTTGACGCTGGAGTTTTCAGTGTTCTCTGACATTCTTTAGCACAGCTCACAGCCTAAGGCCACTTTCTCCAGAGCAATTAGGGATGGGCATTAAAGTGGCAAGAAATACTATACACTAGTTCCAAACATGAGACCTTTTGAGCAAAGGTTCCTGAAAAAATGAAGCTGGGTAAATAATAATGGGGAACCAGGAAATGATAAAAGGAATTGAATAAATACTTTGCATCAGAAGACAATAATAGCATTCCAAAACAGCAGATAATCAAGAGTTGAAAGTGGAGGAGGAAATAAATCCAATAACTATCACAAGAGAAAACGTAGGAGGGAACTTAATGGGGCTAAAATCCAATAAGTCCCCTGAAACTGATGGGATGTATCCTAGGATGTTCACTGTAGTAGCTACCATTAGGTAAAAATAGTAGATGTACTGGTGAAATGCTGCAACCCCACAGACACCTGGAAATCACTGGCTCAAGACCATTCAAATTGGAGGCGGAGCATCTTGGAAGGTGTTGAGCATTTTGAGTCTTGCTGTCAGGAAAATTGGAAGCCAAGGGGAAAATAGCACAAAGAACGTGCTGATACACCAATGCCGCACCCACCCCTTCCCATAACCACTTCTGCCCCAAGTGTAACAGTCGCCCCATCGGTTTGAACAGGCCCCTACAGACTTACCCTGGGAATGGAAGAGAGTCATCCTTGTCTGTAAGGGACTGCTGATGGTGACTGGTATTAACCTTCCAAGAATCTGCAGACCCTGGAAGAGTCGTAGAGGATTGTAAAACTACCAATGTAACCACATTAATTTAGGCCAATTCATGCCAATGTTAATTTATTCAAAATGGAAGGCAGAAAAAGAAATGAAATTATTGGCCTGTTAGTTTAACATCTGTTATTGGGAAAATGTAAGAGTTTACTTCAAAGGATGTAATAGCACAACATTTGGAAATGCATATCATAATCAGGCAGTCAGTATGGGTTCATGAGGGGGAAGTCATGCCTGATGAATTTACGGGAATTATTTGAGGAGTTAACAAGCATAAAGGGGAAATAGTGGATTAATATATTTGAATTTTCAAAAGGTGTTTGATAAGGTGACACATTTGCGTCTACTTACTTCCAAAAGAGCCCATGGTGTTGGAAGTAGTGAATAAGCATGGGGTAGACAATTAGCTGACTAATAGAAGACAGTGAGTTGGGATAAGGGCAGCATTGTCAAGTTGGCAATCTGTACGAAATGGAATGCTTCAGGGATCAGTATTGGGTCGACAATTGTTTACAGTAAATTAATGATGTGGGTGTGGAACGTGAAATCACCATCATCAAATTTGCAGATGACGCAAAAATAGATGGGAAGGCAAGTGGTGAGGATGACACAAGGAGGCTGTAGAGCGACATACAGGTTAAGTCAGTGGCAAACACTTGTCATATAGAATATAATGTGGGAAAATGTGAGATTAAGCATTTTGACAGGAAGAATATGACTAAACAATATTTAACTGGTGAAAGGCTGCAGAAAGCTATAGTACAGAGAGATGTGAGAGTCATACATAAAACATAATAAAAATTTGCATTCATGTTCAGCAGGTCATAGGAAGGTAAAGAGAATGATCAGATTAGATTCCTTACAGCGTGGAAACAGGCCCAACAAGTCACACTGACCCTCCGAAGAGTAACCCACCCAGACCCATTTCCCTATCCTATATTTACCCCTGAATAATGCAGCTAACCCTGTGGACAACTTAGCATGGCCAATTCACCTGACCTGCACATTTTTGGATTGTGGAAGGAAACCGGAGAACCCAGAGGAAATCCGTGCAGACACAGGGAGAATGTGCAAACTCCACACAGTCAGTCACCCAAGGTGGTATTTGAACCTGGGTCCCTGGCGTTGTGAGGCAGCAGTGCTAGCCATTGAGTTACCATGCCACCCCATCATCATAATGGTTGGCCTTTATTTCAAAGAAAATGTAGTATAAAATAGGGAGTATAAAAAATGCTAAAGCCACACAAGTCAGTAGTTAGACCACACCAACAATACTGCAAACAGTTTTGGTCTCTTTATCTCTCTCCCTGCCTGTAACATTTGCTACTAGAAAACCTCCCAAGAGCACCCTGCTGATAGAATCAAGTCTTTACTTAACCAAAGCAAATCCCTTACAATGTAAATCTCATATTTAGATTTCTGTTTAACTCATTTTCAAACAGTAATAAAATGTTGTCAACTACATGATAATTATTTAAACCAATGAGTAAGAAAATGAACACTCTAATCCAAGAATTAGCTTAAAATATACTTAAGATAAACACACATATTTTCAATTATCCCTACATTGTGGAAATAGGCCATTCGATCCATCAAGTCCACACCAACCTTCCGAGCAGCAACCCACTCCCTGACCCGTTCCCTGTCATCCTGCATTTCACAGAGCCAACCCATCTAACCTGCACATCCCTTAACAGGATGGACAATTTAGCATGGCAAACCTACCTAACCTGCACATCTGGAAGGAAACTGGAGCATGTGTTCTCTCTATTCTTTCACATACTGATGAGACCATCACTTACTGCCCATCCCTAATTCCCTTGAACTGAGTGACTTGCTAGGCCAACTCAGAGAGCAGTTGCTCTGGCTCTGGAGTCACATGTAAAGCGGACTGTGTAAGGCTGGCAGGTTTCCTTCCCAGAAGGACATTGATGAACCAGAAGCTGCTTTAAGCTACCAAAGGCAGTTTCCCAGTTACCAGCCCAAAGACAAGCTCGATAATGCACATTTAGTAAGTGAATTCAAATTTGACCAGCTGCTGTAGTGGGATTTGAATGCATGCCCACACAGCAATGGCCTGACTTTCCTGAATTACTAGCCCAGTGACATTATCCTAATACCTTACTGTTTAAACTCACTGGTGAGGGAAATGGAAAACAGAGGCTGGTTTTTGGCTGGCATCTTATGAGCAGTGTATTAATTAGTTGTGACATTTGGTTGCAAGACACTTGCATTTCTACTTATTTCATATAATTAGGAAGAAAAGTTAACCTTTTACTTTTAGAACACATGCAGGATATACTGCATTCATGGCATTTAATTAGAAAGGACACAGGATATGCACATCTGCAGCCTGTACACCAACCAGTCACAGGTTCCTTTGATACATGTACAACAGCATTTTTGAGTATAAACATAATTGGAAATCCAATCCAACAAAATAAACCTTGTATAAATGTCATTTGAATTATGGCCAGAGCAGTGCGCATAGATATTCACAAATTTAGTTTAACTATCGTAATGTGGAAACTCTCTCCTCAAAGCCAAGGTAAAACTATGAGCGCTGGTATGTAAGAGATTTATATATTGGGTTTATTCTGAATTTTCAGACAAGACATACTCAAACCAAAGGCAAAACAACCGAGAGCTAAAAATTTCTATTTTTTAGAGATACAAAAGATAGAAATTTCTTAAAGGAGAAATCGACCACAACATTGATGTTATTCCTTTTCTAATCATTCCCCTTTGACCCACACCAGTGAAGCCATTCCTTTCATGTGACCCGAATCATAACTAACATGGTTGTTTCAATATTGCTGCCATTATGGCAGAATGGTCAAAGAGGCATGCCATATTTTAGTTGAAAATACTATTCTCGACAGTGAATTTGTTACAGACCATAGCTCCATCTTTGCATTCACTACCCATTAACTTCCTACTTCCTTACAGCAGAAAACAAGGCCTTTCCAGCCATTATGTTTGTAGCAACTCATTAATGGGTTTGTTATTTTCCACACCTTCCATTCTGCAGTCACTCCGAGGGAGATTCTCATTTATCTGTGGCCTACAGGTCCCAATTGTTCCTAAAAGCTGCCCAAATTCAGTCATTATACTGTACATGAAGAAAGCTTCTTCCACTCCAACAGAAAAGAGAAAGGCTGAGGTAAAGGGGGAAAAAAAAGAGATGTTAAAGGATTGATGTGTTAAAGTCTGTCACTTTTGAGAATATCCTGATAGGTAGGAAGAGTATTGTGCAGTCTTATACATTCTAAGGTTCTGATTGGTATTGACATGTATCAGCATAGGGGGCTAAGTCAAGTACAAAGATTCAAAGAATGGTACATCACTAAAGAGCTAATCCTTCAAGCGCACAACTTCCATCACCTATAATGAACAGGTGCAAGTGAACACATGACCTGCAGTTTCCCATCCAAGTCCTGACTTGGAAATACACCACCGTTCCTTACTGTGGCTGGGTGCAAATCCTGAAACTTCGTCAGTAACAGCAGTGTGGCTCCAACCCAAACAATTCAAGAAGGTGGCTCACCATCACCACCACCACCTTTAGGACAATTAGGGATGGAGAATAAATGCTAACCTAGCCAGCAAAGTCACATCCCATGTATGAATACAGAAAGCATTAACACTACCTCCCCTCCACTGATTCTTCCCTGAAATCTACTTTCCTTAATGCATTCTAGGGATGTGTGATGATAAAATGGATGCTTCTGATGCAGTGTCAGTGCGTTGGGCAGGACGTATCTGAGAGTTTGTCCTGGAATAGGGCCCCCAAAGTTTTGTTTTTTGCCTTGTCTGTATTCTTAATAGTGAGGAGAAAGAACGAAACCTGAATGAAGCGGTGAATAAAGTGAGCAACTAGTGTTATGACTGAAGACCTCCTAATGCAAAAAGGTAGAGATGCCAGTTCACTGTCAGTTGCGTGTAGTTATATATAATAATGAGACAGCCATGTTGAATTCCATTTTCGGTGGTATGGAATGATCCTTCAGGATAATGACTCAGAACCACAGGCATAATTTACTGAAACTCGTACTTGTTTTTATCTGTAACTCTTTCAATCACATTTTCAACTTGCAACATTGTGAAAGGAATAACTGCATTGATGAGTTTCTTGGAAAATCCGTTCTCTGAAGGTCTGGAAGACCCTTACTGATGAAAACCATCCAAAAACTATCAACCAAACCATAAAGCAATAGACAGCAAATAATACAGAAGGATACAGTTACAAAATAAAATCAAGTGAAACTTTACATCTTTATAGCAGACTTGTATTTTTTTACAGAGTTCTTTACAGTAAAACTTAAAAATCAAACTATTTCAGAAATAAAACACAAATGCAAAAGAAACAAAATATTGATAAGTTGAATATCATAGTTGAGATGTTTATCATTACCTGACCACATGTACACAAATGAAGTCTGACATAAAGGCTACTGAAGAAGGATTGCAAGCTTCTTACAAAATGGCTGCCAGAAGCAATTGAGCCAGCAATTAAAATGGTGGATAAAGCAACTGTGAGGGAAAAAGAAAACAATGTTTTTGTTTGCAGAGCAGGAATGAGATGCGTATCAAACATTTCACTAAGAATGCTCCTTGAACACTGCACTGGGCAAGAGTTACATGTGTTTTCCTCCCTACCACACACCCCATCCCCCAAACACCATCCCCAGACAGGACCCCATCCAAAGCAGACAGGTTCAAATCTTTCAAGTCAGTACTTAAAGTGGAAAGGGGAGAAATGGAATCTGGTGAACTGGCTTTGACCCTGCAAGTCATAAAACCGTGGAATTCTACAGCAGAAGAGAGGCTCCTTTCACTAATCAGGCCAAGGCTGGCCATCACTGGCCTTTTGGAAAAAAAAACCCTCTCCCACTCCTCTGCTTCTTCCTGATAACCTTGCACGTTTTCTGCCGCATGCAGGTATCTATCCAATTTCCTTATTTTTAAAATTTTGTATGAATCTGCTCCTAGCACACTTTCAGACAGTGCACTTTAGATCATAATGACCTGTTCCTCTGTACTAGTAAAATTCTCCTCATCATTGTTCTGGCTGGTTTGCCAAGGATCTTATCAGGTCATTGTAACTGTTTGGTGCCTGCTGAAGCCACATTATATGAGATAAAGAGGAGGATATGCCAATGTCACCTGGACACTCATACATAAATGGGCTTTGCCCATGGTTTCAAGTTGCCAGGGCTCCATATCTCAAGATGGGTCAGAGAATGGATTGCGTATCCATGGAAACAAATGAGTAGCTCTTCTCCTTTTTAGCTAAATCTGTTATGTACTCACTGAAGAAATTGTTAATGGAGTGTTGAGGGATTAAATGGTATTTTTTGAACGGTTTCCCTGGACCTGATGCCCCACATTAAGTGTCAATATTAATTTTTTACAAGGCTGTTTGGATGCACCAATCCAAGAGTGGGAAACTGGGCCTTTACAACAAGGATCTTACTAAGAGAAGAGTCCTCAATCTCTGTCTTATTCTGTCTGCCATGGGATGTTTGAAGCAATGGAGAATCTGCACGAAGCTAACCTCACCCTCATTCCCAACTTTCCACGGCAATTGAAGTGGAATGTAGAGGGAAAAACGTGGCATATTTCAGTAGGGAAATTCCAATGTCAACTGTCATTGAGCTGTGTTGCTGTTGAGGGAGTGCTGCACTGGTAGAGATGCTGCTTTTCAGGTGAGATATAAAACCCAGCTTTTTGATGGATGTAAATAATCCCATGGACCTTCTTTAAAGAAAAGATTAGACTTCTATGCCTTGACAAACAGCACCAAAAAAACTGCCTGGTTATGATTGCATTGCTGTTTATGGGACATTTTGCAATGCAGCAAGTATAAGAAGTATCTAATTGGCAGTAATTAATTGGCATCACCAGAAAGGTACGATACATTCCTCCTTCTTTAAGGCATTCACCATTCTTCTCTATTCATTTCTGAGGTTAAAGAGAGTGGTAGCCAAGCTATTCCACGGTTTAGTTAGTGGCATAGTGGTAATGTTACTGCAGTAGCAATCTAGTGACCCAGGCTAATGCTTTGTGGATGTGTGTTCAAATCCCATCAAAGTAGTTGTCAGAATTTAAAATCAATTAATATGTTAGAAATTAGTCTTGGTAATAGTAGTCATGAAATGATTGTTGTAAAGTCCTATTTGGTGTCCGTTGAGAAAATGAAATCTGTCATCCTTAATCTGATACGACCTGTGTGTGACTCCAGACCTGCAACAATGGCTCAGAATTGCTCTCTGGAATGGCCTATAAGATGTTCAATTTTAGGACAACTGGGGATGGGCAATACATACACATCATGCTAGTATGCCCACATCATGCTAGTATGCCCACATCACTTGGTGTGGTGGTTCAGTGCTTAGCACTGCTGGTTCACAGCAACAGGGACCCAGGTTCAATTCCAGCCTTGGGCAACTGTCTTTGTGGAGTTTTTATATTCTCCCCATGTCTATTTGGGTTTCCTCCAGGTGCTCCGGTTTCCTCCCACAGTCCCAAAACGTGCAGGTTAGGTGAATTGGCTAAGCTAAATTGCCTATAGTGTTCAGAGAAGTGTAGGTTAGGTGCATTAGTCAGAAGTAAATGTTGAGTAATAGGATAGAGAAATGGGTCCGGATGGGATACTCTTTGGAGGCTTGGTGTGGATTTGTTGGGCCAAATGGCCTGTTTCCATACTGTAGAGATTCTATGAATAACTACATCTGAAGAAAAATCAAAATGTTGCTCAATGGTGAGAGCAGATTTAGGATAATTTCTCTGGCTCTACATTTTTCTCTCAAAGGGTTAACCATGTAAATTCTGCCTCGGGTTTATGACTCATGTTTACCACAGATGGAGCAGTGATGATGAGACACAGCGTAGGTGTGAACTTGGTTCCTGCAATTTGATGAGGTTGTTGGCAAAAAACTAGCAGATGGTTCAGTTCATATTTGTAAACAACAGCATAGTACCTGATGCATTGCTGGGATTGATATTTTAAGATGTATGTATTCCACAGTCGACCTCATTGGGATAAAGCCCTGAGGCACAGCATTGTGCAATAAATCAGGAGAAATTTGGATGAGTCATGAGAGTGGAGAGCGTGGAATGAAAATCATTGACAAAAGAAAATTTGTAGAATTCCGAAACTGCAGGAAGAGACTATTCAGCCTGTCAAGTCTGTACCAACCATCCCATTATTACCTAGACTAATACATCTAGCCTACATATTCCCGGACACTTAAAATAGCGTGGCCAGTCTATCCAACCTGTACATTTAAGATTATGGAGGGAAACTGGAGCACCAAGCATAAACCCCCTTCAGATACAGGGAAAATGTAAAAACTCCACATGGATCATCACACAGAGCTGGAATCAAACCCAGGCCCTGGCACTGATGAGGGGTAGCAGTGCTAACCACTGAGCCACAATGCTGCTCACAGCCTGTGTGTTCCCTTTCCCTATTATTCACACTTCTGGAAGGTTCAATATTAGCCAAACAGTTCAGATATTGGACAGTTGATACAAAGATAGACATTAATTTCCAAGCTCACGGGAGAAGGGAATAAAGTAACAACAGATTTTTTTTAAAAACTGAGAGAGGGTAAGGGTGTGGAAATGAAAAGTCTGAAAATAATTGCAATATTACAAATTAGAAATGTGGCAAAAGGTCTAATTAAAGATTAGGATTAAACATGATTGAGTACATAGATACAGCCTCATCAGACCAACTCTCCTTCACCCCACTATATTAATGTAACCTTTTGTGAATGTACTGCCTAAATTAAATCTTGGGTTGGAACACATGGTGGCACCATACAACAGTTGAGTTTAAGTTTACCTGTATGTATTCACATATACAATACCCCTGAGCTCAGCTAAATGCCAAGGTCAAGGAATGTTGAGTGGAGCTCATGCACATTTTGTGCAGAAAAGAGAGAGAATCCTGAATGGAATGGAATTAGAATTGTCAACGTGCTTAGCATTAGGTGATTTGTTATTGTCATGTTCTTCCCAGTAAAACAAACAAATAACATACAAAATGGTGTTGGAAATCCGAAGGGGGAGCTTCAGATTTCTCAAATGAGAGTTCCTAAGAAAATGCACTGAAGTAACTCTTGTCTGTTGACGAAAAATCAGATAATGTAAACAGGATGTCAATCATTCATAAATATTTCACAGAGGAATAAAAGCTCTAGAGGTATATTGCTGTTCCTGTTATGATACACAATATTTCTCATAGTTGATATAAGGTGCACTGTTAAGTCTTCTCATTAATAGGTACTTTGCTCATTGGTAATGATGCTAAGTTCCAACTATTTACAACATATCTTGTTAAGCAGTTGCACCATGTGATATTAAGTGCCAGTTAATTTAGGGAGGAGACTGTTTCCAACGTGGTTAATGATTCAGAATCCAGGGCAGTCCTAACTAACGGTCACCAGCTATCTCACTCATGCAGGCCTTAACACTGATGTAAGGGTCCAACTGAACAACTCTTCACCCTGCTACCTACATAGGTTCAGTTTGCAGAAATCCTTTGATAATGGGTGAGGATGAGAAACCACAAGTGACTATTTACTGCACAGAATTTTACTTACCAGCTTCCCTTGCAGTTGAAATTAAAAACTATAAATTGAATGGAGGAGAACTTGAACCAAAAAACATCCAGATTGACATAATCTCTATCAGCTCACCTGCTGAAGTTCAACCTTCTGAGGCTCGAGACCTTCAGCGAATAGAAATTCCTCAGAGGTTTGTGTTATAATGAAGTATTAGAATATAACCGCAATATCTAGATGTTTAAAATTATAGTTCATACCAAAAGTGTTTAACACAAACAGTTTTTTTTATTTCAGAGCAAAAAATATATACTTACAACCATGGATGGAAAATAAGGGGATCAAGCATTACGGGGAAAAGACAAGAGAATGGGGTTGAGAACATATCAGACATAATTGAATGGTGAAGCAGATGTGATGGCCTGAATGGCCTAATTCTGTTCCTATATATTATAGTGTTAATGTCTTCTACATCTGGGAAATAATTAATGAGGGACATAACAACACAGGAACAGGAGGAGGCCATTACTAGGACTAAACAGTCATCAAATCCTCTGGACACATTGATCTGTCATTTAGACTTTAAGATTGGTAACTGTTATGATAATTACTGCAGTGGTTTTAAGCTTCTAGAATTTCCTGGAGTGTGGGACAGTTTTCAAATTGTAAGGTAATGAATGTAATCTTCCTGTGAAGAAAAGGGGGTGGGGGGAATAAACAATGAATTATAGATTAGTGTGTCTAAAATGCTGGAAATGTAGTGCTGGAATTTATTATTCAAAAAGTAGGAAAGGGTCAATTGTAAAATCACAACATCATTCAGAGTCAACATGGTTTTATTAAAATGTTAATCATGTTAACATACCTGTTAAGAATTTCATGAGGTTGTAACCAGCCAGATAGACAAGGGAAAACCAGTAAATGTAACCTATTTAGATTTTCACTTCATAAGATACCATCTAAGAATTAGTTATACAAATGAGGGCTCATGGGTTTGGGTAATATATTAGTATGGATTGAGAATTCATTAATGGACAGGGTTCAGACTAAGAATAGATTGTCTTTTCTTTTGGTTGTAACTAATATGTTGCCATTAGGGCCAGTTTTTGAGAATTGACAAATAACAATCTGCATCAATGCCTCATAAAGAGAATTCAGTGCAATGTATCTCAATATACATGGCTACCCTTGTATATGAGACACAAAAAGGTAACATGCAATACACCTAGAAATTGTGAAAGCCATCAGATGTTGACCCTTATTACAAAAGGGATTGGCATATAAGAGAAAGCAAGATCCACCATGTTTATGTCAGCCTTTGGTGAGACCACCGCTGTGCCCTGTTTTGATCTCCTTACTTTGAGGGAGTACAACAAAGTTTCAATTCAGACTAATTCCTGAAATAGAGGACTGTTCTATGAAGAGATATTAGGTACTCTAGGAGTTTGAAAAAGGAGGCAGTGAAATCAGAGAAATACACACAATTTTTAAAGGGAGTTTAAATCTCTAGATCACATTCTCACAGTAAAGGACACTTAAAACTGAGATGAGGGGAAATTTATGTTACCCTTTATATGAAGCACAGTGTGAGGCTCACATTCACTTTTATATCCTCTTAATTCCTCTCCTGAAAGTCCTGATTTTCTTCCAGAGATGCACTCTGATATGCTGCACTCACAGTAATTTTGTTTACTTCAAGTGGGGCGGTGGTGACATAGAGTTCTTTTCAATGGACTAATAATCAAAATTATATTCTGGGTTCAAGTCCCACTGCAGCAGATAGTGAAACCAAAATCTGATAAGAATCTGGGATAATGAAAATCTAGCCTCATGTTGACTACATAACCAATAATTGCTGCAAAAAAAAAACACCGATCTAGTTCCCTAAGGCCCTGTAGGGAGGGAAATTTCCCAAATTTACCAGATCTTATCTATATGAGACTCCAGACTCTCAGCAATATGATTGTCTTTTAACTACCTTTGGACACTTGACCATGACCTTCCTAGTGACACCCACATACATGAACAGGATAAGAAGAGAATAATTCTACACTGTGTCAACCTGAATTAGTGTACACTAGCCATTCAGGATGGCATTGCTGAGCTTTGGCCAAGGGTCACACAAAGTTCAATCTGAAATTATTGAAGAGTGAATAAGGCATTACCCCAGACTTCAACATCCCCAACCATAGCAATCAACTTCCTCCTGAGCTCAGAGGACACATTTCTAACCTGCTTCAGTGGGTAAGATCAGCTCAATTCGCACAAGCCAGGAAATGAAAATGGGACCTCCCTGTATATCTCAGAACTGTTACAGTACAGTAGGTGGCTATTCAGCCCATCATGCCTGCACAGGTTCTGTTACCTTGTGTCAATCTCCTGCATTTCTCCCATATTCTTGTGAAGAAGTACTGTCCAAAAAAGATCTAATGACCTCAATTGATCCTGCCTCCATGACATTTCACACCATGGCTACTCGCTAAGTGAAAAAGATTTTTCTCAGGCCACCCTCGAGTTGTTTGCACATCACTTTAAATCTATCCACTTTTGTCCTTGTTTCTTTTACAATCAGAAATGGCTTTTCCCTATTTACTCTGTTCAACCCCCTCGTTAGTGAACTAGATGGAGATTTTTTTCCAAGGATCCAGTTATTTCATGATAACTATTACAGATGTTACCTTTTTGTTCCAGCTTCAACTAATGAACCGAAGTTGAATTAAGGAACTGTCTCTGGATAATGAGATAATCCATCTGGATTATTAATTAAGTCGCACAACCATTATGTAGCTGTACCATTATTACAAATCACTTAACATTATTTGGCTGAGGAAAGTTATTGTAGATGGAGGAAGAGAGCTTCTTCAAGGAAGGCATCCTTGCAAGAGGATTCGCAGTAGGTTAAAATCTTCGAGGAGAAAGTGAGGTCTGCAGATGCTGGAGATCAGAGCTGAAAATGTGTTGCTGGAAAAGCGCGGCAGGTCAGGCAGCATCCAAGGAACAGGAAATTCGACGTTTCGGGCATAAGCCCTTCATCCTGAAACATCGAATTTCCTGTTCCTTGGATGCTGCCTGACCTGCCGTGCTTTTCCAGCAACACATTTTCAGCTGAGGATAGTTATTACCTATTTATAGCCCAGCCCCAATTACTCTTGAGAACAATTAAGAGACAACCATGTCATGTGATTCTGGAGTCCTAGACAGACCAAGCAGGACTTGTTCCCTAACGGACATTTGTGAGCCAGATATATTTTTAGAGCAATCAATGATTGTTTCATGGCTACTATTACCAAGACTAGTTAATACCACTGGTTCCTAGACAACTACCTATCACTTTCAGATGCAAATTAACAGCCTACCCAGCGTCAGCTGCCCCTTGCAAAAGAAAATTCTAAATTCCATCACCCTTTAGTGTCGAAATTATCACGAATGTGCTGTTACAATGTTATATATTCTGTGAAGAAAGCTAGTTTGCCTTTAAAATAGGAAAATAGGACACAGGCATCTTACAAAATGGCTCCTAAAAGTCACAAAACTACGCTTAATGATTTGGCTACTATTAAGTCCAAACTAATTATCTCAAGAACAACTCACAAGAGACGTTTTGTAAGTCAGTGGACATTTCAAAGTGTGAACAGAAACTCCTTGATAAGAGTTTCCCTTGTGGTGTGAATAGCTCTTCCTAGCTTACCAAACCTTGACAAAAATAACTATCAAAGTGAATGGCTGAGATAGTTAAAAAGTGAATTTAGCCTCACTAAAAGACAAATCCATACCTAACTTGGAAGTATAATTTGACAGTTTGAGACACTTTAAGTATTGGAATGGAGTTAAGTCTGGCTGTGAGCAACCATTTTGAGCAGAGACCATAAGAGAAACATCAGAATGTTAGTGATTGTTTCTTAACACAAGAAGGTATGCTGCACTAAGCTGCATCGAGAGCCACAATCTGTGATGCCATTCAAGTGAATCAATTGAGCCTTCACTCACTCCCAGGACCATCTCTGCTCTGTCCACCTTTGGGAGCAGCCTCCAACTATTGGCTACAGAAATAATTGCAGTGGCTGGATTCTGACTTCAAGGTTGAAAGCCCTTCACTTTGGAAAGAAGGCCTTCAAGCAAGTAAGGTCTGCAATAAAAGTAAAGACCAACCTTTTCTCACAGGGTTGTGAGACAAAGCAGGTGAGGAGGTACGGGGATTTGTGGGGAAATGGGGTACGCAACTGGACCGTGCTTTCAAAGTTGTTTCTTTTTGCTATTTTGGCAAATGGTTATCTCCCGTGCTGTAAGATTCAATTCATTGAGCAGTTCTGAAAGAACTGCCCTAGGACAAAACTAAGCATTTCAGGTTAAGTAAATGATGGAAGCAATAATTTGAAGATTAGGTTGACACACCAGACATGTGGTAAAGTGCCTTTCATTTAGTGTTAAACTGTGGAACTCCATCCAATCAAACAATGTACAGCTTTCTCAGATGAACACTATAGCCATTGCTTTCCTGCATTGAAAATCATTGCCTTCTAGATGTAAATCTCTATTTTCTTTTTAAAAATCCTCCCTTCTGCCAGAAAGAAAAGTTAACAGGAAACTTAGCGTGAAATAGAATTTTGTTTGGCTGTGCCTCTGTGCAAAAAACCCTTGCCATTTTTTCATCAGTGACAAATTCTTTACCTTGTGTCATGCTACAAGGTCATCTGGAATGATGAACTGTCATTAACTGGAGAAGTAAACAGAAAACTCCATGAATCTTAGGAAAATCTGCTTATCTTGACTCTGTCCTCTGAAGAATTTGATTTTTATTGCACAAAGCAGGGGCCAGAGTGAACTGTGCGTGTTGGCACCCAGGACTCATAAAACATGGACAATTGCTGGAAGTATTGACAGTCGGAAACATGGGAGACACCAAACAAGTTAATGCAGTGACTGTGTTTTCAGTCTCAATCATACCCTATTTTAGTTATGACAATGGTAATCTCTGTGTGGGTCCTTTGCATGGGCTATGAGCAGCAAGCCATCTCGGTTTTCCAATATGTAGTAATGAAAGTTCATTTTACAGATGGGAACTGAATGTCCATGTTGATTTGCACTTGCGTGGATATCAAAGTAAGTTATTACCATATTGGCATTCTCACACCAAAAAGGAAGATGCTCAAACAGAAATACATTAGCTCCATTAAATATGTTAAAACTTTATGGAGACTAGTAGTGGGAATTAGTTTCAGGAGGACGAAAATGTCAAGGAGCAAACGAAAGATATTTAAAATCTAAACAAATGTTCCTGGTATTACCCATCTCAAAACTTGTACATCTCAAATTGCTTAAAACCTACAATTTATCCACAGTCATTTCCCTCTTCGTTGCAGTCCACTGAAAACAGAAAGAGTTGCACAAGGGAGAAAGTTGCATTCTCCAGAACAGATAAAACGTCATGATACACCAACTGGGCAACAACAGCTTGAATTTTTTTTCCTGCTGTATATATAATATAATATATGTATAGAGAGAGAGAGCAATATAAAGATTGTTCCTAACTTTTACTTCACAATATCATTTACATGTTACACTTTTCCATTTTCTGAACGGCAAAAGGGAAAAAAAAATTAAGACAGAAATTGTTTTTTCAAAAATCCTTCCAGAAAAATGAGGACAAATTTCGATTTCTTGTATTACTGATAATGCAACTTATGAAAGTTTCCAAAGCCATTCTAATGCCTCAGCCTCACAAATATGTATTTCTCTTCCCTACAAATATTGGTTGCAAGGGTATCTGTAGTTAGGACGTCTCTTTGACAGAGTTCTTCCCATTATGCTTTGCTGCTGTCTTCTTTCGGTTGGATGACGTCATTGGGCACTGCCTCCTCTATGTTTTCTGGACTCAACACTTCCTTTGCATTGCCTTCCTTTAATGGTAGCTTTCTGTAAATGATTGAACAAACTGTGAGGAAATAATCACATTACATGTGAAATTATATTGAGTCATTAATCTCTAGTGTTGACCAGTTCATGCTTTCACAGGGACGAAACTTACATTCAAGACATACCTCTTTGTATCCAAAGTACTTCATAGCAAAAAAATTATATTAAATACCATCACCGATCTGTTGTCAAGAGGTTTATGAAATCATGAGGGGCATGGTTAGGATAAATAGACAAAGTACTTTCCTGGAGTGGGGGAGTCCAGAATTAGAGGGCAAAGGTTGAGGGTGAGAGGTGAAAGATATAAAAGGGACCTAAAAGGCAACTTTTTTCATGCCGAAGGTGGTGCATGTATGGAATGAGTTGCCAGAGGAAGTGGTGGAGGCTAGAACATAGAACATAGAACAATACAGTGCAGAATAGGCCCTTCGGCTCTCGATGTTGCGCCAACCTGTGAACTATTCTCAGCTCATTCCTCAACACTATCCCATCATCATCCATGTGCTTATTTAAGGATTGTTTCAATCTCCCTAATGTGGCTGAGTTGACTATATTAGCAGGGAGGGCATTCCATGTCCTTACCAATCTCTGCGTAAAGAACCTGCCTCTGACATCTGTCTTAAACCTATCGCTCCTCAAATTGTAGTTATGCCCCCTCGTACAAGCTGATGTCATCATCCTAGGAAAAAAGACTTTCTCTGTCTACCCTATCTAATCCTCTGATCATCTTGTATGTCTCTATCAAATCCTCACTTAGCCTTCTTCTTTCCAATGAGAACACACCCAAGTCTCTGAGCCTTTCCTCATAAGACTTTCCGTCCAGACCAGGCAACATCCTGGTAAATCTCCTCTGCATCTTTTCCAATGCTTCCGCATCCTTTCCGAAATATGGGGACCAGAACTGTACACAATATTCCAAGTGTGGCTGCACTAGCATTTTGTTTGGTTGCAGCATGATATTGTGGCTCCAGAACTCAATCCCTCTACA
Source organism: Hemiscyllium ocellatum (assembly GCF_020745735.1). NCBI lineage: Eukaryota > Metazoa > Chordata > Chondrichthyes > Orectolobiformes > Hemiscylliidae > Hemiscyllium > Hemiscyllium ocellatum. The sequence goes on along the minus strand of NC_083412.1, from coordinate 92,538,508 downwards.
AATGAAACCTAACACACCGTATGCTTTATTAACAGCACTATCAACCTGGGTGGCAACTTTCAGGGATCTATGCACATGGACTCTAAGATCCTTCTGTATATCCACACTATCAAGAATCTTTCCATTGACCAGTATTATGCCTTCCTGTTATTCTTCCCAAAGTGCATCACCTCACATTTAGCTGCATTGAACTCCATTTGCCACCTCTCCGCCAAATTCTGCAGTTTATCCAAGTCCCCCGCAACCTGTAACATTCTTCCAAACTGTCCACTACTCCACCGACTTTAGTGTCGTCTGCAAATTTACTGATTCATCCACCTATGCCTGCGTCAAAATCATTTATAAAAATGACAAACAGCAGTGGTCCCAAAACAGATTCTTGTGGTACACCATTAGTACTGGACTCCAGGCTGAATATTTTCCATCAACCACCACACGCTGTCTTCTTTCAGAAATCCACTTTCTAATCCAAACTGCTAAATCACCCTCAATTCTATGTGTCTGCATTTTCTCCAACAGCCTACCATGTGGAACCTTATCAAAGGCTTTACTGAAGTCCATGTATACCACATCAACTGCCTTACCCTCATCTACATGCTTGGTCACCTTCTCAAAAAACTCAATGAAGTTTGTGAGACACGACCTACCCTTGACGAAACCATGTTGACTATCTGAAATCAAATTGTTGCTTGCTAGATGATTATAAATCTTATCTCTTATAATCCTTTCCAAAACCTTTCCTACAACAGAAGTAAGGCTCACTGGTCTATAATTACCTGGGTCATCTCTACTGCCCTTCTTGAACAAGGGCACAACATTTGCAATCCTCCAGTCCATTGATACTAAACCTGTGGACAATAACGACTCAAATATCAAAGCCAAAGTCTCTGCTATCTTCTCCCTAGCTTCCCAGAGAATCTTCGGATAAATCCCATCTGGTCCAGGTCACTTGTCTACTTTCACTCCTTCTAGAATTGATAACACCTGCTTGTAACTAACCTCAATCCTTTCTAGTCTAATATCTCGTACCTCATTCTTCTCCTCTACAATATTCTCCTTTTTCTGAGTGAAAACCAATGAGAAATGTTCCTTTAGCACCTCTCCGATCTCCACAGGGTCCACACTCAACTTCACACTTCTGTCTTTGACAGGCCTTATTCCTTCCCTAATCATCCTTTTTTTTCTCACATACCTATAGAAAGCTTTAGGGTTCTCCTTTATTCTATTGGCTAAAGTCTGCTCATGTCCTCTTTTTGCTCTTCTTAACTCTGTCTTTAAATCCTTCCTCGCTGATCTGTAATTCTCCATCGCCTCATCTGTACCATCTTGCCTCATCATAAGCATCCTTTGCCTTCGTAACAAGAGATGCAATTTCTGTTGTAAACCATGGTTCCCTTACCTTATCACTTCCTCCCTGCCTAACAGGGACATACCTATCAAGGACACATAATATCTGGGCCTTAAACCAGCTCCACATTTCCATTGTCTGCATCCCCTTTGTTTTGCTACCCCATTCTATGCATCCTAATTCTTGCCTAATCACATTATAATTGCCCTTGCCCCATCGATAACTCTTGACCTGTGGCCTGTACGTGTCCTTTTCCATCACTAAACTAAATGTAACTGAATTATGGTCACTCTCTCCAAAGTGCCCACCTACAACTAAATCAAACACCTGGTCTGGTTCATTACCAAGTACCAGATCCAGTGTGGCCTCCCCTCTTGTTGGCCCTTCAACATACTGTGTCAGGAAACCCTCCTGTACACATTGGACAAAAACTGATCCATCCGACGGACTAGAGTTATAGCATTTTAAGTCAATGTTGGGGAAGTTAAAGTACCCCATAATGACCACCCTGTTCTTTTCACTCCTACCCAGAATAATTTTGCTAATCCTCTCTTCCACCTCCCTAGAACTCTGCAGAGGCCTATAAAAAACTCCAAACAGTGGAGTCTCCTCTCCTGTTTCTAACCTCAGCCCCACACTACCTCTGTAGACGAGTCCTCATCAAAAGTTCTCTCAGCCACCATTATACTATTCTTGACTAACAAGGCCACTCAAGCACAACTGCAACATCTAAAAAGCATCTGGATGAGAATATGAATAGGAAGAGTTTGGAGGGATCTGGGCCAAGTGCTGGCAAATGGGACTAGATTAGATTGGGATATCTGGTTGGCATAGACGATTTGGAACAAAGGGTCTGTTTCTGTGCTGTACTTTTCCATGACTCTAAAGAAGAGCCAAGTGGAATGAGGGTGATATTTGGGAAAGGGGAAAATGTCCACCACCAAAGCTGTTGGAACTCCCCCTTAAAAAATCTCCAGAACCCCAAGGGACCTGAGCCCTTCCTTGGCACTGGGAAGCCCATTGCCAAGGCTCCTAACTCAGCTGAGGAAACAGACTTTCAGGGTCCCCCTCACTCAAGTGGAGCTCCCAACCACCAGGACTGCTGGCTCGATCAAGTCTGCTGATCTCTATTGTCAGCAGCTCCATTAGGAGCACTGTGAATCCCCAGAAAAGGGATTTCATGGGGATGGTGGAAAGGGGATTGCTGGTGAGAGGTCTACAATGGGATAGGTGGAGATTGGTCATGGGAAGGGTCTGAGGGATGGCTGTGAGTGGGACGCTTCCTTCCTGACATTACTCCACATAGTGAGCATAAGAGATAGGATAATATTCTAAGTGACCATTAATTAATGGGTGTGAAGATGGCAAATTTTCCCACCTTGATATTAATCCGTAATGTCTTTCTTATTGAAGCATCCTTCAACTCCCTGCTGTATCTTGGTAGGAAGGTAATAGGCAGTATTCCTAGTCTGAAAGATGGATCTACTCCAAAGGCATTTCCATGTGCCATATCCAAAAATGATTTACATTCAGGAATTGAAAATTCAGCATCGAAATCTGATGATCATATCAAATTAGCTTTGCCTAGTCGCAAGACTGGTTTCTCTAATACTCTAATACATAGGGATTCATGACTAAATGTGCTGAGATTCCTAAGTTATTGATTTTCCATATACTGTACACTCAGCCGTAGGACCCTCACTATTGTGATCCTGGAGATCACAGATTGATAAGAATCAAATGTTAAAGACTCAAAGTGTACACATAAGCTTACTGCTCGTGTTCCAGAGTTTAAGCCAACCCAAGAACCAAGTTGACTCAGATAGTTGCATATTTATCTCTGAGTCAGAAAGCTATGGTCTTACTGAAGCACATAATTAAAGTTCTTACTGGAAAGTGTAAGCCCAATATTGTTGGAGATGTCTTTTTTTGGATACTGTGACTATTCAAATGGAAGTAAAAGGCATTTTTGAGCTCTTTGAAGAGGAGTGTAGAGATTTCTTCACCTCATCATTGACGCCTCAAATGTTCTGAATCAGTGGGCTGTGGGCTCTGCCTACTCCAGAGATAATGCTGCTGTCAGAAATGTCTTAAAGATAAACATGCAAACTGGAAGCAGGAGTAGACCACTCAGCCCCTCAAGCATGTTCCGCACTTCAATAAGTTCATGGCCAATCTAATTACTCCACATTTTTGGCTCCCCATGATAATCTTTCATCTCCTTGCTTATCAACAATCTACCCCTGCCTTAAAAATATTCAAAGTCTCTGCTTGCTGTGTTTCCCATATCACTGTAGGGATTGTACTTTAGAAGGACTTCATTGTCTGTAAGGCCATTTGGTATGACCTGATATCATGAAGGATGTCATATGAATGTAAATTCTTTCTTTAATAACCTTTAATGTCGACATTGGGATCAATCTGGAGATCTACATTCCCACTTCAAAATAGTAAAACAAATCAGATTACAGTATGCCGGCTAAAAGCACTGACAAATCCATAAGGATTTCAAATCTCAGGTAAGTTGGACAGCACAGTGAACCCATATTTGCACTTTATTTACTGCCATTTTCCATCTCTCCCCATCCTTTTATCTCCCTTTGTCTTGTGCTCTGGGAACCCTCACAAACTGTTCCACTTAGTCCTCCTCTGCCTCTGCCAACAGGATAAAACACACAATTTTTCAGCCAAATTCAGTTCTGAAGAAGAGTCATATTGGATTCAGAACATTAATTGCCTTTCCCTCTCCACAGATGCTGCCAGGTCTGCTGAGCTTCTCCAGCAACTTCTGTTTTTATTTAACTTGAATGGCATGCTTGGTACCTCTACCTGTGCGATAGAGGTGGAAAAGTGGCATTGGTTAATCTGCCAGTTCTGGCAGATCTGATAAGAGAATCTGATTTGTGAAATTTCGGCCAGAATCATGCCCCTATTTCATACTGGCATATTGTCTGTCAAGGATGTCAGAGAAGTAGCTAGGGATTTTACCATTTTGTTTTTCTTATTCCTGCCAATCTCAATCACTTCTTGAGATTTCAGCCACCAAGGCCACCAACTTTGAAATAGCATGTGTTCATTGTCACGAGGAAACTCCAATGTGTGTGACATGTAACAGGGACAATGAGAAGGATGTAAAACTGGATTTCCACTTGCCAGTAGCAACTGTGGTGCAAAGGCAAAACTGTGGATCATGAAGCTTTTTGGGATGCGTTGAGGGCCAGAGTTAATATTTGATTTCCGGCATCGCTTCCACCTTCCAATCCAATTAACAGAACGCAAACTGCTCCATCATTTGGCAATTTGACCGGCAGTTGGCAATCTCGATCAGAGGGAAGGAATCGGGATGACCAGTAATGGGATGTTTGTCATCCATAGCCCACATTTATAGCAGGTGACTGTCAGTGGAAGCATCAGACAGGAAGCAAACAGATGTATTTGGAATGTTATTTGCATGAACCAGATGTTGGCAATTGTCCCAGTCCAGCCACTTCACACAGTCACGCCAATCCTTTTAATTATTTTATATTTTGGCCACTTTTCTCTGCACATTGGTGCCAGTCAGACATAAGACAGATGGCAAACATTGGCAGCCAGGCTTCTACACACATTCAGCAAGGAGAGATGGGTTAGAACTGAACAGAGGCTTTCCAAATTCTTATTCTAAATACTTTATTCGCAAACTTGCACTCCTTCCTCCCTTAAACCCAAAGTCTCTGAAGGAGACATTGTCCTGATTGTTCATTTGCCCTCCAATTTTTAGATTATGAACATAACAAGCTTTGAAATGCGTGATCTTTGTGGGTAAGTCATTAATTAAGCAGAAGTTCAGGTATGTGCCCAGCTAATATTAACTTTACCAGGCAGCAGGAAAGATGATGAGACAGCAGTGGACACCGAGAATTTCTCTAGCACCAGTAGGGAAGTGAGAGGCTCCAGGAAGTATTATCCTTCTCAGGATCCCAAATGGCCCAAGAGGAATCAGTAAGAATCTGCTCAATACACTGCAGAACAGGATGATCTAGATTGCAAAGGGTCACCAGATGTCAAGATTCCTGTAGACAAGTCCTAGACATGGCAGTATTATGCATCTCTGACAGTCAGTGCTCAGTATTTCAGACCAGTATCGCTGTGTGTTGAGTAACCAATGCCCAGTGTCAAAGCATGATGATTAACAATACTCAACATCATTGTGTCAGATCATCAATACCCAGTGTAATTGCATTTCAGGTCAAAACTACTGTGTGTTAAATCATCAATGCCCAATATCATTGTGTGTTAGGTCATTCTTTTTCCAGTAACATTGTGTGTTGGGGCATCAAAGTGCCAAATTGAAGAAACACTGTGTCAGACAATTAATATCCATTTTTACTATTATTGGTTTTATCATTGTTCAGTCTTAGAGCATCAGGGTTCTCAGTGGTGCAACATATGGTGGTCAACATCTTACATTCTCATGCTGCTCCCAATGCTGAACGAATGAAGGAAGGGGTACTTACTCAGGCTCTGTGAGTGGTGTGGTTTCATTTGGTTCATTCGCTGAGCTCCCATCATGGTTTGTGATTGGTTCATCTTCTGTCCTCATCTCCACTATGGGCTCTTTTGAACCATCCTTCCTAAAAAAGTAAAATTACAATTAGCCAGTGCCTGACCTTTAAGGAGTGGCATCTTTTGTGCAAAGAACCTATATTTTTCAACTTGAAATGGTATAAATCTTATTGGTGTTATTTTCATAATACTAAGTGCTGATGCATCATCATCTTTAAAGATTGGGAAAAAAGTGAGGCTCTGTTCTAATAATGCAACAACTGAAGTGTGACTTCTTGGAAATCTGTAAGATTTTGTCCTGACTTGATCAGGTAGATGTAGAGGTGATGTTGTTGGTAATAGTGGAGACCAAACTAGGAGCTGAAAGCATAAATTGGTTACATATAAATCCAATAAAGCATTCAGGAAAAACCTCTTTATCCAGAGAATGAGTGTGTTGGGGAAGCTATTATTTCATGAGTAGATTGGATGAGTAGTGTAGATGAACTTCAGAGGGAACTAGATGAATGCAAGAAAGAAATGGAAAGATGTGCTGATGTGGTTTCATGAGGAAGGACAGTATGGTGTTGGTGTATAGCATAAATACTGGAATAAATCATTTGTCTGAATTTCCTATTTTTATTGTGTCCACTTTATATAATTCTGTACAAGGAAGAAAGCTTTGCCAAATACTTTCTTTCATATAGACACTGCACGTTTAACAAATATAACACATGAAAAAAATCAGGATATTTGTATTCCTCAAATGTCAAAAACTCAGATTACAAGTGACAATCAGCATACTTTGGAGAATTTTATTGTTAGGAAGTGGAGTCTCTGAGAGCTTTGTTGACTCTATTGTCAATATCTATGATTGTTGTATTTTTTTATGGACATATTTACTCAGTTTTATTTATCTTTCCTTCTGTGGAACTTCGACTGACCAGATTGAGACAAATGGTGTATGTTCTCATTTTAAACATCCAGTACTATACTCAAATGATTTCAAGAAAGATGAAACTTGGTTAAATATGAAGCAGCTATCATTCTCTTCTCCACATCAATGAGCTTTTACCTAATACTCAGAGGTGTGACCCTAATGGCCGCAACATGATTCTTGTCATAGAGTCATAGAGGTGTACATCATGGAAACAGACCCTTCAGTCCAAATTGTTCATGCCGACCAGATATCCCAACCCAATCGAGTCCCACCCGCCAGCACCCACCCAAACCCCTCCAAACCCTTCCTATTCATATACCCATTGACATGCCTTTAAATGTTGTAATTGTACTAGCCTCCACCACTTCCTCTGTCAGCTCATTCCATACACATACCACCCTTTGTGTGAAAAGGTTGCCCCTCAGGTCTGTTTTATATTTCCCCTCTCACTCCTAACCTATGACCTCTAGTTCAGGACTTCCCCACCCCAGGGAAAAGATCTTCTCTATTTATGCTAGCCATGTCCTTCATGGTTTTATAAAGCTCTATAAGGTCACCCTCAGTCTCCGACGCACCAGGGAAAACAGCCCAAGGCTAATCAACCTCTCCCTATAGCTCAAATTCTCCAACCTTGGCAACATTCTTGTAAATCTTTTCTGAACCCTTTCAAGTTTCACAACATCATTCCGATAGGAAGGAGACCAGAATTGCACACAATATTCTAAAAGTGGCCTAACCAACATCCTGTACAGTCACAACATGACCTCCCAATTCCTATACTCAATACTCTGACCAATAAAGGAAAGCATATCAAACACCTTCTTCACTATCCTATCTATCTGTGACTCTACTTCCAAGCAGCTATGAACCTGCACTCCAGGGTCTCTTTGTTCAGCAAAACTCCCTAGGACCTTACCATTAAAGGTATAAGTCATGCTAAGATTTGCTTTTCCAAAAGCAGCACCTCACATTTATCTGAATGAAACTCCATCTGCCACTTCTCAGCCCATTGACCCATCTGATCAAGATCCCATTGTAATCTGAGGTAACCTTCTTCATTGTCCACTTTACCTCCAATTTGGGTGTCAACTGCAAACTTACTAACTATACCTCTTAAGCTCACATCCAACTCATTTATATAAATGAAAAAAAGTAGAGGACCCAGCACCAATCCTTGTGACACCCCACTGGTCACAGGCCTCCCGTCTGAAAAACAACTCTTCACCACCACCCTCTGTCTTCTACCTTTGAGCCAGTTCAGTATCCAAATGGCTAGTTCTCCCTGTATTCCATGAGATCTAATCTTGCTAACCAGTCTCCCATGGGAAACTTGTCGAACACCTTACTGAAGTCCATATAGATCACGTCTACTGCTCTGCCCTCATCAATCGTCTTTGTTACTTCTTCAAAAAACTCAATCAAGTTTGTGAGATGATTTCCCATGTACAAAGCCATATTGACTATCCCTAATCAGTCCTTGCCTTTCCAGATACATGTACAACCTGACCCTCAGGATTCCCTTCGACAACATATGTCAACAGACATCATCCAGAGATCTATGTGGGGTTAAAGCAAGATTAATGGGGTCCAGAAGACATTAGATTTACCTCTGCTAATTGCTCAGCAATGATTTGATAGAATGTGGAGTTCACAACTGAGATGGTGAAGTGTCAGTGACTGACCTTAATATCGAGGCCACATTGACTGAATGTGGCATAGAGGAGCTCAAGCAAAAGTAGAATCAATGGATATCGGGGAAATCTCTCCATTGATTGGAGTTATATATAATGTAAGATAGTTGTGGTTGTTGAGCATCAGTTATCTCAACCCCAGATCATCTCATCAGGGGTTTGTCAGGATAGTGTCCTCAACTCAACCATCTTCAGCTGCTTCACCGATGACTTTCCCTCTGTCATAAGGTCTGAAGTGAGATGTTTGCTATGAGATGTAGTGTATGTTTTAATACCCACTGATGATTGTTCAATTTTCAGCACTATGGACTTCAGCACTCCTTAGATATAGAAAAACTTCACGTGCAAATGCAGCAAGACTTGTACAATATTCAAAAGAGTGGGAAGTATTATTCACACTACACATATACCAAGCAATCATCATCAACAGAGACAGAGACAATCTACAAACTCCCTTTGAAATTCAATAGGATTACCATCACTGATATATCCCCATCATAGGGGTTACCATTGACCAGAAATTGAACTGGACTTGCCTTATAAATACAGTAACTACAAGAGCAGGTCACAGGTTGGGTATACAGCAGTGAGCAGCTCACCTGAATTTCCACAGTCTGTCCATCATCAACAAGATACAAATCAAGAGTGTGATGAAATATTCCCCACGTACCTGGATGGCTGCAGCTCCAAGAACACTCAAATACTTATCATCTAGGCCAAAGCAGCCCACCTTACTGGCACCACATTCACAAACACCTACTTCCTCTACCACCGACACTCAATAATAGTAGTGTGTATTTTCTACAGAAGCACAGCAGAAACTCACTAAAAATTCTTACACAGACTATCCAAATGCATAAGCACTGAAAGGACAATGGTAGTAGATACATGGGAACTCCAGGCCCTTCAAGTTCCTCTCCAAGTCAGTTACTGTTCTGATTTGGAAATATATCACCATTCTTTCACTGTTGCTGGGTCAATATCCTGGAATTCCCTCACAAAGGGCATTATGGGTCAACCTACTACACATGGACTGCAGCTCATTACCATCTTCTCAAGGGCAACTAGGAGCAGGCAATAAATGCTGGCCAAACAGCAACAGCCACATCATAAGAGTGAATAAAAAAATATACTGAGGAGGAAGTGAATGCCCCTAAGGATGCACATCAATGCTCTATCACACTTAATAGCAGGAAAAGTGGGCACATGGTGACAGAAAGAGTTACAAGAGAGGATTTGGAGATACTGATTTGCTCATCCTCACAGCCATTGAAGAGGTTTTCCCACAAATAAGTGGGGCTGCACCATTGGCCCAGACAAGGATGGAGGGGCCTTGTCTGTAACAGAGACAGAGGGTTCGTGTGAGGATTAGGGGAGAGTTTACAACCCTATTGGTGACACATTCTTTACTAGAGATAGGAAGGACTCAAATGGCTTGAGGATTTAAGAAATTGTGCATGCTGGAATTAGTGAAATGCAAACACTTGGGAATGTCTATATGTTCTTTGAGATTCTCCTGCTGTGAAATGCTGTGTGCTCGCAATCACCATGAATTTGAAATATGACCATAAATTTCCTCCTGCACAGGTAAACCTCTACATGTTTCAATTACAAGCCTCAAGGGTCTCACTTAAATCTCTGATACAGAAGCTTCAGAAGATGCAGTGGCACAGCACACAATGACCACCATGGGCCCTACAGGTGAAGTGAATTGTCCAGTTCCTCTAGATCCTGATGAAGGTTCATGTTGTATTATTATTTGGAACACCGATTCCAAAGAGGTTGTGTGCTACATTGAGTAAGCATAAAATTTACCTGTACAGTATATGTCTGCAGGCAGCCATTATGAGTAAGTTTCATTTACGTAGCTTCTCAACAGAGATGGCAGCATTACAGAATACTCAGGCACTGCAATCTGTTACACTCCTGCCCCACTAAATAAAAAATACATTAAAATCTACATAACTTTCCAGAATACAATGAGACTGAACCAACAATATCAGAAAATTTAATAGGTCAGATTGTCTATTTATCCACACTGTTATCACAACCAAAACATTTATGATTGATAATTTCAGAGGTAATTTTGATAACATTTTTTCCCCTTATTTCATTTTACTTACCTGGTTTGTTATTCTTTCTGCCTGAGTTTCTCCTTCCACGTGTCCTTTCAACATGTGCAATTATGTCACATCTGGACTTTAACTTTGACTGCCTGCTGCATTTAATGGATGGAACTTTGACATTCATTCTTTTGTCTCAATCAAAAACTTGGATGAATTGCGCTACATCAGTGGATGTTGTGATATTGGCAATCTTTCAGTTTCATTCTGACTCTCATTTGGAGGCTAGTAATTAAAATTAGGACTAAAGGAGGTTTCTCAATGTCTTCCTTTGTCATATTTTATTATTTGATTAGATGATCCAAATGACATTGACAGTGTCTCACTCCAAGTTATGCAGCTTGATTCTTCACATAACTTCAATCACACATACCCAGTTATCAGTTTGATATTCTTTTTGCTGAATTCTCTAAGCATCATGTCTGGTATATCATAATGGTCCTTACATTGCCTTGTTTGTTTTCTCTTTCTTTCTTATTGGCATCAGATTTTAACAAATTAATCCTTGTTCTAGGAGTGTTTTTGGACACTCATCCATAAGATGAACACTTGTTGCAAACTTTCTTCAGTAAGATAACCCAATGGTCCCTAGTTTTTGCTGCCTAGCTTGTCACCAAGAAAATACTCCTGTAAAAGCCTCTTTACAAGCTGTGTATTTCATTCTACAGTACCATTCAGTGCCTGCCGCCTCCTTGCTCAGAAGCAGTTCAAACTCTTTTGATGTAAACTGCAGTCCATGATTTGAAACCAGTACCTCTGGTGACACATGCATTGCACTCCAAACCGACTTCTCAAACCTGCAACAGCTTGGATCCTTGTGGTGTTGGGTTGAGACTTAACCTTTTCTAGTCTTGATCAAAACAAGGTACAGTTGCCCAACTAAATAAATAGATCAACATGTATTTGTTCCAATGGGTTTCTTGAGTTTAACCAAGGAATGAGCAGAACAATGTTCCATCATTTCCATGAATTTAAGAATAGGATTAGGCCATTCATCCCCTCAACTCTCTTCCACCATTCAATGTGATCATGGCTAATCTGTGGTCTAACCCCACAAATCTGCCTTTGGTATATATTCCTTAATAACTTTGCTGAACAAAAGTAAAATCTGCCTCAGATTTAAAATTAGTAACTGATCTAGAATCAACTGCTGTTTGTGGCAGAGAGTTCTAAACCTCTACCACCCTTTATCTTTATCTACCCAGTTAGTATTTTGATAAAAACGATCAGAACACTGGATAACTTTCTAAATTCTAGATCATACTTCACAACTTTTCAACAATGCTTCAATATTTTTGTTCATGCTTGCATGGCAAGATTAGTATCCTAACACTGATTTTGTATGGACTATCTATGAGAGGTCTTGATTATATTCCTCCAACCAATCTCCTTCTAAATGTTAGTTTATTTCTGTGTGTGATATATTCCTGCAATTTTGCATATTGGACTCTTAATGCTAACTATTCATGACATAATTGAGCACCTTACTGAGCATCACATCTTTGTGAATTTCTTCACTAGTGTTATTGACCAGGGCAGACCTCCTCAACATATTTTAAGAATGTAGTCTAGACTCTAACTTTTTCTTATTTGAAAGGCAGATGTGAAGTGGGTGTTCCAGGTCTGATGCAGTTGGTCAAACTACTCAGCTTTAAGCAAAACACAATTTATTTAAACTGTTATGAAAATGTGGATGTACTTTAAGAAAGTTAAAAGCAGCAGCACTACTGGACAAAGCACCAAGTGTTCTCAATAAGGCAGCAACGTAATACTTGCTTAAACAACTCAATTAGCTTGTTGTCTGGAGAGAAAAACAAATTCGAATTCAGCCAATCAGTTTAAATTATACCCCCAAAATATCAAGCTCTAATCCAGTTTGAATTGAGTGCATTGACAATCTTAAAAGCCAATGACAACCTGATGCCTTTGGGGGTATAAGACTGGGGGAGATTGAACAGTTGAGAGGAGAACTGCCCACTCCAGCATGTAAACAGACCGCTTGAAAATAGCTCTTGTAAAAGTACCTTTTCAATCAGAAACCTGTGATGCAGAAATTCCTAAGATGAAGAAAAGGTAACACAGGAAGCTGCCTGGTTTGGGGATAAGAAGTATTATAGAACGGAACGTAAAAGATAGGTTAGAGGAAGAAATTGTAAGTAGTGGTTAGTTGACTATTCACTGGAAAATACTGCCTGCACATTCCCTTCAAACTGTTACAACATGTGATAAACCCTCCTGCTTAATTTAAAACCAGCAACACTGAAAGGATCAATCCCGTGCAGTAATCTGTAAATATGTGAGTGCCCAAGGACTATTTAAAGTAAAAATTGAAACTTTATTTCTTAAAGTATAACAGAGAATACGTAACCAACAATTACTTACAACGCCTTCCTCTAACTTATCCTTTACCTTCCCTTCTATAATACTAGTCCAATAACACTCCTAATTAAGATTTTAAAAAAACATTTCTTATCTCAGAAACAGGCAGCTTTCGTTCTTCTATTCGGATCTTCCTGTATCTTTTTTCTTCTTAAGAATTTCTGTGTCACAGGTTACGGATCAAAAAGGTACATTTTAAGAGAGCTATTTTCAAATAGTCTGTTTATTTGCTTGGTAGTTCTCCTCTCAACTGTTCAATTATCCCAGGTCTTATATCCCCAAAGCATCAGATTGTCAATATACTCATTACAAACTTCATTGGAAGTTGGTATTTTTTTCGGGGTATAATTGATAGGCTGAATTTGAATTTGTTTTTGTTTCCAGGCAATGAGCTAATCGGGTTGTTTGAGCAAGTGTTACGTTGTTGTCTTGTGCTATGTCTAGTAGTTCTGCTGCTTTTAACTCTCTTAAAGTACACCCACATCTTCGTAAGAAAATACTACAGATAAAACATGAAAAAAGAAAGCAAAATTTTGAATAACTTAACAATTGGAAAACTTAACTGAATACTTGTTAAAGTAACTTGACCAATTAACTGTTCCAATCTCATAAACACACCCCTTGGCAAAAAAGGTAATTTCAAACCACAGATTCTTCCAGTCCAGGAGGGAACAACAAGAAGAGACAATTCAGTGAAAGTCAGTGAGGAATCATTTCCTGAAGCTTGCAACCCTTCTGGTACACTAAAACAAGCTAGAAATCCTGAATTGGGAGAACTGGCCATTCCCCTTCCTTTTATTAAAAAGGTTTTAATAAAAACTTAAAGGTCTCTTACACTATTAATTCAGGTTGCCCCCCAAACCACTTCAACACCTATGCCTTTACAACCTCCCTTCAAAAATCAAATTGGGACAAAATAACCTTTTTAAAGTGATAGTATTGTCACACAAGTTTCTCTGTCAAATACTGGCATATCATGTGTCAGTAAATGATTCAGAGGTAATTCTTCATAGGAAATTTGAAATAATATGACATCTACATGATCTGCTAACTTACAATGTTGAATCTTGTAATACTTTGATCTTTTAGTGCTTTTTGCACTGTCCTCTCTTAGCTTTGTTAAAGAGGGCTTTTGTCAAGTAATTAGATGCATCATGATATTCTAGCCGAATACTAACTTGAACTTGCATTGGAATACTGTTATTGACATCATGAGTCTGTTTCCATAATTTTGCATCATGGGACAAGATTAGATTAGATTACATACAGTGTGGAAACAGGCCCTTTGGCCCAACAAGTCCAAACCGACCCGCCGAAGCGCAACCCACCCATACCCCTATATTTACCCCTTACCTAACACTATGGGCAATTTAGCATGGCCAATTCACCTGACCCGCACATCTTTGGACTGTGGGAGGAAACCAGAGCACCCGGAGGAAACTCACGCAGACACGGGGAGAACGTGCAAACTCCACACAGACAGTTGCCTGAGTTGGGAATTGAACCCGGGTCTCAGGCGCTGTGAGGCAGCAGTGCTAACCACTGTGCCACCATGCCGCCCACAAGACTTATGAGACTGGGAGAAAATGAGGACTGTTAGATGCTGGAGAGTCAGAATCGAAAAGTGGGATGCTAGAAAAGCACAGCAGGTCAGGCAGCATCCAAGGAGCAGGAGGGTTGACATTTCAGGCATAAATCCTTCATTAGGAATGTCTTGTGACTTGAGATGACTTGTACTCTCTTTCTGAGATGAAGATAGTTAGAAAAACAAGAATGTATTGTCCCATACATCTGCACTATATTTGAGTCTCAGAGTTGAAGAATATGTAGCTTATTCAATACACCATCCAATTCTAACTGTCCAGCTGCCAATCTAATTGTTAACAAGACTTCCCTCACTCTATGATCTTGCTCAGTTTTGTAACAACCTCAATAGAGTGTGTGGACTCTAGGTGAGATATTCATGGCCATCTGTTTGTCTCTGAAACATGGATAGTAAACAGCTTATGAAGGTATAGTCAAGCATCAGCTCAGAGTTGAGGCCCTGGTTCAAGCTGGTGCAATATTCCTGCAGACTGTAAACAACAGAGCAAGCTCTCCTTCTGAAATGCCATGAGACTTCCTCACTAGATTAATTACAGACTCAGGATTAGGTTGGTTACAGGAGACAAAGCAAATTCAGGTATAAACATGCATCTTCATGATTGCTTCATTCAAGACAGTGATGCACCTTTGCACATTTTCAATCCAATATTTGCGGTTTGGATCTTTTGGGATCATTATGCTTAACTTTGAAATTACAGCACAGAAGCTGAGCAGTCAGTTAAATTGGTGCTTACTAATATTTCATTCCCAGACAAGTCTGCTCCCACACCTTTTCATTTCACCCAGTCAAAATAGCCTAATCTTTTTGCCATTATGTGAATAGCTGCTACACTTCCTTGAAGTCTTCACCCTTCCCTCTATTCTAGTTTCTGTGGCCCACTCCATAAACACATTTTTTTGATACATTAATTTGTGGGATGGGGGCATGCTGGAAAGGCCAATATGTGTTGCGCATCCCCAGTTGTGCTTATAATGAGTATCTTGTCACTGTTTCAAAGGGCAGCTGAGAGTCAACCATTTTGCTGTGAGTTGGAATCACATAAAGGTCAGATCAATAAGATGGCAGATTTCCATCCCTAAAGGACCTGAGTGAACATCAACATCAATAATGGTTTCATGGCACCATAACTGAGACTAGCTTTCAGTTCCAAATATATTGGGTTTAAATTGACTGCCATAATGGGATTCGAACATATGTCCCAGAATATTAGTCCAAGCCTCTGGGTTCCTGATCTAGTGACAGTACCATTGCATCTCTAGACCAGGAATACCATGGGGTGTCTAAGTAAATGCAGGAGACTATCAAATTGAAAGAGAATGCGTACAAAGTATCTAAGATCAGCGAGGAACTAGAAGATTAGGAAAGCTTTAAAGGTTAACAGAAAGCCACAAAAAGAGTGATAAAGAAAAATAAGATAGAATATGAGAAAAAAAGGGAAAGAAACTAGTACAGAATATAAAGACAGGTAGCAAAAGTTTCTATAAATATATAAAACAAAAAGTAAATATTAGGGGCATTTAGTCATTGGATATGATGACATGGCTGAGGTATTGAATAGGTACTTTGTGTCAGTTTTCACAGTGGAGGACACTAATAACATGCCAGAAATTGACAATGAGACAAACGTAGGCGACAACCTGGAAGCAATCATTATCATGGAAGAGGTAGTCATAGAGTCATTGAGATGTACAGTATGGAACAGACCCTTCGGTCCAACCTGTCCATGCCAACCAGCTATCCCAACCCAATCTAGTCCCACCTGCCAGCGCCCAACCCATATCCCTCCAATTCATATACCCATCCAAATGCCTCTTAAATGTTGCAATTGTACCAGCCTCCACCACATCCTCTGGCAGCTCATTCCATACACTTACCACCCTTTGCGTGAAAAAGTTGCTGCTTCGGTCTCTTTTATACCTTTCCCCCTCTCACCCTAAACCTATGCCTTCTAGTTCTAGACTCCCCACCCAGGGAAAAGACTTTGTCTATTTATCCTATCCATGCCCCTCATAATTTTGTAAACCTCTAGAAGATCACTCCTCAGGCTCCAATTCTCCAGGGAAAACAGCCCCAGCCTGTTCAGCCTCTCCCTGTAGCTCAAATCCTCCAACCCTGGCAACATCCTTGTAAATAGTTTCTGAACCCTTTCAAGTTTCACAACATCTTTCTGATAGGAAGGAGACATGAATTGCACACAATACTCCAACAGTGGCCTAACCAATGTCCTGTACAGCCACAACATGACCTCCCAACTCCTGTACTCAATACTCTGGCCAATAAAGGGAAGCATACCAAATGCCTTCTTCACTATCCTATCTACCTGCGACTTCACTTTCAAGAAGCTGTGAACCTGCACTCCAAGGTCTCTTTGTGTAGGGCAAGCTAATGGAGTTAAGGGTAGAGAAGTCTCCTAGCCCTGATGGAATGCATCCCAGGGTACTAAAGTAGATGGCGAGAGAAATTGCAATTGCACTTGTGGTAAGTTTCCAAAATTCATTGGGCTTCAGGGCAGTTCCAGCAGATTGGAAAACAGCAAATGTGGTGCCACTGTTTGAAAAGGGTGGTAAGCCAGAGTTGGGGAATTATAGACCAGTGAGCTTAACCTCTGTAGTGGGGATGTTGCTTGGGTCAATTGTCAAGGAAGAAATAACAAGGCATCTAGATAAACTTGTCGCATTGGGCAGAAGGAGCATGGGTTCATGAAGGGCAGGTCATGCTTAACTAATCTTTTGGAATGCTATGAAGACATATGAGCACAGTGGACAACAGGGACCCAGTAAATATGGTGCACCTATATTTCTAAAAGGTCTTTGAAAGAGGCTGCTGCATAAGATAAAGATGCAAGGCATTATGGGCAATGTATTAGCATGGATAGAGGATTGGTTGATGAACAGGAAGCAACTCTGTTTGGCAAACAGTAACTAGTGGTGTGCCTCAGGGATCAGTGTTGGACCAAAATTATTCATAATTTACGTAGATGATTTAGAGTTGGGGATCATGTGTAGTGTGTCAAAGTTTGTAGATGACTCTAAGATAAGTGTTAGAGCGATGTGTGCAGAGGACTTTGAAACTTTGCAGAGGAATGTAGATAGTTTAAGTGAGTGGACAAAGTTCTGGCAGATGGAATACAATGTAAATAAATGTGAAATCATCCATTTTGGTAGAAGGAGCAGTGAAAAATGACTATTACTTGATATGTTAAAAGTTTGCAGTGTGCTGCGATGCAGAGAGACCCGTGTGTCCTTGTGCATCAATCGCAGAAGGTTGGTCTGCAGATGCAACAGGTATTTAGGAAGGAAAATGGAATTTGTCCTTCATTGCTGAAGGGATTGAGGTTAAAAGCAGGGAGGTTATGTTGCAACTGCTCAAGGTACTGGGTGGCCACACCTGGGGTTCTACGTTTGGCTTTGCTCTCCTTACATGAGAAAGGAAGGGGTGCAAAGGAGGTTCACTAGATTGATTCCAGAGTTAGAGTTATAGAGTCATAGAAATGTACAGCATGGAAACAGACCCTTCGGTCCAACCTGTCCCTGCCGACCAGATATCCAAACCCAATCTAATCCCATCTGCTGGCACCCAGCCCATATCCCTCCAAACCCTTCCTATTCATATACCCATCCAAATGCCTCTTAAATGTTGCAATTGTACCAGCCTCTATCACATCCCCTGGCAGCTCATTCCATACACGTACCACCCTCTGCGTGAAAAAGTTCCACCTTACGTCTCTTTTATATCTTTCCCCTCTCACCCAAAACCTATGCTCTCTAGTTCTGGACTCTCCAGTCCCAGCGAAAAGACTTTGTCTATTTATCCTATTCAAGCCCCTCATAATTTTGTAAACCTCTATAAGGTCACCCCTCAGCCTCCGACGCTCCAGGGAAAACAGCCCCAGCCTGTTCAGCCTCTCCCTATAGCTCAAATCCTCCAACCCTGGCAACATCCTTGTAAATCTTTTCTGAACCCTTTCAAGTTTCACATCTTTCCGATAGGAAGGAGACCAGAATTGCATTCAATATTCCAACAGTGGCCTAACCAATGTCCTGTATAGCAGCAACATGACCTCCCAACGCCTGTACTCAATACTCTGACCAATAAAAGAAAGCATACCAAATGCCGCCTTCACTATCCTATCTACCTGCGACTCCACTTTCAAGGAGCTATGAATCTGCACTCCAAGGTCTCTTTATTCAGCAACACTCCCTAGGACCTTGTCATTAAGTGTATAAGTCCTGCTAAGATTTGCTTTCCCAAAATGCAGCACTCGCATTTATCTGAATTAAACTCCATCTGCCACTTCTCAGCTCATTGGCCCATCTGAGCTGACAATGTGTCGCTGGTTAAAGCACAGCAGGTCAGGCAGCATCCAAGGAACAGGAAATTCGACGTTTCGGGCCAGAGCCCTTCACCAGGAATCATTGGCCTATCTGGTCCAGATCCTGTTGTAATCTGAGGTAAACCTCTTCGCTGTCCAGTACACCTCCAATTTTGGTGTCATCTGCAAACTTACTAACTGTACCTCTTATGCTCACATCCAAATCATTTATGTAAATGACAAAAAGTAGAGGACCCAGCGCCAATCCTTGTGGCACTCCACTGGTCATAGGCCTCCAGTCTGTAAAACAACCCTCCACCACCACCCTCTGTCTTCTACCTTTGAGCCAGTTCTGTATCCAAATGGCTAGTTCTCCCTTTATTCCGTGAGATCTAACCTTGCTAATCAGTCCCCCATGGGGAACCTTGTCGAACGCCTTACTGAAGTCCATACAGATCACATCTATTCCTCTGCCCTTATCAGTCTTCTTTGTTACTTCTTCAAAAAACTCAATCAAGTTTGTGAGACATGATTTCCCACGCACAAAGCCATGTTGACTATCCCTAATCAGTCCTTGCCTTTCCAATTACATGTATATCCTGTCCCTCAGGATTCCCTCAAACAACTTGACCACAACTGATGTCAAGCTCACTGGTCTATAGTTGCCTGGCTTGTCTTTACCGCCCTTCTTAAACACTGGCTGAGTAGACTGGGAATATATTCATTGGAATTTAGAAGAATGAGGGGGAGAATCTTACAGATACTTATAAAATTCTAAAGGGAATAGATAAAATAGACCTAGAGAGGATGTTTCCACTGGCAGGTGAAACTAAGACAAGAGGGCATAGCCTCAAAGTTAGGGGGAACAGATTTAGGACTGAATTGAGAAGGAACTTCTTCACTCAGAGGGTTGTGAATCTGTAGGATTCCCTGCCCAGTGAAGTCATTGATGCCACTGCAGTAAATGTTTTTAAAACTAAGGTAGCTATTTTAATGAACAGTAAAGGAATTAAGGGATATGGTGA
Source organism: Hemiscyllium ocellatum (assembly GCF_020745735.1). Taxonomy (NCBI): domain Eukaryota; kingdom Metazoa; phylum Chordata; class Chondrichthyes; order Orectolobiformes; family Hemiscylliidae; genus Hemiscyllium; species Hemiscyllium ocellatum. The sequence goes on along the minus strand of NC_083412.1, from coordinate 92,518,560 downwards.
GTGGCCAGGTAAGTGAAGCTAAGGCCATGAAAAGATCAACCATGATCTTACTGAATGCGGAACAGGCTTGAAGGGCCTGATGGCCTACTCTTGCTCCAAGTTCTTACGTTCACTGCTTTCTCCATTGGAATAGAAAACGATAGTAACGCTGAATTGCTCTCTCAAATCCATTACCCATTAGGAGTTGAATGAGATTGAATTTATAACATTTTATTCCTTTCTGCATTAGAGCCACAGAGTCCAGGATAGTATATGCCATCTGTAAATGGACATCTTGCTGCTTGATAGTTGATGTAGATGCACCACGCAGACAATTGGAATGCACTCTCCGCAGAGAGTCTCCGACTTCCAAAGCAACCCTGGTAAACAATCAATTCGCTCTCTACTTGACTTGACTACAATTGTCTGATCATAAACACAGGTCCATGAGCAAATCATCAGAGTGAAAAGATATATGTGATAGTTTTCAGGGATGACATTAAGATCTATATACACAGGAATTATCATTAGAACTTGCCTTGAGACTGTACTCAGTCTTTGTTAATTCATACAGACAACAGTTTCATTAACCTTGAACTGATTGAATCACCCCAATACTACAGCAGTGAAATCAATCCAGAATCCACACATAGCCAAAGAAAGAGATGTGAGGCTAAATGATCAAACATATGGATTAAAGGGTAGATCTTTAGCAGCATCTGATAGTGAAGTGGGAGGGGCAGAGACAAAGAGGTTTGGAAAGGATATTCCAGAGGAGAAGATAAGGCCATCCTAGTCCAGATTTCAGGTGATGCACAACTGGACACAGTTTTAGGAATGTAGGGACCTTAAAAGGATGGTGCATAACAGTGATAGAGAGTTTTAACTAACAAACTATATATTTCTGTCTATTATTTCTAATCCTCCAGATATGTAAAGGTGGAGAAGGAAAGCATTTTATTCCATCCAAGCTAATACAATTTCGTAAATTGTCTACATCACCAAATCCTGGAAATTCTTTTATCATCTTAAAGAAAGGTTCCAGAAGCATACAAGCAAAAATCTAGGCTATCCTTAATCAAGGATTCCACAATAGATTCTTGGTCCAAATGTTAACAGTAGAACTGAATTCTAAAGGTGGGTTGAGAATGTCTCCGATAACATCAAGACAGCATTTGACCAAGTGTGGTGACAGAAAGGCCTGTGGCATTAAAATCAAAGGGAATTGGGGGAACATTTTCTGCTGGTTGGAGTCATATCTGGCGGAGAGGAAGGTGGTTGTGGTCACTAAAGGTCAGTCATCTCAGAACTATAGTGGCCTCTTGGATTGGCATAGTAACCTCCCAGCCTGGCACAGTGGCCTCCTGGCGTGGCATGGGGACCTACCTGCCTGGCATAGCAAACTCCCCAACAATGTAGTGGCCTCCTGGGGTGGTGTCTTTTCATCTCAGCAAGGCATCCTTGGCCTGGCATGGCGGTCTGAAGCGATCGCCCACCCTCATGATCCTCATGGTGGAGCCTGGTGCAGTTTGGAACGAGGGTCCAGCGCAGACAGGTGGCTCAGTAACAGTGTCTTCTTGGTTGGGGGACCGTTATTCTGAGCAATTATTTTTGCAAACGTGGACATTCTATTTCCCTATTTTCTGTGATCTAGTAACTAAAGAAGCTATACTTAGATACTTTTAAATCTAAGTGGAGCTGTAAGTGGCGACTTTTCACTGTATTGGTTGAGTATATGTGTCAGTGAAGGTCAATTCCAATTCAGCTCCAGGACAACTCTGCAGGAGTTCCTCAGGGTGATGGCTTAGGGCCAACCATCTTCAGCTGCTTCATCAATAACCTTCCCTCCATCATAACATCACAAAAATGAGGATTTTCACAGATTATTGCACAGTTGTTCATTCTATTCTCAGATAATGAAATATCCGATCGCCAGATATAACAAAACCAATGCTAGGTCTATTTAGTGGTAAGTAAGATTGGCACTCAACAAGTGTCAGGCAATAACCATCTCCAGTAAGAGAGAACCTTGAGATTCAATGGAATGTAATCACTGAATCTCCCCATATCAACATTCCAGAGGTCACCCAGGACCAGAACATGAATTCCAATGGTGAAGAACTGATTAGGAACTCGGAATCCTGCACCCAGTAAATCAGCTCTTGACTCCCCAGAGTCCACCATCTACAAGGCATATGTTCAGAAGTGTGGTGGAATACTCCCCAGTTGCCTGGATGAGTGCAGCTCCAACAAAACTCAAGACGTTTTACACCATCCAGAACAAAAAAGGTCACTGTTATGCCAGCTTTTGGGTGGCACGGTGGCACAGTGGTTAGCACTGCTGTCTCACAGTGCCTGAGACCCGGGTTCAATTCCCAACTCAGGCGACTGACTGTGTGGAGTTTGCACGTTCTCCCCGTGTCTGCGTGGGTTTCCTCCGGGTGCTCTGGTTTCCTCCCACAGTCCAAAAATGTGCGGGACAGGTGAATTGGCCACGCTAAATTGCCCGTAGTGTTAGGTAAGGGGTAAATGTAGGGGTATGGGTGGGTTGCGCTTCGGCGGGTCGGTGTGGACTTGTTGGGCCGAAGGGCCTGTTTCCACACTGTAAGTAATCTAATCTAATCTAATCTAATCTTTTAACTGTGTCTGATGTGTGACTCAGTGTCACATGTTACTCCGTATCTCCTGAGGAGCTCCTGGGTTAATTTAAGATGTTCCAGCAGTTGTATAAGTATAATGTGTCACTGTTGTTACAATGGTTGGAATTGTCCTCTCAGGACACTGTAAAATTTCCTTTAAAGAAACTCAAACAAGTTGTAGTGGTGATAATCACTCTTTGCATCTAAGCTTGGTGGAGGGACAAGTAATGTTGAAGAGATTGGAAGGCTGCAGAAGGACTTGGGCAACAAGGAGAATGGCAAGTAAGTGTCAGATGGAGTACAATATGGGAAAGTGTGAGGCTGTGCACTAAGGAAAGAAAATGTAGATGTAGACTATTTTCTGAATTTGGAAAGGCTTTGAAAATCTGGAACACAAAGGGACATGAGAGTCCTAGTTCAGTACACTCTTAAGGTTAACACGCAGGTTCAGTTGGCAATTAAGAAGGCAAATGCAACGTAAGCATTTATTTCAAGAGGGCGAGAATTCAAGACCAGAAATGTACTGCTGAGGCTGCATAAGACTACATTTGGAATATTGTGAGCAATTTTGGGCCCCACATTTAAGGAAGGGTGTGCTGGCATTGGAGAGGTCCAGAGGAGGTTTACAAGAATGATCCCAGGGAAGAAGGGCCTGTCATATGAGGGGAGATTAAGGATTCTGAATCTGTATTTGATGTGGTTTAAGAATGAGAGAATTTGAAGAATACTAAGAGGCTTAGATAGAGTGGAAGGGGACAATATGTTTCCTCTAGTAGGTGAGACTAGGACATGAGGACACAGCATCAGAGTGAAGGCACAACCCTTTAGAACTGAGATGAAGAGAAATTTCTTCAGCTGAGGATGTGGACTCTGTGGAACCGTTGCTGCAGCCGGCTATGAGTTGCACAGCCAGAGTCATACAGCATTGAAATAGGCCTTTCAGCCCATAATGTCTATGCCAACCAAAAAACACCAAATTACACTCATTCCATTTAACTGCATTTCATCCATAACCTACTATCCCCTGGCATTTTAAAGATCAGATGCTTCTTAAATGCTGTGAGAGTACCTGTCTCCACCAGCCTCTCATGCACCATGTTCCATATTACTATCACCTTCTGGGTGAAAGAATTTTCTCTCAAATCTCCTATAAACCATTTGCCTCTCACCATACACTTATGTAATCTGGTTTTAGATCTGGTCTGCCATGCGGAAGATATTCTCACGATCTCATAATTTTATATACTTCAATCAGATCCCCCCCCTTCGCCTCCTCTACTCTCAAAGTAAACAAACCCAGCCTGTCCAGTCTCTTTTCATCTTGTAGACTTTCTTCCCAGGAAACTTCTTAGTGAACCTCCACTGCACCCTCTCCAGTGCAATCACGTCCTTCTGATAGTGTGGCAACCAGAATGGCACACAGTATTCATCTGTGGCCTAACCAATGTTTAGGAAGTTGTAGCAGGTCTTCTTTACTCCTAGATGTATGCCCTGATTAATGAAGACGAACATCCTATCTTCTTCACCAACCTATCTACCGTGCTGCACCTCTATCTGAAACATTAACTTTGATTTATCAACACAGATGCTGCCTAACCTGCTAAGATTTTCTGATTCTGATTACTAGCATCTGCAGTTCTTTTATTTTCCACATAGACCACATTAACTGCATTATCCTCATCAATAAAGTTTGTCAGCTTTCAAAAATCTCAATTAAATTAGTCAGACAGGATCTCCATGCCAACTATGCCCAATCAATCCCTGCCTTTCCAAATATTGATTAATGCTATGCCTCGGAATTTTTTCCAATATTTTCCTTCCCCTGACATCAGACTAACTGGTCTGTCCCTACCCAACCTATCCCTGTTGCCCTTCTGGAACAAAGGAGCCACATTAAAAATCCTCCAATCATCTGTTGTCAGTGAAATATGAAATATCTCCGCTAGGGCACCAGCTATCTTCTCCCTTGCCTTCTTCAATACTATATAATTGAAGTTTCTTGGATGCGACCTTATTAGATTACAGCAAATATAATGCAGCCTTCCAACATGAAAAGGTTCCACACCTCTGTTCTAACCTAATCTAGTCCCATTTGCCAGCACTTGGCCCTCATCCCTCTAACTCCTTCATCTTCATGTACCAATCCAGATGCCTTTTAAATCATTTTTGGGTGGGTTTAAACTAATTCAGCAGGGGGGTGGGAACCTAACTGGTAGTCCGAGTATATAGGAGGTAGAGAGTAGTGAGGTCAGAACTAAGGTTTCAAGGTTGCAAGAAGGCACTGACAAACAAGAAGTTGATTTGAAGTGTGTCTACTTCAATGCCAGGAGAATCTAGAATAAGATGTTTGAACTTGCAGCATTGGTTAGTACCTGGGATTTCGATGCTGTGGTCATTTCAGAGACGTGGGTAGAGCAGGGACAGGAATGGTGATTGCAGGTTCCGGGATCTAGATGTTTCAGTAAGAACAGAGAAAATGGTAAAAGGGGGTGGGGGTGGGTTGTTGTTAGGGGTAAGGTGACATTGCCAGTCAAGGGCAGTATGACGGTTGCAGAAAGGACATTTGATGTCTTTTCTACTGAGGTAGTGTGGGTTGAGATTAGAAACAGGGAAGAAGGGGTCACCCTGTTGGGAGATTTCTATAGGCCTCCGAATAGTTCCAGAGATGTAAAGGATAGGTTGGCAAGGATGATCCTCAGTAGGAGTGAGAGTGACAGGGTAGTTGTTATGGGGTCTTTAACTTCCCGACTATTGACTGGAAATACTATAGTGCAAGCATTTTAGATGGATCAATTTTTATCCAATGTGTGCAGGAGGGTTTTCTGACACAATATGTAGACTGGCCAACAAGGGGCAAGGCCACATTTGATTTGGTACTGGGGGATGAACCCGACCAGGTGTTAGATTTGGAGGTATGTTTAGCACTTTGGTGATAGTGACCACAAGTCGGTTATGTTTAGTTTAGTGATAGAAATGGACTGATATATACTGCAGGGCAAGACTTATAACTGGGGGAAAGACAATTATGCTGCGATTAGATAAGATTTAATATGCATAGGATGAGGAAGTATACTACAGGGGATGGACACAATTGAAATATTGAGCTTATTTAAGGAACAGCTATTGTGGGTTTTCGATAAGTATGTATCTGTCAGGCAGGGAAGAAGTTGTCGAGCGAGGGCGCCATGGTTTACAAGGGAAGTTGAATCTCATGTCAAGAGGAAGAAGAAGGCTTATGTTAGGATGAGATGTGATGGCTCAGTTAGGGCGCTTGAAGGTTACAAGGTAGCCTGGAAAAACCTAAAGAGAGAGCTAACAAGAGCCAGGAGCAGACATGTGAAGTTGTTGGCAGATAGGATCAAGGAAAACCTAAGGAATAAAAGAATGCCTTGAGTAAGAATAAGGCCAATCAAGCACCGTAGTGGGATATTTTGCGTGGAGTCAGGAAGAGAAAGGGGAAGTGCGAAATGAATACTTTTCATCAGTATTCACACTAGAAGAAAAACAATGTTGTTGAGGAGAATACTGAGATATAAGCTACTAGACCAGATGGGATTGAGGTTCACATGGAGGAGGTGTTAGCAATTCAGGAAAGTGAAAAATAGATAAGTTCCCTGGGCAAGATGGGATTTATTCTAGGATTCTCTGGGAAGCCGAGGAGGAGATTGCTAAGAATTGGCTTTGATCTTTAGGTCATCATTGCCTACAGGAATAGTGTCTGAAGATTGGAAGATAGCAAATGTTGTTCCCTTATTCAAGTAGGGGAGCAGAGACACCCTGACCAGTGTAGACCAGTGAGTCTTACTTCAGTTGTGGGTAAAGTGTTGGAAAAGTTAATAAGAGATAGGATTTATAATGATCTAGAAAAGGAATACGTTGATTAGAGATAGTCAACATAGTTTTGTGAAGGGTAGGTGATCAAACCTTATTGAGTTCTTTGAGAAGGTGATCAAGCAGGTGGATGGGGATAAAGTAGTTGATGTGGTGTACATGGATTTCAGTAAGGCATTTGATAAGATTCCCCACAGTAGGCTATTATACAAAGACAGAGGCATGGGATTGATGGTTTGTATCAGGATTTGGCTAGCTGAAAGAAGACAGAGAGTGATGTTTGATGGAAAATATTCATCCTGAAGTTCAGTTACTAGTGGTGTACTGCAAGGACTTGTTTTGGGTCCACTGATGTTTGTCATTTTTGTAAGTGGATGACGACATAGAAGGATGGGTTAGTAAATTTGCAATGACTCTAAAGTCAGTAGAATTGTGAACAGTGACGAAGGATATTGTAGGTTACTACCAGTATGATATACTGCTAGAGGTGATGGAAATTATGGGGATAAGAAAATTACCATTACGGTGCTTTATCTGAATGCTCGTAGTATTCGTAACAAAGTAGATGAATTAATGGTACAAATCATCATGAATAATTATGATGCGGTAGGCATCACAGAGATGTGGTTGCAGGGAGTTCAGGATTGGCAGTTAAACATCCAAGGATTTACAACTTATCAAAAAGACAGAGAGGTGGACAGAAAGGCTCGGGTTGCCTTGTTAGTTACGAATGAAATTAAATCTATGGCACTGAATGACATAGGGTCAGATGATGTAGAGTCTGTGTGGGTGGAATTGAGGAACCACAAAGGCAAAAAAAAAACATAATGGGAGTTATGCACAGACCTCCCAGCATGGGTCAGGACCAGGGATGCAAGATGTACCAGGAAATAGATAGGGCATGTCAGAAAGGCAAGGTCATGGTGATCATGGGGGATTTCAATGTGAAAATTGACTGAGTGAATAACGTTGCCAATGGATCCAAAGAAAAGGAATTCATGGAATGCTTACAGAATAGCTCTTTGGAACAGCTTGTGATGCAGCCCACAAGGGAGCAGGCTACACTGGGCTTAGTGCTATGATGAGTCAGACTTTATAAAAGATCTTAAAGTTAGGGAACACTTAGGAGGCAGCGATCATAATATGGTTGAGTTCAGGCTCCAGTTTGAAAGGGAGAAGGCAAAATCGGAGGTAATGGTGTTACAGTTAAATAAGGCATGAGAGAGGAACTGACGAAAATCAACTGGAAGCAGAACAGAATGGAGAAGACAGTACAGCAACAATGGCAGGGGTTTCTGGGTATAATTGAGGACACAGTACATAGGTACATCCCAAAGAAAACAAAGATTATCCAGGGGTTCATGAGACAGCCATGGCTGACAAAGGAATCAGGAAATGTATCATAAAAAAATGAGAGAGCCTATAAAGTGGCTAAGAGCACTGGGAAATCAGAAGATTGGGAAGACTACAAAAACAAACAGAGGATAACAAAGAGAGAAATAAGGAAGGAGAGGATCAAATATGAAAGTAAGCTAGCCAGTAATATTAGAAATGATGGTAAAATTTTCTTTCCATACATAAGAAACAAAAGTAGAAATTGGTCCCCACCAAATTGATGCAAGAAGGCTAGTGATGGGAGATAAGGAAATAGCTGAAGAACTTAATAAATACTTTGTGTTAGTCTTCACAGTGGAAGATGTGAGTAATATCCCAACAATTAAGGAGAGTCAAGGGGCAGAGTTGAGTATGGTAGCCATTACAAAAGAGAAAGCGCTAGAAAAGTTAAAAGGTCTAAACATTGATAAAACTTCCGGCCTACATCCTAGACTTTTGAGGGAGGTGGCTGAAGAAGTAACAGAGACATTGGTTGTAATCTTTCAAACTTCACTGGAGTCAGGGAAAGTTCCAGATGATTGGAAAATCACTGTTGTAACCCCCTTGTTCAAGAAAGGATCAAGACAAAAGATGGAAAATTATAGGCCGATTAGCCTAACCTCAGTTGTAGGTAAAGTTCTAGAATCCATCGTTAAGGATGAGGTTTCTAAATTCTTGGAAATGCAGGGTCAGATTAAAACAAATCAGCATGGATTTAGCAAGGGGAGGTCGTGTTTGACAAACCTGTTAGAATTTTTTGAAGAGGTAACAAATGGGTTAGACCAGGGAAACCTGGTGGATGTTTTCTACCTAGACTTCCAAAAGGCCTTTGATAAGATGCCTCACGGGAGGCTGCTGTGTAAGGTGAGACTCCATGGTGTTTGAGGTGAGCTAGTGGCATGGATTCAGGATTGGCTCACTGACAGAAGGCAGAGAGTTGGGATTAAAGGTTCTTTATCAGAATGGCAGCTAGTGAGAAGTGGTGTTCCTCAGGGTTCAGTGTTGAGGCCGCAGCTGTTTATTTTATATATTAATGATCTGGATGAGGGAACTGGGGTCATTCTGGTGAAGTTCGCTGATGATACGAAGTTAGGTGAACAGGCAGTTAGTTCTGAGGAGGTGGGGAGGCTGCAGAAAGATTTAGACAGTTTAGGGGAGTGGTCCAAGAAACAGCTGATGAAATTCAATGTGAGCAAATGCGAGGTCTTGCATTTCTGAAAAAAGAATACAGGGATGGACTATTTTATAAATGGTGAGAAAATTTATGAAGCCAAAGCACAAAGGGATCTGGGAGTGCTGGTCCAGGATTCTGTAAAGGTGACTTGCAGGTTGAGTCCATGATTAAGAAAGCGAATGTAATGTTGTCATTTATTTCAAGAGGGTTGGAATATAAAAGCAGCGATGTGCTACTGAGACTTTATAAAGCTCTGGTTAGACCCCATTTAGAATACTGTGTCCAATTTTGGGTCCCATACCTCAGGAAGGACATACTGGCACTGGAGTGTGTCCAGCGGAGATTCACACGGATGATCTATGAAGAACAGCTGAGGAACCTGGGATTATATTTATTAGAGTTTAGAAGGTTGAGGGGAGATCTAATAGAAACTTACAAGATAATGCATGGCTTAGAAAGGGTGGACGCTGGGAATTTGTTTCCGTTAGGCGGGGAGACTAGGACCCGTGGGCACAGCCTTAGTATTAGAGGGGGTCAATTTAAAACAGAAATGAGGAGACATTTCTTCAGCCAGAGAGTGGTAGGCCTGTGGAATTCATTGCCACAGAGCACAGTGGAGGCTGGGACATTAAATGTCTTCAAGGCAGAGATTGATAAATTCTTAATCTCACAAGGAATTAAGGGATACGGGGAGAGTGCGGGTAAGTGACGTTGAAATGCCCATCAGCCAGGATTGAATGGTGGAGTGGATTTGATGAGCCGAATGGCGTTACTTCCACTCCTATGTCTTATAGTCTTATAGATAAGCTGCAGAGCTGGGCTGAGAGGTGGCAAATGGAGTTTAATGCGGAAAAGTGTGAAGTGATTCACTTTGGAAGGACTGACAGGAACGCAGAGTACTGGGCTAATGGTAAGATTCTTGGTAGTGCCGAAGAGCAGAGAGATCTCAGTGTCCAAGTACATAGATCCTTGAAAGTTGCCACCCAGGTTGATAAGGTTGTTAAGAAGATGTGTATTAGCTAAGAATACAGTGTGTTATGTTTTATTGGTAGAGGGATTGAGTTTCGGAATCATAAGATCATGCTGCAGCTTTACAAAATTCTGGTGTGGCTGCACTTGGAGTAATGCGTACAGTTCTCATCACCACATTATAGTAAGGATGTGGAAGATTTGGAAAGGGTGCAGAGGAGATTTACTTAGATGTTGCTTGGCATGGAGGGAAGGGCTTTTGAGGAAAGGCTGAGGGACGTTCGGCTGTTTTCATTAGAGAGAAGAAGGTTGAAAGGTGACTTAATTGATTCAAGTAAGATAATCAGAAGGTTAGGTAGAGTGGACAGTGAGTGCCTTTTTCCTAGGATAGTGATGGCTAGCACATGGGGACATATCTTTAAATTGAGGGGTGATTGATATAGGAAAGGTGTGAGAGGTAGTTTCTTTACTTAGAGAGTAGTAGGGAGGTGGAACGCACTGCCTGCAACAGTGGTAGACTCATTGACTTTAGTGGCTTTTAAATGGTCATTGGATAGGCATATGGATGAGAATGTAGTAGTGTAGGTTAGATTAGCTTCAGATTGATTTCACAGGTCGGCGCAACATCAAGGGCCGAAGGGTCTGCATTGTGCTGTAATGTTCGATATTCTATGTTCTAAATGCTACAATTATACAAGCCTCCACTACTTCATCTGGCATCACATTCCATACATGCACAACCCTCTGTGTGAAAATGTTGTCCCTTAGGACCCTTCTGTATCTTTCCTGTCTCACCCTAAATCTATGCCGTCTGGTTCTGGACTCCCCCACCCAAAGGGAAAGACCTTCCCTATTTACCCCATCCACACCCCTCATGATTTTATAAACCTCTATAAGGTCACCCCTCAGCCTCCGAAGATCCAGGGAAAACAGTCTCAGCCTATTCAGCCTCTCCCTATAGCTCAAATTCTCCAACCCTGGCAACATTTCTGAACCTTTTCAAGTTCCACAACATCCTTCCAATAGGAAGGAGATGAAAATTGTACACAATATTCCAAAAGTGGCCTAACCTATGATTTACCCACATAACTTGACCCTCTAACTCCCTCTGATTGTAGGGAGGCTTGTAGTATAATCCCAGTAAGATAACTGCCCCTTTCTTCATTGCTGAGGAGGCTAAGTCATTGAATGTATTTAGGACAGAAATGGATAGGTTCATGATTGGTAGGGAGAACAAATGTTATGGCAGAAAGTCAGGAGGATGGGATTCGGAAACATATCAGCCAAGAACAAATTGTAGAGTGGTCGCAATGGGCTGAATGATCTAATTCTGCTCCTATATCTTAAGGGCTTATCTAAGAATTGACAACCACTTCAGCTCAGAGATTCAAATTATCAGACAGTCCGTGGATCTGTCGATAATTAACCTGTGAGGAGGGACAGTGCGGAAACATACAATGCTGCTGGCTTTGTGGGAATTGTATGGAAAACTGAAATTCCGAAGGGCCAACCCCTTGCTTTTGGAAAGAGTGCATTGAAGGGAGAGATTTTGGGATGTTCAGATTCACTTCAACCAGGTAGGTTTACAGGAAGACTCTTCCACAGGAGCTGTCCAGTTGACCTGCTGTGCTGCTGAACTTTTAAATCATAGAACATCATTTACTGAATACTACAAAGGGCCCTGTCTCTCTCACTCTGGATTTGAGGATTCTTGGACAGCTTAGTAACAGGGTGCCATTGCCTGGGAATCCCTAGCACAGAAACCTTCTGAAGGCTAACCTTTTGGTTACCACTACCTTCCTGTTCCTCTCTGGATCTTCAATATATTTCTCTGTACACTGACCAAGACCAGAACCAATACTTCAGGTCACACATTCCAGAAGGTCACAAAATCAGAGGTTGTTGGCCTAAATTCTTCAAGCAATTCTTAATTTTTAACAAGAAGTTCTCCAAGCAACTCAAATCCCAATTTGTTATCCCCACACTTTGGTGAATGATTCATTTCTATTGCCAGCTTTCTTTGTAATCTTTAATTGGTACCTGGGATTGTACAGAAATTCATGGTACTTCCTGATCTAGATTCATTCCATTCCATTGAATCTGACAGGTAGTGCCTATTCACTGATTCAATCTTTTTGACTGTGCAGTTGCCCAACCTGTGATCAATTTCCCACATTTTTGCATCATTTATGAAACTAAGAGTAGGTCCAACAAATATTTCCTCCTTTAGGAAAAGGGTAAACTGTGTTTCTGTTGAATTGTACTACAGAAACATGTGTACACAACTCCTAGTTCTACCCTTTCCCATTGTGACAATCTGCAGTGTATGTGAGTTTGATCTATTGTTATGACCACCTTACAATCGCATGGGATGCAAATGCTTTCCAATGCCATCACTGGTTTGGAAAAGGAACCAATGAGTCAGATCATCAAAAGTGACAATCTATCTGCAAGGTTCATTATTGTAAATGCCAACTGGTCAAGCTTCGTATAGTATCTAGTTACTTCCACAAAGAATCTAATCAAATGGCTGGGATTAAGCTGCATTTCCTGAAGCCATGCAAATTTCTCAGATCCCCATATTATCTATTTTCAATTTAACCTGTTTGGAGATGTTAATATACAGCTCTGGGGCAGGTGAGACATGAACTTGGGTCTCCTGGATCAGAGGTAGGAGCAAAGCCATTGCACCACAAGCGACTATTCCCCACATTATACACCATCTAATATTTCCTTGCTCACTTGAACCCCATGAAGAATTAAATCAAATTACAAAGGAATAAGCTCAATTTAGTAACAAAAAAGAAATTGCTGGAAAAACCCAACAGCTTTGGCAGCATCTGTGGAGAGAGAAAAACAGAGTTGACATTGTGGGATCAGTGACGCTTCTCCAGTTGTGAGGAAGGGTCACTGCACCCAAAATGTTAACTTTGATTTATCTCCACAGATGCTGCCAGAGCTGCTGATTTTTTCCAGCAATCTTCTTTTTGTTTCTGATTTGCAGCACACCTGCAGTTCTGTCATCTATTTTGTTGAAGGTCCATTTAGCCTTCTTCCTGGTATTACTCTCTCAAACGTTTCTTCAGCTAACCAGAAGTAAGATGCTAACATTATACTATAATCAGTGTCCTGTCAACACAGGAATGGAGCTGAATAACATGGCATCACTAGCAACACCTACAGATTGGATACAATCTCTGGTTGACTGCTAAAGGCCCAATCAAATTAACAGTTTCCTCTAATGTTCTGCCTCAGGGAGGATTCTGGGTAATCCAAGATGGAGGACGGGAAAATTTCTGGCTGTAAGAGCTGCTCCTTTTTTTTTTAGGTATTTTAGGTGCTGGAGGTGATTTCCTTGAATTCCAGGAGCAGCAATTACCATCTTATATGCTGTTGCATTGTTTTGGAACTTTGGGAAAAAAAGGCAAAACAGGAGTTTTAAAAGGGAGAAGAACAGACAAAGGAAGCACATGGTGAGGTCAGTGCAGGGGAGAGAGAGAGACAACCTGCATAGTTACTGCCTTTGCTGTTTTTGAATTCATGTATCGCTGGACATCAGAGTGCGTCTGGGAAAATTACCTAAGGAGCAACTTTTTCATGCAGAGGGTGGTATGTGTATGGAATGAGCTGCCAGAGGAGGTGGTAGTGGCTGGTACAATTGCAACATTTAAGAGGCATTTGGATGGGTATATGAATAGGAAGGGTTTGGAGGGATATGGGCCGGGTGCTGGCAGTTAGGACTAGATTGAATTGGGATGTCTGGTCGACACGGACGGGTTGGACCAAAGGGTCTGTTTCCATGCTGTACATCTGTATGACTCTATGACTAGGACATGTTGCAAAAGAAACAACTACGAAAAAGAATGCATTTACTTAGTTTGGTGTTTGCCAAACTTAGTTTGTCTGGCTCTTACAATATTGACAGATCAAATTTCTTACAATTGACTTCATGAGACAGCCACATATTCAATTCCTCCACTCAGTGTTCACCTTTTGTCTAATTGCTCATTGACATTTAGCAGTTTATTACTGAATTCTACTTTATGGTGCTGTGGGGATTCATTTGTCGTCATTTCTGCCATCATCAGGTGTTGATGCTGTGAATTTCTAAACAATTTAAAGTTATGTAGTTCTCCACCAAAATCTGTTAGTAAACCAGGTTTCCATAGTATCTGATTTTTACACTCACTGAAATTTAGAAGAATGTGAGGGAATCTCACAGAAATATATAAAATGCTGATGGGACCAGGCAGGTTAGATGCAGGAAGAATGTTCTCAATGTCAGAGAAGTCCAGAACTAGGGGTCACAGTCTAAGAATAAAGAATAAACCATTAATAGGGAAATTAGGAGACATTTCTTCAGCCAGAGAGTGATGGGCCTGTGGAATTCATTTCCATGGAATGCAGTGGAGGCCAGGACGTTGGGTGTCTTCAAGATAGAGATTGATAAATTCTTGATCTCGCAAGGAATTAAGGGCTATAGGGAGAGTGCAGGGAAGTAGAATTGAAATGCCCATTAGCCATGATTAAATGGCGGAGTGGACTTGATGGGCTGAATGGCCTTGCTTCCACTCCTATGTCTTATAATTTTATGGTCTTATGGAGATGAGGAAGAATTTCTTCACTCAGAGAGTTGTGAACTTGTGTAATTCTCTCCCACAGAAAACTGTTGGGGCCAGTTCATGAGATATATTCAAGAGGGAGCTGGAAGTAGCCCACATGGCTAAAGGGATCAGGGCTGTGGAGAGAAAGTGGGAATGGGTTGCCTGATCAGCCATAATCATATTGAATGGTGGTGTAGGCTCGAGGGGCCGAATGGCCAACACCTGCATATATTTTCCATGTTTCTATGTTCCTATGTCTTATTATCTGACCAGCTAAACCTTTTCTTTAATCCTTTGTCAATTTTCTTTGCTGACTCACAAACGTAACAATCAGCTTTGTTTGCGAGCAGTACAGGCAGATTAGTGGGCGGCACGGTGGCACAGTGGTTAGCACTGCTGCCTCACAGCGCCTGAAGACCCGGGTTCAATTCCCGACTCAGGCGACTGACTGTGTGGAGTTTGCACGTTCTCCCCGTGTCTGCGTGGGTTTCCTCCGGGTGCTCCGGTTTCCTCCCACAGTCCAAAGATGTGCGGGTGAGGTGAATTGGCCATGCTAAATTGCCCGTAGTGTTAGGTAAGGGGTAATGTAGGGGTATGGGTGGGTTTCGCTTCGGCGGGTCGGTGTGGACTTGTTGGGCCGAAGGGCCTGTTTCCACACTGTAAGTCTAATCTAATCTAATCTTAGTAAGCAAGGACACACAGATCATAGGGTGAGAAATATTTGGACAGAGTGAGGCACATCGGTTCACCACACAGGACGTGCACGCCGCAAAGACAACATAAACAAGATCAGTATTATTTGAAGTTAGAGAGTCCATTCATCAGTCTAGCAATGGCCGGGAAGGGACTGTTCTTGGACATGTTGGTGCATGTGTTCAAGCTTCTGTATCTTCAGCTTTACGGAAGAGGTTGCAGGGAGCATCACCGAGTGTGATGGGTCTTTGATGATGTTGGCAGCCTTTCTGTGGCAATGAGCTGTGTAAATGGAGTTCACGGATGGAAGGTTGACTTCCCTGATGGTCTGGACTGTGCACACCAACTTCTGTAGTTTCTTACTGTCCTTGGCAGAGCAGTTGCCTTACCAGGCCATTATGTACCCAACAGTACTCTTGCCGTGATGCATCTGCAGAAGTCGGTGAGAGTTCTTATGGACATGATTAATTTTCTGAGCTGTCTGAGGAAGAGGAGGCATTATTGTGCCTTCTTGACCATTGCTTCTATGTGTGGAGTCAGGGCAGGTTATTGCTTATCGTCACTTGATGCTGTTAGCCCTCTCAACCTCTGCTCTTTGATATAGTTGGGGGTAGCTCTCCTCCTTTCTTTCTAAAGTAATGACCAGTTCTTTAGTTTTGTTGGCATTGAGAGAAAGGTTATTCTTATTGCACCATGACACCAAGCCCTCTGTCTCCTTCCTATATTCTGATTCATCTCTGTTTGATATCCATCCTACCACGGTGGTGTCATCAGCAAACTTGTAGATGCTGTTTGTTCGACAATAAATCAAATCCAATCAAATCAAATTTCCGTGGACAGTTAAGAGTCAACCACATTGCTCTGTAACTGGAGTCACATGTAAGTCAAAGTGTGTGGTGCTGGAAAAGCACAACTGATCAGGCAGCATCTAAAGAGCAGGAGAATCTATGTTTCAGGCCTAGGCCCTTGATCAAGAACGAGACTTGTGGGCCAAGAGTGCTGAGGGGCATGAGACTGAGGGGTGAGGCAGGGAAGGTAGCTGGGATTGTGATAGGTAGGTGAAGGTGGGGGTGAAGGTCATAGATCAGAAAGATGGATGGAGCAGATGGGTGGAAAGGATATTGGACAGGTAGGATCATTCAAGAGAGTGGTGCCGAGTTGGAAGGTTTTGGGGGTACAATTGAGGAAACTGATGAAATCCACATTGACCCTGTGTACTTGAAGGGTCCCACGGCAGAAGATGAGGTATTCTTCCTTCTGGCATCGGGAAGTTAGGGTTGAAGATGGAGGAGGCCCAGGACCTACATGTCCTTTGCGGAGTGGGAGGGGGAGTTAAAGTGTTCAGCCCACAGAGCAGTAGGATTGTTTCATGCGTGTGTCCTAGAGATGTTCCCTGAAATGCTCTGCAATTATCCACCCACTCAGCTTGTCTACATCACCCTGAACCATTTATGCATCCTCCTCATTGCTCACCCTCCCACCCTCAATTTGCTAAATTGAGTTTAAATTCCGAGTATCGATGGATAGAGATTTGGACTCATGCTTCTTTAGCTCAAACCGATAAATAACCAACTAAGGAACACGATTACAGTGCCCTGCCAGTTTAATCTCTCCACAGTGAGTTTAATTAATTTATTTTGTACAAATCGAGCAACTGCCTGACATTCATGGGAACATCGAGGGTGAGCTCAATTTGTGGTGATTCACAACTCTGTGTCTCTCCTCCATGTCTCTATTTCCAGATTGTGAACAAAGGCCCATGCGGATGCTGAAACTTTCCCAACAAATGCTGACTATTATGGGTCAATCATTATAGAAATTCTTAATTGGCTTGATGTTTCTTTTGATGGGGAAGTTTAGGAAAAAAGGTTATTGTCTCAGAATAAAGGGGCACTAGTTTAAGACTCAGATGAGGAGGTCATTCTTCTACGGAGCTCATGATGACAGAGAGCTGTGGGAGCAGAATCCTTATGTATACTTAAGGCTGAGATAGATAGATTCCTGATCAGTAGGGGAATCAAGGGTTAGAACATAGAACATAGGACATAGAAATATACAGCTGCAAAGGGCTTATGCTCGAAACGTCAAATTCTCTATTCCTGAGATGCTGCCTAACCTGCTGTGCTTTGACCAGCAACACATTTGCAGCTGTGATCTCCAGCATCTGCAGACCTCATTTTTTACACATAGAAATATACAGCACGGTACAGGCCCTTTGGCCCTCGGTGTTGCGCCGATCCAAGTCCACCTAACCCACACTAGCCCACTATCCTCCATATGCCTATCCAATGCCCGTTTAAATGCCCATAAAGAGGGAGAGTCCACCACTGTTACTGGCAGGGCATTCCATGAACTCACGACTCGTTGAGTAAAGAATCTACCGCTAACATCAGTCCTATACCTACCTCCCCTTAATTTAAAGCTATGCCCCCTCGTAATAGCTGACTCCATACGTGGAAAAAGGTTCTCATGGTCAACCCTATCTAAACCCCTAATGGTTATGGAGAATGTCGCATCAGCCATGATCCGAATAAATGGCGGAGTAAGCTCAAGGGGCCAAATAGCCTACTCCTGTTCCTATTTCTTATGGTCTTTAAGTATCATAACAATTAAAAGTAGATACTATCTTCACACCTCATTATTATTGCAATGGAAATTTGAGAATGAAAGTTTGAACTTTCCAGAACTAGGTAACTTAGCTGTATACCGAGAACTGCACTTATAAAAAAAAAATGACCAGGCATTTCTAATCTGTCTAATCTGCGAAGCTGGAAATGTGTTTACACATTTATTCACTTTTAACAGGTAGCTGTGGTTTTAGTTATAACTAATTTGAAACACTTCATTAGCATGCTCTTCATCATTTGACCAGTGCATCTAAACCAGCGTTTAATAAAGATTTGATTTAACAGTTTTAAAATTGTAAGAAAGAAGTCAA
Organism: Hemiscyllium ocellatum; assembly: GCF_020745735.1. Lineage (NCBI taxonomy): Eukaryota > Metazoa > Chordata > Chondrichthyes > Orectolobiformes > Hemiscylliidae > Hemiscyllium > Hemiscyllium ocellatum. The sequence continues at coordinate 92,500,359 of NC_083412.1, read as the reverse complement.
ACTTCTTAAGGAACCAAATTTATTCATGTATTTTAATCTGCATTATCATAATTGGAAATTTGATCTTCTTGGCAGCATTAAAAAAAGCTACATGAAATTCTGTACTTTTGTTATTTGAGATCTAAATGATGTTGTCTACTGGGTAATAGTGAAGACACCATAACCCCAAAGGGCCAGAAACACTGCTGTCCCATTAGACAGACTTATGATCAAGCTTCCTTGCCTCAACAGCAGCTCTTCCACTTCGAGGTAGTCTTATTATCAGAAATCCTGTTAATCAGAAACCCATAACATGATGGAACATAGAGCCTTACCAGCACAAACTCTGGTGTTTTTTTCCTACACCTTGCATTTGCAAGGCATAAAGCAAAAGAAAAATAGAGAGATAGCTGGTGGTAGTACAACCTGAGGATTATCATGTGTCAGCTGAGGTGTGTGGTACGAGGTGTGAGGTGTGAGGCTGTAAAGGACAGTCCTTCATGATATTCTCAGCTGGTGCAGAAATTGATTCTATGGTGTTGGCATCATTCTGCATTGCAAACCAGCGGTCCTACCAACTGAGCTAACATTCATCCCACCAACAGTATCAGATCTCCACTCAATAGCAAACAGGTGACTCATGAGGCTGTGGAAGCCAGATCATTCAGTATACTTAAGATGGCGATAGATAGGATCTTGATTATCAAGGGAATCAGGGGTTACGGGGAGAAAGCAAGAAAATGGGGTTTAAAATTTTTTATGATGAAGGGCTTATGCCCAAAACATTGATTCTCCTGCTCCTCGGATGCTGCCTGATCTGCTGTGCTTTTCCAGCACCACACTCTCGTCTCTGATCTCCAGCTTCTGAAGTCCTCACTTTCTCCTGATTAAGAAACTTATCAGCCATGATTGAATGGTGGAGCAGACTCAATGGGCTGAATGGCCTAATTCAACTTCTTTGTCATTTAGTCTTAGGTGAGGTAGATGGAAAAACTTCTAGTCAGGAGGTGTTAATAATCAGAGAAGAACTAATAAGATAGGTTAATTCTATTCTGGAGAACGGCCACTGAACCTGAAATGTTAATTCTGTTTCCTCTCCAGAGATGGGGCTAGATCTGCTGAGTTTTTTCAGCTATATCTGTTTTTGTTTTGATTTACATCATCCACAATTTTTGTTTAATTTGAGTATTTAACCCTTGCCTTTGTATAATTTTTAATCAACCCATTATGGCACACTTCCAAGGCTGATGGAACTTGACCTCAGAACTTCCAGCCCAGACACTGGGACATGACCTGCACTACAAGTGCCCTTTCTTCCCCTTTGTATATACATTTTAGCAGCTCATGCATCGGTACCAGTCAGAATTGGAATGAGAAAAGCAATTGCTTTCGGAGGAATCGGACTGATTACATCTTTTGAGACAGCATCCGGAAATTTCAGTGGAAGTGCAAGACAGCCAACTTTACACCTCCATTTTACCTTTGCTTTATGCATTGCAAATGCAAGATTTAGGAGCAAAGCCACCAGGGTTTGTGCTGGTAAGGCTCTGCCTTTCATCAGGTTATGGATTTCTGATTAACAGGAACTCTGATAATAAGATTCCCTTTAAGTGGGAGAGATGCTGATGAGACTAAGAAGCTCAATCATGGGTCTGTCTCTCGAAGCGAGACTGAAATGTTAAGCTTGACATTATTGGAGCACTGATGGCAAAATTGTGAAGCTTGAAAGAGTTCAGAAAAGATCTACAACAATGTTGCCAGAATTGAAGGATTTGAGCTATAGGGAGAGGCTGAATAGTCTGGGGCTGTTTTCCATGGAGCATCGGAGGCTGAGGGGTGACCTTATAAAGGTATATAAAATCATGAAGGGCATGGATAGAGTAACTAGAAAAGATTGTTTCCTGGGGTGATGGTGTCCAGAACTAGAGGGCATAGGTTTAGGGTGGGAGGGGAAAGATTTAAAAGGGACCGAAGGGGCAACTTTTTCATGCAGAGGGCAATGCATGTATAGAATGAGTTGCCAGAGGAAGTTGTGGAGGCTGGTAGAATTACAACATTTAAAAGGCATTAGGATGGGTATATGAATCGGGAGGGTTTAGAGGGATATGGACCAAGTGCTGGCAAATAGAACTAGATTAATTTAGAATGTCTGGTCAGCGTGGATGAGTTGGACTGAAGGGTCAGCTTCTGCACTGTATATCTGTATGGCTGTATGACTTGAAGGCCCTCGGTGGTGAATGATTGTTTACGAGGCTAACCACATGAACTGTTTTATCTCATACTTACAGATAAGCTGCTTTGCCTTCTTCGGCATCCTTGGTTTTGGTGCTTGACCCATTCTTTTTCCCACAAATCCTTGTGGTGATGCACATCAGCAATCCACACTGTTTTGTGAAGAAGCAGCTGACATCGGTGATGACGAGGATTAACAAGAGTGCAGCAACTCCAAGACCAACAACTGCCCCCAGTCCAAGACTCCTGAACAGGGTATCTGAAAGATAAAGAAGTGTAAAAACCAATAAAATCTAATTGCTGTCGGGTTATATCATTGTTAAAAGCTTTTATCAGTATAATCTGCCACATGGGAAACATCGTTGGAATCTGCCGTCTGCCACATGGGAAACATTGTTGACGAATGGGCCATTGGTCATTCATCAGTCAGGAGTGGGCGAGAGTTGGTCTTCTTTTGTTTATCTGACACATTTAAAAATATTCTGTTACCCCTCCTCTCTCCACCCAAGCTGAAGACATGCAATGGATCAATGGAGTGTACAGGATTGAGCAAACATCCCCATCATCTGAAATACTAGAGAAAACACTGGGCAGTTCAAAACTTTAGAAGGTAAACATAGAACATTACAGCACAGTACAGGCCCTTTGGCCCTCAATGTTGTGCTGACCTGTAAAACCAATCCGAAGCCCATCTAACCTGCACTATTCCATTGTCATTCATATGCCTATCCAATGACCATTTAAATGCCCTTAAAGTTGGCATTGTTGCAGGCAGTGTGTTCCATGCCCCTACTACTCTCTGATTAAAGAAACTACCTATGACATTTGTCCTAGATCTATCACCCCTCAATTTGAAGCTATGCCCCCTCATGCTAAGCATGGAAAAAGGCTGTCACTGTCCATCCGATCTAATCCTCTGATTATCTTAGATGTCTCAATTAAATCACCTCTCAACTTTCTTCTCTCTAACAAAAACAGCCTCAAGTCCTCAACCTTTCCTCATAAGACTTTCCCTCCATTCAAGGCAACATCCTAGTAAATCTCCTCTGAACCTTTTCCAAAACTTCCCCATTCTTCCTATAATGTGGTGACTAGAACTGCATGCAATACACATTTATGTCTAAAAAGCACCTGAACCTGCATTATCAAGGATGAAAAATGATCCTTTGATCTATTGCAAAGATAAAGCCATCTATTTCTAAGGTGTAACACTGCCAATGCTGTAAGTTAAGTGTGATAAAATCAGAAAACCTTATCTTGGAGAGAACAGAAATTATATTGAGTTGTCTGCTTTCATGTAACATGAAGCTCAGTTGCATAAAAGAATTGGATCAAAAATAATCAATGATAAATTAAGAATAGTTTGCATTCATTATCATAATATTATCATATCAGAAGCTATGTCCAAACTTACTGCTCATGATGATCCTGATTTAACGTTAACTGTCAACTATCGTAAAATCAATCCAATCCGACAGCCAGCTTCCTGTCAAATTCACCCTCACAAAATGCCAGTCCAGTCAGTTATAGAAAGGACAACTGGAATGTTGGCCTTTATTTCAAAGGGAATGGAGTATACAAAGAGAGGGGACTTGCATTAGTTAGACCACAGCTGGATTTCTTGGATACCTTATCTAAAGAAAGGTGGACTCACATTAGATGCAGTCCAGACAAGGTTCATTTGGTTAATTCTGGATTTGGAGAGACTGTCATATGAGGAGATGTTGAGTAGATTGGGCCTGTACTCATGCGAGATGAAGGGACTGAGAGTAGACATTGCGGAAACCTAAAAGATTCTTCAGGGGCTTGACAGGGTAAATGTCAAAGAAGGTGATTTTCCCTTGTGAGAGAGTCTAGGACCAAAAAAAACTTCAAAAGAAGGGGTTGCCCGTTTAATGCAGAGAGAAGTAATTTCTTCCCTCAGATGAAAGTGAATTTATGGAATTCTTTACTGGATAGGGCTATTGAGGCAAGGTCATTAAGCATACTCAAGGCTGTTGGATCAACGGAGGAATTAGAGATTATGCAGAAAAGGCAGGATAGTGGAGTTGAGGATTATCAAATTTTCAGATTACAGTACAACCTCGATTATGCAATCATCGATTATTCGAATTTCGGGTTATCCGAACAAGATCTCAAAGTCCCGATGCTTGGGTATTCTGAACATTCGATTATCCAACCAAAATATTCCCCATCTGCGTCGTTTGGATAATTGCCCAGTATTAGATTCCATTGAATGATAGTGAAGACTCAATGGGCTGAGTGGCCTACCTCTGCCTCAATTTCTTTTGGACTCATGGCCTCTGATGTGAAGGTATTGTTTCCTCTTTTGGGAGGATCTAGAACTAGAGGTCATACTCTCAGAGTAAGGGGTTGCCCATTTAAGACAGATATGAGGAGGAATTTCTACTCTGAGAAACTGTTGAAAATCTTTACCATGGAGGGCTGTTGAGGATGGATCATACAGTGTACTCAAGGCTGAGAATGATAGATTTCTAATCATTCAGGGAATCAATCGTTCAGAGGATAAAACAAGAAAGTAAGGTTATTCAGATTAGCTATGATGTCATTGAATGATGAGCAGACTAGATGGGCTGAATGGCCTGCTTCTGTTCAGCTATCAAATGTTTTCAGTGTCAAACCCACTCAAACTGATCCCATCCAACTGCCACTATAGTTGATTTAATCCAATCTCACTGCCAACCCCAACTGACTTGATCTAATCCACTTCCAATGCCAAACAACTGATGTGATTCCACCTATCAACCCCAAAACCAATATAATCCCAATTCCCACTGACAAAACCAATTCATCAAAATCCTGCTTCTACTAACCAGCCCTGAACATATCACTCAGATAAGAAAAAAAACCGAAAGAATTGTGGATGCTGTAAATCAGAAATAAAATCAGAAGTTACTGGAAAAGCTCAACAGGTCTGGCAGCATCTGTGGAGAGATATCAGAATTAACGTTTTGGATCCAGTGATCCTACCTCAGAACGCAGTCACTTGACCTGAAATTTTAACTCTTATAGGCAACCCTGAGTTTTACTGTTCCTAAAGAAGCCCTTGATTCCTTTACACCCAATGAGAGGCTGCATCACTTCCAGACGTAGACCCTGACCAAATTAATCCAAGTTATCTTTTAGGAATTTCTCGGATACGTGGCATAAATTCAGGGGTATGTGGCCTAATCAGTCACTGTCCGTGTTTATGCTGTACTTGAGTCTCTTCCCATTTCTTCTCATCTAAACCTCTATTTCCTTCTCTACCAAGTGCTTGCCTTGCTTTCTCTTCAACCCTGATCATTCCGTATTGGAACACTAACCACATTCTCACCACTTGCTGGATGAAGACGTTTCTCTGAACTTTTTAATTTGGCTATTACTCTATGTTGATGGCCTCTGTTTATGGTCTTTCGGACAAGAGGAGACATTTTCTTTGTTTCCACTTTTATCTAAATGGTGGCACCCTGGTTCAGTGGTTAGCACTGCTGCTTCATAGTACCAGGGACCCAGGTTTCATTCCAGCTTCAGGCAGCCCACCGTGTGAAGTTTGCATGTTCTCCATGTGTCTGCAGGGGTTTCCTCCAGGTGCTCTGATTTCCTCCCACAGTACAAAGGTGTGCAGTTTAGGTGCATTAGCCTTGCTAATTTACCTATAGTGCACAGGGATGTGCAGCCTGGGTGGATTAGCTATGGGAAATACAGCACTAGGGGGTGCTTCTGGGTGGATTAGTATCAGAAATGCAGTATTAGGGGGTGATTCTGAGTGGGATACTCTTCAGAGGGTCAATGTGAACTTTAAGGGCTGAGTGACCTGCTTCCACACTGCAGGGATTCTATAGTTCTAAACCCTTCACTATTATATGTGGTTTGATTAGACCATCCATCTTCTTTCAAGAGAAGGGAGTCAAAACCCAGCATTTTATTCTTTCTGCTAACCCCAGCATTTTTGTTATAACCCTTGCAAATCTTCTCTGTATTCTCTTCAGTCATTTTACAATTTTAAAAAAATGCCTTGCATTACCTCAAGGAATTTGGATTAAATAAAGTGCATCGGTTTTGATGGCTTTTTGGCCAACCTATTTCATTTGCCAAAAATGCCTGATGTAGAACTGTGAGCATTCAGCATTCTGAAGCCTTGTTGCAAAACATAAATGGAAAGATTATGGCTTTTCTTTTGGAGTAAAATATCTAAATAGACTGTTTAATTCTTTGAAGTATATATTTGTATGTATTAATCGGTTTATTATTCAAGTGGAAACATTAACTTCAAAGAGGTTTATATACTGGTAATCTCATGTAATTTGAAGCATGGTATTTGCTGAGATCCATGTTTTTTTAAGGGTTCTTATGCCAAAGGTGCTGATTCTGGGTTTTGACTACAGTTTCTGCTTTCTTTTCTCGAGCAGTAAAATATTCGCCAGTTTGGAAATGCTCACAATCCAATTCTCTGAGTTCCAATTTCCCTTTCAGTGTCTTTTGTATCAGGTCATCTCCTTGCATATTTTGCAGTGAAAAACTGAATATGATTGCTCAGGAAAGAAAGCCATTCCTCTATAGTTTCAGCTTTGAATGGATTCTTGGTGAATGTATGTGTATTAATAATGCACACCATCAAATTGATTTGTGTAAGGTAAAGGCAGAGAAAACTATGTTTGATTCCTTGGATAATATGCACTCAGATGTTTTCTGAGAATAATGATTGACTGCTTGTATCTGTTAGTGAAAAATGATGGGCTCTTGTTTAATGTTTTTCTTCCCATTATACTTACAGGTGTTTGCTCTGTATTGTCATTATCATCGGTGGAGGAGGGGGTGGTTGGATGATTGAAGAGTTGTGCAATAAGAGTTTATAAGATACAATGATCACTTAAGAATTTTTAATCTTAAAATAGAGGTGAAAGGATTTGGTTTCGGTTCTGTGAAGGTAATGTGCTTGCTTTTTGTTTAGAAAGGTCAGAAATTACTTTAGAACAGTAAGTTAAAGATGTCAGTTCCAACAATGCATGTTAGAACCCACCACTGCCCCTTATGTTCGCTGCTTATCATTTCAACAATTCAATTCCTCCTTTGGAGGGGCATAGTGGCTCAGTGGTTAGCACTGCTGCCTCACAGCACTGGGGACCTGGGTTTGATTCTACCCTTGGGTGACTGTCTGTGTGGAGTTTGTACTTTCTCTCTGTGTCTGTGTGGGTTTCCTCTGGGTGCTCCAGTTTTATCCCACAGTCCAAAGTTGTGCACATTGGGAAATTGGCCATTTAATTGTCCAAGGATGTGCAAGCTGGGGGGCTGGCAAGGATAGCCATGGGAAATGCAGGATTGGATGGGTTGCTTTTTTGGATGGTCAGTGTTGACTCAATGGACTGAGTGGCCTGCTTCCACACTGTAGGGATTCCATGATTTATGTTAAATTCTTTCATCAAATATCTGAAAGTTATTTTCAGGGAAGGAAGTGGCATAGTAGATGAGTAATCCAGAAATCCTGACGAATATTCCAGGCACTTGTGTGTAAATCATACCGTGGCAGATAGTAAAATTTGAATTGAGTACGAGTCCAGAACAAAAGCAAGCTCTAATGGTGGCCATGTAACCACTGTTGATTATCATAAAATCTCATCTGGTTTACTCAGGTCTTTTCGAGAAGGAAATCTGTCTCTATCTGATGGGTTTACTTGTGACTCTAGACTGACAACTATATGGCTCATTCTTAATTGCCCTCTGGGTAATTCAAGATAAGCGATAAATGGCTCGGCCAGTGACACCCACATCCCTGAATAAATGAAAAAAGAATTGCTGGATGTTAAGAATGATGAGCTTTATTATTTTCAGAGAAATGGATGGTCAGTGACCAGAAGCCGGTTTGGAAAGGCAATGCAGTTTGTAAAAATCTTTTCACTGTGAGAGTTTAATTTTGTGGAAATCTCCTGATTGTCAGAACTGAAAAGATGTCTTCAGGCCATCTGACTGAAAAAAAATCTCAAATTGCATCTGCAGTCTAAGATGAAGGACTTGAAAAAAGTGATTTGAGTAAGAAAGTGGGGCGGCACAGTAGCTCATTAGTTAGCACTGCTGCCTCATAGCACCAGAAACCTGGGTTCGATCCCCGCCTTGGGTGACTGTCTGTGTGGAGTTTGTACATTATCCCATGTCTGCATGGGTTTTCTCTGGGTGCTCCAGTTTATTCCCACAATCCAAAGATATGCAGCTTAGATAAATTGGTCATGCTAAATTGCCCATTGTGTTAGGGACATTCGTCAAGAGTAAATGTAGAGGAATAGGTCTGGGTGGGTTACTCCTCAAAGGGTTAGTGTGGACTTGTTGGGCCAAAAGGTCTGTTTCCACACTGTAGGGTATCTAATCTTAAAAAGTAAAGGTCTAAAACAACAGCATCATTTTGCTAAGATTGAGTATCTGTAAAGGATATTGCTGGGAAAATATTGAATCATTATTTTACTACTTATGTTATGATCTATCTAAATGATCATATACATGGCTTTGTTCTTTTTGTTTTCTTTCATGTGATAAAATTGTGTGAATATGTTCAGTAACTAACCACCATAGTAACAAAATTGCAAATTTCCAAGCGTCACTGACTCTTGCAATGTAATTATTCTTCAGAAACCAAGAGTCAGAAATCTCAGAGATGCGCCATTGCTCAATGCATCACTACGCTACCTGTTTGTAAATGTCTTTGGGACTTGAAGCTGTTTTCGTTGGAGAGAAGAAGGTTGAGAGGTGACTTAATTGAAACATATAAGATAATCAGAGGGCTAGATATGGTGGACAGTAAGAACCTTTTTCCTTGGATGGTGTTCCTGATGAAGGGCTCTGGCCCGAAACGTCGAATTTCCTGTTCCTTGGATGCTGCCTAACCTACTGTGCTTTAACCAGCAACACATTTTCAACCTTGGATGGTGTTGGCTAACATGAGGGGACATAGCTTTAAATTGAGGGGTGATACATATAGGACAGATGTCAGAAGTGATTTCTTTATTCAGAAAGTAGTAGCAAGGGCATTTAAATGATCATTGGATAAAAATGGAATAGTGTAGGTTAGATGGGCTTCAGATTGGTTCCACAGGTCGGCACAACATCAAGGGCCAAAGGGTCTGTATTGCGCTGTAATGTTCTATGTCCTATTAAGTTTGACTGACTTGACTTCGCAACGTCTTTCCATTGCCTACAGCAAAAGCAAAATTGAGTGTAATTATGTATCTCATTTAACAAATCAAAACAATCCAAGAAACTTCAGAGGAGCATGTTGTAATTATTCTGACACTGAGCCACACAAAAAGAAATCGGGCAGGTGATTTGAAAGTTTTAACAAAGATATAGGTTTCCAAGAAGATCTTTAAGGAGTAAGATAAGGTCAGTGTTTTGGGAAGTGAATGTAAGAACTCAGAACAAGGCAGCCATCAACATGGGAGAGAATCAAATTGGAGATACTCATACTGGGAGCAGCGCAGAGATCTTGGAGGGTTGTAGGAAAGCGAATGTTACAATTGGGAACCCATATAGGTCATAGATGAACTAAACTTTATGCAAACAAGGACAAGCGAAGGAGAACTTTGGATTAGGTTTTGAAAGGGTACAATGAGAGAAGTAACCAGGAGTTCCTCAGAATAATCAAATGTAAATGTAATAAAATCATGGATTTAAATAGAGGAAGACTGCAGAAAGTTACTGCATTTGGGAGTCTCCACCCCTTAATCACAGAAAAAAACTAACATTCAAGTTCAGCATGTTATAGGTATGGCAAATGGAACATTGGCCTTCATTTTCAAAGAGAATAGAGGATAAAAGTATGCAGATTTTGCTGAGACTATGTAAGGCACTAGTCAGACCACAATGGAGTAGAATACTGTGAACATTTTTCAGCTCCTTATCTAGTGAAAGGTATAATAGTTTTGAAGGAGGTTCAGAGAAGGTGCACTAGGCTGATACCATGTATGAAGGGCTTTTGCCCGAAACGTCGATTTCGCTGCTCGTTGGATGCTGCCTGAACTGCTGTGCTCTTCCAGCACCACTGATCCTGATACCATGTATAGAGAGACTGTCTTATGTGGAGAGGTTGAGTACTCTGAGCCTGTACTCATCGGAATATAGAATATGAGAGGTGACCTTACTGAAACATATAAGACTCTGAATAGGCTTGTCAGGGTAAATGCAGAAAAGTTCTTTCCCCTTGTGAAAGAATCCAAAGCGAAAGGCATAATCTCAAAATCAGGATGTCACACTTAAGATAGGGAGTTCTTATCTCAGAAGGTTGACTATCTTTGGGATTCTAATCATCTGTGATCTCATTAAATGGTGGATCAGACTGAATGGGCTGAATGGTCAATTTCTGCTCTGATGTCTTATGGCCTTCTGGTCTTATGGATGAGGGTTTCAGCAGCTGCTAAGCAGTGTGATACATTTTGACAATGGTACATGAGTGTAATTGTACGATTCGGGTGGCACGATGACTCAGTGGTTAGCACAGATTTGACTCCAGCCTTGCATGACAGTCTGGAGTATGCACATTCTACCCATGTCTGCATGGGTTTCCTCTGGGGGCTCTGGCTTCCTCCCCCCACCACCACAATTCAAAGATATGTAGGTTAGATGAATTGGCCATATGAAATGTAGGTTTTCGGGGATAGGATGGGATGCCTTCAAAAGGTTGGTGTAGACTAAATGGGTCAAGCAGCTTTTATCTGCACTGTAGGGATTCTATGATATGTGTTGATGGTTTCAAGTTCAACTCAAGGTCAAATAAGGCCATTCATTGTTCAGTTCAGTTTTTTAAATCTCAGTCACCTGGTTGCCCCTCTAACTGGCAGAACTTGCCTAGGTCTGTTCACATGGAAGAAGTCCCACACTTCTACCATTATTCTGCAAATCCGTGTCCTACTCCGTTTTTGAGTGGTCTCACAGCCTGTCATTTACAATTCATTCCTTTGAGTAGACACAAAATCAGGGGTTTTATACTTGTAATCTGTTAGCGTGAACCCTAATGGATAGTACACACTATTCACTGGCAGTGACAGATGCCAAAAGGTTAATCTACTGAAAGTTAGGTCTAATGCTTTCAGCAGTTAAATGTACAATCTCTTGCTCAACTTTCTGGTACTTTCTATTTGTCACATTTTACTCTTCACAGATTTGGTTAATTTCACACAGTGAGGCGGATTGAGTCATTTACAATCTTCAGTCTCAGTAATTCGCCTGTCGGTTCAGCAATTGCCTGCAAATATTTGACAATCAGATTTCCTGGTGGAGCTCATTTGTATCACATAAAGAATGTTAAACATTGCTCTTTGAACAATGGCTGTTTAATTTAATGATTGAGGAGGACATGATAACCTGGAAGTGGAGTTGTCAGAAGTGAGTTATGGAAGGATTCATTAACGATTAGTTAAGGGTGATCATTTCTAACAAGATACATCACATACTTTATTGTATGAAGAACTGAACACAACTGCACCTTTAGCAGGTTGAGACAGCCTAGTGGGGGGAGAGGAGATTGTCAATTGTAGGGAGTAATGTTGGTACAATGGGGATAAAACAGGTTGGATTTTAGACATGTTTTATAGAGGGGATTGAAGTTGTGATTATAAATTATTTTTTAGGAAGCTCTTGGAGACAAGGAGAAATTTAATGAGGGACCGAGGGATTACATAGAATTCGAGATTATAAGCCCACATCTACTGATAGAGCCCAAGGGAGGAAAGGGGTTAGACATATGTTAGTACAGAGCAGGAAATCAAATTGGTGCCATTTGGGTTTAGTGAATCGAAGTGGAATAACGTGCAGAACATTTAGAAATGCAAGTGAGATAGAGAAAGTAGAACTGCAGAAACTAGTCCTGTCCCAAAGGGATAATATATTTGCAACCTGCAGTATTAATGAGAAAAGCTCTAAGAAGGACAACCAGAATGCAGATCATGGCACCATTTAGCAGGAAGAAATCTGAAGCGAGAAAGATTCAATAAGATTCAATAATTTAAGAAACAGGTAAAACAGGGTTAAGCCTCTTACAGCTATGCTGCCATCTTGGTGTCAAGATGCTAAACATATCAAACTGGCTTAAAAGGATGTTGGATGGGAGGAGGTGGGTCTAATGTGTTGAGTTGGCTACAGGTCCTATTGGTGAGAGTCGGGAACTAGGAGTTCAATTTAAGAACAGGACCTCAAGAGTTGCATCATTAGGATCACTTACCAGGTTTTGCACAAATTAGTAAAGGGACAAGCAAATTAGAAAAGTGAACATGTACCTGATGGAGTAATGTGTGATAAAAAGGGCTCTCTTAAGGGACACTGACACCAGCTCTAGGTCAGGAAGAAACTGAACCATTGGGATAGCTTCCATTTGGCAGATGGAATATAATGTGAAGGGATATGAGGTTATACACTTAAGAATAAAGGAGATGATATTAGTTAAATGGAGAAAAACTGCAGAAAGCTGCAGCACAGAGGGATTTGGCCTTCTACATGAATCACAAAGGCTAGCATCCAAGTTCAATGAGGAATGGGAAAGGCAAGTTAAATATTTGCCTTTATTGCAAAGAGAATGGAACATGAAATTATAGAGGATTTGCTGAAACTATAAAATGCTCTGGTAAGACCTCACATAGAATACTGAGAACAGCTCTGATTCCCTTATCTATTGAAATCTGTATATCATAAGAAGCAATGGATAGGAAAGATTTAGAAGGATTTCAGCCAAGTGCAGGGAAATGGGGTTAGTGTGGTTGGACATTTTGGTTGGCATAGACCAGTTCAGGTCAAAGGGCCTGTCTCTAGTGTAGGACTCCATGACCCTCTGACACTAATCAAGTGAAAGTTTTCAAGTTTGATCCTGGGCATAGAGGAATTTTCTTATCAGGAGAGATTGAGTAAGTTGACTTGTACTCATTGGAGATTAGAAGGATGGGAGGAAACCTTTTTGAAACATATAAGATTCTTTGGATGTTTGACAGTATAAATGGTGTGATGTTACTTCATTGAAGGGCAAGGGGTCACAAACTTAAGACAGAAAAAAGTGAATTTTTTTCTCTCAGAGGGTTGGAATTCTTGATCACAGAATTGAAAATCACACAATATCATATTATAGTCCAACAGGTTTATTTGGAAGCATCAGCTTTCGGAGCGCTGCTCTTTCATCAGGTAACCTGTTGGACTATAATATGGTGTGTGATTTTTCACTTTGTACACCCCAGTCCAACACCAGCACCTCCAAATCTTGACCACAGAAGGCTGTTATTAAGGATATTCTCACCTAAGATTTTTACTCCGTAAAGGAATCCAGGATTATGGAGAAAAGTTGGGGAAGTGGAGATGAGGATTATCAGATCAGCCACGGTCTCATTGAATGAGAGAGCTGTGTTTTATGCACCACAAGTGAAAAGAAAAATGAAATATTTGAGGTATTAGAAGAAAATAACAAACATGAGAGTAAGTGTTAATCAGCACAGGACTTGGGTATTATTTTTAAAAAATGCTTTTGTGTTATTTCATCTTAAAATGACAGTTTCATCTTTTCATCAGGACATTTGCAAGAATGAGAATATAAAAGGGAAATAGAGTTTCATAATGTGTGAGAACAGAGTGCTGACATGTTTGGCAAGGGGACTCTAATTTGTAGGCATTTTTTTGAGTATGCACCAGTTTGATGATAACCAATAGTAAATTACAAAACTTTCTTTAAATGTTAGTTGGGAAGTTAGACCCTGACTGGAAATTGGTGCTGAGAGGAATAAACCAGATACGACTGCCACTTATTTTGTTTAGTTTTGACAGGGGGTATGTAAATGTGTTTTTATTGTTTGTGAAGAATAGGATCACGTATATATTGTTTTATGAGACTTGCAATGTACATATGTGTGCCACACTGTGACTCTGACTGACAAACTCAAATTTAGGATTACTCAGCAAGACTTTTCCAATCGCAGGATCCCATCTAATGTTGGACACTCCATCATGTTACGTTTAGTACCTTGCCTGCTGTAAACAGTTGAAGGGATATGCTGAGTGATAGAATCTGCCAGTCTATGCGATATATGGTCTAATTTCACACTGGCAATGAAATTCATATACTAAATTATTCATTTGTGTCCTTTTCAATTGATGGTAGCATCCTGCTCGTAGTGAACACCATTTCTGTTGCAATCTTATATGAATTTAATATCAATCAATGCTGATTAATTAGAAATCTGATGTAAGAAATTACTTAAGAATAAGGCAGGAGTTGTGCATAGCTCCCTGTTAGCATGTAATTACACTAGACTGTAGCAACAGCAAATTAGTTTTGATGGGGGTTTTAATTTTCATACAGATTAGGAAAAACAGACATCAGAAAGGTTAATTTTGTGTCCAGGATATTTTTTGCAACAATATGCCCTTTTCCCCCACCAAAGAAGAATACCAACAAAATAAACTCTGCATATTGGTTTTCAACTTATAGTGTTAACTCTGGTCCTCTCTCCAAAAGATGCTATTGGGTTTGCTGAGCATTTCCTGCCTTCATGTTTCTATCTCAGATTTCCAGCATCAACAATACCTTGCTTTTGTGCACAGGCCTATATCAAATTAGATTTACTAATCAGTAAGGATAAGTTAGCAGCTTAGCAGTGCGTGAACATTTATCTAACAGCAATAATTACATGAACAAGCTCAACGTAATATTTCAAAGGGATGTAATGTGATACAACAAAGAAGATGTTATATTTTGCTAAGGCTGACTCCAATGGGGTGATACCAGGACTGGCCAAAGAAAACTTCATAAATCTGTTACAAAAATAGAAATTGCTGGAAAAACTCAACAGGTCTGGCAGCATCTGTGGAAAGAAATCAGAGTTAATGTTTCAGAACTTACGAAGGATCACTTGACATTAACTCTGATTTCTCCCACAGATGCTGTCAGACCTGCTGAGCTTTTTCAGCAATTTCTGTTTTTGTTTCTGATTTACAGCACCTGCAGCTCTTTCAGTTTTTATTTGATTAATCTGTTCATGGGAAAATAATTAGAAGTATTCAAAAGAAATCACGTCATCCTTGAGAATGAGAAAAACCTTTTGGTGTTAGCTAGACAATATGTCATAACCCCCAACCCAAACAGACAGACACACTCAGACAGACACAAACACCCAGATGTACACATGTATTTTGTGGGGTGAATTTGTACTTGCAGAGTTACTTTGTACTTTGCTCAAAAACTGCATGAATTCATGTAAAACTCCGTTATTTCACTTTTTAGATTAGAATCAATCTAAACATCATGGCATAGACAGAGAACACAGGAGGCTAACACCTTCAACATATTGTCTAGCTAACACCAATTGTTACAGTTAACCTGAAAATACAACTTTTTAAAAAGGTTTTGTGATTTACACATGAAAGAAGTGAAACTATCATGGTATTTGAACAGATGAAAAACTCAACAGACAATCAAGGTATTTTTCAATGTACAATTTCAGTTACATCACACTGTAAACTTTTGCTATAAATTCTGTGCCTTATAATTGTGTCCTCCACAACCACCTGATGAACGAGCAGTGCCACTTGGACGTGTTGGACTATAACCTGGTGTTGTGTGATTTTTAACTTTGCCAAAATAGACTGTTTGACAACCAAATAGGTATGAGACAGCATAGCACTGAGAGATAAAAGCAAGCAGTAAAGCTCTACACTTTATGGCGGTTGAGTTCCAGAAGACCACAGCAGTAAGTGACAAAAAAAACAAAGTTGATGGAGAAACTCAATGGATCTGGTTGCATATTTTTGAAAAGAAAGCATCTGAAACGCTAACTCTGCTTTCTGTCATCATAGGTGCTGCAAGACCTGCTGAGTTTATCCAGCAATGTCTGTCTTTGTTTTAGATTTACAACATCCACAGTTCTTTGTTTTACAGTATTGTAATCAGTGATTTTTGCATAAGGCCACTCTAAGACAACAATTCACCAGGACAAAGGACCCGATACCCAGCATGAGCAAAACCAACGTAGTGTACAAAATCCCATGCAAGGACTGTACAAAACACTACATAGGACAAACAGGAAGACAGCTAACAACCCGCATCCATGAACACCAACTAGCCATGAAATGACACAACCAGCTATCTTTAGTAGCCACACACGCAGATGACAAACAACATGAATTTGACTGGGACAACACTACTATTATAGGGCAAGCCAAACAGAGAACAGCTAGGGAATTCCTAGAGGCATGGCACTCATCCACAGATTCTATCAACAAACACATCAACCTGGACCCAATATACCGGCCACTGCAGTGGACAGCAACTGACAACCGGAAGCGGCAGAGACAAACCACTATAAATGCCGGAAGAAACATCACAGAAGCGCTTCACTGGAGGGTCCCAAGCACTGACGATGTCACCTAGAAAGGGGACAAAACGTTTGCAACAAAAACTCCCAGCTCGGCGAACAGAACCACAACAACGAGCACCCGAGCTACAAATCTTCTCCCAAACTTTGATTACCAACTGGCTCTTTTGAGTGTGAAGTACATCTTCGTGAAACTATTATAGTAAAGAAATGAAAAACTTATATTCATATAGTGTTTTTTTCTGACTTTAGGACATCCAAATACATTTTATAACCAGTGATGTTTGCAATGATCTGACGTGTGTGACAATGATGAAACTTTAACAAGGCTATTTTGTCCTTTGTGTTTTTTTTTAAGAGAGGTCATAAAGACAGAGGTCCCGAGGGGTCATGGCAGGGGAGTGCGCAGTTCTCCTAGTTCAGGTTTTTTTTTCCGGTTTGGTTTAGCTGTGGCAGTCACAAGATGTTGGAGTCCAGGAAGATTGCAAGCTTCAGCAAATGATTTTTGACTGACTTTCTCCCTGAAATCTCCCTAGATGTTGTTCCCTCCTGCCTGTAAGAATCCGTGTTTCAATTTGCCTTTTTGCCAATGTGAGTGCTTATGAAGTATTACTGAATTGGAAAAGTTATTTAGTTAATTTGCAGTATCGGGTCAGTTGAGTTTTCCAATAGTCAAGTCATTCTAAATTCTGTTTTATCTTGTTCTTGTTTCAACTGTAGTGTTTAAATAAATTCTGTTTTGTTTAAAGTTGAGTGGTTTGACCAGTTGCATCATACCTGGAATATCCATTCACAGCTGCCTTTGAAGTAGGAAAATGTAAGGGTCTAGGCTACCATCTTAAAATATTTTGAGGCAGTTTGGCCTGGTGCATAATGGGTGAACTCATAGAATTCCTACAGTGTATAAGCAGGCCATTCAGCACTTCAAGGAGGAGAAAGTGAGGACAGCAGATGCTGGAGATCAGAGTCAAGAGTGTGGTGCTGGAAAAGCACAACCTGATTCTTGATGAAGAGCTTATGATCAAAATAGCGATTCTCCTGCTCCTTGGATGCTGCCTGACCGGCTGTGCTTTTCCAGCACCACACTTTCGACGCATTCAGCACTTCAAGTCCACACCAACCCTTCAAAGAGCATCCTATTCAGACCAAACCCCCCCTAGCCTATCCCTGCATTTCCCATGGCTAATCCACTTAACCTGTACAATTTTGGAAGAAAGCCAGAGCACGCAGAGGGGACGCTTGCAGACACGGGGAGAATGTGCAAACTTCACACAGACAATCGCCTGAGCATGGGATTGAACCTGGGTTGCTGGAACTATGAGACAGTAGTGCTAACCACTGAGCCAACACGCCACCCAAGAATGATATTCCTGATGAATGGCTTTTGCCCAAAACGTTGATTTTCCTGCTCCTCGGATGCTGCCTGACCTGCTGTGCTTTTCCAGCACCACTCTAATCTAGACCCAGGAATGATACCTCAACTTCAGCATTTGTTATGAGCTTATACTATACAAATTAGGCCAGTGTTCTCTCAAATTCAGAAGTTTAAGGTGCAATCTGTAAGGATTAGTGTTAGTTTTCAACATAATAAATGGAAAAGACAAAGTTTATAAAGATAAACTACTTCCAGTATTTTGAAGATGTAGAAGTGTACGGTAGCAAGGATTGACTGAAAGCACAGAGTATCCTGAATAATGTCCTAATATATCACTTGGTCGAAACAAATAACTAGAGTTGCATTGCCATGGAACAAAACCAAATTCAAGTTCAGCCAATCAGTTTAAATTATACCCCAGATATCAAAAACCAATCGAATTTGAATTTAGTGTTTTGATTACATCAAACCAATGAAATGATCCAGTGTTTTGGGGTATAAAACCAGACATTTTGAACAGTTAGGGGGAGAACTGCCAAGAAAACCAACTGTTAGCCGAATAGCTCTCTCAAAGTTACCTGTTCGTCTGAAAGACCTGTGAAACAGAATACTGAAGGAAAGATGACAGAGGAACATCTTAGAGGAAGATACAAAGAGAAGATTCAACAGCTGGTTGGTTTTGAAATTTGAATTTCTTTTGTAGAACTTAATCGTGGCTTTTATCAGTGCAGTATTGTAGAGTGGAAGGTAAAAGATAGGTTTAAATGAAAGAAGTTGTAAATAGTTGTTGGTTTTAAAACTCTCTGTTGGACTTAAAGTAAAAATTAACAATTTTATTCTTTAAACATCGTGACCTCTAACATCATTCCTTGCGTCTCGAAATTTAATAGATTATAGGACGAGGTGAGCCTCTCTCTGTGTCAGGTTTAAATTAGCAGAGGAGTTTACCCCATGTCATAACACCACTGAATGGGGATTCTAGGATTAGGGGTATAGTCTGAGAATTAGGGCCAGACCATTCAGGAGAGATGTTAGGAAACACTTCCACACACAAAGGGTGGTAGATATGCAGTGGATGCTAGATAGAGTTGTTAATTTTAAATCTGAGTTGGACGAATTATTATTAAGCAAAGGATGTGGGCCAATGGTGTTATGGCACAGATCAGCCATGAAACTCATTAAATGGCAGAACAGACTCGAGGGGTTGAATGGCCTTCTCCACTTTCAATATTCCTATAAATAATTTTGAATTTTCATTATTGTTGTAATATAGGATTCCACAGCCATTTTGTGCATAGCAGGATCCCATAGACAACAATGAGGTGACAAAAGTCAAGTGATTTTTATAATGTTGTTTATTTGAAGGAAAATTATTAAGCAGGACATGCGGAAAGCTCCCCTGCTCTTCATCAAATGATTTTGTTTTTCCATTTTCCTGGCAAAGTAGGTGGGGGGGCCTTCTGGATGTCTCACCCTCAAGGCAGGATCTGTAATAGGGGACAGAGACATAGAGTCATAGAGATATACAGAGTCGCAAGTGTGGTGCTTGAAAGACACAGCAGGTCAGGCAGCATCTGAGGAGCAGGAGAGTTGATGTTTCGGGCATTAGCCCTTCATCAGGAGTGAGACCCTCATTCCTTATGAAGACCTTATGCCCGAAATGTCAATTCTCCTGCTCCTCGGATGCTGCCTGACCTGCTGTGCTTTTCTAGTACCAAACTCTCGACTCTGCTCTCTAACATCTGCAGTCCTCAGTTTCTGCTCATAGAGCTGTACAGCATGGAAACAGACTCTTTGATCCAACTTGTCCATGCTGACCAGATATCCTAATCTAGTCCCATTTGCCAGCACTTGGCCCATATCACTCTGACCCTTCCTATTCATAAACCCATCCACATGCTTTTTAAATGTTGTAATTGCACCAGCTTCCACCATTTCCTCTGGCAGCTCATTCCATACATGCAACATGCTCTACATGAAAAATTTGCCCTTAGGTCCTTTTTAAATCTTTCCCCCCTCACCGTAAACCTTTGCTCTTTAAATCTGTACTCCCCCACCCCAGGGAAAAGACCTTGTCTATTTACCCTGTCCATGTCCCTCTTGATTTTATAAACCTCTATGAGGTCACTCCCTTAGCCTCCAACAATCCAGGGAAAACAGCCCCAGACTATTCCGCCTCTCCCGATAGCTCAAAGCATCCAACCCGGGCAAAAGAAACCAGAGGCCTGGTGCCGCTCTCATGCTTAGCATCTGGCCCGTTGCCAGCTCCCGAATGGAGCACAGCACACTCCGACACCCTCTGCCCCCACACCTCAATACCCCTGGACCATCAGGCCTCTGTTATTGGGCCCTGTGTCTGGCTGTGCAGCACTCCCTCAGTACTGTGCTGGGAAAATCAACCAAGATTTCTCTGCTCTAGAGTTGAGTCTAAACCCCAAAGCTTTCTGGACTGCAAGTGCCAGCCACTGAACCACAACTAACATTCCTGTATTCTGCAATGGTCTATCCTTACACCCAGCCACGCGAACATTCAGACCGCTCAGCACCCTGGCTATACAGGGTGCACTATCTACAACACATGCCACAACAGCTCAAGATTCTAGCGGATGTGTAAAATGAACTTTTCACATCGAATTGTGGTGATTTGAAATGCATTGTCTGGGAAGCAGCTGAGCACAGGTTCAATAGTAAGTTTCAAAAGGGCATTTACTTGTAATAGGAAAACCATGTCAAGCAATAATGGCGCAAGAGCAGAAGAGTGGGACTAATTGGATAGCTTTTAGAGAGATATGAATGATGGGCTTAATGGCCTGTTGACCAAAGGGGAGAAAAGATGCAATGCATTGAAATAAATACACTGGTCATATTGGAGTTCCATTTCAAGGTGTACAAGAGAGTTCAGACTAATATGTAGCACGTTTTACGATTTTCTTGCCTTCTGGTTCAGTAGTGAATGATTTGACAAAGAAGTCTCATTCGGGAACAAGGCTCAGTGTTAAAATGGAGTCGAGAATGATTTACCTTGTCTCTAAGATCTTCCAGTCTGATGTTATGTAGCTTTGATTGTGTGCAATATGTAAGGGTCTCTGTTCCCTAGAGCTGACAGCCCTCAACTTAATTGAATTCAATTTAAGGCAGAGTTGCAAGGCTCCATTGAATATGGACCACTGCTTGGAACAATTGAAAATAGAATTAGGCACTTTGCAGCTGAGGGAAATATTATCCACAAACATGTTGCTGCAAAACAGAATTACTTCTCGCTATATTTGTTCCTTATTTGCATGGTTGATAGAGCCTGAGAGAATGAGCAAAAAAGAACAAATTTGGGTCTTTATTCATCAGAATACTGCATGTTCAATTTGAAACTCAGGATCCTTTGGGTATTAAATACATTTAAAAATCTGACTAATTATATTTCCATCAATCCAAAGAAGAATTCATTTTAGCTTCAGACGAATAGTAATACACGTGTTGAATAAATCAATTGACATTGAGTTTGTCAGAAATAAAATACTTAATCACGTTGATTTGTGAGCATTAATTACTATTGACATCTTCTCGATCCTTAATGTGTTACAAGATGTTGAATGGCAAAAAGCAGAAATGAAACGATTCTCCTTTTGACATCTTGATGGATGAAGCAAAGCCTGGGTGGCCAGTTTATATCCAGGTTTAGCCCAGATCAAAGCCTGATTTATTCAACACAACAAGGACTGCATGCTAGTCAGATTACAGGTGGGGCACTATGCCAAATTCTGGGGCATCATATAAAGAATGCAGGATGCTGCCAGGGTGGATTGAAGATGAGGAGAGAATGGATTCAGTTAACTGGAGGGGCTGGGAAGTTTGGGGTCACCCTACTTTAGGCAGAGAAAGCTATGTGAAGACATAATAGAGGTGTTCAAAATGATGGGTGTTTGAATGGACTACTTACGTAGGCAGTGGGCTGAATCGTACCAGAAATTGCCTAGGTGTAAAATTTGGTGAGCTTCATGGAATGCTCCTCTCCGTGGAAAGCAGTAGACAGTGGAATGCCTATGGATATTGTTTATATGGGCATCCAGAAGGCATTTGAAAGATTCCCACATAAGAGAATGTTAGCTAAAATAGAAGTGGTGGAATTGAGAGTAATTTACTGCCTTGGCTGGCAATTAGCTGAGCAACAGGTGACAGAAAGTAAAGGTAATAGGTAGGTACTCAAATTGGCAACATGTGACCAGTAGTATTCTATAGGGATCATTGTTAGGGCCTCAATTATTTGTGTAAAAAGTGAGGTCTGCAGATGCTGGAGATCACAGTTGAAAATGTGTTGCTGGTTAAAGCACAGCAGGTCAGGCAGCATCCAAGGAATAGGAAATTCGACGTTTTGGGCATAAGCCCTTCATCAGGAATGAGGAGAGGGTGCCAGGCAGATTAAGATAAAAGGTAGGGAGGAGGGACTTGGAGATGTGATAGGTGGAAGGAGGTCAAGGTGAGGGTGATAGGCCGGATTGGGTGGGGGCGGAGAGGTCAGGAAGAAGATTGCAGGTTAGGAGGGCGGTGCTGAGTTGAGGGAACCGACTGAGACAAGGTGGGGGGAGGGGAAATGAGGAAACTGGAGAAATCGGAGTTCATCCCTTGTGGTTGGAGGGTTCCCAGGCGGAAGATGAGGCGTTCTTCCTCCAACCGTCGTGTTGTTATGTTTTGCCGGTGGAGGAGTCCAAGGACCTGCATGTCCTCGGTGGAGTGGGAGGGAGAGTTAAAGTGTTGAGCCATGGGGTGGTTGGGTTGGTTGGATAATGGCATAGAAAGTCATAGATACAAATCTGCTGATGTCAAAGTTAGATGGCATTGTAGACAGTGTAGATGGTAGCATAAAATCACAAAGAAATATTGCTAGATGAGGTGAATGGGCAAAACTGTGGCAGATGGAGCTCAATATAAGCAAGTGTGAGGTTATCCATTTTTGACCAAAATAGAATAGATCAGGATATTTTCTAGATGGCACAAAGTTGAATACAATTGATGTCTTGATGAGGTTCAGGAGCATAGATATTTAAAATGTAATGACAAGTGCAAGAAATAATCAAGAAAACTAATGGAATGCTGGTCTTTATATCTAGAGTCCTGGAGAACAAGGATGGAAGAGTTACGCTACAATTATACAAATCTCTGGTTAGACCTTACTAGGAATACTGTGAGCAAATCTGGGTACCACACCTGAGGAAAGATATATTGGCCTTGGAGGGAGTACAATGCAAGGGTTACAAAAATGAAATCTGGATTTCAGATGTTAAGTTAGAGGAGAGGTTACATAAATTAGGCCTGTTTTCTCCAGAATTGAGAAAGTTAAAGGGTGATCTGATTGAGGTCTTCAAGATGGGGTAGATAAAAATAAACTATTTCCACTGGTGGGGGATTCCAGAATTAGGGGCCATCGCCTGAGAAGTAGGAACAGACTGTTCAGGGAGAGATGTTAGGAAACACATTCACAAACGAAACGTGGTAGATGTGTGGAACTGTCTTCCACAAGTGGCAATGGATGACAGATTAGTTGTTAGTTTTAGATGAGATAGATACATTTTTGTTGAGCAAAAGCATTAAGGGATATGGACCAAAGACAAGTACATGATGTTAGACAGCAATCAGCACCAATCTCATTGAATGATGGAACAGACTCTAAGGGCTGAATGGCATTTTACTGTTCCTATGTGATCTATAGCAGTCTCTTTTGTTCCAAATTCCCAAACCCACCTCATCAACTATACACCACGTTGCTATGGCACCTCACTCATTGTACTCTCCCATTCCCCGCAGGCAGAAGCACTAACTACTGGCTGGAGCTCTCAGGATTCCTAGTGGGAATGCCAACTGTAGGGCCCAGCTATACATAAAGTCAAGTGCTGGCGCTCGCAGTTCATCTGCACAGTTCATTTTATTTGCCCTGGATATGTCAAGCAGAGGAATTGGCACCCCCTACTTTGCGAAAAGGGACCTGGAAGTCCTGCTGGACACTGCCCATGGACCATGCTCTGACATATTGGGGATCCAATGGCCTAGTGTTATTATTGCTGGACTGTTAATCCAGAGACCCAGATAACTTTCCAGTTTTGAATCCTGCCATGGCAGATGGTGGAATTTGAATTCAATAGAAATCTGGAATTAAGAATCTACCAATGACCATGAATCCATTGTCAACTGTTGGAAAAAACCATCTGCTTCACTAATGTCCTATAGGAAGGGAAACTGTCATCCTTACTTGGTCTGGTTTATATGTGACTCCAAACCCACAGCAATGTGCTTAGCTCCTAACTGCTCTCTGGGCAATTAGGGATGGGCAATAAATGTTGCCTAGTCAGTGATGCCCTCATCCCATGAATGAATAAAGAAAATTAAAGCTGATGAATGTCCAGTGGAGCAAGAGGCAAGGTGGAATCAGCTCTCATCCCCATGTTGGGAATGTTGGCCAGCTAGTTCCTATGTGATGGAATGGGAGAACAGGAAACTGAATATCAGTGACGTGAGGATATAATATTGAGGATGTTAATGCATACTAATTGGCCTCACAACACACACTTGCAAGAACCTCCTCTTGCCATTCAATACACAGTTGGAAACTATGACTCTTCATTTACTCTTGACAGCAGGAAGCTCCTCACTGGTCATCTCACTTAATTCTCCCAACTATCTGCTCAACACCTAATTATTTTGTGGTTGGCATGATTCTGCAGATTTAAAAGCATGGGGAGCTTTGTAGTGAGTAGATATGATCTAGACAGGCCAATCTGAGTGAATCATATTGCCTGAAAGGATGGTGAAAAGCAGATTCATTAGTGCATTTAAAAACAACACTAAGATCCCTCAGTTCTCCCACCTGACATTGGTTGAGCAGGTCAGGCAGCATCCGAGGAGCAGGAGAGTTGATGTTTCAGGCCGTATTTCCACCGCCACACTCTCAACTCTGATCTCAGCATGTGATTAGATTCTCTACAGTATGAAAACAGGCCCTTCAGCCCAACAAGTCCACACCGACCCTCCGAAGAGTAGCCCACCCTGACCCTTTCCCTTTCCTTATATTTACCTCTAACTAATGCACCTAACACTATGGGCAAATTAGCATGGCCAAGTCACCTGACCTGCACATCTTTGGATTGTGGGAGGAAACCCACACAGACACGGGGAGAATGTGCAAACTCTATGCAGACA
Organism: Hemiscyllium ocellatum; assembly: GCF_020745735.1. NCBI lineage: Eukaryota > Metazoa > Chordata > Chondrichthyes > Orectolobiformes > Hemiscylliidae > Hemiscyllium > Hemiscyllium ocellatum. Next base: position 92,475,258 of record NC_083412.1, on the reverse strand, counting down.
GTCACCCAACACAGGAATCCAACCCAGGTCCATAGCGCTGTGAGGCAGCTGTGTTAACCACTGAGCAACCATGCAGATAGATTCTATTTTGCTCAAAAGGTGCAGAACCTGCAGCCAGTCAATCCATGTAATACTTTATAAATTCCACTTTGGAAATAGAACCAGTCTGACTCGAGATTAGGACACAGACGATCACTAACCTCACATTGTCTGAACTTTAATGCATTGTCTGAGCTAACTTGTCACCTTTTGTTATAAAACCTTAAGTTATCTTGAGCATTTGACTTGCAAGATGTTCTGGGATTTACATATTAAAGAACCAAAACCAGCAAACCCATTCTAAAAGATGGAAGACTTAACAATCTAGGTTTGTTCAATGTATCGTTGTATCACTGTAATTTTTTACTATGAACTCTGTGTCTTATGGTCCTACTCCACATATACCTGATAAACAAGCAGCGCTTCAAAAGCTAGTGCTTCCAAATAAACCTATTGGATTATAACCTGGTGTTGTGTGATTTTTAACTTTGTCCATCCCATTCCAACACTGGCTCCTCCAAATCAAATAAATAAGTTAGGGGCAGCCTAAAGTCACAATCTCAATGTAAGATCTGAACTAAAGTGAATGCCATTGTCAGTTCTTCTTCCAGAGAATAGTTGCCCTCACCCTCACCTCAGACCAAGCTGTGGTCTCATACAGTGAATGCTGATTTATTGACGTACCTTACTGGGGTGTAGGTCACCGCATACAAAAGGTAGGAGCTGCATCGGGTTACACAGTGTCTGAGAGATCTTTTGGACTAGTTTTAATAATTTTTCAGGTTTTGTTTCTGTAATTATCTTTTTATTAATCTGTTTTCTATCGCCTTTCAGAGAAGTTCACAGCATTTCATTATATGCGGATTATGATAGATAGAGCGTTATGTTGTGTTGGATGGATCAATGAGCCTTTTCATTTCTCTTTCCATTGTTGTTATATTTGTATATGACTGGAACAAAGAGGGGAAACTAACTTCACCTTGTTTTCACCGACAAGTCTCTCACTTGTTAAATCAAGAAAAAACATCAACTACTCTGGTTGTGTAGGGGAATAGAAGGAATGAAAATAATTGACCTCAAATCATTTCTTTTGTTCAAAATAATTAACATATTTAAGTGATAATTCTTGTGTGCAAGATAAATGCAGAAATTGTTCAGGCACAAATTAACAAATTAGAAAAACACAGATAATAGAACAATGGCCTTGCAGTTTTCTGCAGATGTCTGTTTCTGATCTCAGCGTACCTGCCTTTCACAACAGCTTGATACAACCGAGTGACTTGCTCAATCATTTCTGAGATCAGGAGCTGGGGCATAATATTTAGGAGCAGGGAAGTCTTGTTACAACTTTCTAAAACATTGGTTATAGAGTCATAGAGATGTACAGCATGGAAACATACCCTTCGGTCCAACCCTTCCATGCTGACCGGACACCCCAACACAATCTAGTCCCACCAGTCACGTGCTGTTCTGATTGCCACACTATCAGAAGGGTGTGATCTCACTGAAGAGGGTACAAAGGAGATTCACCAGGATATTGTCTGGGATGGAACGTGTCAGATATGAGGAGAGTCTGGATAGGCTGTGTTTGTTTTCCTAGGAGCAGAGGAGGCTGATTGTAGTATATGAAATTATGAGATGCAGAGATAGGGGATTGAGAGAACCTTTTCCTCATGCCAGACTTGTCTAAGACCAGGATGCATAAATTTAAGATCAGGAGTAAGTGGTTAACAGAGGATCTGAGGAAAAGAGTTTCCATCCAGAGGGTGGTAGAAATATGGAATGTGTTGGCTGAGAGGGTGTTGGAGGCAGGTACTCTCACAACATTTAAGCAGCATCTGGATGAGCATTTAAAATGCCAGGGCAGAGTAGGCTATGAGCCAAATGCAGGTAAATGTGATGAATGTAGTTTGGTGTTTGTTGGTCAGCATTGATAGGGTGGGCCGATAGGGCTGTGTCTATGCTGTAGGAATCTCTATGACCCTAAGGGTCAATCACATTGCTCTGAGTCTGCTGTCTCATGTAGACACGGCTGATTAAGGATGGCAGGATTCCTTCCCTAAGAGACAGTCACGAACTCACGGGATTTCATGACATTTTAGTTGCTCTATGATAACCAGAATTAATATTAGCCTTTTTATTATTCAATTCAATGATTTCAAATTCCCTAGCTGTTGTCGTGGGATTTGAACGTCGATGTCTGAAATTATTAGTCTAAATTCCTAGATTATAAATCCAGTAACATTGCAATTATGTCACCACCATGCTTTCAAGGCTAATTAGAGATGGGAAATCTATGCTGGTCCATGATCGCTTGTGTTCCATGAAACAATAAAAATATAATTATCACCGTTCAAATTGAAGAATAAGTTTTTCATGCACAAAGAACATAGGACTAGGAATGTATGAAGAGGAGAAGGCCATTCAGCCCATCGAGCCGAACTCACCAATCAATTAGATCATGGCTGTTTTTCTATCTCAACATTACATTCCTGGTCAAACTCCTTATCCCTTCATTCCATCAGTCTCCAGAAACCTATTGATTTTGATTCTGAACATATTCAATGATTGAGCATCCACAACTCTCTGAATTAAATGATTCTATAGATTAATAAAGGAATCGAAAATCATGGGAGAAGGCAGGAGAATGGGTTTGAGGAACATAACAGCTATGATCAAATGCTGAAACAGACTCAACGGGCTGAATGGCCTAATCCTGCTCCTAATATTTTATGGTCATCTGCAACATTTGAAACATTCAAGCTTCAGAAATGATAGGTTTTGTGAAGGAGGGCTATCAAGAGATAGAGACCATAGCAGGATATATGTAATGGATCAGACATGATCTGACTGAATGGAGGAGTAGGTTTCATGGTTTGAATAGTATTGATGCCATGATTAATGTGACTATGTTACCTTTCCACTGACATAACCCACATCACCTCTGGAGAGGTGCGTCAAATTAGGGAATTAATTGGAGAAAGGCCAAAGAAATTGTGCAGGATCAGGATGGGATGGAAGCAAGGATGTTAAGCCTTGGAATCCTTTTCACTCACCCACTTTCTCCTGAGAGCTGGCTGGAGAGATGTTTATTCATCTAATGCTTGACTTAAGTGACCATTCTTCATGTGTTAGCCAAAGCAGGGTTTATTAAGCTACTCAACCTTAGACCACATGACTAAGCCTACTTCTTCTTTGAACCAGCCACTGTGACCCAATGGGGTCACAAGGAGCTACACACTGATGTTCCTCAGTCTAGTGGGGGTGGGGGGGAGGCACACTGATGGCTGTGTTTTGCTTCTTCATTACTGATCTGGATGGACTCATCTAACGCAAGCCAGACCTGGCTCAGCATAAAGGAGATATGGCATTGACTGAGAGAAGTGTTTGTTGTTGTGGAAGAATAAGCTGAGAATAAAAAGGTCATAAGAAATAGGAACAGGAGCAGCCATTTGGCTCCTCAAGTCTGTTCCATCATTCAGTGGGATCATGGCTGATCCAATATTCCTTATGTCAACTTGCTCGCATTTCCCTGTAACCATTGACCAGACTAATGACGAATCTATCTATGTCAGCCTTAAATATACACAAGGACTCTGTCCCCACAGCTCTCTGTGGCAAAGAGTTGCAAAGACTCAGAACTCTCTGGGAGAAGAAATTCCTCCCCATCGTTCTCTTAAATTGGAGCCCCTTAATTCTGAGACTAAGAATGCTTCCTCTTCCCATTCCATTACTTCCCAGGATATATGGTGAAAATCCAACTTGTGGTGGTGCAAATGTGGATACTGTTGCTGTGTTGCTTTTTATGGCATTAATTCAAGTTGACAGTAGGTTGAAATGTAAATGAGTCACAAAGTTTTCTTGGTTTTCTTGCTGAGACAAAAAACTTACAAACAACAATCTTTGTCAGTACCGAACTTGAATATCACTGAGATAGGAATTTACTGTCAAAGCTTTTTTTTGTTTTGAATTCGTCAGGACTGATGCAAGAATGCCAAATCTTGAAGGCAGTTGTAATGTTTCCTGAATTTGAAAAGGGGCTTGATTGGTTGGGATGTTGACTCTGATTGGTTGAGTGTTTGTAATGGAAACTGCATCATCGAACCATTGTCTCCTTCACTTTTTGGCCCCACATTAAAAGCTTTGTCAGCTCGTGCCTGTAACTGCATGTATCAATTTGTCTCAACTGTTAAATTTAATGTTGATCTTGCTGTTTGTGCACCTTCTCTGCAGCTGTAATGTTGCATTTCTTGCTCTGCTCTATTATTCTTCTGCACTTTGTATGATCTGATCTGCCTATAATGCATGCCAAACAAAACTTTTCACAGTCTCTAGATACATGTGACAATAATAAATCAAATCAAGTGAGATGCAAGTTATGTTAACTTCTGTTGACATAAGTACAGGCAGTGTGATCTGAGTCTGTATGCAAGTCAATTTATACGCAAGTCTGACCACAATGGAAGACAATATAATGGGGCCATTCATAACCATAGGAGATGTTCATATCTCAGATCTTTAAACATGCACTACTATTTGAGTTCACATTCATATGTACATACATTTATAAGTACACTGTTCGTAAATGGTGGACTTTCTACACAAGTAATTCTTCTGCAATGCAGAAACTCTGGAGCAGTGCTTCATAATGTGATGTGGTTAGAGTACTCTCAAATCTAAATCAGAAATTTCTCTCTCAGGGGTTTCAGTATAAAACCAAAAGTGACTCTCCAACTGAATAAACACTGCACATTTGGAAGGACTGATAAGGCATTAAACTGAGACTAGGTCTGCCCTTCTAGGATATTTAAAAGATCACACAACACTACTTAGAAGACAGGCAGGGGAATTCTGATTCACACATCAATAAGTCAGATTATCTGGTTATCTTCTATAGAAACTAGCAGCAGGGGTAGTCAGCTTGGCCCTATGAGACTGCTCCACCATTCAGTTTGAGAATGGCTGATCCGTTATATCAACACCATATTCCTGCTTTTTCTCTGTACACTTGATGTCTTTTGTTCCTTCTGTGAGGTTTGCCATGTGTGATTAATGATCTTGTGTCCTGAATTAAAACCATCACCTTTGACTTCATCAGTTGCAAAGCTTGCTGGGAGATCCAGAGGAGAAGATTGTGGTTTGATGGTGACAAATTTGACACATTTGTTACAGGAATGTAGGGCTGAGAGAGAAGAGTAGGTCACATGACCCTATGTCATTCAATAAGATACTACTGTCCAAACCTGAGCCTTCTAGGCCCAGTGCTGCTGAAGACTAGAAGGCAAGACCTTTTGTAGCCTATTCCAGTAAGAGTGCACAGCCCTCCATCAGCTACACTGATGGAGCTAGCATAGTTTGCAGCACCAACAATGGCACACTGATGATAGGCGTGAAGGGGATTCACAAGGGTATTTAGCTAACTTCTTCATGGATTATTTGATGAATCCATTGATAAAAATTGACTTTGGGTTGGTAGTTTTGTGGTATCTTTTATTTTGGTGAATGCTATGTTAATCAGAGACACAAAAGAGGGAACTTGTATGAGTGCAGTACAATAGAGATTGGGGTAATGTCAGTGGGAACTGTTAAGTGATTACAGCCAACTTGTCATGGCAGGATCTTTCAGTTGCTTCCACCTTTCATTTTCTGTTTCATTCTCTCCCTTCTCCTCCTCATCTGTTTGAAACATGGAAAGGACAGCGTGCAGGTTCATAGTTCCATGTAAGTGGAGTCCCAGGGAGACAGGATAGTGAAGAAGGCATTTGGTACACTTGCCTTTATTGTCAGCGCACGGAGTATAGAAGTTGGGAGGTCATGTTGCAGCTGTACAGGACATTGGTTAGGCCACTTTTGGAATACTGCATGCAATTCTGGTCTCCCTGTCCCTGGGATAGGGGACAGATGTTGTTGAATTTGGAAGAGTTCAGAAAAGGTTTACAAGGATGTTGCCAGGATTGGAGGGTTTGAGCTATGGGGAGAGGCTGAATTGACTGAGGCTTGTTTCCCTGGAGTGTGGAGGCTGAGGGGTGACCTTATAGAGGTTTATAAAATCATGAGGGGCATGGATAGGGTAAATAGCCAAGATCTTTTTCCCAGGGCAGAGGAATCCAAAACTAGAGGGCATGGGTTTAATGTGAGAGGTGAAAGATTTAAAAAGGACCTAAGGGACAACTTTTTCACGCAGAGGATGATGCGTGTACAGAATGAACTGTCCGATGAAGGATGGAGGCTGGTACAATTAAGACATTTAAAAGGCATCTAGATGGGTACATGAATAGGCAGGTTTTTGAGTGTTATGGGTCAAATGCTGGCAAATGGAACTAGATTAGTTTAGGACATCTGGTCAGCATGGATGAGTTGGACCAAAGGGTCTGTTCATGTGCTGTACATCTCTATGACTATGCCCTCATAATGGCAAGGTTAAATAGGAGAGAGTAGATTATGAAGGAGCTCTGTTAATCCTGCATGGCTGCTCCAGAGTCATTCCAATGATGTTTCACATGAGTTCATGACTCTCTTTGTATACTGGGTCATGTGTGGTCGGGCTATGTGCCTGAACAGATGAGTCAGCAGACAGACCCTAACATCCAGCAATGAATCTCTGGCTTGACAGAGTGACTCAAATAATGAAGAAATGGTAGACTTCGGCAGAAAGTAAGTATGATGAGAGTTCTCAGAATAATGGATATTCACTTGTAGGATCTGCTGAATGTGGCCACCTGTTATCCAGACATTCAGCGAGTGGGTCTTTTTTGTGGTTGAGGCACTTGTTAGTTGCAGCATTTGAAAGTTATGTGTGTGTATTTGATGGGCACTCAGCATGAGAGGGAATCTCCCTATCCTTGTTATACTACTATCAGCTCCGCTTTTATTCACACTTCACTGTTGTGGGGTGACCCAACTCAAATCAAGTTTGCAACTTGAATTGTCAATGAGGATTCTCTAGGTGTCCCATTGAAACACTGACAAAAAGTGGTGGAGAAACAGTTGAGCAGTTCATCAACTTCACTAACACATTCCACCCTGATCTTAAGTTCACCTGGACCATCTCGGACACCTCCCTTCCCTTCCTGAACTTCTCCATCTCCATTAACGGAGACAGACTCAACATGAACTTCTACTGCAAACCCTCCAACTCCCACAGCTACCTGGGCTCCACCTCTTTGCACCCTACCTCCTGTAAAAATGCTATCCCTTATTCCCAATTCCTCCGCTCGGCCGCATCTGCTCCCAGAAGGACCAGTTCCACCACAGAACATACCAGATGGCCTCCTTCTTCAAAGACTGGAATTTCCCCTCCCACGTGGGTGATGATGCCCTCCAGTGCATCTTGTCCACTTCCCTCACCTTCGCCCTCGACCCCCACACCTCCAACTGCAACAAGGACAGAAACCGCCTGCCCCCCCCCCCCGGGTCCTCAGTTTCCACCCCATCAACCTCCAGATACATTGCATCATCCTCTGCCATCTACAAATAGACTCTACCAGCAGGGATCTATTTCCCTCCACACCCCTATTCATGTTCCATAAAGATCATTCCCTCCATGACTCTCTTGTTAGGTCAACGCTCCCCCCCTCCCCCCCCCCCACTGCCCACCAACCCACCATCCCCTCCCAGCACCTTCCCCTGCCACCGCAAGAATTGCTAAATCTGCACCTACACCTCCCCTCTCACCTCAGTCCAAGGCGCCAAAGGAGCCTTCCACATTCATCAGAGCTTTACCTGCACTTCCAGAGACGTCATTTACTGTGTCCGTTGCTCCCGATGTGGTCTCCTCTATGTTGGGGAGACAGGATGCCTACTTGCGGAACACTTTAGACAACATCTCCGGGACACACACAAAACAACCTCACTGCCCAGTGGCTGAACACTTTAACTCCTCCTCCCACCCCCCCCCCCAAAGACATGCAGGTCCTGGACCTCCTTCATCACCACTCCCTAACCACCTGAAGCCTGGAGGAAGAACATCTCATTTTCTGCCTCGAGATCCTACAACCACATGGAATTAATGTGGGTTTCAGTAGTTTCCTCATTTCCCCTTGTCCCACCTTATCCCAGTCTCAAGCCTCCAACTCAGCATCGCCCTCTTGACTTGTCCATCCTCCTTCCCACCTATCCACTTCACCCTCCTCTCCAACCTATCACCATCACCCTTCACCTTTATCTACCTATCACATTCCCAGCTACCTTCCCCCCAACCCCCCCACCCCTCCCATTGTGAATTCTCCTGCTCCTCGGATGCTGCCTCACCGGCTGTGCTTTTGAGCATCACACACTCGATTCTGATCTCTAGCACCTGCAGTCCTCACATTCTCCAAACATTTATTTCACTCAAACATAGAAGATAGGAGCAATGATAGGCTATTAGAGCCTACTCAGTGTGATCATGGCTGATCATTGAACTAATCCTGAGTCAAGAGTCTGTTGCTGGGAAAGCACATCAGGTCAGGCAGCAACCAAGAAGCAGGAGAATTAACATTTCGGGCATAAGCCCTTCATCAGGAGTGAGCCCTTCTTCGTTGAACTAATCCTGCCCTCCTCCAATAACCACAAAAACTAAGTTTGCCTCTTTGGTGTTTAGTATGCATGCCATTATTGGTCACTGCATTGAATATAAGAGTTGTAATGTCATGTTACAGCTATACAGGACATTTGTGAATGCCACTTTTGGAAAACTGCCTGCAATTCTGGTTTCCCTGCTATTGGAAGGATGTTGCGAAAGTTCAGAAAAGATTAACGAGAATGTTGCCAGGGTTGGAGGGTTTGAGCTAAAGGGAGAGGCTGAGCAGGCTGGGACTGTTTTCTCTGGAGAGTTGAAGGCTGAGGTGTGACCTTCTATAGGTTTATAAAATCATGAGGGTCTGGTTAGGGTCAAAAGACAAGGTCTTTTCCCCAGGTTAGAGGAAGTCTGGAACTAGAGAATATAGGTTTAAGGTGAGAGTGGAAAGATTTAAAAGGGACCTAAGGGGCAATGTTTTTACACAGAGGGTGGTGTGTTTATTGAATGAACTGTCAGAGAAAGTGGTATTTAAAAGGCATCTGGATTGGTATATGAATAAGAAAGGTTTAGAGGGATATGCGCTAAATGCTGGCAAATGGGACTAGATTGGGTTGGGATACCTAGTTAGCATGGTCGAGTTGGACCGAAGGGTCTGTTTCTGTGCTGTGCATCTCTATGATTCTGTGACTGTGTAACTGCTAATGGGAGATTGCATTCAGGGTCCAGAGGATTCTACTCTGGAACCCTTGATCCTGTGTCTATGGGTTGCACTGAATCCATTGTTATTTATGTAGTATTTGAAGATTTAATCCTATTAACTCAGCTGCCCATGGGTGTTCCCCCATCATTACTGTGCTCATGGAATTTAATTGGCTTCCAAGTAAGCAAAGTCTTAGTTTTCAAATCCCTTTATTGACTTGCTCTTCCCTATCTCTATAATCTCCACCTTGGCCACAAATCTCTCAAGATATCTGTGCTCCTCCAATTCTGACCTCTGTGAGTTCACATAAGTGTTCCAATGTTGTTGATTGTGCCTTCAGGTGACTAGGCCCCAAGCTCCACAGTTCTCTCTGTAGACTCCTCTGCCTCTCTACCATCCTTATCAACTTTAAGACTCACCTTATAACTGGCCTTTTTTGACCAGGTTTTTGGACATCTCACCAGATATCGCCTTAGGTGAGTTGGTGTCTTATTTGTGTTTCTTAAGAATAGCAGAACATAAGAACCAGGAGCAGGAGTACAGCCTGCTCCGCCATTCGATAAGATCATGGCTGATCTTTTTGTGGACTCAGGTCCATTTACCTGCCCTCTCACCATAAACCTTAATTCCTTTACTGTTCCAAAACCTATCTATTGTTGCCTTAAAAACATTCAATGAGGAAGCCTCAACTGCTTCACTGGGCAGGGAATTCCACAGATTCACAACCCTTTGGGTGAAGAAGTTCCTCCTCAACTCAGTCTTAAATCTGCTCTCCCTGATTTTTGAGGCTGTGACCCCTAGTTCCAGTGGAAATAACCTCCTTGGTTTTATTTATTCCCTTCAAAATTTGATGTGTTTCTATAAGATCCCTCCTTATTCTTCTAAATTCCAATGAGTATAATCCCAGTCTGTTTAATCTCTCCTCATTAGCCAATCCTCTCAACTCTGGGATCAACCGAGTGAGTCCCACTGCACCCCCTCCAGTGAGAATACATCCTTTCTCAATTTAGGAGACTAAAACTATATACAGTACTCCAGGTGTGGCCTCTCCTTCACCATCTTATACAGCTGCAGCAAAATCTCCCAGATTTTAAATTCCATCCCTTGAATAATGAAGGACAATATTTCATTTGCTTTCTTACATCTGCTGCACCTGCAAGCCAACTTTTTGTGATTCATACACAGACATTCAGATCCCTTTGTACAGCAGAATGCTGCGATTTTTCACCATTTAAATAATAATCTATTTCACTATCATTCCTACCAAAAAGGATGATTTCACATTTACCAGCATTGTACTCCATTTGCCGGATCCTTACCTACTTTTATAGATTAGATTAGATTACTTACAGTGTGGAAACAGGCCCTTTGGCCCAACAAGTCCACACCGACCCGCCGAAGCGCAACCCACCCATACCCATACATTTACCCCTTACCTAACACTACGGGCAATTTAGCATGGCCAATTCACCTGACCCGCACATCTTTGGACTGTGGGAGGAAACCGGAGCACCCGGAGGAAACCCACGCAGACACGGGGAGAACGTGCAAACTCCACACAGACAGTCGCCTGAGGCGGGAATTGAACCCTGTTCTCTGGCGCTGTGAGGCAGCAGTGCTAACCACTGTTGCCACCGTGCCGCCCACTTGTTTAACCTATTTATATTCCTCTTCAGGCTTTCAGTTATGATAGTCCTGTGAAGTGCCTTGGGATGCTTTACCTTGGGAAGTGTGCTGTATGAATATAAATTATTGTTGTCATTAATAGTATTCTGAAAGGAAGCCTTATCAAAAAAGGGAACCTGGAATTAAGAAAACAGAGTCTGGAATTAGCAGTCAGCTAATGACCACGAAACCATTGATGGTTGTCAGGAAAAACTCATCTAGTTCACTAATATACTTTAGGGAAGGAAATCTGCCATCCTTACCTGGTCTGGCCTACATATGATTCAGACCCACAGCACTGTGGTTGATTCTTCACTGTCCTCTGGCAAATAGGAATGGACAATAAATGCTAGTGTAGCCAGCAATGTCTATATCCCGTGACTGAATAATAGAAAGAAAATGAGGATTCACTAGTGACTGGGTTTGGAGGTATATACTTGTATGCTCTGTATTTCTGCAAATAAAAGCCTATGAAAGTGTATGAAAAATGGGCTTCCATTCTATCCTTCACCACCAGGCTTTCTGGAATAGATTGTGCAGGTCCCTTGTCTAATGTACTATCCGTGGGGAGCTATTTTTCTCTCATTTCTGTTTCTTTTATGATTTGCTTCATCTGAACAGCGAAAGAAAATTCACAATGCAAGGAAATAATTTCTGGCAAATGTGCTTCCCTGATGTAATTTATGTAATTGACACTTAGAGCTACTGGGTATCATGGCTAATAGATGGATGTCAATGAGTTGCAGAGCAGTAATTCAGTTGAGTCATTCTGATAACGTGATAAACCAGAAGTGCGTGGTTTCATCAGCTCGTGCACATCTTCAGGCCCTGGAATGGAATAGCTGTCTTCAACTCATTTACTGGCATTATTAATATATAGCATTGGATTCTCATCCCCTAATACACCATGACTGAAATTTGCTTTATTGGGTGACTTCTGAGTCTCTGGGCCTCTGATCATTTAACTTCTTCCTTATGAGAGATGGTGCCTGGGTGAATCACTGACTGCAGATGTCAGAGCTTTATATCAAGGGCATAGAGGCTATAACACAATCATGGTCAGACTTCTAATTCCAGATTTTTATTGAATTCACAATTACATTGCATTTGAATGTGGGTCCCCAAAACATTATCTGTTCAGCAACTACAGCACAAAGCCATCACCTTCTCCCATTTGTTGCTCTAAAACTGTGTCTACAAATCTTCTGGAAGTGGCCTGTCATTTTTCATACATACTCAATGTTCTGCCATTATTGGGCTCCTTTTGTTGTAGTGAAGACTTTTTTTATTGCACAGTATTGAAACTGATTGCTCATCTCTGTCACTGGGCCTACTGTTTGTGTTAACTTGTGATGTGTGTCTTTGGAGTGTTTATTTCTTGGAAACTGGAGAGATTTTATTGTTCTGCTGGGGTCAGATTGACCACTTTTGCTCAGGATTTGTCTGTGAGAGTTTGTGGTTTCTGCCTCCATCACACTTTGAATGGTTTTGTCCAAAACCAAAGCTTCCTTAGGCTGTAATAATCTGGCAAAGTCTTATTAGTAATTCCCGCAACAATTCTGTCTTTTCTGAATTTTGAGTTCAAAGTTCCATAGTCACAGTTTTCCACTGAACTGCAGACCTTATTAATAAAATTATTTGAGTTCCACTGGACACTGAGTTCTTCTGATGAAACTTTCCATTTGAAGAATGTTATTTTCCCTCAGATAACAGTAATTACCAAAAGCTTTCAGAACATCTTCAAAGTGAGTTAAAATGATATGTACAAGAAACAAGGATGAAGTGAGGAAAAACCTTTTCACTCAGTGAACAGTTTGGATGTGGAATGCATTGCTGGAAGTGTGACGGAGGTAGATTCAATTGAGGCACTGAGGAAGGCATTGGATGATTATTTGGAATAAAAATAATGTGCGAGTGTATGGGGAGTAAACAACAGATTTGCACGAAATAATGATACTCATTTAATAAGTTGGGTCTGGCATATGGGCCAAATGGCCTCCTTCTGCATTATAATACTTCTGTGATTCTGTGAAAAGAATCAATGTCCTTTTTAAAATATAATTCAGTGATAGTGTGCTTATAACGTCTGCATTATCTGCAATGCTGTTTTTGCATGTTCGGCTTAGTATTACGTATTTAATTTTGAAGCAACTTTGTATCTTAAGGAAATGTTTTCACTCCAAAGAATGCCCCACCCACGCTCCTTCTCCCACCCTATTATTCTACACTTCAGAGGGTCGGTGTGGACTTGTTGGGCTGTTGAGCCTATTCCCATACTGTAGACAATCTAATCTAATGTGCAAACTTCACACAGACAGTCGTCCGAGGCTGGAATTGAACCCAGCTCTCTGGCACTGTGAGACAGCGATGCTAACCACTGAGCCACTGTGCCACCCAATTCGAGATGAGTAAATTATAAAGGAAGTATTCAGTGAACGGCATGAGACTAGCAAGTTCTGTGAAGCAAAGGGACCTCGGAGTGTTTGCCTGAAGGTGGAAGGGCGTGTTGATAGATCGGTGAAAAAGACGTTGGGACATTTGCCTTTAAAGCTTAGATTACCAAAAGCAGGGAAGTCACATTGCAGTTGTATAGAACTTTGGTGAGTCCATAACTAGAGTACTGAGTTCTGGTCACCACACAATATGAAGGATGTGATTACACTGGAGGTGGTGCAGAAGAGATTCACCAAGATGTTGCCTGGGATGGAAAATTTAAGCAACGGGAAAGTTTGGATAAGCTTGGGTTGTTTTTGTTGGAACAGAGAAAATTGAGGGATGATTTGATTGAGGTGTGCAAGATTATGAGGGACCTTGACAGAGTAGATATGAAACAGCTGTTACCCTGTGTTGAAGAGTCAGTCACAAGAGAACACAGGTTCAAGGTAAGGGGTAAAAAGTTTTGGGTGGGGGGGGCTGATATGAGGAAAAACCCTTTTACACAGTGGGTAGTGACAGTCTGCAGTGTGCTACCTGGGAGGCAGGTAGAGTTGAGTTGTCTCACATTCTACAGGAAGTACTTGGGTGAGCACTTGGCACATCATTCAAGATTTGGAGGTGCTGGTGTTAGACTGGGGTGTACAAAGTTAAAAATCACATGATTAAGGAGCAACGCTCTGAAAGTTAGTGCTTCCAAGTAAACCTGTTGGACTATAACCTGGTGTTGTGTAATAATCAAGGCTATGGCCAAGTGCTGGTAATTGGGATGAGCCTAAGGTCAAGTGTCTCTCATGTTGGCACAGGCTCGATAGACTGAATGGCCTTTTCTGCACTGTTTGATTCTGTACTATGTTTCTGAGGTGTCTAATCCTGTGTTCTGTCTGGCCCATCTCCGACATTAAATCTTTGAAATAGCATTAATTCTCACGTCATTTCTTCTTAATAAGATTATTTACCCTACTACACAATTCTTTAACTTGCAACACCTAAATGCTGTTTGTCATCTGCAGACATTGTGGCTTTTAAACTTGCAGTATCTCAATGCTGCTATGAATCTCCTTGTTTTCTAGCATCGTCAAACTTTAAGACTCTGAGTTATAGCAATGTTGTGTGATTATCATCTAATAGAAAATCTAAATCGGTTTTCTGGTGACAAGTAGTAGTTTACTTATTTTAACCTTTAATTTCAGTTATGTAGCAATCTGTGTCTCCGTACTGCTTGCTGGGGACTTTCAACTACATCTTTTGATCAAGATGGTGTCTTCCTGCTTCCTTCAGACAAAAATAGAGCTTTCCTTACATTCTGCAGCCTAAGTCAATGTATTCCATCTGTTCATGAAAAGAAAGCGTTTTCATGCTTTTCATGGACCAAAATACAATGCCTTTCTCTTTTCCCAATTTTTGAAACAAATTTCAGTGGTAGAGGCATTAATAATTCTTCCTGTTAAATCCAAAATTTATGTCATGTTTTTCCTAATGTTATCACAGTCTTCTCCTAACAGACTCCATTTTCTGTTGTCTGTTTTATCTTCAATCTGCTCCTTGGCATCCTGAATGTTAAAGCCTCAGTGAGAATCACTTTAACAACACTTGATTCTGCTCCAACAGCTGTGCCTTAGTGTGCATGCTTGTGCTGGTAATAAAGCTCACTATGATTGGTCAGTGCTCCTTTTGACTTCTATCCTTCCCAGACTGTTTGAATGCACCATTAATTTAAAGTGGCTTCCCCTTATGTAAGAGGCTCCTTACCTTTATTCCTGGATCCCTAAAACCTTGATATGGGACCATATCGTCAGACCCTTCTTCTCCAAGAACTGAGTAACGTTCAAGCGTGACTAGTCTTTTTACTCTTTCACTAGCTCACACTGACTTTCCTGTTGCTTTTACCAGTTTTGGATTTTAGCTTCAGAGTACTCATGATCAGCAACTGCCCTTTCCGCTTACCTGCCTACAGCGGCTAATGTCTTTGAAGGGATACATGGGGAACAGACAAAATATGAGTCGGAGTAGTCTACTCCCCTCAAGTCTACTCTGCCATTCAATAACATGGGCAGCACAGTGGCACAGTGGTTAGCACTGCTGCCTCACAACACCAGAATCCAGGTTCAGTTCCCGCCTCAGGCAACTGCCTGTGTGGAGTTTGCACATTTTCCCCGTGTCTGCGCGGGTTTCCTCTGGGTGCTCCGGTCCAAAAATGTGCAGGTTAGGTGAATTGGCCATGCTAAATTGCCTGCAGTGATAGGTGAGTAGGTAAATGTAGGAGAATGGGTCTGGGTGGGGTTGCTCTTCGGAGGGTCAGTGTGGATTAGTTGGGCCGAAGGGCCTGTTTCCACACTGTAAATAATCTAATATCTAATGACATCATGTCCAATCTGATTATAACCACAAATACACATTTGCACCTATTACTGATAAACCTTTCACTCCCTCTGCCTGCCAAGAATCTATCTACCTCTGCCTTAAACTGTTTCAAGAATGTGACTTTGACCATCCTTTCAGGAAGAGGGTTGTAAAGACTTTTGACTTCCTGAGAGAAAGAAAAGATTCACCTCATCTCTGTTTTAGATGGGTGGCCCCTGATTTTTCAACAGTGTCCCTTATTTCTCAATTCTTCACATCTAGCTTGTCAAGATCCCTCAGGACCGTGTATGGTTTTAAGTAAAACATTTATGACTATTTTAAATCCAGCCTGGTTGTTCAACCTGTCAGCCTAACAGAAACCTCTCACTCCAGATATTAGCACAATAAACCTTCTTTGAACTGCATTTTATAGCTATCTTTTAGTACAGGGGTTTAAATACTGTATATGGTATTCCAGATACAGTCTCACCAATGCCCTGCATAATAAAAGAATGGTTTCCCTACTTTTCAATTCAATTCTCTTTGCAATAAGTGACAATGGTCAAAACATGTGGTGCTAGAAAAGCACAACAAGTCAGGCAGCATCCAAGGGGCAGGAGAATTGATTTTTTGGGCATAAACCTTTCATTCCTGATGAAGGGCACATGCCCGAATCATCGATTCTCCTGCCTCTTGGATGTTGCCTGACCTGCTGTGCTTTTCCAGCACCACACTTTTCAATTCTGATCCCCAGCATCTGTAGTCCTCACTTTCTCCTAATAAATGACAATAGTCAACAATTCAATTTGTCATGGAAGGATTGTCTTATCAGCAAAGGTTAAACAGGTTGGGACACCACGCACTGGAATTTAGAAGAATGGGAAGTGATCTCATTGAAACAAAAAGACTCTCCCATGAAGGGAACTATCCTCTTAAGCACTTCATCAGTAAATGCTATGCCCAAAACATAGATTGTCCTGCTCCTCGGATGTTGCCTGACTTGCTGTGCTTTTCCAGCACCAGACTCTCGACTCTGATCTCCAGCATCTGCAGTCCTTATTTTCTCCTTAGCATTTCCCCTGTCAAGCCACTTGGGAATCCTTTTTGTTTCAATGAGATCACTTCCCATTCTTCTAAATTCCAGTGGGGACTATGCTGGGGCGGTGGGCCAAGAAAAGGTAAATGGAAGTTAATATGGATAACTGCGAGGTGTTGCATTTTGGAAATCAAATCAAGGTGGGAGTTTCATTGTGAATGATAGGGCCTTAAGGAGTGTAGTAGAACAGAAGGACCTTGGAGTTCAGGTGCATGGTTGTCTGAAAGTGAAGTCACAGGTAGACATGGCAGTGAAGAAGGCTTTTGCCACATTGGCCTTCATCAGTCAATGTATTGAGAATCGAAGTTGGGAAATTGTGTTGCATATATACAGGCCATTGGTGAGGCCGCACTTGGAGTAATGTGTTCAGTTTTGGTTACCTTGCTGCAGGAAGGATGTTATTAAACAGGAAAGAGCACAGATGAAATTTGAAAGGATGCTGTCTGGACTCAATGGTCTCAGTTATAGAGGGAGGATGGACAAGCTTTTTTTCTTTCGAGCGTTGGAAACTGAGGGGGGATGTTACAGAAGTGTATAAGATCATGAGAGGCAGGGATATGGTGAATGCACTTAGTCTATCCCTGGGGTTGAGAAATTGAGGACCAGAGGGCATCATTTTAAGGTTAGAGGAGAAGGAATAAAAGGGAACCTGAGGGGCAATCTTTTTACACAGAGAGTGGTATGTATATGGAATAAGCTGTCAGCTGAGGGCTGGTACATTAACAACATTTAAAAGGCATTTGGAGAAATACATGGATAGAAAAAGTCTGGAAGGATACGGGCCAAGTGCAGGGAAATGGGACAAGGGTTGACAGACATTTTGGTCGGCGTGGACCAGTTTCGGCCAAAGGGGCCTGTCTCTGTGCTGTAGGACTCTATGACCCTATGACTCTATAACTGTGTTGTCTACCTGGTTCCCAGGCTCAGGATCTCCAAGCTGGGGAAAGATCCAGTTGTCATGGCTCACGTAGGTGCTAATGATATGGGGAGAGGGAGGAAAGAGATTCTGCTGGGGGATTAGGAGCAGCTGGAGGCTAAATTAAAGAGTGGACCATAAAAGTGATAATCTCTGGATTACTACCTGAGCCATGAACAAAATGGCACAGAGTCAACAAGATTAAAGATGTAAAAGCCTGGCTCAAAGATTGGTGTGGGGGAAATAGGTTTGAATTCATGGGAAATTGGCATTAATACTGGGAAAGGAGGGAGCTGCGCCGAAGGGATGGGTTCCAACTGAATCATGCTGGGACCAGTGTCCGGATGAGTCACATGACTAGGGCTACGGATAGGGCTTTGAATTAAATAGTGGGCGGTTAGGGAGGAGGATGGGTTCAGAAACAAGAAAAAAGAATGGAAAATGTTAAAGCAGGAGAGGGTCCACCGGAACTTAGTAATGTTTCCGGAACAAGTATTATGATAGAGAGTATGGAAAAACAGGAAGCTAATTTCAGGCAGAGCAAACAAGAGGACAACTATGAAACCAGGAGCAGTGAGTGCAGCAATGAGGGTGCTGTACTTAGGTGAGCTGGTAGCGCAGATTAAAATTGGCAGTTACAGTGTTGTGGATACCACAAAGACATAGCTGGGAACTAAATATCCAAGGAAACAAATTCTATTGAAAAGACTAGCAGATGGGCAGAAGGGGTGGGGTTACCTTAATAGTAAGAAAATCAAGTAAATCGATAGCAAGAAGTGATATAGGGTTGGAATGCATAGAATCTGTGTGAGTAGAATAGCAAATTGCAAAGGCAATTAGACCCTGATGGGAGTAATGGATAGGCCTCCCAGCAATGGTATTTAAAGAAGGCATTGCTACAATAATTATCAGATCTTCAACATGCAGGTAGACTAGGAAAATCAGTTTGGTATCAGATCCCAGGGAAAAGAATTCATGAAATGAAAACAAAGTTTGTTTTGGAACAGCTTGTGATAGAGACTAAGAGGAAACAGGCAATTCTAGATTTGGTGATGTGTAATGAGGCAGCCATGATTAGAGAGCTGAAGGTAAAGGAGACTCTGGGGAGCAGTGACCATAATACCTGACTTCCCTTGTCAGCCATGGTTGCCCCTTTCTCCCCTCAGTGTGTTTCTTCTTCCTTGGGATGAATTTCTGCTGTGCAACCTGAATTACACCCCAAAGCTCCTGCCATTGCTGCTACACTGTCTTCCCTGTTAGACTCCCCTTCCAATCAACTCTGGCCAGCTCCTCCCTGATGCCTTCATAGCTACCTTTACCCAATTGTAATATTGTTACGTCTGAGTCCAACCTCTCTGTCTCAAACTAAGAGACTGGGACCCAAGGACACAGCCTCAGAGAGAAGGGACAAACCTTTAGAACTGAGGTGAGGAGGAATTTCTTCAGTCAGAGGCTAGCAAACTGTGGAACTCATTGCCACAGAAGGATATGGAGGCCAAGCCTTGTGCATAATAGGACAGCAATAGATAGGTTCATGATTGGTAAGGGCATCAAAAGCACAGGGAGAAGGCAGGAGAATGGGGTTAAAAAACCTATCAGCCATAATCGACAGGCAGATGGCCTAGGTCTGCTCCTAAGTCTAATGGTCTTATGAACCTATTGATTGACAGAGTGGGCTTGAGGGGCCAAATGGCCTGCTCCTGTTGTGATTTCCTATGGTCTTATGATTATCTTGTATCACCTTGCTCCCAGGAATCTGAATTAAATGGACCCGTTCCTTTTTTCTCGTCCAGCCATTCCCATGTTTCCAAACTCAATGCACCCCTCTTCAACCAGTCAGAGGACAAATTCAAGGTTGTGTGTTTAAACGAGCTTCCAAAAGTTATTTTTTTTTTTCTGTAAGGTGCTTAGCAGTTGAAGTGGTTTGTTAGGACATGTGCCTGTGGTTGGGATGGAGGGGCTAACACATGGCCAGCCGTGATAAGAAGGTACAGCTCAGATCCAGAAAGAATGTGTAACCCCTCGGGGTTTCTTTATCAGAACACAGTTTTTGTGATCCCACAAATGTCTGATTGGAATGACAGACCAGAACAGCAAGATTTAGATTAATTAACACAAATGCATACGACAACAAAACTGCTGCATCACATACTGAGTCAGTACCTGGATCACTGCTGTGTTAATTCAGCTCCCTTGCACAGCAACGTTATCCAGTTTAGTCAAGTGGCCCTTCCATAATCAGGCTCAGTAAGTTCCAACACCATTTTAATATTATCCTCAACATCCTCCTCTTGTACCTACCTCTTCTGTCACATAATCGGGCAAAGTAACCCCTTCACCCCATCGCTTGACTGAGTGCCCTTAGCTCCCAAGTTTTAGAAAGCCCACTGTCAATTTCATTGGCAGAAAGAACATTATGAAAGTGACACCAGGGCTGATAATGGTAAAAACAAGGACTGCCAATGCTGGAAACCAGAGTCTAGATTAGAGTGGTGCTGGAAGAGCACAGCAGTTTAGGCAGCATCCGAGGAGCAGGAAAATTGAAGCC
This sequence comes from Hemiscyllium ocellatum, assembly GCF_020745735.1. Classification (NCBI taxonomy): domain Eukaryota; kingdom Metazoa; phylum Chordata; class Chondrichthyes; order Orectolobiformes; family Hemiscylliidae; genus Hemiscyllium; species Hemiscyllium ocellatum. Next base: position 92,455,018 of record NC_083412.1, on the reverse strand, counting down.
CTTCATCAGGAATAGAGGCAGGGTGCCTGCAGAGTGGAGAGGTAAATGAGAGTGGGGGTGGGGGTGGCACCTTCCCCTGCCACCGCAGGTATTGCAAAATCTGTGCCCACACCTCCTCCCTCACCTCCATCCAAGGCCATAAAGGAGCCTTCCACATTCATCAAAGTTTTACCTGCACATCCACTAATATCATTTATTGTATCCATTGCTCCCGATGCGGTCTCCTGTACACTGGGGAGACTGGACACCTCCTAGCAGAGCGCTTTAGGGAACATCTCTGGGACACCCACACCAATCAACCATACCGTCCTGTGGACCAACATTTCAACTCCCCCTCCCACTCTGCTGAGGACATGGAGGTCCTGGGTTTTCTTCACCGCCGCTCCCTCACCTCCCGAAGCCTGGAGGAAGAATGCCTCATCTTCTGCCTTGGAACATTTCAACCCCAGGGCATCAATGTGGACTTCACCAGTTTCCTCATTTCCCCTTCCCCCACCTCACCCCAGTTTGGAACTGTCCCCATGACTTGTCCTGCTTGCCTATCTTCCTTTCTACCTGTCCACTCCACCCTCCTCTCTGACCTATCACCTTTACCGCCCCCATTCACCCATTGTATTCTTTGCTACCTGCCCCCATCCTCTTCTCTGGCTTATCACCTCCATCCCCACCCCCACTCACCTAATGTACTCTCTGCTACTTTCTCCTCACCCCCACCTTCCTCTCATTTATCTCTCCACCCTGCAGGCACTCTGCCTGTATTCTTGATGAAGAGCTTTTGCCTGAAACATCGATTTTCCTGCTTCTCGGATGCTGCCTGAACTGCTGTGCTTTTCCAGTACCACTCTAATCTAGAATCTAGGGCTGATAAACCTCACTCAGCTCAATGCATTCCAAGAATGAATGCTCGGAAAACAGGAGATTTGATAAAGGGGTTCAAATGAACCAATCGGAACAGAATAGGTCGGGGGAAGCTTGCTGAAGGGTTGAATCTAGTCAGAGGCTGATTTAATGTGGTTGGTTAATGACACAGTTGAAAATTTGTTGCTGGTTAAAGCACAGCAGGTCAGGCAGCATCAAAGGAACAGGAAATTCGATGTTTCGGGCCAGAGCCCTTCATCAGGAATGACACAGTGGCAACATGAATGAAATTTCATTACACCGTGACTGCTTAGGCTGTGATTTATACTGGGAGAAACTGAGGACTGCAGATGCTGGAGATCAGAGCTGAAAATGTGTTGCTGGAAAAGCGCAGCAGGTCAGGCAGCATCTAAAGAGCAGGAGAATCGACGTTTCGGGCACGAGCCCTTCTTCAGGAAAGGCATGTGATTTATACCGCCCAAGTGCATGGTGGAGGCAGACTCAATCATGGCTTTCAGAAGAGAGTTGGACAATGATCTGAAGGGGAGCAGTTTGCAGGGCTACGCTACTGGGAACATTCAAGAGAGAGGGACAAGGTTGGTTGGTCCAGCAGAGAGCTAACATTGATAGGAGAGGTGATTGGCCTCTTTCTATGCTGTAACCATTATCTAACTGCATTTTGCCCAGCTCGATACTCCCCTCTTTATGTTATTTACCATATCCTCCCGCATACTTTACAACTTAGCAAACCATTCTGAATTGCCGAACCCTATCCAGAATTGCAATCACTTCCAAACACTGCCTTTATCAAGTGCCTTTCCCTCATACTCTCAGGTTTATCATCCACCTCTTTGCACTGCCCAATTCAGGGACCCCTCTTTGAGTGGGTCCCATTGCCTTGATCAGTAAGCTGTCCCTCAAGATGTCAGGCCCTGACGTTCCTGGAGGACTGAACCATTTCATCAACAGCATTCAATGAGAAGCCTCCACTTCAAATTTGGTCTCCTGACAGAGAGGTTTCGTATCAAAGAAAAGGATGTGGTGAAGACAACTCACCACTCTGAAAGGTTGTCCTGATAGTGAGAATTTGCATTTAAAATGAGTCATAGTTGTCTTTGAAATTCCAACGTAAATCTAATTTCAGGCAGTAGAAGAAATTTCCTGAAGGTAATAACAAAACTCATGAACTTTACTGAATGACCTGTTACTGTGCTGTATTTTCTATTAATTCATTAAAGCGGCTTCAAACTGTAGTTATTGCACATGATTATCTCAGGTCATATATTGGCAGTGAGGAGGAAGAGGTAAGCAACCCAGAGTGTCTATAGGTCTTGAACTGCACAGGAAATTCAACAAAAGACGGCGAGCACCAGGACTATTTGCGCTGCCCCAACTCTAAGATAACATCCAGGAAAAGCCAATGGCACAGACAAATGTAAAATGAGCGGTCAATGGTTGTGGTGATGGCTTGAGTCCACTTCTGTCTTCAATGATGTTGAAATGTTGATTCACCGAGTGACAGAGCAGAGGGATGGGTGACGGGTGTTGGGAGGGGGCCGGGTTTGGGGGGGGTGCAGTGGGAAGGGGAAGAAGGGAAGAATGGACAGTGAGATGGATGGTAATCACAATGGTAGGAAAGGGTGGAAAAGAGAAAAAAAAGTGATTATAATTTAATGTTATCTTAAGGCACATTGTCGGTGACACAAGCAGAACATTCAACAGGCAACTCAGCGAAGAACTCTCGAATAAAATAAGAATCATGAGCCTGAAAACTACGATGAGTGATACTAAGGAGTTAGACACTTGTCAAATTGTATTCCTCTATTCATCAGTTTATTTAACACGTTATATTTATAATAAACAGGTACTGCCTGGATAAAAATAACAGCTTGGAGTTCCTGTGGTGCAGTCATTAGTCTCCCTACTTCTAGGCCAGGAGATCCAGGTGAAGTCTCACCTGTACTGAAGGTGTGTCATAATGTGTTCAAACATTTAAAAATTAAATTAAAAAGTTACAGCCTCAATATGATACAATTATCTTCAACTAAAAGGTAATTTGAAAATGTTTCACTTAGATCCTAACAGACTCGAACATTTATTCATAAATAGAGAGGTTGACATTCTTGGCTGTGACAAGAATGCATTGCTCTCCACCTTCTCAAGGGCAACTTGGGATGGACAATAAATGCTGGTCCAGTCAGTAACGCCCACATCCCAGGTAATTCAGTCACGGGGATGGATTGAAGAAATTGTTTTCTTTGGAGAGAAAAATGTTCACAAGGAGAATTGATGGAGACTTTCGAATGAGGAGAAAATGAGGACTGAGTCTATTCTCCTGCTCCTCAGATGCTGCCTGACCTGCTGTGCTTTTCCAGCACCGCACTCCAGACTTTTGAATGAGACTTTTGAGTGGTCTGGACAGAATAATTAAGGAGAAGCTATTCCCATTTGTAAAGGAAAGAAACATGAGGGCATGGATTTTAAGTAGTGTGTAAATGAATCAAGCATGATGTGAGACAAAACTATTTCTCACAGCAAGTAGTTTAGGAAGTACAATGCACTGCCTGCAAATGTCCGACTCAGTCCTCATTTTCTCCTCATTCAAAAGTCTCCATCAATTCTCCTGTGAACATTTTTCTCTCCAAAGAGAGGCTGGCTTAATTGCAGCATTCAGGAGGGGCATTGGATGGTTAACTAGAAAGAAATGTTGTGCAAGGCGATGAGGAAAAGGCAGGAGATTCGTTTTAGATAATAGAGTCAGAGCAGGCACGATGGACTGAATGGCTTGCTTCTGCACTGTAACAATTCTGTGATTCTATGAAAATTAAATTTGCTTTAACATGCTTGGCTTTGAAATGCTGTGCTGGGAATAGTAAACACAGGAACTCTTCACTCCACCGATCAAATGCTGCAATGGTATTACAGTCAGAGTAAATCTGTCTTCACAATGAGAGCAAGATGTTCTGGAACTAATTGTGCACACAGTGATATTGTGCGGCCACTACCAACAGCTGATGGTTTCTGAAACATTACACTTCCATTTTGATGAAGGGAGACATGCTACCGAACTTCCAACAACATCTCCCTTTATTTTCCCAATAGTCGTGTTCTGTACCGGCAATTGACAGTCACACCCATACCTTGAAAGAAGGGATTCCTGGTGAACTCAAAGAAGATCATGTCTCTGTGATAATCATAATGCTAAATGGATCTGCTTATTCTATTCTTGCTTAATCCATTCTGTACAGAAAGAGGCCACTTGGCCCATTGAGTCTGCACCAATCCTCTGAAAAGAATCCACATAGCACCAACTTGTCCACCCTATTCCTGTATTTCCCATGGCTGATCCATCCCGCCTACACATCCCTGGATACTATGAGCAATTTAACATGGCCAAACCACCTAACCCACACATCTTTGGACAGTGGGAGGAAACCCACGCAGACACGGGAAGAATGTCCAGACAATTGCCCAAACTGGAATCGAACACAGGTCCCTGCCGCTGTGAGGAAGCAATGCTAACCACTGAAACACCGTGCCACCCAGCTGGTTAGCCACCAGTTTCCCAAAGGGCAATTACCGATGGGAAACAAATATTGGTCTTACTGAAAATGGCAATGTCAAGACCAAATATTGCACATTCCAATATTAGAAGGAAGTGAGCACAGCAGATGCTGGAGATCAGAGTCGAGAGTGTGGTGCTGGAAAGACACAGCAGGTCAGGCAGCATCCGAGGAGCAGGAAAATCGATGTTTTGAGCATGAGCCCTTCATCAGGAATGCTCCTTGGATGCTGCCTAACCTGCTATATCTTTCCAGCACCACATTCCCCACATTCCAATATGAACATTGATGAGGAAAAAATTGTAATTTTATAGGACAATGTTAGATGGTTTTTGAGGTGTAGGAGGCAATACTGTAAACTCCTCTTGATTAAATGTGCTGCATCATTGCCTTCCTAAGAAAAGGAGGTGGTGTAATGGCAATGTCACTGGACTAGTCACCTAAAACTGCAAGTTAATATTCTGAGGACAGAGGAATGGATCCCACCATGGCATCCAGTGAAATCTAAATTCCATAAACATGTAGAATTTAAAAGAAATGTAAGCCTAAAGTAACCATTTAATCACTGTTGTTAAGATCCCATCTACTTCTCTATTGTCTTTTAGGAAAGGAAATCTGCCATCCTTACCTAGTCTGGCCTACATGTGACTGTAGACCTACAGTAATGTGGCTGACTCTTATTTGTCCCTTTGACAATTACAGATGGGCAATAAAAGAAAGCAAGATTTTTTTTAAAAAAACCTTATCCGTCACTTGACCTTGTGATGTCCCAACTTTACTTGAATTTGTGCATTGAATTATGTTACCATGGTGATGAACTGAATTTTCCTATTGGCAGAGAAAGATGGGAAATCAGTAATCTGCCAGAAGACACGTCTGTGCCACTAATTATGGTGAGCAGCATTAACAATGTTCTGAAGGGAATGAATCTACGCTCCACCCTCTTCTCTGGTGAAGGAATGATGTCTGATAAATTCATAGTCACAGTCATAGAGTCATACAGTCACACAACACGGAAACAGACCCTTCGGTTCAACCGGCTACGCTGAGCATAATCCCAAACTGAACTAGTCCCACCTGCAAACTCCTGGTCCTTATCCCTCCAACCTTTCCTTTTCATGTACTTATGCAAATGTTTTTTAAACGTTGTAATTGTACACACATCCACCACTTTCTCAGGAAGTTCATTCCATATGCGAACCACCTTCTGTATAAAACAATTGCCTCCATGTCTTTTTAAAATATCTCTCTCCTCTCACCTTAAAAAGATACTCCCTAGTCTTGAAAGTGCCCATCTGAGGAAAAAATCAATTACCATTAACTCTATCTACACCCCTCATTATTTTATAAACTTCAATCAGGCCTTGTCTCAACCTCCTACACATGAGTGAAAAAAGTCCCAGCCTATCCAGCCTTTCTTCTATCTAAAAATTTAGTCAATCTTTAATCTCCAATAGCTTTGGTACAAAAACTCTTTTATTGATCTGCATTATCTCCTGCAGTCTTTATTGACAGAATCTATAAGATGATGACAACCTAATTCAGGGTCACTGTTACTCTGCCAGCAATTCATGTTACAAGATATATCTTAATCCCAATGAAAATGTAAAACGTTCTTTATCTGAAACGATATTAAGCCATTCCCTCCAAATAAATGAATCTGTAACTGAATCTAAAACCTTCCTTGTTTCGCTACCTTGCCAAGTTATCAGGAAACTCTGTTCTGTCAATACAAGCAACCATGCAATGCTTTTCACTGAAGATTATTCAATTGTACATTGTTTTCATGCTTCCAGTCTGTGTAGTGATAGAATTGGGGCTTTGCGTTATTCGATATATCAAAAAGCTAATGTTAGCCACATATCTGGAAATGAATGAGCCAATTATGGAATTTTTACATTACCCACTAGATCTTGCTCAGTAAGTTTCCTAATGTATATTCCAAGCATGGAATGTAATTTCTCAAGGAATATTCCACTCTTCATTGCATTGATTATGTAAGTGGTCTCCAGAGTGGTTTCACTGGGTGTCAGCTAACTGTAGAGGTAGGCTCTTTCAATGTTCTAGCACTGTACCTCCTCCAGCAACGGCCCATCAAACTGCAGTGTTCTAGCTCCTACACTCCGTTCACAGTCCAGAGGATAGGAAAATTCACTCTCCACTTGGGTCAAGGGCCAGGACAATCATTCAGCAAGCTGCATCTGCATTTGGGAAGACCACCCACTGAAAGTTACTCCCCAAACCAGTCACCATCCTGAATTGGAAACACATCGCTGTTCCTTCACTGTCAAAACCCTGGAATTCTCTCCCCAAGGGCATTGTGGGTTAACCCACAGCACGGACTGCACTGGTTCAAGAAGGCAGCTCACCACCACCTTCTCAAGAGCAACTAGGGACGGACAATAAATGCTGACCCAGCCAGCGAAGGCCACTTCCCACAATTGAATGGAAAGAAAGATACCTGCTCCGAATTATGTCGGTTTGTTAGGAAGAAGAAGATAATTATCATTTCACACTTTGGAGAGCACCAGGCTATTCTGACTCTGTTCTAACCACATAATCACGTGTAAATTCAGTGAGAGGTTTCGTAACACAATGGGCAGTATCACTGTCGCTGAGTCAGGAGCTTTGAGTACAGTGTTGCTGGGTCAAAATCCTGGAATTCCCTCCCTAAGACAATTGTGGGTCTACCTGCAGCATGTAGACTCCAGCAGGAGTTAAGAAGTGATGTTTCACTAAGGTGAGTTGGGCCTTGAACGAGGTGCAAACGCATCAAAATAAGATAGTCACTGCCTGGTGGTTAGATTGTGAAGTTGCCATTTGCGGTTTGAGGGAAAATGCATAAATTGTTTGTAAATTCGATTGTTTGACTCCCACCATATTTTCTCACTGCTCACTCCTTTGCCCTCACAACATCACAGAGGAAATGTTTCCAAACTCTGTGTTTACATAGCCAGATTTATTCCTAATTCCACGTTAGATTTCAGCTCAATATGAAAAATGTTAGCAGTGGCAAAATAATATTTGTGCCTTCCAGCATGGACAGAAGATGAATTAACATTTATTTTAAAAGAATTACAGAGGTTGAACAGTGAATCTATTTTATTCATGCCTAACAGCCTTCTGGGCAAGATAAGCACCTGCCTGCTTATCTTGTTTGATATGAAATAGTGCACACACCAGTATTGCATGAGACTTAATAAGTTGGATCATGGTGACCTTGAAAGAGAAAGGTAAGATGCATGGAAAAGAGAAGCAAAATAGCACTCTGAGGTATAGTCATCCAACCCACCTTAAGCAATGGTGTGGCCTTATTGAGTCATAGATTAACAATGGCACCGAAGGAGGCCATTCAGTCCATCGAGTCAGTACACTTTAGCAGAGTGCTGGCTGAATCTGGCCCATTGCTAGATTTAATCTAATCCTCAGTGAGACATTGGGTGCTGGGAATGTCAACATGAGTTGCATTCTCCACAGTTGATACTCTATTGGGATTGGGGGTGTTATGTGGAGAGTTTGTTCAGGACGGTCTGACAGGGGTGGTTGTCACTTAAATGCCTGGGGTGACAAATTGAAGAGGAGGTTTCTGTTTACCTGGGGGGATGGGAACTGCAGAGGTTGGTGATCAGGGTGGAGATGCTGACCAGCAACAGCAGAAATCACAGTTTCTCTCCGACATCAAGAAATATCAGTTGATAATCATAGAGGGAGGGTAGAAGAATAAGAAACTAATGTCAGCAGTTGCAGTGCACAAAAATTGATCAGTGCTGATCAAGGTAAGAATTCTCTTCCCATCTCCCATACATTCCTACCGCTCTCTCCTTCAGGCTGAATGTCATTAATCCTTTCTTCCTTTGCTTTCCCATAGCTCTCTTATGTCTACACAGGATGCACCTTCTTTGGCTATCAACAGGTGAAGTTTTTTTTCCTCATATGAGGTATCACTGTTTATTGTCTGTCCCTACTTGCCCTTGAGAAGGTGGTGGTGAGCTGCCTTCTTGAACTGCTGGAGCCTACATGCTGTAGGTAGACCCACAATGCCCTTAGGGAGGGAATTCCAGGATTTTGACCCAGCAACACTGAACTCAAAGCTCTTGACTCAGCGACAGTGATACTGCCCATTGTGTTACAAAATCTCTCACTGAATTTACACATGCGATTATGTGGTTAGAACAGAGTCAGAATAGCCTGGTGCTCTCCAAAGTGTGAAATGATAATCAAGCCAACAGACCAATAATCACAGTCTCCCCATAACTTTGACATGACAGGTTTGAGGTTTACAAAATTATGCAGGGTATAGACAGGATAGATAGAGAGAAGATTTTTCCCAGGGTGAAGGAGTCAATAACGAGAGGTCATGCTTTCAAGGTGAAAGGTGGAAAGTTTAAGGGGCAAGTACGTCACACAGAGGGTGGTGGGCGTTTAGAACGCGTTGCCAGTAGAGGTGGTAGAGGCAGGCACAGTAGATTCATTTAAGATGCGTTTGGACAGATGCATGAGTAGGTGGGGAACAGAGGGATACAAATGCTTAGGAATTGACTGACAGGTTTAGACAGTGCATTTGTATCAGCTCAGGCTTGGAGGGCCGAAGGGCCTGTTCCTGGGCTGTAAATTTTCTTTGTTCTTTGTTCTTTGTATTATTAATGCCGTAAAAATACTTGCATCCTGGTACATTCTTGAAAGATATATTAGCCTTCACTGGCTGTACAAGATAGTCTACTTAAAGTGTGTGCATGTTCTGGTTGATTAGCAACAGGCATCTTGGTATATTTAAGCAGTTTCCGACATACCATCTGCACTCGTCAAATGCTGTAATTCCTAAATGATTTATTGCAATATGCTGTGTTAACATGCTGCATATGTATATGAATTATAATTGAAAAAAAAAGCTGGAGTAAATGTTGCAAAAGTGGCTATTCTCGAAGTGTTTTGAGATGGATTCAATTGGCTTCTGACTGGATATCACACCAGCAACTTTAATTGATCTTTCTGATGCCAATTAATTCACTTATCCTCAGTTTCACTTCCCTTCATTTCTTTTTTGATATTGGGTTGGATTCTTAGCTTCTGTAGTGCCACCAGTTAAGTTCTTCAATGGAGAATCGTGTAGAATGATGAAACATTTCAGCCAGTCTCCAGCAAACTGTCAGACAGATTGGCAGTAGTTGTGGCTTGCTGCGTTAGATTATTGTAGTTCCTCTTTTTAGAAAAAATAGCATTTGAGATAATTGCTTTGTGTACAGTACAAGGAAAGGTGATGGCCTATCTCGGGACCGAGCTAATGTTCTGGGGACCTGGGTTCGAATCCTGTCACAGCAGATGATGGAATTTGAATCTAATACTGGAAATGATAGTCTAATGATGACCATGAAACCACTGCAGATTATTGGAAATACTCACCTACTTCACTTTAGGGAAGGAAACTGCTGTCCTTACCTGGTCTAGCCTACATGTAACTCCAGACCCATAACAATGTGGTTGTCCCTTAACTGCCCTCTCAGCAATTAGGGATGGGTTATAAATGCTGCCTTGCCAGTGACCCCCTCATCTCACGAGTGAACTTTAAAAAGTCACTTTTAAGCATGTCAACTAGTGTTACATGGACAGTGCACAGCTCAAACTTATTGTTGTTATGTGTATTTTGTCTTTATGAGAGTTCACTGTTGAGGACCTCATGTGAGACAATGTTGCGAGTCTGCCTGCCAGCTCATCTGCTGAGGGTTTGTAAGCGACACACACAAAAACCAGTTGGATTCTGCAATGTCTACCACTGACATTTTTATTATCGTTTGAAGCAAACTAACCCACAGAGTTAATCAGTCCCTGATGAGTGATTGATTATTTGACCACACATCTGTATTAATAGCAGAAAAGCCATGCAGTCCCTAAAAGGAACAGATCACAATGGATTACCAATTCAGACTCAGATTAAACTGCCAAACCCATTAACTAGAATTTATGTTTTTTAGACAGAAGCAGACAGAATTCATGGACCATTTTGTGAGCAGATGCAGAGGGAAGGGGTCATTCTGTGGCTTGCGAAAGCAGAAGTTGGTGAACAGAGTCATTAAGCTGGTGATTACGTTCACACCCCTAAAGCTTTCCAAAAAGATTTGCTAGACAAACTATTGGAGCGCTACTGGAGTATGCATGCAAGCACAAAGTGCTCCTTGTAGGTCAATGAAGCTCACAGGTTTTAACTGCAAGATCGATCATTGACACAAGCACCATAACACCCAAAACATAGCAAGACATGTGACAAATATGACCTTCTGCATGCACCAAGGAAATGCTGAGGTGTTGATTCATTTTACCAAATATCTGACAGCAAGGCCATCAGTAGAGAGAATGCAGGAAGACAAATGCTAATGCAACTACAAATACCTGTGTACTGACCCAAACAGACCACACACAAGCAAAGCTTCACTTTACATCATAACCAATCTGGTGCCCTGCCTCAATCCCTCAAAGCCCTCGATGAAATGTCAGTGACAAAATCGGAAAAATTAAAATCAAATTAGATATAGAAAAAAGGAGTAAAAGAGGGGGGAAGAGGTAGATTAAGAGAAAGGAAAATAGACAAAGGAAATAAACATCTAAACATAAATATTTTGTAAAAAAATTAAAGAATAATTTATTACTTGCAGGAGTATGACTCCACTGTTTCAATTGTTCCATTCTGTGTCTCCAAGTGTGAGTTTAATGTCTTATCACTATAAAATGGGCAATTATGAGGGTCCTTAAAATGTTAAACTCCAATCCTAAATATCTCAATTAAGTTTCATTTGCTCTTAAAGTACAAATGAAGTAAATTGCTGACACTTCATGGGGAGAACTATTATTGTCAGGCTGTAAAAGGAGCAAGGGTGAAGGGAGGAGAAATGATTCCACTCAGCGAGTAGTTAGGATCTGGAATGCACTGTCTGGAAATGAGACAAAAATAGTTTCAATCAAAGCATTAAAAAGGACAATGGATAGTTATTTGGATAAAAATAATGTGCTATGGGGGAAAGTACAGCATATTGGCACTAGCTAACAATCCTCGTTTAATGAGCTAAAGCAGGCATGATGGGATGAATGGCCTCCTTCTAGGCGATCATCTAGTGGTATTATTCCTGGGCAGTTAATCCAGAGATGTAGATAGTAGATAGTTAATCCAGAGATGTAAATAGGGTTCAAATCCTGCCTTGGCAGCTGGTAGAATTTAGATTCAATAAAAAATCTGGAATTAGGAGTCTTGTGATGACCAGGAATTCTGATCGGAAAAATCCGTCTGGTTCACTAAAGTCCTTTAAGGAAGGAAATCTGCCCTCCTTACCTGGTCTGGCCTACATGTGATTCCAAATCCACAGCAATGTGGTGACCCTTAACTGCCATTTGGTCAATTAGGGACAGGCAATAAATCCTAGCCTAGCCAGAGATGCCCACATCCAGTAAATGAATAAAGAAACAAAAGCAATTTTGTGCTATGGGACTGATGGAGCCACACATATTGTCCGGAATGTTTTGGTGATTTGCAACGTCTGGTGTACCCTTTTCCTCAGCATTAATTGCTGTGCAAACCTCTTTTTCTAACAATTACTGGCCATTGCCTGTTCAAGAACTGGGGTGGAGACCACAATCTATAACAAAGCTTATAAGGAACAAGCAGTGGGTGAATGTATCTCACGTCTTCTGGGAAATGTGCACTTTAGAATGCTTGACATGACTTGCCAGATCCAAATAAGCTTTACATTTCATTAGTAATTCCAATAATTCCAACTGGATAGATGCCATTTAAAGTGGTTGCGATAAATCTTAAAAAGGATGAGGGAAAAACAAAATTAAATATGTAAGAACATAAGGACATTGGAACAGGAATAGGTCAAGATCACAGTTAATTTGATATGTACTTAGCCTTATATCTCCTATATGCTTCGATAACCAAATTCCATCCATCTCAAATTTAACACTTATCAAGCATTGATTACAGTATTTGGAAGAGAATTCCAAACTTTTTGCACCTTTGACTGTCAAATTGCTTGTAATATTATTTCTAGGAGGATTGCCTTGAATTGTTACATTTATCCCCTTGTTCCAAATTCGCCAACCAGTGGAAATAGTTTTTTTTTAGTACCCTACCTTCTCCCACAATTTCAAGATTACCATAAGTGAAACAAGGTAGTAGTGTTGTGTTTTTCTGGTTTGTTGTATATGTTGTATATTTCAGAGCAATGCAAAGACAATGCCAGCTTTTAGATATACACCAGACTATTTACCCTCTGTCAAAAATCTCAGCAATCACATAATGTCTGTACTCATGTTTATCCCATTTGAAAATCAGGGTACTTTAATTTGTTTTAGCTCTGGTCAATACCCAGACTTAACCAATCAAGCACACCGGTTCAAATCAATTACCGACTAACATAATTGGACATCATTAATGCCAAGAAAGGCAAAGAAAGATAGATTTTTCAATAGTAAAGGAATTAAGGGAGATGATGAGTGGAGCTGAGCCCATGTATAGATCAGCCATGATCTTATTGATGGAGAGCATGCTTGAGGGGCCAGATGGCCTACTTCTGCTCCTAGTTCTTATGTTAAATGTACGTGATCCCTTGTCCCTAATACCCCAGATAGACTGCAGGGTACTGTGCAGATGGATGTCACCTATCTAGATACCTATATTGTATTTCAACTTTTTAACCAACACAACTCTTAATCAGACAATAGTCCATCAGATATGATGCAAAGGGAAACAAAGGTAAAAAGTTTTGATTCTGTCAATGTGCTTTAAATCTGAAGACCTGTCAGAGTTTGGAAACTCAAGGAAAAGAGAGAAAGACTTGCATCGAGATAGTACCTTTCACAACCAGCGGATTTCTCAAAGCACCTGGCAGCCAATGAAGCATTCTGAACTGTCACCAGTTTTGCAAGCAACCAACGTAGCAACCAAATTGGGAAGAGCATGTTCCCAAGTATACCGAACAATATGCTTATTGAGGAATAAACATTGTCTCGGGAATAATTCTCCTTCTCTTCAAAACTGCCACAGGACCTCAATGTCCATCCAAGAATGTGGTGGGGTGAAGAATGCTGTGCTTTAGTTTAACAGTTCACCCAAAAGATGGAACAGCATCCCCTTAGTATTGAACTAAAGTGTCAGTCAGGATTTGTGTATGTGAGTCCTGCTGTGGAACTTGAACCTAGAATCTCATAAGTCGGCATGCGTGTGTCACTAATTGAATCTCAGCTGCCGAGGCTCGGAAAAGATGTGTAAATCAAATGGAAGCTAATTAGCAACTGCTCTGAATGACAAAGATTGCAGCAAGAGGGGAACAAAAAGTGTTAGTTAGATTAGGCAGCTCAGGAAAAACTTTGTCCCATCACTGTAGCTTAACCTTTGTTGGATATTACTGACGTACAATAGCTGCCTGCTTTTACCTGCACAATAGTCACTGACCTTCAAAAAAAATCATTCATTAAATCTAGCTCTTTGAGATGGTTTACAACAAAGATGATCAGCTTTATAATGGGTTGTAATGTATCACTTTTTCATGCTACCTCTTTGATCTGATGGTTCAAGGGCATATTTCCAACTCGATCTGGGAGATGTATCTGCTGAATATAAAGACCTGTAATGTATTTTACAAAGTTATTCATCATTCTCCCATTCAACATTCAAACAGTGAGAACATCTGAAAAGTATCTTGTTGACTACAAAGCAACTGTTAACCTCCTGGGCTGATGAAAGGCAGAAATACACTTAATCAAAGAACTGCAGATGCTGGAAATCAGAAACAAGAGCAGAAGTTTCTTGTTAAACTCAACAGATCTGGCAGCATCTGTTAAGAGAAATCAGAATGAATGTTTCAGGTCCAGTGACCCTTCTTCAGAACTGAACTTCTTTAGAACTTCAGATTGATACAATTAGTTGCAGGGACTAGTATATAGGTTAGTTATAATATTAAAATATCAAATGGTCCTCATACAGTGTGACACACTACACATGGTTCCCAACTGCAAATCAGCTATGTAAATTGTGAATAATTGCGGTCCCAACACTGATCCCTGAGGCACACCACTAGTTGCTGAATACTAACCAGAAAAGCACTCATTTACCCCACTCTTTACTTCCTGTTGGTTCACCAATCCTCTGTCCATGCTACCACATTGCCAGCAATGTCATGTATCTTTATCTTATGCTTCAGCCTTTTGTGTGGCATCTTGTCGAAGGCCTTTTGGAAATCTAGATGCACCACATCTACTGGGTCCCTGTTGTCCACCCTGCTTGTAATGTCTTCATAGAATTCCAGAAGATTAGTTAAGCGTGACCTGTCCTTCATGATCCCATGCTTCATCTGCCCAATGGGTCAATTTCTATCTAGATGCCTTGCTATTTCCTCATTGATAAGTGATTTGAGCATCTTCCCCACTACAGAAGTTAAGCTGACCAGTCCTACAGAAGTTAAGCTGACCGGTCTATAATTCCCCATCTTTAGACTACCTCGTTTTTCAAACAGTGGCATCACATTTACTGTTTTCTAATCTGCTGGAACTGCCCCAGAGTCCAGTGAATTTTGGGAAATTGCCACAAGTGCCCTTGCTATTTCTCCCATCATCCCTTTTATTACCCTGGGATGCACTCCATCACAGCCAGGAGACTTGTCTACACTTAGATCCATTAATCTGCTCAACACTAACTCTTCTGTAATAATGATTGTTTCCAGGTCCTCACCTACCTTTGTCTCTTTGTCAAGTTTGGACATGTTATTCATGCCCTCCATAGCGAAGACCGACATAGTTTTAAGCTGGTTGGAGGAAAGTATAGAGGGGATGTCAGAGGCGGGTTCTTTACACTGAGAGTTGTGAGGGGATGGAATGTGTTGCCAGCAGCAGTTGTGGAGGCAGGGTCACTGGGGGCATTTAAGAGACTACTGGACATGCATATGGTCACAGAAATTTGAGGGTGCATACATGAGGATCAGTGGTTGTCACAACATCATGGGCTGAAGGGCCTGTTCTGAGCCGTACTGTTCTATGTTCTAAAGTACCTATTCAATGCCTCATCCATTTCATCATATCTCATGACTATCTAAAGGACCAATGTTTACTTAAGCTACTGTTTTTTGTTTTGTGTATTTATATTGTTTTATATGTTTCTAAGCTCTACCTAGATGGCCTCATTTGAGGACCCTTTTAGGAAGTCCCCCCACATTGCTGCAGCAATGGTTTCCTTTATCAATGATGGCCACACCACACTTCCATCCACCCGTCATACCCAGAACTTCTATACTCTGGAAAATTGAGCTGCCAGTCCCATCCTTCCTTCAGCCATGTATCATTGGATAGAATATCCTTTATTGTCATGGACACTCAAATACAGAAGTGCAGGAGTAAAGTGAAAAGTTTTACAATATGACGTCATCTTGGGTACAAGTATCAAGATGCAAATCTTCCCATATGTTGATCATTGCTCCAAGTTCATCCGCCTCAGATGCTGCCTGAACTGCTGTGCTCTTCCAGCACCGCTAATCCAGAATCTGGTTTCCAGCATCTGCAGTCATTGTTTTTACCTCATCCACCATATCAGTCAAGTTCCTTACATTAACATAGATACAATTTAGATTAGATTCCCTACAGTGTGGAAACAGGCCCTTCAGCCCAACCAGTCCACAACAACCCTCCACAGAGCAACCCACCCAGACCCATTTCCCTCTGACTAATGCACCTAATACTATGGGCAATTCACCTGACTGGCACATCTTTGGATTGTGGGAGGAAACCGGAGCAAACCCATGCAGACGCGGGGAGAATGTGCAAACTCCACACAAACAGTCAACTGAGGCTGGAATCGAACCTGGGACCCTGGTGATGTGAGGCAGCAGTGCTAACCACTGAGCCACCATGCCATCTGGGAGGTCATGTGTGCTTTATCCAAGCTCATTTCTTCTCTGTCTCCTGAACTTTCCTGGTATTTCTCTATTATCTGATTGGACTTTGGTTTTGACTTTGTACCTTCCCTGTGCCCTATTCCCTGCCAAGTGCCTGACAACTTTTCTCTTTAAATTGTACAGTAAACCTTTTATTATTGGCATCTGTGGAAGAAGGAGTGCGCCGAATGATAAAATGTTCCAGATAATCGAGAGATCCACATAATCAATGCAAAAACACACACTAACTCCTAGAAATGTAATCGGGAAGCATGCACACACTTGATTTGCAGCATAAATCACTTAAATAATAATGCAAATTTTCCTGAAAGAAAACTTATCAGCAGAGAGCCTTCTGACTCACACCTTCAACTGACTACTCAGAGATCACAAATTGTGATATTTGAGGAGAAATTGACTCAAAATTGAATCAAATATTGACTTTACATGTGGCCAATTGTTTGAACAACAAGTATATTTACGTTGAGGAAAACAAATTTTAAAAACTATAGTCGTTGTTCGGAATAATACAGTGAACTTTGTGGTATTTGAGGTATATAATTGTATATATAATGTTTGCCGGTTTTTCGAGAGTGCCAGTTTATAAGTTCATAATGTACTGAGACCCTTTCTGTTTGTTATGTACGTTAACGACTGAGATGAGAACGTAGAAAGTGTCATTGGTATGTGTGCAGATGGCACAAAAGGTGGTGGTGGTGTTGATTGTGAGGAAGATGGTCTCAGGCTACAGTCAGATATCAATCAGTTGGTAAACTGGGCAGAGCAATGGCAACTGGAATTTAACCCTGATAAGTGTGAGTTAATGCATTTTGGGAGGTCTAATAAGGGCAGGAGATACACAATGAATGGAAGGTCTTGAGGGATTGCTGATGAACAAAGGGACCTTGGTGTACTAATCAATCGATCCCTGAAAGTGTCAGCACAGGTAGACGGAATGGTGAAAGAGGCACTTGGAATACTTGCCTTCATTAGCTGGTGCATAGAATATAGGAACAAAGAAGTCTCACTGCAACTTCATAAGACATTGGTTAGGCCACAGATGGAAGATTGTGTGTGGTTCTGGTTGCCATGTTATCAGAAGGACACAATTGCACTGGAGACTGTACAGAGGAGATTCACCAGGATGTTGCCTGGGATGGAAAGTCTCAGGTACCAGGGGAGACTGGATAGGCTTTTGCTTTCCTTGGAGTATAGGAGGCTGGGAGGGGTGGGGGAGCAGAGGTGGAATCTGGCCGAGGTGTACACAATTATGAGAGGCATTGACAAGGGTAGATTGTGAGAATCTCTTTCCCCACAGCAGATGTATCGAAGACCACAGGGCCTAAGTTTAAAATGAGGAGTAAGTGGGTGAGAGGGGATATAAGGTTCATTCAGAGGGTGGTAGAAATATGGAACGTGTTGCCTGCAAGGTTGCAGCATTCAAGAAGAACAATAGGTTATGGACCGAGTGAAGGTAAATGGGTTTAGTGCAGTTTGGGCCTTTTTTTGGTCAATGTAGACATAGTGGGCTGAAGGACCTGTTTCTATTCAAGCTATTAGCAATGTTATTATGTAACTCTGAACCTGGTTGGACTTCAACTCAGTGATCCTGACTCAGAGATAGGAACACTACTACTGCACCACCAGATCCCAGGGCCTGTTACTATGCTGAATGACTCTATGACTCTGAGTAAGAATAATTTTGTCTGCAGAATAGTGTTGTATAAATCGCAAAGTCACTGAGGGACAGAGAGAAAGGCAGGGAGGAGAGAGAGAGAGAGTGATTGTACAAGAGAAATAAAGAATAAAAGCAAAATACAGTGAATGCTTGATATTTGAAACAAAAACAGAATGCTGGAGAGACTCAGCATGTCTAGCAACATCTGTGGAGAGACATACAGTTAACATTATGAGTCTAGTATGACTTCTGCAAAACAGGGATGAAGAGAATGAGACAGTCACAAAGGAATGAGAAAGAAAGTGGACAAGCGAGTGAGTAAAAGATCGAAAACAAGAGAAAGACAATGAGAGGGGAGAGAACAAGAAAAGGAGTGAACGAAAGTGAGAAGGAGAGAAAGAAGGGAGATAGTGGCAGAGGGAGGGTGATTGGAAAACAAGAAGAGAGGAAGAAAGAGAAATCTACCATGAAGACAGGATATGACAGAGAGGAAGAGAGAGACAGAGACACACTGAATCACAGACAGAGATAAATTATTTCCTTTTAAACCAGTCTCTGGAAATTCAGTTTTGAGTTGGCAAGTTATGTTGCATGGATGTGTCTAATACATTTTCCAGTGATAATCGTATAGTCATTTATAGCAGCTGACACTCATTATTATTACAATATTAAACCCAGCATTGCATGGTTAACCACAAGGCCTGCCTAACAGATGGTTTGCAGCTGGAACAAAGCCATTAATTGCTAGTCTAACGATTAAGAAATTGTAATGATACTAAGAGACAAATATATTTTTGCTTAATTCAAGTTCAGAAATGTAATATGCTTCCTCCATACTCTATTGTCAATGGGAAAGGTTCATGTCCCATGTAAAGGAGCAGGCATGACAATGTCACATTAGCTGGGCAAACGAATGCACACCAATACATTAAAACTGGGGGTTGAGGGGTGGGGGGGAGTCAAAGTTCTGGATAAATGAGAAACACAATGAGATGATTATTACCTTCATGAGCATTTCACTGTAAGATGTGCTAACATAGCTCATACCCCTCAATGTAACACTCTGCTGTAATATATCCTGACTTTTCTGTCAACCAACAATCCAGTGGATGCTGGCTGTGGGAATTCACCATGCACTGACCGGTAGCTGAGTTTCCCTACAGCAGCGTCAATTCTGAAAGTTCATTATTTACAAGGAACTTTGAGGTGACTGGAGGTTATGAAAATGCAGCACAAAATTTATTTTTTTTTTTGCCTTGATGAGGTCAGCAAGAAGGTAAAGGATATTTTTTAAAATATGATTCAATAACAGAGTGATGAACTATTCCATCAATGAAAGTCATAAGCTAATATAAGCTGAGAGTAGCTTGTGATCTGTGAGTACAGACTGCCATGCACAAAACTTTCAGTTTTGTTCAAACATATTCTGCGTTTTCATAACAAAATGCATTTAGAGAAGTATGCATCATTTTGCCTTGTAATGAAGTTAATTTGACCTGAAAGCCGTACTCTTTGACAAGATAATGCACTTTCGCCTGCTTAGAACACCCTTAAAAGCAACCATCGGGGAAGAAAAAAAACGAGAAAAATTAAGATTGTCTTTTATACAATGTTGCCAAACTCAAAGTGCTCAGTACAAGCCACATGCTTAGAATCTGTGAAACCACTCTGTTCAAAGACTATCCATTTCTTAGGGCTTGACTTTCATGGGGCGAGATTTTGAAAGTAAATTTAAAATGCATTTTTGTTTCAACATTCTATGATCTCTGCATATCAATGTCCTTTCAAGAAGATGTAGTTTGGGTCTGAAGACATAAAAGCCCTGTTGTAATTGGGAATTTTCCCAGGTTCTGGATTGACATAGTTATGGTAGGATAGATAGCTCTAAACGTTATGACCTTGCACAATGATACACACTTACAGATTGCTGACCTGAAAGGGAAATAAAGTGGGGGGGGATCATGGTGAGAGTGGTAAGAAGAATGATAAGAGAAAAAGGCAGTGAGAGGTAGCAAAGCTGCAGAGAGCAAGAAAAGCACATGAACAGACAGTAACTATGAGCCAAACACAGAGATTACTGGAGAAGATCAGTAGATGACTGTTATCTATGCACCTCATAATTTTATACACTCCTATCAAGTCTCCCCTCAGCCTCCACCACTCCAGAGGAAACAACCCCGGTTTTTCTAACCTCTCCTTTCTCATTCAGGCAGCAAATTGGTGAAATGATGGAAGTAAATGATTTCACTATCAAACCAGAATTGCTGTCTAAAGCTAAAATGCTGCAGTCTGGGAATCTGAAACGAACACAGAGAATTTTGGAGAAGATGTCTCAGTCTGGCAGCATCCATGGACTGAGAAACACAGTTAATACTTGAGTCTGGCATGACTTTTCCTCAGAACACTACAGTTCATGTTTTGAAGAAGTTTAAGTCAGATAAATGTGAGGTGCTGCATTTTGAAAGGCAAACCAGGGCACGATTAATACACTTAATGGCAAGGTCCTGGGATGTGTTGCTGAATAAAGAGACCATGGAATGCAGGTTCCTCATGCCTTGAAAATGGTCGCAGGTAGACAGGATAGTGAAGAAGGCATTTGGTATGCTTCCTTTTATTTGTCAGGGCGTTGAGCATAGGAGTTCGGAGGTCATGTTGTGGCCGTATAGGACATTGTTTCGGCCACTTTTGGAATACTGCATGCATATCTGCTCTCCCTGCTATAGGAAGGATGTTGTGAAACTTAAAAGAGTTCTGAAAAGATTTACAAGGACATTGCCAGGGCGGAGAGTTTGAGCTACAGGGAGAGGCTGAATAGGCTGGGGCTATTTTCCCTGGAGCGTTAGAGGCTGAGGGGTGACTTCATAGAGGTTTATAAAATCATGAAGGGTATAGATAGGGTAAATAGATAAGGTCTTTTCCCCGGGGTGGCGGAGTCCAAAACTAAGGAACATAGGTTTAAGGTGAGAAGAAAAAATTTAAAAGGGACCGAAGGGCCACCTTTTTTCCTCAGTGGCAGTGTGTGCATGGAATGAGCCTGCCAGAGGAAGTGGTGTAGGTTAGTACAATGGCTCCCTTTTCTTCCTGTCTGGGAGCAGTGCGAGACAGAGCGGAGGTGATGTTGGGACCAGGAGGTTGCCGGGAAGGTAAGGACTTAGTATATATTTGGGCAGCGGCTAAACCCAAGATATTACATGTGTAGTATCTCCCTCCTGCCCTGCCTCCTCTAACCAGAAGAAAAGGACTCTGTAAGGTAAGGTGTTTTCTTTTCTTGTATATATTTAAGTGCATTGTTTGGTATTAGTTAGTTGAGTTAAAGCTAAGGCTAAGGCTTACAATGTCAGGGGACCTCAGACTCATGGCATGTGCCTCTTGCTTGATGGGGGAGCTCAGAGAAGTGGCTGACATCCCTGACTCTTACACTTGCAGGAAATGTGTCCAGTTGCAGCTCTTGTTTGACTGGGAGGCTACATACCATCCAGAGTTTGACTGACGGCTCTGGACCTATGGATGGACTCACTGTGGAGCATCCGCAACGTTGAGGATATTGTGGCTAGCACGTTTAGTGGATTGGTCCCACTGCAGATTAGAATTGCTGAGGGAGACAGTGAATGGGTGACCAAAAGACATAGAAAGAGTAAGAAGACTGTGCAGGTGTCCCCTGCAGTCATCTCCCTCCAAAGCAAGTATACTGTTTTGGATACTATTGGGGGAGATGGCTCACCAGGGGAGGACAGCAGTAGCCAGGTTCATGGCACTATGGTGGGCACTGCTGTTCTGCAGGGTGGGAAAAAGACTCATTGGGCGATAGTCATAGGGGATTCTATTATAAGGGGAGCAAAGAGGCGACTCTGTGGATGAAAATGGGACCCTGCATGGTACACAGCTTCCCAGGTGCTCGGGTCAGGGATGTCACCGATCAGCTGCAGAGCATTCTAAAAGGGGAGGGTGAACAGCCAGTTGTCTTGGTGCATATAGGCACCAACGATATCAGTAAAAAACTAGATGAGATCCCGAAAGCAGAATTCAAGGAGCTAGGAGAGAAGTTAAAGAGGAGGACCTTAAAGGTAATGATCTCAGGATTGCTACCAGTGCCATGTGCTGGCCAGCATAGAAATGAAAGAGTAGGCAGGATGAACACGTGGCTTGAGGGATTGTGTAGGAGGGAGGAGTTCAGATTCGTGGGATGCTGGGACCAGTTCTGAGGAAGGTGGGACTCTTACAAATTGGATGGTCTATACCTGAGCCAGACTGGAACTAATGTCCTTGGGGGAGTTTTTGCTACTGCTGTTTGGGGAGGGTGGTTTAAACTAATGTGACAGGGGGCTGGAAACCAGAAGAGAGATCCGGAGTTCAGGTCCATTATACACTGAAGATGGCTGCACAGGTGGATAGAGTGGTCAAGAAGGCATATGGTATGCTTGCCTTCATCAGACGGTGTATTGAGTATAAGAGCTGGCAGAGGATGTTAAAATTGTACAAGACATTGCTTCAGCTGCATTTAGAATACTGTGTACAGTTCTGGTCTCCACATTACCAAAAGGATGTGGATACTTTGGAGAGGGTGCAGAGAAGGTTTACAAGGATGTTGCCTGGTAAGGAAGGTGCTATGAAGAAAGGTTGAGTAAGTCAAGATTGTTTTCATTAGAAAAAACGAGATTGAGGGGGGACCTAATTGAGGTCTACAAAATCATGAAGGATATAGACAGGGTGGATAGAGACAAGGGTGAGGGTCACATATTCAAGTTGAGAGGAAAGAAGTTTAAGGGGGATACACACGGAACATACTTTATCCAGAGGGGGTTAGTTGCCTGTAACGCGTTGCCAGCAGAGATAGTGGGGGCAGGCATGGTAGATTCATTTAAGGTGCATTTGGACAAATGCATAAGTAGGTGAGGAGCAGAAGGACACAGATCCTTAGGAATTGGGTGATAGGTTTAGACAGTGGATTCGGATTGGGACAGGCTTGGAGGGCTGAAGAACCTGTTCCTGGGCTGTAAACTTTCTTTGTTCTTTGTACAACATTTAAAAGGCATTTGGATGGATATATGATTCAGAACGATTTAAATTGACATGGGCCAAGTGCTAGCAAATAGAACTAGATTTATTTAGAATATCTGGTCAGCATGGACAAGTTGGATTGAAGGGTCTGTTTCAGTGCTTTTTCCATACATCTCTATGACAGTAAGTGCCATATCAGATTCAAAAAACATTAACTGTGTTTCTCTGTCTTCAGAGCTGCCAGACCTAATACGTTTCTCTAAGATTCCCTGTGTTTGTTTCAGATTTACAGACCTGTAGTATTTTGCCTTTACACAGTAGTTACACTTTGGTAAGGAAACCCTTTACTCTTGTTGTTTACTAGGATGCTGCCTGGTAAGAGGGTATGAGCTATAAGGAGAGACTAGAAAAACTCGGATTGTTTATTCTGGAACAACAGAGGTTGAGAGGAGACTTGGTAGAAGTCTTTAAAATTATGAGATGCCTAGATGGCAGAATCTTTTTTCCACAGTTGAAATGTCTAATACTAGGGGGCATGCATTGAAAGTGAGAGGAGAAAGTTCAAAGGATATGTAAGGAGTAAATCTTTTACACAGAGAGTGGTAGGCATCTGGAACACACTGCTAGGGGTGATGGTGGAGGCAGAAACATTCGGGGTGTTTGAGGGACTTTTAGATAATCGTATGAGCATGCAAGGAATGGAGGGATATGGACCAAGGGCAGGCAGAAGGGATTAGTTAGTTTGGTATCATGTTCGGCACAACATCATGGGTCGAAGGGCCTGTTCCTTTGCTGTACTGTTATATTTTGGATGTAGGTTTGCTCGCTGAGCTGCAAGGTTCATTTCCAGACATTTCGTTGCCTTACTAGGTAACATCTTCTGTGGACCTCAGGCAAAGCAATGCTGAAAGTTCCTGCTTTCTATTTATATGTTTTTTTTTCTCAGGGGGTGGTAGATGGGGGTCTAACTCTAACACATTGCGTTAGATCCCATCTACCACCCCCTGAGAAAAGAAATAGGAAGTGACTTCACCACAGGAAATAACACCACTACAGGAAATGACATCACCAACCCAAAGAAACGCAAACATATAAATAGAAAGCATGAATTTTCAGCATTGCTTCGCCTGAGGCCCACTGAAGATGTTACCTAGTAAGGTAACGAAACGTCTGGAAATGAACCTTCCAGCTCAGCGAGCAAACCTACACCCAAAACCTCAACCTGAGCTACAAATCTTCTCAAAACTTGTACTGTTGTATGTTCTGCATTCCAATGCACTCCTATCCCATCCACCCACACCCCCAAACATGCTGAAGCTCTTAAAAGTATGCAGCAACAAACTTGAATTTGGAAAGCAGCTTTAATGCAGTGAAAATATTCCAAGGCATTTCACAGGAAAGTTGTGAAACTCGATGTGATCCCAAGAAATGTAATGAAATCTGAGGAGAGGGTTTGGCCAAAGAGGCAGCTATCAGTAAGCATCTGAAACAGGAGGTTGAAATTGAGTAGTTTATTGGAAGGAAAGGAATTCTAGACACAGCACACAGAAAGCTGAAAGCATGGCTAACAAAACCGAAACAGTGATAATTTGAGAATCTTCAAGAGGCCAGAGTGAAAGCAGCACTGATATCTGAGAGAGTTTAAAGTTGTAGGAGAAATCACAGATAAATGAGACCATGGGGGAATTAAAGAGAAGAATGAGAATTTTAACATCAAGTCAGAAAGACCAGTCCTCACTGGGACAAGTGAGACAATGTGACATTCCCTTGCTTATCTGAAGCATGTACATTCATCCATGCAAATTAATTCTACCTCCAAATCCATGCATGTGACCTGTCCAAGTTTGTGGCACCTGCTTATGGGGATAGTGCTTAATATACACCACGTCTTGTTCAGCTATGTCAATCCCATTGGACATTCAACCAGAAGATGTGACTTACTGGCGATGGTGTTGGGCTTTGGTGGCATGGTGAACTCATAGATGGTTGGCTCGGAGGAACCCAACTTGTTAACAGCTGTGATCTTTACTTCATACCGCATGTCCCACTGAAGTCTTTCCAGGATGATGGAATCTTTGCTTCCCTGTGCTATCTGCTGCATCCATTCCTCTTCCTTGTCTTTCTGTAGGTGAATGAGAAATATTTGTAAGTGTTGCATATCAAGCAAGTAACCTATCTGCTTTCAGTGAAGTTATTTCATTTACAGCTTTATATATGTCCACGGTTAAAGTGCTACACATTCAGTGCACAGTACTATGTCACTGAGAAACAGGCCATTTGGCCTAACTAGTCTATGATGTGCATTTATGCTCCATATTAACCTTGTCCAATCCCTCTTTATCTAACATTGACAGTGGATCCTTTTCTTTCATGAGTGTTTATTTAATTTCCATTTAAATCCATTTGTGATGTTTAACTCAAATATTCCTTGTAACAGCACATCCCATATTTTCATCAAATGGTTTCTTGTGAACTTCCTTTTGAATTCATTATTCTTCGCAGTCTCCTCTAAATTCAGACTCCACCAGAAATTGAAAGATTTTCACTGCGTCTATCTCTTTAAATATCTTATTACAAGTGGGTTTGGAGGGCACATTGATTCATTTCCAGTCCCACTCCTCCAGTGTCATACCAAATTTAAAATTGAACAAGAAGGGTGACATATTTCACCCTGATTAGAAGCAATTCAGCTAGATTTCTTCCTTCACTAAAGAACTAGTTTATTACAATCAAAACTTAAATAAACATACAAAGATCATTGACAAAAAATGCACTGTGCAAAGATTGACATGAGTTATACTCTAACACCCAAACTTAACATGAGGCAGATATGGGTAACAGCTTAACTATGGTCAACCACTCCTAGTGGCACGTCAAATAGCAAGCGAAATATAATATACCAAGGATTTCTCAACCTTTACCCCAGACATTAGTGACAATGTAGTCATCAAATTTCATTAACATTTTAAATAGTTTACAATTCTCCATTTTCAGCAGTTTGGATTTGAAATTCCCAAGCTGCTGTTCTGTTATTGATGCCTCCAATGACTCCTTATATTGTGGTCATCTGTCTTCCAATTTTTGGACTACACTTGCCTGGTTCTTTGAAACTGCACTCACAAGAACAACACCAGCTTTTCACAGATACTGAGCTTCACCACTGTCCCTGGATTTGTTTTTCTGAGTTCTAATCTGGTAAATAGATTAGATTAGATTACTTACAGTGTGGAAACAGGCCCTTCGGCCCAACAAGTCCACACCGACCCGCCGAAGCGTAACCCACCCACACCCCTACATTTACCCACTACCTAACACTATGGACAATTTAGCATGGCCAATTTACCTGACCTGCACATCTTTGGAATGTGGGAGGAAACCGGAGCAAAATACTGTTTGTACACTTCCAAGACCCACTGTCTGTGGATGAAAATATTCATTGTGCACTGGCTTATTTTTATCCCCTCATGGATACAAGGAGTTTCATAACCCCACACTATGTTGAGCTATCCAGAATTTCCTTGAGCCTCGAATTCATAGAAATGATGGAACTATACTCATTGGAATTTTGAAGAATGTAGGGGGGGCATCTTAAAGAAACATAAAATTATTAGAGGAATGAAGAAGATAGAAGCAGGGAGGTTGTTACCACTGGTGGGTGAAACTAGAACTAGTGGGCACAGCCTTAAAATAAGG
Organism: Hemiscyllium ocellatum; assembly: GCF_020745735.1. NCBI lineage: Eukaryota > Metazoa > Chordata > Chondrichthyes > Orectolobiformes > Hemiscylliidae > Hemiscyllium > Hemiscyllium ocellatum. The sequence goes on along the minus strand of NC_083412.1, from coordinate 92,428,316 downwards.
GGGAGCAGATTTAGACCGGAGTTGATGAGGAACTTCTTGACCCAGAGGGTTGTGCATTTGTGGAATTCCCTGCTCAGTGAAGCAGTTGAGACTTCACTGCTCATTGAATGCTTTGAAGACAAAGATTTTTAAACAGTAAAGGAATTAAGGGTTATGGGGAGTGGGCAGTTAAGTGGAGCTGAGGCCATGAAAAGATCAGCCATGATCTTATTGAATGACAGAGTGAGCTTGATGGGCCAGATGGTCTACTCCTGCTCCCATTTCTTATGTTCTTGTGTAATTCAGTTACACTTAAAAGCAGAGTGAACAACAGCTCTGTTAAAAATAGAGGCTGTATTTCTCTTATTCTCCTTCTCTGATGAACTGTGAGCTTGAAGTGACCCTTGAAATGCTTTGAACGAAAACTGTGCAACATAATCTCTGCATTGTTCGGCAGAATTGAGTGGAACAATTAAATGTAACAAACCTTTTGGAAGTCTATAGTCCTTGATTGTTTTAATGTTCGGAGAGTGCTGTCACCCACACCACAAATTGATGCAACAAAAAAATAAAATTCATCATAAGCTTCTTTGAAGACTACCATCAAGTCCCCCTCTCAAGTTTATATTTTCCAGTGCAAACATTTTCAGTTTGATCAACCTTTCCTGAAGGGTATGATCTCTGGTAGCTAACTATTTAAATCGGCTTTTGTATCTTCTGCACTGTCTAGAGTTAAACTGAGACACAAGGCGCAATATTACATGCCCTCATAGCAGGTGTGCAGGTGTAATAGGTTTAGCATCTTGCCCCCACATTCTCACCGAACCCTGAGTATAGTCCCATGATAGAGAAGGTAGACGGGGAGCGAAATCAGCACTATTTATGGAAATGCAGAATTAAAGGTCAATGAAACCTGCTAAAAAAAAAATCAATTCAAACCAATATCACCCCAACAATACCATCATAAGGTTGGCATGGCCAGATGAATAAGAGTGGGTACCCTGTTTATATTTCAGATTTTTCAAAATGGTGAGTACGAAAAGGGCTACCATCTTTTGAGGATTTTTTTGCCGATTAGGGACAGACCTCTGAAGACAGAAACACCCATCTTCCTCTTTGCATGAAATTTGGAACCACCAATCAGATTGGTTAGCAGCTCACAAGGGTGAGATTCCTGCGACCCAGGGGCAGAAGCCCACTCTGCACTGATTTAGCCACCTGCATCTGTCAGCTCGCCACTGACCTTTCTTCAGGGAGAGGATATAGATCTCTCTCCCCTGCCCAGTGCCGGTTAATTTCTGCCTCCGTCAATTCAGAGGAATGTACCGTGGCTCTACCTGAATGTAGGGTTTTCCCAGTGCACCTGACCAGCATTCACTCTTTAACCATGTCAGGGTAGATGTGGAAAGGTATTTTTCCCATGCGGAAGGGTCTAGGACCAGACGGCATCATCTCAGAGTGAGAGGACCAGACATTATGACTGGCGTGAGGAGGAATTTCTTCTCTCAGAGAGAAATGAATCTGTGAAATTCTTTGCCACAGAGAGCTAAAATGTATTCAAGGCTGAGTTAGACAGATTTTTAATCTGTTAGGGGATCTAAGGTTATGGGGAATAGGCAGTGGAGTTGAAGTTCATTAGATCAGGTGTGACCTTCTTGAATGGTGGAGCAGAGTTGAAGGGCTGAATGGCCTCCTTTTGCTCCTATACCTCATGGTCTTAAGGTTCTGTATCCACAGAATCCATCATCACCATGCTGTGGTTTTATTGTATATCGTAGACTGAATGTGCACCAACTGAGGTCACCAGGAAGGGAGTCTCCTTCTCAACCCCTTCCTTTGCCTGAGACATGATGACTACCACCAGTCATCTCCCTCTCTCTAATAAAACAGCAGCCTATGGTTGGATTATCTACAGGGGTTCAGCAAGGCTAGATTAACAGTACCTTCTTCCTGTGCAAGTTCAGGAAGGAATTGTGGAACTCTTTTACATGACCAATGGCACCTTGTGGGATTTGGCACCTCTACCAATCTGTTGTGCTGGGAAAGAGCTGCTTGATGACGTTTGTTACCACTAATCCTCTTTTGTCTTCTTTTTGTGTCTAATGATGAGTGACAGGGGATATACTACCGTGGAGTATCAGAATAGGCATCATTCTTCGACGACAAGAAGATATCAAAAAAAAGGAGACAACTTGAGCATGACTTTGATATCATTCCCCATATAGAAAGTAAACCCTTCCATGCTTTTTTATGGCTCATATCAACCAAATGATGGTGTGGTTAGTGTGATATTGTGGTGCTGGAAAGGCACAGCAGTTCACGCAGCATCCGAGGAGTAGCAGCCCGACCTACTGTGCTTTTCCAGCAGCACCCTCTCGACTGTGATCTCCAGCATCTGCAGTCCTCACTTTCTACTAGCATAATATTGGGATGAATTGAATATTTAGCAGGTTCCATTGGCCTTTAATTATGAATTTCCATAAATGATGGCTTGGCTACCGATGTCAGCTGAATCCTGTCCACTCTCTCTATTGTGGGACTATACTCAGGGCTAGGTGGGAAAGTGGTGGGCCAGGTGCTAGCCTTATTTCACTTAGCATGGAAGACAGGTGCCTCAGTGGTTAACACTGCTGCCTCACTACGCCAGGGACCTGGGTACAAGTCCAGCCTTGGGTTACTGTTTGTGCCTGCATGGGTTTCCTCTGGGAGCTCCAGTTTCCTCTTCTAGTCCAAAGATATGCAGGTGAAGTGGGCTGGCCATGCTAAACTGCCCACAGGGTTCAGGGATGTGTAAACTGGATGGATTAACCACGGTAAGATTAAAATGAATGGAGTCATGAGGATAGGGTGGGGAAGGCTGGGTCTGGGTATGATGCTTTTCAGAGTGTCTGTGCAGACTCAATGGGCTGAATGGCCTCCTCCTGCATTGTAGTGATTCTTCTGCTTTAAAGAATGCTGAGCTCAAATTTAACATGGGTAAATGAGAATTCAAATTCACTCCAAAAGTTCACAGCCTTAGGCAGGGAGGCTGATGCTGAATATTGTGTTATCACACCACACTGGTACTGCACAGAGGCTAAAGTGTACCAAATGCTTCAAAGGCACTCATTATGCACCACTATGAGAACTAACTGGACAAGCTGAAAGTAAAATCAAGGCATCCAAGAAAAACATGGCTGAATACAAACTAAGGGAGGTTCTAATTATTGCTAGGGTTTCTGTAAAGGATCAGTTGGCTTCCTGGACCAAGTAATGAAACTTGCACCTGGTGGGGGAAGGGGGTGTGTGGATTACAAAACGCGTATGATTCAATTTGGAAACAGTGTAAGGAGAATTCATTTGTCATAAATTAATTGGATTTGTTTTACTTCTAGCTTCCAAGTTAAAAGGTTTGATAATCTGTATTCATTCAATCCCAGATAATTGAGCAATCTAGGCTTTCTTCGAAAAAAACCCACAAATAATTCAACACTATTACAGAAGGTGATTATGGTACATGACAGAATTATCCAATATTTCAATTAGTGAGAACATAAAAGGAAATTCTGAAGACGGAAATAAATTACCTTGAAGATCAAAACGTAGCCCTCGGGAAAATCTCACAAACAGCCCTCAGGAGAAAAATAAATGTTGATCCCTGTTTGTCACACAAGTTATCATGTTTTGTAGCTTAATGTCTCAATTTTAGTTACGCTACTCCTGGCTTGCCTTCCTGCAATCTTCACTAAACCAAGGGTTATGGTATGAACATTTGCAAAACTGATCATTTTTGAGCGTATTGACAGGAAGAAAAAAAATGTTGCTAATTACAATGGAAGGCATGTCACAGCTGGTAAACACACAGCTGTGATGCTTCATTGAGGCACGTGGGTCAGCGATCTGCCCCCTTAAATCTGTAAAACATAATTATTTTTTGTAGGTGAAACAGGAGCAGCTAAAGACAGCGTGAATTGATTTGAAGGTCATTGTTTCTATGTCTCTGCAGTCTCCCTTCACGGATTGGAATAAGTGACTATTTTTACTCATATGATGTTAAAAGTATGGAATGAAACACCACAGGAATCTTTCCTTTCATTGCTAGATTGTCATTGTCAGTGGGCTATTTAAAAGCCCAAGAGCCAAGGCTGTGAATTAATACAAGATAGATCCCAAAGCACTGGTTCAATGGAAAAATTTCCTCTGCAACATTCTGTTAGATGATTATCCCTCAACCAACACCATGAAACCAAATTATCTCATCATTTACAAACTGCTGTTTGTGGAACCTTGCTGTGTACAAATTGGCTACCAGTTCCCATATTACAACAGTAACTACACTTCAAAAAGCACTTCATTAACTATAAAGGTGCTTTGTGATGTCCTGATGTTGTGAAACGTGGATAAGAAGTGCAAGTCTTGCTTTCTTTGCGTTTTCAAGTGCAGAACTATTGCAGCCCGAACTCATTGGAGGATTCATCTTAATCTCCAGCAGCAGCAGCTTTTCATTTTATTGACAAATAAATTGCACATATGTGCAATGTACCCTCATGTATCCTCTCAAGCATGGCAATGAAAACAAATCAATCAGAGCAGTACCCTTGACCTTAATCTTGTTTTGGAGCGAATAACGATGAATAAATTGTATCCCCTCTTACAACTTAAAGACAGTAAAACATCTCAGCGGTATTACAAAACAGCACGGTCACAAAATCTCCCATAAATGCAACAAATGGCTGCTCCATCATTGTTCATATGTCAGTAGCTGTTCAGAGGGTTTGTTAAAAAGTTGCAGAGAATGGATTTATTCAGTCACAACACAAACTTCTACGTCCACAACCATCCTGATCCATTCTGTATCTGAATTGTACCATGGACAGCATTGCATCTGGTTTGATCTTGAGTGGAGTTTCCAACATCGCACGTTCATTAGAACCAAAGAGAAAGATGGAATAGTTCCAGCACAGCAGTAGGCCATTCAGCCTTCCACATCCATACTGACTCTCTGGAAGCACAACTCAGCTCATTCCACTCTACACCCTTTGTAGAATTATAATAATGCAGAAGAAAGCCATCATGCCCATACCGGTCAACAAAGAGCTACCATGCTAAATGAAAACTTCATGTGTTACATCCACAGCCAGTGTCAAAATAACTCCCACTAGCCCAATGCTCTTCACTGCCCCCAAACACCCAGCGTTCTTCTTGCCATTTGCTTGAGGGGTTTGTTTTGGGTTTTCAGAAGCTCCTTTATTTTTATTCTCATGGACTCATTTATCGGGTTATGCAGTATTTTATATTTTTATATTTTACATTTCCCTTCCCTATAACTCTTGTCAAGTGCTAATCTAATTCGCTATAGACAACATGATTGGATTGGTCTCCATCACACCCTCAGGCAATGTATTCTGGATGTTTACCAGTCACTACTTACAGCAACCTTTCCGCATGTTCCTATTGGAAATTGGCTGTGTCTGACATTTGCTTATCACCTGCTGAAATCCTCATTTGCGTATTTGTAACCTCAAGACTTGACTGTTCCGATGCACTCCTGGTCAATTGCCCGACTTGAGCCCTCTTACGTTCATTGTAACTCTGCTCAAGCCATCTTACTACTTTCTTGTTCTGTGATTGTCGTGGTCATCTGCTTCTGGCACTGCACAAATTAAACGCAGGAATATGCCACTTGGCTGCTTCAGTTTGGTCCACCAATAAGTAAGATCATGGCTGATCTGATTGTAGCCTGAGCTCTGTTAGTCACCCCCATCATCTCAAGTACTCTCTGAATCACCCTTCTACCCACCTGGAACTTGACCTTCCAAGCACCTTACTAACACCTTTAGCTTATGTATTTGCCGTTTGATAGCAGCTGTCAAAGTGGTTGACTCTTCTTGTAAATTTCCAAATCTGGAAGCTGACTGCCGTGAAAGGGAGATGTGATTTGCCTTTCTCTGACAGTTTTATGCTTTGCTGGAACCGTCAGAATGGGAGGATGGCTCCGTATTTCTGAAGAAGTCCCAATGGGAACCACCTCTCTGAAATGCGGAGTTTCCTCATTTCATAGAAATAAAAGGACAGAGCTGTGTGAGGTTGGCAGTGCTCAGAAAAAAAAGATAATAACAATGACTGCAGAGGCTAGAAACCAGATTTTGGATTAGTGGTGCTGGAAGAGCACAGCAGTTCAGGCAGCATCCGAGGAGCAGCTCAGGAAACCCAACCCGATGCAGGAAGTCCCCTGACAGAATCGTAGCGTCGTACAGAATGAAACAGACCCTTCAGTCCAACCAATCCAGGCCAGCCAATTTTCCCAAACGGAACTAGTCCCACCTGCCTGCATCTCCCTCTATGCTCATGCACCTATTCAAATGTCCTGTAAACATTTTAAGTGTATCTGCACTGGCAGTTCATTCCACACACAAACCACCCACTGTGTTAAAAAGTTGCCCCTCAGGAAATTCATTCACAAATATTTAAAACAGCTGAGCACAGATACTGATCTCACTGGTAACAGACTGTCAATTGTTTATTCCTGCTCTCTTGTTTTCCACTCACAAGCTGATTTTTAATCCACACCAGTGGATTGCCTCCTATACCATGCATTTACATTTTGATAACAGGACAGTAACGTGTACCTGTGTCTTTCTGACTCTGAGAGTGCCTGTGATCATGAGACATGGCCAATGTGAATGCTGCTGTGAATAATGTTCTATCTTGAGAAAAAGTACTGACAACATGCACCGAGTCAGAAACAGAAAGGATCGAAATGGGTGATCAAACAACTCCCTCAGTTCCCTGTGATGGGCACACTGCAGATGGATTCATTGGCCTTAGGCTAGAGATTAGGTTAACATTAGTTTCCATATTACATTCCTACATAAACATTCCCAAGATTCACAGATCGTTAAGCCAGGAGGCACCTTGCTGTTATCTTGTCTTTATCTGATAACACTCATTCCTGAAAGTTCTAGACCATTACAGGTCTGGGGGAGTTACTGCGGTGCTCTGGGAGAACTACTGCAGTGCCCTGGAAAGTTACTGCGGTGCTGAAAATATGTTGCTGGAAAGGCGCAGCAGATCAGGCAGCATCCAAGGAACATGAGATTCGACATTTTGGGCATAAACCCTTCTTCAGGCTTATGCCCAAAACGTCGAATCTCCTGCTCCTTGGATGCTGCCTGACCTGCTCCGCTTTTCCAGCAACACATTTTCAGCTCTGATCTCCAGCATCTGCAGACCTCAATTTCTCCTCGAAGAAGTTACTGCGGTGCTCTAGGGGAGTTACTGCGGTGCTCTGCAACAATTGCTGCAGTGCTCTTGGGGGGTTACTGTCATAGTCTGGGGAATCACAGCAGTGCTCTGGGACAGTTACTGCAGTGCTCTGGGATAGTTACTGCAGTGCTCTGGGACTGTTACTGCAGTGCTCTGGAGCAGTTACTGTGGTGCTCTGCGTCAGATATTGTGATGCTCTGGGACAGTTACTGTGATGCATTGGGACAATTACTGCAGTGCTCTGGGACAGTTAATTGTTGCCCTCTGGATTAGATATTGTGATGCTCTTGTACAGTTACTGTGGTGCTTGGGCGGGGTGGATGGGGGGAAGTTGTGGATTGTGGTGATCTTTGGGAGTTACTGCAGTGCTCTGGGACTGTTTCTGCGGTGCTCTGGGGGAGTTACTGCACTGCTCTGGGGGAGTTACTACGGTGCTGTGGGGGAGTAAGTGCAGGGTTCTCACAGTTTTACTGCAGTGCCCAGGCACAGCGACTGCAGTGCTCTGGGGGTGTTACTGCGATGCTCTGGGGGAGTTACTGCGGTTCTCTGGGACAGTTACTGCAGTGCCCCTGGGGAGCTATTTTGGTACTCTGGCGGAATCTCTAAAGTGCTCTGTGCCAGTTACTGCAATGCTCTGCTGAAGTTATTGCAATGCCCTGACAGAGTTTCTGCAGTGCTGTGGGGGAATTACTGCAGTGCTCTGGGACAGTTACTGGGTGCTCCGGGATAGTTACTGTGGTGCTGTGGGAGAGTAACTGTGATGCTCTGTGGGAGTTACTGCAGTGTTGGTGACAGTTATTGTGGTGCTCTGGGGAAGTTACTGTGGTGCTCCGGGGGAGTTACTGTGGCCCTCTGGTTAGTTACTGCAGTGCTCTTGGACAGTTACTGTGGTGTATTGGGTCAATTACTACAGTGCTCTGCAGGGGTTTCTGCGGTGCTCTGGATCAGACATTGTAGTGCTCTGGGACAGTTACCGCGGTGTTCTTGGGAAGTTACTGCAGTGCTGTGGGAGAGTTACTGCGGTGTTCTGGGGGAGTTACTGTCATGACTGGGGACAGTTACTGTGGTGCTTTGGGGGAGTTACTGCAGTTCTCTGGGGGAGTTACCGCAGTGCTCTGGGACAGTCATTGCGGTGCTCGGGGACAGATACTATGGTGCTCTGGGACTGTTATTGCAGTGGTCTGGGGGATTTACTGTGGTTCTCTGGGAGTGTCACTGCAGTGCTCCAGGATGGTTGCTGCAGTGCTCTGTGACAGATAATGCAGTGCTCTTGGGGAGTTACTGTGGTGCTCTTGGGGAGTCACTACGATACTCTGGGGGCGTTAATGTGTTGGAATGTCTGAGGGAGTTAATTTGGTGCTCTGGGGGAGTTATTGTGGTGCTCTGGTGGAGTTAATGCAGTGCTCTGGGATGGATTCTTCAGGGGTTTGGCTCCCTTTTCTCATGATTGATTTACAGCCCAGACATGCAAGTGTTAATAATTACGGGGCCTATCTGCAGATTCACCTACAATCGACACTGAGAGAGTGGGAGCAGCACAGAGCCAGATAATCTATACTTTATAATTTGTTCATGGGTTTTGTGTGACACTGTATGGGCCAACATTTATTGTCCATTCTTAATTGCTCAGAGGATAGTTGAAAGCCAACCACATTGTTCTGGGTCTCTAGTCACATCTACGCCTGACCACGTAAGGATGGCAGACTGCCTTCATAGTTTCATAATAATAGGAGCAGGAGTAGGCCATTTGGCCTGTTGAGCCTGCTCCGTGATTCATTAAGATCATGGCTGATCTACTCATCGTCTCAGCTCCTCCTACCTGCATTATCCCCATAACCATTAATTCCCTTATCATGCAAAAAACTACCCAACTGCGTCTTGAATATATTTAATGATGCTGCCTCGACTGCTTTCTTAGGCAGAGGATTCCATAGATTCACTCGTCTCTGGGAAAAGCAGTTCCTCCTCATCTCTGTCCTAAATCTACTCCCCTTAATCTTGATGGACATATGATCACTAGTGGACTTTTAATACCAGACATGTATTGAATTGGTATGTCACCATCTGCCAAAGGAGAGTTTGAGTCCACATCCTCAGCATATTAGCCTGTGGTTCCACATCAATAGCCCACTGACATTACCCATGCACCACCATCTCTGAACTCTGACCACAGGATGTAATAGACTCACTGGTTAACAAAGATTTGGTCTCTCTGAAGCTGATTTGAACCTTCAAGGCATATCTGGAGGGTTTAAGAGTTAGGGCAAGTGTGCTCCAGGTGGTCACATGTAGAGGACCAATCAAGTTATTACTTTAGAAATTTTGTCTTGTCTGAAGAGAGACAGTAGGGTTTAGAACTATATGCACTGAAATTCAGTGGGATGAACGGGGATAGTATAGAAACCCATAACATTTGTGTGAAGGATATTCCTGATGACTGGAAAGCCCAGATTCAGGGAACACAGATTAAGGATACAGTGTAGTCCACTTAGGACTGAGATGGGGAGACATTTCTTCACCCAGAGAGTGGTGAACCTGTGGAATTCTCTGCCACAGAAAGCAGTTGTAGCCAAAAGATTTCAAGACGGTGTTAGATAAAGATTTTAAGGTTAAAGGGGTCTAAGGGTATGGGGAGAAAGCGGGAGCAGGGGACTGAGTTGGATGATCAACCATGATTGCACTGAATAGCACAACAGGCTTGAATGGCCGACTCCTGCTCCCTTTTTCTGTATTTTGATGCTTATCCTGATCTTAAAAAAAAAGTTCTCCTGGTCCCTTGAAGGTGTCTCAAGCAGCAACATGAAGAGGCAGCTTGTGAGGCCATTCAAAGTGCAGTTTAGGTGGTCTGGGCATAGGGGAGAGATGGTGGGGGCATTATATCGCTGTGTCCCTTCACAGCTGGAATGGCAATTTCTCATTCCAAACTGGTACAGGAAACAGGTTTCTACACAGAAGATGCTACTTGCTGGAAACATCTCAATGGAGGCTCGCTCTTTTCAAAGGCCAATCTGAAAATTCTATCAGAAGACCCTGTGCCCATTGAGATATCCTCCACATTATTATGCCCCTTACCAACAGTTGGCAAGTAAATGTCACTCATTAAAAGCCTCAGAACCAGAATCTACTAATTGCAGTCACTCACAGAATCATAGGGATGTACCACACGGAACCAGACCCTTCTGTCCAACACGTCCATGCTGACCAGATAGCCTAAACTAATCCAGTCCCATTTGCCAGTATTTGGCAAATATCTCTCCAAACTCTTCCTATTCATATACCCATCCAGATGCCTTTTAAATGTTGTAATTGTACCAGCCTCCACCACGTCCTCTGACAGCTCATTCCATACACATACCACTCTCTGTGAGAAAAGTTACGCCTTAGGTCCCTGTTAATTTTTTCTCCTCTCACCTTAAACCTCTGCCCTCGAGTTTTGGACTCCCCTTCACTGGGATAAAGACCTTGACTATTTACCTTATCCATGCTTCATGATTTTATAAACTTCTATAAGATCACCCCTCAGCCTCCGATGCTCCAGGGAAAGTAGCCCCAGCCTATTCCGCAGCCAGGGAGAAGAAATAAAGTCTTATTCTAAATGCAGAAGCTTGGACCTAATTAATAATGGTTGAGGTTGAGCTCCTTGAATTTGTGGAAATAGCTGCAGGCGGCTTGGGGAAGATGGAAAACATTGTGCCTCTTCAGACCCTGCAATGTGGCATAGTGCATTTGAAAAGATGCCTTCCAAATACAGACTGCATGCAATATTCAAATCTCTCAGGAGATTTGCAATGACTGTCACTCTGTCTATTTTGCTTCCAGGCAGATTCAAAGCTTTTCTGAATTGTGGCTTGGGAATGCTGAATAGAACATTCGTGTGGGGAGAACTGTGTAAGTTGTACCCGAGCAACAGCTCAGACCGAAATCACTGCCATGGACAACTTAAGGGAATGGGACCACCGTAAAATGGTATGGTAAGTCTGTCCCTTATCTTGTCCACCTCAAGTAGTTCAACAAGGGCAGTACTATATGAGTGCCAAAGGTCCATTGCTATGTGTGGTGTACCTTCTGGAAAGCCTCTGTGTAAAGAAAGCACAATTACTACATTATTTTCAGGGTAGAAATGCTAACTAAATGCATTGACAAGAATGTACCATTTGATTTGAAGAATTTCCTGTTACAGTTGGCTGAAGTAATGTGGCTTGATGATGTACAGGTGTTGGCATAAAACACCCTGTTATTAAATAGTAGCAGCAAGAGTAGGCCATGGATCTGCTTAAACCTGCTCCAGCATTTTCAGGAAAATGGATCATTCCTTGGATTATTTGCAGCTATAGTCAACATTTAGCAGCCAGTGATGCCAGTGACACTGGGGAAATGGTTGTATTCATCCAGGAAGGTGCATCCAGAAAAGGGAGACCAATCATGTACTTCTCTAAGAAGAGAAGCAAACATCAAAGATGACACTCACAGGACAGAAGGGAGCACTTAGTTAACTATTTGCTCTTAAACATTGAGATTTTTGTTGAAAATGAGTACAGGGAGGCTAACATCTATGCTGAACACAAGTTTTGTGAAAAAGCTTAGGGCCCAGAATGCCACATTGTTTTATTAGAGTTTGTTCCTTCAACCATACCATCTAAAAATCATCCATATTGTTGGCATGTCAAAAGTTATTGCTGATGTCCGATTTAAGAACCCAAAGGGAACCAAACTGGAACTAAAATAAGAGTTAAGAAAATGAATGTATTTGTCTCTGTGCTGTTTATGTTTAATAATTTTCCTCCTTAAGAAAAAAAATCATAACTCTGAATTACTTATAGATATATTGAACTTATAAGAATAATATGTTTTTAAAAAAGGAAGATATACAAGCCAAAATATGGTCAAGGATGTAAATTCAGTGATTACATCATCTCCCTTTGTGGATTACATTGGTTCCCAAGAGGAATTGTGGAATGTTACTACTGAAGAATGTCAAGGGAGCCTCAGACAAGAACACTTCAAAGGGGGAGATGCTATTCCAAAGCTGAACGGTGATCTCCTGTGATCTGCGTCCCAAACCGTGGACATGACATGTGATGGAAGAAAGGCAGTTCTGGCTGAAAGATATGTTTGCATTGTAACTTTCCAGAAACATGAAAGAAAGGGAGTTAAAAGACATTTACAATTGTTGATCTGTGTGTGCTAGTGCGTTAGCTTGTGGTTCAAGCCTTTCTGTGTTTAACTGTTACTTTCCATATTAAGGTTCACAGCTGACAATTTCCAATAGACACCCCAGCGTGTGCAGGTAGAAAGAAAATGAAGTTCCTCCAATTATTGCAAACAATTCAGCCGCTGTCAAAGGAAAATGTACAGATTCCTTTCAGCTAACAGCAGAAGTAACTACCTCCAAATACCTACTCGATAGCCGAAGTCAGTGCAACTGAATTCATCCACTTTAATGAACACTACATTTCACAATATAATCATCCTTGTTGGATCCAATTAACTTTGCTGTGACCAAGCGAGGGATGGGGATTGAATAAAGAATGATAGTCAGCTTCTCCTACATCACCTGGGAACATAACTATTAATGGATACCCTAACTGGAAACTTAATAAATTAACAGAACCCACCCAGGGACTGTTCATAACGCCATTCAGTATGATCATGGCTGCTATGATCTTGGTGTGAACTTCATCTTTCTGCCATTTTTACATAACCCTTTATTGCAAGGTTTGTGAAGGTTTGTAGCTCAGGTTGAGGTTTAGGGTGTAGGTTTGCTCGCTGAGCTGTAGGTTTGATATCCAGACATTTCATTACCTGGCTAGGTAACATCATCAGTGGTAACCTCCAAGTGAAGCGAAGCTGTTGTCTCCTGCTTTCTATTTACATCTGGTTGGACCACAACGCCATAAACAAGCACATAGATCTAGATGCCATCTATCAACCCCTCAGAAAACAAACAGGAAATGACATCACCGCAAACCCCAGAAACCCCATCCAGGGCAAACATATGAATAGAAAGCAGGAGACAACAGCTTCGCTTCACTTGGAGGTTACCACTGGTGATGTTACCTAGCCAGGTAATGAAACGTCTGGATATCAAACCTACAGCTCAGCGAGCAAACCTACACCCATAACCCTTTATCTTATAATGCTGAAGTCTGTCAATCTGAACCATTAATATATTCAATGGCAGCCTCCAGGGATCGCTAGTCTATTTCCAAGCTGTAAATTCTGTGTAATTCTATGTAAATAACCTTATTAGCAAGGATGCACGCATTCCTACCTAGTGTTATTAACAAGGAAACATTATAGACAATGTGCCTATTGTTCAATAAAGACGCTACCAAGTTGTGTAATTAACCTCATTTGTTACATGTTTAGTTGGCAAAGTGTTCCACATTAGCACATTAACAGTTGATTAAGCCATCTCCAGGTTCATTGTTGACAGAATACATTGGCAGTATCGTAATTAGAGACAATTAGCATGGATTTAAAAAGGGTAAGTCCTGTCTGGCAAGCCACCTTTTCTTCACTGAAGATTGAAAAGGTAGCGTGGCGAATGGACCTTGATATTAAGTGGCAGGTGTTTTCTGCTCAATGAAGCCGACCAGGTGTGAATGTGCATTAGATCCATCTCTGACTTGTCATTTATTTACTTTCAATTGTGTCAACAAAATTCTTTTAGGTTAAAGGTTGTATGTAAAGTATTTGCTGTTGCTGCACAGAAATTCTTAATCTCTGTTGTGAAGCTGAAAAAAACAGTGTAGAACAGTAGGGAATGCCTTTGATTGTGTCAGTCAATATGTTTGAACAAAAATGTTGCTGTTTGTACAAGAGTGATGTTTTCTGGCTTCTAATAGTCTTAGTCACCTCTGTGTTTCTGGCAGATGAGCTGTGGACAGACAGTTTGTCTTTGAAGTGAAATCAATAAGTTGAATTTTCCGAGTTAAAAGCTAACATGGGCAGAAAATCGGAGCTAATGTGTTGTCATGGGTCTAACTGCCAATGTAGACATGATTCACCGTTCCATAGTTGCATTGGCAATACACGCGCTGCTATTAAACAGTAGATTTGTCTCTGCCATTGCACTCCCCTGTCTGAGTCAGGTTGTGGATTCAGATTTATTTCCAGCCAGTTTTGAGCATGTAGACTGGGCAACACTCCCTGCACAGAACATTGGGTGTGTTACAAATTGTTGGTGAGTCATTAAACTTTCTCAGAGAGCTGTACAAGATCTAACAGCTGGTTCAAACTAGAGCAAGAGGATTTCCTCCTCCATGCTTATTCCTCAGTCAAAGCCCTGATGTTGATGAACTGGTCGCTCCCATCTTGCTGTTTCTGGGAGTTTCCTGTGTACATTGTGGCTGTCATGTTGCTTACAATACAACAGTCAAAATGGTTTCATTATCTTCAGCCCAACTGTGTTTGTTTAGAGGGCTGGAGGAAACCAAGTCTTTGTTTCTTTAAGAAAGGGGAGGGTTTTTTTTATAGAAACATATAAAGGTATGAAGCGGTTAGATAAGTTAGAAGCAGGTAGGTTGTTTCCACTCGGGGAGGGGGTGAAACTAGAACTCGGGGCATAGCCTCAAAATAAGTGGGGGGAGGTTTAGGACTGAGTTGAGAAGCAACTTCTTCACTCAAAGGGTTGTGAATGTGTGGAATTCCCTGCCCAGTGAAATAGTTGAGATTACATCATTGAACATTTTCAAGGCAAAGAGAGATCGATTTTTGAACAGTAAATGGATTAATGATTATAATGAGAGGGTGGGTAAGTGGAGCTGGGGCCACACAAATGTCAGCCATGATCTTATTGAATGGCGGAGCAGGCTCTCTTGGCCAGTTTTGTACTCCTCAATCCTGGGAAAAACACACTGACTCTATCCATACCCCTCAGGATGTTATAAATTTCTATGAGGTCACCTCTCAGCCTCCGGCACGCCAGGAAAATAGCTCCAGCCTATTCAGCCAATCCCTAATGAAAGTAAATAGAAAGAAATGTAACATAGATAAAAATATGTGAAGTGGTCAGCAGTCAACAGATGCTAAGCCATTTACCAGCCATAGAGTCGTACAACACAGAAACAGACCCTTCGGTCCAACCAGTCCATGCCAACAGAATCACAAACTAAACAGGTCCCACCTGCCTGCTCCTGGCCCATGTCCCTCCAAACCTTTCCTATATATGTACTTATCCAAATGACTTTTAAATGTTGCAATTGTACCCACATCCACCGCTTTCTTAGGAAGTCCATTCCACACATGAACCACCTCTGTGCAAAACATTTGCCTTTTATGTCTTTTTTAAATCTCTCTCCTTTCATCTTAAAAATGTGCCCCTTAGTCTTGAAATCCCTCATCCTTGGGAAAAGACACCTACCATTAACTCTAACTATACCTGTCATTATTTTATAAACTTCTGTCAGATCACCTCTCAACCTCCTACACTCCAGTGAAATAAGTCCCAGGCTATCTAGCCTTGATTTATAACTGAAGCTTTTCATACCCAGCAACATCCTGGTAAATCTCTTCTGACCTCTCTCCAGCTTCATAATATCCTTCTTATAACTGGGCAACCAGAACTGGTCACGGTATTCCTGAAGCGGCCTCACCAATATCCTGTATAATCTCAACATGACTCCCAACTCCTGTATTTTAAAGGACTGAGCAATGTGTGCCAAACACCTTTTTAAATGCCTGATAGCTCATGGTCACAATACAGCAAAAAGAATGTACTGGAGTGATCATAGCATTCCTACAGTGTGGAAGGAGTCTAGATCAGAGTGGTGCTGAAAAAGCACAGCAGGTCAGGCAGCATGTGAGGAATAGGAAAATTGAAATTTCAGGCAAAAGCCCTTCATCAGGAATGAAGGAAGGGAGCCTCCAGGGTGGAGAGATATAAAGGAAGGGGGTGGGGAGAAGGTAGCAAAGAGTACCTGGGGGTTACAGTGAGAGAGAGAGAGACTCACTGAGATTCTTGTAGAGAAAGGAAGAGAACTTCTTCAAGGCAGGCATCCTTGCAAAAGGATTCACAGTAAGGTTAAAATCAACTCGGCAAAAGTGAGGATTGCAGATGCTGGAAATCAGAGTCTAGATTAGAGTGGTGCGGGAAAAGCACAGCAGGTCAGGCAGCATCCGAGGAGTAGGAAGGAGTCCATTCAGGCCATACCGTCCCTTTGAAGACCATCCCCACTAGACCAACCCCACCTCCTTGTCCCCATTACCCTGCAGTCCCCAGTGCTAATCCACCTAACCTGTACGTCTTTGGATAGTGGGAGGAAACTGGAGCACTTGGAGGAAACCCATGCAGATACTGGGAGAATGTCCAAACTCCACACAGAGAGTCGCACGAGGCTGGAATTAAATCCGATCATAGATCAGCTTTACCAAATGCTTAATATCGTCTTTTTAAAAAATTCTTACAAGGGTTATAGGCATCGCTGGTTAGGTCAGCATTTATTGCCCACCAGTAATTGCTTTTGAGAAGGTGGTGGAGAGCTGGCTTTTCAAAGATACACTCAGAGTGCTGTTTCCATCTGTTTTATTTTTTGATGCTATTTGAACTACCTCGCTATGTTAAAAGTTCTACATAAATATAGGTTGCCGTTGTTTCATAATTTTGTCTGAAAGATAGAGATTTTAACAAAGGTAATGGAACATTAGCAACTAAGGGATGCCAGGGAAAATAGAAACAAAATGAGAGCAATTGGCAATATACCTGGAGGTAGGAGACATTCACAACCAATTCGATAAATTAATAGTGCAGATAGAAACTCATGGATTTGAACTGAGCTATAACAGAAACATGGCTGCTGAGTGACCAAGTCTGATCATCTTGCATTATATTCTTGAATTTTAGAAGGGATAGGAATAATTGGAAAAGAAGGAGGGGTTGCCTGATGATAAAGTTCTGCACAAAGTCAGGAGGAGAAAAGGATATTACAGAGGATCTCCACGTTACAAACATCCAACTTATGAACACTCATACTTAACATACACAATATAATACTGGGATGTAAGTTT
The DNA here is from genome assembly GCF_020745735.1 of Hemiscyllium ocellatum. Classification (NCBI taxonomy): domain Eukaryota; kingdom Metazoa; phylum Chordata; class Chondrichthyes; order Orectolobiformes; family Hemiscylliidae; genus Hemiscyllium; species Hemiscyllium ocellatum. The sequence continues at coordinate 92,411,084 of NC_083412.1, read as the reverse complement.
TTTAAAGAGTGACATGCAAGCATTTGCTGTATTTATTAACAGTTCCTTCATATTGTTCAGCATTGTTCTGACCTGCGTACAAATGGACTTGCATATGGACTCCAAATCAGAACCTGTTTGTGTCACAGGGATTGCCTGTAGTTTAAAAGTCGAGATGTAGAATTATTTTGGCTGGTGATATGAATCAACAAAGAGCCCTCTGACAGTAATTGAGCAAGGTATATATACGTATCAGAAAAGGATCATAGTGATGGTTGGTCACTAGTATAGACTGAGCAAGCCCAAATGTATAATAGCAGCATGGACGCCAGGTTCATGAAGTATGTTTTCTTTATTTATTCACAGGATGAGGGTGTCACAGGCTAGGTAACATTTACTGCTCATCCTTAATTGCCCAGAGGGCATTGCTGGAGGTCTGAAGTCACTTGTAGGCCACACCAGGTAATGATAGCAGTTTCCTTTCCTAAAGGACAATAGTGAACCAGATAGGTTCTTTCTGACAATAGGCAATTAATTCATTGTCATCAATACATTCTTAATTCAGAATTTTGAAAAATTGAATTCAAATTCCATCACCTGTCATGACATAATTTGAACCTGGGTCCCCAGAATAAGATGTGGGTCTCTGGATAAACAGGTACACAGACTCTTGTGTCATGTCACCTTTGTGTGGAAAGCCCTGTGACAACACTCTCTTGTCAATGAGCTAAAATACCCTGGGCGGCACGGTGGCACAGTGGTTAGCACTGCTGCCTCACAGCACCAGAGACCTCGGTTCAATTCCAGACTCAGGTGACTGACTGTGTGAAGTTTGCACATTCTCCCCGTGTCTGCATAGGTTTCCTCTGGGTGCTCCGGTTTCCTCCCACAGTCCAAAGATGTGCAGGTTAGGTGAATTGGCCAAGCTAAATTGCCCGTTGTGTTAGGTAAAGGGGTAAATGTAGGGGAATGAGTGGGTTGCGGGTCGGTGTGGACTTGTTGGCCTGCAGGGCCTGTTTCCACACTGTAAGTAATCTAATCTGAAACCCTCAAAAACACAATGCCAAGCAAGTTTAGGCACGGTCTGATAAATGCTTCTTATATCCTACATATTTGTGATTGGACATGTTTCATTTCTCTTCACTGTTAGTATTCTGGCATCACTTCAGCCAGTTGGCCTTATTGAAGTTAGGATAACACCATGTGTACTGGAACACACAGCAAATGCAACCTAATGAGGAACTGTGTAATAGATCGTACAGCTTACAGTGTCACCTGGTCCTCCTGAAACCAAGAATCAAGGAGCGGCACTCCAGAAATACATTTCATGGTGCACTTATAACCCAATAATATGGGGAGGATTTTCAGTTAACAGTGGGATCAGAATTGGGTCAATTCTGATCCCCAGATAGTGTCTCTGGATCCTAACTATCCTGGGATGAACAATGTTGAGAATTGGCTTTAGGACCCACTGTTGTAGGTTACTTTGGTGACTGGAACTTGGTGGATTTCGTTCACTATGAGATCCTTGATTGGGTTTGTTAACTTGGGCCAATCAGAGAGTCCTGACTGACCAATATTGACAGGGCATTTAGGATCTCCTCAGTTCAGGGGACTAACTCCACGCTGGCTGGCCACAGCCAGTGTACTCTGCACAAGCTATGAACTTGCACTCCAAGGTCTCTTTGCTCAGCAACACTTCCTAAAACCTTACCATTAAGTGTATAAGTTCTCTGAAGATTTGTTTTCCCACAATGCAGAACCTTGCATTTATCTGAATTAAACTCCACCTGCCACTCCTCACCCCTTTGGCCCAGCTGATCAAGATCCCATTGTAATCTGAGGTAACCTTCTTCACTATCCACTCACCTCCAATTTTGGTGTCAAACTTACTAACTATGCCTCCTATGTTTATATCCAAATCATTTGGATAAATGATGAAAAGTAGAGGACCCAGTACCGATCCTTGTGGCACTCCACTGGTCACAGGCCTCCAGTCTGAAAAACAACCCTCTGTCTTCTACCTTCGAGCCAGTTCTGTATCCAAATGGCTAGTCCTCCCTGTATCCCATTAGATCTAACCTTGCTAATCAGTCTCCCATGGGGAACCTTGTCAAATGCCTTGCTGAAGAGTTGAAAAGTGTGGTGCTGGAAAAACACAGCAGGCCAGGTAGCATCCGAGGAGCAGCAGAATCGATGTTTCGGGCATAAGCCCTTCTTCAGGAATGAAGAAGGAGGCCATTTGGGCTGTTTGATAGTGGAATTGGTCCTCCTGGGAGCAAATGCGGTGGAAGCGAAGAAATTGGGAATATGGGGTGACGTTTCTACAGGGGCAGGGTGGGAGGAGGTGTAATCTAGGTAGCTGTGGGAGTTGGTCAGTTTGTAGTAAACGTCTGTGTTGAGTGGTCGCCCGAGATGGAGAAGTCTAGAAAGGGGAGGGAGGAGTCTGAGACGGTCCAGGTAAATTTGAGGTCTGGGTGGAAGGTGTTAGTAAAGTGGATGAACTGTTCAACCTCCTCGTGGGAGCATGAGGTAGCGCCAATACAATCATCAATGTAGCGGAGGAAAAGATGGGGGTGGTGTCAGTGTAGTTGCGGAAGATGGACTGTTCCACATATCCGACGAAGAGGCAGGCATAGCTGGGGCCCATGCGGGTGCCCATGGCAACTCCTTTGGTTTGGAGGAAGTGGGAGGATTGAAAGGAGAAGTTGTTAAGAGTGAGGACCAGTTCAGTCAGTCGAAGGAGGGTGTCAGTGGAAGGCTCTGCCCTTATCAATCCTCTTTGTTACTTTTTCAAAAAACTCAATCAAGTTAATGAGACATGATTTCCCATGCACAAAGCCATGTTGACTATCCCTAATCAGTCCTTGCCTTTCCAAAGGTGAAAAGGGTGTTTGGTATGCTTTGCTATTTTGGTCAGAACATTGAGTATTGGAGTTGGGAGGTCATGTCGCGGCTGTAGTGGACATTGTTTAGGCCACTTTTGGAATATTGTGTGCAATAGGTCTCCTTCCTATTGGAAAGATGTTGTGAAACTTGAAAGGGTTCAGAAAATATTTACAAGGATGTTGCCTGGGTTGGAGGATTTGAGCTTTAGGGAGAGTCTGAATAGACTGGGGCTGTTTTCCATGGAACATCGGAATCTGAGGGGTGACTACATAGAGGTTTATATGATCATGAAGGGCATGGATGGGGTAAATAGGCAAAGTCTTTTCCCTGGCTGGGGAAGTCCAGAAATAGAGGGCAAAGGTTTCAGGTGAGAGGGGAAAAGATATAAAAGGGACTATTTTTTCATGCAGAGGGTGGGGCGTATATGGAATGAGCTGCCGGAGGAAGTGGTGGAGGCTGGTACATTAAAAGGCATCTGGTTGGGTATTGGAATAGGAAGGGTTTAGAGGGATATGGGCCAAGTGCTGGCAAATAGAGCTAGATTAGTTAGGGATATCTGGTCAGCATGGACGGGTTGGACCGAAGGGTCTGTTTCCGTGCTGCACACCTTTAGGACTCTTTGACTCTAAGTAAATAAAGGGTGAATAAAAGCCAAACAAACTATGGATGCTGTATAAATCAGAAACAAAAATAGAAATTCTTAGAAAAGCGCAGCAGGTCTGGCATCTGAAAAGAAACCACAGGGAAAAGGTTTAAAAGGGGCAATAGGGGGCAACTTTTTCACAAAGGGATGGTGTGTGTGTGGAATGAGTTGCCAAAGGAAGTGGTGGAGGGTGGTACAATTACAACATTTAAAAGATGTGTGGGCAGGTATATGGATAGGAAAGGTTTAGAGGGAAATGGAGCTAAACAGAGGCAAACAGTTCAAGAGAAAGTGAGGACTGCAGCTGCTGGAGACCAGAGTTGAAAAGTGTGGTGCTGGAAAAACACAGCAGGCCAGGCAGCATCCGAGGAGTAGGAGAATCGACGTTTCGGGCATAAGCCTGTCTGGTATAGTCTGCTTCCATGCTGTGTGACTCTAAAATGTTATAATTCTATTTCCTCTATCTCTGAATTAATAGTCTCGCAATAATTTAACCAGGCCATTGTAATCCCACTTCAAAATGGAGTGTAACTTTGCAGCTCTTTTGGTTAACCTCAGTCACCATTTAAATAAAATCAATGTGCTGCTGATACTGAAAATCTGAAACAATCACAAAAACTGCTAAAGAATCTCAGTAGGTCAACAACACCCATGGAGAGAGAAACAGGGTTAACATTTTGAGTCTGATAGGACTCTTCTTTAGAACTTCTGAGAATTTCAGTATCTCTCCAACATTTTCTGTTTTTGCACCATTTCTTATGTTATCCTGAATGTTATCAGTTTGCTGTTTTAACACATGCACCCACCTACAAAATAACTCACTTCCAATGTAGAGGACTCAAGAATGTTGAATAATGTTAAGGTGCTGACTGATCTCACAGTTTCACTTCCCTTATTTCTAAGCAATAGCTGATCAGTATACTCACAGTTCTGTATTTGAGCACATATCTTAGGATGGGTGATCCTCCATCATCCTGTTTGGTCACAACCAGTTTATAGTTCTTGCCATTACCACTGTGTCCTTGCACTGTAGGGGGACTGGGCTCTTCTGCAAATTGACAAAAAGACAAAACAAAAATTCATTTAAGGGCCTGCAGCACCTTTGAAAGCTCTCTGTAAATTCATATTACAGATATTGTGAATGAATCATACCCCCAATAGTTATCTCTAAAATAATGGTGTTCAGGGACCTTGCTTTCATCAATAATCAATTCATTTTGACGATCCAATGTTTTAGGAATAGCTGCCAATTCCCTGAGCACATTCAGCTTCTTCTCTGAATTTTCTGATGGAAGGAGTTCTTTGATATCAAAAGATTATAGAAGTTAGCTGGTAGTATCTGGGAAAGATTTGGCGACTTGTAATAAGGCCCTATAGTCAGATAGCCGTCAGTGTCCTCCAAACCCACACATATCCGGACAAAATGGGTTTGCACTGATGGAGCACTTCACATATTAACCTCATATAATGCAGTGACTTTGTGTTTGAACTGTTTCTTGCTTACACCTCCAGCACAGCCAGTCACCAAATGACAAAATACAGCTATCCCAGCTCTCAATCCTTGCGTAATGTTCTGATTTTTAGCATAGGATCAAGATATTTGGGAGGATAGTGAGTTTAAACCTTCACAGCATGAGTCTCACTGAGCATGAGTCTCAGTGAGCATGAGTCTCACTGAGCATTACTCTCACTGAGCATTAGTTTAATTGAGCATTACTCTGACTGAGCATTACTCTCACTGAGCATTACTCTGACTGAGCATTACCCACACTATTTGTGGTCAATAAAACCTAATGTCTTCACATTGAATTCTTTATGTAGAATTGTAATCAGACAAACGAGTTCCCATTCAAGTTGCACTATACAGAATTCAAATTAATCAAATTAATCAAAGTCCCATTAGGCAGATTCAATTCAGCCAAAGCTTTCCTTATTTAGATGTAAACTACAGCAGATACTGGAAATTGGAAATGTAAACTAAAAAATACTGGAATTGCTCAAACCAGGCAGTGAATATTTTTCATCAACTTTCTCAGAAGAGTTTTGATGAAGACTTAAATCCAGGTTCCCTCTAGCTCAGAGGTAGGGACGCTACCACTGTGCCCCAGTGTCCCAATGCAGCTTCTATAAAGAGAGGGAAATGGGGTTAACATTCAGGCAGGTGAGCTTTCCCTGTTTGCTCTCATCCTACAGACCATTCACTGCTGCTACACAGATTCCAATAGATTTTACATTTCACTCACCATGTACAGAGAAAATCTATTAGGCCATAATATAGAGGAGCAGGGTTAGGTCATTCGGTTCATCAAGTGAGTTCCAACATTTGATCATGGCTGATATGTTGCTCAGTCAAGATTAGAGTGGTGCTGGAAAAGCACAGCAGATCAGGCAGCATCTGAGACGCAGGAAAATCGACGTTTCGGCCAGGAGCCCTTCATCAGGAATGCCCTTCCTCCTTAATCTGCTCCTCGGATTCTGCCCGACCTGCTGTGTTTCTCCAGCATCACTCTAATCTTGACTCTGATCTCCAGCGTCTGCAGTCCTTACTTTCACCTGGTATGTTTCTCAGCCCCATTCTCCTTCCTTCTCTCCATAACCTTTGATCCACATACCAATCAAGAAGCTATCACTGTCTGAAATACACTCAATGACTTGGCCTCCACAGCCTTCTGCAGCAATGAAGTTCCACAGAGTAACCACCCGCTGGCTGAAGAAAATTATTCAATCTCAGTTCTAAAGGGGCATCCCTTCACGTTGAGGCTGTGCTCTCACATCCTGGCCCTAATCCTCTTTGTGATGACTTATACTCATTTTACTGTATTTTCACAAATACAAATAACAATTTTTTTTATTTCTATCTACCTATCTACTGTCTGTCTATCTCTCTAACTGTCCATCTATCTATCTGTCTGTCTATCTATCTATCCATCTATCTATCTATGTATCAATCTATCTATCTATCTGCCTATCTTATCTGTTGGAAACATCTATGCTCATTCTGTAGGTTTCAACCAGATTCCCCCTCATCCTTCTCCATTGAGTACAGACCCAAAGTTCTCCTTGACAAACCAATTCAATCACAAAGTAGAGTAGCCTGGAGTTTGTGCTCAGCAGCCATGAATGTCATTACACCCTTCATAACAAGAAAAGACATGAATAAAAATATTGACATAGGCCAAATTAACAGTGATACTTTGACATGGGGCAAAGGAAGATGTTGAAATATTCTGAGAAAATTCAAAATAATGATTATTAACACAATTTGATTTGCAAATCTACCTGTCAACATATCAGAGACATTTGATGGCTGTGACCACTGAATCAGCAACATTCACCTCTTCATTTTAGCTTAGAGGTTGGGAGAGTCTCATAAGGTTAATAATAAGATGCGCTATTTACAGAAGAACTTTGAGGTCTCTCCACAGAAAGTCTCGATGGATGATATCATCCCAGGTCCTGAATTAATTGGCTGTGGCGAGAGATTTGGAAAGATTGGGAGTGATCTTGAGGAAGATTAGATTAGATTACTTACAGTGTGGAAACAGGCCCTTCGGCCCAACAAGTCCACACCGACCCGCCGAAGCGCAACCCACCCATACCCCTACATTTACCCCTTACCTAACACTACGGGCAAGTTAGCGTGGCCAATTCACCTGACCCGCACATCTTTGGACTGTGGGAGGAAACCGGAGTCCCCAGAGGAAACCCACGCAGACACAGGGAGAACGTGCAAACTCCACACAGTCGGTCGCCTGAGTCGGGAACTGAACCCAGGTCTCAGGCGCTGTGAGGCAGCAGTGCTAACCACTGTGCCACCGTGCCGCCCACAAGATCGCACCATCAAGATGAGAAAGTCGCATGTTCCAACCAGGTCCCAGATATAGAAAAAAAGATTTCCTCTGATGAGTAACAAGATGCTTATTAACAGGCATTATTGCTCATGATCAGTATCCGTCATGACCTAATCTTGCATCATTAATATGCAGCATCCTATTCTACCACCTGCTGGAGGGATACCAGATATACAGCATTGTCAATGTGAATATTTGAGTAGGAACCTTGCAACCCCAGCTTCTGGTGGTTCCTCTGGACCTCCACTCATTCACTCAGGACCTCCACACACTCACTCACTCTGGACTTCTCACCCCTTTCCCCTAAGCACAAACAGTTGTCCATCTGGGACTCCCAGCATCAAGATGTCAGTGTGCGCACCACAGCCTTTTGAAGATGACATGGTCTCAGGAATCCCAGGACACCCCTGCCATGGTGTGCCCTTCTGCTAATGGCAGTGGGAGAATCAGGCTAACCTGGGGCAAACAGAGTGCACATGGAAGTAATGCAAGTTAATGATGCTGAGTTCGGGACAATATCATGACAAAATTTGCTAGACCTGTATAGAGAAAACTTCCATGGAACTTGATAAAAATGGCACATAATCGATTTCTGGTAAGAGTCAGCCCTTTATCTCTCTGTGAAACTGTGCATGTGACTGTGTGGAAGAAACTTATCACACTCTTTCAGATATTCATCCCGTCAGACTGTGGAACAACACCTTTCCATCACAATCTAATCATTACACTGTGATGATCTATGATTTAACTTGAGTATTTCCATACTATCTCAGCAACTCTCTGACTGTGGTCAGTTCCTTTCCTGTTTCTTTTTGCCTCAGGACGATAATAGCTTCCCCTGTAGAATTTAGCTGTTGAGTTGGCCGGTTTACCTAAAAGATTGCCTGTTCCTCTTGGATTTCGAGTTGAATGTCCAGTTCATCCCAAAACGTAACTGGCAAATCTATCGATGCTCTTACATGAGAATGTAAGAACTGGGAGCAGGAGTAGGCTATCTGGCCCATTGAGTCTGCTCTGCCATTCTATAAGTGTTGTGTGATTTTAAACATTCTATAAGGTTGTGGCTGATCTTTTTATGGACTCAGCTTCGCTTCCCCGTCTGCAGAACCAGAAGCATGATTCCTTTACTTCATGGAGCACTCAGCAGGTTGAATTGATTTGATTTAAACTTTATTCTCATGTGTACTCAAATTGTTGCTCTGGACAAGCATGCCTACTCTGCTTTGATCATTTATCCATTGCTTTTGACCTTCCAATAGCTTCAGCAAATTCCTGAAGTACCTTTTATGATATTCCTGGCTCGTTGCTTTCTGCAAGACTACACATTGTCGTAGTTTGGTTGTAGCTGTGGTAATAATTGCTCAGTAGAATGAGAATTTGACTTTCTAGCTTTCATCCAATCAATAATTCAGAAGGTGCTTTTCTACTCTGTAATGGTTTGGATGGAGACTTCAATAGTTCTGTTTGAAAATCCTCAGCCCTTTTCATACATGACTTGATCATTCTGACTGTATGTTTACCTTCACATTGGACCAAGGGTATCCTGGAATCCAGAACTTTCTGCCAAGGACATTATGTATTCAAATGTCATCCATGGACAAAACCAACCATATCTGGAATTACCACAAGTTGCAAAACTCACTTCAAGTATTCTTTACTACAGATTCTGTGGTTGAAGTATATAACTTGAACCTTCAATCCACCTTGAATAGCAATCAATAACAATCAAATATGGCTTGTATTTGAAGACAGACAACCTTTCTCCTGATCTAATTGGGAATGTAATCAACATCAGTTGTTCTCCCTGTTTCTGGTCAGTGTATTGCACATACTCACCATCTGGAAATCAGTTCTGTCATATCCTTTGCAATTATGGGCCACTTCACTGATGACTATGCTCTTGCTCTACATTTGGTGATGCTCAAGTGACCTTTATGAAGCTTTCCTAAGCTCTCTTCTTTGTGTGAATGTAGGAAACTAACCACTTATCATAGATTAACATATTTGTCAACAATGGTGTTTTTATGCTGAAAGAAAATTTCCCTAGGCCATTTTTTTTGTCCAACTCATTATACAATTCTGGATGTAGGTTTGCTCGCTGAGCTAGAAGGTTCATTTCCTACTAGACAACATCTTCAGTGGGCCTCCAGGCGAAGCACTGCTGATATTTCCTTCTTTCTATTTATATGTTTGGTTTTCTTTGGGTGGTGATATCATTTCCTGTGATGATGTCATTTCCTGTGGTGATGTCATTTTCTGTTATTTTTCTCAGTGGGTGACAGATGGGGTCTAACTCGATGTGTTTGCTGATAGAGTGCCGGAGTGCCGGTTGGATCCAACCAGTACTCTATCAATAAACACATCGAGTTAGACCCCATCTAACCCCCTGAGAAAAATAACAGGAAATGACATCACCACACGAAATGACATCACCAATCCAAAGAAACCCAAACATATAAATAGAGAGCAGGAATTATTAACAGTGCTTCGCCCAGAGGTCCACTGAAGATTTTACCTAGCAGGGTGATAGAACATCTGGAAATGAACCTTCCAGCTCAGTGAGCAAACGTACATCCAGAACCTCAACTTGAACTGTAAATTTTCTCAAACCTCATTATACATTATTGACAAATTTTGATGTAATTTTAGTCTTGCATCTGCTCTTGGAAAATTCCTTTGAGTCTAGTCCAATTTGCTGACTATTGTGCCTGGCAGTGCTGGAAACCAATTCATGGAAAATTTTAAGTTTAACAAAGAAATAGATACAATTCTAGAGGCCAAACTAGAGGGTGTAGAAGAGAGCAGGAGTATGGCATGATGATGGGGAGTTGATGGCTTAGCGCCATTATCACTGGACTATTAATCCAGGGATCTAGATAATGCTCTGAGGGCTCAGGTTCACCATGGCAGATGGTGGAATTTGATATCAGGAATTTCAAATCTGTTATGAATCCATTGTCAATTGTCAGAAAAAAAACATTTGGTTCACTAATGTCCTTTAGTGAAGAAAGCTGCCATCCTTATCTGGTGTGGCCTACATGTGATTACAGACCCACAGCAATGTGGTTGATTCTTAATTTCCCTCTGGGGCAATAAATGCTGCCTAATGAGTAACACCCTCATCCCGTGAATGAGTAAAGAAAAAGATAGAGAATCAGTCATGAACATGTTTAAATACAGGAGCTGCCTCAATGGGCTGAATAGCTTACTCCTACTTTTTTTAAAGTCTCTATTTTTCTAAGTATGACTTGATTTCATCAATAAAATTATCTACTCAGTGTGAAAGTCTGTCAATAGTTGGCGAGAGGCTGCGTTTGCTGTTTGTGGATTGACAGAGATACATATACTGCATTCCTTTGGATACTTCACATGGCAATCACTAATGGATTCAAATATCATTTTATCCCTTAATTATTCTTCTTTGTTTCCACCTGCTTCATCGGTTGTGTCAGTCACACACAAGGCACACTGTTGCTGTTTACTTTGTCATTTTGTTAATGGCATTAATGTTTGGAAGGGAATGCTATATAAAAACAGGGACATCTTGCTAAAACTATGTAAGGTTCTAGTCAGACCACAGTGGAGATACCACGAGCAGTATTACACCTCTTATCTAAGGAAAGAAATCCTGGCATTGAAGGCAGTCAGAGAAGGTTGACTAGACTGATCCCAGGTACAGAGGCATCATCTCATGAGGAGTGGTTGAGTAGCATAGGCCTGTATTCATTGGAATTTAAAATAATGAGAGGTGACCTTATTCAAATATATATAAGGGATTTGGTAGATTAAATGTTGGTTGTTTCTCCTTCTGGGAGAGTCTAGGATCAGAAGCCATTATCTCAGAGTAAAGGTTTGCCCATTTAAGATAGAGGTGAGGAAGAATTTTTCTCTCAGGGATAGTGAATTTGTGGAATTCTTTACCAGATAAGTGGTCGAGTCTGGAATGAATAGAATTTTACTTAGGAAGGGAATCAAGGGTTATAGTGAAAGATAGGAAAGATGAGCTGAGATTATCAGATCAGCCACGATCTCATTGAAAGTGGAGTAGACTCGATGGAACAAATATCGAAGAGTGGAGTGCTGGAAAAGCACAGCTGGTCAGGCAGTGTCCGAGGTGCAGGGGAATCGACATTTCGAGCATAAGCCCTTCATCAGGAATTAGGGAGCGGCCCAAGGGGGCTGAGTGATACATGAGGGGGGTGGGACTGGGGGGAAGTTAGCTGGGAATGCGATAGGTAGATGAAGATGGGGGTGAAGGTGATAGGTTGGAGAGGAGGGTGGAGCGGATATGTGGGAAGGAAGATGGACAGGTTCAAGAGGGTAGTGCTGAGTTGGAAGGTTCTTCTGGGATAAGGTGGGGGGGGGGGGGGGTGGTGAGGAAGGGAAATGAGGAAACTGGTGAAATCCACATTGATCCCGTGTGGATGAAATGGCCTACTTCCACTCCTATACAGAGTCATGGAGTTATATTGCACTGAAACAGTCCTGTTGGCCCATCAACAAAAACCAAATTACAATAATCCAATTTACCTGCACTTGGTCCATAGCCTAGAATGCCCTGGCATTTTAAGTGCTCATCCAGATGCTTGTTGAATGTTGTGAAGGTACCTGCCTCTATCATCCTCCCAGGCAGCACCTTCCATACTTCTACCACCTTATGGGTGAAAAGAAATTTTCTCAGATTCCCTGCTGACAACCTACTCTTCACCTTAAACTGATGCATTCTAGTCTTAGACATGTCTGCCGTGGGGCAGAAATTCTCACGATCTACTCTGTCTCAGCATTTCATAGTTTTGTAGACCTCAGTCAGATTCACCCCTCAGCTTCCTATGCTTCTATGTAAACAAACCTAGCCTATCCAGTCTCTCCTCATAACTGAGACGCTCCAGCCCAGAGAACATCCTGATGAATCTCATCTGCATCCTCTCCAGCCCAATCACATCCTTCCAGCAGTATGGCAATCAGAACTTCACGCAAGATTTCATCTGTGGCCTAACCAATGTTTTATAAAGTTGTAACAAGACTTCCTTGCTCCTATATTCTATTCCCTGGCATCCTGTACGTCTTCTTCACCACCCTGTCTATCTATACTGACACACCTTCAGGGATCGATGGGCTTGTACACCAAGCTCCCATTGTTCCTCAGTACTCCATAGCTATCTATCACTCATTGTGTATATCCTTCCCTTATTAGACCTCCCAAAATGCATCACCTTACACTTATTGGTATTAAATTCCATTACCATCTTATGATGTTATACTTCAATATGCTGTCTTTATGGTGATTAACACTGAGTTTCCGAATAAGATTCAGATCACTTCAAATAAACTCCTTAGAGTTTAGAAGAATGAGAGGTGATTTCATTGAAACATACAGGATTCTTAAACAGCTTGAGTAAATGCTGAGAGGGTGTTTCGCCTTATGGGAGAGTGTTGAACCAAACAGCATAGTCTTAGAATAAAGGGCTGCCACTTTAAGGCTGAGATAAAGAGGAATTTCTTCTCTCACAAGGTTGAGGGTCGTTGGAACTCCACGCCACAGAGAGCTGTGTGGGGCAGAATCCTTGTGATATTTCAAGGGAATAGGTAAGAAAATGGACATGGAGGAATGTCGGATCAACCATGATCCTATTGCAAGGCAGTGCAGTCTTGAGGGGCCAAATGGCCTACTCCTGTTCCCATTACTTGTGGGCTTTATGGTCTTGCACAGAAAAGTGAAAATATCTGATAATGTAAAACATATAAAAGTTATTTTTTTTTGTTTAGCTTAAGTTGGAAAGTATACCTTTGATGTCTAATGTATTGCTTCCTGTAACATATAAGTCTCTCTATCGTTTAATTTGAAAGATGCCCATTGGCATAATTGTCTCCACGTCAAAATACATGATCACTTTTATGCAAGAAAGGAGAGAGGCAGAAGCAGGGAGACATAGTGCCACGTGATGAGACGACAATTTCGTTGAAGAAACCAAATCATACGCCTGCTCAACTGTGACAGAATGATGAGCAAGTCAGAATAGACAAAAAAAATCATCAGGAACACGTGTAAGACCAAGAATGTTTCAAAATTAGTCAATATCGACTGGCCAGACCAATGATCGAGTGGTATTTTCTTGAAAAATTACTTTGAACATAGAAAACATTGATTACTGTTGATGAGGTATTAGTATATGATGAAAGATTTGCTATTCCTTCTTCACTCAGTTTGTCTAACATCTGACAAAGGAAAGTTGCTGGAATCCATTGTTAAGGAATTTATCACAGGACCTTTTAAAAATCTCAATGTGATCAGGCAGAGCCATCATGACAATGTGACAGTGTAATTGTGTTTAAGCATTCAATTCTCATCTAATCTTTTCTATTCTTGTCAAAGTAACATTCACAGTCAACAGAGAGGAACCAGCAAGTATGCTGTACTTAGATTTCCAAAATAAATTTGTGTTTTCCTGCATCAAAGGCTGCTGCACATGACAAGACCACTTGGTGTAAGAGAGAATTAATTAGTATGAATAATCAATTAGTTAGCAAACAGGAGGAAAAGAGTCAGGATAAATAAGTCTTTTCAGGTTAAAACAACTATAATTACAACGATAGCTGAAGTGATACAGGGGTCAGCGCTGGGGCCTCAACTATTTACAATCTATCACGTACACTTTTCACTGTATCTCGGTATACGTGACAACCAATCAATCAATCAGTTGAGATGAAGGGACTAAATGTGAGGTAGCTACATTTGAAGATCATGCACACATGCAGTTGGGAAAGTAAGTTGTCAGGAAGAATCAGAGAATTTGCAAAGAGACGGAGAAAGATTAAGTGTGAGCAAAAATTTGGTGGATAAGGTGTAACAAGGGTTCTGGGTGTCTTGCCACATTAGACTAGAAGACCAAATGACATAGGAGTAGAATTAGACCATTCAGCTCATCAAGACTGCTCCACCATTCGATCATGTACTTCTCCACCCCATTCTCCTGCCTTCTCTCTGTAACCCTTGATCCCTTTACTTATCAAGAACCTATTTACCTCCATCTTAAATACACTCACTGACTTGACCTCCTGTGGCAATAAGTTCCACAGATTTGCCATGCTCTGGCTGAAGAAATTCCTCCCCCTCTCAGTTCTAAAGGGTCGTCTCTTCACTCTGGGGCTGTGCCCTTGGGTTCTGGTCTCTCCTGCTAGTGGAAACAGCTTCTCCACATCCACTCTATCCAGGCCTCTCAGTATTCTATAAGTTTCAATCAGATTCCTCTTATCCTTCTAAACTGCATCAAGTACAGACACAGAGTCCTCAACCACTCTTCATATGACAAGCCTTTCATCATTCTTGTAAACTTCCTCTGGACCCTTCTCCAATGCCAGCACATGCTTCCTTAGATACAGGGCTCAAAACTGCTCATACACTCCAAATGCAAAGCCTTATACAGCCTCAGCAGTTCATTCTGCTCTGGGAGTAAAGTCCTATTGAAATGAATGCTAAAATTTGCCTATCTATCTGCCAATTGAACCTGTATGTTAACCTTAAGAGAATCCTTAATTTGGACTCCTAAGTCATTTGGAGCTTCACATTTTGGAAGCCTTTCCGCATTAAAAAAAATGAATCTATGTCTCTATCCTTTCTACTAAAGTGCAGAAACTCACAGTTGCCCCCAATCTGTCTGTTCTTTGCCCACTCTCCTCACCTGTTCAAGTCCTTCTGTAGCCTTCCCTCTTCCTCAACACTACCTGTCTCACCAAGTATCTTTATATTGTCTGAAAAAGTAGCTAAAGTATCCTCCATTCATTCATCCTGATGGTTAAGGTATAAAATAAATGGTTGTGGTCCCACCACAGACCCCTGAGGAACTGGCTGCCACTCTGAAAAAGACCCCTTTTCCCCCAAACTCTGCCTTCTGCCAGTCAGCCATGAATCACATAAATTAGTATACAGACACAACAAGTAATTAGGGAGGCAAATTGAATGTTGTTGCTTATTGTAAGAAGAAGATGAAAGTAAGGTATTTTTCCTGTGGCTGCACAGTGCAGTCCCCCATCTCTGGAGTACTGTGTACATTTTGCAATCTCCTGATTTGAAAAGAAAGTATAATTGCTTTGGAAGTAGTTTGAAGCATATCCATTTGACCCTTTCCTGGTGTGGATGGCTTATCTCAGAAGAAAGATGGGACAATTGGAGTTTAGAAAAGGTGAGATAATTTTATTGAAACATACAAGATCTTGAGGGGACTGGGGATAAGGTGGATCTATGTGAGTTGAGATTAAAAGTGGTGACAACATTTAGGAACAAGAAGAGTCCTTCTTAAGATAGTTATGCGGAGACTTACTTTCTCTTAGAGATTGTTGGAGTGTACCTTCCCTAGAAGGTAGCAGAGGCTGAATCTTTGGATTTAGTCAAGGTGACATTGCATAACTTTTTGATAGACAACTGGCTTAAGAATTGTGGGATGCACTCAGGAGAGAAGACTCGAATCAACAACTAGATCATTTGTGATCTTATTGAATGGAAGAGCATGTTCGATGGACCAAAAGGGCTGTTCCTAGATGTTACATTCCTATGATCATTAATTTCATCAAAGGAGACTTCAATTTTACTTTCAGTTGAAATTATTTTGTTTTGTTGACAGCTTTTTGTGCAAGAATCTGATTATTATGATTTCTGTATCAGTCATCTGCTTCTGTACATCTTCTGGAATTGATCTATTTTCTTGCATTGAAAGCACTCTGTCTGAACAGTTGCACATTATTCCCACTTGTGAGGCTTTCTGGCATTACAGGGACATAAAGAAACCTATACTGCCAGCTGTATCTTCTTTTTCCTGGATTCCTTTTACTGTCTTGTACTTCATGCACAAGCAGGTCCTGTACATCTTCTGTACCAAATATTTTTCTCTCTTCTGAGGACTGATCCATTCTGCTTCACAATCTCTACTTCTCTCATTAACCGAATGGCTTTCTCCAAAGTGGTAATGATTCATCAACAGTGTTCAAAATGAACAGTCTCTTCAATTCTCTGTATTTATGTCTGTTATTTGATCTGCAGAGGTCATTAATGAAATCAGCCGTTGATTCCTCAGGCTTCTGGGCTCTGAATGATATTTGCTTTTTCCAGATTTTATTTTAGTTCTGAGACCAACATAATTATCAAAAGCTTTAAAACTTTGAAAAATTTAGCTAATTTTTCATTAACTCCTTTTTGAGCTGTGTTTCCGACAGGATAGGGAAGTGTGTTAACTTGTTTTCCATTCATCTTGCTGTCTCATTTGAAGCCATTTTCTTCCTTAAAAGTGATCTTTTCCGTTATGTCTAATTCCATGTCTGATCTGGTCCAGATCTGCGAGATTATGAAAGTTCAGCCTTTTTGTGTTTACTAGGTATTTTCATTCTTTGTTCCAGATTAACTTGAAGGAATTGAGACTTCCAAACTTCTTTTACAATAATGAAGAATTCACCCAAACATCTGAGGCTCCCTGTAACTCCTTCTGAATTATCTTGTTTTCCTTTGAATATCATGTGCTAGACCCAGAATGTTTCTATAAAATCTTGAAAATGTTTTAAGCTGCTCTGTCTAACTTCTGAATGATTAAATCTTCAGTCCCTGCGTTCCCAAAGTAGTATTTTTGCTGTTGCCTTTCTGCCTTTGTTTCACAGTTCCTGGAGTAAATGACATTGTTCTGATTTGGAATTGCAGATTTTAAATTGGCTCATTTTAAAATTGCCCACCCTGCCTGATTATTTCTGCACCATTTAGAGTCAGAGTCATAGAGTCCTACGGCAAGGAGACAGGCCCTTCGGCCCTAACTGGTCTATGCCGACCAAAATGTCCGAGCATACTAATACCATTTCCCTGCACTTGAGCCATACCATTCTAATCTTTTCTTATCCATGTATTTGCCTAAATGCCTTTTAAATGTTGTTATTGTACCTGCCTCAACCACTTCCACTGGCAGCTCATTCCATATGCGTACCCCACTCTGTGTAAAAAGGTTGCCCCTCAGGTTCCCTTTTATTCCTTCTCCTCTGACCTTATACTGATGCCCTCTAGTCCTCGATTC
Organism: Hemiscyllium ocellatum; assembly: GCF_020745735.1. Lineage (NCBI taxonomy): Eukaryota > Metazoa > Chordata > Chondrichthyes > Orectolobiformes > Hemiscylliidae > Hemiscyllium > Hemiscyllium ocellatum. Next base: position 92,393,676 of record NC_083412.1, on the reverse strand, counting down.
TCCAACCCGGAAAACACTCTATCCATACCTCTCATGATCTTACACACATTTGCTGTATTTTTACAAACTCATCCAAGTTTTTCTCACCCAATCCTTGATTTTAAGTCAGTTTGAATCGGGAATTGGGCCTGTTCACAGAGGCCTGCGCACCTCTGCTATGGAATTGCTGTGTTTCCTATGTATCTGCTCCAGATTTCGTCAACTATCTATTCCATTCCCTTTGGCTTCACTTTACCCTTCTGGAACTAGAATCATAAGTATTTTCTCTAGGTCTTTACTAAAATATACATTATGCATTAAAAATATTTCTGGACATTCTCAAGTACTAAGACAGATCTCTACAGTCTTTGCATATTGTAACAATGCTGTCACTTTATGAGTTTATTTTGTCCTGGTTTTTTTGGAAGAGAGGTTGGCTTTTGCCCGAAATGTTGATTTTCCTGTTCCTCAGATGCTGCCTGACCTGCTGTGCTTTCCCAGCACCACTCTAATCTAGAATCTAATCTCCAGCATCCTCACTTTCACCTGGAAGGCAAAGGTGTTGAGCCAGCTACAGAAGACAATCTGAGGAAACAATTTGTGAGGCCTTGGATTTTTTAAACAGTTAGAGCAATGGTGTGATCTCTCATAGACCAGGCTTTCTAGTTTTTTTTTCAGTTTCTAGGTTTAGTTTTAAGCAGAAGCTATTGGGGTCTTAATAGATTGAAAGCTTCAGTGCATGTTTCCTGACTGCTACTTTCTCTGAAATTTCTCTTGATATTTTTTCTTCCTGGGAAAAAAAAACTGCATGGGAGAATCTGTGTCTGAATTTTCCCCTTTGCCAAGAGATATTACTATATTGGAGCAGTTAATTCACAATAGGTACTGTATCTATAATTCTAAGTTTGCAGTGAAGGTAAGGTATTCTAAATTCCTCTTTCTTTGGTTGTATTTTAAGTACAGAATTTAAATAAATTGTGCTTTACTTAAGGGCGCATAGTTTGACCAGTCGAATTGCATCAGAAACAGACATTTTGCATTTACCTTTAAAATAAGAAAAAGTTAGGGGCCTGGTTACCTACTTAAAATATTTTGAGGGGGTCTGATCTGGTCCATAACAATATCAAGAAAAACAAACATTGGAATCTGACACTTCCTGCAGCAGTGAAAACCAAAGGCATTTCTTATTTTTGCAGGACATTATTTCCCATATATTTGAGGCAACGAGAGGGTCTGATGACTGATTGCACCCACATTGTATTTTGGCAGAAAGACCTTAGATGGTGGTCTTTCCACACTGCACCATGCTTGATTTTCTTTTATCACAAAAGTATACTTCATTCATAAGAAGTCTTTATGTACAGACAGTTACTGATGTAGTTCTGCATCTTTACACATGAAGAGCAAACAGACATTGGGATGTGGCAATGCGTTCAGTTAAAAAAAGCACCTAAGGCATTTATTACTTATTCAGGAGACTGAAGACGCTATCTGAGGTTCCGAGAGGCTCTGATCACTGAATGCACTCCTGGTAGATGCAACTTGGTGTCCTTCAACAAATTGCTGCCCCCCCCCTCCCCACCTTTATCAGTATGTGGTGACCAATCCCTGTGTCTCTCTGTTAGATGAGGATCTTCCACCTCCTTGTTCAAATGTACATGATGTTGAGTCAGAAGAAGCTAACTATTGCATGTTTATTGTATTATTGCACCATTGACAGCTTACACAAAAATTTCCATGCCTCTCCCTGGCTTATCTGTCTCCCTCTATATCTCTCTGAGAGACTTTCCATGACACTGACATGACATATGTGTTTAACACATGCTTCCAGGTATTAACCCTTCCAAACCCACATATAACATCAGTAGCATTCCACAAATAGTAAATTGACTTCCAGGGCTAATTTTGTTGTTCAGCAATAGTTATCACGCACATCAAGTTAACAACCTGATTATGCAGATTCAATGAGTTGTAACTTTCTATCAGGTGTCTCATGATGATCTGAGAACAGGAATGTTGAAGATTTCTCTCAGTTCAATGCAAGGAGCAGCGACTCATGCTATGCCATAATCCTGGATGACAGACTGCAATTTCAGAGTTCCCTTATACAAACCTGCAACCACTCAGTGTCCTGAAGGAGCAGTTTCCGAAGTATTATGTGGGGAATTGCTGACAGTTTACCATTAGCCCACACCCCCCTTCTTCCCAACACCTCACAAAATCTGGTCTAATATTGTCCTGAATTCCATAGTATTGAATTAAACAGACTCTCATTAGTTCACATTAGATATGTCAACATTTCATTGTATGAGACCCTAAATACTGATCGATTTACTGCCAAATAGCATCTCAAGGCAGTCGCACATTTCTGAAACCTAATCAACTTTGTATAAAGCCTACTTTTCTTGATTTTTTTCCCTATTGTTTTCTGTTCAACATTGAGGCAATGAACAATGAATAATTCAATGGGCTGTGATACAATGATTTACAAATTGACTGCTTTTATCTGCAGTTGATATCAGGTCGAATCCCAGCAGGCCATTATTTTGGCAATGAAGTGTACACTCATTAACACTGAACTGACTTCAAGTTTGTTACATCCGTATAATTTCATCAGAGGCACAGCAGCATGTAAAAATAGAATGGCTATGACTGATTATTTTGGCAGTGATGGTGCTTTTGACAATCTGAGTTTGTACATTTGAATATGATGCATTTGCTTACTCACAGCATGTGAGTGAAAGCAGGACAGAAACTTGTCTCCATCAAATCTCTCTTCATTTAAAAATGGCCATTCTGAAGTCAATACCAGAGATTGAGAGACAGAGATTGAGAGATAGTGAGAGACAGGCAGAGAAAGACAGAGAGAGAGAGAGAGAGAGAGAGAGGCAAATAGATGGTGGGGGAAAAGAGAGAGAGAGATGGAAAGGGACAGACAGACAGACAGAAGCTGAGAGAGAGAGAGAGAGAGCGAGACAGAGAGGGAGAGAGAAATATGTTTATCTGCTCTGGACAATGTGTGATTCCCCAACACTTACTGGAGGGCTTGTTGATCCAGTGGTACTGCTAAACTATCATTCCAGATGTCCAGGTAATATCCTGGGGCCTGGTTTCGAATCCTGCTGTGACACAGTAATGGAATTTCAATTCAAAAGAAATTTAGAATTACAAGTCTAATGACGACTGGAAACTGTTACCAGTTGTTGGGAAAATCCATCTCATTCACTAATGGCCCTTTAGGGAAGGTAATTGCTATCCTTACCTGGTTTAGTCTACATGTGGATCATTGGGATACCTTCTGTGGAAGGTGGGACGTGTACAAGGAGGATGGGAACTGAAGAGGTACCAAAATCCTGGGCGGGAGGTTTGCTCTTTGGGAGATTTTAAACAATTTTGTCAGGGGGATGGGAACTGAAGCTATGCATCAGAGGATGGGGTAGCTGGTGAACAGGCAGATACAGTGTGGAGACGGTCTGTGAGGAAGTATAGGCAGTTAGTAGGGCAAAGTTGCAGTCAGTGTGATGGGTTGAAGAGTGTCTATTTTAACACAAGAAGTGTCAGGCATAAGGGTAATGAACTCAGAGCATGGAGCAGTACTTGGAGCTATAATGTTGTGGTCATTATGGAGACTTGGATATCGCAGGGATGGTAATAGTTGTTGGATGTTCCAAGGTTTGGATGTTTCAAAAGGAATAGGGAGGGAAGTAAAAGAGGTGAGGGAGTGGCATTGCTAATCAGGGATAGTATCACAGTTGCAGAAAGGGAGGTTGTCGAGGAGGGTTTGTCTACTGAGTCAGTATGGGTGGAAGTCAGAAACTGGAAAGGAGATGTCACTCTACTGGTAAGGTGCAGAAGTAACAGGGTTGTTGTCATGGGTGACTTCAACTTCTCTAATATTGATTGGAACATCCTTAGTTCAAATAATTTGGATGGAGCAGATTTTGTCAGGTGTGTCCAGGAAGGATTCCTGACTCAATATGTAGATAGGCCGACTAGAGGGGAGGCCATATTAGATTTGGTGCTTGGCAACAAACCAGATCAGATGTCAGACCTCTTGATGGAAGATTTCGGTGATAGTGATCACAACTCCTTGACCTTTACTAGAGTCATGGAGAGGGAGCAGACGTATGGGAAAGTTTTTAATTGGGGGATGAGGAATTACAATGCTATTGGACAGGAATTTTGAGCATAAAAGTGGAGCATATATTCTCAAGGAAATGCATGACAGAAATATGGAGGTTGTTTAGGTAGAACATGCTGCTAGTTCTAGATAGGTTTGTCCTACTGAAGCAAAGAAGTGATGGTAGGGTGAAAGAACCTTGGTGACAAGAGATTTGGGGCATCTAGTCAAGAGGAAAAAGGAAGCTTACTTGAGGTTGAGGAAAGAAGGATCAGACAGGGCTCTAGAGGACTACATGGATCCAGGAAGGAACTGGAGAATGGACTTAGGAGAGCTAGAAGAGGGCATAAAAGCCTTTGTGGGTAGGATTAAGGAAAATCCTAAGGCATTCTACATTTATGGAGGGAACAAGAGGATGTCCAGAGTGAGGGATAGTGAAGGGAACTTGTGCATCCTAAGTTGATAGGGTTGTTAAGAAGGTGTATGGTGTGTTGGCTTTCATTAGCAGGGGGATTGAGTTTAAGAGCTGTGAGGTTATGCTGCAGCTCTATAAAGCCCTGGTTAGACCATACTTGGAATATTGTGGTCAGTTCTGGTCGGCTTATTAAAGGAAAGATGTGGAGTCGAGGAGGTAAAAGAGGTTCTTATTGAATATTGCTTCAGTATTCACTAGTGAGAGGGGCCTTGTTGTTTGTGAGGACAGCGAGAAACAGACTGATATGCCTGAACAGGTTGTTGTTAAGAAGAGGATGTGCTACAAAGTTTGAAAAGCGTGAGGATAGGTAAGTCCCTTGGACCAGATGGAATATATCCAAGGTTGCTACAGGAAGCGAGGGAGAAGATTGCTGTGCCTTTCGCAATGATCTTTGCATCCTTCCTGTCCACTTGAGTAGTACTAGATGGTTGGAAGGTGGCAAATGTTATTCCCTTCTTCAAGAAAGGGAATAGGGATAACTCTGGAAATTACAGACCAGTCAGTCTTAAGTCAGAGGTGGGCAAATTATTGGAGAGGATTCTGAGAGAAAGGATTTATGGTGACTTGGAAAACCATAGATTGATTAGAGATAGTCAGCATGGCCTTGTGAGGGGCAAGTCATGTCTCACAAGCCTTACTAAATTCTTTGAGGATGTGACAAAATGCTTTGAAGAAGTTAGAGCAGTGAATGTGGTGTATATGGATTTTATCAAGGCATTTGATAAGATTCCCCATGGTAGGCTCATTCAGAAAGTAAGGAGACATGGGATACAGGGAAATCTGGCTGTCTGGATACAGAATTGGCTGGCCCATAGAAGACAGTGGATAGATGGAAAGTATTCAGCCTGTAGATTGGTGACCAGTGGTGTTCTGCAGGGATGTGTTCTGGGGCCTCTGCTGTTCGTGATTTTTATAAAAATACTTGGATGAGGAAGTGGAAAGATGGGTCAGTAAGTTTACCAGTGACATGAAGGTTTGTGGTGTTGTGTATAGTATGGAGGGCTGTTGTAGGATGCAATGAGACATTGACAAGATGCAGAGCTGGGCTGAGAAGTGGCAGATAGAGTTCAACGTGGAAAAGTGTGAAGTGATTTATTTTCGAAGGTCAAATTTGAATGCAGATTACAGGTTTAAAGGGAGGATTCTTGGCAGTGCGGAGGAACAGAAGGGTCTTGGGGTCCATATCCATAGATCCCAAGTTGACAGGGTTGTTAAGAAGGTATGTGGTGTGTTGGCTTTCATTAGCAGAGGGATTGGGTTTGAGAGCTGTGAGGTTATGCTGCAGCTCTATAAAGCCCTGGTTAGATCATACTTGGAATATCATGTTCAGTTCTAGTTGGCTTATTATAGGAAAGATGTAGAAGCTTTAGAGAGGGTGCAAAGGAGATTTACCAGGGTGCTGCCTGTATTGGAGGGAATGTCTTATGAGGGAGCTGGGGCTTTTCTCATTGGGATAAAGAAAGATGAGAGGTGACTTGATAGAGGAGTACATGATGTTGAGAGGCATAGATAGAGTGGATAGCCAGATACTTTTTACCAGGACAGAAAAGGCTTTCAAGTGGGGGCATAATTTTAAGGTGATTGGGGGAAGATTTAGGGGAGATATCAGAGGTAGGTTCTTAACACAGAGACTGGTAATTACGTGGAATGCACTGTCAGCAGTGATAGTAGAGTCAGATACGTTAGGGGCATTTAAGCAAAATGTAGGATATGTAGGTTAGTTTGATCTTAGAGTTGGATAAACGGTTGGCACGACATCAAGGGCCGAAGGGTCTGTAACATGCTGTACTGTTCTATGCTCTGTATTCTGTAGTCTTTGTTCCATGTCATTCCAGGCCCATAGCAATATAGCTTTATCTTTACTACGAGGTATTAGGGATGGGTGGTAAATGCTAGCCAATGATGTCCACATCGCAGGAATGAGTAAAAAGTAAATGCACTGCAGATATTACATTACAGGCTTGGATGGAGGCCTGGTTTTTGAGCTCCTACATAATATTGCCAAATCAAAACTCAGACATCAATCTATGCTTGGTCAGCCAAATATTCCATTGCCCAGATATGCCCAGGGGCTCAGTGGTTGGCATTGCTGCCTCACAGCACCAGGGACTTGGGATTGATTCCAGTCTTGGGCAACTGTCTGTATGGAGTTTGCATATTCTCCCCATGTTTGCATGGGTTTCCTCCGGGGACTTCTGTTTCCTCCTACAGTACGAAGATGTGCAGGTTAGGTGAATTGGCCATGCTAATTTGCGCACAGTGTTTAGGGATGTGTAGGTTAGGTGCATTAGTCAGGGGTACATATAGAGGAATAGGGTAGGGGAATGGGTCTGGGTCAGTTACTCTTCGGAGGATCAGTGTCAGCTTGTCGGGCCAAAGGACCTGTTTCAACACTGCAGGGATTCTATGAGACACTCTAGAATTGGTTTAGCACTCCCTACAATTGGCAGCCACTCCGTCTCAGAAGGTCACTGTTCTTGAGAAGATCCAACACTGGATTTTTTTTGCACCAGCGTAATTTGCTACAAATTACAGTCACAAATGTCAGACAACAAAACTCATCAGCAGTCACCACAATCCCTTACTGGTGTGAGATCTGGACACAAGAGTGCTGGAGAAATTCGTGCACAATGCTTCGGATTCAATGAGAGAATTATTGAGCGTTCAGGCAAAATCTTTACAAAGTCGACTACAACAAACTGAACACAAGCATCTGGATTGTCAAAAGCATTCCTTCCAGTTTTCTCAACCAAACGTAACCCTGACCGTATCACCATTCTAGCAGAGAACATAGAGAACTGTTTAGAATGATAATGACGTGTACATTGGACTGTGTCCAAAAAATGTGAGTCTCAACGATGAGGCAGAGTGGCAGAATGGAAGGAAAGGAAAGGAAGCCAGTACTGCATCTGGAGCCCATGACATCATGGGAAAGCCTGCCCCATGTGCCCAGAGATCTGAGTGTCCATCATCAGCCTGTTCGGTCACATGAAGACCCAGGGTGAACTTTTAGTAGACATCAGGCTCTCAAGTCAAGCCAACAATGAAGACAATGCTGACAATGTCATCGCACACCCTCTGCAGTCTTCCTTAACATGACATTGGGTCATGGAGGTGCAGTTCGGACAAGTTCTGGTTTCATACATTGGTCACAGCCATATGCTTAGTTGTCATCGTGAGAATACGTCCGTGGATACACTGGATGAGAGATCCTTCAACAAACCCATGAGTCTCACAGTTGTAACGGCCCATACTAGAGTCTTGGAGTCATAGCTGCGAAAGTGGGAACTGCAGATGCGGGAGATTAGAGTCAAGATTAGAGTAGTGCTGGAAAAGCACAGCAGGTCAGGCAGCATCTGAGGAGCAGAAAAATCGATGTTTCAGGCTTTTGGTCATGGGCTTTTGCCCGAAATGTCAACTCTCCTGCTTCTCGAGTGATGCCTGACCTGTTGTGCTTTTCCAGCTCTACTGTAATCTTGACTCAATTAGACATAGAGTCCTACAGTACGGAGACAGGCCATTTGGCCCAAACTGGTCCACGCTGACCAAAGTATCTGAACACGATAATGCCATGAAAAGGATTCAGGACACACTATTTGAAGCACCTTCATTCTGTGGCTGCAACAGGACAATGTGATTTAATCATACAAGAGAGAATGAAAAGTGTCGAGATTAAAAAATGTCTAGTTAACCCATCTCCCGAAGCAATTCTCAGGAACAAAGGCAAAAGATGCAGCAGGTCTAAGTCTGATGTTGCCAAATTAGGAGACTGCTAGAGAGACTAATCAATTATGACAATTAATTATTGTTCTTCCCACAGAGACAGGACTGTGCGTTAGGTTTTTCAGTGCAATTCTGTTGCCAACATCTGATATTCTAATTAGAATCTGCATATTGAAAAGGTAGATAAACTTCAGGGAATGAATTCCATTTGACTGCTAGCAAAATAGTCATTTTGAATTCTTTATTTTACACTTAAGATGTTTTCTCTCACTTCGCACTTGCCCCAGTGGCAGCTAGGTAACCCACACTGAGAGCTGGAGATCTCAGTCATTGGAAACCTGATTGTTACTCCAGTGAAGTGGGGTGGAGTGGTGGGGCATGTAGGGTTAGAGATGGGATTGCAGACACTGGAAACAGATTGTAGATGGGCACCAAGATAGGTAAGTTCCTCAGACTTTCTTTCCTCTCACCCTCAACACTGTGCCACCCCCATACAACTTGTGCCACCTCTATTGCAAATCATGACCCCACCCCACATCGAAGCCCTCAGCAATCAACTTTGCATCCACTTATGGGCATACCTCAGAGCCCCTCATATACACATGGCAGGGGAAAAGGAACACATCCCGTTCGTAAAATCCATTCATTTGTTGAAAAAAAGTCTTCTCAAGAGTTCGAGGCTCTGCCAATTTGAGACTCCCACTCTGTGGGCTCAGGCCAAAATCGATCAGTTTGACACCAGAGGGGTAAAAATTAGGGAAGCAGAAATAGTAATACTTGGAGATGAATATTTAGGAGCTCCATTTTGAATTCTACAAGATGGGTCACACCCATATACATGTCATTTGGAAGCCTTCCTTCCAAATCAGCACCAATTTAGTTGGCTCATCTAAGTTCAGCTATTTCTCCCATGTGCATCTCATCCCACACCCATTTTTATTTGGCAGAGAGTTTAATCTGTTGGATATAGGGGGTAGGATTTACACATCTGGTGATTGCCAAAGGTCAAAGAGTCTCAGGCGCCTGGGAAATCCAGCTCCTAGGCTTCTGACAGAGAAACCTAGAGTCAAGGTTCATAACTCCACCCCTACTCCCAAAGCATCTCTCTTGGTTTGGAATTGGCAGCAGGCAGGAAGGCTGGGCAATTTTTTTTGGGAAGGTGGAATGGCTGCTATTTTCCCAATGCAGCACTGTCTCTCCAGGTTCTGGGTAGGTGGCAACCCATTTGGATCTGAAAGGAGCCATGTATATGGATCCTGAGAGGAGATTTACTACCTCTGTTGGCATTTTCCCTGTTGGACTAAATGCTTCTTCAGGCATATGATGACTAGCTCAAAGTCAGAGATCAACCCTATACATTGTTGCCATGACTACAGCACTTCTACTTTGAACGAGGGATCAGAGTAGATTTTGTACACTTCTCTCATGGTAGAGTTTGAAATGCCTGTATGTCTTTCAATGTGTGTAATCTCCAGCCGAATCTTCTTTATCTAGGTTTTACACTGAATGTCCTTCAAATAAAGCATTAGAATCATCACCATTCCGTCGCCTTAAACTAAGCATTTGCTTGATTCTCATTTACTGCATTTCCCACTGTTTTTCCATCATAAGAGCTAGACAGCAAAGCATTGTAAACCTCACTCCCCTCCCTGTTACACTGTGCCATATCTCCATTTGTTTGCTGGTGTTTATGAAATGTCAGCATGAACATGAAATACAACAGATCTCCTATGGGTCGAATTGCTGCCTTCCAGATATACCAGGTTCTGATGATCTCTTCATTAAGAACACTTCCTAGCCCCATGAAAGCAGTGCTTGATGGTTACTTGTCAAAGCCTTTCCTTTTCACACAATGTTTCCCTCAGCACCTTGTTTTGCCAAATACTCATTCAAAAACATCCTTATTTACTTCATTTCACCTTAAGCTTTGATTCTCAATTGAACAAAAAGCTAAAATGAAGACTTTCCTCAAGTTATTATCCCAAAGCAGGCACGGCAACAAATGTACCACAGCAAAAATCACATAAACAGCAAGACGGCAATATTTGGATTATCTATTTCCAGTTATATTGGTTCAGAGAGAAATCTCAGATGGGACTTATGTGTGAACATGAGCAGTTTTACTTTTACAATGATGCACTGGGAGTTGTGTGTTGAGCTAAGAGGTCAGGGAGCATGGTGGTGAGTATCCCTGTCTCTGAGGTAGAAACTCATGTCCTAGTCAGAAGTTCAGATCCTACTCCAGGACTCAGTGGGTCATCAAAGGTGTCTTTGTTATGTATCTAAACAAGTGAACCATCAGATAATAAAGCCAAAAGAGCTGTGGATGCTGGAAATCAGAAACAAAAACAGAAATTGCTGGAAAAGCTCAGCAGGTCTGCCAGCATTTGTGGAGAGAAATCAGACTCAACGTTTTGGGTCCAATGACCCTTCCTCAGAATCGGTGGTAGCTAGTAAAATGCTGGTAAATATGCAGAGGAAATGGTGGGGGGTAGGGGGTAAGGAGGAAACATTAGGTAGGGATAGAGCCCAAAGAGAGAGAAGGATGGATGACAGTCAGCCTAGTAAGGTGAATAGCCAGTAATGGGGGCTCTTAGTGGCTAGCAATGGATTGCATGTAATAGCTGACCATATGATAACAAAAACAAAAGCAGAAGTTGCTGGAAAAGCTCAGCAGGTCTGGCAGCATCTGTGAAGAGAAATCAGAGGTAACCTTTTGGATGCAGTGAACCTTCCTCAGAGCTTACTTTCTGTTCTTTCAGTTTTCATATGATAACGAGGCCTGGTGTGTGGGGTTTGGGGTAAGGACATGGGAGAGCTCAAGCACTACAATCGTTGAACTCGATATTGAGTCCAGGAGGCTGCAGGGTTCCCAAGTGGAAAATGAGATGCTGTTCTCCCAGCTTGTGTTGAGTTTCGCTGGAGCACTGCAAGAAACCTGAGACAGAGATGTTGGCTAGGGAACATGGTGATGTGTTAAAGTGACAGGAAACAGAAAGTCACGGCCTTTTCTGCAGACAGGCTGTAGGTGTTCTGCGAAGCAGTCACCCAGCCTACACTTTGTTTCCCCAATGTAGAGGAGACAACATTGTCAGCAGCAAATGCAGGAAACCAGATTGTGGGAAGTGCAGGTAAAATGCTACTTCACCTGGAAGGTGTACTTGGGCCCTTGTTTCCTGAGGAAGGAGGAGGTAATACAACAAGTGTTAGACCTTTGGCGTTTGCAGGGGAAGGTGCCGTGGGGTTGTGGGGGGATCTTGGGAATGAAGGAAGAGTGGATCTGGATGTACCAGAGAGCGTGGTCCCTGTGGAATGTTGATAAGGGAGGGGAAGGGAATATGTGTCTGGTGGTAGCATTCCATTGTAGGTGGCAGAAATGGCGGTTGATGATCTTCTGGATGCAAATGATGATGGGATGGTAGGTAAGGATGAGGGGAGCTGAAAATGAGTTGCTGGAAAAGTGCAGCAGGTCAGGCAGCATCCAAGGAGCAAGAGAATCGACGTTTCCGGCATGACCCCTTCTTCAAGAATCCTCCTGAAGAAGGGCGCATGCCTGAAACGTCGATTCTCCTGCTCCTTGGATGCTGCCTGACCTGCTGCGCTTTTCCAGCAACATATTTTCAGCTCTGATCTCCAGCATCTGCAGTCCTCACTTTCTCCTCAAGGATAAGGGGACCCCTATCACTGTCACAGGATGGAAGAGAGGTGGTGAGAGGCTAAAATGCAGGAGATGGGTCGACCATGCCTTAGGACCTTGTCAACTACATGCTGGGGATTCCTTGGTTGGGGAATTTTGGGAAGGAGGGAGAAGTGAGCTGTGCAGGACCATGGGACTATCAGCTTGGAGGCAGGAGAGATGGAGGTCACCAGATGAAATGAGATGGTGACCATAGTTGATACAATTGTCTGATGTTCCATGGTGGAATTATGGTCCGGGGGAGATTGGAGGAGGTATCTAAGAGCTGGTGCTCAGCCTCTTCAACACAGGGGACAGTCCGCCAGACAACAACAGCGCTACCCTTATTGGCAGGCTTAATGCCAAAGTCAGGATTGGATCTGAGAGCATGAAATGTAAGCAGTTCAAAGGAGGATAGGCTGAAATGGATAAAGGGGGACAGAGAAATTGAGACAACTAATGTCACGTTGTCAGTTCTCAATGAACAGGTCGGGTGCAGGTAAAAAACCAGAGGGATGGGTCTAGGTGGAGGGAGAGTGCTGAAGCTGGGAAAAGGAGTCTGTGGGAGGACTCTTGTTCAAAGGAGTGGGCATGGAGGCAAAAGCAATGGAAGAAGAGTTCATTGTCATGTTGTGCCCAAAATCCATGGAGGTGAGAATGCAGAAGGACAAAACCTTTGCTGAGTAGGGAACGTTCAGCATCAGAGAGTGGAAGTCAGAAGACAAAGTAAATATGTGATGTGAGATGGGGTTAGGAAAGGGGATGAAGTCAGAGGGAAGGGTAGAGTAAGAAGGTTCTGGAGGGTCAAGGGCATCTCTGAGGTGTTGTATCTTGTATCTTGTGTGTCTTGATGCCTGAAAGAAAATGAAACAGTTTTTTGTTTGGAAGTCTAATGTGCCAGAGGATGAAATGGAACTGGGGAGCAGTGCAGCTCAGAGCTAGCATGAAGGGATACTAATGGAGACTGATGTGGGTGGGGGAGGTGATGCGAATGTGAACCAGAGACAGTCGCCATTTGGCCTAACAAATCAACAGTGACCCTCTTAAGAGTAACCCAGACTCATTCCCCTGACTAATGCACCTAGCCTACACATCCCTGAACACTATGGGCAATTTAGCATGGCCAATTCACCTGACGTGCACATATTTGGACTGTGGGAGGAAACCAGGGCACCCAGATGAAACCCACAAGACATGGGGAGAATGTGAAAAGTCCATCCAGACAGTTGACAAAGATTGGAGTTGAACTCAGGTCCCTGGTGCTGTGAGGTAGCAGTGTTAACCACTGAGCCACCAATGTCACTGTGGAAGAGCAGCAACAGTGAAATTAATGACAATGAACAAGAAAAAGATTGGAACGGAAATCCTGTTGGAGAGAGGAACAGAATCTCATTGTATACACATGCTCAGGGAAGACATTGAATTTGATGGCAGAGATGGCAGGATGTTGACATCCCCACTGTTACCAGATGAGGGTCAATGATTTTTTTAAAAGGCTGCCTGGACAGCCATTTATTCCTCACAAATCAAATACATCACTCATTCTGTTGACGTGATGGTGTGGACTGGTTGGACTGAAGGGTATGTTTCCATACTGTATGACTTCATGACTCTATGTCTCTATAAGTGGTCACCTGCATTGGAACCTTCTGGCTACTTTCACCTTCCTCTAGTCAGCCAGTCTCCTTTCTCCACACCGAGCTCCACCATTGGTTGGCTTCCTTGTCTGGTTTGGCCATCTCCCTTCATTGGTCACCTCTCATGAAAATGACATCATTGTGACAAAACGTAACTCATGCCCATGGTATAGATTGGTGCTGACTATGGGGTACAAGGTTGCACTTAATTCAAAATGCAGCCAAAGTGACTCACACACATGCCACACGCAACTCTGTGCAGTTTGGAATCTGATGACACTAACTGCTCCCTTATGGAAAATATATTGGTAGGGGAACTTAATTCTGGCCATTTGGCAATGTGGATATGCAAATACATACAAAGGTTTACCACTGGGAGGTCCAATGTGTCTTTAAAGCTCCAAGCTTCATTTACTGATTCAATTAATATTTCTATTAATTCTAATAATTAATCTATTAATTAAACTTTTTCATCCTGCTGCTGGGAATCTGTAGCTTGGCCTCTCACACAATTAAATCCCCCGTTCCTCCCCACTCTGTTTCTCACTCTCGGGAGTAGTACAAGATATTGCACACTGAATGTGAAATATCCCTTACATTGCATGGAGGAGCCTCTCGCTCAAATTTTGTGATGACACCTCAAGCAATGTCTAATGTCCATAAGCAGAACGTTCATAACCCATATCCACTTCTATCTAGAAGGACAAGGGCAGCAGACACATGGGGACAACATCAGTTTCAGTTTCCCCTCCAAGCCACTCACCATCCTGACTCGGAGATATATCACTGTTCCTTCATTGTGGCTGGGTCAGAATCCTGGAACTCCCTCCACAGCAGTCTTGTGGGCCTACCTACAGCACATGGACTGCAGAGGTTCAAGAGGGTAACTCATCACCCCCTTCTAAAAGGCAACTAGGGATGGGCAGTAAATATTGCTTCAACCAGCTGTGTGCCCTTCCCATGAGACAATAAAAAAGAAATGTTCGCTGGACAATTTCCACTAGTAGTTGGGGGGATGGGAAGGGAGGTTTTGCAGGATACAATGGAACACCAGCAGAATTTGCAAGTTCATTGCCGTTGACCTGTGTGGGTTCTTCCTTTTTTCTAATGATGATACAATAGAAAGAGGAAGGTATATTCAGCCCGTTGTGCCTGTCTCACATTAATTTCGATTCTGCCTGGTCCTCAGCTTAGCTCCATCCATCAGCTTTGTTTCCGCAACCTTTATTACCTTCGATCCACAGTCATGTATCAGCCTTAGTTTAGACCTTTTCCAGTTGATCCTGAGCCTCAACAGTGTTTTTTTTTAAAGGAGAGAGTTTCAGATATCTATTTCCTTTTTGTGAGAAATAGTACTCCTGATATCACTCTGAATGCATTAAGTCTAATTTTAGATATTTTCTAATTATCTTGTTCAGAGTTAAAAATCACACAACACCAGGTTATAGTCCAACAGGTTTATTTGGAAGCACTAGCTTTCTGAGTGCTGCTCCTTCATCAGGTGGTTGTGAAGGTTAAGATCATGCTCACAGAATTTATAGCCAAAGGAGTCCAGTGTCACGGAGATGTGACACAGTAAACAATTTTAGCTCTAGCTTCCAAATAAACCTGTTGGACTATAACTTGGGGTTGTGTGATTTTTAACTTTGTCCAACACCGACACCTTCAAGTCATGACAACCTTGTTCAGAGATGTTAGTACATGCCTCTGGAGCAAGTGGGACATTATCATGGACCTCCTGGTACAGAGGTAGGGACAGTGCAACTGTAAAACAAGATTACAGACTAGTCATAATTTTAAGGTTAGTTTCTCCCTGTTTGAACACCTAATCACTACAGGGAAATAGTTTCTCTCTCTCTCCACTTCTATTGATTTCTTTAATCATTGTAAACAGCTCAATTAGTTCACCTCTTAATCTTCTGTATGCAAGGAAGTAGAAGCCGTTCTATTTAGCCTGTCCTCATACTTCAACCTTTTTATCTTCAAGGTCAGGCATGCATGGCAATTTTCAGATATTGCTGTTTCAAGGCTATAGGTTTAAACTTAAGTAGCTCTGAATCACAGGCCAAAGATGTCAAGAGAAAAAAGAGTGGGGGTGGGAATTACACTGGGAAGCTCATTGTTAATCAGTGTGGCAATTTGGAGAAAGCATGGTCATTGTGGAGGGGGCCAGAGTTAAGATATGCTGAATGCCTTGACACATCGTTCAACATGGCAAAATTAATTGTAAAGATGAGGAATGTTGAAAGTTTATTAAATCATCCCTACAGTTGGTTTCCATGGATTTAATTACATGTCATTTTTATCCTCTCAAATTTGCTCATTTTTAAACTAATGTCCACGCTCTACTTAGAGTCTAGCTCCATCCTTTGTTAGATTTGTACCTGTGCCACAGAAGAAAAAAAGATTTCAAGTTGAAAAAGATGAATGTTACTTTCAGTGATGTCTAGGCAATGTCACAAAGCATTTTCAAACTGTAATGAAATTGTAGAATATATGGCAAGTGGAATAAATGCATCTCTGAGATTCTTGTAGTTTATTCCTGTGCAACGTATTGCTTGAAATTAACTTATGTTAGCTTATTCATCCTTAACAATCATCACAAAATTAGTTACATATTATTGTTTGTGGGAGCTTGCTGTTTGCAAATTGCTTGCTGCATTTCCTACACTATTAGGGTGACGACACTTCAATACGCCATTTAGGACAAAGCATTGATTCACATACCACGCACTACCTTCAACTTCTTCTCCCTCCACCATTGATGGCAGCAGACTGCTCCATCTAAGAAATGCACTTCAGCAAATTACCGTCTCCTTTGACAATGCCTCCAAGTCCTGAACCTCTACCACCTACAAGGACAAGGGCAGCAGAAAAAATGGGATACCGGCCAGATAGTCCTCTTCCAAGCCACCCATCAAGCCTCAGTTGGAATTATTTCACTAAATCTTCAGTGTCATTGCATCTAAATACTGGAATCCTCCCTTTAACAGCACAATGGGAAATCTATGTCATGTGAACTCCAACAGTTCAAGGAGGCAGGTAACCATGATCATCTCAAGGGCTGTTAGAGATGGTCAATACAGTCTGGCCTAGTTAGCATAGCCCACTTTCCACAAAGGAATACTTTTTTAAAACTTCAATAGTATTCCATCATCTTTGATATCTTGGGATAGCTTGAGGTTGTGCAAGGGACTATATAAATCAAGTCTTTAACTTCTTTCTTATGTAATGGCAGGCAATACCATTCCACCAACATGGTGGAAAAATTATGATCCTGGCAAATGTGTTCGGAACCTATGTGGTCCCTCCACCACCATTACCTAGAAAGCACCAGAGCACAGCATGGCATGGCACGGCATGGTGGCTCAGTGGTTAGCACTGCTGCCTCACAGCACAAGGGTCCCAGGTTTGATTACAGCCTCGGGTGACTGCCTGTGTGGAGTTTGCACATTCTCCCTGTGTCTGCATGGGTTTCCTCCAGGTGATACGGGTTCCTCCCACAGTCCAAAGATATGCGGGTCAGGTGAATTGGCCATGCTAAATTGCCCATAGTGTTAGATGCATTAGTCAGAGGGAAATGGGACTGGATGGTTACACTTCGGAGGTTCGGTGTGGACTTGTTGGGCGGAAGGCTTGTTTCCACACTGTAGGGAATCTAATCTAATCAAAACACCCCCTCTCTGATTTGGAATGAGTGGGAGAGCTCCTATTGGCTTGGTTCATGAGAATGGCATGATCCCCTGGCACAGTTCAACTGTGCTGCCATCTTGGTTTTCTGAGCAAGGAGCCTAATCATCAGAGCTAAATTGTTTAAAAACACATTTCTTTGTGATCCAGGGTCAGTTCTTCAAAATCATGAGGGAAAGCACGATAGAGAGAAAATGTTCCCATTGGCAGAGGACTGAGAACAGGAGAAGTATAATTTAGGGAATTGATAAAGGGATCTAGTGCGATCTGAGGAAAATATGAATAGTTACGATCTGGAATGTAATGCCTGAGAGTGAGGTGGAAGCCAGTTTATTTTCTGGCCTTTGAAAGGGAATTGGAAAAGCTTCTGAAGAGAAAACAGTTGCAAGGTACAAAGATAAATGCAGAGAGATAGAGCTAACAGAGATGCTCCTGCAGCGGGTGGACACCAAAATAACAGGATCAATGGCCTCCTTCTGTGCTGCCATCATTCCATCAATCCATGAATTCACTTTCACTCATAAAGGTAGGCAGAAAGAAGTTCACCTCAGTGAGTCGGACATAGAGTCATAGAGTCATAGAGAGTTACAGCATAGAAACAAGCCCTTTGATCCAATTCGTCCATGCCAACCAAATATCCCAACTTAATCTAGTCTCACCTGCTAGCACCACGCCCATATCCCTCCAAACCCTTCCTATTCATATAACTCATTCAGATGTCTTTTAAATGTTGCAATCGTGCTCGCCTCCACCACTTCCTCTGGCAGCTCATTCCATATAGGTACCACCCTCTCCATGAAAAATTTATCCCTTGGGTCTCTTTTATATCTTTCCAGTCTCACCCTTTCCCCTCTCACCCTAAACATATACTCTCTAGATCTGGACTTCCCGACACGAGGGAAAAGACCTTGTCTATTTATCCGATCCATGCCCCTCATGATTTTATAAACCTCTATAAGGTCACCACTCAGCCTCCGACGCTCCAGAGAAAACAGCCGCAGCCTATTCAACCTCTCATTATAGCTCAAATCCTCCAACCCTGGCAACATCCTTGTAAATCTTTTCTGAACCCTTTCAAGTTTCACAACATCTTTCCGATAGGAAGGAGACCAGAATTGCGCACAATATTCCAAAAGTGGCCTAACCAATGTCCTGAACAGAGGGGTGATCTTATAGAGGTCTATAAAATAATGAGAGGAATAGATAAGATAGGTAGCTGACAGCTTTTCCCCATGGTAGGGGATTCCAAAACAAGATTGCATAGGTTTAAGGTGAGAAGGGACAGATAGAAATGGTCTAGAGGGGCAATTTGTTTAACATAGTGTGTGTGGTGAGGGTCTGAAATGGGCTGCCAAAGGTAGTAGTGGAGGTGAGTACAATTTGCTATTTAAGCAATATTTGGACAGGAATAAATATGGAGAGTTATGGATCAAACATAGCCAAAAGGGACTCGATTAATTGTGCAAACTGGGTGGCATGGACATGTTGGGCGAAGGGCCTGTTTCTATGCTATAAACCACTTGAATTTGTTCCATTATTCAATTAGGTCATAGTTGCCCTATCCCTTAACTTCACTATTCATTCTTTTGTAGATTAGATTAGTGTGGAAACAGGCCCTTCGGCCCAACAAGTCCACCCCAATCCACCAAACAGCAACCCACCCAGACCCCTACATTTATCCCTTCACCTAACACTACAGGAAATTTAGTATGGCCAATTCACCTAACCTGCACGTTTTTGGACTGTGGGAGGAAATCGGAGCACCCAGAGGAAACCCACATGGGGAGAATGTGCAAACACCACACAGACAGTTGCCTGAGGTGGGAATTGAACCCGGATTTCTGGCGCTGTGAGGCTACAGTGCTAACCACTGTGCTACTGTGTTCTGTGATCTTTAATACCTTAACCTAACAAAAATCTTTTATCATTATGAGACTTGAAAGTTTTAATTAACCTTCTTTGTCAGCACCTTTTGGGTATTTGAGTTCCGGATTTTCACCACCTCTTGTCTCAAGACCTGACAGCAGCACAAAAGGCCTTTAGCCGTTATGTTACCTTGCTCTGGATTCTCCCATAACTGCCCCATCTGCTTAATCAGTCATGTCAATTATGTCATTCACATTGCTCCTCAATATTGCATATGTTGAGGGGATTCAAGACTATATGTAACTTGTCCTCAGAATGCAACCTCTTCAGCTTGAAGGCTCCTAAGTGTGTCTTTTGGGACTTTGTTGTTCTTCCACTTCTCATTTCAGCTTTTAATTGGGCTATGTTTGGCAGGACATTCTGGAGGGACACCTAACACTTCCTCAAGCTGTCAGATTGGTAACTTTCGTGGGAGATTCTCTGAAGCACTATCAAACCCCCTCTCAGCTATCCTGCCCAGTGAAATAACTTCTCAGGCCATCTGCAGCAAGGAAAGAAAATTAAACAATACATAATTTCTTTCAGTTCATAATACTTTTCATTCTGGATTTTGGTCACCATAAGGTTAAGGTTAAGTTTTACTTCCTGGAACCCACAATCTTGAAGGGATAGGAACATTACTCTAATTAGAGTTTGCAAAATTAAATTTACAAAAAGATAAGATTTCCAGTTATTCATTGAAGATACATTTTTATTAGATGAGAAATATTCTGATTTGGAGGGGCCGGTGTTGGACTGAGGTGTACAAAGTTAAAAATCACACAACACCAGGTTATAGTCCACCAGGTTATAATTCAACAGGTTTAATTGGAAGTACAAGCTTTCGGAGCATTGCTCCTTCATCACACCACATGACGAAGGAGCAGCGTTCAGAAAGCTAGTGCTTCCAAGTAAACCTGTTGGACTATAACCTGGTGTTGTATGAATTTTTTAATAGAGAAATATTATATATCACAATTCTGATTAATTATTTCAGCCCATTTACTGGATACAGGCAGATAAGTTGCCATAGTTCTAATGGACAGAGAGAGAGAGAGAGAGAGAGGACTGGTGGTGGTTTAACCTGGAGATCAGGTGAAGGTAGAGATTGAGAAAGAGAGCTATTCACGGTGACTTCAGCCAGTGTAGGAATTGAACCCACATTGTTGGCGGTATTGCAAACTAAGCTAACTGAACCTTTAGCACACTGTGATAGTGAATTGCTTGCAGGACAGAGTAATGGCTCTGAAAGGGTTCTTGCTAGAGAGTACATTAAGCTTCATTTAATCTGATGATGTCATACACCGTAGGGTAGGTATTAGATTAATGATGTTGAGATCCCAATGGAGACAGCTGGATCATTGGTGTCTTCTGACAGTCTTAGGTTATTACATTTAAATAGCTAACGTAATATGTACCTGTTAATAGCATGCAATAAACTATATCTCAAAGCCTCTTCTTGTTAGGATTCACAAATGATTGATGCTCTATCATTGTTAACCAAATAGGTCCTTAAATCCAACACAGAAAGGAGGTCTGGTACCAGCATTTTATAATCCCCATCTGTTGGTTCCACAGTACGTACAACATTCCGGGCATGATACAGTGCCTTTGAGGCCGACCTGATTAACAAATGAAGTATTAGGTACCAGATGTGTAAATGGGGCTGGATATCCTGAAGTCTTGCTGGTTAACTGTTGGGGTTCAGCAAAGTTATGTGGCACTTCAGTCTGAAGAAAGAATCTTGAATTTATGTTGTGGTTTTCACAACCTCAGAAAGTCCCAATAGGCTTTACAGGCACTGGAATATTTTTGAAATCACTGTTGTAATGTAGGAAAAATGACATTCAGTTTGTACACAGCAAGGTACCATAAACAGCAATGACAGGATGACCAGATTATCTACTTTCTATCAGTGATGTTGACTGAGGAACTTTTAGAACAGAGGGGTGCTCTAGTGTAAGGCCTAGGGCAGGGAGGTTTGTATGGCACCAATCACCAGGGTGTGGACCTATAGGGAGACTGGGCTCATTAGCCAAATACTCTCTCAACCTGGATAGCCAGTGACCCAGCAACTAATATGACATGTCGACCATCCTGATTGACAGGTTATTCAGCAAATAGCTCCTGTTTCTCCAAACAACGAAATTCATACATCAAGTAGGAGTCTAATTCCTCAGTCGCTCCTTTCTCTGTACACTCTTCACTGCTTTCTTCACTCTTCTTCAGAGCTGACTGGAAGCACTTGGAGGAAAAGGGAAGGCAGGGCAAATCTATGTGTATCCTTCAGAAGGTTCCTTTCAAATCCCAACATCTCTTAGTCCCTTGATGGTGGCTTGGCTCTGGTTTCCCCTGTGAGTGAGTCTGTGAGTCAGGCAAGTGTGATGGAGAGTTTGTAAGGGAGAGAGTGTGAGGGAGATAGTGTGGGAGAGAGAGTGTGATGGAAAGAGAGTGAGGGAGAGAGTTTGAGGGGGAGAGAATAAGAAAGAATGAGGGAGAGAATATAAGGGAGAGAGAGTGAGGGAGAGAATGTAAGGGAGAGAGTGTGTGGAAGGGAATGTGATGGAGAGAGTGTGCATGAAATAGAGTGAATGGGACACATGAGACTGTTTGGTATGGAAACACAGTATAAAAGTCAAGACATTTTGCCCACATATAATACTGGTCCAAGATGTGTTCTGCAACTAATTTTACTAACAGCAGATTATCTAGTTATTGATCTTGTTTCAGCCTATGGGAGCCTGGCATGAACATTTGCCAATTTTATCACAGTGACTGCACCTCATAAGATTACTGCATTGACTGTAAAGCACTTTGAGACATTCACAGGTCAGGAAAGCTCCTTAAGTACAATCTCATTCTCTCTAACAAGCTTAACGTTAAATGCCTGCAGACTGTCAGAGGATGGGGATATTAAGCAGTTCACTGCAATAAGGCACTAGGAAGGAATGAATTGGAACTAGAGACAGTTGTACTAAGTAAAGCAAGATTTGAAAAGCACAGCTGAAGATCACTGAGCCGGCTTGTTAAGAGGATAGACAATCCATACAATTGGCTCCTATCTATTAAGGGATTAGAACGGGAGGTTTGGGTACAGTCTCTATTGCTCACCCTTTGGTTGTCATTTTATGCTTTAGATTGTCCATAAGCTGTAGTCTTTCAAATAGAATCATACAGTGTAGGAGGCCATTACGCCCATTTAACCCCTTTCCTACTCCTTGTCAGAGCTACCTAATGAGTCACACTTTTCGCAATTTCTCTCCTCTGAACTGCTGGATCGAGCTGAGTACATTTTCACTGACACATCAAACCTTGCCAAGTGAACAGTTCTTTATGCACGATCCTCAACAATAATCGACAAAGGGAAGCATGGGGTCTGTTTCTTCACACACCTGATGTCAGTATGCACCAGGAGTCCCTGGATAGCAGTCAGAATCTCCTCCTTAACTCACAAGGAAAACAAAAAACTTGACAATGCACAGGAATGCCGCCATGTTCATTTACCCATGTTACTGAAGCAGAACTTCAGGATGACAGGTCAATGCCACATTAAATACCTGCTCCTTCACTGCCTCTTGCATCAATGCTGACAAGGTACTGGGCATCAACAGTGGGCAAAGATATCATCCCCGTGATATTGGAGTTGATGCCATTGTGACTTCAGCCATGATCATACTAAGTAGGCAAGTTGGTTTGAGAGGCTGAATGACCTCCTACTGGTCCTTGTTTTTATGTAACTGCCTAGCAGAGATGGACATGAATTAAAAGGTCTGGAGGTATTCTTTTTAATTGTTCATGGGGTAGGGGTGACCTATTGTCTATCCATAATTGCCCGGAGGGCAGTTAAGAGTCAACCATATTGCCATGGATCTAGAGTCATAGTGTAATAGAGATGTACAGCATGGAAACAGACCCTTCGATCCAATTCATTTATGCCAACCAGATATCCTAAATTAATGTAGTCCTATTTGCCAGCACTTGGCCCATATCCTCCTTCTAAACCCTCCCTATCCAGATACCTTTTAAATGTTGTAATTGTATCAGTCTCCACCACATCCTCTGGCAGCTCGTTCCATACACGTACCACCCTCTGTGTGAAAAGGTTGCCCCTTAGGTCCCTTTTATATCTTTCCCCTCTCACTTTAAATCATGTTGGCCAGACCAGACAAGGATCGAAGATTTCTTCCCTAAACGATATTAGTGGGCGCAAAAGTGGTTACATGACCGCCATTAGTATGGGTACCCTTGGGGGGGGCCTCAACCGGGACCTTGGGTTCATGTCACATTACAGGTGATCACCATTGCACTACTCACACATAGATATTCCTACACACACACACTCTTACATACACATGGACACAGGTACACACAGATGCGCACACAGACACCCACACACACCCTTATAGACACACACACTCCCACACTCACACATGCACCCCCTCACAGACGTAAGACACTCTGCACCCACTACACACACACACACACACACACACACACACACACACACACACACACACACACACACACACACACCCCACCCCAGACAGATACACGCACACACAGACAGACAAAGACCCACGTGCACACATATTTTGTGGGGTGAATTTGTACTTGCAGACTTACATTGCACTTTGCTCAAAAACTGCATACATTCATGTAGAACTCTGAGCTCAAAAACTGCATGAATTTATGTAAAGCCCTGTTATCTCACTTATTAGATTAGAATCAATCTAAACATCAGGTCATAGACAGAGAACACAGGGGGCTAACACCTTCAACATATTGTCTAGCTATCACTATTGTTAACAGCTAATCCGAGAATATAACTTTTAAAAAAAGGGTTTTGTGATTTACACATGAAAGAAGTGCAACCATCACTGTATTCTAACAGATGAAAGGCTTAACAGACAATCAATTTTTCAATGTATAATTTCAGTTACATCACACTGCAAATTTTTGCTATAAATTCTGTGTTACGATTGATCCCTCCACTATCACCTGATGAAGGAGCGTCGCTCCGAAAGCTAGTGTGCTTCCAATTAAACCTGTTGGACTATAACCTGGTGTTGTGTGACTTTTAACTTTGTACACCCCAGTCCAACACCAGCATCTCCAAATCTTGAATTGGATAGCGTGCTAGGCCATTTTGGAGCCACTGTTAAGAGTCAGTCACATTGCTGTGGGCCTGTCGGCAAATACAGGCCAAATCAGGTAAAGCAACTTCCTTCGCTAAAGGACATCAGTGACCCAGATCCCATAACAATTGATGGATGCTTCTTTGCACTATTTTTGAGACCTGATTTCTTAATTGAATTTAATTACCATCAATTGCTAAGGTGAGATTTGAACCCGTATCCCTAGAACATTAGCCTGGACCTTCTGGAACATTGGGAGAAAGTGAGGACTGCAGATGTTGGAGATCAGAGTCGAGAGTGTGTTGCTGGAAAAGCACAGCAGGTCAGGCAGCATCCAAGGAGCAGGAGCATCGATGTTTCAGTCAGAAGTTGGGCTCTCCTGCTCCTTGGATGCTGCCCAACCTTCTCTGGAATATTGGTCCAGTGACAGTACCACAAGCCTTCCACCTCCCCAAACAAGTCCAGGTCATCACTGAAAACATGCCTTTCTTTCAGATAAAGTCAGTATTATGAAGCTTTGTTATGACAATGCTGTATGAAGCATAATGATCTGTTAAGAACAGAAATATACAAAGCATTGAGTAAATTTGCCAGCAAGTTAAGGGAAAGGATGGATTCATTGGGAGTTGTAAATCTCATGAACACCTTTCCATTTATCTCGCTCTAGACTTTGCTAATTAGAAACAGCATCTCATCTTTAGTCACCCCATCATTTTGTAGAGCCTGCAGAATGTGAACATAAATTGACCATTAAACTCATGTTGGAAGGTTAGGGCTCAAAAACAATGACATAAATATTTATTTACTGACATGGTAATTGTTTAGCAATGCTAATTAATTTCTTCAGCTCACAGATGTAACAATTTAATTGATATTTTGGATGACTCTTTTAACTTTACCTTAGCTTTCCGCCCTGTCTCTTTTCTCTCCTGATTCAAAGTTTGTTTCCCTTTCCTTATCTCACTGTCTGTTTCTGGTCTGGTTCTAATTCACATTCTTTCCTTCTCTGTCTTTCCTCTGTTCCTTTCTTATTCATAAGACTATAAGAGTGAAGAAATGGGAGAGAAAGGGCTACTAAAGGCTGCGGCACCATTTGATAGGATCACCGCCATCGTCATAATATCTATGTCAAGGAATCACGCTGTTGTAAAGGGTTATAAAGATTGAAAGAGCTATTTTCCTATGAATAAAATCTTAAATAAAACAGATTTCTTTTACATACAAAGAAACATAGAAGATAGGAGCAGGGGGAGGCCATTTGACCCATCGAGTCTAGACTGCCATTCATCATGGACATGGCTGATTGTCCAACTCAATAACCTAATCCAGCTTTGATCCTATTTTCCCCAATATCTAGCTGCCTCTTGAATATATTCAATGTTTTGGCACCAGTTACTTCCCGTGGTAATGAATTTCCCATGCTCACCGTGCTCTGGTTGAAGAAATGTCCTCTCATTTCCATCCTCCCCGAATCCTCAGGCTCTGACCCCTCATTCTGGATACACCTATCAACGGGAACATCCTCCCTGCATCTACCATGTCTAGACCTGTTAGAATTTCATAAGCCTCTTGAGACTGCCTTTCATTCATCTGAACTCCAGCGAAAACAATCCTAACTTAGTCAATCTCTCCTCATATGTATGTCCCGCCATTCCAGGAATCAGGAGAAAATGAGGACTATAGATGCTGGGGAATCAGAGTTGAAAAGTGTGGCACTGGAAAAGCACAGCTGATCAGGTGGTGGCCAAGGAGCAGGAGAGTCGACGTTTCGGGCATAAGCCCTTCAACAGGAATGTGGGATGGAAGGGAGCTGAGAGATAAATATGAGAGTGAGCGTTCAGGCTGGGGGTGGATGTAGTTGGGAAGGCGAGAGTTGGATGGAGGTAGGGGTTGTTGGTGATAGTTCGGAGTGGAGGGTGGAGCAAGTAGGTGGGAAGGAAGATGGACAGATAGGACAGTTCAAGAGGGCAGTGCCGAGTTGGAGGGATCAACCTAGAGGGATCTCTGGAATCAGCCTGGTAAACCTTCACTGCACTCCCTCGAGAGCAAGAGCATCCTTCCTCAGAAAAGGAAACAAAACTGCACACAATATTCTAGGCGAGGCCTCACCAAGGCCCTGTTTATTTTAGAAAGGCTAAATA
The DNA here is from genome assembly GCF_020745735.1 of Hemiscyllium ocellatum. NCBI lineage: Eukaryota > Metazoa > Chordata > Chondrichthyes > Orectolobiformes > Hemiscylliidae > Hemiscyllium > Hemiscyllium ocellatum. Next base: position 92,367,195 of record NC_083412.1, on the reverse strand, counting down.
CAGCTCCTACTACATAGTCAGGAGTCCCAGTGTTAAAGGATTCGATTCCTCTTATCATTATCAAGATATACTTGATAATGCACGGCATGGTGGCACAGTGGTCAGCACTGCTGCCTCACAGCGCCAGAGACCCGGGTTCATTTCCTGCCTCAGGCAACTGACTGTGTGGAGTTTGCACGTTCTCCCCGTGTCTGCGTGGATTTCCTCTGGGTGCTCCGGTTTCCTCCCACAGTCCAAAGATGTGCGGGTCAGGTGAATTGGCCATGCTAAATTGCCTGTAGTGTTAGGTAAGGGGTAAATGTAGGAATATGGGTGGGTTGCACTTTGGCAGGTCGGTGTGGACTTGTTGGGTCGAAGGACCTGTTTCCACACTGTAAGTAATCTTAAATAAAACTCTGATGAGAGGGATAGACACCCAAAGTGACAATGGGAATCAATTCTGTATGGACTTGTCGTCCAAGTTCCAGGCTGATGGGGAAATGCTAACCTGAACTTAAACTCTGGAATAGGCGACTAACCTCAGTCATTCTGATCATGAAACTACTGTCCCCAAGCAGGTGAGGTATCCCAGTTTTGTAATGGTAGGTGGACAGAGGAAGCGCCTCATGGATACCCTCAAGGTCTCACTGGAGGAAGTGCTCTATTCCCACAGAAACCTGTGAATCTCTGGCCCAAGACTGTCCAAAATGGAGGAGGAGCATCCGGAAAGGCGTTCAGCATCTCGACACTTGCCGTTGTGACAAATGGAAGCCAGGCGAAAACCAGGAAAAGGAGCATGCTGTCACCCACCCCTTCCTGTGACCACCACCTGCCTCAAGTGTAACAGAGCCTGTGGTAATCCCATCAGTCTGTACAGCCGCCAACATTCTCAGCGTGAGAGTGGAAGAGAGTCATCTGTGAGGCACCACCAATAATGATGATGATGATGATAACAGGAAATAATCTTAAAAATGAATAATGCTAAGGAAAAGAAATTTGCCGACCTTACCTTGTCTGCTTTACTGGTGACCCCAATGTGGTTAACTCTTAACTAGCTACTGTCTAGCAGTCACTCAAGGGGAAATTCGGGATGGGCAACAGGCACTAGCCTTGCCTGCAATGTACATTCTGGTTAACAATTACAAAACAAAATCGCAAACTGTCACGAGAAGCTCTGAAAGCTTTGATAAGATGGTATTATACTGATCGAACTAAATCAAAACCAACTGAATTTTGGAGCTGGCCAGCCCAATGCAAAACTGTGCTCAGATTTTGAAACACAGCAAGGTAAGTAAAGGATCTTGAGAATTGTAGCCTACACCTGAGCCCACATCAAACAGCGAGCAAATCTTACTAAGAAATTAACAAGTGATATAGCTTTATCAGGATATAAAGAAGGTGAACATATTTGCAAATAATACACCACTCTGATTTATAAAAATAAGTTGGATGACCTCCAACAACACGTTACATAACGAGAGCGCACATAGGAATTTTAGATTCACTGCAACGTGTTTAAGAGTAAAATTACAATAATATGAGTTTGGTCGTGACAGTTCTTTCCTTAATTAGACCAGAGCTACCTTGCTAACTCTGTAGCCTTCATGGAGAATTAAATGATAACTTTAATAATTGATAACTATCTGACTGAAAATGTTTTACTGAACCAATGCGTGAATTTTAAATTGGATTCTTTACAAGATATAAGATTGTTTTTTGAATTTTCAAAAGCTCTTTTCACAGTAACGGGACAGATGTGCCCTTATGATCGCAGTGTTTATAATCTTGGTTCAGTTCTTCCCAATCTTAAGTTGTAAGGAATCATCTGTGTGGTATGCTCAACCTGGAAATGTCCTACAAATGAGTTTAGTCTATACTCAACCTCAATAACAACTGTGTCTCTATTTTCTTGTGTAATGAGGGTCCATAAAATATCAGTATCCATGTTGGAAAACAGCGCACAGAGCTTTTCTTAAATGGTAAGAGGTTAGAAAATGCTGATGTACAAAGGGACTTGGGTATCCTTAGTCACTGAATGCTAACACGTAGGATCAGAAAGCTAAAGGAAGGGTAATGGAATGTTAGCCTTTTATCACAGGAGGATTTGAGGACAGGTGTCATGAAATCTTACTTCAACTATATTGAAGTTTGATTAGACCTCACATGGAGACTGACAGCTTTGGTCTCCTTACCTCAGGAGTGATATTATTGCCATAGAGGGAGTACAGCAAAGGATCAACAGCCTTCAAAGTTTGTGAGAAGATTTGTAGCTCGGGTGCTCGTTGTTGTAGTTCTGTTAGCCAAGCTGGGAATTTGTGTTGCAGATGTTTTGTTCCCTGTCTAGGTGACATCCTCAGTGCTTGAGAGCCTCCTGTGAAGCACTTCTGCGATGTTTCCTCTGACATTTATAGTGGTTTGTCTCTGCCACTTCCGATTGTCAGTTCCAGCTGTTCGCTGCAGTGGCCGGTATATTGGGTCCAGGTCGATGTACTGGCCACTGCAGTGGACAGCTGGAACTGACAACCGGAAGCGGCAGAGACAAACCACTATAAATGCCGGAGGAAACATCGCAGAAGTGCTTCACAGGAGGCTCCCAAGTACTGAGGATGTCACCTAGACAGGGGACGAAACGTCTGCAACACAAATTCCCAGCTCGGCGAACAGAACCACAACATCAATAGCCTTATTCCCAGGTTGGCAGGACTATCCTAGGAAGAGAAATCTGCTTTTATTTGCAAGTATTTCAAAAGATGAAAGTGAAAATTACGCCACACTTCAAGGGATAGTCCCCCAGCTGTTGAGTCCTGAATCAGAACACCAAATTACAAAATAAGGGGGATTTCTGAATAACAATGGTGTATCGGACAGGCTGGATAAAAGACATTGAAGTGTTCAATCAGCCAAGATTAAAAAGGTTGGGCAGGCTCAACGGGTTGATTGGGCAACTCCTGTTCCTATGTTCCAATGTTTCTGTGTCTTTATTATTTGGGAACTTGGGGTGCTCTGAGATGGAGAAAAGAAATCAATTTCAGTTTTCAGTTTTGTGAAACCTAACTTGCACTTTTTTTAAGGCCAGCAAGTCATTTGACTGTTGTCAATACTGCTTCAGCAAGAATGGAACATTTTTGAGTTCAAAACAGCATTATCCTTGAACTCATGTAATTCCAGTTGAATACCCAACTGAACATCTGGTGATTGTTGACTTGCATTTCAGGACCCAGCCAGAGGGTTAGGGAGCCAGACATTGATTCCTTTGAACAGCAGGAGCCACTAACAGTAGAGCTGTCATTGCCAGCAGTTACCAAGCAGTCACGAGCAGGGAGGGGTCCTAAGGAGAAAGAACAATGCTGTTCTTTTGACCAGTGCAGACGCAATGGGCTGAAGGACCTTTTTTGTGAGCTGTAGAACTTATGACTCCAGGACTGACAGGGTAAGAGAGGCAGACATCCCGTGAGACTGTTGAAGACACAAGTTTAGGGAACCAGTGATAGTTAAGTAATAAGTGAGCTGAGTTAATCACAGCAGCACTGGGGACATCAGTTGGATCCCATTGTGCTGGCATTGATTCTCCATGGTACACTAAGATGCTTGATGAAGAGCTTACGCCCGAAACGTCGATTCTCCTGCTCCTCGGATGCTGCCTGACCAGCTGTGCTTTTCCAGCAACACACCCTCGACTAAAATGCTTGATGCCCAGTTGTTCTCAGCTTGAACTCCTAATGAATTGTGAAGCAAACTGTTTTGGTCAGGGGTACGTTTTGCTAATGGGCTATGCTGGGGCATGTAGGAATGGGGATTAACTGCATGTCGGAGTCTGAGCAGCACTGTTTCTGAAGAGCTTGGGAGATAACAGAAAATGGGGAGCAATGTGGTAAGTCAATTCTGGTTTCTGCTGTTTCGTGCTTTTTTTTAATGTAGCAGACTTCTGAGAATGCTCTGACATGAAACAGCAGATATCAAGATCTCTGCTTTGCTGTATGCAAATGAGCGACACATAAAGAGTTTCTGACAGTGCTGGCTGGATTGGAACCATGCAACAAAAGGGATGGAAATGATTGTTTCAATGTAATAAGGTCATCCATGCATCAGCACTTATCCCTTCCCTCATCAATGTGTTCCATATTATGGGTAAACTGAGCACTCCCTGTATGTGAGAAGCCAATAAGCTGTTACTAATGAAGTAAATAGTTGAGTAATTAAAAGCAACAATTATGGTTCACTAAGTGCCCACAGAAATAAGGAGAAAGTGAGGACTGCAGATGCTGGAGATCTGAGCTGAAAAATGTATTGCTGGAAAAGCGCAGCAGGTCAGGCAGCATCAAAGGAGCAGGAAAATCGACATTTCGGGCATAAGAAGGGCTTGTTCCCGAAACTTTGATTCTCCTGCTCCTTGATGCTGCCTGACCTGCTGTGCTTTTCCAGGAACACATTTTTCAGTCCATGGAAATAAGCCTGAAAAACACTGCACAATGTTCATGTCACATAGGGTGGACAATAACCTCTCTCTTTTTTCTGCGTGGACCTATTGTTTCTTGGGCCCATTGATGAGTGGGAAAAGAAGGAGTTTCTTCACTTAGAGAGAAGGGGGTGAATCTTTGGAATTCTCTTCCCCAGAGGATGAAGGAAGTTCAGCCATTGAGTATGTTCAGGACGGAGATCAGTAGATCTTTAGACAACAAAAACATCAAGGGATAGTCCAGGAACAAAGCACAGATATAAAAGGTCAGCCATTTCCACTGATAGATATCCTAGGACTAGGGGGTGTCTAAAAATTAAAAATCTAAAAATTAGGGCTATACCATTCAGGAGAGATATTAGGAAGCTCTTCTCCATGAAAAGTGTTTTAGAGATTCAGAATCTGGGTTTACAAATAGCAAATGGATGCTAGATCAGTTGTTAATTTTAAATCTGAGCTTGATAAGATTTGTTAAGTCAAGGTACTAAGGGATATGAGTCAAAGGCTGGAGTTGGGCTGAAGATCAGCCATGATCTCATTGAGTGGCGGAACAACCTCAAGGGGCTGAATGGCCTACTCCTGTTCTAATGCCCTAGAATGGGAGGGCCAGTGCAAGGATCTGATTGGCCTTCAGGTGCTCCACTTTCTAAGGTGTGATGGTGTAAGAGGCCAACCTCTTTTAGATGGAAGTACATGACTGCATTTCCAGGGGTCAAATTGGATGGAGTGGAGCTGTCAAAATTGGACAGTTGTCAACACTGTCAAAACAAAATAAGGAAATCAAATGAACATGCAATATTCACTATCTGCCAGCAGAGGTCACTACAACACATTGGGAAACATTAACTGACGAACATCACTTTATTTCAGTAACATCTTAGAAAGACATCATTTAGTCATAGAGATGTACAGAATGGAATCAGACCCTTCAGTCCAACCTGTCTATGCCGATCAGATATCCCAACCCAACCTAGTCCCACCTGCCAGCACCCAGCCCATATCCCTCCAAACCCTTCCTATTCATATACCCATCCAAATGCCTCTTAAATGTTGCAATTGTACCAGCCTCCATCACATCCTCTGGCAGCTCATTCCATACACGTACCACCCTCTGCATGAAAATGTTGCCCCTTAGATCTCTTTTATACCTTTCCCCTCTCGCTTTAAACCTATGGCCTCTCGTTCTGGACTCACCGACATCAGAGAAAAGACTTTGTCTATTTATCCTATCCATGCTCCTCATAATTTTGTGAACCTCTATAAGGTCACCCCTCAGCCTCCGCGCTCCAGGGAAAACAGCCCCAGCCTGTTCAGCCTCTCCCTGTAGCTCAGATCCTCTAACCCTGGCAACATCCTTGTAAATCTTCTCTGAACCCTTTCAAGTTTCACAACATCTTTCTGATAAGAAGGAGACCAGAATTGCATACAATATTCCAACAGTGGCCTAACCAATGTCTTGTACAGCCGCAAAATGACCTCCCAACTCCTGTACTCAATACTCTGACCAACAATGGAAAGCATACCAAACGCGTTCTTCACTATTCTATCTACCTGCGACTCCACTTTCAAGGAGCTATGAACCTGCACTCCAAGGTTTTTTTGTTCAGCAACACTCCCTACGACCTTACCATTAAGTGTATAAGTCCTGCAAATATTTGCTTTCCCAAAATGCAACACGTCACATTTATCTGAATTAAACTCCATCTGCCACTTCTCAGCCCATTGACCCATCTGGTCCAGATCCGGTTGTAATCTGAGGTAACCCTCTTCGCTGTCCACTACACCTCCAATTTTGGTGTCATCTGCAAACTTACTAACTGTACCTCTTATGCTTGCATCCAAATCATTTATAAATGACAAAAGGTAGCCAGCACTGATCCTTGTGGCACTCCACTGGTCACAGGCCTCCAGTCTGAACAACAACCCTCCACCACCACCCTCTGTCTTCTACCTTTGAGCCAGTTCTGTATCCAAATGGCTAGTTCTCCCTGTATTCCATGATATCTAACCTTGCTAATCAGTCTCCCATGGGGAACCTTGTCGAACGCCTTACTGAAGTCCACATAGATCACATCTACTGCTCTGCCCTCATCAATCCTCTTTGTTACTACTTCAGAAAACTCAATCAAGTTTGTGAGACATGATTTCCCATGCACAAAGCCATGTTGACTATCCCGAATTAGTCCTTGCCTTTTCAAATACGTGTACATCCTGTCCTTCAGGATTCCCTCCAACAACTTGCCCACCACTGAGGTCAGGCTCACTGGTCTATAGTTCCCTGGCTTGTCTTTACCACCCTTTTTAAACAGACTGTTTGCCAACCTCCAGTCTTCCGGCACCTTACCTGTAACTATCAATGATACAAATATCTCAACAAGAGGCCCATCAATCACCTTCTCTAGAGTTCTCCGGTACACCTGATCAAGTCCTGGGGATTTATCCACTTTTAACTGTTTCAAGACATCCAGCACTTCCTCCTTGTAATCTGGACATTTTGAAAGATGTCACCATCTATTTCCCTACAGTCTACATCTTCCATATCCTTTTCATCAGTAAATACTCATGCAAAATATTCATTTAGTATCTCCCTCATTTTCTGTGGCTCCACACAAAAGCCGCATTGCTAATCTTTGAGGGGTCCTATTCTCTCCCTAGTTACCCTTTTGTCCTTAATATATTTGTAAAAACCCTTTGGATTCTCCTTAATTCTATTTGCCAAAGCTATCTCATGTCCCCCGTTTTGCCCTCCTGATTTCCCTCTTAAGTATACTCCTTTTTTCTTTATATTCTTCTAAGGAGTCACTCGATCCATCATTTATATAGTCATAGAGATATAAAGCATAGAAACAGACCCTTCAGTTCAATACATCCAAGCTGACCAGGTATGCTAAACTAATTTAGTTCCATTTTCCAGCACTTGGCCCATATCCCTCTAAACCCATCCCATTCATGTACCCATCCAGATGGCTGTTAAATGTTGTAATTGTCCCAGCCTCCACTACTTTCCTTTGGCAGCTCATTCCATACACGCCCCACCCTCTGCGTGAAAAAGTTGCCTGTTAGGTCCCTTTAAATTTTTCTCCTCTCACCCTAAACCTGTGCCCTCTAGTTCTGGACTTCTCAACCCTGGGGTAAATCCTGATCTATTTACCCTATCCATGCCCCTCGTGATTTTGTAAACCTCTATAAGGTCACCACCATTCCATGTGAAACCTTGTCAAAGGCTTCATGAAAGTCCATGTGAATCACATCAACTAAACCGCCCTTGTCAATATTTTTAGTCACCTCTTCAAAGAACTTAGTTTATTTTGTCAGACTGTCCATGCTGACTGTTCCTGATCAAGTGTTAAGTAATCCTGACTCACTGAATTTTCCAAAAAATTCTGTACAACTGATGTCAGATTAATTGGTCTGCAATTATCTGGCCTGTACTTTTCATTATCTCAGACATCACAAAGCCCTTAACATCTAATGATATACCTTTGAACAGTTATCACAATTGTATTATAGGAAATGTAACAGCCAATATAAGTACAGTTAGGGCTCATTGTGACGTGATATTTCTTAGCAATGCCCATTTAAGGATTAGGGTTGACCTAATAGCTTGGGAGATTCCCCAGCTATTCATCATATGATGCATTGAATGATTGTGAGATAGGCATGAGAGAGAAAGTGGTATCCAGTTTAATGTCTCACCAAAAATATAGCGCAGCACCTCTTCTGCACTGCCATAGGTACCTGTGAAAGATATTTATCTTTACTCATACATTGCTGGTTAGGCCAGCATTTATTTCCCATCCCTAGCTGCCCTTCAGAAGGTGATGATCAGCTGTCTTCTTGAACCACTGATATCCATGAGCCGCAGATTGACTAACAGTGCCCTTGGGTGAGTTTCCAGGAATTTGACTCAGCGACAGTGAAGAAATGACAATATATGTCCAAATCAGGATAGTGAGTGGCTTGGAGGGGAGCTTGAAAGTGGTGGTATTCCCATGTAACTGCTGCTCTTATTGTTCTAGATGGGGGTGTCGTGGGTTTGGAAGGTGCTGTCTAAGGAATCTTTGGTGAATTTCTCCAGTGCATCGCTCTAGTATTCCCTGCTACAGCTGAGTGTCAGTGCTAGAGGGAGTGGATGCTTATGGATATGGTGCCAATCAAGTGGGGGGTTGCTTTGTCCTGGAGGATGTCGAGTTTCTGTCTCTTTTTAGCAATGTTTGAATTCTTTGTCACCCTTTCTTCTGAGAAAGTAAGAACTGAAGACCATTTGCAGCACACTTTATGGAATTTGATTTTGAAGGAAGATTCAAAAGATTACTTTGTTCATGCATGTCATGCTTTTGAGTAACTCAGAATTGCAGTCTGTAAACGAATGGGAAAAATAAGGAGCAAAAGGCAAATTTGGAGACAATAGGGAAATTCAGGCCAGAGAGAGAGAGAGAGAGAGCTGCTGCAATTTTAGACAAAGGTGGCACATTTAATCGAAAGCGAATAAAAGATGTAGATAAAATAAATGCTTCATTACTGTGATCTGACAGGATGCTTTGGGTGTAATATCTAACTATGAACTGGATGGAAACAAAGCCTCACTGATGGGAAGAAACTAGCCTAAGAAAACATACTTAAACCCTGACTGAGTTACATATACACCAGGAATCAGTAAGAGTAGGTCCAACATTGAGAAAATGTTAAAAGAGCTCACAGTAATCTTTGATGAAAGTAGTTGTGGAAGCAGTTAGCACTGTTGCCTCAGGACACTAGGGATCCAGGTTCGATTCCAGCTTTGGGTGACTGAGTGGAAATTTTTGCTTTACTGTGCGAGTTTCTGCCAGGTGCTCTTCCCACAGTCCAAAGATGTGCAGGTTCGATGGATTGGCCATACTAAATTAGCAGAGTGTTGGAAAAGCACAGCAGGTCAGGCAGCATCTCAGGAGCAGGAAAATTGACATTTCGGGCAAAAGCCCTCCATCTGAAATCTTGATTCTGACCTCCAGCATCTGCAGTCCTCACTTTCACCATGCTAAATTAGTGTCCAGGGATGGGCAAGCTGGAGAGGGTTAGTCATGGAAATAAGGGTTCCTGAGAAACGGTAGGGTTAGAGTGGGATGCTCTTCAGATGATCAATGCAGACTGTTTAGTGGAATGGTCCCATTAAAAAATTAGACATTATGAGTCTACAGTCATACAGTTATACAGCACAGAAACAGATTATTCAGTTCAACTTGTCCATGCTGACAAGATATACTAAATTAATCTAGTCCCATTTTCCAGCATTTAGCCTAAACATTCAACAGAGTGGAGGTGGGGTCGGGGGGGGGGGATGTGGGGAGGAGGGGGAGGGAGGGGAGATGGTGGTGGCAGAGCTGAGTATGATGGACATCACCAAGGCGAAGCTGCTACAAAAACTGAATGGCCTGTAGGTGGATAAATCACCTGGACTAGATGGACTATACCCCAGAGCTCTAAGTGAGATAGCTGAAGAGATAGTGGAGGCATTAGTAGTGACCTTTCAGGAATCACTAGAATCAGGGAGGGTCCCAGAGGACTGGAAAATCACTGACGTGACACCCCTGCTTAAAAAGAGAACAAAGCAAAAAAACAGAAAATTACAGACTGATTAGCATGACCTCGATCATGTGTAAAGTCCTGGTATCCATTTGTGAGGGATGAGATTTCTGAATACTTGGTGGTGTTCAGTGAAATGGGACAAAGTCAGCATGGTTTCATCAAGGGAAGGTCATGTCTGACAAATCTACTAGAATTCTTTGAGGAAGTAATGAGCAGGTTAGACCAAGGAGAGCCACTGGATGTTATCTATCTGAACTTCAAGAAGGCCTTTGATAAGGTGTCGCATAGGAGACTGCTGTGTAAGGTAAGGGCCCATGGTGTTAGAGGCAAGGTGCTAACTTGGATGGAAGTTTGGCTGTCTGGCAGAAAGCAGGGAGTTGGGGTAAAAGACTCTTTCTCAGGATGGCAGCCGGTGATAAGTGGTGTTCCACAAGGCTCAGTGTTGGGACCATAACTTTTCACTTTATACATGAACAATCTATATGAAGGAATTGAGGTCATTCTGGCTAAGTTTGCAGATGACACAAAGATAGTTAGAGGGACTCGTGGCTTTGAGGGAGCAGGGAGGCTGCAGAACAATTTAGACAGGGTTAGAGAGTGGGCAAAGAAGTGGCTGATGGAGTACAATGTGGGAAAGTGTGAGGCCATGCACTTTGGTTGGAAGAATAGATGCATGGACTATTTTCTAAATGGGGAGATAACTCAGAAGTTGGAAGTGCAAAGAGATTTGGGAGTTCTAGTCTAGAATTCTCTCAAAGTAAACTTACAGGTTGAGCCAGTAGTTAGGAAAGCAAATGCAATGATGACATTTAATTTGAGAGGACTTGAAGATAAAAGAAGGGATTTACTTCTGAGGCTTTATAAGGCTCTGGTCAGACTGCATTTGGAGTATTGTGCGCAGTTTTGGGCCCCATATCTCAGGAAGGATGCAATGGCTCTGGAGTGTGCTCAGAGCAGGTTCACAAGAATGGTCCCAGGAATGAAAAGCTTAACAAATGTGGACTCTGGGACTATACTCGACGGAGTTTAGAAGAATGAGGGATCCAATACTGAATGGTCTGGACATAATGGATGTTGGAAAGATGTTTCCATTGGTATGAGAGAATAGAACCCAAGGGCACAGCCTTAGAGTGAAGGGAAGACCGTTCAGAACGGAGATAAGGAGAAATGTCTTTAGCCAGAAAGTAGTGAATCTATGGAATTCATCACCACAAAAGGCTGTGGAGGCCAAATCATTGAGTATATTTAAGATGGAGATAGATAAGTTTTTGAGTATCAAGGGGATCAGGATTACGGGGAGAAAGTGGGAGAATGGGGTCGAGGAACTTATCAGCCATGATTGAATGGCAGAGCAGACTCGATAGGCTGAATGGCCTAATTCTGCTCCTATGTTTTATGGCCTTATATCTTTCTAAACCCTTCCTATTTACAAACCTATCCAGATGCCTTATAAATGTTGTGATTGTCCTGGCCTCTACCACTTCTGCCAGCAGCTTATTCCTCATGCCCTACCCTCTGAATGAAACGTTGCTCCTCAGTTCCCTGTTAAATCTTTCCCCTCTCACCTTAAACCTATGCCATCTAGTTTTGTTCTCCCCCACCCTTGGGGAAAAAGACTTTGTCAATTTGCCTTATCCATGCCTCTCGTAATTTTATACACTTCTATAAGGTCACCCCTCAGCCTCCGATGCTCTAGGGAGAGCAGCCCCAAACTGTTCAGCCTCTCCTATAGCTCAAATCCTCCAACCATGGCAACATCCTTATAAATCTTTTCTGAACCCTTTCAACTTTCACAACATCGTTCCCATATCTGGGAGACCAGAAATGAACATGCTATTCTAAACATGGCCTAACCAATGTCCTGTAGAACTGCAGTGTGACATCCCAACTCTTGTATTCAATGTTCTGATTAATGAAGGAAATGTGCCAGATGCCTTCTTCAACACCCTGTCTACCTGCAACTCCATTTTTAGGGAACTATGCACTGCACCCTTTGGCCTTCTTTTTGGCAAAACTGCCCAGGGCCCTTTCATTAACTGTGTAAGTCCTGCCCTGGTTTGCCTTCCCAAAATGCAACACCTCACACTTATCTAATGTAAATTCCATCTGTCACCCCTTGGCTCATTGGCCCAGTTGTTTTAGTCTGAGATAACCTTCTTCACTGTCCACTACATCACCAGTTTTGGTGTCATCTGCAGACTTATTAAACATGCCTCCTATGTCCACATCCAAATCATTTGAATAAATGATGAAAAGCAATGGACCCAGCATAGAACTTTGTGGCACACTGCTGGTCACAGGCCTCCAATCCAAAAATCCATCCTCCATCACCACCCTTTATCAGTTACCTTCAAGTAAATTTTATATCCAACTGGCTGACTACTCCTGGATTCCATGTGATCTAACTTAATCAGTCTACCGTCAGGAACCTTGTCGACTATCTTGCTGAAGACATCTAGACAATGTCTACCACTCTACCTTCATCAATCCTCTTTGTCACTTCTTTAAAAAAATTCCATCAAGCTAGTGAGACACGATTTTCCACACACAAAGCTGTGTCAGCTCTTCCTAATCAGCCCTCGCCTTTCCAAATACCCACCCCCCTCCCCCCGATCTATCACCTTCATCCCCTCCCCCACTCACCTATTGTACTCTATGGTACTTTCTCCCCACCCCCACCCTCCTCTCATTTATCTCTCCACCCTTCAGGCTTTCTGCCTCTATTCCCGATGAAGGGCTTCTGCCCGAAACGTCGATTTTATTGCTCCTCGGATGCTGCCTGAACTGCTGTGCTTTTCCAGCACCACTCTAATCTAGATTCCTCTTTCCAAATACATGTAAATCTAATTCTGCAGAATCCCCTCCAATAACTTACCCACTCCTGACGTCAGGCTCATTGGCCTATAGTTGCCTGGCTTTTTCTTATCACCTATTTAAATTAATGACACCACATTTGCCACCCTTCAGTTTTCCAGCACCTTACCTGGTCTGATGATACAAATATCTCAGCAAGGGGCCCAAAAAATTCTTCTGCAATTCCCCTTAAAGTTCTGGGATGAACCTGATCAGGTTCCAGGGATTTATCCACCTTTGTGTGTTTTAAGACATCCAGCATTTCCTTTTCCGTACGATGGACACTTTTAACGATATCACTATTTATTTCCCCAAGTTTTTGAGCTTCCATATCTTTCTCCACAATAAAAACTGACCCAAAATACTCATTTATTGTCTCGCTTATCTCCTGAGATTCCACCTATTGATGGCCTTATTGATCTTTAAGGGGCATTATTGTCTCCCTCGTTACTCTATTTCCCTTAATGCATTCATAAAATCTCTTTGGATTCTCCTTAACCCAATTTGCTGAAGCTATCTCATGCCCCCTTTTTGCCCTCCTGATTTTACTCCTCAGTATACTCCTACTGCCCTTGTACTCCTTTAGAAATTCACTCGATCCCAGCTGTCTTTACCTGACATGTGCCTCCTTCTTTTTCTTGACCAAAGCCTCAATTTCTCTAGTCATCTGGCATTCCCTATACCTATCATCCTTGTCCTTCACATTAACAGGAACATATTGTCTCTAAACCCTTGTTATCCTATTTTTATAGGCCTCCCACTTTCCAACCATCTCTTCACCTGCAAATTCAGGACTGAGATGAGGAAAATTTCTTCCCTCAGAGTTGTGAACATGTGGAATTCTCTCCCACAGGTAGCTGTTGGAGGTAGTTCATTAGATTCATTGGACAGGAAGCTGGACGCGGCCCTTGCAGTTGAAGGAACCAAGGGGTATGGGGAGAAGATGGGAAAGAGATACTGAGATTGCCTGACCAGCCATGATCGTATTGAATTAGATTACTTACAGTGTGGAAACAGGCCCTTCGGCCCAACAAGTCCACACCGACCCGCCGAAGCGCAACCCACTCATACCCCTACATTTGCCCCTTACTAACACTACGGGCAATTTAGCATGGCCAATTCACCTGACCCGTACATCTTTGGACTGTGGGAGGAAACCGGAGCACCCGGAGGAAACCCACGCAGACACGGGGAGAATGTGCAAACTCCACACAGTCAGTCGCCTGAGTCGGGAATTGAACCCGGGTCTCAGGCACTGTGAGGCAGCAGTGCTAACCACTGTACCACCGTGCTGCCCACCTATGGTGGTACAGGCTCAAAGGGCTGAAAGGCCTACTCCTGCACCTATTTTCAACGTTTTTCATGAGTAGCCTCTCCCAATCAACTTCTGAAAGTTCTTGCCTAATATCAAAATAAAGGAAAATGTAAAGCTGCTATTTTGCTAGGTTAGGCTTGTGTGTTGTGCTCAGTCAGAAGCAGTCAGTAAGGAGCTGTATAGTTTAGAAAGTACAGTGGCAATCAAGAATGTGAAGAAGGTGGAGGACAATCAATAGGAGTCACTCAATTTGTTCGTTCAAATAGGTGGCTGGTTTATTTGGATCTGCGGAGATTGTAAGTAAATGAGGGATCAGTTCTGAAGAAGCGTCACTAGGCTCGAAACATTAACTCTGATTCTCTCTCCACAGATGCTGCCAGACCTGCTGAGTTGCTCCAGCACCTTCTGTTTTTATCTCAGACTGCCAGCATCCGCAGTATTTTGGCTTTAAATCAGTGTGGTATTCTCTTTCAACCCTTTCAGAGCAGCTTGAATTAACTGAGTGAGCAGGTTGGCCATTTCAGAGTCAACCACCATTCTCTACACAGATGTTCATTTGCAAATTCTGTAGAAATCAGGAGCAAAGCCACAATCCAGAGATGTTTGCAATCTGGAACACTGCAAAGAGTGGTCAATACTGACAGCATTTCAGGCAAGGTTAGGTCAACAAGTAATAGAAGGATAAACTGATGGGAATAGTTGAAGAGGATTGGGAGGGAGACGCTTGGGCAGCTGGACTGAACTACATATCAGTGACATGCAATCTATATTGCCTTGGATATCCATTCTAGGGACAAGACCAAGGAGATGACAGTTTAATGTCTCACCTAAGAGACAAGAGCTTGGATAGTGCAGCGCCTCCCCTCAGCATTGCATGGAATGTCACCCTGGATTCAAATTTCTTATATCGAGAATGTGATGGGTACTCTTTGAACAGAGTGGGCGGTAGGTAATAACTGATCACAAAATATGTAACACTTGTTACACAAACCCTTGTCTTTCCCACTTTATTGATCGACACAGACATCCTGGTTCACTTATTTCAGTTTGACAGGACAGTGTTCACTGACCTGGTTACGCCATCTGAAAATTTCTTGAAACAAGACAACCAGAATTTCAGACATCTGTGTAAAGTTTGTAGTCTATTTAGCATGTAACGTTCTATCTGAATTGTTTGTTGATTGTGACAATCATTTAACTGGACCCAATAGAAATCATTGTTGGATTTCAGACTTTTATGACTGTCAGGAACCTGTCCTTATGGAACGTTAATGATGTGTGATTGTCTTAGTCTCTTGCTGGTTCCTCATTCACCAGTCCCATTGGTCTGCCAGAATCTCACATCGCTTCCCAGTCTCAGGCTCTTCCCACAGTCCCACGACTTGTCAATCGTTCAGCTTTTATGTACACATTCACTTGCTCAATTTCTTCCAACATCTCAGATTAATTTCTCCACTAGTTCTGCACTGTCATGTCTCATCCATTAAGATTCCCCTGTGGTTTGAAGGGCTGAAACGTTTAGCACATGGATGGATTTGTATGTTATGTATAATGCTGAGACAAATTTCACCACCAGGTTTCATCAACCAGACTTGTAATCAGAAGACAAGATAGGTCATTGATCAGGAGTGGGTGAGAAAGAAATGACAGTAAACAAGCACTAATTGGTGCTAATTATAGAGTCATACAGGCATAGAGATGTACAGAATGGAAACAGACCCTTCAGTACAACTCCTCCAAGCTGACCAGATACCCCAACCTAATCCAGTCCCATTTGTTAGCACTTGGTCCATATCCCTCTCAACCCTTCCTATTCACATACCCATCCAAATACCTTTTAAATGTTGTAATTGTACCAGCCTCCACCACTTCCTTTGACAGCTCATTCCATTCACACACCACCCTCTGTGTGTGAAAAATTTCCCTTAGGTCCCTTTTCATTTTTTTCCCCCTCTTACCTTAAACCTATGCCCTCTAGTTCTGGACTCCTTCACCCTAGGGAAAAGACCTTGACTATTTACCTTATCCATGTCCCTCATGCTTTTATAAACCTCTACAAGGTCACCCCTCAGCATCTGATGCCCCAGTGAAAACAGCCCCAGCCTGTTCCGCCTCTCCCTATAGCTCAAACCCTCCAACCCTGGCAACATCTTTGTAAATCTTTTCTGAATTCTTTTAGGTTTCACAACATCCTTCTGATAGGAAGGAGACCAGAATGACACACAATGTTCCAAAAGTGGCCTAACCAATGTCCTGTGCAGCCACAATATCGCTTCCCAATTCCTATACTCAATGCGCTGACCAATAAAGGCAAGTGTACCAAACGCCTTCTTCACTAGCTTATCTACCAGTGATTTCAAGGAAATATGAACCTGCACTCCTAATTAAGTTATGAGCAGTGAGTTCTGGATGAGCCTAAGCTTGTGGGAGACTGGCAGCTAGCAAGGTGATCAGGACATCAAAGTGTTTTGAGTCTCAAGGAAACCAAAACAGCTGTTGGGGTTTTGTTAGAAGATGAGTTGAAATAGGACGAGAGATGGCCGATAATTACTGAGGTGGAAGATATTGGTAATGGAGAGGATAGCTTGACCTGTTTTCTCTGGAATTTAGAAGGTTAAGGATAATCTGATCAAAGTCTTTGATGGTATTAATAGGGGAAAAAAAGAGGGGATTCTAGAATGAGAGGGCATACCTGAGAATTAGTTCCAGACAATTCAGGAGAGATGTTTGGAAACACTTCGACACACAGAGGATGGGAGATGTTTGGAACTCTCTTCCACAAATGGCAGCGGGTGCTAGATCAGTAATTCTCTCTCTCTGGGTTCCATCTCCAACAATTGTTTACTCTTACCCCCTGCTCCCACCCCTTCTCTCGCATATATACCAACCTCTTCCAAGTTACATTCAGCTCTGAAAAAGGGGCATTGGGCCCAAAATATTAATGCTATATTCTTTTCACAGAAGCTGCCTGAGTTTTTCCAGCGGTTTCTGTTTACATTCAGACAATGTGGGTTTCCTCCGGGTGCTCCGGTTTCCTCCCACAGTCACAAAGATGTGCGGGTCAGGTGAATTGGCCAAGCTAAATTGCCCGTAGTGTTAGGTAAGGGGTAAATGTAGGGGTATGGGTGGGTTGCACTTCGGTGGGTCGGTGTGGACTTGTTGGGCCGAAGGGCCTGTTTCCACACTGTAAGTCTAATCTAATGTGTTCTAGTTTTAAAGCAAGGAGCAGGAGGTTTAGAAGAGATTTGACGAAAATAAATTCCATTCAATGGTTTGGGCATCTGGAACTCACTGTCTAACAGGATGTTATAGCTGGGAATCCTCATAACGTTTTAGAACTATTTAGATGAACACTTGAAATGTTGCAGCATGCAAGGCTATAGGCCAAGTGCTAGAAAATGGGTTTAAAGCACATGGATGTTTGATGACCAGGGTTAACACTTTCTGTACTGTAAAAGCTCTACAAGCCTCTAAGGAATACCATTCATAAACCAACAATCAAATCATTTTGATGGAAGCCTATAGAATCTATGGACCATTTTGTGAGCAGATGCAGGGAAACAAAAGTGCTCACAATCTGATTTTCAGACAGGAAACTAAGAGTTAGAGCATCACTGAGTTGGAGATAACATCTCTTTCATTAAGTTTTCCAGAATGATTTGCAAGAACCAAAGACAGATAACATCGGAAGCTACTGAATGATGGACATAAGTTCGAAGTGATACTCACAGATCCTACATGCATGTTTGATGGTTGATACAATCACTACAACACCTTAACAGAGCAAGACATAACGAGGTTGTGGCGATCTGCATGCACGAAGAAAATGCTGAGCTTTCAGATGGTTTTACGTGCAAGGCATGTAGCAGGAGGCAATGTATGAGAACAAGAGCTGAAGCAACTACAAAGAGCTGTGCACTAACCCAAACAGACAGCGCACAGGGAGAATATTCAAGCTACAGTAAACATCATTTGGTATCCCACCAGAGGCATATGCATGGGATGACTTACAAACCAGAATCTTACTAAATGTACATGACAAAACCGAATGTTGAACAGATATTTTACACTGTCAATCTCATGGAGAACATCAATGTCATGTCACAGCCTGAACTCTTGCAAAAATTCAAATTTATCTGTCTTTGGAGTACTGGCTAATATTAACATGGGGCAAGTGCCAATATACTAACTCTGTGAATGACCCACAGATATGGGAAGCCATGACAAAACCTCGAAAAATAAAACCTTTGGTATACAATGAATCACAAAAAGTTGGCTTGAAAGTACAGTATGAAATTAAGAAGGCAAGTGGGATATTGTCCTTCATTGCAAAAAAGATGGAGTTTACAAATAGGGAGGTTATGTTGTAGCTGTACAGGGTGCTGGTGAGGCCACATCTGCAGTACTGTGTACAGTTTTGGTCTCCTTACTTGAGAAAGGATTTACTGGCACTGGAAGGGGTGCAGACGAGGTTCACTAGGTTGGTTCTGGAATTGAGAGGGCTTGCTTATGAGGAGAGGTTAAGTAGACTGGGATTATATTTATTGGAATTTAGAAGAATGAAAGGGTAACTTATGGAAAGAAATAAAATTGTGAAGAATAGGTAAGATAGAACCAGAAACTAGAACCAGTGGGGAAAAGCCTCAAAATAATGGGGATCAGATTTAGGACTGAGTTAAAAAGAAACTTCTCCACCCAAAGGGTTTTCAATCTGTGGAATTCCCTGCCCTGTGAAGTAGCTGAGGCTTCCTCAGTAAATGTTTTAAAGTTAAGATAGATAAGTTTTCAAACAATAAATGAATTAAGGGTTATAGTGAGAGGGCAGGTGAGGCCACAAACAGATCTGCCATGATCTTATTGAATGATGGGGCAGACTTGAAGGGTCAGACGGCCTACTTCTGCTCCATGTTCTTATGTTCTTAGGTTTGTCATTTCCACATGCATGACACTTATCGCTGGAGAGCAAGTACAGTCAATCCACTTGGACATTGTAGATTTGCTACACACTGCTGGACTGGCAATTGCTAATATACCAGCTGTAACACACACTAGTCACAATCTACAGAATGCCTCAGACATAACAGACTCAACAGAAACTGCAGGAGATCATTCGAGAAATATTTGTAGATCTGAACGTAACAGAGGAATTGAGTACTTGACTGATTGCTCAGCTCTCTGAAAGGAATGATGAGAGTTCAAGAGGAAATGGCTGAATAAGTAGCTCAGATTAAAACTGAGAGTATTATCTCTGAGATCATGACATCTGTACAGCTCAGAAAGATGAACAAAGAACTAAAAGAGAAGGAAAGGAAGCCTGGTGAACTATAAGCTAGGCATCATTGATATGCAGTAAAGATTGTTAGTTCACAGGAAGATCTAGAACAACCTATTGTTATGAAGTTGAAGATATGTACTGTACCTTTAAGAGACAGTGAATGCATTCTGAACTGAGAGATTATAAGCCCCTGTGTATACGATTTGATGGCAGTCTCAGGGTTTACCGGAAAATTGAAAATATGTAACATTTGGCTGTGAAATGGATACCTGAGCTGGTTGCTGTTTTGACAACAAATAGAATTTAACCAATCAGTTAAATTATGCCCTGGGATACTAAAATCCAATAGTATTTGAATTTGTTTTGGCAACACGGAACCAATGAGATGATCCGATGTTGGGGATATAATAATGCAGGCATTTTGAAAATTGCAGAGAGAGCAATTGCCATCAAGAGAGAACCAAGAAATTAGGAAACCCCGTCTTACAAAGGTACTTTTTCATATGAAACATATTCACAGCAAAAAGAAGTAAGACTTTACTTCAGTAAAGCCTTCGATAAGGTTCCACATGGCAGGCTGTCGGAGAAAATGCAAAGGTATGGAATTGAGGATGATTTAGCAGTTTGGATTAGAAACTGGCTTTCTGAAAGAAGACAGCCAGTGGTGGTTGTTAGAAAATATTCAGTCTTGAGCCTGGTTACAAGTGGTGTGCCACAAGGATCTGTTTGTCACTTTTATAAATGAATTAGACGCAGACATAGGTGGATGGATTAGTAAATTTTCAGATGACATTAAAGTCGGTGGAGTAATGGACAGTTTGGACGATTGCTACAGGTTGCAGGGGGGCTTGGATAAACTGAAGAACTGGCCTGAGAAGTGGCAAATGGAGTTCCATGCAGCTAAATGTGAGGTGATGCACTTTGGGAAGAATAACAGGAAGGCATAATACTTGGTCAATGGAAAGATTCTTGTTAGTGTGGATGTGCAGAGGGATCTTGGAGTCCATATACATAGATCCCTGCAAGTTGCCACCCAGGTTGATAGTGCTGTTAAGAAGGCATACAGTGTGTTAGGTTTCACTTGTAGAGGGATTGAGTTCCAGAGCCGCAATATCATGCTGCAACAGTACAGAACGCTAGTGTGGCCACACTTAGAATATTGTGTATGGTTCTGGTCACCATATTTCGGGAAGGATGTAGAAATATTGGAAAAGGTGCAGAGGAGCTTTACCAGGATGTTGCTTGGTCTGGAGGGGAGGCTTATGAGGAAAGGCTCAGAGACTTGGGTCTGTTCTCATTGGAAAGAAGAAGGCTAAGAGGGGATTTGATAGAGACATACAAGATGATCAGAGGATTAGATAGGGTAGACAGTGAAAGTCTTTTTCCTAGGACGATGATGTCAGCTTGTACGAGGGAACATAACTACAAATTGAGGGGCGATAGATTTAAGATAGATGTCAGAGGCAGGTTCTTTACTCAGAGAGTGGGAAGGGCATGGAATGCCCTACCTGCCATTGTAGTCAACTCAGCTGCACTATGGAGATTTAAACAATCCTTGGATAATCACATGGATGGTGATGGGATAATGTAGGGGGACGAACTGAGAATAGTTCACAGGTCTGAGCAACATCGAGGGCCGAAGGGCCTGTTCTGCGCTGTATTGTTCTATGTTCTATGTTCTAAGACGCCCAGGGAGATTTTTATTTGGAAGAAGAAAGACCCAAAGATGATAGTTGCTGTGTGGTTTTGCAATTAAGTTGATGTAATTGTAATAAGTGTCTTATTGGAACGCTATATTGTTATAGAGTTATAGGCAGGTAATAAGCAGTTAAGAGAAAGGGAGGCTTAGAGTTATGAGTAATTGCTGTTTAATGTTCATTTTTATAATTAAAGAATAAATTCATACTATTTTATTTAAATAGTGGAATTTTGGAGTTCTCTATCACTCATATTTTAACAGATTACGAGGTGAGTGGAGTATTTCTGGGTGTTTGGTTTATTTAAAAGAGGGGTTTACCGCCGTGTCTTAACACCCACACTTGCTGATCAGGCTCAGCAAGAGCAGCTACAGAAACATCACCTTAAACACAAAGCAATACGTGGAAATGCAGAACATGCACAACAAGAGGTTGAAATGTTTTCATAAGATGGTCCTCTCAGAAATAAATCTAGTGAAATAACTCAAACAGGAAACCAAATCACTTCTGAAGCAGAAAGTGGAAATTGTCTAAACTTCAAAGAAAAGAAAAAGGATAAATAAAATTTGTGTATTAGACAAATTATTATTATTATTATTATCAGAATAATAATCTGATTACTAAGGTAAAAATAAATACTGGATGAATTGAAAGCTAAGTTTTTGAAAGAATTAGAATAACCCAGAAAGTAAAGCTAAAAGATTCAAAATGAGTGAGAAGCTCTTAGGACAAATGCAGAAAATGCCAAGAAGATTTGAACCACTCAAAACCGCTTTCACAATGAGATCAGTCAGTCATAGAGTCATAACAAGGTATTTTCCCTGCAGTGGGGGAGTCTAGGACTAGGTTTAGGGTGGGAGGGCAAAGAGTTAAAAAGGACCGAAGGGACAACTTTTTCACGCTGAGGGTGGTGCATGTTTGCAATGAGCTGCCAGAGGAAGTGGTTGAGGCTTATGTGGGACTTGCTGGAAACACTCTGGTAGCATTTTTGGAGAAAATGTTCCAAGTCAATGACCTTTCAGATTAGAATTTTAGTTCTATGTTGATAGCATTTTTTGCTTTTGCTGTTGATACAAGGTTCAATCTGTCTGGAAGCAACCATCTGCAAGAACAACAGTTTGATGGAGGATAAGCAGGAAAATAAATCCCTTGACCATTTTTTCATCAATTGACCCTGACGCCATTGTTTTGATGTGGAGGTGCTGGTATTGGACTGAGGTGGACAAAGTTAAAAATCACACAGCACCAGGTGCCAGTCCAACAGGTTTATTTGGTGGTGTTGCCATGTATAAGTTGTCCTTTTCATTCTAGAATGAAGTTGGAATGGGTTTAGAAGGTGCTGTCTAAAGAATCTTTGGTGTATTGCTGCAGTGCATCATGCAGGTGGTGCAGACTGCTACTACTGACCATCAGTGGTGGAAGAAATGGATGCCTGTGGATATGGTGCCAATCAAGCTGGCTGCTTTGTCTTGGGTGGTGTCAAGCTTCCTGAGTGTTGTTGGAGCTGCACCCATCCAGGCAAGGGCTGTCACTCTCACCTCACCTCAGGAATTCAGCTCTTTTGTCCATGTTTATACCAAGGCTGTAATGAGGTCAGGAACTGAGTGGCCCTGACAGAACCCAAACTGGGCATCACTGGGCAAGTTAATGTCGAGCAAGTGCTGTTTGATAGCACAGTTGATGACATCTTCCATCACTTTACAGATGATGGAGAGTATACTGATGGAGCAGTAATTAACCAAGTTGGATTTTTCCTGCTTTTTGTGTACAAAACATTGCTGGGCAACTTTCCACATTGCTGGATAGATACCAGTGTTATAGCTGTACTGGAAGAGATTGGCTAGTGGAGCAGCATGTGCTGGAACACAAGTCTAAAATATTATTGCTGGAGTGTTGTCAGGGCAGCACAGTGTCTCAGTTGTTAGCACTGCTGCTTCAGAGTGCCAGGGGCTCACGTTTGACTCCTCCCTAAGGCAACTGGCTGTGTGAAGTTTGCACGTTCTCCCCCGTGCCTGCATGAGTTTCCTCCAGGTGCTATGGTTTCCTCCCACAGTCCAAAGATGGGCAAGTTAGGTGGATTGGCCATGCTAAATTGCCCATAGTATCGGGGGGATATGCAAGGTAGGCGGATTGGCCATGGGAAATGCAGGATAGGGTAGGTAGATAGGTCTGGACGCAATGCTCTTTGGAGGGTCGGTAAGGTCTGGATTGGTCAAATGGCATGCTATCACACTGCAGGGATTCTATGAGGCCCATTGCCTTTGCAGGACTCAGTGTCTCCAACCAGTTACTGATGTCACGAGGAATGAATCAAATTGACTGAAGAAATTTGTGTGCTCACTGTCCACTGGAATAGAACCAGATGATTGGAGGGTGGCAAATATTATTCCCTTGTTCAAGAAAGGGAAGAGGGATAATCTTGGGAACTACAGACCAATCAGTCTTACATCAGTGATGGGCAAATTATTGGAGAGGACTCTGAGTGACAAGATTTATGATAATTTGGAAATGCATAGTTTGATTAGAGATAGTCAGCATGGTTGTGTGAGGTGCAGGTCATGCCTCACAGGTCTTACTGAATTATTTGAGGATGTGACAAAATACATTGATGAAGGTAGAGCAGTGGATTGGTGTACATGGATTTTAGCAAGGTGGTTCATAAGGTTCCCCATGGTAGGTTCATTCAGGAAGTAAGGAGGCATGGGAAACTGGGAAATTTGGCTGCCTGGATACAGAATTGGCATATAGAAGTCAGAAGGTGGTATTAGATGGAAAGTATTCAGCCTGGAGTTAGTTGAGCAGTAGTATTCCATAGAAATTTACTCTGGGACCTCTGTTCTTTGTGATTTTTATAAATGTCTTGGATGAGGAAGTGGAAGGGTGAGTTACTAAGTTTGTTGATGACACCAAGGTTGGTGGAGCTGTGGATAGTGTGGAGGACTGTTGCAAGTTACAATGGGACATTGACAGGATGCAGAACTGGGCTGATCAGTGACAGATGGAGTTCAACCTGGAAAAAGTGTGAAGTGATTCATTTGGAAGGTTGAATTTGAATGCAGATGTAGGTTCAAAGGCAGGATTCTTGGCAATGTGGAGGAAAAGAGGGATCTCAGTGTCCACATCCATACATCTCTCAAAGCTGCCACCCATGTTGATAGTGAAGAAAGTGTATGGTGTGCTGGCTTTTATTAGCAGGGAGATTGATTTTAAGAGCCATGAAGTTATGCTGCAGATCTATATTGTTAGACTACACTTGGAATATTGTGTTCATCTCTGGTTGCCTCATTATGGGAATGATGTGGAAGCTTTAGAGAGAATACAGAGGAGACTTAGAAGGATGTTGCCTGGACTGGAGGGCATGTCTTATGAAGAAAGGTTGAGGGAGCTAGGGCTGTCTCACTGGAATGAAGAAGGATGAAAGGTGACTTGATAGAGGCGTACAAGATGATGACAGACATAGAAAAAGTGGATAGCTAGAAACTTTCTGGCGGAAATAGTGATCATACGGGCACATTGTTTTAAAGTAATTGGAGGAAGGTTTAGTGGAGATGTCAGAGGTAGGTTCTTCATGCAGAGAGTAGTGGGTGCGTGGAATGCACTGCCAGCGGTGGTAGTGGGGTCAGATACATTAGGGACATTTAAATAACTCTTGGATTGGCACATGGATGAGAGTAAATTAAAGTGTGTGTAGATTAGTTTGATCTTAGAGTAGGATAAAAAGTTCAGCACACCATTGAAGGTAGAAGGGCCTGTACTGTGCTCTTCTGTCCTATGTTGTATGTTCTACAGTATCTGTGATGCTGGTGACCACTAGAGGATGTTGAGATGGATCATCCAATTGGCACTTCTCGTTGAAGATTGCTGCAAATGCTTCCGTCTTATCATTTACTCTTTCCACTGCTTGCTCTGTTGCCCATCTCCACTGGCTGCTTTCCCCCCTTCTCCTTATTTTTAAATCTGTCTTAGACCTGTCTTAGATAAGATAGTGAAGAAGGTGTTTGCTATGCTTTCCTTTATTGGTCAGAGTATTGAGTACAGGAGGCCATGTTGCGGCTGTACAGGACATTGTTGGAATATTGCGTGCAATTCTGGTCTCCTTCCTATTGGAAAGATGTTATGAAACTTGAAAGGGTTCAGAAAAGATTTACAAGGATGTTGCCAGGGTTGGAGGATTTGAGCTATAGGGAGAGGCTGAACAGGCTGGGGCTTTTTTTCCTGGAGCATCGGAGGCTGAGGGGCGACATTATAGAGGTTTACAAAATTATGAGGGGCATGGATAGGATTAATAGACAAGGTCTTTTCCCTGGGGTCGGGGAGTCCAGAACTAGAGGCCATAGGTGTAGGGTGAGAGGGGAAGATCTAAAAGAGACCCAAGGGGCAACTTTTTCACACAGAGGATGTACGTGTATGGAATGAGCTGCCAGAGGATGTGGTGGAGGCTGGTACAATGGCAACATTTAAGAGGCATTTGGATGGGTATATGAATAGGAAGGGTTTGGAGGGATATGGGCCGGGTGCTGACAGGTGGGACTAGATTGGGTTGGGAAATCGGGTCGCCATGGACAGCTTGGACTGAAGGGTCTGTTTCCATGCTGTACATCTCTATGACTCTATGACCTCACTCCTTCCTACCTTTATAATTTCCTCAAACATTCAACTCCAAATGATAACTCTTCACCTTCTCCTATTCTTACGAAATCTGTCGGCTATACTTCAGTTATTCCCAATATCTCAAAAAAAGTAGTAACTTGAGAATAATTCAATAATATAAATCATATCATTTGGCACTCTTCTCTCATGCAACATGGCATTCTTGCAAGTTGTCCTGATGAAAATGAAAAACTTCAAAAATTGTGACTTTTATCACCAAACCTCAAGTTCTGTACTAACAAACGACTTAATAAAAATAATACAAGTAACATCAATCCTAATCACATGCAGCAGTGGGGTGTGCAGGGATAATTGATGAGGAAATTACTCAATTGCTCAATGATCTCTCTACTCACCAGCAGTTTTTGGTGTTGCAGCTTGCAGATATGAATTTCAAATACTTGACTGTAATACATACTTCTTAAATCTATTCCTTAAAAGGAGGGGGACGTTTACTGAACTCGAAAACAGGGTTAACTACCTTTTAATACTTGTCTTCAGTCGATCATTTATTTATGCCTTTTTTTTTGTTTGTGTGAATTATGCTTCAGCTTGAAGGCAGATTACCACAGCAACAAATACAACTTGTCATGATGCAATGAGATTTTCCACTGACATTTAATTAAATAAAGTTTAACGAGCCAAGGCACTTCACAAATATCAGTGTGGAATACATCGACACAGCATTAGGATACTAATTAAAGACTTCTGGTTGTGTAAGAAATAATTTTAATCCAACAACAGGAACTTAAACAATGTCTTTAACATTGTGAAAATACCATAAAGAGTGTTATCACTAGTTCCTCTTTGTTTATCCTGCTTCACTTTTCCACCAGATTTCAACTGGGGCTTGATTCTTGACAACTGTCAAGTCACTCCTGAACAGCAATGAGCAAAGCATCTTACACTGCAAGGACAGCTACGTGTAAGGTGCCAACACCATATGGCCTGATTAAGTTATTAAAAATCCATCTTCAAGTTCATTGGAAAATTCAAGATTCTTGTGTAAATTCCAGGAAGCCCCCAGAGTTTACAAACTGTTGGGCATGTTGGCCATGGAAGTCCCACTGTTTTCCCTTGCAGTAGGAGCGCTGCTGTTTTTGTGAGATGCAGGGGACCGGGGTGGAATTTGTTTATTTATTTCTTTCTCAATGGGTTGCGGCTGTCTCTAGCACAGTTGTTCACATTCCACCCCCCCCCATCCCAATTTGTCCTCGATCTCAGTCTCAGACTTGACCGTTTCAGGTGCAGTGAAGGGTTAATCACATTGCTATGGTATCTTTCCTTCCTTCATATCACTTGCAAAGCCAGCATTTATTGCCCATCCCCAATTGCCCAGGGGGCAGTTAAGAATCAATCGCATTGCTACGGGTCTGGGGTCACCTGTAGACCAGACCAGGTAAGGATGGCAGATTTTCTTCTGTAAAGGACATTAGTAAACTTGTTCTTTTAAAATGCTAATGACAATGGTTTTGTGATCATCATTAGACTGGTACTTCCAGATATTTATTGAAATCTAATTCTACATCTGTTGTGGTGGGACTTGAACCGAGGTTTCAGGGTTCAGGGCATTAGATTGATCTCTGGATTAATAGCTGAAAATGTGTTGCTGGAAAAATGCAGCAGGTCAGGCAGCATCCAAGGAACAGGAAATTCGACGTTTCGGGCATAAGCCCTTCATCAGGAACGAAACGTCGAATTTCCTGTTCCTTGGATGCTGCCTGACCTGCTGCGCTTTTCCAGCAACACATTTTCAGCTCTGATCTCCAGCATCTGCAGGCCTCACTTTCTTCTCTGGATTAATAGCCTGGTAATAATACCACAAGGCCATCACTTCCCCTGATATGTGTCATGCAGACTAGATAAATGTGGCAGATTTCTTCCCTACAGGAAATTAGTGAACCAGATAGAAGTTTACATCAAGATAGTTTCATGTCGGGTATTGCAGGGTGGTCGGGTGGCTCAGTAGTTAGCGCTGCTGCCTCATAATACCAGAGATCTGGGTTTGATTCCACTCTCATGTGACAACTTGTGTGGAATTTGCAGGTGTGTGTGTGGGTTTCTTCCGGGTACTCTGTTTTCCTCCCACAGTGCAAAGATATGCAGGTTAGGTCAATTGGCCATGCTAAATTGCCTGTAATGTCCAGGGATGCATAGGCTAGGTGGGTTGGTCATGAGAAATGCATTGGGGGGAGGGTGGTTCTGGGTGGTATGTTCTATGGAGGGTCAGGGTAGACTCAGTGGAGGCTGATTCTATGATTATTAAAGCTAGCTATCCATTCCAGGAATTATTAATTGAATTTCTGTTTCACCAGCTGCTGCCGCAATGGGATTTCAGCTAATGCTCCCTGGAATACTCATCCAGTAATGTAATCACTACACCACCATCTCTCCTCAGATGATACCTGATTCCTGTGAATCTTCACCTTCAGCAGCTCAGTGCATTGCTCTGTTGCCTTTGAAACACAAAGTTGTGATTTCAAGTGTCACTCCGATGACATCATCACAAAACACAGCCTGACAATCCATGGCAATTCTGTGGAAGAGCTACATTACACTGAACAAAGAACCTGACAGCGCAGTACAGGCCCTTTGGCCCTCGATGTTGTGCCGACCTGTGAAAACAATCTGAAGCCCATCTAACCTGCTCTATTCCATTATCATCCATATATTTATCCAATGATCATTTAGATGCCTTTAAAGTTGACGAGTCTACTACTGTTGCTGGCAGTGAGTTCCAAACCCCAATACGACTAAAGTTCTATTTCACTTGAATCTTTATTCCAAATCTCTCCCTTGAGGCAGGTATAAATTGATCCTGACTTAGTTTATTGCTTGAAAAAGGTATTAGGGGATAGATCCTTTCTGGTCATGTCTTTATTTACTTACTTCTAACTTCCGCAAGGTGTTCCAGCATCTTATGGGTAAACTAAACTTGGCTCAATGTGTGGAACTCTTCCATCTCTATCAAAAAGGTTTCATACAGGCAAGGAACAAGAGAAGGCCGTTCTGCCCTTCAAACCTCTTCCAACATTCAAAATGGTCATGGCTGATGTGATTTTAACATCACCTCTATATTTCTGCATATACTCCAGTAATCTTTCATCCCCTTGGTAAACTAGAACCAATCCACCTGAAAGCTATTTAAAGATTCCACATCCATTCCCTTTTAATGAAGGGAATACCAAAGATACACATCCTCAGAGAGAGAGAGGAAAAAATGAGTTCTGCTAAGTTCCACGGTTATTTCTTGACCATTACTGCGGGAGTGCCGCACTACTGGGAGCACTGTCTGTCAAACTAAATGCTACACTGAAGCCCTGTCTGTCTCTTAGGTGGATGTAAAATACCCTGTTCTGTTACTCTCAAGAGAGTAGGGAATTTGTTCCTGATGTTCTGACCAATATTTATCCCTTAATTTCCATCACAGATTACCTGACCACAATCATACTGCTGTTTAAGGGATGTCTAGTGTCTTAATTGACTATAATATTTCTTACATTACAGCAGTGACCACATATTGGTTTGGCCAATGGTTTGGCTTCATTGGTTTGGACATCTTAAAATCACTAAGGACAAAATTTAAATGGACGTTCTTTCTTAAATATGTCACAGATAATGGAGAGACACACTTACTGAAATAGGAAATGCTAAGGTTATACTCTGGTCTTGAATTAGAATTAGAATTAGCTTTACGGTCACATGTACTCAAATGAGTTTATAAGTCACTGCTTACAGCACCACCTGAGGGACAAAGGTACCTAGGTACGGTGTCTTCAGTTGTAGATTAGTTACAGTGTAACAATGTCACCAACCCACTGTGCCATCTTAGGTACAGAGTACCTAGGTACAATCCTCTGGTTAGTTAGCTGACCACAGCATGGTCAAGAGATATTCTTCATTGAACCAAGCTTCCCATGGAGGAGTGGGACAAAAAGGCAGCTCCTGGTTCCTATCCTGTAACCCCTGTCGAAAATGAACGGGTTGTGACACGACCACTGAGCAATATCCACTTGAACAGCTATTAACACCATCCTCGGAAGAGGGTGCAAGACTGAGGAGGCCATTCCCCAGAGTCTGCTGAACTATTCAGTTAGATCTCGGCTCACCTGTACATCAACTCCATTGGGCCACTTTCACACTATATCCCTTGACAACCTTATCCAATGAAAATCTGTTCAGGTTTGTCATTAAATCTCCTCAGGAAGTATGTATTGGCCCTGGAGTGGGTCCAGAGGAGGTTCATCAGAATGGTCCCATGAATGAAAGGCTTAACAGATAAAGAACATTTGAGGATTCTTGGACTATACTTGATGGAGTTCGAAAGGATGTGAGTGGATCTTTTTGAAACATTAAGAAGACAGAATGGCCTGGACAGAGTGGATGTTGAATAGATGTTCCTATTGGTGGGAGAGACTAGGACGTGAGGGCATAGCCTTAGAGTAAAGGGAAGACTCTTCAGAATGGAGACAAGGAGAAAAGTCTTCAGCCAGAGAGTGGCAAATCCATGGAATTCATTGCCAGAGAGGACAGCAGAGGCCAGGTCATTGAGTACATTTAAGAGAGAGAGAGATAAATTCTTGATTGCCAAAGGGATCAATGGTTACAGGGAGCAAGTGGGAAAATGGGGCTGAAAAACCTATCAGCCATGATTGATGGGCCGAATGGCCTAATTTCTTCTCCTATAGTCGATTGTTAAGCCTACAGGATTTTGGGAGAGCAAAATCCAGACTTTAGTGCAACCAGATCTTAACAGTAAATGGCCAACCCGAAACAAAGCCCTGATGGAAAAGTTGTGAGAGGAACAAGGATGCGAAGTGAAAGGGCAGAGTTAGGAAATGGTCCTGCTCATTCATTCATTTGCAAATGCCTGCTTCACAAATTCTGACCCTCACTCTTCACTGCAGCAACAGGGCACGTTAAGTGGGCGTCTTCTTTTGTCATCTCCTGCACGAACGTAAGACAGGCTGGTGAGTGTGCGCTGGTGCTAAGTGTTAGATCAGGAGCTAACACTTGCTTCGAGAGAACGACCTTGAGAGGCTAAACTGATCAGGTTGCCATGGTGACATTCCAGACCTCTCTCCGCGAGAGCTTCGTCTGTATCTCCGAGTAGTTCATAGGGATTTCAGCAGCACTGATGGGTTTTCAATGCTGCAACAATGGAGTCCACAGGGGTGCTGACAGTAAAGGCTTTGTGTGTTGATTAAAAACAGATTGGCAATAACAAAAAAAAGTCACGTGTGCACAAACACAGTTGCTGCTGTATTTTCAGCATGGAATATGACCTTCAGTGTTTGTGATTCACTAAATTATCCATATGTTTAGATATGAATAATTGAGTCAGTCAGCATCTAACATTAAGACATGAAAATAGAAAATATTACTAACATTGAAAAGGATTGCAATCTCTCTGAATGATTTATAGTTTCATTTACTGTAAATGTATCTAACTTTTCAGAACCCAATGGTGTTCCAAAGATTTTTACACTTTTTTCTGTGATATCCACAGTTGTAAAGCAGCAAACTTGGTCATCAATAATGTGTACAGCAAGCTCCCATAAATAACGATGAAGTAACGACAAGATTACAACCTGTGAGGTGCTGATTGAGGGCAATGGGGGCAACTCCCCAGCAATTCTTTGAGGACAAAACGATCATTTGTGTCGACTGAGAGGACAGGCAGAGGCTTAGTTAAGCATCTCATCCCAAAAGACTGCATTGCCAACAGCGAAGCACTTTGTCAGCAGTAGCACCTGTCCAGATATTGTGCTCAAGTGCAGGTTTTAGCTGTGGTTTAGTGGCTAGCACGTGCTCTTATTCCTGAGTTGGTTGGTTATTGAAAAATAATTGTGGCATGGGACATAGCTCCAGAAAGTTGTAAATTCCTAGCCACTGAGCCACAGCTAAAGCCTGCAAGAAGAACAGTAGAAGGAAGGGAAGCAAGGGAAAGGGAATCCTAAAACCAAAATTCCTGCAAATACTGCAGAGGCTGGAAATCAGAAACAGCAACAGATTTTGCAGAAAATCTCAAAAGGTCTGGCAGACCTTTCAGATCTGACTGAACAGTTCAGCAGACTGTGAGGAGTGGGGGCTGAATGGTCTCGTTGGGGCCATGTGTCTTTCACAGTATTCTGAGGATGGTAACAACAGCTGCTCAGGTGGGTATTCTTCAGTGGTCTGCTCACAACCTCTTCCTAAATATCTAAGTTAGCTCGCTGAGCAGGAAGATTTGTTTTTAGATGTTTCGTCACCAAAAAAGGTGACATCATCAGTGAGAATCACTGATGAAATGCTGGTGGTATGTCCCTGCCTTTGTATTTATAGGTGCAAATGTGTTGCTGGTCAAAGCACAGCAGGTTAGGCAGCATCTCAGGAATAGAGAATTCGACGTTTCGAGCATAAGCCCTGCCTTGGTTTCTTAAGGTGGCTGATGTCATTTCCGGTTCTTTTTTTCTGCAGGGAAGGTAGATGGGATCGAAGTTGCAGTGTTTATTGATGGAGTTCTGATTAGAATGCCATGCAGCTAAGAATTCTTGTGTTTGTCTTTGTTTTGCTTGTCCTAGCATGTGTGTATTGTCCCAGTCAAAGTAGTGTCCTTCTTTGTCTGTATGTATGAAAACTAGTGATAGTGGGTCATGCCTTTTGGTGGCTGGTTGGTGTTCATGTATCCTCGTGGCAAGTTTCCTGCTAGTTTGTCTGATGTAATGTTTTTTACAGTTCTTGTTGATAACTTATAAATGCCGTTAGATTTGCTGGCAGTATCTTATAGATCCTTTAGTTTTATTAGTTGCTGTTTAAGTGTGTTGGTAAGTTTGGGGCTACCATGATCCCATACCACCATCGGAGACGCTCACTGATAATGTTCCCTAGTATGGAAATGAAACGTCTGAAAACAAACCTTCCAGCTCAGCGAGCTAACTTACTTCCTTGCCATCAACCTGAGCTACAAATCTTCTCAAAAATCACTGACAACCCCTTCATTTTTCAACAGGATAGTAACTAGGAGCAGCCTTTTTTTCCCACTCCTCCTGGGGAGCTTGGTTCAATGAAACATATCTCTTGACCAGGCTATGGTCGGTTAACTAACCAGAGACCAGAGTTGAACCTTAGCACTTCTTGCTCCAGTTAGTATGGAGAGAAAGCTGTATAGCTCCTATAGGCTTGCATTGAAAGAGGTCAGATCCTGCTGGATATATATGGGGAGTTTTACAAAGTTGGGAAAATGTCACATTGATATGGTTGATACCAAATGACACAGCTCCTGTAGATCAGGAGCTCAGTGGTTAGCATTGCTGCCTCACAGCACAAGGGACCCGGGTTCGATTCCCGCCTCAGGCGACTGTCTGTGTGGAGTTTGCACATTCTTCCTGTGTCTGCGTGGATTTCCTCTGGGTGCTCCGGTTTCCTCCCACAATCCAAAAGATGTGCAGGTCAAGTGAATTGGCCATGCTAAATTGCCCATAGTGTTAGTTATATTAGTCAGGGGTAAATATAGGGTAGGGGAATGGGTCTGGGTGGGTTACCCTTTAGAGGGTCGGTATGAACTTGTTGGGCCAAAGGGTCTGTTTCCATACCGTAGGTAATCTAATCTAATCACAAAATGGGCAAGGCAGAATCCTAAGGTTTCATGGTACTGTATAGCATCTGCTTATGAGCATTACAGCTGATTGATTGAGTCATGAGTGAGTAACAGCCCTGAAGAGACAATTACTGTCAACACCTTATTCTTGAGTGGGGAGTTTGTCGGTGAGTATGCATAGACACTCCTCCCCTTCTCAGGTGCCAAACCATCAGTGCCCATTGACTGATCGGGAGTGGGGAGATGGGGGTCACTGGGGAAAGAACATAAGCTGGGAGTGATCAGGTGGCAGTCTTTCCCAGGATTGTTGCAAACAATATTGGGACATTAAAGGAAGTGCTGGCACCCCCATCTCTCTTGTTATGCTCATTATGTCGAAATATGCAGCTTCAAACAATCCACCTCAATCTTGCCAGAGTCAAAGTAAACACAGATGGCAGCACGCATTGAAGTTCCACAACAGAAAAAGATCAACAATAGGGGATCGGTGACAAGGCACTTTGCCTGCTCAGGGAAAGCAGGGAATATAGAATCTTAGAATCAAAGAACAGTCACAACATAGAAGGAGAGCATTCAGCCTGACGTATATATGCCAGCTCATTGCAAAAGCAACACAGCCAGTCCCATTCGCCCTCTGTTTCCCCGTTGCCCTCTCAATTCCTTTTCTCCCCAGGTGACAATTGGCATCCCTTTTGCAAACCAGGAAGGAAGCTTACCCTCTCCCTTCTCCCCACCCTCCCAGGCATTGGAGTAGTGAGTGAAAATCACTCTCGGTTCACAAATCTGGAATGTAAAGCTGGTGGTAACCGTGCAAATATTGTTGTTTGTCATAAAGAAATACCTATCCAGTCCACAAATGTCCTTCAGGGAAGTAAATTTTCCATCCTTACCAGGTCTGGCCTACATGAGACTCCAGACCCACAGCAATGACTCTTAACTTCCCTCTGCAATAGAAGACATTCAGTTCAAGGACAAATAGGGATGGGTGACAATACAGTGGACTTGCTGTGATACCCACATTCCCTGAAAAATAAAACAATACCCTGGGGAGTAGCATTCAGTGAGTTATATGAGTGAATAATAGTCCGGTCAACTACTGCATACAGTCATCATAAAAACCGTAAGCACCGTTGCAAATCAGGAACGAAAACAGAAATTGCTGGAAACGCTCTGCAGGTCTGGCAGCATCTGTGGAGAGAAATCAGAGTTAATGTTTCAGGTTCTGACCCTTACTCAGAATCCTTCTGTGCAGACTTGCTGAGCTTTTCCAGCAATTTCTCGCTTTATTGCATAATGTCTCTTGGTCAGGATCTCAGTGAATGAGGGAAGGAGTATTTGATAATTGCTGATCTCACAGTTTTATCCTTCAGGCTATTTTCTCCTGAAATAGGCTATATATCCAAGGTAAGAGGATTGGGACTTTTACAACAGTAGGGAGTTTGGAAGCAGACAGTAATTCACCATTCAAGACTAGAGTAGTGAACCTGCTTCTGAGACTCTGAGTTCAAGAACCAAATGGAAATTGTTGGTCATGGAAAGGATGCTGTTGACATGGCCAAACAGCTGGATTAATTAACCTGCTAGTCGTTTCAAACACCCACAGCATGTAGTGAGAGCAAGTCAGATACCTGTTCGACTGTGCCTGGTGCAGAGTGGTGCCTCTGAAGCTATGAGCCTGTTTTCTTTCTCTCTAAACATCGGAGAGATGCCGACGATCCCTTGCTGATTGCAGTTAATTACAGACGGAAGAGAGCAGAACTCAGAGAAGCGCAGAGCTCTCGGAAGGTTGACAGGCTCATTTGTTAAATGTTGCCATGCGAGAGCAGCTTATGGTGATTCTTGATCCGATTATCACTCCTCCCTCCTGTGTAGTCCCCCAGCACGAACACTGACAGCAACCCAGCAGGAGGTCTGATTCCATTCAATTCATCTGCAGGACAAGCATCTGCACCCAGGGAAAGATGATGGATGGCAGCCATGCAATGTGCACTGACAAGAGACTCTTGTCAAACAAGCAAGCTGTGCACCAATACACTCTGTGCTCAGAAAGAGTTCAACTCCTAACCTCTGTCTCCCCAGGCCACTGCAGCTCTCTGAATGGTTCATGTTACGCGTGGGCCTGGCCCCTGTCAAGGAGAAAAGTCACACGTGTCGACATCAATCAGTGATGTCCACTCTTCCCATTGTCAGCCTTGAGTCCCCATTAACCTTCTCCCCCTGAGTGTCTCCCCTCCTCATTCTGAGCTTTTCCTCCAGTCTATACGATAGTACAAATAGATAACGTTCACACAACACTCCTCAATATGTTACACCAGAACAACCATTTGAATTCCAAATAAATACGACTTGCATTTACAAAGCGCATTTCATTCTCTCGTTGAAGAATAGCAAATAGGAACAGGAACAAGCTATTCGGCCCCTCAGGCCTACTCCACCATTCAATATGAACCAGAGAGTCAGACAGCACAGAAACAGAGCATCCAACTCAGTGCCCTGTTCCTGGTTTCTCCCCAAATTCTTTGATCTCTTTCGTCCAAGCAAGACGTTGTTCTCCTCATAAGACCGTAAGAAATAGGAACAGGAGGAGGCCATTCGGCCCCTCAAGCCAGCTCCACCATTCAATACGATCCTTCATTTCCACTTTTCTGCATTTTCCCTGTAAACTGATTCCATAACTGATCCACAATCTATCTCTCACAGCCTTAAACTGATTCGCCAATTATCCACAATCTGTCTATCTCAGCCTTAAATGTACACGGGGACTCTGCCCCCACAGCTCTCTGTAGCAAAGACTCACAACTCTGTCAGAGAAAACGTTCCTCCTCATCTCCGTCTTAAATTGGTGCCCATTTATTCCGAGACTATGCCCTCAACTGTACACAGTTCTATGAGGGGAAACATCCTCTCAGCATTTATCCCATTAAGCCTCTTCAGATCCTGACATGTTTCAATGAGATCACCTCTCATTCTTCTAAACTCCAGTGCATAAAGTCCCAAACGGTTTAGCCTTTGCTCATAAACAATCCCTCCCATTCCAGAGATCATCCAAGTGAACCTTCTCTGAACTGCCTCTAATGAAGTGATATCTTTCTTTAAAGAAGGGGTCCAAAACTAGTCCAGATGTGGTCTCACCAGCACCTGGTACCATTGCAGTAAGACCTCCCTATTCTTGTACTCCAATGTGAAATCAGGGACAACATTCCATTCACCTTCCTGATTCCCTGCTGCTCCTGTGAGCTAGCTTTCTATCTTTCATGCACAAATCCCCCTAAGGGCCTTTGTTGGAGCTGTTTTCAGTCCAAAAAACATCACAAGATGTCCCAAAGCATTTCACAATTAATGAAACACTTCGTGAAATGTAATCATAACATGACAGGCAATTTGTACATAGGGTTCCACCACCAGCACTGTGATAATGACCAGGCTGGTAACAGTGAAGACAGTGAGCTGTATTATGTGAGGTGGTAATTTATGGTCTCCCACTGGTGGATTTGAAGATGTTCTGAAAATACATACCATTGCCTGTCAACTGGCCACCCCCATCACTGCCCTGTCTCCTGTTTTATGGGGAAGGTGTGGAGATGTTGGATTGTCTGCTCGTTTTGAGCATTTTAAGTGGCCAATTGTGAAGTCCACTGCCCATCTCTGCTGTTATTTTACCCAAAGCAAGGGAAGATCCATGCCAGGCAGATAGCTTGACAGCTTTATCTCCTGGGCTACTGGTGGCAACATCTTTTGAGCTTCCATATGTTCATTGGGTGCATCTTTCCAACCTCTATGAGGTCATAATGCCCTTTAACAGATAGCCCAACCAGCTTCCCTTCACATAGACATATGCATACACACACAGACACAGATATACTCTCACAGACACAGACACTCCCACACAGACACATACACACACACAGATACACACAGACGCAAACACCAACACACACACAAACTCACACACAGCCACACACAGCCACACAGACTCTCAAATTCACACAAAGACACATACATCCACATCCACATACACTCACACACAAACACACACACAGTCTCACATACACACTCACATATAGTTTTAAACTCTCACATACACTTTCTCACACTCTCAGACTGTCTCTCTCACATACATGCAGGGTCACACTCACATCATACTCACTCACACACACACTCTCTCTCTCTCTCTCTCTCTCTCTCTCTCTCACATAGTCACACAGGCACAGACACACACACACTCTCTCTCTCTTTCTTTCTCACTCTCTTTCACACACATAGTCTCACACACTCACACACACGGTCTCTCATACATACACACATAGTCTCACACACTCTCACAATCTCTCATTCTGTCACACATACACATTTCACTGGAAACTCCCAGCCAGTTCTGGCCAACTTGGCTGCAGTCAAGCATCCATCAGTTCCTCTTCTTCAAAGACAGGCTGCAGTCCTACCGCATTGAGGATCCTTCAAAAACACCTTTCAAACCCACAATCTCTACCATTTAGCAGGACAAACCAAACAGCAACCTGACTTGGAACGATACTGCCATTCCTTCCCCATCACTGAGCCCACTTCCGGCACCGCCCTTCCTTGTACCATTGTGGGCGCATTTACACATCTTGGTCTACAACAATACGTGAAAGTGCTTCATCACAATCATCTCGAGGACAAGTCATAATTGGCAACAAATGCTGGCCTAGTCAGTGACATATACTTCCCAGGAAGGAATAAAGTTCAGCCTGAATCATACTTTAGAGAACACAACCTTCTGACCCAGAAGAGAGAGCGTACCCACTGAGCAAGAGTGACAGTAAATTAATACCTGTTCCAAATGGATTTAAATTGTGGGAGAACAGTAATATCACATGAATGCTTTAATCAGTCATCTACTGACAACAGAAACAGTCATTTTCAACTTACTTCTTATCACCTCCCCCCTGTTTAAATGTTAATTCTGGTGTTAACTGAATGAACCTCTAAATGATTATAATTTCATCTCGGATACTATATGCAGTCATTATACTCATATTCAGATTACTGCTATTAAGCAACAATCACTATATAATTATTGTAGATGACACAATGAGAGGATTATGTTTATCTCCAAGTTTTGGTTGCAACTCCTATTACAGTCTCTCTCAGAGTAGGGGCTGTTGTGAGGCAAATTGTCCCAAGGGACAAGAATTGCAAAGAGTGAAGGCCTTTGACCCTCAAGTCGATATTGATTCCTCTTCCGGTGAATATCAGCTCCAGCTGGGCATGGATCTTTCCTGTTAATTTGTGTTTGTTGTCTTTGTTTTTTTCCTCTAGCTCTCAACAGGCCTCCTTGTGTTGTGTTCCTCTGTACTTCTCAGCTGCCATCTCTTGATCTCTCTGGTTGTTGGTTCCAATGTCTTCATCTCTCTGGCTCTGTCTTTCAATCTCTCCATCGTCATTACTGTCCTTCTCTATGCACTTAAATTTCCTGGCCCATTGAGGTTGGTCTGTTCTTCGGGAATGGCCTTCGTCCTGGGGTGGCAGTATGGAGAGAGGTGTGAGTCCCCACCACAATATTAATGATATGGTGGCTCCCAGTTGTGGTCTGTTAATTGGCCACTGCTGGAAAGGGTCCCAGTGCCTGCTGTAGCAATATTTGATCTGCTTTCAACCCTGACAATGGAATTCAATCGATAGCAGATAAATACAGCTCTAATACGCAGACTCTCAACTGTTTGTTATTATCTCTCTAATTCCATGTCTTGAATTCTCCATCTCTCTCTGGTTGCATGCCGAGTGTCTCAGTCTCCCTAAAGCTGTGACTCAATCACTTCCTCTCTCAGCTTCATGGCTCAGTCTCTCTCTCTCTCCCCCCCCCTTTCTCTCTCGCTCTCTCTCTTTTTCTATGATTTTCTCTCTCTCTCTCTCTCAGCACTGTGGTTCAGTCTCTCATTCTGGTTAATGACTCATAGCTTATCAGTCTGTTTTGGGTTCATGTCTCAGCCTCTCAATCTCTCTGGCTCCATCTCTTAACCTTTCTGGCTTCACCTCTTCGTCTCTTTGGCTCCATTTCTTAATCTCAGTCACTCTGGTCCATCTCTCAATCTCTACTCCATATCTTAGTCTCTTTGTATTTAGATTAGATTAGATTACTTGCAGTGTGGAAACAGGCCCTTCGGCCCAACAAGTCCACACCGACCCGCCGAAGCGCAACCCACCCATACCCCTACATTTACCCCTTACCTAACACTACGGGCAATTTAGCATGGTCAATTCACCTGACCTGCACATCTTTGTGACTGTGGGAGGAAACCGGAGCACCCGGAGGAAACCCACACAGACACGGAGAGAACATGCAAACTCCACACAGTCAGTCGCCTGAGGCGGGAATTGAACCCAGGTCCCTGGTGCTGTGAGGCAGCAGTGCTAACCACTGTGCCACCGTGCTGCCTATTTCTTATTCCATCTCCCAATTTCTCTATCTCTCTTACTCCATTTCTCTGGCTCCAATTTTCAGTCTCTTAAACTCTTTGACTCATTGTCTCAGTCTCTCTCTCTCTCTCTGTTCAACTCTATCTCTCAGTCTCTCTATACCTTTGTCTCTTTGTCTATCTCATTGTATGTGAGTAAAGCAGGTGCCAGTGTTGATTTCTGCTAGTGTGGACATAATTGTTTGACATTAGCTAACAGGTCGATCAGATCAGAGAATAGCTACAAATGTAGCAAATTTATATCTTTAAAAAAAGTCTTAAAAATTCAGTAAATCACAATTATTTTGTTTAGGTATCTTTAAAAAGCCAATAGCTCAAAGGAGCTTGCTGTTCAATGGACTGCAATACCTCTCACTATCCTGAGTTTAAAACTTACTCTTTTCCATTCACACTCATTGCAAATGATGTTAATAAGCTGGATTCCTCTCATTTCAAATCATTGTCCATCTGGCAACAAAAGGGCTAAGACCTGCCATAGTGACTGGGACACATAATTTGGGTTGAGACTCCACAGAGGTACTGAGGGAAGGCAACACTGCCAGATGCTGGCTTTCTAACAAGATGTCTTCCTCTCGGATGGATGGAAATGCCCGACTCTGGGGATGCATAGGGGAATCTTCCTCAGGATCAATATTTATCCCTCAAGCAATATAGCAGAAAAAAAACTTAAC
This sequence comes from Hemiscyllium ocellatum, assembly GCF_020745735.1. NCBI lineage: Eukaryota > Metazoa > Chordata > Chondrichthyes > Orectolobiformes > Hemiscylliidae > Hemiscyllium > Hemiscyllium ocellatum. The sequence continues at coordinate 92,326,697 of NC_083412.1, read as the reverse complement.
AATCTGACCATTGGATTGTTAACAGGTTGTTAACAAATTGACAGTGGCATTTATAACATTACAAAAGAGACAACACTTCAAAACTACTTCACTGTGTTGTAAAGAGCTTTGGGATGTAATAACATGTTCTATATCAAAGCAAATCCCTCTCTTTCTCTCCATCACTCCTATTGTACAGAGGTCATGCACACTGAATACTTTCCCATTTCCTGTCAACACACGGAATTGTTCAGTTGCTACACTGCAGAAAGTCCAAGGTAAATTTGACAACTGCCAGGGTTGTGATCCATTATCTAATACAATAACAAAGGACAAACTGTTTCTCATTCATTTCCCAGGGCATTCCAGTCTGATTGCTTGGATGTCATTAGCCATGCATTATGTAGCATCGAGTGATATTGATTTCATGTTGACCGGATTTACCCCAGACAGCAGAATATTCCACAGATTAATTGATCTGGGTGAAATATGTGTTATTTTTGTTTGGATCAAGTTGCTGAGTGAGTGATTACACAGAAGGAGAGTGAGCTGCCAGCAGGAAACCTAAACCTGTAGAAGTTTTGGATGAGAGCATTAATGTTTGGATAGTGAAACTATCATTAGAAACCTCAGTGAAATTTCAGAGGGGAAGGTGCCACAGGATAGAACTTCAATTGGTGCCCATATGTAAAAATGCTTTGGATTAGCGATCCTCCAAAGCAAAACAATCAATTTCCCTCACAAATTCAATCCTTACGGACTCCCCGGTATGACTCCCAGTGGTTCTGCTCAGGGCAAACAGAAACTCACTTTTCAACAACCAAAACAAAAAAGTGCTGGAGAAACTCAGCATTTCTAGCTGCACCTGTGGAGAGAGAAGCCGAGGTAATGTTTCGGGACCTGCGACCCTTCTTTGGAACTGGATTCTCAATATTGAAGAGCTCACTTTCCAATGCTGCCATTCCAATTCATCGGAGGGAGGGTGAAATCTGGTTACACCCAGCTCTCAGTCTTGAGTGTGACCATTTTGGTGCCTTAGCTAACATAAACCCATGAGAAGGCAATGTCATGAGTTGTCTTTAAGTTCTGGCTTCTTCAGAATTCTGTTTACTGTACATTAATGCTAAATATTACCATAATGTTGTGATCTGAGATATCTCAGCATCCAAACTTACCTTTATACCATCAAGAGACTGCACTCGACAGGTGTCTCTGCCTTCAACTTATATTAGCTCTGCCCACAGTGTGCTATGCAAAAGTGAGGACTGCAGATGCTGGAAACCAGAATTTAGATCAGAGTGGTGCTGGAAAAGCACAGCAGGTCAGGTAACATCCGAGGAGCAGGAACATCGACGTTTCGGGCAAAAACCCTTCATCAGGAATTCCTGATGAAGGGCTTTTGCCCGAAACATTGATTTTCCTGCTCCTCAGGTGATTTTCCACCAATGGCAGTAGATTTTGGGAAGAAATGTTGACCAATCAGCACCTGGAAAATCTAAAACTGGCCAAACAGCTCCAATGAAATCAGTTGAGGATTTATTCACAGTTCTTCAGGTGACTGTTTCAACTACCATTCTTCCTTCAGAGGAAATAAACAACTCACACCTGAGCAATACAGTTGTGACTGCAAAGCTATTTGTAAACTGCAGAATGTCATGAAAGAAGAGCTTAAAACAGATTGGCAGCATATACTTCTCTCTGTTCATAACAAGGCATTACCATGGATTATGAATTAACATAAAAAAGACTTTGGATATCAGTCACATGCCTCCCATTAATGGGCAAAACAGACAGGTTCAGCTACTTACGGACTGGGAGAGTCTGAAAGGTTTCCATTTGGCTGTGTTCCCCTTGGCCTTTCCCATTCACTGCTGCTACTCTGAAGTGATAGGTTGAATTGGGCTTCAGATTGGTGAGGACAACATGAGCTATAAAGAGAGAGAGGGAGGAGAAGATGAATATGGATATATTATACTTCAATAATATCTCACCAATACCTTCTTGGTGGTACACACAGTAAATTTTTCATTTTGCCACCTTCTTTATTCTTCTTGCATATGGATCAGGCAAACATTTGTGACCCATTCCCAATTGTCTTTCTTCCTGAGCCATGTAGACCACAAGACCTTAAGTTAAAGGAGCAGAACAAGTCCATTCAGACCATTAGGGGCTCCACCACTTGATTATCGTCTGTTCTCCTGTCTTCTCCCTATAACCCTTTGATCCCTTACCAATCAAGCACCTCTGTCTTAAAACACACAATGACTTGGCCTTCACAGCCGTCTGTGGCAATGAGTTCCACAGATTCACTACCTTCTGACAGAAGACATTCTTCTCAGTTCTGAGACTGTGCCCTCGGATCCTGGTCTCTCCTATTCATGGGAACATCTTCTTCACATCCTTTGAGATTCAATGAGATCCCCCTCATCCATCTAAACTCCATCAAGTATGGACACAGCTCAACTGCTCCTCATACGACAAGCATTCATTCCCAGGATCATTCTGCAAACCTCCCCTGACTCCCCTCCATCTACAACACATTCTTCCACAGATATGGGGCCCAAAACTGCTCACAATATTCCAAAGGTGGTCTGAACAGAGCCTTATACAGCTTCAGCAGTGCATGTCTGCTCTTCTGACTGCCACCTGGACCTCATGTTAACCTTAAGAGAATCCTGAACAAGGACACCATAAGTCCCTTTGTGCTTTGGATTTCCAAAGCATTTCCTCATTTAGAAAGCAGTCTACATCTCTATTCTTCCTGCCAAAAGACAAAACCTTACACTTACCCACATTGTATTCCATTTGCCGTTTCTTTTCTCATTTTCTGGGCCAGCAGAATTTCCTTCTACAACCTTCTTCTCCCTCAACACTATCTGCCCATCCCATGTTATCTGCAAACTTGGCAAAAACATCCTCAGTTCCTTCTTTCAGATTGTAAATGTATAACCTGAATAGTTGTTGTTCTGACACAGAATTTTAAAGAATTCCAGTAGTCATCAGTTGCCATCCTGAAAAAGATCCCTTTAACCCCACTCTCTGCTTTCTTCCCATCAGCCAATCCTCTACCTGTGCCAGTACCTTACTCCTACCTACCAATTGAGGACTGTGGTACAATCAAAGGGTTGACAGCTCAAGAGGCTACTCAGCTGTATTTCTGCTTCAGGAGTCTAAAGCCAGACAAGTAGCTCTAAGTGATCAGGCTGAGAGCAGGACAGTGGAAATAGCATTTTTCCAGAACACCCACTTTGGGAATTGTGTGGCCACAGTGGCAATTTGCTGAGACACAGCAGTTAGCTCGCCCTGTACAGCAATATGTCCTCCCATGACAGCACATGGTCCTTAATCAGGCCCTGAAGTGGTCCAATTGGTCTTGAGGTACTTGGCTTTGCCTCCCAGTGTGGGTAAAATGCCATGACCCAAGACGATATTGGGAGATCTCCGATCCAAAGCTACATCCTTACCCTATTGTCAGTTCCATTTCCTGTCACAAGGAACATTCAACCTTTTATCCAAACAGATTGATTAGTTTCCTGTTTCTAATATTTTGATGACTAACAAATTAAAGCTTTCAACGAAAATGAGAAAGAAATTCACAAATTTGTTGTTGGCCCTTTTGCATTTCAATAACCCACAGGATTGAGGTAAAGTCCTCACACTCAGTGATCGTGAGACCTCTCAGAGAGCTCAGGTCATCCTCCAGGTGAACCACAACTGCTCTGCACTGAATATAAAACCCATGCCAAGGTCTTCGTAAAATATGTGGATTCAGGAAATGCACAAACTAAAATTGACAATATGATACCCCATGGCTTATTCATTAAAGAATCATTTATGTTTGTTTGCTTTTGTATTCTCCTCACTTCACACACGCACACTGAATGCTCGCTCCCCTGCTTTCTGTAATGCAACAAGAGAAAGGTCTGAATTGATATACTAGTGAAGTGTTATTTGAAGTGATATCTGTTTATTTGAAGTCTATGCCCCTCTTTATTGCATTTGTGACAAACCACACTGTGAAGTAGCGGGATAGAGAACTAACATGCTGTGAAAGCATGAGATATGCAGGGTACGTATTGTAAAACGGTTGGGTAAATAAAGGACAGTCTCTGAGGAGATTGAGCTAGTGTATGCTTTAAAAACAGACTAGAGTTTACACACAAAGCACCAATGGACATACTGGGGATATACAATATAGAATACAAAATGAGGGACAATATTTTTACACAGAAAGTGGTTCATATGTGTTGTAAACTTCCAGAAGAAGTGGTGGATGTGGCTATATTTACAATGTTTTAAAGACATTTGAATAAGTATATGAATGAGAAATGTTTGGAGGGATATGGGGATGCGCAGGCAAATGGTTTAGTTTGGGTTTATGGTCAGCAGGGACTGGTTGGACCAAGGGATCTGTTTCCACGCTGTGTGACTCTATCACTCTATTAACATAGTGATCTGTGGAGGATCAACACTATAAAACAATGCCTGTGCAGAATATATACTGTAGAGTAATGAATATATATTGAGGAATTATATAAGCTTTTTAAGCATTGACATTGGGAAAAGAGTAATTTAAGTGAATGTTGGTCTTCAAGAAAATGAGTCTGAGGAATTAATAATGGAAAGAAGGAAGTGGTGGAAGCATTAAACAGGTGCTCTGTATCTGTCTTCACTTTGGAAGATTTGGAAAATTAAGAGATGAAAGGGAGGAAGGGATGTAAAGCAATCATTGGCATCAGGGAAATGGTATTTAGAAACTATTGGACTGAACTGCTAGTACATTTGCAAATGACCTAAATCCAAGAATCTTAAGTTGCTGAATGTATTGTTACTTTACAAATTGTTTAGGTTAGGAAGAGACCCAGCATATTGGAAATAATAATTGCTACAATTCTTTGCACAAAAGGAGTGAGACAGAAAGCAGAAGGCTGTTGACAAGTTAGCTTAACATCCATCATAGTTAAACTGGCCGGAACTTATTATTTATAAGGTTATGGCAGAATAGTTAAAAAATCATAACTGCACTGTAATCAGATCAGAAAGGGCCAACTTGGCTTTGTGAGAGCAAAATTGTGTTTCATTAATTATTTACAACTGTTTGACAAACCACGAAGCAAGGTTTACAAAGGGGAATCCAATTTTGTCTCCAATGTTGAATATATTAAGGCTGGGATGGAAAGATTTTCGACCCCTCAGGGAAATGAGGCATAAGGGTAGGTTTTGAAACCTGAAGCTGAAATCCAAGATCATATTGAATAGTGAAACAAAAGATAAGGTTTACACCTATTCCAATTTCCTATGATACCCTGGCCACATACAGGTTGCTGTGTATTTTCTGGAGTACATATTTATGGAGGTGATAAGCCCACAGGTAAAAGTGTGCAGGCAGACAGGAAGAGGGTGACTGTCAGTAAGGTATGATGCAGTATGCAGTGCAGGGAGTGTGACATACTCAAAACAATTCTTCAGTGCTCAAGACCAGTGAGAATTAAAATATTTCAGGGAGTAAATGGTTGAATGAGGGAACTGTGGTTTACTAAAGAAGTTGAATCTCTAGTCAAGAGAAAGAAGGAAGCTTATGTGAGGATGAGAGGTGAAGGCTCAGTTAGGGCACTTGAGAGTTACAAGTTACCCAGGCAGGACCTAAAGAGAGAGCAAAGAAGAGCCAGACGGGGACATGAGAAGTCTTTTGCAGGGTAAGATGTGTAATCCAAAGATGTGCAAGTCAGGCGAATTGGCCAGGCTAAATTGCCCATAGGACAAGTGCATTAGTCAGGGTCAAATATAGGGTAGGGGAATTGGTTTGGTTGGGTTACTCTTTAGAGGGTCGGTGTGGACTTGTTGAGCCAAAGGGCCTGTTTCCACACTGTAGGGAATCTAATCTAATCTAAAGATCAAGAAGAACCCAAAGCTTTCTATCGATATGCCAGGGATAAAAGAATGACTACAGTAGGATTAGTGCCAGTCAAGGACAGTAGTGGGAAGTTGTGCGTGGAATCTGGGGAGGTAGAAGAGGCACTAAATGAATATTTTTTGACAGTATTTACATTAGAAAATGACAATGTTGTGGAGGAGAATACTGAGATGCAGGCTATTAGACTAGACAGGATTGAGGTTCATAAGAAGGAGGTGTTAGCAATTCTGGAAAGTGTGAAAAAAGATAAATCCCTTGGGCTAGGTAGGATTTATCCTAGGGTTCTCTGGGAAGCTAGAGAGGAGATTGCCAAGTCTTTGGCTTCATCATTGTCTACAGGAATAGTGCCAGAAGCCTGGATGATAGCAAATGCTGTTCCCCTGTTCAAGAAGAGGAGTAGAGACAACCCTGGTAATTATAGACTAGTAAACCTTACTTCAGTTGTGGGCAAAACTTTGGAAAGGATTATAAGAGATAGGATTTATAATCATTTAGAAAGGAATAATGAGATTAGGGATAGTCAATACGGTTTTGTGAAGGGTAGGTTGTACCTCACAAACCTTATTGAGTACTTTGAGAAGGTTCCCAGACAGGTGGATGAGGGTAAAGTGGTGATGTGGAGTATATGGATTTCAGGAAACCATTTGACAAGGTTCTCCACAGTAGGCTATTGCAGAAAATATCGAGGCATGGGATTGAGGGTGATTTAGCGGTTTGGATCAGAAACTGGTTAGCTGAAAGAAGACAGAGACTGGTGGTTGATGGGAGCTGCGGGTGCATCAACTTGAGCAGATGCATATGCGCCTCAACAAAATGCAGGAAGAGCTTCAGATTCCTCAATCATTGGGAATGGTCACTGAATACTTCCAGCACAGGAACAGATCATTGCCTGCAGTAGCAAAGGCCTCTTCAAGACAGATAGTTTACAATTAATTTATGTGAATTGTGACCAACATCCTCAAGGGGTGATGAACACAGGCTAGTGGGGTGGCAGAAGTAAGAGGAGTGCCGGGCACCAGATGAATTGTTAGGGAGGAGATACAAAGCACACAGAAAGAAGGAGGCACTAGACTAAGATCTAGTCAGAAAATGGAGAACTTGCGCAGGGGTGAAATGGGATGAAGTGCAAGATGGTTTTACAATGCATGTGTGCAGATGTTTGGGATGTTATCAGTAGGTTTGGTTGGCCATAGAGTCATAATGAAGTGGCACTAATACATATCCAACACCATCAAAGGTTGCAATGTGAGCTTCAATTTTCAGAGCTCGAATACATCCTGAAGAAGTAGGGAAGGGATCATGAATGATAGGCCAAGACACTGTTGCCGGAATACAAAGGGATTGTGTACTTGAGAGCCCAAAGAACAAATTGATTTGATGAGATTTTAGAGATAAAAGGTGAGTTAGTATTCTACTTGATGTATACACTAGGTCACCAAAGAATGAGAAGGAGACAGAAAAATACATTTGAAGAAATATACAAGACAAATCATATTTCATGGGGCCATTCAATTGAACAACAAGTACATGTAAATTAAAGGAAGTAAATTCTTAAAAATGTGATAATAATTGGATGGAATAATACTGTAAACATTGCAGCATTTGCGGTATGTAATTTTTACCAATTTGTCAAGAGTGCCGGTTCATAAGATGGCAGTGAGAACAAAATTTGCTGGATTCAAATTAGGGATGAATTTAATAGAGCAAATAGGGGCAAATATTTTCCTCTGGCAAATGAGTCAGTGAATGAATATCAGAGATTTAAAATACTTCAAGAGAGGGGAAAGAGGAGCGAGTCTTGTTGAGATCTGGGACATTCTGTCTCCAAGTGTGGTGAAATCAGACTCTACATTAACTTTCAATTGGCAATTCAGGCTTGAAATTCAAACTGCAGGATTGTGGATATTGATTTTTGAGGCACAGGAGTTGACTGGACATTCAAAAATCCAACACAAGCTCACAGCCAAATGGACTTGTACTGTTTAGATTAGATCTTAGATTCCCTACAGTGTGGAAACAGGCTATTTGGTCCAACAAGACCACATCGATCCTCCAAACAGTATCCCACCCAGACCCATTTCCCTCTGGCTAATGCATCTAACACTATGGATAATTTAGCATGGCCAATTCACCTGACCTGCACAATTTTGGACTGTGGGAGGAAACCCATACAGACAGTTACCCAAGGCTGAAAATGAACCCAAGTCCCTGGTGCTGTGAGGTAGCAGTGCTAACCACTGAGCCACCCTACTGCCTGTATTCTGAATGAGTCTATGATTAATAGGTGACATTAAAGATCTTATATATAGCATATTGAAACTTGCAAGGAGTAGCAAATTTAAAACAGAGTTGAGGAGAAACTACTTCTCCCAAAGGGTTGTGAATCTATGGAATTTGCTACTGGTGGATGCTGGGACAGTGAGTAAATTTAAGGAGTAAGCAGATTTTCAATTGGTAATGGGTTGAAGGGGTATGGAGAGAAAGCAGGAAAATCGATGTGAGGAGTATATCAGCCATGATTGAATGGTAGAGCAGACAATGGACTGAATGGCCAAATTCTGCTCATGTATCTTATGAACTTATGAATGCAAAATGGACAGTCAAAGAAAGGGTTGAACTGATTAGGGATCATCAAAGTGATTTTCTTATAATGGCCATGAGCATGGATGAGCACCTGGCGCTGGCTTACATGAGGAGGAGGATGATGTCAATCCTATTTCAAAGGGGGAATCAAGAAATTGGACAGAATAACACTCAATAAAGAGAAGGAACTTAAAAGGTTGGCTGTGCTCAACACAAAAATGTCACACAATCCAGATGGCTTTATTCCAGGCTGTCAAGGTTTGAAACAATGGAGAATTTTGCCACATTCTAGCAGATGTGGGAGTAGTGGCAAGGGACTGTTCACCAAATCCAACAATTAGAGGCCGCTGAAGATAAACGGAAGTGGGAATCCTCACGGGCCTTCATTGGAGTCAATGTTAATTGTCACTTGGAAAACAATATGTATTGCTAAAAGAAAGCCAGTGCAGATTTCATAAAGGCAAAGTTTGTCTGATTAACATGATTATATTCTTTGATGAAACAATGGGGAGGCTGAATGAGGATAGGATATTGCTGCAGTGCCATTAAGCCATTCAATAAAGTACCACATAATAGAACCTTTTGTAAAATTGATGCATATGAGATTAAAGGGGCAGTGGCTGTAAGGACGGAAAATTGGCTAAAGCACAAAAGCAGAGACCCCCATGAATGGTTGTTTTTCAGACTGGAAGTAAATATGTTCTCCATAGGTTACTATAAGACCTCTGCTCTTGAGGTACATATTGATAATCCACCCCTAGTTTTAAAATTTCTAGCCAACTCTGAACTTGGAACTATTTGTGAAGTGTGAAGAGAATAATAAGGGTCCAGGCAGACAGACTAAAACATTAGGCAAATGTAATTTGATGCAGAGTGTAAACTGATCCATTTTGGTAGAATGAAAATAGATAACATTAATTAAATGGTGCAAGAGAGTATGTCTGTAAACGTTTTAAACACTAGCTAGGCCCAGACGGAAGCATTATAGACTGATATGGATGACCATACTTCCAAAAGGCTGTTGTAAACTGCGACAGGCTATGCTGGAGATTTACCGGAATTGCACTGGGAGTAAAAGGCTTCTGTCTCATGGCAAGATGAGGGAAGTTAGTGATGGTCCTCTTCAGTGTAGAAAAGGTCATCAGAAGATTTGATGGAGGCGTTCAAAATCACAAAGGGGTTTTGATAAGCACAAATAGGGCTTTTGCCCAAAACATCGATTTTGCTGCTCCTCGGATGCTGCCTGAACTGCTGTACTCTTTCAGCACCACTAATCCAGAATCTGGTTTCCAGCATCTGCAGTCATTGTTTTTGCCTAACAAATAAGTAGAAAATCCCAGCATTGGTGTGAAGGTGAGTAACCCAGAGGGCATTGATTTTAGATGAGTGGCAAAAAGATCTAATAGGAACAGAAGGAAAAGGTATTCTGTAGCGAGTTGACATAAACGGGAGTGCACTGCTTGAAAACAAAATGAAAAGACATTCATCCATAAGTTCTGAAAAGGAATTGGATAATTACATGTGAAAAGAAACAAAATTTTAGGATTCTGAGGAAAGAGCACCGAAGTTTAGGTCAAATGGACAGCTTTTCCAAAGAGATACGATGAACCGAATGGGCCTTGCCCTATTGCTCCGTTGTGATAACTTTCTTTGGCTGTCACTCCAATGAGGGCATTAGCAAACATCCTCCACAAGATCACAAATCATAACCCCTGTAATAATTTCTCAATGATAGAATGAAGCAGAAGCATGGATACATTTCATGCCGTGCATTTAAAGGACCATTTACGTTGATTTTGATTTATTTCCAGGAAGCAATTTAAAGCTCAACTGGACCACGGATACAGAGTCTAGCAGCAAGCTTCAGAATAACACAGCTGTTTTAATACTGTATGAGTTCACAGCTAATACAAAGCACATCTTATTATTTATTATATGGCTGTGCTATTTTACAGATGTTGGGTAGGTTCACAAATCTGATCTCTCAAGTAACAGATGGTCATACCAATTCAGCACTGAGTTGATTCTAGATTGATCTAACGTCAGCACCAATGGATAGATTGCCCCTTCAATATGCTCTGATTGTAAGATTATTCACAAATACAATCTACTATCTCCACAAAATCTGCTACTTTTGTGTTGTCAACCGACAATAAAGAGAATGTTATTTGTCCTGCTGAATCCGACCTTAAACTATGTGATGCTGTAACTATCCTTACTCCAGTGAGGGAGGGGAAATAATTCAAACTTTCAAAGTATTTGCTAACCTTGTCGATCAAACATAGAATTGAAAATCAGAACTGAAAATTAACTGTGGATGGTGTAAAGCAGAAACAAAAGAAGCAATTGCCGGAAAAACTCAAGAGATCTGGCAGCATCTGTGGAGAGGAATCAGAGTTCATGCTGTGGGTCCTGTGACCTATCGTCAGAACTTCCTCAGAATAGAAAATAAAAGTAGGAGTAGGCCACTCAGTCCCTTTAGTCCACTGCACTATTCAATATCATCATGGCCGATCATTCTAAAGAATTCCTGCTTGCTCCCCATACACTTGGATCCCTTTAGACTTAAGTAATACATCTGACTCTTTCCTCAAAATAATGTTGAGATTTGAAGGACAGGGTCAAATTCCTTTGACATTGGCAGAATCCAAAGGGGTGAGAGGCCTTGAGAATGATGGGACAAGGCCAAGGTGAGGAGCCATGGAATAATGCCAGCAGCAAGCTCCTCAGTTGCTCAGCCTAAGGACCAAAATAATGGCTGCTTTCTACACCTCCATTTTGCTGCAGTGAGAGAGCTCACAACCGGGAGATAAGACCACAAGGTAAACCTTGACTGTTCCCCTGAGGGTTCCCAGAATAGCCTTCCCTGATGGATGCTCTGCGACCCAGAGGATTAGCCCCTAATGGCAATTGTAGATCCCACAACAATGACACCACTGGTGCTGCAGAATTGGTCATGCCTTGGTCTTGACTTAGGCACAGAAACCTGCCCATTCTACGAGGATCCCTCACCATTGAGATGCTGTCAGTTTGGAGCTGCAATCTCAGCAGAGGTCAGCGCTAACCAGGTTGCTGTGGAGATTGCTGAGTGGCCTGCTATCTGGGCAGTGTACCGCTGTCTTCAATTGGAGACAGCCCAATGGTGGATGTGATTGGACCAATGTCACACAAGATGCAGCTCCTGATTCCCGTTGGCCAATGGAGCAATCTTCACTTCTCGTAATGGTACCGGACCTATTGAATTTATAGAATCCCTACTGTGTGGAAGCAGGGCCCTTCATCCCAACAAGTCTACACCAATCCTCTGAAGAGGAACCTACCCAGACCCATTCCCTGACCCTATTGTCCTATGCTTAACCCTGACCTAATCGGTAAAGTTCAATTCCTTGTCTTCAAATCCCACCATGAACACCATTACTGGGCTACCCAGTCAGGGGTCTGAGTAACCTGGGCTTTGGCAAGATTTGTGGCAGAATCAGATGAGAAGCTCAGTGAGGCGCATCTCAATGTCTGGAGCAGCTTGCTCCATCTTTTACATTTTTGACAAGAGCTGTTCGAGATTCTCACTCGTCAGTAGCAAGATGTCAAGGAATTATTATTCATCAAACAGCTTGGTGACTGCTGAACTCACCTTATTAATATTCAGCTTCCCATCTTACCAAACACACTGACATTGAGAAAACTCAGAGTAGAAATCCCAATGGGCAACGGGACCCTGAAACATATCAAAGGGGCACCAGCATCTCAGTGAATATTGCACAGGTGCCAGCCCTCAAGCACCACACGTTGATGGACATTTGCATCCACAGAAATGTAGAAAATAGGAGCATGGGTAGGCCATTCTGCCTTTCAGTGTAATTGTGGTTAATCTCCAACACTGTCCCTCAGAGAAACATTGGGTAACTGATTTCTGCCAGCCTCTAAAAACCCACATGACATATCCCTAGTCCACTTACAGGATGTTTCTGCACCTTGGGCTGCATCATCGACTCTCATGGTAATGCTGCAGTGAGGACACAGAGCACCCAGCTCATGGCCTGGAGCAGGCTGCATCTCTAGGCTGTTTGCTCGCTGAGTGCTCACTCCCTCTGAGCCGAGATGGATATTTACAGCATCCCGGCCTTGCCTTTTTATCCTTGGGTCCTTTGGTAAATGATATAACTTCATACAACTTCTGTCTTGTCTTGCTGTTTATGTAAAGTCAGGAACCTTGCCATGGTTGCCAGCATGGTCCCAATCAAGTCAAGGGAGATGGGTCAAGTCAGGGGTTCCTGGCACAGTATGTCTAAGGCAATCTCTGAAACCAAACTGGAGGCTTGGACACAATCAGTCTGCCATTGATGATGGTCAGAGTTAGGATGCCCTCCACACATAAGGGTAATGAGTGGAGTATTGGGCAACCTGCCATCCATTTTGACTCTTTATGCCCTAATGTGGGCTGTTTCCCTTCGGAAAGAAAGGTATGGGAGATAAAACTAGGAGGCATAGTTGATGCCCAGATGCAGGGAGGGAGGTGCCCTGAGCGAGTGGGTAGGCTGTGCTGAGGGCCTGCTTGGCTAGTGACGTCAGAGGGTGGGGCATGTAACATCAAGTGGGGAAGATGTTGCAGGCATTAGCGAGAGTAGTGGAGCTATGAATCTAGCATGAGCCTTGATGGGAGATGGGCGCTGTAGCGGAGATGGAGTGAATGTGAGATAACAGAGAGAAGATGTTGGCCCTTTAGCTGGTGGAGTGGAGAAACTCATTGACCTTTGTCCTACAAAGCTTGGTGTTCCTCCCAGCAGCTGACCCAGGTGGCAAACTCGGTCTGGGCTGACATGCTCTGCTTTCGTGGCCTCTTCTGCCACTCCTGAGGGCATAGGAAATCTCATGTCTACCTTACCCCATCCAGAAGGACCTCCAGGTTCCTGCCCCTAAAAGGAATGGGGGGGATGTGGGGGGGGGGGGGGGGGGGTGGCAGGCATTGGTTTCTCACCTCTCCCCCATCTGCCACATTCATGGAAAATGTCAGGCATGTGGGGGTAACAATGTGTGCTACGTTGTAGCAGGAATCAGAAGAGAGGGATTCCATGGGGACAGGGTGGATCTTAATGGGGTGAGTTTGGAAAGATATGACAAGAAAACCTGTTCGTATCCCAGTGAAAAACCCTTCAAAGACACAACTCACATACAGCCAAAGATACAAGGCCCTGTGAAACTTCAACAGAGGCTATTTGCTCGAGAGCTCTCCAGCTTCCAATTACACATCCTCCCACCACCATGATCACTTCCTTCCACTTCTGTAATATTACTCATTCTGCTCTTGTCCTTGTTTAACCCATCTGCCAACAGAACCCTGACCTATGCTTTTGTTTGCTCCAAGCTTGACTAATGCATTCCAATTGAAAATGTGTTGCTGGTCAAAGCACAGCAGGCCAGGCAGCATCTCAGGAATAGAGAATTCGACGTTTCAAGCATAAGCCCTTCATCCTGATGAAGGGCTTATGCTCGAAACGTCGAATTCTCTATTCCTGAGATGCTGCCTGACCTGCTGTGCTTTGACCAGCAACACATTTTCAGCTGTGATCTCCAGCATCTGCAGACCTCATTTTTTACTAATGCATTCCAATGTCTAACAATTTTCGCTATGCATCTTCCACCTAACCCTAAATCTCTGTACATCCAGAGCTGTTGTTTGTACCTGAACTTGAATCTGTTTATACGTCACTTCTGGGTTTGCTGACATATATTGGCTCATGGTCCATCCACACCTGTGTCCAAACGTTTATATCTCCTCATATCCTCACACCCTCACTATCACTGTATCTTCATCAGTGCTACGATTTCCAGAAAACTACAATTTTCTCATTTTTGCTCCCCCTTCCCCCCATTAGTGACTGTGTTTTGTGTTACCTATGCTCTAAGCTCCCTGAAGTCCTCCACCTCTCTACCTCTGGGACTATGCTTTCGGGCACACATCCTAATATCTTCTGATGTGGCTTGTCATATTTGATCAATTCACTGTTGAGAAGTCCCTTTGGGATGTTTCACTCATTGGAATGAATGACTTAGCTATCGATTTGTTTCTGGTTATTGACTGAAAAACCTAGGGTTCACACTGAGCCCATGACTTTAGGTTAATCAGATTATGGGGACTGGTCTTCTCACACATTGCACGTTTATCACAGCTTTTGGCACAAGGGATTTGCTGATTAATTTCACTTCCATTATGGTATCCTAAGATTGCTTACATTTGTTACGGGAACTGTTTCCTGCACTCCAGTGAATAATGACTACAAAGGACGGTTATTAACCAGCTTCACAGTCTACTACTTTGGGCCAGACCCTCAGGATTGATAAGCTCACTGCATGAGCTACAAACTCTGCCACATTTGGTATTGGTGATGCATGAAGGGTCTGGTGGATGGGATGTTTGAAAGTGGATGCTATCCCCTCAGTGTCTTGACTAGATCTCAATGCATTCCCAGTGAAGCCTTCTCAAATAAGCCTTCTCCATTTTGGATGCCTCAAGCCAACTCCTGTGTGAGTTGATGGGGATATTTAACCTCTCCAGAGTTGTTTTGAGGATAACCTTGCAAAATTTCTATCCTCCTGGGAGTCTCCTTCCATGACTGAGCTCCAGGGAGAGCACCTTTTCTTTATTTGTTCACCCAGTGTAGACATCACTGAACAGGCCAAAATTTATTGTCCATCATGAATTGCCAGACAGCAGTTCAGAGTCAACCATATTGCTACAGGTCTGGTGTCATGTAGGCTAGACCAGGTAAGGATGGCTGAAATCCTTCCCTAAAGGACATTAGTGAAACAGATGGGTTTTCAGATTTATATTGAATTCAAATGTCACCTTCTGCCATGGTGGGATTTGAACCCATGTTCCTTGAATATTAGCCTGGGGCTCTGCATTGTGAGTCCAGTCACATTACCACTACATTGTCACCTCTCTCATGAGCGTCCTAAAATGGGAAAGACAAGTGGGACCCCAGGAGGGGTCATACAGAGAATTCCAGAATGTGAAGCCAGGAATGCTGAAGTGTTGCATGAAGGAAGTTGACGGTACACAGAAGGTAAGATGTGCAGGAGCTCAGTGTAGGGCTTGATGAGGTTAGACAGGCAGTGAGGCACTAATATATTCAAACACAAGGCAAAAGATTTTAAAGTGAAGTGTAGAGAATCCTACTTGATTCTGCAAATAATCTAATGGCTTTTTTTTAATGGTGAACATCACTGACAAGGCCAGCATTGTTGCCTGTTTCTAATTAATCACAAACTGAGTGCACTGACAATTTGACTGGACAATTCATTAATTGCAGTGGATTCAAGGGTCCCACGTTGGCCAGGTCAGGTAAGGATGCCAGATTTCTTTCGTTAAAGGATAATGGTTGTTTCTTTTAAACAATAATCTGAAATAATTCTACCATTACTGTGACTAGTTTTCCTTTGAGAAGTGATGGCTCAGATGGAATTTTATAGAATCCCTGCAGTGTGGAACAGGACCTTCGGCCCAACAAATCCATACTGACCCTCCGAAGAGCAACCCATCCAGACCCACTTCCCTGACCAATGCACCTAACTTACACATCCCTGAACACTATGGGCAATTTAACATGGCCAATTCACCTAATCTGCACATCTCTGGCCTGAGGGATGAGACCTGAGCACACGGAGAAAACCCCATACAGACACCGGGAGACTGTGCAAACTCCACACAGAGAGTCATCCGAGACTGGAAGTGAACCTCGGTCCCTGATGCTGTAAGGTAGCAATGCTAGCCACTAGCCACTGTGCCACCTATTTGCAATTGTACATTTTAAAAATTTCACCATCTGCCATGTTGGAATTTGAACTCATGTCTCCAGATGTTAGTTTAGAATTGGATTATTACCACCACACCACCATCTCCCCCGTGCCAGAATACAGTAACTATTCAGTGAGATGTTTGCACATGCTGCAATAGAATAAGATGTTTCTTTGTAGATGGGTACAGTTCTTCACTTTCTTTGATTGCATCTATCCAGAATCTTGCTTACATATTAGTGTGAAGGTCACTGTCAGATCAACACCTTTCATGAGCTTTCATTGGGGGCAGCACGGTGGCTCAGTGGTTAGTACTGCTACCTCACAGTGCCAGTGACCTGGGTTCAATCCCAGCCTTGGGTGACTGTCTGTGTGGAGCTTGCACATTCTCCCCATGTCAGTGTGGGTTTCTTCCAAGTGCTCAGGTTTCCTCCCACAACCCAAAGATGTGCAGGTTAGGTGAATTGGCCATGTTCAATTACCCATAGTATCCAGGGATGTGTATGTAAAGTGCATTAGTCAGGGGTAAATATAGGATAGAGGAATAGGTCTGGGTGAGTTACAATTCGGAGGGTCAGTGTGGACTTATTGGGCTGAAGGGCCTGTTTACACACTGTAGGGATTCTATGAACAAATTTAGACCCTTGAATAAGCTTTCACCACTTGCTAAGAAGCGTTTGGAATTTTATGAATGAATGCCTTGCTCAATATATAATTAGTTGTCACTCAGTGAACTTTAGCAGCTCACAATGTCTAACTTTGATCAGAAGTAGCAATGGGAACATAACTCAAGGTAATAATTTATAATCAAAATAAAGCAAAGAACTGCAGGTGCTGGAAATTTGAAACAAGAACAGAAATTGCTGAAGAGACTCTGCAGGACCCATGGAGTGACCCAAAACTGGACTTGAAAGCTTAAGTCTGCTTTCTCTCTACAGATGTTATTGGAGCTGCTGAGCTTCACCAGCTGTTTCTGATGTTATTTAGCTGAAACCCAATGTGAGCCAGCCTCTCTGTGGGATTTGGCTTTGAGCTGGGTTTGCTTTGGTTTGTTCTGCATTTGTACTATAATTGAGTTCAAAGGGACATTCATTGAACACAGAGGCAGATGCTATTCTGTCCATTACTTGTCTGAAACTTGCTCTCTTTTTGCCTTCCACATCTTGACTAAATCATTGTGTACATTTGGAAATCAGGCATAACATTGCCGCCTCTGGGTCAGAAGATTGGAAGTTCAATTTCCAATGCCCTGAGAACCAGAGTCAAATGGCCAGCTCAGAGGAGTATGAGGGAAGGACTGCACTGGAGGAGGGACTATGTTTCAAATGGCATGCTAAACCAGTCTGCCCTCTCGGCGCTGAGTGAAAATCAGATTATAGAGTATCCGTCAAAGGAACATCTTGGTGATTAGAACGTTATTATCTGTGGGAACGTACTGTGGACAAATTGGTTGCTGCATTTCCTGCATCACAGCAGTTGAGAAGCATTCGATTAGACCACAAGACATAGGAGCAAAAGTAAGGGATTTGAGCCAGTGAGTCTGCTTCCTATTCAATGAGATTATGATTGATTTGATAATCCTCGACACCACTTTCCTGTCTTTTCCTCATGGTTCCTTTAATTCCTTTACTGATGAAGTATCTGTCTACCACAGTCTGAAAACACTGAGGTCATGAAAGGCAGAATAAAAATGTAAAATGTTCTCACTTTTTGTTTGATTCTTTTTGTGCTCCTGCTCTATCTCAAAGTTTATTGGAGATTCAAATATGTATTTTAAAGTCTCTGAAGTGAGTTTTGCTTTTATCACAAGCTGAAAATCTTTGACAGAGGACAAAATCACATGAGATTTCAGGTCAACTTTCAATTCACTCTCACTCCTGTCTGTCTGGCCATGAAAGTTAAAATTAGTTTCCATCAGTTTTCCCTGCACCCTTCAGTTACAGATATAGAATACATCAATGTGTTAACTCCAAAACTGGTTTATCTGCCCATAATGTCAGAGAGATCATTTCTCCATACGCAAAGGACTCATCAGAAAGAAAGACCTTGGTTCAATTTTGGGTTTGGAAAAGATTTACAAGGATGTTGCCAGGGTTGGAGGATTTGAGGTTTTGGGAGAGGCTGAATATGTTGTTTTCCCTGGAGCATCGGAGGCTGAGAGGTGACCTTATAGAGGTTTATAAAATCATGAGGGGCGTGGATAGGATAAATAAACAAGGTATTTTCCCTGGGGTTGGGGAGTCCAGAATTAGAGGTCATAGGTTTAGGGTGAGAGGGGAAAAATATAAAAGGGACCTAAGGGGCAACTTTTTTCACGCAGAGGATGGTGTGTGTATGGAATGTGCTGCCAGAGGAAGTGGTGGAGGCTAGTACAATTACAGCATTTAAAAGGCATCTGGATGGGTATATGAATAGGAAGGGTTTGGAGGGATATGGGCCGGGTGCTGGCAGGTGTCACTAGATTGGATTGGGATATCTGGTCAGCATGGACGAGTTGGACCGAAGGGTCTGTTTCCATACTGTATATCTCTATGACTCTACGCTCTATTTGCATAGCCTCTTTCACCAGCATGGGATGTCCAAAATTGCTTTACAGATAATGACTTTTGTTTGTTTTAAAGTGAAGTCACTGTTATAATAGGGGAAACAAAGCACCCAACCTCTGCATTAACAAAATCCCCAAAGGGACGTATGACCTGCATTATTATTAATATTAACAGTAAAGATTTACTTATTTATAAAGTTTTGGCATAACTGTCTTGATTAGGCATAGTACTCCTGGCTTTATAACACCAAACATTCAATTTGCTACCTTTCTTTAATAGTCCTAATCAACTTGAACCAGGGTCTTTGGCTGGTTTTGAGACTGTGGATAAATTCCAGGAGCATGACTTGATCCTTTCTCTCTGATTTACTGGGCGAGCGGAATTAGTGGAAAACGAACCCACATTTCCGAAAGGAAAAATCATTTTGCTTCAACTCTCCGATGATCACTTCAGTTCCACAAACAAATCTGTCAGAGTTTCACATGAATTGAAATGTCCCAGTCACAAGCCACTTTTCAAATTAATTCCTAAACCCTATATTAAAGTAATGACTAATTTAGCAAGGTAATGAAATCTCTTATAAATCTCCCAGCAGGTGTCTAAAGTAATTTCCTGCAATTTTACTTGAAAAATAATAAATTGAAACTGCTCATCGACCCTTTCAATCCATTAATTAATACTCTTGGTGGGTCACTACTGAATTTCCAGTGGTACTATTTGGTCATAAATGATACAGGTGATTTCAGTAATAGCCCAGTATTCAGCAACTTTGCTTCTGAATCAGCAAGTTATTGATTTGAGATCCAGAGACTTTAGCACAAAAGCTTGGCTGATCCAACACAGTGCTGTAGGATTGCTGAGTCATCAGAGATGGCAACGTCCACCTCACATGCTAAACAAAGGTCCTGTATGCCTTTGTAAGGGGATGTAAAGGATCCCAGAGCAACATTGCAAAGAGGAGCATCGAAGTTATCCCAGATGAAATAACTCCACAGAAGCCAGTATTCCATCACAAAGTAACCATTCATTTACACGTGGAGAGTCCTTGATACTGTTCCAGCTTCCTCAGAGCCAGTGCTCAGAATGAACAGAACCTCTGATGCTCTGTTAGCCAGGGCTCCATGGTTCGGTCAGATTAACAGCCCCAATCAGGGAACTCATATTCTATGACATCTACCTGGCTGACCTCGTTACAATCACTACACCAGCCAATATTTATCCCATGAATCATCTCACTGAATCCCTCATCTTGTCATTATCACATTGTTGTGAGTGTGTGTGAACTTGCTGTACACAAAGTGGTTGCCGTGTTTCCAACATTGCAATAGTGACTGTACTGCCAAAGCGTTCCTTCAGGTTTGACATGCTTTGGAACATCCAGCAGCCGGGAAAGCTGCTACGTGATCACACATCCAAAATGGAGACATCATTCAGCAAATTTAACTTTAGGGATGAGAAGGAGTCATGACAACAAACCTTTGACAGTTTCAGTAAGAGGTCCAATGGACCTGGATCTGATGGTCACATGAGGCTTGCTCTTGATATTTGAGAGAACTCAACACCAGATGAATGAGCATTTTTTAAAAAATGAGGGCCCAGGTCAACTCATCAATGCCAATGGACCTTGCCACCATAGGTGATTCGGTTTCTAATGATGATGCAAGTATTGAAGTGGTGTTAATAAACATCTGATCCATTATTCCCTTCCAATTGTTAATACTAAGCAAGTCCCGATTATCTGGATATCATGCATCCGGGATTTCCCTTTTGAATCTTGATTGCTGGTTGCATATTAATTCCAAATGTTCGGGATCTGGATGAGGGAAACTTTTCTCCACTGTGTCGGAAGGGTTCCCACACAAAGTCTTCAGCAGGAGGTGGGTACAGAAATAAATTAACAATAAAGGTCGATTACATACTATTTCAAAGTTAGTCCTATTATTTCTTAGAGGGAAGTCATGGCCCAGTGGTCTTATTGCTGTTAAGACTGTTACTTTAGAGACCCAGGTAATGTTCTGCAGACCCGGGTTTGAATTCCGCCACGGCAGATGGTGGAATTTGAATTCAATTTTGAAAAGAAAATCTGGAATTAAAAGACTGATGATTATTATAAATTTGTTGTTGATTGTTGGAAAAACCCACCTGGTTCATTAATGTCCTTCAGGGAAGGAAACTGCCATCCTTATCTGGTCTGGCCTATATGTGACTCCAGACCCACAGAAATGTGGTTGACTCTTAACTGCCCTCTGGACAATTAGGAATGGGCAATAAATGTTAGGCTGTCCTGAATCATGTCCAGTGAATGAATAAAAGTAAAATCTGAGATACATAAGTCTCCATCGTGAGAGATTAAGCTCTATCTAAAAGTCAGTCCACATTACTGCTCCTGAAACATTGTCATACTGATTTGGTAACATGCAAAGAACTGGTTGGTCACTGGAACGCCTCCCAAGAGATGTACATGTGATGGGAGAGCTTAGTTGTGACTAATTCTTTCAGGTACTAACTGTCTTATGCAACACCAAGGACTGGGGAACTGTGCAGCAGTATAGGTAAGGGTTCAAGTCTCTCAGAAGGTAAGTTCCTCTTTATCCCACATAACACGAGTCATGCTTTGCCCCATCAGGAAATTTTGGATCAATTTATTGCCTTCTTCATCTGCTTGACAACTGGTCTTATCCATCATTCCCCTAAAAGAACTGACTTAATAAGTTTAACAAATAAACATAATAACTTTCAAATGGCCCACAGAGCTTACTTAATTTGTAAAGCTGTCAGTTTATTTTGTAAGGATCTGTCGGTCACATGCCAAAATGAACCAATTGTGCAACATACTTATATTTGAAATGCTTGCTTCCTCACTGAAGAAAATGTGCAAACCAACTTCAGCAGTAAAGTACAGGCTACAGATCTATTGGAATGTGGTACAATGAGGCTACTTAATATTATCAGAGTGACTGCAGACGCTGGAGATCAGAGTCATAAAGTGTGGCACTAGAAAAGAACAGCAGGTCAGGCAACATCTGAGGAGCAGGAGAGTCGATATTTCAGCCATAAGCTTTCCATCAGGCATGTAGGGGAAGCCCAAGGGAGCTAACAGATAAATAGGAGGGGAGGGGGGGTGGGGCTGAGGGGAAGGTAGCTGAAGGTGGCTGAAGGTGGTGGGTGATGGTAATAAATCAGACCAGAGGGTGGAGTGGATAGGTGGGAAGGAAGGTGGACAGGTGGGACAGTTCAAGAGGCTGGTGCCGAGTTGGAGGGCTGGATCTTGGAAAAGGTGGGGAAAAGGGAGATGAGGAAACAGGTGAAATCGACGTTGATGCTGTGGATACCAGCCTGACCATCGAATACACAAACAGATCCTCTCAGAAATGAGAGGGACAACTGCACAAGTACAACTCAATGCATGAATTAAAGCAAGTTTCTGGTGAGAGATTAATTGTTTTGGCAAATACCGTTAACCTGAGCAATGTGTTGCTGCAATTGCAACCAAATCAGAGAAATTAAAATACTTGACAGCAAGTCCAGCAGGTCAAAGGGGAATCGTACAACAAAGTGAAGCTGAGAAAAGAGGGCAGGCAGAGTTTAAATCTTCATGCACTGCTGACAATGAAAATGCACTCCGTCAATCCTTAAACAGTTTCTCAAACTTATGATAAATCTGATACTGTACAACCAGGAAGATGTAAAGTGGATTTAGAAGGATTTGAACAAGCTTAGTGAATAGACAAGAACATAGCAGATGGAATATAATGTGGAAAATGTAAGGTTATCAACTTTGGTAGGATAAACAGGTGTGCAGCATATTTCTTAAATGATGAGAGGTTGGAAAATGTAGATGTACAAAGGCATCTTTGTTAATAAGTCACTGAAGGCGAACGTGCAGGAACAGTGAGCAGTTAGGAAGGTTAATGGTAAATGAGCCTTTATCAGAAGAGGATTTAAAAATAGAAGCAGTCAAATCTTGTTTCAATTGCACTGTGGCTTGGTTAGGCCACATCTGTTGTACTGTGTACTGTTTCGGTCTCCTTATTTCAGGACATAAATTATCATTGTAGAGTGACAGTAATGAAGGTTTATAGGCCTTGGTTCTGGGATGGCGGGATTGTTCTATGAAGAGAGACTGGGGACACCATGGCTTCAAAAAATGATGGGTGATGTCATTGAAATTTACAAAATGTAAAATATTTTACAAAAATATAAAATGCTCAAAGGGAAACAGTTGATAAACAGGTGGCAAATAGAGGTAAATGCAAATAAATGTGAGGTGATTCACTTTGGGAAGCATAACAGGTAGGCAGAATACTGGGTCAATAGAAAGATTCTTGGTAGTGTGGATGTGCAGAGGGATCTTGGTGTCCATGCACATTGATTCCTGCAAGTTGCCGCTCAGGCTGATAGTGCTGTTAAGAAGGCATACGGTGTGTTAGGTTTTATTGGTAGAGGGATTGAGTTCCGGAGTCGTTATGTCATGCTGCAACTGTACAACTCTTGTGCGGCATCACTTGGAGTATTGTGTATAGTTCTGGTCGCCCCATTATAGGAAGGATGTGGAAGCATTGGAAAAGGTGCAGGGCAGTTTTACCAGGATGTTGCCTGGTCTGAAGTGAAGGTCTTATGTGGAGAGGCTGAGAGACTTGCGTCTGTTCTCTTGGAGAGTAAAAGGTTAATAGGATGATGACATCTGCTTGTAAGAGGAGGTATAGCTGCAAATTGAGGGGTGATAGATTTAAGACAGATGCCAGAGGCAGGTTCTTTACTCAGAGTGGTAAGGGCCCTAATGCCCACATTAGGGGCATTTAAACAGTCCTTGGATAAGTACATGGATGACGATGGGATAGTGTAGGGGGATGGGCTTAGATTAGTTTCACAGGTCGGCGCAACATCGAGGGCCGAAGGGCCTGTTCTGTGCTGTAATGTTCTATGTTCTATGTTAGATATGAGCAAAATAATTCCCCTGAGAAGGAGGGGTTGCATTTTTAAAATAAGGGGAATGCCATAAATTCAAGATGAGGAGTTACTTTGTTTTATGCAGGGAGTTGTGAACCTTTGGAATTCCCTACCATAAAGGGTCATGGAAACTCAGTCTATACATATGTTTAAGGTAGAGATTGGTATATGTCTGATTACAGGTGTTCAGGGTAATGGTGATGGGTGAATAAAAGCCATTGAAATGTACAATCAACTAACTGTAATTGTATTAAATGGTGGGGGGAGGGGTAGGGGTAGGGGTAGGGCTGTAGTTTAGATAGTTTCAGTGGCCTGCTCTTGTGTACACAAAGCCACGTTCCTCCTCCATCACCGATCCATCTGGTCCCCCTTCTTTCACTATTTTGTTCCCACTCTCCAGAAATTTTCTTAATTTCTACTAGTATGTGCTCACATTGTCTGATTCACTTTGAATGAATAGCCATTTTGGTCTTCTGCCTGCACTTCTCAGCAAACACAGCAAATAATGCAATTCTGAAGTTAAACTCAAAGCTGCTGGGACTATTCAGTAGGTCAGGCAGAGCTTTGATGAAAGATTTAGATGAAATTTGAAATATTGCATATAATTTTAATTTATTCCAAAACCACATACTTGTACAATGTTAAAATAAAGTCCATCAACTGTGTTTCTCTCTCCACACAGAGTTAAAAAGACAGAGTTTATAAAATCATTATGTTTCGGGATTATTCTCTTAATTTAGGAGGAATTAACTCCATTTGACCTTCTCTGAATTCTCTGAAAAAGTGAGGACTGCAGATGCTGGAGATCAGAGTCGAAAAGTGTGGTGCTGGAAAAGCAAAGCAGGTCAGGCAGCATCTGAAGGGCGGGAGAATCGACTTTTCGGGCATAAGCCCTTCCTCAGTGCTTATCCAATGCCACATTTTTCGACTTCACTGAATTCTGACCAACAACAGTTGCTCAAGATTAAATGGTACACGACATCTATCTTGAAAGCAACATAATGAGGTTACGGGAAATCTGACACAAACTCACTTCTGAAGAAGAATCATATCAGATCAAACCATGCATTCTGTTCTTCTCTCTGCCAGAACCATTGAGCGTCTCCAGCAATTTCTGTTTTTGTTTAAGAATGCTAGACCTTTAAGAACCATTGCAGCTAAGGTCGTAGTGGAAAAAACCTTAACTCAGTTTTCCTCTTGTTTTGGTCTATTGATTGACAGACAATCATATCAAGGTTCTAAGTTTACGTCAAATGGTATCCAGGGCATTATCTGCAGTTTGCAATGCAAAACCACTGATTCCAGCTGCAAACCATCTGCTGACACATGGAGATTTGGAGAGATACCATCAGATTCTGAAAACCATGATTAAGACATACTGTCATGAACACCCACAGGATTGAAATAAAGGATTAGATTTCTCACTATTTGCTACCGGAGATTCCCCAGATGAATCCACTGGGTTTATTCCATTCAAATTGATCAATGACCATGAGATAAGAGGCCCATTACAATTGATTCAGGAAAAGTTATAAAGACAAAAAAGACAAGTTGCCAATGTTGGATTAAGTGTTCATGCTTTTCAAAAGACTAGCAGGAACTTGGAGGAGCATTTAAATAGTTCACAGGAAAAAGAATGAAGGAATGGACTGATAAGCATACTAAAACTAGAGTGTTTCAAGACTTGGCACTGTTCATGTTGCATTTGAAAGGTGACTCTTTCGAAACTCAATGGTCTGTACAAAATAATCAGGAAGGCGAGTAAACCAATGTACCTGACAGAGAATCTTAATCTGAGGATGACAAATCAATTATGTCAGTGATATCATCACAGGGAAGAAGGAATAAATGTGTCTAGTAGTCAGATCAGCTGACAAGACAGAGAGTTTCAGAGTGAGGTAGAAGGAGAGACAGACTGTTCCAGAAGTGAACTGTTTTTACAACTTGTCTGGTCAGCATAGAAATATGTTGAAATGAGCCTGAAGAAGGGCTCATGCCCGAAACATCGATTCTCCTGCTCCTTGGATGCTGCCTGACCTGCTGCGCTTTTCCAGCAACACATTTTCTGCTCTGATCTCCAGCATCTGCAGTCCTCACTTTCTCCTGGTCAACATAGAAATACTGGTGAGGTCATGTTGTGGCTGTACAGAACATTGATTAGGCCATTTTTGGACTAATGTGTTCAGTTGTGGTCTCCCTGCTATAGGAAGGATATTATAAGGCTTCAAATGGTTCAAAAAAGATTTCCAAGGATGTTGCCAGGGTTGGAGGGTTTGAGCTATAGGGCGAGGCTGAATAGGCTGGAGCTGTTTTCCTTGGAGCATCAGAGGCTAAGGGTGACCTTACAGCAGTTTATAAATGAGAGGCATGGGTAGGGTGAATTGCCAAGGTCTTTTCCTTGGGGTGGGGGAGCCCAAAACTAGAGGGCATAGGTTTAAGGTGGGAAGAGAAAGATTAAAAAGGGACCTAAGGGGCAACTTTTTTATGCAGAGAGTGGTGCATGTATGGAGTGAGCTACCAGAGGAAGTGGTGGAGGCTGATACAAGTAAAAGGCATCTGGATGGGTATATGAATCAGAAGGGTTTAGAGGAATATGGGCCAAATGCTGGCTATTGGGACTAGATTCATTTAGGATACCTGGTCGGCATGGATGAATTGGACTGAAGGGTTTGTTTCTGTGCTGTACATCTCTATAATTCTATGGCTATATACAAACACACTGTTCTCATATTTACAGCATCTAGTAAAACAACTTAGACCATAGGACATAGGAGCAGAAAGTAAGCCATTCAGCCCATTGAGTCTGCTCTGCCATTCAATCATGGCTAACAAGTTTCTCAACCCCATTCTCCTGCTTTCTCCCTGTAATCCCATTGACAATCAAGAACCTATCTTAAGACATATAAAGAAATCTGTTGGAGATTTCAAGTTACGTGCTTTCAACAAAGCTTTTTATCTCAGGGCTGTGACTTGAAAGAAATTCTAGGATTTATATATTAATCAATTGAAACCTTATCCCCATTCTAAGTGATTCAAGATTTAACAGCCATCTAGGTTTGTCTAATGTATTGTATCAGTTGTATGACACTTTGATCTCATACTTTTAAATTCTGTGTCCTATGATCGTACCCCTTTAGCTACCTGAAGGAGCAGTGTGGCGAAAGCTTTCCTTCCATATAAACATGTTGGATCATAACTTGGTGTTGTGTAATTTTTAACTTTGTCAAGAAAATAAGTTACTGAACCTCATTGTGACTTGCATTTATATTTGTTCAAGCATTAGGGGATAATGTTTGAAGCTTAGCAGCTCTGTGCGTGGGTGTGTGTGCACAGCAAGGTTTGCCCAGAAACAGATTGCTGATTATTTTTTCAATGAGAACAGAATAGGTTGTGGAGGTCAGGAGTCATCAGCATGAGAACACTTCACTGATTACCCCCTGGGGAGATAGGGAGAGTGTACATGAACAATACTGTACAGATTGCAAGAAACAATTTCCTCCTTTTGCAGTGGAGTAATCAAAACGCGAAAGAGAGCAAGCTATTCTCGCGGTTCATTTGCTTTAAAATGTTCTCTCTAACCAATTGAACAATTAATGTGTAAACCTTTACCCTGTGACTTCAGAAAAAAATTGAATTGGTCTTGGATTTGAGGATCAGCGATCAGAATTATTTCAAAGATACAAAAAGGGCATCTTTGTGAATCCTGTGGACTGATGCATTTAGAAGATCGTTTCCCCAACATTTTCTCCTCCACCTGTCATGACCATGTCTGTTTCTTTCTGTCTGTTTGCATATGTGCAGAGGTTTACAAAGGAGTTTTAGCTGGTAGAAGTATTTTGATAATTTGTTTTGTTTGTCTGCTATTAGAATTGTTTTATTAGTAATAAATAGTGGTTCACGTTTAAGTTATTTTCTTATTCATTTACATAAATATACATAAATGATTTGGAAGAAGATGGATGTACAGAGAGATCTGGGTGTTCAGGTCCATTGTTCCCTGAAAGTGGCAACGCAGGTCAGTAGAGAGGTTAAGAAGGCATACGGCATGCTTTCCTTCATCAGATGGGGTGTTGAGTACAAGAGGGAGGAAGAGAGCTTCTTCAAGGAAGGCATCCTTGCAAGAGGATTCGCAGTAGGTTAAAATCTTCGAGTAAAAAGTGAGGCGCAGTAGGGCTTATGCCCGAAACGTCGAATTTCCTATTCCTTGGATGATGCCTGACCTGCTGTGCTTTAACCAGCAACACATTTTCAACTGTGATCTCCAGCATCTGCAGACCTCACTTTTTACCTGTTGAGTACAAGAGTTGGCTTGTCATATTACAGTTGTATAAGACTTTGGTTTGGCCACATTTGGAATACTGCTACTTGCTACATTACCAAAAGGATATGGATGCTTTAGAGAGGGTGCAGAGGAGGTTCACCAGGATGTTGCTGGTATGGAGGATGCTAGCAATGAGGAGAGATTGAGTAGATTAGGATTATTTTCATTGGAAAGGAGGAGGTTGAGTGGGGATCTGATTGAAACCTACAAAATCATGAGAGGTGTAGGCAGGGTGGATAGCAAGAAATTTTTCCCAGAGTAGATGACTCAATTATGAGGGGTCATGAGTTCAAAGTGAGAGGGGAAGAGTTTACGGGAGATATATGGGGAACGTTCTTCCAGCAGAGGGTGGTGGGTGCCTGGAATGCATTGCCAGTAGAAGTGGTAGGGGCGGGAAAGATAACACCATTTAAGATGTATCTAGGCAGACACATGAATGGGCAGGGAGCAACGGGATACAGATCCTTAGAAAATAGGCGGCAGGTTCAGATAGAGGACCTGGATCAACGCAGGCTTGGAGGGCCGAAGGGGCTGTTCCTGTGCTGTCATTTTCTTTGTTCTTTATTTGTTGGCTATGCCAGCATTTATTGTCCCTCCCTAGCTGCCCTTGAGAAGGTGGTGCTGAGCTGCCTTAAACCGCTGCAGTCCACCTGCTGTGGGTTGACCCACAATGCCATTAGAGAGGGAATTCCAGGATTTTGACTCAGTGACAGTGAAGGAATAGTGATGTATTTCCAAGTTAGAATGATGAGTGGCTGGGAGATTAACTTGAAGGTAGTGGTGTCCCCATATACTACTGTCTTTTTCCTTCCAGATGGAGATGGTGGTGGGTTTGGAAGGTGCTGTCCGAGGATCTTTGGTTATTTTCTGCAGTGCGTCTTGTACACACTGCTGCTACAGATCATCAGTGATGGAGGGAGTGGATGTATGTGGATGTGGATGGGGTGCCAATCAAGCGGACTGCTTTATCCTGGAAGGTGTCAAGTTTCTTCAGTAGTTTTGGAGTTACACCCATCCAGGCAAGTAGGGAAAACTCCATCATGCCCCTGACTTGTAGATGGTGGACAGGCTTTGGGGAGTCAGGAAGTGAGTTACTTGCTGCTGAAATCCTTGCCTCTGATTTGCTCTTGTAGCCACTGTGTTTATGTGGTGAGTCCAGTTCCGTTGCTTGTCAATGGTAACCTTCCCAGAATGTTGATGGTGGGGGTATTCAGTGATGGTTAGGTGAAAGTGAGTACTGCAGATGCTGGAGATTGAAGTCAAGATTAGAATGGTGCGAGTCAAGCACAGCAGGTCAGGCATCATCTGAGGAGCAGGAAAATCAACATTTTGGGCAAAAGCCCTTCATCAGGAATGGTGAAGGACTTTTGCATAAAACATAGAATTTCCTGCTCCTCGGATGCTACCTGACCTGCTGCGCTTTTCCAGCACCACTCGAATCTTGACTCAGTAGTGGTTACACATTTGAATGTCAAGGTGCAGGGATTGGACAAATTATCATCCATGGTGAAAGTGAGGACTGCAGATGCTGGAGAAGGGTTCCTGCTCCTCAGATGCTGCCTGACTTGCTATGCATTTCCAGCACTACTCTAATCTTGACGGAAATTTTCATCAATGCCTCCCTTCAGGAAGATGTATTGGAAATATTTTTTTTGTTTATTCATTTTGTGGGATGTGGACATCACTGACTAATCACCATTTATTGCCCATCCTTATTTGCCCTTGAGAAGGTGTTGGTAAGCGGTCTTCATGAACCGGTACAGTCCACCTGCTGTGGGCTGATTCACAATGTCATGAGGGAAGGAATTCCAGGATTTTGACCCAGTGACAGTTGTGAATGGTGATGCAATTCCAAGTCAGGATGGTGAGTGTTTGGAGGGGAACTTGAAGGTGGTGGTCTTCCTATGTACCTGCTGTCCTTGTCTTTCCAGATGGAAGTGTTCATGGATTTGGAAGGTGTTGTCTGAGGATCTTTAGTGAATGTCTGCAGTGCATGTTGTAGGTAGTACTGGGGATATATAGGTATTGCAAAGTGTACATCCAGGGGTCAATTATTGGTATAATGGTCAGAAGTCTTAAAAGAGATTGAAGATCGCACATCACGTTGGAAAATCTGTGATTACACAGGAACGTCTGATTTGAAGACCACTCTTTTCATCATTTGCCGACAACAATTCTTGCCAGAAAATAAAATCGAGAACATGAATGAACCTGAGCTCATCAATGAGTCTTTAACTGAAGATAACAAGGCTTCACAAGAGTCTGCTGAACAAACAGACATCAGTGCCAGTGAGAGATAATGCTGGCTAAGCAACAAACATTCAGCAACACGACTGAGAGTCTGAAAAGATTTATTTCGCCAGTCAAACCACCACAAAGGGAAACTGAGGATTCTCATTTGGATCAACATTCTGAGGGAGATAAGCTGGGAGTGAGACCTGTTTCCTCAGATCCATGACATGGTCAAGAGGAAGAAACTGCCTGGCTCAGGATACAGCAAAAAGAACACTACCTCTTTCAACTAGAAACAATAAATTGCCTGATCCAATGAATAAAATAGGAGCAAATTACTGCAGATGCTGGAATGTCTACTGAAAACAATAAATGCTGGAGATCACAGCGAGTCCGGCAGCATCCATGGAGGGGACTCTTCATCATAGTTGACATGAAGTGACCTCAGCACTGATGAAAAGTCATCTAAATTCAAAACATTAGCTTGCTTTCTCTCCATGGATGCTGCCTGACAGACTGTGATATCCAGCATTTGTTGTTTCGAATGAATAAAATACTTGTTTACCAGAGCAACTATATTCCATAACAAACATTCACAGAATTAGGGGTCCACCAGAGAATATTACAAGGGAACCTCAATTATCCGAACGAGATGGGCGTGCACTATTTTGTTCGGATAATCGACTATTCAGTTAATTGATTAAATGCCTTTCCTCTGGGGCTCAGAGTTTTTAAAGTCTGCTCCTCGTTCAGGAGAGTGAAACAGCACACAGTGCACGAGCCCTCGCCCCCAGCCCCATGCAACACCGCCCCTGTCCCAGTCCAACACCGACCCCACCCCCAAACCCATTGACACCACCCCCCGCCCCCATGCAACACTCAATGCCCCCAACCCCATCCAACACCACCCCCAACCCCGTCAAACACCCCCCGCCCGCTGCCCCGTCCAACACTCCTCCCCGCCCCAACCCTGTCCAACACTGTCCCTGCCTCCAACTCCGTCCCTGCCTCCAACCCCGTTCAACACTGCCCCCGCTTCCAACGCTATCCAACACTGCCCCCGCTTCCAACGCTATCCAACACTGCCCCCGCTTCCAATCCTGTCCGACACTGTCCCTGCCTCCAACTCCGTCCCTGCCTCCAACCCCATCCAACACTGCCCCCGCCTCCAACCCCATCCCAGCCTCCAACCCCGTCCAACACTGCCCCTGCCTCCAACCCCGTCCCAGCCTCCAACTCATCCAACACCGCCCCCCCACTTCCAACCCCGTCCAACACTGCTCCCGCTTCCAACCACGTTTGCATCAGGACCTCGAGATCTCCTTCGGATAAT
This sequence comes from Hemiscyllium ocellatum, assembly GCF_020745735.1. Lineage (NCBI taxonomy): Eukaryota > Metazoa > Chordata > Chondrichthyes > Orectolobiformes > Hemiscylliidae > Hemiscyllium > Hemiscyllium ocellatum. The sequence goes on along the minus strand of NC_083412.1, from coordinate 92,295,045 downwards.
CTGATTTTCGGATAATTGGTATTCGGATAATCGAGGTTCCTCTGTCCACAGTGACTACCAAAACTAGCTGAGGTGTTCCTCTACCATGGGAATTCAGGAGGTTAAAGGTCTTCCAGGGATAGTAATGGACCAACAACAGAACTTGTTTTGAACAGCTTTTGTTGGAGAATTGATCCACGGAGCAGAACCAAAGTTAATAATCTGGGAGCATGAGATCCATTTTTGACATGTATCTGAACAGTTTGCATTCTGAGAGAAAACATTTGGGTGGAATGCATTTGTGAAGTCAGAAACTGGGGTGAGATGGGATAGAGGGAAATGCAGTGTAGTTAAATACATATTTGTGTGATGGGTTAACTGTGGAGAAAATGGCTTGGGAGGAGATGTTATATGAAGTAATTGACATGGTTTCTTGGGTCAAACACCACAGCCAATAATATATGGTCTGAGTGCTAAAGGAGTATAGCATTCTCTCGGCACCGAACTGGCATCCACAACCTGAGGCTTCAATTCCAACTATCTGGCTCAGATCTACGAGTAGCACCAACGAACTATCATGCTGAGGCTTTCTGGAATGAATGCTCCTCAGTCAAGGAAACGTTGGAAACTCAAAGCAAATCCCCGCTCAGATCCTTGAGCTTGCATGTGACAGTATATTTTATTCGTGGACTCCTTCAGCTCTGATACTTGTCAATCAGTGACTATGTTGTGGAAAAGTCTCCATCAGATTCTCAGGATTGGCTGGTCCATCACTGGAACAGTGATCAATGTCAGTAACACTATCATATTTGTATCTGTTGGGTAAAGCAGCAGTTCTTCCATCTGTCTTGTGATCTGCTATAAATTGAAGGCAGCAGGAAAAACTGAGAAGTATTAGAAAAGCAGATGGGGAGTCCTTAGTTTTCTCAAAAGTGGCACAGGATATGGAGAATATTATGACAAGAATATGGCAAGAATATTATACTGAACCATTGTAAATTATTGCTGAGGTCTCATTTTAAACTATTATGTCCAATTATGGACACCACATTTTAGTAAGGATTGTTTCATTTCAGATTCGCAGAGTTTGGTGCTGGAAATGCACAGCCAGTCAGGCACCATCCATGGAGCAGGAGAATCGATGTTTCGAGCATAAGCCCTTCATCTTATGCTTGAAATGTCAATTCTCCTGCTCCTCGGATGCTGCCTGACCTGATTGTGCTTTTCCAATGCCACACTCTTTGACTCTGATCTCCAGCATCTGCAATCCTCACTTTCTCCCCATTGTTTTGTTTCAGTCTGTTACAGAATACCATTGGCTATGTACTGACGAAAGGATAGAAATCTACCTGTTGAACTGTTGGAGATCATGTGGCTTGGGTGCACCCAAAGTACTGGGAGGAAGGGACTTTCAGGATTTTGAACCAGTATCAGTAAAGTTACAAGGAGAACAAGATCTTGGAGAAGGTGAAGAGTTGACTTGGAAAGGTATGAGGAATTAATGACTTACAATAAAAACAAAACAATGCAGGTGCTGAAATCAAAACAGACAATGTTGAAAATGTTCAGCATTGCTAGTAGCATATGGGGAGGGGAGAGAGATACAGAGCCAAATAGTTAAGGGAGTTTTGAGAAGATTTGTAGCTCAGGTTGAGGTTCTGGATGTAGGTTTGCTCGCTGAGCTGGAAGATTCGTTTTCAGACATTTTGTCATCATATTAAGTAACATTTTCAGTGAGCCTCCGAATGAAACACTGGTGGTACAGCCCACTTTCTATTTAATACATTTTCTAAATAGAAAGCAGACTACACCACCAGTGCTTCATTTGGAGGCTCACTGAAGATGTTTCCCAGAATGGTGACATAACATCTGAAAATGAACCTTCCAGCTCAGCGAGCAAACCTACACCAAATTGTGAACTGAAGAAGAGTCATATTCAACTCGAAATGTGCGTTCTATCTCTCTTTCTTCTATGCAGACAGACCTGTTGAGCAACTTTGCTGTTGTCAGTTCATATTCCAGTAACTAGGGAGGTGTTGGGGGTCAGAGGGTTAGATCAGGGGTTAACGTGAAATTCAGTGCAGGTGGAATGGTTGTGCCAGAGAAGCAGTTTCCAGTGGCAGGAGACTCTGGAAGCAGAGTACACAAGTTCAAGGTAATTGTAGAAGTCAGAGAGCAAATGGTGAGAAATTTAAGCAGTGACTTATTGTTAATCGGAAAATGTTGCTTGAAAGGCTGGTGAAAGCAGATTCAACAGGAACTTACAGCTTGATAGATTATTGAAAAGGATTTTTTTGTTGCCTGGGCTTTTGTAAATGTAAAAGTGAGTTGAAGTAATAAAAGCAGAAATTGCTGGAGAAAGTCAGCTGGTCTGGCAGCATCTGGAGAGAGAAGTGTTTCGAGACCAGGGACTCTTCATTAGAACTGTGAAAGCTGGGGGACACGGGGAGGTCGGGCCAAGGGTCTGTTTCCAGACTGCACACCTCCATGATTGTTTGACTCTATAACTGACAGCAGCTAGGATAATGTATTCTTTTAAAGATGAAGATAGTGTTGACAGAAGGAGAAGTGAGTGGATAGGTGGAGGCAAAGCCGAGAGAGAGAGAGAGAGAGAGAGAGAGAGAGAGAGAGAGAGAGAGAGAGAGAGAGAGAGAGAAAGAAAGAAAGAAAGAAAGAAAGAGAGAGAGAGAGAGAGAGAGAGGGGTATATGAAGGCTAGACAGACAAGGGGATTGTTGATAGCAAGCCAGAGCAGAAAAGAAGCTGAGTAAGTGACAATGAGAGTGAATGTAGGACAGAATGGGAAAGCTGTGCTGAAAACAATCCATGACATGACAGGACCAGAGTGTGGGATAGGTCAAAAAACATGGGTCAATAAGACTTTAAGGTTATTGAATTCAATGTTGAGTCTCTGTTATGGGCTAGACCAAATCCCCTTGAAGTTAATTAAGATGATAGCTTTTAAACAAGAAAAACGTTAGGGTCTAGACTAAGTGTAAGGTGTTTCATTCCAGATGCAATTTAATCGGTCAAACTATTCGACGTGAAACAAAAATCATTTTACTTTTACACTATAGTTAAAATACAGACAGAATAAACAAAAAAGAAATTGGCTTAACTGCAACTCTATTGAAATATCTAGCAAAGCAATAGATTATTAATTAACTGTCCCAATACAGGAACATCTCATAAACACACCCTTGGCAAAGGCAAATTCAGGAAAATAGACTGTCTCACATGAAATTCTAGCAGTGGGAAGCGAATCCCAGGTTTTAGCTGTGATAGAGAGGGGAATAATAGCTTGTACATCAACTTCAAGACCCCAGCAACTGCAGAAAGTTAAAACTAAAAATGCTGATTGAGTGGGAGCACGTCCTTACCCATTCAGCCTCCTTCTGTTGTTCCAACTTAGAAAAAAACTCAAGGCCTCACAAGCTGTTTACTTTGATGGCTTTGGGCAGATTGCTTGGCATCTCTGTCTCAATATTGCTTCACAAAACTAAACCGGACAAAATACACTTCTTAAAGCCATAGGATCATCACATGTCCAAGGCTGCAGAGTCCCCCAAGTGAAAGCTGAGGTGCTCAATGCAGGTCTCATCTAGTGTGACAGGACTCAAATAGTTTAAATACGTAACTGTATGCTACTGCAATACCAAGCATTAAAAAACAAACCAGCCTCTTGCTAGGAAGGCTTCATGTTTCACAACTGGCCTGCAAAGGGAAAGAACAACAATACCACTTGAATGGAAATGTGGTCAGAGATAGACAGCCTTATTATTTCAAAAAGTCAGGAATCCTCAGAGCAAATAGTCTGTAAGTTAAAAGAGAATCTTACACATTCTGTGGAATATTAATCCCTTCGACAAGCCAGGATGGACAAGATCTTAAACTTAATTCAAATCCTTTAATCTTCTGAGGATAGTTCCAGATCAAAGCAGGCAGAGGTTATGTGTTACAAAATGTATTCATGCTCACTCTAATGCAACACATGGTGTGTGCATATTCTTCCTCCTTCCCCTGATTTCCTCAGCATAATGTACAGCTAGTGCCATCCTCAGATGAAAGGAGTTTTGTATAACTTATTTCTTTGAGCCCAATTCTTTGAATGCAATAAATGATAGAGCCTTTCAGGGCAAAAGACACATGGGACGGAATTTTCATTCAGGGCCCAGGAATTTGTCACCGGGATCATTTCGAGATCCCAGATCCTCCCCTTGTCAGTTTCAATGATAATTTATATGCAAAAAGCCAGAATTGGGTCAGAGATCAGTTTGGCACTCAGGCCATGGTGTGGCAATTTCTGGAGGTTTTGGAGATTAATTGCTGAGGGCAGATAGCAGCTAAGATTGGGCTTGCTGTCGTCTGATGCCATAGAGCAGGCAAGATAGCAGGGGGCAAGCATCATATTGGGCCAAAGAAGGGCTGAATGGTCACCAGTTGGATACCAAGTGGCTCTGCTGAAGCAATGGTGACTTTGTGCTACAGCATGTGCACTCAGTTTAAACTTCCCTTTTAGTTTTGGCAAAAGTTTTCAACAACTTCAGAATGGTTTCCCACTGCATTCCCATGAGATATGCATTAACTTGCCTTAGACTCTTCACTCTTCCACTCTTACTGTTCAGAACGTTGTTTTCCCCCCTTTCAGCCTGTTAACAAAGAGCCTCACTACAAGTTAATTGGAAGAGTGGCTTTCTAGTTCTCTGTGCTATCTGTTTTCAAAACGACAGCCTGTCATGGAAGCATTGGAGTACACATGCATCAACAGAAAACTCTTTTAGCAAAGTGTTCCCTCATTGCTCCTTGCACACATGACCAATTGAAAATCTCTGTCTTTGTGTTTTATATGAAGCCCTGAGGCATAAGCAAAATATAAACATAGCTAATTGTGTAAAATGCCTTCTTGTGGAATTGCAATGCACATGGTTAAAAGCTCAGGAACTCATACGCAAGGAGAGACAGATGTGCTAGAGGCATCAATCCTCCTTGTTCCTGAAGAATCACCAACAGGCCAACATATATAGCCAAACTTTGATTAAAATCTTCACAGACCAGCAGTGAACCCTTTATAACTGAACCACAGCATCCCAAAGTAATGGAGACCGAGCCACGCTGTAAATGTTTCGGATAGTTATTCGGATAGTTCTGTCCAGGGGCTCAGTTCTGACTCGGTGCCAATGCTTACCCACTACAGAGAATCCAGAAAGGGAATAAGACGAAGACGTTGAGGGCAAGAGAGATGGTGTTCATGGGCAAATTCAAATGCTCCTGGATAACTTCTGCTCTGTACTATTTGCTTGGTATCTTTTGCTCATGGTGTCGTTTAGGCTATGTCACCCCTATTGTTTAAAGTAATGGCATTGAAAGGGTTAACTCTGAAGACTGCTTTAAGCCCTGCCCAATCTGAGGATGTCATAGAGACTTTGTTGGGGATAGAGAGAGCATCCTAAAGTATCAAAGGAGACAGGCATATCAACCTAAATTTTCAAATTGCCTTACTGACATCTATTTCTTACTAATACCTAGCAGCCAATTGCCATTGAGCAATAAATGACATCTTGCTCACGACAAGAGCCTCTGCTTGTTCAAACAGTGATTAGCAGCAATCCACACCCACCACATATTGTCATTGTAGTTGGCATCACATGCTTATTCTACATTGTTCAATGGAGAAATGGCTTTCCATTTTGTTCCATGCTCAACCTTCCTGTGTTGACTCCCTTGTGAGGTGTCACCCCAAAGGTACTGATTCGTGACTAAACAGCTGGTTTGTAATGCTGAGTGATACCAACAGCAATAGTTCAATTCCTGCAAAGGCCGAGTTTACCATAAAAGACTCTCCTTTGCAAGTTTTCCCCTCACCTGAGGCATGGTGAACTTCACCTTAACTCACTATCAGTCATCTCTCTCTTATGAGAGAGCAGCATTACGATTTGGTCAGTGACTTTAATGATCATTGTCCTGGGCACATTGCTCCATTCACTAACAGAGCAGTTCATGACACAGTGATAATAGGGTTAGTAATTAAAAGGTAAGTGCAATGGATACTTGTTTACAAATTGATTGGTCCAATTTAAATGCAATTACTGAAGACAGCCTCAGTAATGGTGATTGGGAGAACAATCAAGGAATGTTATAAAAAGCCATCTGGATCACTTATGTCCCTCTAGCAAGATGAATTGACCAATTGTTGTCCCTGGCATTGAGGTATCAACAATGCTGATGTCAAATTTCTTTCAATGCCAATTCACACAATTTTTTTTTCCTTTTTGGAATTATAATGGGGAGGTGGTGGACTGATGATGGATAGGGCTGATGAGTAACCTGTTGAACCACATGACTGACTCAAAAGTTATTGGAATAAGCAGGAAAATGGATTATACCACAGTCAGATCAGTAACAATTTGATTGAATGGCTGAGCAGTTTCAATGGCAGAGTGACCTATACATGCTCCCTGAAGCACATATTTGCAAGTTCATTTCATTTTAACCTCTCCGACACTGACCTCCTCTGAGATCTCCATCATCATAGATGTCAGTCCTCAGCCAATTTTATTCACTCACATCACACAATGAAACATTTGGAGGCGGTGGATATGACAAAGGGCTATGGGTCCTGACAATGTTGCAACATTAAACCTGAAGACCTGCATTCAAGAACTTGACACTCCCTGAGCCAAACTGTTTCAATACAGTTACAAAACTACATCTACCTGACAAATTGCCGAATGATGCCCTGTACACAAATCTAACCTGGTGAACTATCACCCATCAGTCTACTCTCGATAACAGTAAAGTGATGGAAAGTGGCATCAACAGTGCTATCAAGCAGCACCTGCTCAGCAACGCCCAGTTTGATTTCTGCCAGGGCAACTCAGCTCCTGACCTCATGACAACCTTGGTTCAAACATGGACAAAAGAGCTGAATTCCAGAGGTGAGGCAAGAGTGACAGCCCTTGACATCAAGGCTGCATTTGACTGAGTGTGGCATCAAGGAGCCCTAGCGAAACTGGAATCAATGTGTATCAGGGTCAAACTCTGCTGGTTAGAGTCACATCTGGCACATCGGAAGATGATTGTAGCTTTTGGAAGTCAATTACTTCAGCTCCATGGCATTTTTGCAGGAGTTCCCCAAGGTAGAGTCCTACATCCAATCGTCTTCAGATGTTTCATCAATTATCTTCCATCCCTTATAAGGTCAAAGGAGGATATTCACCAATGATTGCACAATGTTCAGTACCATTCGTGATTCCTCAGATATTGAAATGTAGCCAGACCTGGAAAATGTCCAGACTTGGGTTAACAAGTGGCAGCAGCATTTGTTGAGAGTGTGGTACTGGAAAAGCACAGCAGGTCAGGCAACATCTCAACTCTGATCTCCAGCATCTGTCATTCTCATTTTTTCCACAGCGACATTTGTGCCATACTAGTGTCAAGCAATGGCCATCTCCAATAAAAGACATCAGGTTTGATATTCAATTGTATTACCATCACTGAATCTGCTTTGTCAACATCCTGGGGATTACCATTGACCAGGACTGAACTGGACTCACCACATTCACACAGTGGCTACAAGAGTAGGTAGTAATTAGGAATACTGCAAGGAGTAACTCACCTCTGACTCCCCAAAGCCTGTCCACTATCAACAAGGCACAAGTCAGGAATGTGATGAAATACTCCCCACTTGCCTGGATGAGTGCAGACCCAACAGGAAGCTTGACACCATCCAGGACAAAGCAGCCCACTTGATTGGCACGACATCTACAAACATCTATTCCCTCCACCACCGAGACTCAGTAGCAGCATTGTGTACTGTTTGCTAGATGCACTGCAGTAATTCACCAAAGATCCTTAGACGGCACCTTCCAAACCCATGACCACTTCCATCTAGAAGGACAAGGGCAGCTGATTCATGGGACCACCACAACCTTCAAGTTCCCCTGCAAGCCACTCACTACTCTGACTTGGAAATACATTGCTGTTCCTTCACTGTCGCTGGGTCAAATTCTTGGACCTTCCTCTCTAAGGGTATTGTAGGCCAATCTGTACCAAACGGACTGCAGTGATTCAAGGAGGCAGCCCAGCACCACCTTCCCAAGGGCAGCCAGGGACAGGCAATGAATTCTGGTCAGCCAGTGACACCTGCATCCCATAAGTGAGTAAAAACATGTCCTCCTGCATGACTTAACATGAACGAAGAATATCCACACTACCACTGGGCTGTAAGATATCATAAGACCATAAGAGATAGGAGCAGAAATTAGGCCATTCAGCCCATCGAGTCTTTTCCACTATTCAATCTTGGCTGATACCACCCCCCACCTTTTCCTCCGCTACATCGATGACTGTATCGGCGCTGCCTCGTGCTCCCACGAGGAGGTTGAACAGTTCATCAACTTTACTAACACCTTCCATCCCGACCTGAAATTCACCTGGACTGTCTCAGACTCCTCCCTCCCCTTCCTAGACCTTTCCATTTCTATCTCGGGCGACCGACTCAACACAGACATCTATTATAAACCGACTGACTCCCACAGCTACCTGGACTACACCTCCTCCCACCCTGCCCCCTGTAAAAACGCCATCCCATATTCCCAATTCCTTCGTCTCCGCCGCATCTGCTCCCAGGAGGACCAATTCCAACACCGCACAACCCAGATGGCCTCCTTCTTCAAGGACCGCAGATTCCCCCCAGACGTGATCGACGATGCCCTCCACCGCATCTCCTCCACTTCCCGCTCCTCCGCCCTTGAGCCCCGCTCCTCCAACCGCCACCAAGACAGAACCCCACTGGTTCTCACCTACCACCCCACCAACCTGCGCATACAACGTATTATCCGCCGCCATTTCCGCCACCTCCAAACAGACCCCACCACCAAGGATATATTTCCCTCCCCTCCCCTATCAGCGTTCCGCAAGGACCACTCCCTTCGTGACTCCCTTGTCAGATCCACACCCCCCACCAACCCAACCTCCACCCCCGGCACCTTCCCCTGCAACCGCAGGAAATGTAAAACTTGCGCCCACACCTCCACACTCACTTCCCTCCAAGGCCCCAAGGGATCCTTCCATATCCGCCACAAGTTCACCTGTACCTCCACACACATCATCTATTGCATCCGCTGCACCCGATGTGGCCTCCTCTATATTGGTGAGACAGGCCGCTTACTTGCGGAACGCTTCAGAGAACACCTCTGGGCCGCCCGAACCAACCAACCCAATCACCCCGTGGCTCAACACTTTAACTCCCCCTCCCACTCCACCGAGGACATGCAGGTCCTTGGACTCCTCCACCGGCAGAACACAACTACACGACGGCTGGAGGAGGAGCGCCTCATCTTCCGCCTGGGAACCCTCCAACCACAAGGTATGAATTCAGATTTCTCCAGCTTCCTCATTTCCCCTCCCCCCACCTTGTCTCAGTCGGTTCCCTCAACTCAGCACCGCCCTCCTAACCTGCAATCCTCTTCCTGACCTCTCCGCCCCCACCCCACTCCGGCCTATCACCCTCACCTTGACCTCCTTCCACCTATCCCACCTCCATCGCCCCTCCCCCTAGTCCCTCCTCCCTACCTTTTATCTCAGCCGGCTTGGCTCTCTCTCTCTTATTCCTGATGAAGGGCTTATGCTCGAAACGTCGAATTCTCTATTCCTGAGATGCTGCCTAACCTGCTGTGCTTTGACCAGCAACACATTTGCAGCTGATAAGTTTCTTAGCCCCATTCTCCCACTTTCTCCCCATAACCCTTGATCTCCTTGATACACAAGAACCTATTTTTCTCAGTTTTAAATATACTCAATGACCTGGCATCCACAGCCTTCTGTGGCAGTGAATTCTGTAGATTGACCACTCTCTGGCTGAAGAAGTTTCTCCTCATCTCTTTTCTAAAAGGTCTTCCCTTTACTCTAAGGCTGTGCCCTTGAGTCCTAGTCTCTCCTACCAATGGAAACATCTTCCTGACATCTACTCTGTCCAGGCCATTCAGTATTCTGTATGCTGAAATTACATCCCCCCTCATCCTTCTAAATTCTATTGAGTATAGTTAGAGTCCTCAAACATTCCTCATATGTTAAGTTTTTAATTCCTTGGACCATTCTTGTGTACCTCCTCTGAACAAGCTCCAAAGCCAGTACATCCTTCCTGAGACACGGAGCCTAAAATGCCCTTTCATCTTTATTTGAATTGAATGCCAGGACAAGGTTGGTGCATCAAATAGCCTCCTCCTGTTGCTACATTCCCTGGACATAGATGTAACTATTTGGACCAGCATTTATTGTCCATCTCTAAGTACCCCTTGAGAAGATGGTGGTGAGCTGGCTTCTTGAATTGCCACAGTTTATGTGTTGTTGGCAGATACACAATGGCCTTAGAGAGGGAATTTCAGAACTGCACATAGATTGGAGAGGGAACAGAGGGGAGAGATTGATGGATCTGCCTGTAAGGGTCCTTTCTTTGAGACTATTGAACTTTGTGGATTGTGACAAAGGCAGCACTTGGGCCTGAGTCCAGATCCACTTTCATTTGGAGGTCAGTGTGTTTGGGAGGGAGCTCAAGGTGATGATGTCACAGTAGAGATGCTTAATAATTGCAATTAAGAGCAGATAAGACAAACAGCCCCTGGTATTTAATCTGCCCCGCTCCTGACCTGGTACAACATTTCTCACCTTTCCAAGTCGAAATAAACATAAATAAAAATAATGACCTATTGTGCGACAGAATGAAGACAGCAGCTTTGTCCCTTTATCTCCCTTGAAACTGCAGGTCATGGATACTCGCATTATCCTGCATGAGTCCCATCATTACAATGTGATTCTGACAGCTACCATGGCGCAGCTTATGATACCATTAATGGAGATGACTTGACTGCACATATCAAACTGTATCTCTTTTGCTCTGTTACTGAGTCACCCACTGAGCATGTTAAATACTGCTCCAAGGCTTACACTGTGTCATCATTTGTACTGAGTGGAGCAGCACAAAGACCTCAGCTCCCTCCCTCTGCCCTGGCATGCTGTGCTGGCCACATGCCATTAATTGAGAGCTATTTACAGGCACCAAAATATAATAAGAGAAATAACACTTGCATCGAAATTACTGCTGGTTGGCTTGACAATGCAAAGAAATGAAAGAAAGTCATGCATTTATCTAACTTTCTTCATCACATCAGGATATCCTAAAGTTCTTTAGAACCGATGAAATGAGTGAAATAAGGTGTTGTACTTTCGGGAACACAGAAGCTAATTTGAGCTCTGCAAAATCCAGTGTGATAAAGACTGTATACTGTCTATTAGTTGTTGAGGGATAAATATTACCCTGGGATAACTTCACTACTCTTCTTCAAAACAGTTGCCCCTTTTACATCCATCGGAGAGGACATAGATAGGAACAAATGCAGAAAGTTCTGGAGAAGCTCAGCAGGACTGGCAACATTTGAGGAGAAAGAGCAACAGAACTAATGTTTTGAATCCAAGACCGGTAGGGATTTGTTTGAAAGTGGAATCGCAGGTAGATAGCATAGTGAAGAAGACGTTTGCTATGCTTGTCTTTATTGGAGAGTGCATTGAGTATGGGAGTTGGGGGAAAGTGAGGACTGCAGATGCTAGAGGAGCAGGAGAATTGATGTTTTGGGCACAAGCCCTTCATCAGGAAACTTTCCTGATAAAGGGCTTATACCTGAAACATCAATTCTCCTGTACCTCAATGCTGCCTGACCTGCTGTGCTTTTCCAGCAGTACACTTTCGACTATAAGAGTTGGGAGCTCATGCTGTGGCTGTATAAAATATTGCTTGGGTCACTTGTGGAATACTGTGTTCAATTCTGGTGTCCCTGCTACAGGAATGAAATGGCTCAGAAAAGATTTACAAAGATGTTGTCAGAGTTGGAGCTACAGGGAGAGGCTGAATAAGCTGGGGTATTCTACATGGAGCGTCGGAGGCTGAGGGATACCTTATAGAGGTTTATAAAATCAAGACGGGCATGAATAGTGTGAATAGCCATGTTCTTTTTCACAGGTCAAACTAGAAGACATAGGTTTAGGGTGAGAGGGGAAAGATTTATAAGGGACCTAAAAGGCAACTTTTTCACACAGAGGGTATCATGTGTATGGAATGAGCTGCTGGAGTAAGTGGAAGAGGCTGGTACAATTACAATATTAAAAAAGATGAGTATATGAATAGGAAGGGTTTCATGGAATCCCTACAGTGTGGAAACAGGCCTTTTGACCCAACAAGTCCAGACTGACCCTCTGAAGAGTAACCCGCCCAGACCCATTCCCCTATATTTACATTAGGTAAAATGTACCTAACAAATGCACCTAACCTGCACATCCCTAAATACTATGAGCAATGGGGTGTAGGTTTGCGTGCTGAGCTGTGGGTTTGATATCCAGATGTTTCATTACCTGGCTAGGTAACATCATCTGTGGTGACCACCAAGTGAAGCGAAGCTGTTGTCTCCTGCTTTCTATTTATATCTTTCTCCTGGATGAGGTTCCTGGGGTTTGTGGTGATGTCATTTCCTGTTCATTTCCTGAGGGGTTGATAGATGGTATCTAGATCTATGTGTTTGTTTGTGGTGTTGTGGTTGGAGTTCCAGGCCTCTAGGAATTCTCTGGCATGTTTTTGCTTAGCCTGTCCTAGGATAAATGTGTTGTCCCAGTCGAAATGGTGTTTTTTTTCATCCGTGTGTAGGGTTACAAGGGAGAGAGGGTCGTGCCTTTTTGTGGCTAGCTGCTGTTCGTGTATCCTGGTGACCAACTTTCTTCCTGTTTGTCCTATGTAGTGTTTGTGGCAGTCCTTGCATGGAATTTTGTAGATGACGTTGGTTTTGTCCATGGGTTGTACTGGGTCAAGCTTAAAAAGTATTTTGGAGGACGATATGGAGAGAAAGGATTTAAAGGGATATGGGTCAAATGCTGACAAAAAGAATTAGATTAATTTAGGATATCTGATCAGCATGGACAAGTTGGACCAAAGGGCCTGTTTCCGTGCTATTTCTGTATGGCTCTATGGCTCTATGAATATAGCCTGGTGTTGTGTAGGGTCTGACTCTGTCTCTCTCCCTCCATTGGCACTGTCAAATCTGTTGAGAATTTCAAGCAAATTTTGTTTTTAATTCACACTTTTAACATCCACAGAGATTTATTTATCCCAGCGAAGATTGAGGGCATGCATACTGTTCATAATATGGAATAGTTATACTGGCTAAACTGCATGAAGCAATTTGAATGCCACTGATCATTCTCACAATATTGGATAAATAATGATTACAGAGGTAAAGCTCTGATTTTTTTTGCACTCTGAATGCATACAGGGATTGTACAAGAAACCTCACCAATCTCGCATTTTCTTTTTCAGTCTGGTCACCAGTCAAGGTAAAACTCCTAAGAGCATAGATCATCGCTATGTTTCATTCCACCTAAGAGCTCTATTATTGTCTGGTTCTGACTGGGATCTTTCAATCCAACAGGCAGCTTCCACTGATAGAAATACTTTGTTCACTGATAGCCCACAAGCAATAAAGCCATTAGGAGAAGTGATTTAGTTGCTGCTGTCAGGCAGGTCTTCTTGTTGTCTGTGGTACTGACACACAGAACTTCGCTTGATGTCAGGAAGCCATTAGGCAGTGATCCTTAATGACAGTAATGACATTGCAGACTAATGCCTTTTAGCTCGGATGTAACAGTATTAAGAATGCTATGTTCCCTCAATTGCCAAGACCCCAGTCAAAAATACAGTTAAAAGCTGGAATGTTTAGGAAACCTGGTTTGAACTATCGAGTAATGTTGTTTTAAAAAAAAAGACCCAGGCAACAGTGAAACTTTAAACATAAAGAGTGAAGATTCATGAGATTCTCAAAAGGTGAGAAGGTCACTTGTACCTCAGCCACAAAGAAAACCAAGCCTCAGAGGAGATTCCGGTTCTACAACAACAGCAACAGCCAACTTACATTTATGTAGCTTCCTTAACATACTTAAAATAGCCTGTGGCGTTGCCATAAAATGCAAGGCATTAGGAGAGGTGAGCGAAAGCAACTTTAAAGAGATTGGCTTTGAGCAGCATTGTAAACCAGAAAAGAGAGTTAGAGAGGTGAAAACAATGAGGGAGGATATTCCAGAATTTAGGAATTCAGAAATTATGGAAGGTTTAGTAAAGGAGGAAGTTACAGAGATGGAGATGTTAAATATCATTGAGACTGAAAGTAGTGCACCAGTGACGAGAGAATAACAATTGAGACTGGCTGGAGTACTGAGGGAGTGTTGCACTGTCAGAGGGCCAGGGCTGAGGGAGCGCCGCACTGTCAGAGGGTCAGGGCTGAGGGAATGGGCACTATTGGAGGGTCAGGGCTGAGGAAATGGGCACGATTGGAGGGTCAGAGCTGAGGGAATGCCACACTGTTGGAGGCTCAGGGCTGAGGGAGTGGGCACTATCGGACGGTCAGGGCTAAAAGAGTGCTGCACTGTCAGAGGATCAGTACTGAAGGTGTGCTGCACTGTCAGAGGGTCAGGGCTGAGGGAGCGCCGCACTGTCAGAGAATCAGGGTTGAGGGAGTGCTGCACTGTTGGAGGGTCAGGGTTGAGGGAGTGTTGCACTGTCAGAGGGTCAGGGCAGAGGGAGTGCTACACTGTCAGAGGGTCAGGGCTGAGGGAGCACCGCACTGTCAGAGGATCAGGGTTGAGGGAGTGTTGCACTGTTGGAGGGTCAGGGCTGAGGGAGTGCTGCACTGTCAGAGGGTCAGGGCTGAAGGAGTGTCACACTGTCAGAGGGTCAGGGCTGAAGGAATGTTGCATTGTCGGAGGGTCAGGGCTGAGGGAGCGCCGCACTCTCAGAGGGTCAGGGCTGAGGGAGTGCCAAAATGTCGGAGGTTCAGGGCTGAGGGAGTGCTGCACTGTCGAAGGGTCATGGCTGAGAGAGTGCTGCACTGTCAGAGGGTCAGGGCTGAAGGAGTGTTGCATTGTCGGAGGGTCAGGGCTGAGGGAGTGCCACACTGTCGGAGGGTCAGGACTGAGGAGTGCTGCACTGTTGAAGGGTCAGGGCTAAGGGAGTGCTGCACTATCAGAGGGTCAGTACTGAGGTAGTGTCACACATCGGAGGGTCAGGGCTGAAGGAGTGCTGCACTGTCAGAGGGTCAGGGCTGAGGGAGTGCCACACTGTCGGAGGGTCAGGGCTGAGGGAGTGCCACACTGTCGGAGGGTCAGGGCTGAGGGACTGCTGCACTGTCGAAGGGTCAGGGCTGAGGAAGTGCCACACTGTCAGAGGGTCAGCACTGATAGAGTGCCACACTGTCGGAGGGTCAGGGCTGAGGGAGTGATTCACTGTTGGAGGGTCAGGGCTGAGGGAGTGCCATACTGTTGGAGGCTCAGGGCTGAGGGAGTGGGTACTGTTGGATGGTCAGGGCTAAAAGAGTGCCACACTGTTAGAGAATCAGTACTGAAGGAGTGCTGCACTGTTGGAGAGTCAGTAGTGAGTGTGTGTCGCACTGTTAGAAGGTCAGTGCTTAGGGAATGCTGCAGTGTCAGGGGGTCATTACTGAGGGACAGCTGCATTCTCAGAGGATCAGTACTGTGGGAGTTCTGTACTGTCAGAGGGTCAGTACTGAGGAAGCTCTGCACTGTCATAGGGTCAATATTGAGGGAGTGCCGCACTGTCGGAGAGTCAGTAATGAGGGAGTGCTGCACTGGCAGAGGGTCAGTGCTGTGGGAGTGCTGCACTGTCAGAGGAACTGGGAGAGTTTTATAAGAGACTAGCACACACACACACCAACTATCATCAATCACATTAACAACGAAAACATCAGGAAGCTAGTGGACCTGTGCCTCACCACCCACTTCACCTTCAACAACATAATCTACAAACAAACCAACGGCACACCCATGGGATCTCTGCTATCAGGATTCATAGCAGAAGCAGTAATGCAAAGACTAGAACAAACGGCCCTACCAACCATCAAACTAAAAATCTGGGTCCGCTACATAGATGACACCTTTGTGATCACAAAACAAAACAAGATCATCAACAACACCCTCACAGGCATAAAATTCACCAAGGATGAAGAAACCGACAACAAACTCGCATTCCTGGACGTCACAGTCGAAAGAACAGATAATGGAGAACTACAAACCTGCATATACAGAAAACCAACAAACACTGACCAAATACTTAACTACACCAGCAACCATCCCAACACACACAAACGAAGCTGTATCAGAACACTATTCCAATGAGCCACCACACACTGCAGCACAGACACACTTCGGAACACAGAGGACAACCACTGATACAACGTATTCAAGAAGAACGGATACTCAAAATATACAGTGTGCAGATTCCTCAAAAACAAACCACGACAAGCAGACCAAACACAGCCAGAAACCCGAACCACCTTACCATACATCAAAGAAGTTTCAGAAATGACAGCCAGACTACTAAGACCCCTCGGAATCCTAGTAGCACACAAACACTATGTAGGACAAACAGGAAGAAAGTTAGCCACCAGGAAACACGAACACCAGCTAGCCACAAAAAGACACAACACCCTCTCCCTTGTAGCCCTACACACGAATGAAAAAAAACACCATTTCGACTGGGACAACACATCTATCCTGGGACAGGCTAAGCAAAAACATGCCAGAGAATTCCGAGAGGCCTGGCACTCCAACCACAGTGCCATAAACAAACACATAGATCTAGATGCCATCTATCAACCCCTCAAAAAATGAACAGGAAAAGACATCGCCACAAACCGCAGTAACCCCATCCAGTAGAAAGATATAAATAGAAAGCAGGAGACAACAGCTTCGCTTCGCTTGGAGGTCAACACTGACGATGTTACTTAGCCAGGTGATGAAACATCAGGATATCAAACCTACAGCTCAGCGAGCAAACCTACACCCCCGAAACTGGGAGAACTGGCAACTGCCTTTTGTTGTACAAATGCTTTTTAAAAAAAACAAAAAGCCTTTTTCCTGATTGTTGCCTCAGGCAATATCTGTCAACCATTAGCAAAGTCCCTCAACTCAGACAAATTGGAACCTCTGCCTTTTACAACCCCTTTTGAAAATAATTATGGACAACATAACCTTGTTAAAGGAGCAATATCATCACAGACATTGCAAACAGTTCTTTCTCGCCATCTTACTGGATCTGTTCAAGAAAAGAACCAACATCATAAGCCCTGACCTGGTAGATATTTTAAGTATCAACTATATATAGTACAGGCCAAAGATATGATAACATTCGAGCAGCATCAGGATTAAATAGGTTGAAGTATGCAGGAGCGAGACTAACGTTGGAATAAAGAAAGCAAAGAGGAAGCCTAAGGAAAGGGTGGTAGACTGCACTAAAACAAACAGATTTAACATCCTTCAAACATATTAATAGTAAAATATTAGTGAAGGATAGTGTGGGACTCACAAGGAACAAGCAAGGCAAGCTGCTCACTGAAGCAAAGAGTATGACAGAGAATGAATTCTTTGCTTCTGTCTTATTAAGAAATAATGTGAATGGCCCAGCTGAAATGGGTGTTGAGCAATTGAGCAGTACAGTGTTAGATCAGGAATAAAAGAATTACTCAAGAAAGATTAGGTCTAATCAAAGGTAGTAGTGGGAAGTTGTGTGTGCAGTCTGAGGAGATAGGAGAAGTGCTGAATGAATATTTTTCCTCAGTATTCACACTGGGAAAGATAATGTTGTTGAGGAGAATACTGAGATACAGGCTACTAGACTATATGGGATTGAAGTTCATAAGGAGGAGATGTTAGCAATTCTGGAAAGTGTGAAAAAAGATAAATCCCCTAGGCAAGATGGGAGTTATCTAGAAATTTCTGGGAAGGCGGGGAGGAGATTGCCAAGCCTTTGGTTTTGATCTTTCTGCCATCAATGTCTACAGGGATAGTGCCAGAAAACTGGAGGATAGCAAATGTTGTTCCCTTGTTCATAAAGGGGAGTAGACACAACTCTGGTAATCATAGAACAGTGAGCCTTACTTCAGTTGTGGGTAAAATGTTGGTAAAGGTTATAAGGAATCAGATTTATAATCATCTATAGAGGAATAAGTTGATTAGAGATAGTCAACACGTTTTGCAAAGGGTAGATCATGCCTCACAAACCTTATTGAGCTCTTTGAGACGGTGACCAAACAGGTGAATGATGAGGGTAAAGCGGTTGATGTGGTGTATGTGGATTTCAGTAAGATGTTTGTTAAGATTCCTCTCGGTAGACTATTGCACAAAAAAATGGAGGAATAAAATTGAGGATGATTTAGTTTGGATCAGAAATTAGCTAGTTGTAAGAAGACAGAAGGGGGTGGTTGATGGGAAGTATTCATCCTGGAGTTCAATTACTATTGGTGTACCACAAGGATCTGTTTTGGGTCCACTGCTGTTTGTCGTTTTTATAAATGAACTGGATGAGGGCATAGAAGGATGGGTTAGTAAATTTGTGGATGATACTAAGGTCGGTGGACTTGTGGATAGTGCTGAAGGATGGTCCAGATTACAGAGGGACATAGATAAGCTGCAGAGCTGGGCTGAGAGGTGGCAAATGAAGTTTAATGTGGAAAAGTGCGAGGTGATTCACTTTGGAAGGAGTAACAGGAATGCAGAGTACTGGGCTCATGGTAAGATTCTAGGTGGTGTAGATGAGCAGAGAGATCTCGTTGTTCATGTATCTAGATCCCTGAAAGGTGCCACCCAGGTTGATAAGGTTGTTAAGAAGGCATACGGTGTGTTAACTTTTATTGGTAGAGGGATTGCCTTTTGGAACCATGAGGTCATGCTGCAGGTGTAGAAAACTCTGGTACAGCCATACTTGGAGCATTGTGTACAGTTCTGGTCATAGCATTGTTGGAAGGATGTGGAAGCTTTGGAAAGTGTTCAGAGGAGACTTACGAGGATGTTGCCTGGTATGGAGGGAAGGTCTTATGAGGAAATGCTGAGGGACTTGAGGGTGTTTTCATTCGTGAGAAGAAGATTGAAAGGTGACTTAATGGAGACAAAGAAGATAATCAAGAGGGTTAGATAGGGTGGACAGGGAGAGCCTTTATCCTTAGATGGTAATGAATAGCATGAGGGGACATAGCTTTAAATTGAGGGGTGATAGATATCGGATAGATGTTAGAGGTAGTCTCTTTACTAAGAGAGTAGAAGGGGCCTGGAACTCACTGCCTGCAACAGTAGTAGATTCGCCAACTTTCAGGGAGTTTAAATGGTCTTTGGATAAACATATGGATGAAAATGGAATAGTGAGAGATAGATAGGCTTCAGATTGGTTCCACAGGTTGGTACAACATCGAGGGTGAAGAACCTGTATTGCGCTGTATTGTTTAAAATGAGGGCAAAGGTTAATCAAGGAAACTACAGACCTGTCGGCTTGACATCAATAGTGGGAAGTCTGATGGACACGATAAAATTTTTTTTAGATTACTTAGGGTGTGGAAACAGGCCCTTCGGCCCAACAAGTCTACACCAACCCTCCGAACAGCAACCCACCCAGACCCATTCCCCAACATTTACCCATTCACCTAACACTACGGGCAACTTAGTATGGTCAATTCACCTGATCTGCACATTTTTGGACTGTGGGAGGAAACCGGATCACCCCGAGGAAACACACACAGACACGGGGAGAAAGTGCCACCTCCACACAGACAGTTGCCTGAGGCAGGAATTGAACCCAGGTCTTTGGCACTGTGAGGCAGCAGTGCTAACCACTGTGCCACCATATCTATACAGGATATGATAAATATATACTTTGAGAAAATTTAGTTCACAACAGTCAATGTGGCTCTGTCAAGAGCAGGTCATGTCTGATAAATGTAATTGAATTCTTTGATGAGGTGAGCCAGGCAGTGGATGAAGGCAGTGCTGTGGATGTTGAATGTTTGGACTTTCAGAAAGCATTTGATATAGTGCCACATGGCAGGTTGGTCAGCAAACTAGAAATGTCTGGGATTGATAGGTCCTTAGCAGTATGGATTAGAAGTGGATTAAAAAAATAGGAAACAGAGCCTAGGCTCTCGATAGGTATTTCTCAGATTGAAGGTGAGTTGAAAGTGGAGTCCCCAAGGAAGCGGTGTTGGGAACCTTGCATTTTCTGATTTATATAAATATTTTGCAGATGGGTATTGAGGGAAAAATCTCTAAATCTGCAGAAGGTACAAAGTCAGGGAAAATATTGAATTGTGAGGCTAATGCTGAGTAACTTCAGAGGGACAAGTTGACCAAATGGGCAGACACCTGGCAGATGAATTTCAGTGCAGAGAAATGTGAGGGAATGCAGTTTGGTATAAGAAACATTTTGAGAAAATACAGATTCAGGGAATAGAGGAGCAGAGAGACTGCAGAATTCATGTGTATAATTCTCTGAAATTGGCCAGGCAATTTGATACAGTTGTTAAGGAAGCTTATCAGATATTTGGGTTTATGAATAAGGGCATAAAGTATAGAAGCAAGGAATTAATGCCACAACTCTAAAAATCATTGGACAGGCCACATTTCACGTACAGTTTACTGGAATGTTACCAGGAATGAGGGACTTTACATGTCAGGGAAGAGTAGAGAAATTGGACTTATTCTCCTTGGAGCAGAGAAGATTAAGATGTGACCTGATTAAAATGTTCAAATTTAGGAACATTTGACAGAGTAAAGACAGATATTCTGATTCCATTTGAGCAATGTCAGTAACCAGGGATGGGGGGGGGGGGGGGGGGGGGGGGGAAGGGAGGTGGGGGAGAGTGGGGGTTCTTGATTTCAAGAATGTCAGCAAGAGAGTGGAGAGTGAGATGAGAAGAAACTACTTCACTCAGAATTGTAAGGATTTGGAATACATTACCAGGGAGAGTGCTGGAATTGAATTCCATCGGAGGGTTCAAATGAGACCTGGAGATACATTTGAAAGCAATGCATTTATGGGCAGCACAGTGGCACATGGTTAGCACTGCTGCCTGAGATCCGGGTTCAATTCCCACCTCAGACAACTGTCTGTGTGGAGTTTGCATAATCTCCCCGTATCTGCGTGGGTTTCCTCCCATGTTCCAAAAATGTGCAGGTTCGGTAAATTGGCCATGCTAAATTGCCTGTAATGTGGAGTGAATGGGTCTGGGTGGGTTGCTCTTCGGAGGGTCGGTGTGGACTTGTTAGGCCAAAGGGCCTGTTTCCACACTGTAAGTAATCTAAATTTCGACGGCTATGGAGATTGGGCTGGACAAGGGGATGTCGTGGGTAGTTCTTTGAAAAAAAACCCAGCAGAAATGGGTCAAATGGCCTCCTCCTGTAATCTAAACTTCAACAATTTTGTAAGTAGAATCAGAATACCTACAGTGTGGAAACAGGCCCTTCAGCCCAACAATTTCACACCAACCCTCCAAAGAGTAACCCACCCAGACCCATTCACCCCACACTACAGGCAATTTAGCATGGCTAATTTACCGAACCTGCACATTGTTGGAACATGGGCGGAAACCCATGCAGATACGGGGAGATTATGCAAACTCCACACAGACAGTTGTCTGAGGTGGGAATTGAACCCGGGTCTCAGGCAGCAGTACTAACCACTGTGCCACTGTACTGCCCATAAATGCATTGCTTTCAAATGTATCTCCAACTCTCATTTGAACCCTCCGATGGAATTCAATTCCAGCACTCTCCCTGGTAATGTATTCCAAATCCTTACAACTCTGAGTGAAGAAGATTCTCCTCATCTCACTCCTCATTCTCTTGCTGACATTCTTGAAATCATGACACCGCCCCTTCCCCCCCCCCAAACAACCTAATGCACCTAACCTACACATCCCTGAACACAATGGGCAACTTAGCATGGCCAATTCATCTAACCTGCATATCTTTGGACTGTGGGAGGAAACCCACACAGACAGAGCAAACTCCACACAGATAGTCACCTGAGGCTGGAATCAAACCCAGGTCCCTAGCATTGTATTGCAGCAGTGCTAACTACTGAGCCATCATGCCACCCAAGTTCACCTTGATCAAAACTCACCTCTAGCTCTCATTCAAATAAAACAAAGAACTGCAGAAACTGGAAATCTGAAACAAGAACTGAAATTACTGGAGAAACACAGCAAGTCTGGCAACATCTGTACAGACAAAGCAGAATTAATGTTTTGAGTTCAGTGACCCCTCTTCAGAGTTCTGAATCTATACCAAAGACCTAATTGAGAAATGGCCATGCCATTGATTTGGCATAAAGGGAAGGGATACATCATAAGGAGCAATTGTTATCAGATGTTACCATAGAACTGGTGAGCATGTGTATAGGGTATACTCTCCTCTCTCGATTGATAGACAAATTTCAGAGTGTCTGTTATAAGAAGGATATTATTAAACTGGAGAAGGTTCGGAAAAGATTTACCAGGATGTTGTAGGGAATAGAGGGTTTGAGATATAAAGATAGACTGGAAAGTCTGGGACTTTTTTTCTGGAGCGTAGGAGGTTGAGAGGTGGCCTTATAAAGGTCTATAAAGTCATGAGGGACATTGATAAAGTGAATAACAAGGGTCTTTTCCCTCGTATGAGAGAGCTCAAAACTAGGAGACATATTTTTAAGATGAGAGGAGAAAGATTTGAAAAGGACATGAGGGTCAACCTTTTCACACAGAATGGTTTGTGTGTGAATGAACAGCCAGTAAGTGATGGAGGCAGGTGTAGTTACAACATTTAAAAGACATTTGGATAAGTTAATGAATAAGAAAGGTTTGGAGGGATGTGGACCAAGCGCAGGCAGGTGTTCTGAAGAAGAGTCATCCAGACTTGAAATGTTAACTTGCTCTCTCTCCATGGATGTGACCTTTGTTGTTTTCAGTACAGATTCCAGCATCTGCAGTAATTTGCTCTGAAAGGCAAGTGGGAATAGTTTGGTTTGGGAACATTGTCGACGTCGACTGCTTTGACTGAAAGGTTTGTTTCCATGTTGTATAGCACTGTTTTGGGCAACCTCTATTCTAAATAATAACATTACAATTTACACTGCACCAAACATAATAGCTTTGCACAGTGTTGGGATTAGCATAAACTCTCATATGCATCTTTAAATAGAAATCTAATTTTAAGTGGTGTGAAATTGGAAAAATTATTAATTACGAAGAAACAAAATTAATCTATGTGGCCCTGGAGGCTTGAAAACAAAATTAGAATTTGTCACAAACCTGAGGCATTCAAAACATTGACTTTACATTTTGTTGTAGCAGAGAGTTCATTAATGAGAGATGCCCTTCCATATTTAGGTTTCTCCATACTTTTGTCCAGATCTCCTGACCTGACTAATGTGCTCTGAAGGTCATATTGGACTCCTTGAAGGTCTCCACAATCTGACTGCCTGCACATTGTACAGGAGGCTTACATTTTTGATGGATAATTACCTTATGCCTCCGAAAAAGTCTGCCACTCTAAATTTGAGTTATTGGAGACTTCCAAGGGTTCCAAGCCACTTACC
This sequence comes from Hemiscyllium ocellatum, assembly GCF_020745735.1. Lineage (NCBI taxonomy): Eukaryota > Metazoa > Chordata > Chondrichthyes > Orectolobiformes > Hemiscylliidae > Hemiscyllium > Hemiscyllium ocellatum. Next base: position 92,271,621 of record NC_083412.1, on the reverse strand, counting down.
TGTATAGTTACACAAAATGAGGATTAAAATCTGTTCTGAGTGACTATAAAGCTGGCACGCTCTCCCAATCTCTTTAGCTTGCTGCTGATTCCTTTTGAATGATCTCATGATAAATCCTTCCCCAACCTGATCAGACACTCCCCAACCCAACCTGTCTATCCCTGAGTTCCCTTCCTGGTGCACCCCTTACTCACCTACCTGGCACCCATCCACTTTGTCAGTTGCCTGCCAAATTACTCATTCATCCACATACCAACCAGCTCAACCCCTCAACTCACCAGCTTTGTGACCACCACCACCTCCCCCCACCCTCCTCACCCTGACATCTTTATATTCTCTCCAAAGGTTGGCAATGAGGCTTTCAGATGTGTAAACCCTTCACTTATTGGAATACAATAAATGGCAGAATTGTTACAGCACAGAAGAGGCCATTTGGCCAATCACTTCTGTACCTTTCTATCATCTTGCTCCAATCTCCTGCCTTTTCCCTATATCCCTGCTCACTATTTATATCCAAATAACCATCCAATGCTGCTCATGAACGTCTCCATTGAATCTGCCTCCACCACGTTCCCAGGCAATACATTCTAAACCCTAACTGTTTGCTGTGTGGAACGGTTTTTGCTCACATCACTTTTACTTTGCTTGTACATCAATTTAAAACCACTCCCTCTTGTTCTTTTTATTCTTTTTATGAGCAGGAACAGTTTCTTCCTACTTACTTCATCCAGCCTGCTCATGGTTTTAAAAATCTTGACCAAATCTCCTCTTGGCGTTCTTCTCTCCAAGGAGAACTGTCCCAACCACTTCTACCTACCCTCACCCCGACGTTTCTCAATCAATTTTGGTCTGTCTCCATTGCATTCACATCTTTAATAATGTGCTGCTCACAGGACTCCAGCTGAGGTCAAACAGGTGTCTTTTAGCACCACTTCCTTCCTCTTGTACTGTATGTTAAGAGCAAAGACAGGGCATGGAATATCCAGCTCTCTCCTAGTGCTGCATCACATGCACTCAAGTAGATTGAAGGCATTTCTGAGGCCTCTGACATCAGATGTTGGTCAGAAATGCAAAGCTCTGACACAGCATAAGATAGAATCACAGAAAATAGGTGCAGGAGTAGGCCATTTGGCTCTTTGAGTCTGCACCACCATTCAATATGATTATGGATGACCATGCAATGTCAGTATGCCATTCCTGCTTTCTCCACAGACCCCCAATCCTCGTAGCTGCAAGGGCCACATCCAGCTCCGCCTTAAATATATCTAAAGAACTGACCCCACCAGCTTCCTGTGGGAGAGAATTCCACAGGTCCGCAACTCTCTGAGTGAAGAAGTCCTCCCTCATCTCAGTCCTGAATGGCTAACCCCTTATTCTTGTACTGTGACACCTAGTTTTGGATTTGCCCAACATCGGGGACCCCGCATTTAGCCTGTCCAGTCCTATCAGAATTTTACATGTTTCTATGAGGTTTGTCCTCGTCCTTCTAAATTCCAGTGTGAGAACTATAATCCGTTGGAAATTGGAGCCTTTATGTGGCAAATGGGGAACTGATAACAACATAGTGAGGGAAAGAATGCATTTGGGAGCTGAGTGAGCAGAGCAACTGGTTGGTGACCTCCCTAAATAATCTGATGGAAGCATTGTGAAGCTAGTGTTGCAGGGGACTGAACAGATAATGGCCTTGCTAGTCTGGAGACTGAAAAATGTGTTGCTGGAAAAGTGCAGCAGGTCAGGTAGCATCCAAGGAGCAGGAGAATCAATGTTTCGGGCATAAGCTCTCCTTCATTCTTATGCCCAAAACGTCAATTCTCCTGCTCCTTGGATGCTGCCTGACCTGCTGCACTTTTCCAGCAACACATTTTTCAGCTCTGATCTCCAGCATCTGCAGTCTTCACTTTCTCCTGGCAATCACAGGCAGATTACCATTGTGCCCCACTTCCTTACTGTTAAGATTGAGCTCCACATTTCCGGTTGAGAATTCCAATCCTGAACATAAGACCAGAAAATATGGGAGCAGGACAGGGTCATTTGGCCCATCAACTCTGTTCTGTCATTTGATCACGGCTGATATGTTTCTCTCCCCATTCTCCTGCCATCTCCCTGGAACCCTTGATCCCCTTTCCTAATCACTAATCACTAACCACCAGAAGTCAAATTGATGGGTAAGCAAGGGGAATGCTTCCTGAATGTTATTTTCCCTGCAATAGACATGACAAAAACAAACTTTTCTGTTGTTCCTTTATCTCATCATCCCAAGTGGGATCCATCTGTGCATCAGCTGCTTGGTAGGAGCATCTGTAAATCTGTAATGCAGAATCAATTCTTTGGCCATGAAAATATCTTTTGTAAACAATGTGAATGGTCCTTAAATGAATGCACATTCTTACTTTAATCTTGCTTTAAGAATTCCTCATACTGCAGGATATTCAGGTGACATCAGACACTGTCTCTCCTTTACAGCAGTTAGTGCCATGGGGGAGGTGATAGCCTAATGGTGTTGGCACTGTATGGCTAATTCAAAGGTCTATGTAATATTCTGGGAGCTGGGGTTCAAATCCTGCCCTGGTCGATTTTGAACTCAATAAATATCAGAAATTAAGAATCTAATGATGACCATGAATCAATTGTTGAAAAATCTCATTTGCCCTTTCGGAAAGGAAACTACCATCCTGACCTGGTTTGTGAGTCCAGATCTACAGCAAGGAGGTTGATTCTCAACTGCCCCATGGGTAAGTAGGAATGAGCAATGAATGCTATCTAGCCAGTGATGCCCTCATCCCATGAATGAGCTTTTAAAAAATATTGTGTTCAGTGCCAGCTGGGTATCAGTTAAGTTTAGTGCAGGGTGAAATTGGGAGGAGGATGAGTCCTGAGCAAGGGAAGGAGCAGCATTATGTCAGGCAAGAGATAAAGTGCGTCAGGTCTGGCTCTGGGGGAAGAGGAGTGTCCCTGGTGTGGTATCATCCATGGTGTAACCAGGCCAACACAGAAGCTGGTGCTAGGTTCAACAGCAGGGGGAGAGGTTGGCAGGTGGGGGTTGGGATTACTTTGGATTGGACGGTAGTTGTCAGGCCAGCCTGGGAGAAGGGATGGTGGATGTGATCATGTTAGTCTGTGGATTCTGTTCTGGGAAAGGTTTCTTGTCAGGATCCATGAGAATATCCATGTTAACTAGAGTGGGTGTCAAAGATTGTGTATAGAATGGGAAATAGAGAGAGTTGAGGAAAGGCACAATTAGATTTTGAGATCAAGGTAAAAGAAAAATATCCTTGCATTCAACAGTGAATACTATGGCTGTACCATCAATATATCAGGAGAACCAGTCTTTAGTTATACTGAGTGCTCTATGGAGCACATGACTTGCACATTGAAACGGTGCCAGTTACCAATTGTTGAGTATTCTTGGAGTCACATCAAAGAATGATACAACACAGAGGGAGAATAATGACCATATTCTATGTGTCATTCCTTTGAAAAAAGATTCCAATTAGAGTCAGACCCCTGTTCTTTTTCCGTGGCCCTGCAAATGTTTGCCCTTCATATTTATCCAATTCTCTTTTGAAAATCACAACTGTATCTTCGTCCCTCATCCTTTTAGGCAGTCATTCCAGAAGATTAACAACTCATTACACATCAAAAGTAATTCGCATCTTGCCTCTGTGTTTTTTTTGCCAATCAACTCAAATCCTGTTGCTGTTGAAACCAGCTTTTGTTTGACTCTGATACAATCCCACGCACTCTAGACCAGTCACTTACTTTGACTCCCATTGGAATTCACTGTTTTCCAATCTCCTGAATCTGCTTCATTGACTTCCACTTGGTAGTGATGAATTGGGACCCCGCCATGCGAATCTGGCTTGGTGAAGGAGATTCTTGCAATTGTCTGCGATACGGCGAGGACTCTCAATCCGTATGGTCGGGACGGGACAGCTGCCAAGGAAAAAAAACACACAGTATCTGAGCAAACTCTGAGCAGCAAATTCAAATCTGCATCAATGACTAGTTTCTGATCTCTGCAGCATCTTCCACCAAGATTACTTTCTTCATTAGATTGCTTCAGTAGCAGCAAAGCAGCCAAATTATCAGGCCTGGCCAAGTGGGTAGTACTCTGAGGCAAACGTGGTGGGTTCAATCTATTCTCTGGAGTTATGGAACAATATCTAGATTGATATTTGAGTGAACTCAGCTTTGCTGGCGGTGCAGCCTTTCAACAGGGAAGGAGGTGGTCATGTCAGTGCACTAGTAATCCAGATCCTCGACTAATGGCCTTGGGGGCAAGGGTTCAAATCTCACCACAAGAGCAAGGATTCAATTTACAGAATCTTGAACTAAAAATGCAACATTACATTGGCTATGAATCATTGATTGTTATTTGGTTCACCTACTTTCTCCAGGGAATGAAGTTTGCTCTTCATGTGTCAGCAGACCTACTGATGTATTGACTCTTTAACTCTGAATGGCCTGGCAAGACAGTCAATTATTTGCACTTTTTGAAAATGCCTCTGCTCCCACTTAAATGCGTTGAAAGAATATAAAGACGTTTCATTTCTCTGGCTGGAGCAAGTGATCTATACCATGGCACTACTTGATGGGTAAACAAGGGGGGGCTTGCCTCCTGACTGATATTTATTCCACAACAGGCAGAGCAAAAATAGATTTTTCTTTTGTCCTTTATATCATTGTCACGAGTGGGATCATGCTGTGCACCAGCTGCCTGATGAAAGCATCTGTAAAATTATAATGCAAAATCGATTATTTGATTGTAGAAAATAATCACTTGTACACCGCGATGATGTGAAAGGTCCGTAAATTCTTGGTTAGACGTATTGGTTAATGCATTCTGTATATAATTCAAGTAACCGAATGGGTATTTGAGAAGATTGTCACTGGAGAGTGAACTGATGTGTCTGTAGTTGCTGTAAGCTTTTGCTTTATCATCAACAATAGCTTACATTCATACAGCTTCCTTAATGCAGAAATGTCCCAAGGCACTTTGTAGAAATGTGGTCAGACAAAAATGAATGCTAAAATGACAAAGAAAATGTTAACAATTATGGCTACAATGCATTTAGTACTGATCCTATATTTATACCTTTGTGTATTGATTCCACAAATGAGAATTACCTTTAACAATTTGATCTCTCAAATCAATGAGTGATACAGCACAACCATACGGCTTATCATGCCTGTGAAAGCTCCTTCAGTTACCTAATTAGCCTCTTCCCCACTGCTCTTTTCCTGCAGTATCATACCCCTTCATTCAATTTCACCGTTCAAAGTTACCATTGAACCTCCTTGAACCATCCTTTCCTGATCATAAGAAGCCCTTTTGTAATTGTTAAGATGCCCATGAGATTGTCCTTGATTGTCTCAGCTCTAATATGCTTTGTTGTCCTGATCTGACTGTTAGGAAGTTCATTAAATAATGTGTCTTAGATGGTGCCAAGCTGTACTTGCAAGGCTAGGAACTACAGAGGGTGGGAACAGATTGCAACACATGTGTCACATGGGTTGGAAACACTCCACTTTTAAAATTACTTCCCCATTTACACTGTACATTGACCTTCAGCAGTTATTGATGTCGCTGATTTCATTCTGATTCCATTACACTTCTTTTCTCACTTTATCCTGAAAGCAAGTTATGAGGACACCAATATCAATTCCCTGTCAAACACACAGCAGTCTTGGTTGATTGGAGTCCACCATCCACAAAAGGCTTCCACGCTTGTTGCCTTTGTGACATGTCCTGTGGACTATCTCGAAGTCAGTGTTGCTGCGTAAAATGACTGCAAAAGCAATTCGCTGCTGGAATCAAACCAGAGATTCTATAGCTCTTCACCGTCACAAAATACTGACCCCACGGTCATTCCTTGGACCTGAATACTTTATACTCTGCATGAACGGAATCCATCAATATGTTTTGTGAAACAGCCAAACAACTTTGCATTAGGCTTGTCACTGGTGTCACTGTACCTGAATCTGTTTGGAAGATTTGCAAAGATTTTAGGCAAGGAATATTTTGACAATCAGTGAGAATTTTGAGATCCTTTGGAACACTTAATATTCGACCATTATTTGAGAGTAACATGGTTTGAAAAAGTAAGTAGGAAGAAAATAGTTCCTTGTTCAGTTCCCCTCTTCTGTGGGCACTTATTCTTCTGATCATTGATCTTATTTGTCCCTGTGGGATCTTGCTGTTCATATATTGCCTGCCACATCTTCACCATTTGCAATAGTAACCTCCCTTCAAAAGTAACTCATTGCTTTAAGGCACTTTCGAATGCATGCAAAAGGGTCACTGGATTCAAAATGTTAACTCTGCTTTCTCCCCACAGATGCTGCCATACCTGCTGAGTTTCTTCAGCGATTTCTATATTTGTTTGTTTGAAATCCCTTACAGTTATAAAAAATGCTAGTTTGTTTTCATTTCAGTGTCAGGTTGTGAAAAGAGGGAGAAGGGACATAGGAAGAAATATATTCAACTGAACTGAGTTGTTAATAGAGTGGACGGAGTCACCTTTCCTTTGTATGGGAAGGATAATGGTGGAGTGGTATTGTTGGTGGGCAAGCGTGGTAATGTCCTGGGGATCTTGGTTCAATTCCTGTCACGATAAATGGTAAAATTTGAATTAAACTTTAAAAAATTTCTGAGATTAAAAGTCAAATGATGATCATTATTGAATGTGATATAAATTACAGAAAGAAAACTTTCATATTGAATTCTGTCTGCATGACCTTCAACACCAGTCCCACTGATTGGTTATTGACTGTCCTCTGAAAGGCACAGTATGTCACTCAGTTGTATCATAAAACTATAAAGACATAGGAGTAGAAATTAAGCCATTCAGCCCATTGAGTCTGCCGTGCCATTGAATCACAGCTGATAAGGACTGTCATGTGTTGATAAGGTAAGGATTTTCCACTTCTTTTTTATCATGAGACTGGTAAAACAAAATGCTTTTTTCTTTCTTCATTTATCTATTATTTGAAAAACAGTATAGCAGAGAAGTATTAGAAACAAATTAACTCATAAGTTTAAATAAATTAACAAAGTAATTAACTATGTAAAGTTGGCTAGGCAGGTGATGTCGCTGTATGATGTGGGTGCTGGCTGTTCCCACTGTTAACTGCACTGTCCACATCTGCAACAAGTGTTGGTTGCTGGAGGAACTCCAGCTCAGAGCTGATGAGCTGGAATCTGAACGTCAAAACGCAGCACATCCAGGAAGGGGAGAGTTATCCGGATGCCTCTTTCCAGGAGGCTGGTGGAGTAAGTAATTCAAATTCAGTTAGTGATCAGGGACAACAGGGTGTGATTGCAAATGAAGCAGTTCGGGGAATCCTGACTTCAGGAATGGAGGAACCTCAACTCTTGACCTTATCCAACAGGTATGACATGCTTTCTCCCTGTGTGGATGAGGGAAAGGGCTGCGGGGAGGATGAGCCAGCTGACCACGGCACCATGCTGCAGAAGGCCATTCGAGAGGGGGGAGCAAAAAGACAAGTAGTTGTTATGGGAGATTCTATAATTAGGGGTCAGGTAATATCCTTTACGAGCCGGATCAGGAGTCCCACATAGTGTGTTGCCTGCCCAGTGCCAGGCTATAGGACATCTCTGACCGGCTTGAAAGGATATTGGAGTGGGAGGGGGAAGATCCAGTTGTTGTGATCCATGTTGGGACAAACAGCATAGCAAGGGTAGGATGGAGAACCTATTTGGGGATTATCGAGCACTGCGAATGAAATTAAGGAACAGGTGCTCAAAGGTAATAATCTCCAGATTACTGCCCGAGTCACGTGCAAATTGGCTTAGGGACAAGAAAATTAGGGAAGTAAGCATGTGGTTAAGAGAGTGCTGCTGGAAAGAGGGGTTTCATTTCATGGGGCATTGGTATCAGTTTTGGAACCGAAGGATCTGTACCGATGGGATGGTCTCCACCTCAACCGATCTGAAACCAAAGTTCTAGTGAAAAGGATAAATAGGGTGTCACTCGGAGTTTAAACTTGTGAGTCGGGTGGAAGTGAAAGGGCAAACAATAGAAAGTATAATGGTAAATGAAAAGGTAAGCAGCAGGTTTGTATGTTTGCAGGAGGGTTTACGATCAAAGCAAGCTATGATAGAAGTAAAAAGGAAGGTTAACTCAGGAGACATTATTAGAAATCAAGAGAATAAGAAAGCTAGCATAAGGGTACATTATCTAAATGCTCATATTATTCATAACAAGGTCAGTGAGCTAACAGCACAAATCATCAGAAATGATTATGATTTGGTAGCCATTACAGAGACATGGTTACAGGATAGTCACAACTGGTCACCAAACCATCATCTCCCAGACCATACAGAACCTCATCACCTCAGGAGATCTCCCACCCACAGCTTCCAACCTCATAGTCCAGGAACCCCACACTGCCCAGTTCTACCTCCTTCCCAAGATCCACAAGCCTGATCACCCTGGCCGACCCATTGTCTCAGCATGCTCCTGTCCCACTGAATTCATCTCCAGCTACCTTGACACTGTCCTATCCCCCCAATCCAGGAACTCCCCACATATGTTCGGGACACCACCCACGCCCTCCACCTCCTCCAAGACTTTCGTTTCCCCGGCCCCCAACGCCTCATCTTCACCATGGATATCCAATCCCTCTACACCTCCATCCGCCATGACCAGGGCCTCCAAGCCCTCCATTTTTTCCTCTCCAGACATCCTTAACATTACCCTTCTACCGACACTCTCAGTTGTTTGGCCGAACTGGTCCTCACCCTTAACAATTTCTCCTTTGAATCCTCCCACTTCCTCCAGACCAAAGGGGTAGCCATGGGCACACGTATGCCTGTCTCTTTGTTGGCTACGTAGAACAGTTGATCTTCCGTAATTACACCGGCACCACTCCCCGCCTCTTCCTCTGCTACATTGATGACTGCATTGGCGCCACCTCATGGTCCCGCGAGGAGGTTGAGCAATTCATCAACTTCACCAACACATTCCACCCTGACCTTAAATTTACCTGAACCATCTCTGACACCTCCCTCCCCTTCCTGGAGCTCTCCATCTCCATTAATGATGACCAACTTGACACTGACATTTTTTTCAAACCCACTGACTCCCACAGCTACCTGGATTACACCTCTTCCCACCCTACCTCTTGCAAAAATGCCATCCCGTATTCCCAATTCCTCCACCTCCGCCGTATCTGCTCCCAGGAGGGCCAGTTCCACCATAGAACACATAAGATGGCCTCCTTCTTTAGAGACCGCAATTTCCCTTCCCACATGGTTAAAGATGCCCTCCAACGTATCTCGTCCACATCCCGCACCTCCGCCCTCAGACCACACCCCTCCAACCGTAACAAGGACAGAACGCCCCGGTGCTCACCTTCTACCCTACAAACCTTCACATAAACCAAATCATCCGCCGACACTTCCACCACCTCCAAAATGACCCCACCACCAGGAATATATTTCCCTCCCCATCCCTTTCCACCTTCCGCAAAGACCGTTCCCTCCGTGACTACCTGGTCAGGTCCACGCTCCCCTACAACCCACCCTCCCATCCTGGCACTTGCCCCTGCCACTGCAGGAACTGTAAACCCTGTGCCCTCACCTCCTCCCTCACCACTATCCAAGGCCCTAAAGGAGCCTTCCACATCCGTCAAAGTTTTACCTGCACATCCACTAATATCATTTATTGTATCCGTTGCTCCAGATGTGGTCTCCTCTACATTGGGGAGACTGGGCGCCTCCTAGCAGAGCACTTTAGGGAACATCTCCGGGACACCTGCACCAATCAACCACACTACCCCGTGGCCCAACATTTCAACTCCCCCTCCCACTCTGCCGAGGACATGAAGGTCCTGGGCCTCCTTCACCGCCGCTCCCTCACCACCAGACACCTGGAGGAAGAACGCCTCATCTTCCGCCTCGGAACACTTCAACCCCAGGGCATCAATGTGGACTTCAACAGCTTCCTCATTTCCCCTTCCCCCACCTCACCCTAGTTCCAAACTTCCAGCTCAGCACTGTCCCCATGACTTGTCCGGATGTGTCCTACCTGACTAGCTCTTTTTCCACCTATCCACTCCACCCTCTGCTCCCTGACCTATCACCTTCATCCCCTCCCCCACTCACCCATTAGGCTCTATGCTACTTTCTCCCCACCCCCACCCTCCTCTAGCTTATCTCTCCATGCTTCCAGCTCACTGCCTTTATTCCTGATGAAGGGCTTTTGCCCAAAATGTCGATTTCGCTGCACTTTGGATGCTGCCTGAACTGCTGTGCTCTTCCAGCACCACTGATCCAGAATCTGGTTTCCAGCATCTGCAGTCATTGTTTTTACCAGGATGTATCTACTGGCAGGTGAAACTAGGACAAGAGGGCATAGCCCTAAAATTAGAGGGAGCAGATTTAGGACTGAATTCAGAAGGAACTTCTTCATCCAGAGAGTTGTTAATCTATGGAATTCCTTACCTAGTGAAGTAGTTGATACGACTTCAGTAAACATTTTTAAAGCTAAGGTAGATTTTTCTTTGAAAGACAAATGAATTAAGGGTTACGGTGAGAGGGCGGGTAAGTGGAGCTGAGTCCATGAAAAGATCGGCAATGACCTTATTGAGTGGTGGAGCAGGCTCAAAGTATCAGACAGCCGACTCCTGCTCCTGGTTCTTATGTTCTTGTCTGTTTCTCAATCCTATACTCCAGCTTTCTCACCTTGGACAACTTGATACTCAAGAACCTATCTATCTCCGTCTTAAATATACTCAATGACCTGGCCTCCACAGCCTTCTGTGGCAGTGAATTCCATAGATTCACCACTCTCTGGCTGAAGAAATTTCTCAAAATGTAGTCTGACCAGAGCCTTATAGAGCCTCAGAAGTACACCTCTGCTTTTATATTTAAGTCCTCTCAAAATAAATGCCATCATTGCATTTGATTTCCCAACTACTGACTCAACCTGCAAGTTTACCTTGAGACAATCTTGGACTCGAAACTCCCGAATCCCTTTGCACTTCAAACTTCTGAATATTTTGTCCCCATTTGGACAATAGTCCATGCCTCTATTCTTCCGACCAAAGTGCACGACCTCAGACTTTCCCATATTATACTCCATGTGCCACTTCTTTTCCCACTCTCCTAACCTGTCCAACTCCTTCTGCAGCCTCCCTGCCTTGTCAATACTACCTGTCCCTCCACCAATCGTGGTATCAAATGCAAACTTAGCCAGAATGCCCTCAGTTCCTTCATCCAGGTCATTAATGTATAAATTGAGAGGTTGAGGCCTCAACATTGAGCCTTGCGAACACCACTGTCACCGGCTGCCATCATGCAAAGGACCCTTTTATCACCACTCTCTGCTTTCTGCCAGACAGCCAAGTTTCTATCCATGCCAGTACCTTTTCTCTAACACCATGGGTCTTTATCTCACTCAATAGCCTCCTGTGCAGCACCTTGTCAAAGGCCTTCTTGAAGCCCAGATAGATAACATCTATTGGCTCTAAAACGGTGCTATTTTCTGTAGATTGTGAAGGAGCAAAGATGGTATTTAATAGAGTGATATGCTCTTCCTGTTGGATATGGGAGTTTAGGGAGAGTTTCCATGTTACTGATGATTATGTCTGCAGGAAATGAATTTAGCTGCAAATCCTATCAAGTCACATGGATCGGTTGGAGTAGCAGTTAGAGGCAGTGAGGAATTTACAGGAGTTGGGGGTGTGATGGTTGGCAGTAAAAGGAAGAGAGAAAAGCTGCCGATACAGTCAGGTAAATGAGTTAATTCCAGGAAAGGTAAGAGAGGTAGGCAGGTAGTGCAGGAGTCTTCTGTGGCTATCCCCATTTCAAACAAGTATGTTATCTTGGAAAATGATGGACTCTTAGGGGAATGTAGCATGAACAGCCAAGTATCTGGTATCAAAACAGGCTGTAATGTAATGAGGGGCACATTGGGTTCCAAGTGAACTATTGTGATAGGAGACTCTCTAGTCAGAGGCAGACTTATGCGGCTCTCCTTGGTCTAACCTGCTCATTACTTGGAATATAAAACAAAGAAAATAGAATATAGAACATAAAACAGTACAGCACAGTACAGGCCCTTTGAGATTTGATTTTGCACTGACCTTTTAATCTACTCTAAGATCGGACTAATCTACATACCCTTCATTGTACTATCTTCCATGTGCTTATCCAAGAATCACTTAAATGTCCCTTATACATCTGACTATACTACCACCACTGGCAGTGCATTCTACACACCCACCACTCTCTGAGGAACAAACCTACATCTGACATCTCCCCTAAATCTTCCTTCTATTACCTAGAATCATGCCTCTCATGATAGACATTTCCACCATGTGAATAGAAGTCTCTGGCAATCCACTCGACCTCTGCCTCTCATAAACTTGTACACTTCAATCAAGTCACCTCTGATCCTTCTTCATTCCAAAGAGACAAGCCCAAGCTCCCTCAACCTTTCATGATAAGACATGCTCTCCAGTCCAGGCAGTATCCTGGTAAATCTCCTCTGCACCCTCTGTAAAACATCTACATCTTTCCCATAATGAGGCGACCAGAACTGAACACAATTTTTCAAATATGGTCTAATTCTGGAGAGCTGCAGCATAACCCTATGTCTCTTAAACGCAATCCTCCCTGCTAATGAAAGCCAACACACCATACAACTTCTTAATAACCTATCAACAAGGTTTGTAAAGGTTTGTAGCTCAGGTTGAGGTTTAGGGTGTAGGTTTGCTTGCTGAGCTGTAGGTCTGAAATCCAGACGTTTCATTACCTGGCTAGGTAACGTCATCAGTGGCGACCTCCAAGTGAAGCGAAGCTGTTGTCTCCTGCTTTCTATTTATATCTTTCTCCTGGATGGGGTTCCTGGGGTTTGTGGTCATTTCCTGTTCATTTTCTGAGGGGTTGATAGATGGCATCTAGATCTATCTAGAAGAGACCATCACACACACCAACCACCATCAATCTCATTACCAATGAAAACATCAGGAAGCTAGTGGACCTGTGCCTCACCACCCACTTCACCTTCAACAACATAGTCTACAAACAAACCAACGGCACACCCATGGGATCTCCGCTATCAGGATTCATAGCAGAAGCAGTAATGCAAAACTAGAACAAACAGCCCTACCAACCATTAAACCAAAAATCTGGGTCCGCTACATAGATGACACCTTTGTCATCACAAAACGAAACAAGATAGAAGAGGCATTTAACATCATCAACAACACCCTCACAGGCATAAAATTTACCAAAGAGGAAGAAACCGACAACAAACTCGCATTCCTGGTCGTCACAGTCGAAAGAACGGACAACGGAGAACTACAAACCTGTGTATACAGAAAACCGACAAACACTGACCAAATACTTAACTACACCAGCAACCATCCCAACACACACAAACAAAGCTGTATCAGAACACTATTCCAATGAGCCACCACACACTGCAGCACAGACAAACTTCGGAAAACAGAGGAGAACCACCTATACAACATATTCAAGAAGAACGGATACTCAAAAAATATAGTCCGCAGCTTCCTCAAGAACAAACCACGACAAGCAGACCAAACACAGCCAGAAACCCGAACCACCTTACCATACATCAAAGAAGTTTCAGAAATGACAGCCAGACTACTAAGGCCCCTTGGATTCCTAGTAGCACACAAACCCACCAACACTCTCAAACAAAAACTAACAAACTTAAAAGACCCAGTACAACCCATGGACAAAACCAACGTCATCTACAAAATTCCATGCAAGGACTGCCACAAACACTACGTAGGACAAACAGGAAGAAGGTTAGCCACCAGGATACACGAACACCAGCTAGCCACAAAAAGACACGACCTTCTCTCCCTCGTAGCCCTACACACGGATTAAAACAAAACCCACCATTTCGACTGGGACAACACATCTATCCTGGGACAGGCGAAGCAAAGACATGCCAGAGAATTCCGAGAGGCCTGGCATTCCAACCACAACGCCATAAACAAACACATAGATCTAGATGCCATCTATCAAACCCTCAAAAAATGAACAGGAAATGACATCACCCCAACCCCAGGAACCCCAAAGAGAGAAAGATGTAAATAGAAAGCAGGAGACAACAGCTTCGCTTCACTTGGAGGTTGCCACTGATGATGTTACCTAGCCAGGTAATGAAACGTCTGGATATCAAACCTACAGCTCAGCGAGCAAACCTATACCCTAAACTCTATTAACTTGGGTGGCAACTTAGAAGATCTATGGACATGGACCCCAAGCTTCCTGTGTTCCTCCACACTCACAAGAATCCTGCCTTTTACCCTGTTTTCTGCATTCAAGTCTGACCTTCCAAAGTGAATGACTTCACACTTTTCAAGGTTGATCTCTACCTGCCACTTATCAGCCCAGTTCTGTACCTTGTATTAGTGGTGCTGGAAGAGCACAGCAGTTCAGTCAGCAACTGAGGAGCAGTAAAATCGACGTTTCGGGCAAAGCATTCCTAATGAAGGACTTTTGCCCGAAACATCGATTTTACTGCTCCTCGGATGCTGCCTGAACTGCTGTGCTCTTCCAGCACCACTAATCCAGAATCTGGTTTCCAGCATCTGCAGTCATTGTTTTTACCCAGTTCTGTATCTTGTCAATGTCCTGTTGCAATCTCCAACAGCCCTCCACACTATCCATAGCTCCACCAACCTTCACGTTATTAGCAAACTTACTAACTCACTCTTCTACTTTCTCATCCAAGTCAATTATAAAAATCACAAAAAACAGGACATTTGTAATCTGAGGTAACTCTCTTCGCTGTCCACTACACCTCCAATTTTGTTGTCATCTGCAAACTTACTAACTGTACCCTTTATGCTCACATCCAAATCATTTATGTAAATTACAAGAAATAGTATGAAATAGCACCAATCCTTGTGGCAATCCAGTGGTCACAGGCCTCCAGTCTGAAAAACAACCCTCCACTACCACCCTCTGTCTTCTACCTTTGAGCCAGTTCTGTATCCAAATGGCTAGTTCTCCCTGTATTCCGTGAGATCTAACCTTGCTCACCAGTCCCCCATGGGGAACCTTGTCGAATGCCTTACTGAAGTCCATATAGATCACATCTACTGCTCTGCCCTCATCAATCCTCTTTGTTACTTCCTCAAAAAACTCAATGAAATTTGTGAAATATGATTTCCCAGATACGGGTGATTTTCTAATTCTGACTCATTCGGCAACCTTCACTCTTTGCTCCATTAATGGTGTCTTATAGCTTCAGTTAATGAGGCAGTAAGCTCTGAATTCCTCTCAGTTCAGCTCTTGCTGTGGTTTTGCTCTCAGTGGTTCTGTGAAGCAGAGTAAACATTTCAGGTCTCATGTGACTCTTCTTCAAGTATCTTCTTCTGAATACATATGTCCTTGTGAATCACATCTACTCTTGAGAATCATCTGTAGATAGCATTACTACATTAAAGATTCTCTAAGTGCACTGTTTGTGGTATCGAAGATGGACAATTTCTACAAAGGATAGGCAATTCACTCTGACAGGATATTGAGCAGGTCACATTGAACGTCATACCCAGTCCAGTCCTTCCATCATTCAAACAGTGACATTTGAATGGAATTAAAAGAATGGATTCTGAGATGGTGGGTAAATCCAAAGCATGATCTGCTAAGTCTATCACACACAAAGCAGATTCATTTCTCAATACCATTGCTTTCTAAATGAACAAGAAATAAATATACAGTTGAAAGGACATAACGATCTTGTTTCTTATTTGCAACATTCTTTTTTGAAAGCAGTGAGTTCACTTCTGTTGTAACAGAATGGGATACATCAGCCACACTCTGCCCAAGGAGTTGATTCACTTGTGCTCTTCTTAAGTGTGTGTATTGACTTTGTTTGAAGTGCAAAAAGGTCACAAAACAAGGTGCGCCCAATACTATGATGGATACATATCCTAAAAGACAGTGAGGGGGAAGATTTTCCTTTGCTGTGAGATCAGGAGAATTTTCCTGATCAGTGTATTTTCAGCCTCAGAGCTCGTTTGACTCTGTGATTTGTGAATGAAATGAGTCATCATCCTTTCTCTTCTGAGGTAGTCTATTGGAATAAGGATGATGTGCTTCCACTCCAGTCCAATGGGTTCTGAGATGGTTGGTAAATCCAAAGCATGATCTGCTAAGTCTACCACATGCGCAGCAGATGTGCTTGAAGGGTTGGGTAAATGAGGTGTTTAGGATTTTAATAAAGGGAAAGAAAAGGTAAAAACTCAACAGGTTTGGCAGCATCAGAGTTAACATTTCGAGCCCAACATAACTTCTCTTCAGAAGAGTTGTGAAGAAGAGTAATTTGGGACTTGAAATATTAACTCTGTTTCTCTCTCTACAGATGGTGTAAAGTTTCTCCTGCACTCTCTGTTTGGATTCCAGAATTCAAGCAGTGCTTTATTTTTAGTTTGAGGTGTTTGGAGATTCTTGCCTTTCCTCCAATGCCTTGTCTTAGTCCCTGTGTCTTTCCTGACAAAATCTCTCAATGGGTCAGCTGACTTTCTGAGTGAAATAATGGTGTCTCCAACCAATGGCCAGTGATATGAAGTGAACGACAGAACAGTTGACAATGACAGGAGGGGCAGCTTTCATAAGCAGCAAGCGATTGGCATCTGGAGGATACTGTCATTGATTCTGGTAGAGCAGATGAGCAGAGGGATCTTGGTGTCTATGTACACAGATCTCTGAAAGTTGCCACCCAGGTAAATAGTGCTGTGAGGAAGGCATATGGTGTACTGGGCTTTATTGGCAGAGGAATTGAGTTCCGGAGTCCTGAGGTCATGTTGCAGTTGTATAGGACTCTGGTGAGGCCTCATCTGGAGTATTGTGTGCAGTTTTGGTCGCCATACTATAGGAAGGATGTGGAAGCTTTAGAACGAGTGCAGAGGAGGTTTACCAGGATGTTGCCTGGAATGGTAGGAAAATCTTATGAGGAAAGGCTGAGGCACTTGGGGCTGTTCTCATTGGAGAAGAGAAGGTTTAGGGGAGATCTGATAGAAGTGTATAAGATGATTAGGGGTTTAGATAGGGTAGATACTAAGAACCTTTTACCGCTAATGGAGTCAGGTGTTACTAGGGGACATAGCTTTAAATTAGGGGGTGGTAGGTATAGGACAGATGTTAGGGGTAGATTCTTCACACAGCGGGTTGTGAGTTCATGGAATGCCCTGCCCGTATCAGTGGTGAACTCTCCTTCTTTATGGTCATTTAAGCGGGCATTGGATAGGCATTTGGAAGTTATTGGGCTAGTATAGGTTAGGTAGGATTCGGTCGGCGCAACATCGAGGGCCGAAGGGCCTGTACTGCGCTGTATCCTTCTATGTTCTATGTTCTAAACACATTCAATCCTCACTTTTCATGGGGAATTGGATAAGCACACTCAGTGGTTAGTACTGCTGCCTCACAGCACCAGGGACACAGGTTCGATTCCAGCATTGGGCGACTGGCCGTATGGAACATAGAACAATACAGCACAGAACAGGCCCTTCGGCCCACGATGTTGTGCCGAACATCTATCCTAGATTAAGCACCCATCCATGTACCTATCCAATTGCCGCTTAAAGGTCGCCAATGATTCTGACTCTACCACTCCCACGGACAGCGCATTCCATGCCCCCGCCACTCTCTGGGTTAAGAACCCACCCCTGACATCTCCCCTATACCTTCCACCCTTCACCTTAAATTTATGTCCCCGTGTAACATTCTGTTGTACCCGGGGAAAAAGTTTCTGACTGTCTACTCTATCTATTCCTCTGATCATCTTATAAACCTCTATCAAGTCACCCCTCATCCTTCGCCGTTCCAACGAGAAAAGGCCGAGAACTCTCAACCTATCCTCGTACGACCTATTCTCCATTCCAGGCAACATCCTGGTAAATCTTCTCTGCACCCTCTCCAAAGCTTCCACATCTTTCCTAAAGTGAGGCGACCAGAACTGCACACAGTACTCCAAATGTGGCCTAACCAAAGTCCTGTACAGCTGCAACATCATTTCACGACTCTTGAATTCAATCCCTCTGCTTGCACATACTCCCTGTGAATGCATGGGTCTCCTCTGTGTGCTCATATTTCCTCCATGGTCCAAAGATGTGCAGGTTAAGTGAGCTGGTCGTACAAAATTGCCCCGTATTGTGCAGGATGTGCAGGCTAGATGGATGAACTATGGGAAATGTGGGCTACAGGGATAGGCCTGGGTGGGATGCTCCTCAGAGGATTGGTGCAGACTCGATGGGCTGAATGGCCTGTTGTCACACTGTGGCAATTCTAAGAATACACAAAAAGGAAATATTTGCAAGTCAGTGGGGCTGAGGGAGGGGAATCTGGAAAGAGGGGCTGACAGATTGTAGACAGCTGGCGCAGATACAATTGAATGAATGCCCTTCTTGCTATGTTGTAACTATTCGATCATTCAGTGGTTTTCAACTCCTGACCTCCACAGCAGGGAGAATCGTGTTACAAGACAGCCAGCCCCTTATTGCTTGGTCCATCAGACTGATGAATATGAGGTCAAGTAAATATCTGGGATTTCACTACATGGGTGAACAGCTTCTAATTCAGATCATCAACAGTAATTTAGATCACCGGTGTCCAGGCAATTCATCCATGTTTTTCGATGGCATGTCAAGTCCACCAATCTATACAATGTAAACCCAGTGCTATCTAATCACTCAGAAAAATGGATGGAAGGTTTCTTTCGGTATGCTTTGAGCCAGACAAAATACCTGCAAAGCAGGAATATAGCGACTCAAGGGAATTTGCAAGATGTTCAATTTTGGTGATTGATATTTCTTTTGGCATTTGGGAGGTGCTGTAGTGCAAGGATTATCTTTGAGTGAGACACTGCAGATTCAAGTCCGACTCCAAGATGTTTTGGCTAAGGGAGGTGTGTTCATAATGTGGTGAAACAGATTGAATATCAACCAGTATATCCATCCAACATAGACCAATGGTAGGCAGTAAGAGAGATTCCTGGTTAAGCAAATGATGGAAAGAAATTGGAGAGTCTACCAAACATTTGCCAATACATGAGGAGGTGCTGACCTAATGGCTTTATCACTGTGCTCTTAATCCAGAGACTGAGCTAACATTCTGGAAACCTAGGTTCGAATCTCATGAAGGTAGGTGGTGGAATTTGACCTCAATAAAATTTGGTAGGTATGAGTCAATTGTTAGGAAAAACCTATCTGGTTCACTAATATCTTTTAGGGAAGGAAATCTGCCATCCTTACCAGGTCTGGCCTATGTGTGATTCCAGAGCCACAGCGATGTGGTTGACTCTTAACTGCCTTCAAGATAATTAGAGATGGCCAAGAAATGTTGGTCTTGCCAGTGTCATCCACATCAAGTTAATTTTTTTAAAAAGTTTAGGTATAAACTCTTTAGAGTTTTGAAGAATGAGAGCAGACCTAAAGGTCTATAAGTTGCTGAAGGGGTTTGACAAAGTAGATGGAGAGAGAATGTTCTCTCTTGTGAGGCAAGCTAGAGTGAGAAATTATAGTCTTGGGATAAGGGATAGCAGATTTAAAACAGAGATGAAGAGAAATCACTTCTCTTGTGAATCTCCAGAATTCACTCCCCCAGGGTAGGGTGGATGTTGAGACTTTGAATAACTTTAAGGAGGAGATAGACAGGTTTTTAATTAGCAATGAGTTGAATGGTTATGGAGTGCAGACAGGAATGTGGAATTGAGGCTGAGAAAAGATCAGCCATGATTGTATTAAATGACGGAGCAGATTTGAGGGACTGAATGGCCTCCTCCTGCTCCTAGTTCTCATATTCTTATCCCGTTCAGCCTTGGCCCTTGTACATCACTGTTGACCATCTCCTCCTTTATTAGCTCTAGATTTGACTATTCTAATGTTGGACTTCAATCATCCTCACACTTCATCACATCCGAAATGATACTGTCTAACTCCAACATCACACCAAGTCCCATTTAGTCATCATGTGACTGAGTTACATTACTAAACAATATCTTCATATTAAAATTATGAGATTCCCTACAGTATGGAAACAGGCCCTTTGGCCCAACTAGTCCACACCAACCCTCTGAAGAGTAGCCCACCCAGACCCATTTCCCTCTGACTAATGCACCTAACATTATGGGCAATTTAGCATGACCAATTCACCTGACTTGCACATCTTTGGATTGTGAGAGGGAACCCACACAGACACAGAGAGAACGTGCAAAGTCCACACAGACAGTCGCCCAAAACTGGAATCGAATCTTGGTCCTTGATGCTGTGAAGCAGCAGTCCTAACCGTTGAGCCACCGTGTCATAATTTCCTCAATGTGAAATCTCTGCATGACCTCACCCTTCTCATCTCTGAAATCTACTCCAGACACACAACCCTGCAAGGTATCAGTGCTCATGTGATTCTCATCTCTCAGCAATTGTCGATCGGAATTGCTGACCCATGTGTGACCATGCCTTCAGATGTCCCAACTCTACACTCTGGAATTCCCGTGCCACACATCTTTCTCCCCTTTCCATCTTTAAGACATTTGTGCAGCCCATCACATTAAGTAAGGTTTCTTGTCACCTCACCTACAATCCCATTGTGTGGCTCAGGATGAAAGTTAGTTTTGGATTCCATAATTGTGGAAACAGGCCCTTCGGCCCAACAAGTCCATACCAACCCTCTGAAGCGTAACCCACCCAGACCCATTCCCCTCTGAGTAATGCACCTAAACGCTATGGGCAATTTAGAATGGCCAATTCCCCTAACCTGCACAGCTTTGGATTATGGGAGGAAACCGGAGCATCCGGAGGAAATCCATGCAAACACGGGGAGAATGTGCAAACTCCACACAGACAGTTGCCCAAGGATGGAATCGAACCTGGGTCCCTGGCGCTGTGAGGTAGCAGTGCTAACCACTGACCCACCGTGCCAGCATTTTGTTTGATAATACTCCAAAGAAGCACTTTGGGAGGTCCCACGGCATTAAAGTGCTAATGAAATGCAATTACTTCACAGTGTTGTTGTTGAGAGGATGATTATTAGCCCATTGGTTTTCTCCACCAAAGTCAGAGCTGTTGCTCGTATCTCCAGTTGTTGATTGCCTGGTGTAAGATTTGAACTCGGAACATTTTCAAAGATATTCATAGAAGGGCTTGTCTTGTCACAACTTACCAAATTGCTTAACATCCTGCCAATCATTCCATCATTAAATCACTTTAGAATGAAAATAGCATCAAAAGCAAGAATTTCAGAGGTGGCTCAGTGGTTAGCAGCACAGCACCAGGTACCCGGGTTTGAGTCCAGCCTCAGGCGACTGCTTGTAAGGAGTTTGCACATTCTCCCTGTATCTGTGTGGATTTCTTTCGGGTACTCCGGTTTCCTCCCACAGTCCAAAGACATGCAGGTTAAGTGAGTTGGCCATGCTAAATTGCCCATAGTGTTCAGCGATGTGTAGATTAGGTGCATTTGTCTGAGAGAAATGTTTGTATGAGGGTAGGAGAAAGAGTCAGGGAGGGATACTCTTTGGAAGATTGGTGTGGATTTGTTGGTCCAAATGGCCTGTTTCCATAATGTAGGGATTCTATGATTCGATGCAATAAAGTCATTTCAGAGATGGCTCAGTGGTTAGCACTGCTGCCTCACAGCACCAAGGACTGTTCAATTCCAGCCTCAGGTGCTGGACTGTGTGGAGTTTGCACATTCTCCATGTGTCTGTGTGGGTTTGCTCAAATGTCCTCCCACAGTCCAAAGATATGCAGGTTAGTTGGATTGGCTCTGCTCAAGGCAGGGGTATGGGAATAGGGTAGGGGTGTGGGGCCTGGCTGACATGCTCTTCCTGCATGAGGGTAGGTGTGGACTCGATGGGCCAAATGGCGTGGTTGTACACTGTTGGGATTCTATGATTTCACACGATGCAGTCACACAGGGTTCTCTGCTAAAACTACCTGGCTGTCTCAAATTTGGCATTCTTTCCCAGTGGACCTACAAATTATTTCCTTGTCAATATATATATCCAGATCCCTTTGTGAATCACTGTTGAATTCAGTCTTGCCAGCCTCCAACCTTGCCTGCAGTGTATTCCAGATGAGTACAAATTTCTGCATAATAAATTTTCAGCATGGTGCATCTGATTCATTTTTTTGAAAATCAGTTTAAACATGGGTCCTTCTGTCACTTCTTACTTACTCGACTACATCAATCGTGTTGGAAGACCTCTGTCAAAAACTGCACTTAACCTTCTCTGCTCAAAGGAGAAGA
The DNA here is from genome assembly GCF_020745735.1 of Hemiscyllium ocellatum. Taxonomy (NCBI): domain Eukaryota; kingdom Metazoa; phylum Chordata; class Chondrichthyes; order Orectolobiformes; family Hemiscylliidae; genus Hemiscyllium; species Hemiscyllium ocellatum. Next base: position 92,249,366 of record NC_083412.1, on the reverse strand, counting down.
AACTGAGGCGCTCCACATGACTGCAGGTCTAGCACTATTTGAATGGCATTCTTCGTTGTACATACACCAGCACCCCCCCCCCCAAGTACAAAATGGTGCAACTCAACATGTCAAAGCATTTCTACTAGCTGATCGTGGTTGATTGGTAGAGATATGTTGTTTTGTTGGATTGGGTGAAAGGAGGTGAGAGGGATTCATAAATAGCTGGCAGCTGGAAAAATAAAATGTTCTGAAAAACAGGGGTTGAAACCGCTTTAGTTAGCTCGAGGAATCATGTCTGAAAAGCCTCAAGAATCAGAGGCACAAAATTGGCATTGGACACTGACTTGCACGATGGACGTCAGTGTCTCAGATCTCATGAAATGCTGTGCCAATTTCAAATATCTGTTGTCAAAGGCAATTCAAACTGTGCTTGCAGGATTGATGTCATGTTGAATCTCTGCAGTAACATGGTCTGGTTGTCACCTTGTGAAGCAAGTTTGAGGACGTTTGTGTGTTTTGTTTCCTAAATAGAAACTCATTCAAAATAAACTCAATATGTACAAACTTGAGAAATAGGAACTGAAGTAGGCCATTTGGCCCCTCAAGCCCCTGCTCCCCCAACTCCACTTTCACACGTTATCCCAGATTCCTTAATTGCTTTTGTGTCTAAAAGTCTATCAAGCTCTGTTTTGAATAGACACAATCATGGAGCATTCTGGGCAGAGAATTCCAAAGATTTACAAACCTATGAGTGAAGAAATTTTGCCTTTCAACAGTCCCAAGTCCATACTGTGTGACTGAGATTCTATATTTTAGATATCCAGCCAGGGAAATATTTTCTCAGCACTTACTTTGTCAAGCCCTTTAAGATTGTTTGTTGTGTTTCAATTGAATCACCTCCCTCTCTTTTCATTTGAGGGCATATGTGCCTTGTCTACTCAATCTTGCCCCATTTGAGAATCCCTCAGAATGAGTTCTCAGAAACTGAAGCAATCCATGCCCATATCCAGCAAGACCTGGACAATAACCAGGATTGGAATGAAAAGTGAGAAATAACAAAGGTCAGGCAATGACTACCTCACACAAGAAAATCTAAACATACCCCTTTTGACAATCAAGGGCATGACCATCCCTGAATCCCCAAGGATGATGACGTCAGCTTGTACGAGGGGGCATAACTACAAATTGAGAGATGATAGACTTAAGACAGATGTCAGAAGCAGGTTCTTTACTCAGAGAGTGGTAAGGGCGTGGAATGCCCTACCTGCTAATGTAGTCAACTCAGCCACATTAGGGAGATTTAAACAATCCTTGGATAAGCACATGGATGATGATGGGAATGTGTAGGGGGATGAGCTGAGAATAGTTCACAGGTTGGCGCAACATCGAGGGCAGATGTTCTATGTTCTATGGTCTAATAACAGTCTGGGAGATCACGATCGACCATAAATAGACCTGGATTAGCCATAACAATACATAGCTGGAAGAGCAGGTCAGGGGCTAGGCATCTGCAACAACTCATCTCCTGACTTCGCAAAGCTAACCACTATGTACAAAGCACAAATCAGGAATGTTACTCCCCATTTGTCTGCAGGAGTGCAGTGTCAACAATACTCAAGAAATTTGACACCATTCAGGACACAGCAGCCCAAATGATTGGCAGCATACTTACAATTTGTGTTGAGTAACTTTCATATTGATTTCCCAATTCCTGCTGTCCATCATTTAAAAGGCACAAGTTAAGGGTTCAATCACATACTCTCCATTTGCTTTGATGGGTGCAGTTTCAGCAGGACTCAAGTAACTCAAGTCCAGAAATGGTGGATTGGCCATGCTAAATTACCCATAGTCCTCAGGGACATGGAGATTTGATGCATTAGTCATGGAAAATGCAGGGTTACAGGGATAGGGTAGGGGTATGGGACTGTGTGGGATGCTCATCAGAGGGTTTGTGTGGGTTCGTTGGGCTGACCTGGAGGGATGCTATACAAAAAATAATTGTAATGTTGATAAATCAGCTCTATGTGGGACAAAGCAATCCACTTGACTGCCATCCCAAGGACTAGCTTCAGCAATTACTCCTTTCACCAAAGACACACGGTGGCAGCAGGGTGTACAATCCACAAGAAGTCCTTCCGAGCTTCTCCGACAGCACCTTCCAAACCACCACCTCTACCATCAAGAAGAACAAGGGAAGCAGATGCATGCATTAATCACTCACTTGCAAGTCCCCCTCCCAGCTTCCACAACATCCTGACTAGAAATTAAATCATTGTTCCATCACTGACACTGGAACTCCCTTACTAACAGGGTTGTGGGTTTACCTACAGCACATGAACTGCAAGACAGTTCAAGAAAGCAAATCGTCACCACTTTCTCAAGGACATCATCAATGGATAGTAAAGCCAGCAACACCAATGACCCATGAATGAACATAAAATATTATCTAACCCAGGAACCATTCAGGGTGAGAACCAGAGCAATAGGTCAGCATGTGGGATGATTGAAGAGAAGACTGACATTAAACCAAATAAGTCTAACAAGAAGAACAGACAGGTCAGGTTTACATTTTAGAATCCCTACAGTGTGGAAACAGGCCATTCAACCCAACAAGTCCACACCGACTCTGCAAAGAGCATCCCACTCAGACTCACCCAGTTCCTGAAACCCCATATTTCCCATGGCTAATCCACCGAACTTAAACATCCCTAGACACTACGGGCAATTTAGCACAGCCAATCCACCTAACCTTGATAGACAATTACCTAACCTGCACATTTTTGGACTGTGGGAGGAAACCCACACAGATATAGGGAGAATGTGCAAACTCCACACTGACAGTCATCTAAGACTGAGGATTGAACTCAGCTCCTTAACGCTGTGAGGTAACAGCACTAACCACAGAGCCACCATGAACACAGCAGGATGGTGGTGGTCTGAAGTGTATTTATTTTACTGCAAGGAGCATAACAGGCAAGGCAGATGAGCATAGAGCCTGGATTAGTACATGGAACAATGATGTTATAGCCATTACAGAAATTTGGTTGAGAGAAGGGCAGGACTGGCAGCTCAATGTTCCCATGTTTAGTTGTTTCATGTGATAGAGAGGGCTGTAAATGGGTGAGAGAGTTGTATTATTGATTAAAGAGAATGTCACGAATGCACTAAGAGAGGACATCATGGAGGGGTCATTTAGCGAGGTCATATGGGTAGAATGTAAGAATAAGAAAAGTGAAATCACTATCACTATGGGCCTTCTAATAGACAGTGGACCAGATATGTAAGCAGACCATGAAAAGACAACAGGGTTTTGGTAGTGGATGATTTTACTTCTCCAATATTGACTGGGATTCCCTTAGTGTGAGAGATTTAGGTAGGGCAGGCATTATTAGGTATATCCAGGAGGGTTTCTTGAAACAATATGTAGATAGTGAAGAGGCCACAATAAACCTTATATTGGGGAATGAGTCTGGCCAGGTGACAGTAGTTTCAGTAGGGGAGCATTTTCGGAGCAGTGATCATAGTTTTGTAAGTTTAAGATAGTTACGGATCAGGATAAGACTAGTCCTTGGGTGAAAGTGCTAAATTGGAGGAAAGTTAATTAAAACAATATCATGGAGAAATTACTGGGGACAGCTACTTGCAGGTAAATCCACATTTGAAATGTGGGAATCTTTGAAAGGCCAGATGATCAGAGTTCATGACCAGCATGTTCTTATGAAGCTGAAAGTTAATGATGGCAAGATTCAGGAATGCTGAATGACAACAGAAGCTGAAAATTTAGTTAAAAAGAAAAAGGACGCACATGACCGGTTTAGGAAACTGAACTCAACCAAGGGAGGAATTAAAGAGAGTAGAAAAGAACTTGAACAAGTGATTATAAGGGCTTAAAAGGGCCATGAAATATTCTTGGCTAGTCGCATCAAGGAGAATCTCAAGGCATTTCAAATGTATATTAGGAGCAGGAGGGTAACTAGGGAAAGGGTTGGTCCACTTAACGATAAAGGAGAGAATTTATGTTTGGAGCCAGAGGAAGTGGGTGAGGTTCTTAATGAATATTTTGCATTGGTATTCACCAAGGAGAAGGACATGAATGGTGATAAGATTAGTGAAGGGTATATTGATATTCAAGGCATGTCAGTAGCAAGAAGGAAGAGTTGTTCATTTTTTTGAAAAACATAAAGTTAGATACGTCCCCTGATGGGATCCAGAATAATTAAGGAGGCAAGGGGGGGAGATTGCTGGGGTCTTGACAGAGATCTTTGTTCCCTCTTTAGCCACAGGCATGGGCCAAGAAGACTGGAGAAGAACTAATGTTGTTCCTTTGTTCAAGACAGGCAATAGGGATAATACAGGAAATTACAGGCCAGTCAGCCTTACTTCTGTGGTAGGGAAATTATTGAAAAGGTTCTGAGGGACAGGAATTACTTGCATTTGGATAGGAATGGACTTATTAGAGATAGTCTAATAAGAAAAAAATAGGGTCTGGGCTAACTTCGCAACATATTTTGAGAGGATTTGGTCTGGTCCATAATACAATTAAGATTTTTTCCCCTGAACTCCAAAGCTCTGATTAATAGGTAAGGCTTATATCTATGAAGCCACAGCTGGCTGTGATGCACATGGTTCAGTTTTCCAGTTTGATTGGATTTACTGCTTTGATGGTGTAAACTTCACTTCAAAGTCTCGTTGTTATGTTGAGTAGCACAGCCTGGTTTGATCACCTTCCGTTTGTCTCTCTAACCTGGATCTGCACTATTTCAAGCATGTATTGGGAAAATCGGTGTTTTACTTTTAAAAACACACATTGCAGTACAGTTTTCTTTGTCTATTTAAACTGTTTGGTTGCAAGACAGGACAGAATCACATCTAACTAACCTCAAGTGTGCCATAGCAGTAAAACACTGAGAATTGACAAGACCCTTGTTGAGGTACTTTGGATCACTATCACAAGAGAAAGTCTGTCTGGGGAGGCATGACTGCTGGTATGACTGTTGGACTATTAATCCAAAGACTGAGGTAATGTTCCCGGGAAGCTGGGTTCAATTCCACGCGTATCAGATTGTGGAATTTGGAGTGTAATGATGGAATACAACCTATTAAAGCTGAAAGAGAAGGAAACTGTGCTCCTTACCAAGATTAAACTAGGTAAAAACAATGACTGCAGATGCTGGAAACCAGATTCTGGATCAGTGGTGCTGGAAGAGCACAGCAGTTCAGGCAGCATCCAATGAGCAGCAAAATTGATGTTTCGAGCAAAAGCCCTTCATCAGGAATAAAGGCAGTGAGCTGGAAGCATGGAGAGATAAGCTTATCTCTCCATGCTTCCAGCTCATGCTTTTATTCCTGATGAAGGGCTTTTGCCCGAAACGTCGATTTCGCTGTTGGATGCTGCCTGAACTGCTGTGCTCTTCCAGCACCACTGATCCAGAATCCTTACCAGGATTGCCCTACTTGTGACTCCAGATGCAGGGTATTGAGTTTGACTCTTAACTATCCTCTGGGCAATTAGGGATGGTCAATAAATATTGGCTTGGACAATGATACCCATATCCTGTGAATGAATTTGAATAGAAACCTGGAGCTATCTTGGGTCACAACTCAGTTGGCATTGAAACCTGATTGATAGCTTATCCCCTTCACCATTTCACTTCTCCCTGGCAACACCTGTAGATAGGATCCAGGCTAACACTCTCAACAGTCTACAAATTGAGTCAGAATTCCTGTATAAATGGCTGCAATCTTCCAGCTCCAGTTTTATTTATTTCAAACTGCCTCTACAGCATTTTCCACAGCATTTTGCATATTTTATCCATGAAGAACTTAGAGTCATAGTCTCATACAGCACAGAAACCGACTTACAGTCCAGATAATAATCTAGTCCCATTTGCCAGCACTTGGCCCATATCCCTCTAAACCCTTCCTGTTTATATTATCCCCATTCAGATGCCTTTTAAATGTCCCAATTGTACCAGCCTCCACCACTTCCTCTGGCAGCTCATTTTTTTCGTACACCACTCTCTGCATGAAAAAGTTACTCTTTAGGTCCCTTTTATATCTTTACCCTCTCACCTTAAACCTATGCCCTCTAGTTTTGGACACCTCTACCTTGGGAAAAAGACCCTATCCATGCCCCTCATGATTTTATAAATCTCTAAAAGGTCACCACTCAGCCTCCAATTCTGCAGCAGCCTATTCAATCTCTCCCTATAGCCCAAATTCTCCAACCGTGGCAGCATCTTTGTAAATCCTTTCTGAACCCTTTCAAGTTTAACAACATCTTTCTGAAAGCAAGATGATCAGAATGGAATGCAGTTTTCCAAAATGTTGCCTCACCAACTGATCAAGTTCAGGTTCATCAGAAGAGCAAACCGTTTATCTTTGGCTAATCGCTGTCTCTTCTTAGATGAAGCAATGCGACAAAAAATATGGAAGGGACTGGGCACAGTGAGAAACTTGGGGAGAGACGTAATGTTAGGATGAATATGAACTTGGAACATTAATCTCCACCATCTTTGGGAAACGCTGTAAGATCTCATGACAATTAAGAAACAGTTTTCTTCATTTGTTTTATGGGGAAAAAAGAGGTGTCTTTTTTTTAAGAATCCCTGTAGTGTGGAAACAAGACATTCAACCCATCAAATCCACATCAAATCTCCAAATAGCATACCAGCCGGACTCACCTCCTACTCTACCCCTATAACCCTGCATTTCTCAGGGCTAATCCACCGAATCTACACACCACTGGACGCTATGAGTAATTTGGGTGAAAATGAGGACTGCATCAAACCCGCAGACAAGGGAGGCGCGGTGGTAGTTTGGCGCACTGACCTTTATACCGCTGAGGCCAAACGCCAGCTCGCGGTCGCCTCCTCTTATCGCCCCCTTGACCACGACCCCACCTCCCACCACCAAACCATCATCTCCCAGACCATCCATGACCTCATCACCTGAGGGGATCTCCCATCCACCACCTCCAACCTCATAGTCCCACAACCCCGCACCGCCCGTTTCTACCTCCTGCCCAAAATCCACAAACCTGCCTGCCCTGGCCGACCCATTGTCTCAGCCTGCTCCTGCCCCACCGAACTCATCTCCCAATACCTCGACACGGTCCTGTCCCCTTTAGTCTAAGAACTCCCCACCTACGTTCGGGACACCACCCACGCCCTCCACCTCCTCCAGGATTTTCGCTTCCCCGGTCCCCAACGCCTTATTTTCACTATGGACATCCAGTCCCTGTACACCTCCATCCCCCATCACGAAGGACTCAAAGCCCTCCGCTTCTTCCTTTCTCGCCGCACCAACCAGTACCCTTCCACTGACACCCTCCTTCGACTGACTGAACTGGTCCTCACCCTGAATAACTTCTCTTTTCAATCCTCCCACTTCCTCCAAACTAAAGGAGTTGCCATGGGCACCCACATGGGCCCCAGCTATGCCTGCCTCTTCGTAGGATATGTGGAACAGTCCATCTTCCGCAACTACACTGGCACCACCCCCCACCTTTTCCTCCGCTACATCGATGACTGTATCGGCGCTGCCTCGTGCTCCCACGAGGAGGTTGAACAGTTCATCAACTTTACTAACACCTTCCATCCCGACCTGAAATTCACCTGGACTGTCTCAGACTCCTCCCTCCCCTTCCTAGACCTTTCCATCTCTATCTCGGGCGACCGACTCAACACAGACATCTACTATAAACCGACTGACTCCCACAGCTACCTGGACTACACCTCCTCCCACCCTGCCCCCTGCAAAAACGCCATCCCATATTCCCAATTCCTTCGTCTCCGCCGCATCTGCTCCCAGGAGGAACAGTTCCAACACCGCACAGCCCAGATGGCCTCCTTCTTCAAGGACCGCAGATTCCCCCCAGACGTGATCGACGATGCCCTCCACCGCATCTCCTCCACTTCCCGCTCCTCCGCCCTTGAGCCCCGCTCCTCCAACCACCACCAAGACAGAACCCCACTGGTTCTCACCTACCACCCCACCAACCTCCGCATACAACGTATCATCTGCCATCATTTCCGCCACCTCCAAACGGACGCCACCACCAAGGATATATTTCCCTCCCCTCCCCTATCAGCGTTCCGCAAGGACCACTCCCTTCGTGACTCCCTCGTCAGATCCGCACCCCCCACCAACCCAACCTCCATCCCCGGCACCTTCCCCTGCAACCGCAGGAAATGTAAAACTTGCGCCCACACCTCCACACTCACTTCCCTTCAAGGCCCCAAGGGATCCTTCCATATCCGCCACAAGTTCACCTGTACCTCCACACACATCATCTATTGCATCCGCTGCACCCGATGTGGCCTCCTCTATATTGGGGAGACGGGCCGCTTACTTGTGGAACGCTTCAGAGAACACCTCTGGGCCGCCCGGACCAACCAACCCAACCACCCCGTGGCTCAACACTTTAACTCTCCCTCCCACTCCACCGAGGACATGCAGGTCCTTGGACTCCTCCACCGGCAGAACATAACAACACGACGGCTGGAGGAGGAGCGCCTCATCTTCCGCCTGGGAACCCTCCAACCACAAGGTATGAATTCAGATTTCTCCAGTTTCCTCATTTCCCCTCCCCCCACCTTGTCTCAGTCGGTTCCCTCAACTCAGCACCGCCCTCCTAACCTGCAATCTCCTTACTGACCTCTCCGCCCCCACCCCACTCCAGCCTATCACCCTCACCTTGACCTCCTTCCACCTATCCCACCTCCATCGCCCCTCCCCCAAGTACCTCCTCCCTACCTTTTATCTTAGCCTGCTTGGCTACTCTCTCTCATTCCTGATGAAGGGCTTATGCTCGAAACGTCGAATTCCCTATTCCTGAGATGCTACCTGACCTGCTGTGCTTTAACCAGCAACACATTTTCAGCTGTGATCTCCAGCATCTGCAGACCTCATTTTTTACTTGCAGATGCTGGAGATCAGAGTCAAGAGTGTGGTGCTGGAAAAACACAGGAAGCATTCGAGGAGCAGGAAAATCAACGTTTCGGGCAAAAGCCCTTCATCACAATGATGATTTTCCTGCTCCTCAGATCCTGCCTGACCTGCTGTGCTTTTCTAACACCACACTCTCAACTATGGGCAATTCAGTATGGCCAATCCACCTAAACTGCACCTCATTGGATTGTGGGAGGAAACCCATGCAGACATGGGGAGAATATGCAAAATCCACACAGCCGGAGGCTGGAACTGAACCTGCAGATCTGGCACCATGAAGCAGCCGTATTAACCACTTTGCCACCATGCCACCCCATGACCAGTGCATAGTTTGTGATCACTGTGCTCTATATGGAAAGATCCCTGTCATACCTACCAGACTCTGTCCTTGGTCTACCAGGGCACCACTGTCATTTCTAATATTAATTACACTTTGACATGAGACTTAAGAAACTCATCAAAACTGCAAATTACGTTATCTGATCAACATCAATCATAACGTAAAGTAAATCAATAAATAAAGTAAAAACAAGTCCAACGGTTTTAAAAAATGTTTTCAGGTGGGCAGGTGCACAGTAAAAAGAATTAGATCCACACTCCAGTGTAAAGCAAATCAATGGTTTACGAATCACCGTTTCTAGCCTCTTTTTGTTCTTTTCACCTTGGTTCGTAAAGCCAAAGTTTCTGCAGAATTTCCCTCACTTCCGAAGATTCTATATACCTTTCCCTTCACATCCTTCCTCAAGTGTAAAGTGTTGCATTTCAGATGCAATTTGATTGGTCAAAATACTTGACTTTAGAATAGGGAGGGGGGAAATAGAGGAGGGGGTGTAGCACTTCTAATCAGAGAGGGGATCACAGCTACAGAAGTTACCATTGTCAAGGAGGGTCTACCTACTGAGTCAGTATTGGTGGAAATTAGGAACAGTAAGGGAGCAGTCACCTCATTAGGAATTTACTGCAGGCCCTCCAACAGCAGCAGGGAGATTGAAGAAAGCATAGGTCGGCAGATTTTGGAAAAGTGTGTATGTAGTAGGGTAGTTGTAATGGGTGACTTTAACTTTACCAATATTGATTGGAACCTCCTTCGAGCAGATGGTTTGGAAGAAGCTGTTTTTGTAAGGTGTGTTCAGGAGGGCTTCCTAACTCAGTACATTGACAGGCCGACGAAGGGAGAGGCCATTTTGGATTTGGTGCTCAGCAATGAGCCGGGATAGGTGTCAGATCTTGCGGTGGGAGAGCATTTTGGGGATAGTGACCACAACTGCCTCACATTCTACATAGCTATGGAGAAGGAGAGAAGCAGGCCCAATGGGAGGATATTTAATTGGGGGAAAGGAAACTATGATACTATCAGACATGTGTTGGAAAGTATGGACTGGGAGCAATTGTTCCATGGAAAGGGCACTATAGACATGTGGAGACTGTTTAAGGAACAGTTGTTGCAAGTGATACACAAATGTGTTCCTCTGAGACAGGCAAGAAGGGGTAAGATAAAGGAACCTTGGATGACGAGATCGGTGGAGCTTCTTATCGAAAGGAAGAAGGCAGCTTACATGAGGTGAAGGAAGCTAAGGTCAAGCTCAGCTCTAGAGGATTACAGGAAGGTGAGGAAGGAGCTCAAAAACAGTCTGAGGAGAGCCGGAGGGGCACGAAAAAGGCTTGGCAGGAAGGATTAGGGAGAATCCAAAGACATTTTACACATATGTGAGGAATAAGAGGATGGTCAAAGAAGGTGTAGGGCCAATCAGGGATAGCATTGGGAACTTGTGTATAGAGTCTGAGGAGGTAGGGGAAGCCCTAAATGAGGTTTTTGCTTCTGTCTTTACTAAAGAAAAGGACCTTGTAGTGAATGAAACCATCAAGGAGCAGATAAGCATGCTGGAACGGATAGAGATTGAGGAAGCTGATGTGCTGAAAATTTTGACAAACATTAAGATTGACAAGTCACCAGGGCCAGACCAGATTTGGGAAATGAGAAATTTGATTGCTTCGCCGCTTGCGAAGATCTTTGCATCCTCGCTCTCCACCGGAGTTGTACTGGAGGACTGAAAGGAGGCAAATGTAATTCCTCTCTTCAAGAAAGGAAATAGAGAAATCCCTGGCAATTGCAGACCAGTCACTCTCACGTCTGTCATCTGCAAGGTGTTAGAAAGGATTCTGAGGGATAGGATTTATGACCATCTGGAAGGGCATGGCTTGATTAAATTCAGTCAGCACAGCTTTGTGAGGGGCAGATCATGCCTCATAAATCTTATTGAGTTCTTTGAGGATGTGACTAGACAAGTTGATGAGGGTCGAGCGGTGGATGTTGTGTATATGGACTTCAGTAAGGCATTTGATAAAGTTCCCCATGGTAGGCTCATTCAGAAGGTTAGAAGAAATGGGATACAGGGAAATTTAGCTGTCTGGATACAGAATTGACTGGTTGACAGAAGACAGCGAGTGGTAGTGGAAGGAAAATATTCTACCTGGAAGTCAGTGGTGAGTGGTGTTCCACAGGGCTCTGTTCTTGGACCTCTACTCTGTAATTTTTATTAATAACTTGGATGATGAGATTGAAGGATGGGTTAGCAAATTTGCAGATGACACAAAGGTTGGAGGTATCATTGACAGTATAGAGGGCTGTTGTAGGCTGCAGCGGGACATTGACAGGATGCAGAGATTAGCTGAGAGGTGGCAGATGGAGTTCAATCTGGATAAATGTGAGGTGATGCATTTTGGAAGGTCGAACTTGAAAGCTGAGTATAGGATTAAAGACAGGATTCTTGGCAGTGTGGAGGAACAATGGGATCTTGGTGTACAGGTACATAGATCCCTTAAAATTGCCACTCAGGTGGACAGGGTTGTTAAGAAAGCATATGGTGTTTTGGCTTTCATTAACAGGGGGATTGAGTTTAGGAGCTGTGAGATCTTGTTGCAGCTCTATAAAACTTTGGTTAGACTGCACTTGGAATACTGTGTCCAGTTCTGGTCACCCTATTATAGGAAAGATGTGGATGCTTTGGAGAGGGTTCAGAGGAGGTTTACCAGGATGCTGCCTGGAATGGAGGGCTTGTCTTATGAAGAGAGGTTGACTGAGCACAGACGTTTTTCATTGGAAAAAGGAAGGAAGAGAGGGGACCTAATTGAGGTATACAAGATAATGAGAGGTATAGATTGAGTTGATAGCCAGAAACTTTTGCCCAGGGCAGAAATGGTTAACACAAGGGGTCATAATTTTAAGCTGTTTGGCGGAAAGTATAAAGGGGATGTCAGAGGCGGGTTCTTTACACAGAGAGTTGTGAGGGCATGGAATGCGTTGCCAGCAGCAATTGTGGAAGCAAGGTCACTGGGGACATTTAAGAGACTATGGACATGCATATGGTCACAGACATTTGAGAGTTTGTACATTAGGTTTACTTCACATGAGGATCAATGGTCGACACAACATTGTGGGCTGAAGGGCCTGTTCTGTGCTGTAGATTACTTACAGTGTGGAAACAGGCCCTTCGGCCCAACAAGTCCACACCAACCCACCAAAGCACAACCCACCCATACCCCTACATTTACCTCTTACCTAACACTAAGGGCAATTTAGCATGGCCAATTCACCTGACCCACATATCTTTGGACTGTGGGAGGAAACCGGAGCACCCAGAGGAAACCCACGCAGACACGGGGAGAACATGCAAACTCCACAGAGTCAACGCCTGAGGTGGGAATTGAACCCGAGTCTCTGGCGCTGTGAGGCAGCAGTGCTAACCACTGTGCCACCCATTCTATGTTCTATGTTCTTTAAGCAAAACACATTTTAATTTTACACTACAGTTAAAATGTAAACAAAATAAAAATTAAAAAAGAGACTTGGCTTAACTGTACCTCTATCAAAATGCTTAACAAAATAATATGTATATTAACTACTACTAATTAACTGTTTCAATATAGTAACATCCTTGAAACACACCCTTGGCAAAGGCAAATTCAGTAAATCAGATTGCCTCACATGCAATTCTAGCAGCAGGAAGAGAATCCCAGCATTTAGCTGTCACAGCAAGAGGAATAAGAGCTTCCACATCCAGCTTCAAAATCCCAGCAACTGTTACTAAAAGCTAAAACTAAACATCCTGGCTCAATGGGAGCTTGACCCCACCTATTCAGGCTGCTTCTATTATTCCAACTTTAAAAAGAACCCAAAGAAAGCTGTTTAATTATTGGCTTTGAGAAAACTGTTCCACTACTCTATCTTAACCTTTCTTCATGAAAAAGAACAGGACAAAATACATCTCTGAATGCAATGGTATTGGCACAATTGGCATCCAAGATTTACAGGGAACATCTTTCCACAAGTCTATTTTCCTTCTTAATTATTATATTGTTATCGAGCTGATTATATATATCTTTGCATCTATCACTACACCAGTGCTACAATACACATTCTATCAAAACTGTTTCTTGTCAACTCTCTCCCAATTATTCTTTGTCACAAAGCATGTCAAAGTACTGACAGCACAGATACAGGCCATGCAGCCAAAGATGTATGTGTCAGTATTTGCGCTCTACATGAATCTTCTGCCATTCTTCCTTAACTAACTCTAACTGCATATTCCTGATTCTTTCTCTCATCATGTAATTAGGTTGAGTTGATGTTTTGAGCATAAGCTCTTCATCAGGCTGTGCTTCTGCAGCACCACACTTTTTGACTCTAATCTTCAGCATCTGCAGTCCTCACTTTCTCCTGTGTAATTAGGTAGCATCACTTCAAATGTATCCATTGCAAGTCAATTACTCTTTGTGCTAGTCACATTCCATATTCTAAGTAATCTCCTGTTAAATTAGTTTGTCCTGAATTCCTTATTGGACTAATTCATGATAACTAATAGTTCTCCTCCTTCGGTTTCATCCACAAGTGGAAACTTCTTTTCAACACTTTCCACATCAACCTTTGCAAAGTCTTGAAGACCTCAATTAGGCCACCATTTGGTCTCTTCATTTCGAAAGGAAAGAATTCTTCCCTGATCATTCTGCATTGATTCACAAAAACTCTCGGATCTGGTCTCACTCAAGTTAGAATTTTCATACCAAAGTAAACGCAAAATCCTGCAAAAATCTGAAAGGAAACAGAAAGTGCTGGATAAATTCAACAGATCTGCCAGTATGTGTGGAGAGAGAAACAGTTAACAATTTGAGCCAAATATGACGCGATATCAGAATGTTTTGCAATTTCTTCCATCATCATTGGAATATGCAGACTGGGATTAGTGACAGCTACTCTAGAAATGGTTTCAAAAAAAAATTCAATACAGGTTTTTCAAAACATAATTACATCCCTCTTGTTACAGAAACTACATAACCTTCAACTCACCCTGAATAAAGCTAAAGGAGAAGAACTAATTTCTTATTAAAAAGAAGGTACAAAAGAGAAAATTACTTTTTGATCCATGGCCACAATGGCAAGAGTCAGTCTTTGACAGGAGTTACAATGCTGAGACTCTCTCTCTAAATAATAAACACGGCCGCCTCTCTAAAATTAGTTCATGCTTGCTTCACCATGGATTTATTAACAATAGTGCTCCATTGAACAGTTCTCCTTTCTATTATGGAATCAGAGAATGGCTTGTAGGTCACTGTTAGCCCTCTTGGCTTGGTTCTGTTCTGCCTCCACACTGTAGAAACACATTAAGCAGATTGATGGACCAAGATGTAATTATGGCATCCTATAAATCTTAACCCACAGGGTTTGGAAAAACCATTGAGTCCACTTGCATTAAGGAACTTGCTAAGGACATTGCACTAGTTTAACCACTGAGAGACACAAGTCTTCCGGCAACTTTTGTTTTTTTATTGAAAAGAAGCCCAGTGCTTGTCTCAGTCCAAGTCCAAGTCCGAGGTATCACCTTGAATATCAATTAACTTCAGAGCCTAATTTGTTAAGGTACACTCAGATTTTGCTTTTAAAGAAAGGAAGAGACTTCTTCCCTCGGGGAAAGTAAGCAAGATTGAAACCCATGCAAGAGACAAATAGAAAAAGGCCTTGTCTTTGCTTCTCTTCTCTCACAACCTCAGGACATCCTAAGTGATGTATTTCGAATTGCAATCAGTGTTCAGTGTACAAAATGCGACAACTAATTTGCAAACAGCAAATAGCCATGTAATGATCACCAGACAATCTGTAACGATGTGAGCTCAGGGATAAACATTTGCTCAAACTGTGGGAAACAGACCTGTCTCTCTCTCTCTCTCTCTCTCTCTCTCTCTCTCTCTGTCCTTCCGATGCCATGTTGTCTGACATCCAGCAGAGAGGACAGACAAGTTAGCAAATAAACACATCATCAGAAAGGCAACACTCTGACAGTGTTGCACTCCAATTGATACTGCATTAATGGGTCTATTAGCCTAAGTATTGCTATCAAATCTCTCTACTCATGGTCTCATTTCACAGGGTCTCCTGACTCAAAGGTAAATGTGGTACCCACTCCAGTAATTTCACACAAAAGAGGGATCTGTGTCGTACTAAAACATCTCAAGTCACACTTTCTATCCAATTCAGAGTCACAGTTGAGGGCAAGAAAATGTCACACACGAATTATGTAATGATGAATTCAGATTTGAATTTAGCCACAAGCCACGTCTTTGTCACTAAATGGTCACAGATTTTTGGCTGATTGACTTCCTTCTATGCAATGGGACTAAGTGAGGACTGCAGATGCTGGCGATCAGAGACAAGAGTGTGGTGCTGGAAAAGCACAGCAGGTCAGGCAGCATCCGAGGAGCAGGAGAATCGACGTTTCGAGGATAAGCCCTTCATCAGGAAAAGATGCTGTGCTATGCTATGACCATGTTGTGATTCGAAGATAAAATGTTACTAATGGAAGAAGTGACTCTTTCAAATTTAATGTGGAGGTAAAATAATTTTTTGAAAAACACAAAGGACTGCAGATGCTGGAAATTTGGAACAAAAAGCAGAAACTGCTGGATGAACTTAGCAGGTCCAGCAGTATCCGTGGAGAGAGAAACAGAGTTAACATATCAGGTCCAGTGGCCCAGTTCTGAAGAAGTGTCACTGGACTTGATACATTAGCTGTGCTTTCGCTCAACAAATATGCCAAATTTGTTGAGTTTCTCCAACAATTTCTGCATTTCTTTTGTAATGTGGAGATGGAGAGGATATCAAAAGTGAATCTGTCTCCACTGACCCTGGAAACAATGGCATTTTATTGATTGACAGATGTTTTGAACCTGTGATGTGGGGCAGATGTGGGACAGTCGAAAATTGTGATGTTGGAAAAGGGTAAGAGGTCAGGCAGCATCCGAGGAGCAGGAGAATTGACGTTTCAGGGCATAAGCCCTTTATCAGGAGGAGAGGCCAGGTTTAGGCAATCTTTTCCACTTGGGTGTATCCCTGAGAATCACTGGAAGGGAGGGACACTCCTGACGTTCTTGATGATCAGGGAGTCCAGAACCTAGGGGTTGTAATCTAAGGAATCAGGTAGGCCATTTAAAACTGAGATGAAGAAAAGTTATTTCACCCAGAGTGTGGTGAGCCTGTGGAATTCTCTGCAAAAAGAAAGTGGTGAGGCCAAGGCATTGAATTGTTTTGAGAAGGGGCTCGATATATTTCTTCAGGGTCCCAGTCTCAGCAAATCATCATAGCACATCGCTCAGTCACTTAGAATACAGTTCGACACTCCCCTCTTGCATTTTGCAGAGTACTAGCACATATTTTTCATTTCAGTTCTGCTACCAGGCCATTTTGTGGGCAGTGGCAAATCCCAAGCTCATTGACTGGAACAGCCGACCCCTCCCAGCTCTTTATGCACTCTCTGAACCCTCAAACACATTGTGTCTAGTTGGATACTCAGATGATCCTGTCTTGCCTTTCTATACTGTTCCATATCATAGTACTTATGTGTTGCCTGGCTATTTAGCACAGAATTTAGGCAGTTTGATATGAGTCAGTCAAGGAGATGGTGGTGTTGCTGTATGGCACAAGCCCGAATTAATCTCACACCTACAGCATAACAGCTTATGCAACAAACGTACTGTAGATGCATCAACTGAATGGCCATAACTCAAAGTCTAAGTGGGTTAGTCCTTCATCACATCAAGGATGACTGTCATCAGTCAGAGAGCACTGGCTCCGTTAATGAACAGTTAGGCAACGTCCAGTGTCATTCCTGATGATGAGCTTATGCCCGAAACATTGATTTTCCTGCTCCTCGGATGCTGCCTGACCTGCTGTGTTTTTCCAGTAACACACTCTCGACTCTGATCTCCAGCATCTGCAGTCCTCACTTTCTCCCAATGTCCAATCTCACCCCAGGGGCTTGCACATGGTCAGTCAGCCACGTGTGGTGTGGTCTGGTTTAGAAATTCCTTATCACTGCAGTCCAGGGAGTGGGTCACTGTCGCTCTCCGAAGTCCCGTTCAACCAGTCCGGGGTTTCCCAGTAAGTCTGTCAGGCGGCTGCACTGAAATGAGTCAGCAGCCCAGTCACTCAGCAGTCAGCACTGTCTGGCCATGTTGGTTGAGAGGGGTGGGAACTTGCTCAATAAAAGTCAAGGATGACTTATTTTGGAACACTGCTGTGCTAGCCAATCTGAGGACTTATCTGTCAGGGTTTGAGGCAACTTGTCGGGTTGCTGGGGAATCAGTAACTGACAGAGTGCAACTGTACATACAAGGGTGAGAGGTGATCGTGAGTTGGAGAATATTGGTTACCGTAAGAGGTGATATCAATGGTGAAAACTGCCCTGGCTTTAATGACGGTTGGCATGGCGAAGATGCAAGCCAAAGATGGGAGGCAAAGCATTTAATGAAAGACTTGAGAGGTGGTGAATGGAGGAAATGAGGGGATGATCAGTACTGATGGGATGGACAGGAAGGGTAACGATGAAAAGAACTTGGAGGTTCTTGGTGCAGGGGATGTTGACTATTAGGCTAAGCCTGAGACTCACTCTGCCAAGTATAAACTAGTATAACCTTCCACCTTCTTTCAAGTCATAAATGCACAATGGAAATGGAAAATGGCAGCAATCACACTTGGTACGAGCAGAGTAAGTGGTTTATTTTTTCAGTCAGAGTACATGATATTTGAGGCCCTTTAAGGGGCGTTTGTATTTATCTGGAGGTTGTAAAGTACAGGTTGAATACATCTGTAATCATGGAATCCTGCATGGGAAATGTAGGCAGCATCCAACAATGTAGGTCCCAGATCCCAATCACAAGCAACCTTGACCATGTCATTGGTCATGACAGACAAGTCATCTCCTTGAAGCAGAAATAATTAGAGGCAATATTAAACATGGCACTCGCAGGCCACAATTCACAATGACAATCCAAGAACTCATAGACTGCAAAAAGGAATGGGCCTGATTCCCTCTCACTTTGAACTGTAATTATTTGTCAACATGATCCTTTATGCAACACTGCCTTTCATGGGGGATATGTGTGGTGCAGGTGGATATCAGTAATTCCATCACATTTGCCACCTCCTGGTGGAATTAAGTTTTGAATTGAAAGCTAGTCTCAGTAATGGTGATCACGAATGAATTATTCATTGTTATAGAAAACCATCAGTTTCTGTCATGCCCAAAAGGGAAGGGAATTTGCCATCCTTACCCAGTCTGACCTATGTAAGATCCCAGATTCACAATATCATGGTTGACTTTCAACTGCCCTCTGAAAGCCACTCAGTTCAAGGATAACTGAGGATGGGCAACAAATGCTGACTTTGTTATTTATATCCGCAATCCCATGAAAGAATAAAGGAAAAGAAGCTTCTCAAAATTTGGTCAAGTTTTAGCTTTGTTCTCAGCATTTTATCTTTTTTCACACAAATCATTTACACCAAGTTCACATCTCAATCACTCCATTATCCCATTAGCACTCCGTTTTCTCTTTCTGCTTATGGTGGGATTAAAATTGCCAGAGCATTCATCTGTGACTTTGAATTACAAATATAATTAAATAACCATATCCTACTGCTTCCTGTTAAAGTTCAAAAAGCAAATGACACCAGGTAATAGTCCAACAGGTTTATTTGAAATTGCAAAACTTTTAGTGTTCAGCTCCAAAAGCTTGTACTTTCCAAATAAACCTTTTGGACTATGCCCTGGTGTCTTTTGATTTTTGACCTTGTCCACCCCATCTCCTCCTAAAGGAAGAGAGGAAGTACAGAAATCCATAACTGCATGACTTTCCTTACAACTGCAATGTGTGAATGATGAAAAACAAGGAAAATTGCAACTCATGGCAATTGTTAAGCAAATCTGGCAGGGTTGCATCTTTCAAAATTTTTATCCGTGGCTGGCACACATTTTCTTTCATCAGCTCCCATTGTCAAAATCAATGTTTGTTGAACAGAGCAGAAGTGATTCTGTGAAACACTTCCACTTACCAGCTTGAACAAGGGTGAACTCCTGAGACCTGGTTCCTATCTGGTTACTGGCTGTGCAGTTGTAGCTGCCAAAGTCACTGTCCACAGCTGGAGTAATCTGCAAACAGAGAAACAGAAATCATGGCATTGGTATTCTTTCTGATAACCTACTGGATTGTTAGAACTGGTCCATTGATTATAATGCCTCTCTCACCATGGCATATATGCTCAGTGATGATCAGAATTTAAAATCACAACATGAAATCATTGTGCCTCCAATCTCCCGCACATTGAATTTTCGATTTGTTTTTTTAATTTGCTGCTAGTTTTCTCCCCTGAACACAATGGCTTGGATCAGACTGGAAAACAAATAGCAAGTTGATAACCTGCACTTCTACTATTGTACAAATCGCTCATAGGCATGGTATGAATTGTAGTTGTGCAGTCCTTGTTGATGAATTTATGTCACCCTTACTATTGCTTCATACCAACAATATTTTCCTTTGAGTCTCCCAGTTGTTCTGAACAATATTTTGGATTTGCATCTTAGTTATCCATTCAAAATGACACACATGGTCCAGTCATTAAGGACTCCTTTATCAACATGGTCAAAAATTACATGACACAACTTTGGTCCATCCCAATCCAATATCAGCACCTCCAAATCATATTAATCAACATAATAATTGTAAAATATATGCCTGTGACAAAATATGAACAATTCCAACTATTGAATCTCATTCTCTCACAGAATCAATGGTTGTTGGAGATTTTAAAAGGGAATAATGTTTTACTTTGTTTAATATCACATCTCCTTTAGGTTTTGTTTCTTTCTCCTTCTCTTCATCTCATATTTCTTCCCTCTCTTCATATTTCCTTTCCTGGGCCTGATTTTCTAATGTATCTTTCTTCTCTTTTGTTTCTTTTTCACAATCCATGTACTTCAAAGGTGAAAGGGAGTCACAGAAACACAGAGATGTACAGCACAGAAACAGACCCTTCGGACCAACTTGTCCTTGCCAACTGGATATCCTATATTAATCTAGTCCCAGTATTTGGCCCATATCCATCTAAACCCATTTACACAAGCAGATGCCTTTTAAATGTTGTAGTTGTAGCAGCCTCCACCAACTCTTCTGGCAGCTCATTCCGTACACACATCACCCTTTGTCTAAAAAAGTTCTCATTCAGTCCTTTTTTCAATCTTTCCCCTCTCACCTTAAACCGATGCCCCCTTGTTGTGGATTCCCCTACTCTCGGGAAAAAAAAACATGACTCTTTCACCATAGCACTGCTGCCTCACAGCACCAGAGTTCCAGGTTCGATTCCAGCCTCGGGCGACTGTGTGGAGTTTGGACATTCTCCCCGTGTCTGCATGGGTTTCCTCCGGGTGCTCTGCTTTCCTCCATCAGTCCAAGGGTGTGTCGGTCAGATGAATTGGCCATGCTAAATTGCCCATAGTGTTAGGTGCATTAGTCAGAGGGGAATGGGTCTGTGGGTTACTCTTCAGAGGGTCAGTGTGGACTGGTTGGGCTGAAGGGCCTGTTTCCACACTGCAGGGAATCTAATCTAATCTATACCCCTCATGACTTTATCAATCTTTATAAGGTCACCCCTCAGCCTCCAAAGTGGTGTGGAAAATAGCTCCTGCCAGAACTGAGGAACAACAGACCCAAAATATTAACTCCGAATTTTCTGCACAGCTTTTCCAGCAACTTCCGATTGTCAGCATACACAGTACTTTAAGTTTTTTTCTTAAATGCCCTGTTTGCCTCACCATAGCATTTTTCTAGAAAACTGCAGCAACTGAACTGAAAGGTTCAGGAAATGCCCAGCTATAGCACATATTGAAAAATGACCCACTCAAACAAGATCTAACCCATTGACTTTCACTTCCAGTATGAGTCCATGGACACAACTAGTATTAAGCCAACATGTTATTGATTGTAGATAGTCTTGGCTACTAAACATTAAGATGCTAATCAATGTGATGGAACAGTACAATCAAGCATGATCACACTGTGGTAAATCAATGCAAAATACGGCAGATTTCAAAAACTGAAATAAAAACAGGGAGAAACTCAGCAGGTCCAGCAGTACCTGTTGAGAGAGAAACAGAATTAACGTTTCAGGTCTGATATAACTCTTCTTCAGAATTGAAAAGGACTGGAAAATCATGGTTTTAATGCTTTAGTTAGTGGGCCAGGCAGAGTAGTTGGAGTAGATGGTAACGGTACCCAAGATAAAGACAAAGAGAGCGCTCATGGTAATAAAATAGAAAAAGAGATTTGAGTGATAGATATGAGAAGGAGCAAATGGTTCGGCTTCGCTGAGAATTAAGTCAATACAATACATTCGGTGGTGATTGCAGTCAATATTGTGTCACTGAAGAATCTCTGAAGCTGTTGAACTCAATGTTGAGTGCTAGAGGCTATAAAGTATCTGAGCAGAAAATGTCATTCATTCACTACATTCAGCTTCACTGAGAGACTGCAGCAGGCCCAGGATTGAAATGTTAGTGTGAGAGAAAAGTGGTTTGTTGAAATGGCAAGAAACTGGAAAGTTGGGGGTTTTCTTACAGACAGAGCAGAGGTGTTCTACAAAGCAATCACCCAGTCTACATTTGGCCTTGTCAATGTGAACAGTGAATGCAGTGACCTAGATTGAAAGAAATACAAGCAAACCAATGCTTCACATGGAAGGGGTATTTGGAGCCCTGGATGACAGGACAGAAAAAATTGCAATTATTAGATCTTCTGCAATTGTGTGGGAAGATGTTGTGGCACTCCAAAGGAGTCTGAGGAAAGTGATGGAAGAGTGAACATGCAGGTCGCAGAGGGAATGGTCCCTGTGGAATGCTGACAGTGGAGGGGGAAGGAAATGTGTTGAGTTTTAGAGCTCGAAATTGCAGAAATCACCAAGGATGATCCTTTGAATGCAGTGAATAGAATGATGGAAAAGGACAACAGAAGCCCTATCGTTGCCCTGGGAGAGAGGTCAAGGGATCAGAAATCCAGGAGATGGGTTTGACACAGTCTAAGTCCCGGCTAAACACAATAGAAGGGTGTCATTGGTTGAGTATAAAAACAGAGGGACCTCAATGGACATTGGCAGTGCTGGAACAGATGAAACAGACACCAAAGGACTGTGGGAGAATGGAATGCAGTCCTTGTGGGAAGCCAGGTGTAAGAATGCATAGTCAAGGAGGTGGAGTCAGTGGGTTTGTCATGGATATTGGTTAATAGCCTATCCCCAGAAATGGAAACAGGGAAGTCAAGGAAAGGGAATTGAAGAGCCAGAGAAGGTGAGAGAAGAGAAATTGATGACTTTTAATAATTCTAGAGTTATGATCTCAAGCTTGTGTATAAAGCAGTTAGTAATGGGTAGGAAAAAAACCCAGCCTTTTGGCATTGTGATTATGTAAATACAACTATTAAAAACTCTGTATGACTCAGGTTACCCATCCTAACTGAATATATTCCTGATGTTTCTATTGTACAACCTCACTCTTCCAACCTTATCTTGCTGCCTCATTTCTAATATTTTTATAATGAGTGAACAAACATGCTGAAAGAAAATTGAAAAAGGCTTTTTATTGCAGCAATACGTAGGGGTTTAATCCTTAACAAGCCTGGCCATCTGGGAGAGTTGGCCACTCTGAAAGTAATCACTGAACAGCTTTTTTCTGTGCCCTTGCAATTTTAGTGGTTTTTTTTACATAACCAAAAAAAACATAGCTTCATAATATAAATTGATTTTTTTTGCATAAAATTGGTTCCTCAATTATTTCTTAATCTGAATCTAGCACAGTGAGAATTGAACTTTTTCACTTCCTATTTCTTCACTCATGTAAATGTAATTGCGACATGTTAAAATCTGCATTCAATCTACAAAGCAACTTCCTGGAAGGTGCCTGATGAAGACAATCATGAGATGCTTCATCCCTTAATGATTCTGCACCAGAATGTTGCTGCTGACACTGGGTGCAAATTGCTTTTCCACAGCACTGAATTCATCAATTTTAAAACCAGAGAAAAAATAACTTACTGAATAAAACAATTTAATGTATGTTTAACTCCCAGTTTTGCAGTACTTATATGATTGTGAGTTGATCCAGAGAATAGCGTCTTTTCCTCTTGGAGGTCTTTTGCTTTGAAGATACTGTGGATAATAAGTGGTCTTAAGGATCCCAAACAATGTTCCAAACTCTACAAATTGATGATTTTTTTTTAACAACACAAGCTTGCATGGCTGAAGCTTTAAAAATGGCTCTGTCATTTTGCAGCACAGTTTGATGGCTTTTTTTTTAAAGAACTTTTTGCTATTCAAAATCTTGGTTTGCTTTCTCTCTCAGCATAATGCTTCAGCTCTTAGCTTGCACCCTGCTGGTTAAGTAGCCCATATCTCAGGCTCGTTTTACAGTTGGTTCAATTAAAAAAGCATAGCACTTTGACTGTTCTGTTTTTACTTTGTTAATACTTCCATGGTGACAGCACCTCAGAACGTGTTTCTCTTGTCTCCCTCTGAATTTGCCTCCTTTGCCTTATCCTCCTTGTTGAAATCAACACACACCACATCACACACTTTCTGCTTAAACATATTCTTTGCTCATCACTTAAAACCATAGTAGCCCCCTCTTAAGCAATCTTCATTTTTTGCCACACCTTTAAAGTCCAACCATGTCACTTTACAGTGGTTTCATGTTCTATCTGGTGGGTTGTTGCTAAACTGTGTGATTCAACAGCAGCTAATTACTCAATTACAGTATATCTACAACATGAAAGTA
Organism: Hemiscyllium ocellatum; assembly: GCF_020745735.1. NCBI lineage: Eukaryota > Metazoa > Chordata > Chondrichthyes > Orectolobiformes > Hemiscylliidae > Hemiscyllium > Hemiscyllium ocellatum. The sequence continues at coordinate 92,225,289 of NC_083412.1, read as the reverse complement.
ACGCAGTAATGCAAAAATAATTTCTAAGAGAGATGTTAGAACTGCAATGATATAACTGGTGCGAAACCATAAACAGGCTGGAGCCCTGTTCTCTGCTAGAAAGGGGACCTCATTGTGGTGTCGATGTCATGATATAAGCTTACAAGGTACATGCTAAGAATTAGAGGCCACAAATGTAAGATTGTCATGAGTATCTAACCAGGAATTCAGGGGAATGGTGAGACTGGGAATCATTCCCCATGGTGAGCCATCAATTGTCTCTATTAGTGGCAATCCACCTTCCCAGACTGATGGTTATCCAGTCCTTTGTCTGTCCAACTGCTCTTCTCTCTCTTTGTGCTCTATTCCCACCTTTCATTTAATCTTTACCCCCTCCCTCAAACCTATCTTCTGCATAAAAAAGCACCATTTCTCCTCGCTAAAATCAGTTCCGAGAAAGGGTCACTGAACCCAAAACGTTAACTCTGATTTTTCTCCACAGGTACTGTCAGTCTGGCTGAGCTTTTCTGGCAATTTCTATTTTGTTTCTACATGGTGAAATGGAGATATGATCCATACCTGCATGTAAAAGAAACTGAGGTAAGTAGCAGAGGGAAGTGCTGATAAAGCGAAATAAAGTTCATGTGCAGCAAAAATGCTGACCGTGTCCAGTTGAGCGAAAAGGAATGTTTTTGTTCTGTAATATCTCTGCAATTCAATATAATGGAATATTTCTGTCAGGGAGGCATCACTTTTTCAAAATACATGGATGGGCCACTTGCTTAAATAATGCACAAAAAACTTAATTGCGTTAGCACCATCTTCACTTATATTTCAGGCTGTATTCAACAACCTGAGTGTGCTATTTTCACTCAATACTGAAAGAAACAACGAGAAGGGCTTAGGATCATCACTCATCAGGGAGCAGTAATGCTATTTTCATGAAACATAGTCCTTGTAAGAAAACCCATTCATTCCAGCAGGTAGCAGTCTAGTAAACCTCTTTTTTTTATTTATCCATGGGATGAGGGTGATACTGACTAGACAGCATTATTACCCATCTCTAATTGCCCACAGGGTAGTTAAGAGTCAATCACATTGCTGTGGGTCTGGAGTCACACATCAGGCAGACCAGGTAAGGATGGCAATTTCCTTCCCTTAAAGATAGCAGGGAACCAGATGGGTTTTTCTCCCCCAATAATCAGCAATGGATTCAGGATCACCCTTAGACTCTTAATTTCTGACTTTTATTGAATTCACATTCCACCATCTGCCATGGCAGGATTTGAACCTGGGTCTCTGAATTAACAGTCCCACAACAACACAACTAGGCCATTACCTTCCCCCTTATGACTAGCATCGATGCATTGGCATCCTTCCTTAAATAAGAAGACCAAAACTGCATACATGGTTCAGGAAGTGGACTCACTAATGCCTTATAAAACTGAAACATAACAATCTGTCTTTTATCTTTAATTCCTCTTGATACACAAACCTTCTTGATTACATGCTGTAACTTGTTTTTGCAAATTCATTCATGGGATGATGACAATGCTGGCTAGATCAGCATTTATTGTCCACCCTCAATTTGCCCAGAGAACATTTAAAAGTCAGCCACATTGTTGTGGGTCTGGAGTCACATGTAGTCCCAAACCAGATAGGAATGGCAGGCTTCCTTCCCCGAAGAGCATCAGTGAACCAGATAGACTTTCCTGACAATCACCCAATGGTTTTATGGTCATCATTAGATTCTTAATTCCAGATTTATTTTACCGAATTCAAATTCCACCATCTGCTACAGTAGGATTTGAACCCAGGCCCCCAGAACATTATCTGGCTTTCTGGATTAACAGTCAACAGTGGGGTGTTGGAAAAGCACAGCAGGTCAGACAACATCTGAGGATTAACAGACCAGCAATAATGTCACTAGGACATCGACTCCCCTAAAGCTGCATGCTCATGTTTTGAGACTAATGCACAGAAACACTGAAATCCCTCTGCACCTCAGATTTCAGTTGTTATTCTCCATTCTTTTTCATTTTTCCTGCCAAAGTGAACAACATAACATTTTGTCGCAGCACATCTGTCAGCATTTTTGCCCGCGCGCTCGACCTATCTACATCTGTCCGCAATGTCCTTATGTCTTTTTCTCAACATAATTTCTTATTTATCTGCAAAATTTAGTTACAATGTCTTTGCTGATCCCCCTAATCTATTTCATTGATGTACATTGTAAAACGTTGAGGCCCCAGCCCAGATACCTGTGGGACTCCATTTGTCACATCCTGTCAATAAAGAAAAGACCAAAGTGTACCCATTCTCTCATGTATGTTCCTCCTAAATTCATCAACGCTGTTGATTTCAACTACTCCACATGGTAATGTTTGCCACAGTCTAACCACTCTAAGTAAAGACTTTTCTCCTCACTTCCCTGTTGGATATATCACTGCGATATCTTCTATTTGTGGGAATACTGTGCACAGATGCTGAAGATGCAGTGTAAATCTGGAGTGAAGATTCAACATACTGCTGACTAAAGTGGGGTGAGAGTCCATCCAGGAAGGGACATCACTCTGACCAGCTAACTCACAACCCCCATCACAACCTCACCATCCTATGAAATGGACAACCCTCTGTAGTTGGAATCTTGTCCTAAACTCCGAGTCAGAGCTGATACCTCAGCAGCCAAAAAGAAGGAAGCTAAAAGCAGGAATAGAACAAAGTAGCAAAGGAAATGGGCAAGGTCTTTGATTTTCTTCTGAGTTTTATTTTTTTAGATGGTCAATTGTAATTGCGAGTGCAAGGTGGTGAGAGACTTACTGCTTTGGTAGATTAAAAATAAGAAAAATAGCATATATAATGTGACACTCTCTTATTGCTGAGTGTTCTTACAATGAGATTAGTTTTTTTTTAAGTAAGCAGCCAGAGGCCATAAGCTGATTAGTGTAATGCTCTTTCCAACTCCTCCATTAACTTGTCAAGAAAATCATCTTAAAGAGTGGAGTGCTTTGTGGAGTTGTTAAGCCAATCAAAACTATAGTTGGAATTTAGCGATTGAAGGAGACTTCCGATATTTGATGCTCAAGACCACCAAATGCATGAGGTCAATTTAGCAGAAAATCAATCAAGTTCTGTGAGATTTGTTGGTCTGCCAACTGTCCAAACTATGTGGGAGAACTCTGAAATAAAACCTGAAAGTGCTGGAGAAAACCAGCAGGTCTGGCAGCATCTGTGGTGAGAGAAACAGAGTTCACGTTTTCAAGTCCAAAAGAATCCCTACGGATTGGAAGCTGGTCATTTGGCTCATCCACACCAACCCTGTGAGCAGCATCCCTGTAACCTAAACACAAGCGCATCCCTGTAACCCTGCATTTCCCATGCTTAATCCACCTGACCTACTGTGGGCAATTTAGCATGGTCAATCCACCTAACGTATAGCAGTGCTAACCACTGGGCCACCATAGTTGAACATATGAATTAGAATTAGAATTCCCACAGTGTGGAAACAGGCCCTTCGGCCCAACAAGTCCGCACTGACCCTCTGAAGAGTAACCTGTCCAGACCTATTACTCTATATTTACCCCTGATTAATGCACCTAATCTCTGAACACTATGGATAATTTAGCATAGCCGATCCACATCGTTGGACTGTGTGAGGAAACCGGAGCACCCGGAGGAAACCCATGCAGACACAGGGAGGATGTGCAAACTCCACACAGACAACTTCCCAAGGGTGGCATCGAAGCTGCCTGGTGCTGTGAGGCAGCAATGCTAACCACTGAGCCACCGTGCCACTCTGTGCCATTCAAAAAGTTGATTCTGTTCTCTCTCTCTCTACAGATACTGACACACTTGCAGAATTCCCCTTGCACCCTCTGCTTTCATTTCAGATTCCCAGAATCTGTCGTATTTTGATTTTTTTTATGCAAGAGGATTCCCATACCAAAAGAACATCATGCTCTGGAATATGATCCCTGTGTACCATACTTCAGACGCAGAGTTAACTATCATCTACCATCAGCTAGCCATTTCGAGCTCACTAATCTGATATTCGATCGGGGCAAGGCAAGAATATGATCAGGAAATATCAGAAACAGAAACACTTGAACATCAGTAATAGGCACCCAGGGAAACACGGAGTTCAACTTTTCCTGGGTTTATCCCAGAAATGGTGAATCCAGCTTGAATTGTGGATCCGAGTTGAGAAGGCAGAGTCAGGAAAGTTCCACACTCCACAAAACTGACCAGGGATAAATTTGCCCATGTGGTCTAATTGTTCTGGGGAAGTTGCAAGGCAGCAAAAAAGATTTGGTCCATTCAATGCTGAAATCAGTGAAGAGGTGAATGGTTGTGTTCCCAATTTACTTTTACACCAGGAATTGTCTTTTGATGTGATGGACAACATGGAGAGAAAGAGAGAGAGAGAGAGAGAGAGAGAGAGAGAGAACAATCCTTCATTCCATGTTCTTTCTCTCTATTCTGCTGCTAGATGTTAAAATACAGCTCACGGTTTTTTCCAGAATCTGGCTCCATTGTCTTTCCAGCTGACGAACTGATGGGTGAGCCTTATGAGTGTGATCTAAAACAGGACATAGAAACTACTTTGTGTCATCTCAGTTGTGTGGTTTCAATAACTTTTAAAAAAACTATAATCTCAATGACTTTGGTTGATGTAATCTTTGGTCAGGTGACCATACGAAAAAGGTAGAGATTAGGTCACTTAATCTTTTGAATCTGCTCTACAATTCAATATAATCATAGCTGATCTGATTTTAACCTCAACTCTCCTCAACCCCACCTCCTGTCCCATATTCACCATCCCTCCTAACCTTCCACTCTCCAATGCTGAATGTTCTGTGAAGGAGAAAGATTTTAAAAAAGACATAAGAAGCAAATATTTTACAGAGGGTGGTTCATGTGTGGATTGAACTTCCTGACGAAATGGTGGATGCAGGTACAATTATAACGTTTAAAAGACATTTGGAGAAGTATATGTATGGGAAAGGTTTAGGGGGATATGGGCCAGTAGCAGGCAAGTGGGACTAGTTTAGTTTGTGATTAAGTTCGGCATGGACTGGTTGGACCGTAGGGTCTGTTTCCATGCTGGATGACTGTATGACTCTGTGCCCCCAAAGTCATGAATTTCAAGCACAACATAACTTCAAACCCTTCTTCAATTGTCTTCACCTCTGTGCCCATTTCTTTGGGCAAGAGGCATTTCCACTCCCACAGACCCCTTCGCCCACCTCCAATATTCTCCCTCTGGCCCCCTCCCTTTGACCTTCTACCTGAACTTGACCTGTTCATTGAGAATTGCTGATGTGACATTGGTTGCCTCAATTTCTCTGCCTCCTCCCCCACACCCATTCCAACCTATCTCCCCCAGAAACAACTGCACTCCATGTGCTCAGATCCAACCCTGACTTTGTTTCTAAGACTGCCTTCTTTGGGCTCTATCCCCAATCACCTATCATTTAATCCTTATACCTTCTCCCACCCTATGGTCTGCTTAAAAACCAACATTTTCTGAGCTACTACTGGTTCTGGGGAAGGGTCACCAGACCTGAAACATTAAATCTAATTTCTCTTCACAGATGTTGCCCACCCTGCTGAGCTTTTCTAGCAATTTCTGTGTTTGTTTCTACATTGCTGTATATCTCCTGATAATCTTTCATCCCATTTTTACAGATGCACTGTAGAAAGCATTCTATTTGGGTACATCACAACTTGGTATGGCAACTGCTCTATAAGAAACTACAGAGTTGTGAACAATCATGCAAGCCAACCTCCCATCCATGGACTCCATCGACACATCTTGTTGCCATGGAAAAGTAGTCAACATCATCAAAGATCCCTCCCACCCAGTTATAATTTCTTCTAAACTCTTCCACCAGGCAGTCAAGACAAAAGCTTAAACACATGTCCAACAGATTCAAGAACAGCTTCTTCCTCGGTACTATTAAACTGCATATTAGATCTCTCATATCTGAAATCTAATGGTCGTCTTGCTTTTGCACACCTCCTGTGAAACTGTAATTTTGTATGCCTCACTGTGTTCACCTCATATGTTATTATCAGCCTGTACTACTCACAAAACAAAACTTTTCACTGTACTTAGGTACATGTGACTGCAATAAATCAAACACACCACTGTAGCCATTTAATGTCCATGTATTTCCTTAAAACAATTCAGTCCATGAAAGGTCTCAGGGTAACAATCAGATGATGGGCGTTTAAATTCCGAAGTCCATATTTACTCCTGTAGGAAACAGATTCAAGTGCAGAATATTCCACTGCTCTGGTGGCTTCACATAAGACCATCCTTACTGGACTCTTTCTGGATATTTTGCTATTCCTGTCTCCTTCGGACACTTTCCTAGCCTCTTCTTAAATATATCTGCGATATACACATGAACCACACACTGCAGTCGTCAGTCCTACTTTATTGCCACACAATGGACAAAGGCATTTCTGCTGTATCCTTTATTGGATATGTTAATTACTTTCTTACAAGCAGCAGACAGAGCAACTACCATAAGCTCCTCCCCTGCATGCATAATTTTCAATTTACACAGCGGAGAAAGTATGTAGACGCTCTGGGCATCACACATAAGGATGGTTCCCATTTAAATATTTGGATATCTCTATTTTAAACCTGATTTTGGTATCCCCACTGTCGAGAAACTGGAGTGTGCAAAGCTGATCAGATTACTTTCAATGAGTTTCTTTTGGATAACCAGGATACCTGATTTGGCAGGGGACGTAGACCTATGGTTTGTTTCTTCCTTGAGTAAGAGGAAGTGGGATCTGCTGCATTAAGGTGACTCTGGTGCTCTGCAGGTGAGCTTTTAATTATCAATCATATCAGTCAGGTCTCCACTACATTGGGGAGACTGGGCGCCTCCTAGCAGAACGCTTTAGGGAACATCTCCGCAACACCCGCACCAATCAACCACACCGCCCCATGGCCCAACATTTCAACTCCCCCTCCCACTCTGCCAAGGACATGGAGGTCCTGGGCCTCCTTCACCGCTGCTCCCTCACCACCCGACGCCTGGAGGAAGAACGCCTCATCTTCCGCCTCAGAACACTTCAACCCCAGGGCATCAATGTGGACTTCAACAGTTTCCTCATTTCCCCTTACCCCACTTCACCCTAGTTCCAAACTTCCAGCTCAGCACTGTCCCCATGACTTGTCCTCCCTGCCTAGCTCCTTTTCCACCTATCCACTCCCCCCTCCTCCCTGACCTATCACCTTCATCCCCTCCCCCAGTCACCCATTGTGCTCTATGCTACTTTCTCCCCACCCCCACCCTCCTCTAGCTTATCTCTCCACACTTCAGGCTCACTGCCTTTATTCCTGATGAAGGGCTTTTGCCCGAAACGTCGATTTCACTGCACTTTGGATGCTGCCTGAACTGCTGTGCTCTTCCAGCACCACAAATCCAGAATCTGGTTTCCAGCATCTGCAATCATTGTTTTTACCTCATTGATTATGAGCTGTCTGGGCCAGTGTTTATAGTCTGTCTCTTGAGAAGGTGGTGGGGAGATACATTATTGCCTCTGTAGTCCACATATAATTGTTAGTATTGAATGGTTCGCTAGGCCATTTCAGAGAGGAGTAAAGAGTGAACCATGCTGTTGTGTGTCTGGAGTCACATGTAGGCCAGACTGGCTAGAGCTGGGAGATTTCTTCCCTAATTGGCATTGGACAGCCAGATGGAGTTTTTCCAACAATCATCACCATTACAATCTTGATTCCTGATTTTAAAAAAAATTGGATTCAGATTCCAAAGACCAGAGTACCAGAGTCTCTGGATTAATAGCCTAGTGATAATTCCACTTGGTCTCTCCCATGGGTCTATTACCTTTTGGGATTACAAAAAGTAAGCAAGGATGTGGCAAAAATATGGATGAGTTAATTGAAACTGTCAAAGCTATAAAAGAACTGCCAAATCTATCAAAGGGATTGGTTGAAGGAATTTCAATAATTTATAAATTTCAATCATTTTTCAATAATTTGCTTTATTAACATGAATGGGAAATTAATGGCATAATGATATAATTAACAGACATTAAATTGTATGATGTCATCACGTCTCAAGCAATGTCCATGGTAGATACTAGATGAGTTTGTAGAGAGGGGGGAGAGCAAAGGGTATGGCATGGGAAGGCAGTGAGTTTGGACAAAACTGAGTCTAACTTTGTGTTTCAGTTAGCTCAGTTTACGAGGTAACTGATCCACAATGCCAACAGTGTGGGTTCAATTCCCACATCAGCTGGGGCTACCATGAAGGGTATGCCTTCTCCCCCTCTCCTGAGGTGTGGTGACCCTCAGGTTAAGCTACCACCAATCATCTTTCTCAAGTGAAAGAGCAGCCCGATGGTCTGGTAAGACTATGGCAACTTCATGTATTCCCTGAGGTACCTTTTCATTTCCTTTAGAGAAGAGAGGATAATATTTGCCCCTGTATATGTAGGAATATCAAATATGCAGATGATATAACAATTTATGAAGACAACACCCTTGGAGATTACTATAGACCAGAAACTGAACTGGACTATCTATGCAAATACAAGACCAGGTCACAGACTAGGAATAGTGTGGCAAGTGACTCACCTCCCAATTCCCTCAACCTATCCTCCATGAACAAGGCACAAGTCAGGAGTCATGATATGGAGGTGTCGATGTTGGACAGGAGTGCAGAAAGTTAAAAATCATACAACACCAGGTTAAAATCCAACAGGTTATTTGGAAGCACTACGTTTTTGAGCACTCCTCCTTTACCAAGTGGCTGTCCGCCTGATGAAGGAGCAGCGCTCCAGAAGCTAGTGCTTCCAATTAAACCTGTTGGACCAAAACCTGGTGTTGGTGTGATTGTTAACCAACTCAGGAGTGTGATGGAATATTCCCCATTTGTTTGGATGGGTCCAACAACACTCAAGAACCTTGACACCATCAAGGCCAAAGCAGCCCGGTTGACTGGCATCACATCTACAAGCATCTGCTCCATCCACCTCTGACGGTCAGTAGCAGCAGTGTGTACCATCTACAAGGTGCCCTGCAGAAATTCACCAAAGATCCTTGGACGTTACCTTCCAAATTCACACGCACTTCCATTTCGAAAGGAAGAAAAACACCCAAAGAGTAGCAGGTGCCAGAAATCAAAAACAAAAACAGAAATTGCTGAGAAAAATCAGCAGGTCTTGCAGCATCAGTGGAGATAATGTAGAGTTAACATTGCCGGTCACAGGACTACCGACTTGGGAAATATATCACAGTTCCTTCAGTGTCACTGAGTCAAAATCCTGAAGTTCTCTCCCTAATGCCATTGTGGGTCTACCCACAGCATATGTACTGTTCTGGTTCATGAAGGCAATTCACCACCACCTTCTCAAGAGTAACTCGGGAAGGGCGATGAATGTTGGCCCCGCCTATGATGCCCAGATAGCATGAATGAATAAAATTTTTAAAATCTACAAGGCATTAATGAGCACTTACAATCCCAAAATAATCTCCTGAAAGGTACCATTCAGTTTACAAAATGAGATAATGTCTTAATGCCCTGAACTTCATTGGAAGAACAACAGCGAAAAGATGGAATGGCATTTAGCTTCATTATACCCCTCTGATGACTCTGAAATAATTAGATTAGCATGATAACCATTTCATTATTAAAACAATGCCAAAGCTGCTTCCCTCATAATAATTTGATTTAATCACTTTGTTTGAGTTGAGAACACAAATTGGAGTCGATGTCATTAGGAAAGTGAAGGTGCAAATAAAAGGTGCAAACGGCTACCTTTGAAGGATAGTTACACTTCCTCTAAATTGCATTTAAATTAAAAAAGGGGCTCACTCAAAATCCAGACTGATCAATGGAACCCAGGCAGAGAAACACCAGCTAGCCCACAATCAGCATTAGCTTATCTGTTTCATCATATTCTGCCACCATATCATCTATTCCTGTCTCCCACATTTATTTATTTTTATTCATTGGATGAGGATGTCACTAGCTAGGCCAGCATTTATTGCTCAATCCCTATTGCTGAGAGGGCAGTTAAGAGTCAACCACATTGCTGTGAGTCTCCAATCACATGTAGGTCAGACCAGGTAAGGATGGCAATTTTCATTTCTAAAGGACATTAGCGAGCCAGATGGGCTTTACCCAACAAGCAGCAATGGATTCATGGTCAACCTTGTACCCTTAATTCCATATTTCTTATTGAATTCAAATTCCACCATCTCTCGTAGCAGGATTTGAACTCAGGTCCCCAGAACATTAACAATCCAGCAACAGTACCACCAGGCTCATAGTTTTCCTATGGGTAAAAAATGAGGTCTGCAGATGCTGGAGATCACAGCTGAAAATGTGTTGCTGGTTAAAGCACAGCAGGTTAGGCAGCATCCAAGGAACAGGAAATTCGATGTTTCGGGCATAAGCCCTTCATCAGGAATGAGGAGAGTGTGCCAAGCAGGCTAAGATAAAAGGTAGGGAGGACGGACTTGGGGAAGGGGCGATGGAGATGTGATAGGTGGAAGGAGGTCAAGGTGAGGGTGATAGGCCGGAGTGGGGTGGGGGCGGAGAGGTCAGGAAGAAGATTGCAGGTTAGGAGGGCGGTGCTGAGTTGAGGGAACAGGCTGATACAAGGTGGGGGGAGGGGAAATGAGGAAACTGGAGAAATCTGAGTTCATTCCTTGTGGTTGGAGGGTTCCCAGGCGGAAGATGAGGCGTTCCTCCTCCAGCCGTCGTGTTGTTATGTTCTGCCGGTGGAGGAGTCCAAGGACCTGCATGTCCTCAGTGGAGTGGGAGGGAGAGTTAAAGTGTTGAGCCACCGGGTGGTTGGGTTGGTTGGTCCGTGTGTCCCAGAGGTGTTCTCTGAAGCGTTCCGCAAGTAAGCGGCCCGTCTCCCCAATATAGAGGAGGCCACATCGGGTGCAGCGGATGCAATAGATGATGTGTGTGGAGGTACAGGTAAACTTGTGGCGGATATGGAAGGATCCCTTGGGGCCTTGGAGGGAAGTGAGGGAGGAGGTGTGGGCGCAAGTTTTACATTTCCTGCGGTTGCAGGGGAAGGTGCTGGGAGTGGAGGTTGGGTTGGTGGGGGGTGTGGACCTGACGAGGGAGTCACGAAGGGAGTGGTCTTTGTGGAACGCTGATAGGGGAGGGGAGGGAAATATATCCCTGGTGGTGGGGTCAGTTTGGAGGTGGCGGAAATGACGGTGGATGATACGTTGTATACGGAGGTTGGTGGGGTGGTAGTTGAGAACCAGTGGGGTTCTGTCTTGGTGGCGGTTGGAGGAGCGGGGCTCAAGGGCGGAGGAGCGGGAAGTGGAGGAGATGCGGTGGAGGGCATCGTCGATCACGTCTGGGGGCAATCTGCGGTCCTTGAAGAAGGAGGCCATCTGGGCTGTGCGGTGTTGGAACTGGTCCTCCTGGGAGCAGATGCGGCGGAGACGAAGGAATTGGGAATATGAGATGGAGTTTTTACAGGGGACAGGGTGGGAGGAGGTGTAGTCCAGATAGCTGTGGGAGTCAGACGGTTTATAGTAGATGTCAGTGTTGAGTTGGTCGCCCGAGATAGAAATGGAAAGGTCTAGGAAGAGGAGGGAGGAGTCTGAGACAGTCCAGGTGAATTTCAGGTCGGGATGGAAGGTGTTAGTAAAGTTGATGAACTGTTCAACCTCCTCGTGGGAGCACGAGGCAGCGCCGATACAGTCATCGATGTAGCGGAGGAAAAGGTGGGGGGTGGTGCCAGTGTAGTTGCGGAAGATGGACTGTTCCACATATCCTACGAAGAGACAGGCATAGCTGGGGCCCATGCGGGTGCCCATGGCAACTCCTTTAGTTTGGAGGAAGTGGGAGGATTGAAAAGAGAAGTTATTCAGGGTGAGGACCAGTTCAGTCAGTCGAAGGAGGGTGTCAGTGGAAGGGTACTGGTTGGTGCAGCAGGAAAGGAAGAAGCGGAGGGCTTTGAGTCCTTCGTGATGGGGGATGGAGGTGTACAGGGACTGGATGTCCATCGTGAAAATAAGGCATTGGGGACCGGGGAAGCGAAAATCCTGGAGGAGGTGGAGGGCGTGGGTGGTGTCCCGAACGTAGGTGGGGAGTTCTTGGACTAAAGGGGACAGAACCGTGTTGAGGTATGCGGAGATGAGTTCGGTGGGGCAGGAGCAGGCTGAGACAATGGGTCGGCCGGGGCAGTCAGGTTTGTGGATTTTGGGCAGGAGGTAGAAATGGGCGGTGTGGGGTTGTGGGACTATGAGGTTGGAGGCGGTGGATGGGAGATCCCCTGAGGTGATGAGGTTATGGATGGTCTGGGAGATGATGGTTTGGTGGTGGGAGGTGGGGTCGTGGTCAAGGGGGCGATAAGAGGAGGCGTCCGTGAGCTGGCGTTTGGCCTCAGCGGTATAAAGGTCGGTGCGCCAAACTACTACCGCGCCTGCCTTGTCTGCCGGTTTGATGGTGAGGTTGGGGTTGGAGCGGAGGGAGTGGAGGGCTGCACGTTCTGAGCGTGAGAGGTTGGAGTGGGTGAGAGGGGTGGACAGGTTGAGTCGGTCGATGTCGCGGGGGCAGTTGGCTATAAATAGATCGAGGGCGGGTAAGAGGCCAGCACGGGGTGTCCAGGTGGATGGGGTGCGTTGGAGGTGGGAGAAGGGGTCGTCAGAGGGTGGGCGGGAGTCTTGGTTGTGAAAGTAGGCACGGAGGTGAAGACGGCGGAAGAATTGTTCAATATCTCACCGCGTGTTGAACTCATTGATCCGAGGGCGTAGGGGAATGAAGGTGAGGCCTCTGCTGTGGGCTGATCTTTCATCCTCAGAGAGGGGGAGGTCTGGAGGGATGGTGAAGATCCGGCATGGCTGGGAGCTAGGACCTGGTGTGGGATTGGAGCTGGGGGTGGGGGCGGGGTTAGGGGCGGGGACAGAGATCGACGTAGGGGCGGGGTTAGACGTGGTGACGTTGCTCGGTGAGGGGGCGGGGGCAAGCGTGGGGGCGGGGTCATGCGCCGTGACGGAAATAAGCTTGGGGGCGGGGTTACGTGTGGTGGCGAATGTCGTCGTGGGGGCGGGGTTATGCGTGGTGACGAAGGTTTGCGTGAGGGCGGGGTTACGTGTAGTGACGAAAGTCGGCGTGGGGCGGAGAAACCTGAGGCGTTGTGATCCTGCAGGTTAGTGATGTCAGTGGGGGTGGAAGTGGCTGCGGCGACGGCAACCGAAGAGGCGGAAATGGTTGTGGCGACGAAAGAACCGTAGTCATTCCCGGTAGCCGCGGGGGTCGCGAGTCCGTCGGCGATCTTCCTGGCGATTGCGGAAGCGGTTGTCTGTGCTGTGATCGCCGGGGCGGTTTTCCTAGTTTATTTACCTAGTTTCCTTCAATGATTTCTTGGTTCTCATCTCAGCTACTCCTTATAATAGAAAATTCCACCTTCAAAGGGCTTAGGAGCAGAACTGGATCAGTTGGCTTTCTGAGGCTTTTCATGTTACAAAAATTTATGATTGATCTGGCTGTGGTCTCAGTTCAACCTCCCCGACTGCACCCATGAGATCTGGCTCCTTCGTTGATCAAAATTCAGTCTACCTCAAAGTTTATTTTTAGCTATTATATCCTTTATAATGGATTCTAATATTTTCCCAATGATTTAGGACAAATTAAATGGCCATTATTATCTGTTTTATTTTTCTCTCCCTCTGTGAATAAGAATGTTTTCTCCACACTCTCAAGTCCCATTCAGGTCCTCTGTTTTGATAAGATCACCAACCCAACTGTTCTCTGCTTAAAAAATTTCTCCTGAATTTATTGGGGACTATCTCATAATTATGATCCCTGTCTTTAGGTTGTCTTGCCAACAAAGTCCTGAAATAATATTACTTAGAATCCTATACCACAGAAACAGGCCATTTAAATACTCTGTTCTGTACTATTTTTCTCTTCATCAAACTATCCTTCTCTCCCTTCCCCCATCATGCACATATCTAGCTTCCATTAAATGTGTCCATATTATTTTAATTCATCTTTCTATGGTAGTAAGGGTATGGAATGCTTTGCCTGCAACGGTAGTAGATTCACCAAGTTGAAGTGCATTTAAGTCGTCATTGGACAGGCATATGGGCGTACATGGAATAGTGTAGGTGGGATGGGCTTCAGATTAGTATGACAGGGCGGGGCAACATCGAGGGCCGAAGGGGCTGTACTGCGCTGTAATGTTCTATGTTCTATGGTAAGTAAATAGGCTATCCTATGTTCCCCAGCTCACTGTAAATCCTATTAGGGGACAGTCTCATGTTGCCCAGGACAAATGGAACAGCATATTCCCTCCCTGGAAGTACATTGAAGGGCTCTTGTGTTTTTCTGACCGAGAGTTATACTGTGTATAGCTGGGATACAGGGGATACTGCTACTTTTTTCTTCATTTTTCTATTTTGCAACTAAGGATTATACCTAGGTACTCTGTACCCAAGATGATGCTATCAGTGGTGACTTATAAACAATTCCCTGTACTCATTTGAGTGACAATAAAGCTAATCCAGTTCAACTCAATACATGGAAAACTAGTGACACCTTTTTCCATCAGTTCAGCGAGACTCAGGGATAGCCTATGCTCCTAACCCACAAATTGCTGCACCTGTTACAATTTTCCTGGTCCACTATTTTGTGCAATTGGGATTGTTCTTCTAGCTCAGCTGCACCTTCCTCTTCTGTCCCCAGGTCCCTCCATTCAGCAAAAAATGTTGGGTAGGCTGCAGAGACAATATTGTGTGCAGATCTGGAATCTGAATTATATGAGGGATGAGATAGCACTAAAGAAGGGGTAGAGGAGATGCAGCAGGATGTTGCGGTGGGATGGGGAATTTCAGTGATGAAGAGGTTGTTTTCCTTAGACAGAAATGGGTACTGCAGATGCTGGATATTGGAGTCAAGATTAGAGTGGTGTTGGAAAAGCACAGCAGGTCAGGCAGCATCCGAGGAGCAGAAAAAAAATCGATGTTTCAGGCAAAAGCCCTTCATCAGGCAGATAAAGGAAGTAGGAGTATACTTAAGAGGGAATCAGGAGGGCAAAAAGGTGACAAGGGATATCGTTGGCAAATATAATTAAGGAGAATCCAAAGGGTTTTTACAAATATATTAAGGACAAAAGGGTAACTAGGGAGAGAATAGGGTCCCTCAAAGATCAGCAAGGCAGCCTTTGTGTGGAATCACAGAAAATGGGGGAGACACTAAATGAATGTTTTGCATCAGTATTTACTGTGGAAAAGGATATGGAAGATATAGACAGTAGGGAAATAGATGGTGACATCTTGCAAAATCCAGATTACAGAGGAGGAAGTGCTGGATGTCTTCAAACGATTAAAGGTGGATAATCCCCAGGACCTGATCAGGTTTACCCGAGAACTCTGTGGGAAGCTAGAGAAGTGATTGCTGGGCCTCTTGCTGAGATATTTGTATCATCGATAGTCACAGGTGAGGTGCCGGAAGACTAGAGATTGGCAAATGTGGTGCCACTGTTTAAGAAGGGCAGTAAAGACAAGCTAGAGAACTATAGACCGGTGATCCTGACCTTGGCGATGGGTAAGTTATTGGAGGGAATCCTGAAGGACAGGATGTAAATGTATTTGGAAAGGCAAGGACTGATTATGGATAGTCAACATGGCTTTGTGCATGGGAAATCATGTCTCACAAACTTGATTGAGTTTTCTGAAGTAGTAACAAAGACGATTGATGAGGGCAGAGCAGTAGATGTGATCTATGTGGACTTCAGTAAGGCGTTCAACAAGGTTCCCCATGGGAGACTGATTAGCAAGGTTAGAATACAGGGAGAACTAGCTATTTGACTACAGAACTGGTTCAAAGGCAGAATACAGGTGGTGGAGGGTTGTTTTTCAGACTGGAGGCCTGTAACCAGTGGAGTGCCAAAGGATCGGTGCTGGGTCCTTTACCTTTTGTTGTTTACATAAATGATTTGGATGCGAGCATAAAAGGTACAGTTAGTAAGTTTGCAGATGACACCAAAATTGGAGGTGTAGTGGACAGCGAAGAGGATTACCTTAGATTACAACAAGATCTTGATTAGATGGGCGAATGGGCTGAGAAGTGGCAGATGGAGTTTAATTCAGATAAATGCAAGGTGCTGCATTTTGGGAAAGAAAGTTTTAGCAGGACTTGAGTACAGGAGTTGGGAGGTCATATTGCGGCTGTACAGGACATTGTTAGGCCACTGTTGGAATATTGCGTGCAATTCTGGTCTCCTTACTATCAGAAAGATGTTGTGAAACTTGAAAGGGTTCAGAAAAGATTTACAAGGATGTTACCAGGTTTGGACGATTTGAGCTATAAGGAGAGGCTGAACAGGCTGGGGCTGTTTTCCCTGGAGCATCGGAGGCTGAGGGGTGACCTTATTGAGGTCTACAAAATTATGAGGGGCATGGATAGGATAAATAGACAAAGTCTTTTCTCTGGGGTCAGGGAGCCCAGAACTAGAGGGCATAGGTTTAGGGTGAGAGGGGAAAGATATAAAAGAGACCTAAGGGGCAACGTTTTCACGCAGAGGGTGGTACGTGTATAGAATGAGCTGCCAGAGGATGTGGTGGAGGCTGGTACAATTGCAACATTTAAGAGGCATTTGGATGGGTGTATGAATAGGAAGTGTTTGGAGGGATATGGGCCGGGTGCTGGCAGGTGGGACTAGATTGGGTTGGGATATCTGGTCGGCATGGACGGGTTGGACCGAAGGGTCTGTTTCCATGCTGTACATCTCTATGACTCTATGACTCTAAGATGAAAGGTCTTTGCCCGAAATGTTGATTTCCTGCTCCTCGGATGCTGCCTGATCTGCTGTGCTTTTCCAGCATCACTCGAATCTTATTTTCCTTAGAGGAGAGGAGATTGAAAGGGGGCACGATTGAGATACAAAAAAAAATTTGAGGAGCACAGAGAGAGTCGGCAGGAAGAAACTTTTTTCCCTTGATATGGAAATAAATAACCAGGAAGCACAGGTTTAAGATAAGGGACAAGAGAGTTCGAAGCGCATTAGAAAAAAACATTTTTCCACCCAGAAGGTGGAAGGAATTTGGAACTCAATACCATTGAGGGTGGTAGAGGCAAAAAGCCTCTTAACACTAAAGAAACATTTTAATGTTCGCTTGAGATGCTAAGGCATACCAGATGATGGTGAAGTGCTGGAAATTGGTAATAGATTAATTCAGTGATTGTTTTTGGCCGAGTGACTGTGCTGCATAGTTCTTTGGTTTCAAGGATAATTCCCTTCATATCTGAAAGTCTTCTGATCCCTCTCTTAACCAGACACAACAGTTCTCTCGATAGAATATTTCAAAAATTAACAATGCTTTCAATGACGAAACTTATTTTCATCTCAGTTCCAAGTGGTTATGACACTATGTTTTTACATTTCTGAAACAGTCGAGTGTCAAGGAATATGACTATGATTTTTCTCCTAAGATTATGGTGGCTCAGTGGTCAGTGCTGCTGCCTTACTGAACCAGGGTCCTGGGTTCAATTCCAGCCTGTCCATGAACATTCTCCCTGTGTCTGTGAGAATTTCCTTTGGGTGCTCTGATTTCTTCCCACCATCCTAAAATGTGCAGATTAGGTGACTTGGCCATGCTAAATTGCCCAAAGTATTCAGTGATGTGTAGGTCAGGTGAAATGTAGAGTAACAAGGGAATTGGTTTGGGTAGGATACTCTTTTGGGGGGTTGGTGTGGATTTGTTGGGCCAAATGGCCTGTTTCCACACTATATGGATTCTAAGTCATTTTCTTGCTTTCCCTGGACCAGAACTGAGCTGGTTAAAACTATAAAACTTCAACATTGTAAGTGAACGACAGCCTAGAATGGTTCAGTGTCTCCATTATATGTGGGTTGATAATAATGATTTGCAGCAATTTCCACAGTGGGCTGTGATTACCATAATTAAGTCAATTTATACATTCCCGCTTCGAAACACTGGGAAATATTTAAACGCTGTTTATAGCAGAACAGTAACAGCAATTTTGAAACAAAAGCAAAATTCTACGGATTATGGAAGTCTGAAATCAAAACAGGTAAGAGAGACTCAGCACCTACAGAGAAACTCAAAACATCAAAGCTTCCAGTTGTCAAATTTTCATTCGAGATGGGGAAAAGCAATTCTGATAAAAAGCCATTGACATGAAATGGTGACTGTCTTTCCATCTCCACCAATGCTATCAGGAATGTGGATTCTTCACAGCATTTTCTGTTTTTATTTAGGCGTAAGATTGAACGTTGCCTTTTCACCAACCTGGCAATTAATCTTAGGGAAGAACTGCAATAATATGAAGTGCTCTCACAGGTGGAGATCAAAGAGCCTATTCATGCCTAATGCATTGTACCTACTTGGAGCAAAGTCAAATTTTCTGAAAACTGTTGATTTATTCATTTCAATTCATTTGAGAGTGGAAGTGCTTTCATTAAAAGGCCTTTCTGTATTCTTTGTTTGTTTCAATACCTAGCCCTACCCTCACAGACTGAAAGACAATCTGGCTTGGATTAGAAAGGGCGTTGAGAACCCTCACACAAGTACACCATCAGATTTGACCCTAGATGTTGCGTCCGGTCTAATTTCCCCATAGAGAAACTCAGAATAATTAATGCAGTGATTATAATGAGGTCGGCTAGCTGGACCTCATAGAGCATGAGTTCCCTGATCAGGGCTTTTAATCTGGTACAAGCCGGGAGCCCTGGCTGACAGGTGTAAACAGGAATGCCAGACATCGTGTTGAATCTGACAGCTGGCTCTGAGGGAGCTGGATCAGAGTTAAGGACTCTTCATGTGTAAATAAAGGTTGACTTGGTGACAGGATACTAGCCTCTGTGGAGTTATTTCAGTTAAGGCAATTAACAGAGAAACATTTAAATGGAACCCCTCCCTAGATAAGTATGCCTGGGAGAAAAAAATTGAAGTTTGTCCTGATAGGACAAATTGAAATAAAATGATACGAGGTTACGTGAAGCATAAACAACAATATTGAACAACCAAGTGGAACAATCTATTCCTATGGTTTAAAGTTCGATGCAATTCAGCAAACATTTCTAATCAAGAAGAGGGCACTGCTCTAATGATCTGAGTTATGTAAACTTTACGTTCTTAGTTCTTCAATAGCAGCTGGTTGGTCTTCGAGGGAAGTCTAAACAAACATCAGAGATGTAGCTACCAAAAGGGCACACATTTACAGAGTCAGAGAGGTTTAGAGCATGGAAACAGGCCCTTCAGCCCAATTTGCCTATATCACTGAGTTCTCATAATTAATCTATCCTGGGACAGGCTAAGCAAAGACATGCCAGAGAATTCCGAGAGGCCTGGCACTCCAACCACAACGCCATAAACAAACACATAGGTCTAGATACCATCTATCAATCCCTCAGAAAACGAACAGGAAATGACATCACCACAAACCCCAGGAACCCCATCCAGGACAAACATATAAATAGAAAGCAGGAGACAACAACTTCGCTTCACTTGGAGGTCGCCACTGATGATGTTACCTAGTCAGGTAATGAAACGTCCGGATATCAAACCTACAGCGCAGCAAGCAAACCTACACCTAAACCTCAACCTGAGCTAGAAACCTTCACAAACCTTGCAATAATCTAATCCCATTTGCCTGCATTTGGTCCATATCCCTCCATACCAGTCCCATCCATGTTTTGTTTTCTAAATGTTTCTTAAATGACTAAATTATATTCACTTTCACCATGACCTCTGGCAAGCCATTCCAGGCACTTACCACCCTCTGTGTGAAAAATTACCCCTCTGGAGATTTTGTATCTCTTCCCTGTTACCTTAAACCTGTGCCCTTTAGTTTTAGATTCCCTTAGCTTGAGGAAAAGATGTTAGTTTCTCAGTGCCTCTTGTTATGAAGTTGTGGGTGTACCGTTAAGAGAATTAAAAGCAGCAGAACCACCAGACACAGCACTAAGTGTTCTCAATAAGGCAACAATATAACACTGGGTGGAACAACTCGATTAGTCCATTGCCTGGAGATAAGAACTGATTTGAATTTGGCCAATCAGTTTAAATTATACCATGAAAAAAATACCAATTTCCAATCAAGTTTTAATTGAGTATATTGACAATCTTAAAAGCTAATAATACAATCCAATGCTCTGGGGTACAAGAGTGGGGGAGAATTGAACAGTTGAGAGGAGAACTGCCAAGTCCTATCACGTAACAGGCTGCATGAAAAAATATCTCTCTTAAAAGTAACTTTTTGATCAGTAACCTGTAATGCAGAAATTCCTAACCAGGAGAAAAGACGACACAGGAAGATCCAAAGACAAGAACGCACAGCTGCCTGGGCTTGAGATAAAAAGTGTTGTTTTGTAAATCTTAATTGGGAGTTTTATCAGACTAGTATTATAGAAGGGAAGGTAAAGATAGGTTGGAGAAATAAATTGTAAATACTGGTTAGTTAATTACTCTCTATTATACTTTAGATTAGATTACTTACAGTGTGGAAACAGGCCCTTCGACCCAACAAGTCCACACCGACCCTCCGAACAGCAACCCAGCCAGACCTATTCCCCTATATTCACCCCTTCACCTAACACTACGGGCAGTTTAGCATGGCCAATTCACCTGACCTGCACATTTTTGGACTGTGGTAGAAAACCCACACAGACACGAGGAGAATGTGCAAAATTCACACAGACAGTTGCCTGAGGCGGGAATTGACCCAGGTCTCTGGTGCTGTGAGGTAGCAAAGCTAACCGCAGTGCCACCATGCTGCCCATTCTTCAGTTAAAAAAAATCTCAAGACTGAGGAAAGCCAATTTATTCACCTTCATCAGTTGCTGTGAACTGTAGCTCTTAACCAAAAAAAATCAGAGACCTTATAATCTGTGAACTAGTCATTCTGTGCCTTATACACATCAATGAAAGTACCAAGAGAAGGAAGTCTGAGGAGCCACAGGTACTGACAAACCAAAAAGACAATCTGTGGACAGGGACTATTAAACTGCCTTCTCAGGGTTTTTTTCACCCATAACACACTCATGTGTTCTTGTGCCTACTTATGAGCATGTGTACTTTACGTAGTTCTTGGCCACTTGAATGTTTACAGATAACTTCATTGGATAAATATTTTCTGTGTTGCTGGTTTTAAATTAAGCAGGAGAGTTTACCCTGTGTTGTAACACTCTCGTGATTTTATCGGCCTCTATAAGGACACCCCTCCATCTCCTACGCACCAGGGAAAAAAGTCCCATACTATCCAACTTCTCCTTATTCTGCAAATCCTCCAGTCAGGTAGCATCCTAATAAATCTTTATTGTCCTCTTTCTACTTTAACAATGTACTGTACTTTCTATAGTAGGGTAACCAGAACTACATGTAATACTTTAAATGTGGTCTTACCAATGTCTTGTACAGCTGCAATAAGATGTCCCAAATGCTATGCTCAATCCTTTGATCGATGTTAGCAAGCATACCAAAAGTCTTCTACACCACCCTGCCTAAATGTGAGTCAACTTTCAAGGAACTATGAACCTGTACCCTTAGATCTCTTTTTTTTCTTTAAGACTCAGCAGGCCCTACCATTATACCATTGATTGTGGAAGTCCTGCTCAGATTTGCCTTACCAAAATGCAACACCTCACATTTATGTGAATTAAACTCCATCTGCCAACTCCACTTATACATACTGGTTTACTGCAGAATGATGAAATTAGCCTAAATAAGGATGGACTGATATGCCATTGCAAGAAGTTGAGACTTTTATCATCTTGGACATGTAGCTATGTTAAAAATGCTGGATAATGGAAGTTGTTGTTCTTAATATCGTTACTGAGAGTTCCAAGATAAATGGATCAAAACTATGATAGGAAAAAGTATGATTTGGACTCAAAGACATAGCTTTTGGTCCACACTTTATTCATGATAAGACAAGAGAAGCTGGAAATATTGTTCTTTGCAAGAGAGGTTTAATAAATGTTCCATAATGTGAAAGTTTTGACACGAAATAAAAAGTGCTGACAACTCAAAGTGCTTTCAGTTAACTAAACACTTTTTGAGGCTTAGGCATCATTACAATGTGAGAAACTTCAGCCAATTTTCACACAGTGAACTCCCACAATTATGAACATGGCTGATGGCCAAAAAAATCTGTGTTTTGTGATCTTGATTAAGCGAAATATTGACTGTGTGGGGGAGGGGGATGAACCCTCTGCTTGTCTTCAAAACATTGTCATAGGATCTTCTATGTCTAACCAATTTGGGCCTCAGTTGAAGGTCTTTAGAAAGATGGCAACTCAGATATTGCAGAACTGAACTGGAAAGTTAGCTGTGATTTTTGTGCTTACATTTCTGGAATAGGACTTGAACCCAGAGACTTGTGATTGAGAAAGCAAATAGATTATCGACTGAGTCAAGGCTGACACTTTCAAAAAAAATAAGTACAAATCATTTCCACTGGCAGCTGGATTAATAATGAGAGGTCACTGATAGAAGACACATGGCCAGTTAGGGGATACAGGGTTATGGACAACGTGCAGACTGATGAGATTAGTTCTGTGTTTAGGATGGCATCATGGTTGGCACAGGTATAATGGGCCAAATGGCCTTTTGTTGTGCTGTACCATTCTAAAAGAATGATAACTGGCAAATGGGCCCATTACAGCGAATATGCATGAGATACAATGAATTGATATGATCATGGAATATTCTGGTTGAATATGAAATAAGCCCACAGAGACCAGTATTCCATCACCAAGTCACCATTTATTTACACATGGAGAGTCGTTGACACTGATCCAGCTCCCTCAGAGCCAGCTGTCAGACTGAACATACTCCGGTTTATAACTGTCAGCCAGAGCTCCCTGATTGGACCAGATTAACAGTCCCAATCAGGGAATTCTCTAAGGTCCACCTTCCTACCATCATTACAAGCACCACAGAACAGATAGTGGCAAAAGCAGAGTCAAGAACGTAAAGTCAGAGAGTCATAGAGAGGTATAATACGGAAACAGACCCTTCGGACTCACTCATCCATGCCGACCAGATATCCCAACCCAATCTAGGCCCACCTGCCAGCACCTGGACCATACCCCTCCAAACTCTTCCCATCCGCATATCCATCCAGATATGTTGCAATCATGCCAGCCACCACCACTTCCTATGGCAGCTCATTCCATACATGTACCACCCTCAGTGTGAAAACGATGTCCCTTAGGTTCTGTTTTATATCTTTCCCCCCCCTTATTCTAAACCTATGTCCTCTCGTTCTGGATTGCCCCACCCCAGGGAAGAGACTTTGGCTACTTATTCTATCTATGCACCTCACGATTTTATAAACCTCTAGAAAATCACCCCTCAGCCTCTGACGCTTCAGGGAAAACAGCCCTGGCCTATTCAGCCTCTCTCCATAGCTCAAATCCTCCAACCCAGGCAACATCCTTATAAACCTTTTCTAAACCCTTTCAAGTTTCACAACATCTTTCCAATAGGAAGGAGACCAGAATTGCACACAATATTCCAAAAGTGGTCTAACCAATGTCCTGTACAGCCGCAACATGACCTCCCAACTCCTGTACTCGACGCTCTGACCAATAAAGGAAAGCATACCAAACGCCTTCTTCACTATCCTATCTACCTGCGACTCCACTTTCAAGGAGCTATGAATCTGCGCTCCAAGGTCTCTTTGTTCAGCAACACTCCCTAGGACCTTACGATTATGTGTATAAGTCCTGCTAAGATTTGCTTTTCCAAAATGCGGAACCTCACTTTTATCTAAACTCCGTCGGCCATTTCCCAGCCCATTGGCCCATCTGATCAAGATCCAGATGTCATCAGAAGTAAGCTTAAAGCAACAAAGTTTGTAGAGCTGGGGAAGAACTGGGTTACTGTGAATTGCTATTTCATAAAAACTGGGAGGGATATAATGGACAAAACCCTAACCTAACCCTAACCCAAATCCTAATCCTAAACTTTCTGAGCCACATGGTTGAATTATTTCATCTTTTAGTTGTTAATTATTGTAAAAGAATATAGTTCTGGGAGAAATCAAAATTTACAGCCATGACCATGATGAAGCAGAGAATCAATGATATTTTTGGTGACAACTTGTTGAGTGCATCTATGGAAGCTCTGGGAAGAACCTTCCCATCAATGAAAGTACCAAGAGAAGGAAGTCTGAGGAGCCACAGGTACTGACAAAACAAAAAGACAATCTATGGACAGGGACTCTTAAACTGCCTTCTCAGGGTTTTTTTCACCCGTAACACACTCACGTGTTCTTGTGTCTACTTGTGAGCATCTGTATCAGGTTGTATTATATGGGGTAGAGTGTTAACGAATAGAGTTATATGTTGATTGTTCATAATTACATATTGTAATAAGGATCTATGTATTTCTAACAAGTAGTAATTTTTATTAAGTACAGAAACCAAGTCTCTGTTTTTGTTTTGTCAAGCTGGATCTGAAAGAATTAAATTGAGGAGTTCACGTACTCTTATAAAATCCTTTTCTTTTGTAACGACTCCAGGAAAATGGGATTTGGTTTCTAGCACGTTACCCTCATGAGTTGTGACACATGCCAAAATTAATTGGTTGGTTCCTTCCCCCATCAGTCACATCATCAGGAAAAGGAAGCTAAGGGTTAAGCGATGTGTAGTTTAAAGATATTAGGTTCCCTCAAATATGTTTGGCTCTTGTTTCACTCCCAAGAACTACAGTTGGGAAAAAAAAGCCAAATGATCATCTAACAACAACAAAGTGCATTTGTACAGCTCCTGCAACATAATAAAACAACCCAAAGAGTTTTGGAAGAAGAGCACCAAAATAAAGTTTGATTCCAAGCCACATGGTGAGCAGGAATTATGGGGAAATGGCACTGAATCAGTGCAATAGGCCGAATGGCCACTTTCCATGGCACAATAATTCTGGGACTCTAGATTAGAGGGGTGCTAGAAAAGCACAGTGGGTCAGGCAGCATCGGAGGAATAGGAAAATCCGCGTTTCAGGTAAAAGCCCTTCATCAGGTCTGAATGCAGGGAGCCTCCAGGTTTGAGAGATAAATGGCTCTGTGGCTCTGTAAACTGAAGCAGATATTTGGACTCCATACAATAGGTTTAAAGCAGCATTTCAGATTAGGAGTGAGTGGTCGAAGAGAGAAGAGGATGAATGAAGGCACTCCTGAGCTTAGGATCTATACTGAACAGGAGGGATGCCAATGGAGCAGGAAGGGCTTATGCCTGAAACGTCGACTCTCCTGCTCCTTGGATGCTGCCCACCTGCTGTGCTTTCCTATCGCCACACGTTTTCTCTGATCTCCAGCATCTGCACACCTTACTTTCTCCCAGGAGGATGCCAATGAATTAGCAAAGACAATCTAAGCTGTCAAGAAGTCCCTCCTGCTCAGACCTGCTACATACTTTCGCAACCGGATCCCTTACACAATCTCTTACTCACCTCCAGCAGGATCTTGGTGCCTTTCTTGTAAATACTGACGTCAGACTTATTGATATCAGAGAGAACAACACCTTCCTTCTTCCAGTGGATAGAAGCCTGAGGGTTGGCTGTGACATCACAGCTGATGTTGACTGAATTCCCTTCCCATGAGTAATAGGTCACTTGAGTTGACAGAAACTTGGGAGCGTCTAGGAAAAAAGAGAAAGAAATTAGTGGGGGATGGGGGGAAATCAGAAAGCGAATCACTTAAACATAGACGTTTTGACTTGGAGTCTGCAAACTCCAACCTCACTTAGTCGAAAGGGACAAAGTGAACGCAGGATGAGAGTATAAAATAATTATGCTCCCCACAATTCTTGTCAGAGTTTGTTAAGGATTTATTTTATCCATTCACATGTTGTGAGCATCACTGGATAGGCCAGCATGTATTGCCCATCCCTCATTGCCCTGAGAGCAGTTAAGAGTCATCCATTTTGCTGTAGGTCTGGAGTTGCACATAGGTCAGATCAGCTATAGATGACAGTTTCCTTACCTGAAAGACATGAGTGAACCAAATCAATTTTTCCAACAACAAATTCATGATCATCATTAGACTCATATGTCTAATTGCTTACTGAATTCAAGTTTCACTATCTGCCACAGTGGGATTTGAACCTGGGTCCCCAGAACAACAGCTGGGTTTCTATATTAAGAGTTTAAGCAATAACACCACTAGGCCAGCGTCTCCTGAATTGACCCTGAAAGGTCCTAGTTCTGTATTCCATGGAAATTATGACCACAGTTTGAAGTTACACAGTTTAATGAGACTTGTTTCGGACACAGAATTTAACTGAAGCCTCTGCCTTGTTCCTTACTGCATGGTGGCTGTTTGAGGGTCTGTTCAGAAACGCAACTTTGTGAGGAAAGTTCAGTTTCAATTGTTAAACCAATTGAAGGGCCAAGATAAAAAGAGAAGAAAGCAAATGTGCGAATGTAAAGGGAGAGCTCAAATGATGCAATGGTAGTGTCTGTACCCTGAACCAGGAGGTCAGCTTTCACTGAAGGTGTGTAATAACATCTCTGAACAACTTGATTGGGGAAAATACTTCAGAGTGAAATGAGACTAGTCGAGACATAGAGGTTAGGAATTATTGGATCGAAATTATTGTGCTTGGGAAGGATTGAAGATTCCAACATAAACTGAGGCAAAAATATTGCCTGCTTTGAAATGTAGTATTTCTCATTGGGGTCCTTGTTTAGAACTCATTTGCATATCCTCAAAAGCCAGATGAATGTTGATCTAGTTCAGTTGGGCCAATTTAATTATTTCAAATTCATTTTTATTTTAAGAAATAGTCCTTGCTGCATTTAAGTCTGCTAACTTGATGCATTTTGACTGCCAAATCTGATAATAGAAGACACATAGGATAGTGAAGAAGGTATTTGATATGCTTGCCTTTATTGGTCAGTGTATTGAGCATAGGAGTGGGAGGTCATGTTGCAGCTGTGCAGGGTATTGGTTAGGCCACTGTTGGAATATTGCGTGCATTTCTGGTCTCCCTGCTACAAGAAGGATTTCATGAAACTTGAAAGGGTTCAGAAAATGTTGGATGTTGGAGAAGATAACTGCAGGTATTGGAATCTATAAAACCATAGGACATAGGAGCAGAAATTAGGTCATTCAGCCCATCATGTCTGCCTCACTATTCAATCATGGTTGATCAGTCTCAACCTCATTCTACTGGTTTCTCCCCATAACTCTTGATCCCCTTCACACTCAGGAACCTGTCTACCTCAGTCTTAAATACACTCAATGACCTGGCTTGCACAGCCTTCTGTGGCAGTGAGTCCATAGATTCACCACTTTCTGACTGAAGAAGCTTCTCCTTATCTCCGTTCTAAAAGGTCTTTACTCAGCGGGTTGTGAGTTCATGGAATGCCCTGCCAGTAGCAGTGGTGAACTCTCCCTCTTTATGGTCATTTAAGCGGGCATTGGATAAGCATATGGAGGTTATTGGGCTAGTGTAGGTTAGGTAGACTTTGGTCGGTGCAACATCGAGGGCCGAAGGGCCTGTACTGCGCTGTATTTTTCTATGTTCTATGTTCTATATCTTCTCTTTAATCTCAGGCCGTGCCCTCAAATCCTAGTCTTTCTTACCAATGGAAGGATATTCCAACATCCAAACTGTCCAGGCCATTCAGTATTCTGTATGTTTCAATTAAATTCTCCTCTCAGCTTTCTAAACTCCATCGAGTATAAACCCAGAGTCCTCAAAAGTTCCTCATGTGTGAAGCTTTTCATTTCTGGTACCATTCTTGTGAACCTCCTCTGAACACGCTACATCCTTCCTGAGATATGGGGCCCAAAACTGTGCACAATACTCCAAATGTGGTCTGAACAACCATTGCTGGAGATCACAGTGGGTCAGTCAGTATTGATGGAGAGAGGGCAAACTAATGTTTTAAGTTTAAATGACTCTTCATCAGAGCTGAACTGAAGTGCTGTAGTTTGGGCAGGGTGGGTGTGTGGGAAGAGTGGGTGTAGGGTGCTGCTGCAGAAAAGATATTGATAATTCAGATTAAGTTGAATTGAATTGAATTGAATCAAATTTATTGTCACATTTACCAAGGCCCAGTGAAAAGTTTTATCTTCAAGCAACACAGGCAGATAACATAGTTAAACAGCATAGATAAATAACTAATAGGTAAACATCAGCAAAATCAAAAACACAGGTACAGGCGAATGTTAAGAGTTTGTGAGTCCATTCAGTATTCTAACAATAATAGCGTAGAAAATGTTGCGAAACCAGCTGGTTCATGTGTTCAGGCTTCTGTACCTTCTCCCCAATGGTAGAGGTTGTAGAAAAACATTGCTAGGGTGCGTTGGAACATTTGAGCTAGAGGGAGTTTCTGAATAGTTGGGGTGACACAGTGGCTCAGTGGTAAGCACTGTTGCCTCACAGTGCCAGGGACCGGGGTTAGATTCCAGCCTCGAGCGACTGTCTGTGTGGAGTTTGCACATTCTCCCCGTGCCTGCGTGGGTTTCCATCGGGTGCTCTGGTTTCCTTCAACAATCCAAAGATGTGCAGGTCAGGTGAATTGGCCTCGCTAAATTGTGCATCGTGTTCAGGGATGTGTAGGTTAGGTGCAATAATCAGGGGTAAATAGGGGCGGGGAATGGGCCTGGGTGGGTTACTCTTCAGAGGGTCGGTATGGACTTGTTGGGCCAAAGGGCATGTTTCCACAATGTAGGGCTTCTGTGATTTTCCCTGGAGTGTTGGAGGCTAAGGGATGACATTACAGAGGTTTATAAAATCATGAGGGGCATAGATTGGGTGAATGGTCAAGGTCTTTTTCCCAGGATGGGGGAGTTCAAAACTAGAGGGTATTGGTTTAAAGTGAGAGGATAAAGATGTAAAAGGGACCTGAAGGGCAATTTTTTCATGCAGAGAGTGGTGCGTGTATGGAATAAGATGTCAGAGGAAGTGGTGGAATCTGGTGCAATTACAATATTTAAAAGGCATCTGGATGGGTATACGAATAACATGGTTTAGAGGATATGGGCTTAATGCTGGCAAATGGGACTAGGTTATTTAGGGTAACTGGATAAGTTGGATTGAAGGGTCTGTTTCTGTGCTGTACAGCTGTATGTCTTTGTCCATATACTATTTTAAAATCACTGTGGCAAATCACCATGTGAGTAAACTCACTTTAAATGCTTGGAAATGACTTTTATGAAATATATAAACATATTCTCTGGTCTGAAGTCAGTACTAATTTAACAGTCCAGTTAAATTAGAAATAAAAGCCACACCAACATTTCAGGACATATCTGTTAGTTTCCTTGCACTGAAAACAAAATCTAACTATTGGTGCTTTCTGAGTGACTTGCAAAACAGTTTTGAAGAACAGAAGACCCCAGTTTTTCCAGGTAGGCTGCGTGTTTGGGCAATATTTTTAAAATCAAGAGCAAAGGGTTAAACTAAATGCTATGATATGCTGAGCTGATAATGAGGCAGAACGAAACCAAGAACAATACACTTGACTGGGAACTTCAGGCCAAACAAATCTGAGTTTCAAGTACAGGAGATCTTGTCATTATTATCTTGCTTGATGTAGAAGCTTGCTGTTTCTCTGATGTTCCATGTCTTTGATATTACAAAATTGGAGGGACAGAATGCAGAAGTTGCCAGATGGGACTCTTAGAGCAGTCAGGGATGGGAATCTCTGCAGTGTGTAACTCGCTTTGGATTCCTCAGCCAAATAGCCATCTACAGTGCACAAGTCAAGAGTATGATGGAATATTCTCCTCCTGTCTGCACGAGAACTCATCCAGGCAAATTGGGACCATTCTATCACATTTTTGACTTGTACCTTCCAGATATTAGAAAGGCTGAGAGGAGTCAGGAGCTGAATTATTTACTGAAGTACTCCTAGCCTCTGATCTGCTCTTGAAATCACTGTTTTTATATGGGGAGGCAATAAACTAGATTGTTATCAGTAGACTATCAACCTGGAAACACAGATAATACTTTAGACAGATGGAGAAATTTGTATTCTAAAACAAATCTGGAACAATAAGTCCAACGATGACCATTGAACCATTGTCAATTTTCGGAAAATCCACCTGGTACACCAATACGCTTTCAGGAAGGATATCAGTGGTAGGGAAACTATTGGAAAAAGTAGTGAAGAAGAAAATAGTCAGCGTGGCTTTGTCAGAGTGAAGTCCTGCCTAACGAGTTAAGTGCAACTTTCCGGTAAGTACCCAAGTATTTAGATGAGGGTAGGGAAGCTGATATTATTCACATGGATTTCAGAAAGGTTTTTGACAATGTCTGCATAGGAAACTGATAAAGAAGGTAAAAGCTCATGGGATCTGGACAACATGGCAAATAGGATCAAAAATTGGTTTCATGACAAGAGATTGGTGTAGGGGTAGAAGGCTGTATGTGTGACTGGTGACCAGTGGTGTACCACAGGGAACAGTCCTTGGTCCCTTATTATTTGCAATATTCATAAATAAGTAGATGAGAATGTAAGGAATGGAGGTGGGGAGGGTCAGAGATGATAAATAAGTTTGTGGATGACACAAACATTTACTGGGTGGTTGACAGTGAGGAAGAAAGTGTGAGGCTACAAAAGAACATAAACTGATTGATTAGATGGGCAAACCGGTGGGAGACGAAACTTATTTCTGTTAAATGTGAAGTAGTGCCCTTTCGAAGAAGGAAAAGGCAAGGGCGTATTCAATGAATGTTAAGACATTGAGAAGCTCGAAGGAACAGGAAGATCTGTGCTTATCCACAGATCCCTGCAGGTGACAGAACAGGTTAATAATAATATTAATACAGGATGTTTGCCTTTGTCATTTGAAGCAGAGATTCTGAGAGTAGGGAGGTTATATTGGAGCTGTACAGAACTTTGGTTCGGCCACAGACAGAGGATTGTGTATAGTTCTGGTCACCACGCTACAGGAAGGATGTGATTGTACTGGAGAGGGTGCAGAGGACATTCACCAGGATGTTGCCTGGGATGGATCATATCAGCCATATGCAGGGTCTGGATAAGCTCGGGTTGTTTTATTTTGAGTAGAGAAATTTGAGAGGAGACCAGAGAAAGGTTAGTGAGATTATAATGGGCACAGACAGATAACAGAGGAACCTTGATTATCCAAAGGACACGAGTATTTTGATCGGCTAATCAAATTCTGGATAATCGAATGATGGATAACATAGTTAGCCAAGTATTGAGATCATCCCAAATTTGGTTAATCGAATGCAGGATAATCGAGATCCTCTGTAAATAGCAAAAAGCTGTTCCCCTTAGTCAAAGAGCCAATTACAAGGGGGCATAATTTTAATATGAAAGACAGGAATCCTGGAGGGGAGTTGAGGAAAAATCTTTTCACCCAGAGGGTTGTAGAGGTTGGGAATATACTTGCCATTGAGGATAGGTGAGGCAGGAAACCCCACAACCTTTACAAAGTACTTGGATAAGTCCTTGAAGTGCCATAGCATTCAAGGCTATGAGTGCAGTGAGGGAAAGAGGGACTAGTGTAGATTTGGCGGTAAAGACTTGATAGGCTAAAGCGCCTCTTCCATACTGTGTGATTTTATGATTGTATGATCTGTCAATCTTAGTTGGTCTGGCTGTCATATGATTCTAGACCCACAGCAATGGGGTTGACTCTTAAAGGCCCTCTGAGACATCTCTGAGACACCCGCACTGACCAACCCCACCGCCCTGTGGCTGAACACTTTAACTCCCCCTCCCACTCCGCCAAGGACATGCAGGTCCTGGGCCTGGTCCATCGCCAAACTCTAACACCTGGATGAAGAAAGCCTCATCTTCTGTCTTGGGACCCTCCAAGCACACAGGATCAACTTGGGCTCCATCGGTTTCCCCATTCCCAGTCCCAACCTTCCAACTCAGCATCGCCCTCTTGAATGCTCCGACTTGTCCACATTCCTTCCCACCTATCTGCTCCACCCTCCTCTCCGACCTATCGTCTTCTCCCCCATCTTCATTTACCTATTGCATTCTCAGCTGCCTTCACCCCAGCCCCACCCCCTTCCCATTTATCTCTCAGCCCCCAGCTCACAAGCCTCATTCCTGATTAAAGACTTATGCTGAAACGTTGACTCTCCTGTTCCTCGGATGCTGCCTTACCGGCTGTGCTTTTCCAGCACCACACTCTTCGACTCTGACCCCTAGCATCTGCAGTCCACACTTTCACCTCTTAAATGCCCCTCGAGGTCATTAAGGACGGGCAATAAATGCTGACCCGCCAATAATTCCCAGATTTCATTAATGAACATTTTTTTAATGGCCAGTGTGGTTCAGTTTCTGGTGAATGAGTGCTGAATCAAAAGCCATTACTTCCCACCTAACAGTAACTGAGAGAGGGTCAATAGATATGAAG
This sequence comes from Hemiscyllium ocellatum, assembly GCF_020745735.1. Taxonomy (NCBI): domain Eukaryota; kingdom Metazoa; phylum Chordata; class Chondrichthyes; order Orectolobiformes; family Hemiscylliidae; genus Hemiscyllium; species Hemiscyllium ocellatum. Next base: position 92,192,965 of record NC_083412.1, on the reverse strand, counting down.
CTGGAAAAGCACAGCAGGTTAGACAGCACCCGAGGAACAGGAATGTCAAAGTTTCGGGCGGAAATGTTAACTCTCCTGCTCCTCAGAAGCTGTCTGATCTGCTGTGTTTTTCCAGTTACACATCCACTGACTGTGGCTTCCAGCATCCACAGTCCTTACTGTCTCCAAGTACTGGGAGAGAGCCTTTGTCACAATGGCTGCAGCAGTTGGCATTCAAGAAAATGCTTCATGTCCACATCTTCAAGGAGAAAGTAAGGTCTGCAGATGCTGGAGATCAGAGCTGAAAATGTGTTGCTGGAAAAGTGCAGCAGGTCAGGCAGCTTCCAAGGAAGAAGGGCTTATGCCCGAAACGTCGAATCTCCTGTTCTCTACATCTTCAAGTACAACTGAAGAATTGCTGAACTTGCCACACCCTGAGTATGAATGTTTGGAAAGTAATTCACAATTCGCAATTCAAGTCCATCATTAAAACGGAGATGCAGAAAGTACAAGAAAATGCAGTCCATTGCCACTAAGTGGCTGAGCTTACATTGAATATCCAAATGCATGCTTTTCTCATCTCGTCCAATTGGACTCGTGGCTTCACAATGATACGCTCCTGAGTCACTTGGCTTGATGTTCCTAATGTGCAATGAGGATGTTCCCTTCTGTCTACGCACTTCAACCCTCTCATTTGGAATCTAGTAAACAATAACATCTAGTTAATACCAAATAGGTAGATAATTGGGTTATTGACACGTCATCTCCTGACAAATTCTGATGACTCTATCAGTATACCTGGCCAGCATAACAGTTATTCATAATAACAGTGATAGTCAAGCATTGAAATAAAACTAGAGAATGAAATAATAAAAGAATACTGTATTATGAACATTTAAGCACATCAATACAGGTCGTTCTGCGATAAAGCGTGTTTCGTTAGTGCAAATTTGCTGTAATGCGATTGACGAATTGGGGACACTGTTTCTCAAGCACCAAGCTTTAAAATAAGGTTCCAGCCCCATTAGGTTAAATTTGTGATTTTCTTAAAACTTGGGATTGCATGAGAATGGAACTACTGTGCTATAGCAGAACTCACTGTAATTACAAATTATTGCAGAATATAGATCGGGTTAATTTCCAGAACAAAAATGAAAGGTCTACTGTACTTTGCCTTTTTAATTAAAGTCCTTAGATTATATTACATCCAGCTGAATTCATTTAATTTTCAATCATTAACTTCTATTTATCAGTTACAAAAAATTAATACATGATAACAACTATCATAATAATGGAATACTAACTTTCGAGATAATAAAACTCTACATTAAATGCAGCAAATACTGGATCTAAATGTGAAAGATTGTTTTTTTTGAAATGTAAAGCTGGTTTAGCTTTTGGTTTCGAGTTGGTGAAATATTGGGTGGTAAGTTGACTCTGCAGTTCTTGGGCTGTGGATCATTATACTCTGGTATGTTGCTGCAATTTTTGAGAGATCAAAGTGAGCTCTGTGCCTTAAAAATGAGTCCACATCTCCATACCAAAGCTGTTGCATTTCTCTTAAAGTGCAGCAACCCTCTCTACCTGCTGTGTTTTTTCAATGATAATTGGCTTCCGCCCACTGTTAGCTGAGAGTAACAATTACAGAAGTTACACTTGTTTACTAGTACGGAAATAATGATGCATCCCCCCGCCCACTTTTAAGAGTGAGCACACCAAAGCTCTATCAGACAAGAGAATAATTTCACCCTGTGGTGTGCTGCAGGTATCTCATAATTATTGCACCAGTTACTTTTCATATCCTCCACTTTTCTCCATAATGCAATGAGAATATCTAGGGGATTCGCTTTGCCAGCTTCGGGTCTTCATATGTGATGCAGGCAATTCCACAGCATTTATAATTGTACTTATTCTCTTTTTTCATCCTTTCAATGAAAACATAATGACAAGACCAGCATTTATTGCCTATCATTAATTGCCCTTGAACTCAGTGGGCCTTTTCAGAGGGCAGTTTTCAGAGTCAAATCTATAGTTATGGGTCTGGAGTCACAAGCTCGGCAAGATAAGGACAGTGTTCACTTTCCTCAAGAGTATTAGCAAATCATAGAATCGCTACAATGTGGAAGTTGGCCATTTGGGCCATCAAGTCCACACTGACCATCCAAAGAGGACTCCACCTAAACCCACCTCCTTATAACTCTGCAGTTCCCATCGCTAATCCACCTATCCTGCATATCCTTGGACAGAATGGGCAATTTAGCATGTACAATCCAACTAACCAGCACATCTTTGGACTCTGGGAGGAAATCAAGACACCTGGAGAAACCGACACAGACAAGGAGAGAATGTGCAAACTCCACACACATGGTCACCTGAGGGTAGAATTGAAGCTTGGTCCCTGGTGTTGTAAGGCAGCAATGCTAGCTGCTGATCCACAAACCAACAGTGCTGACTGCATGGTCACTATTACTGAGATTAGTTTTATATTGTAGGGTTATTTCCTGAACTTAAGTTCCACCAATTGCTTTGGTGGAGATCTTAAACCTATATCACTAGAGTATTAGGCTAGGCCTATGGGATTTCTGGCCCAATAATATTAGAACCCAGTCCCTATCTCTCCATTCTACAACAATGCAATCAACCCAAGGTGCCTCATAGGAAGGTCACCAGGCATGTTGATACCCAAACTAAAATTAATCCCTTGCTGAACTTGATAATCTTTAAACAATATCAGAAAAGAAAGAAATAAAAAAGACAAAAATGTTGAGATCTGGGATGGTGACATTTCAGTGCGTAACCAGCTGAGAGTTCAGCCATCAATGGGAATGGAATGGCCTCAAAAAGGCCAACTTTGGAGGAGCAGCGAGATCTCTGAGGGTGGAAAGCCAGAAGATCTGGGACAGAAATGTACAGGTTGAAACTGGAGTAATTTGAAGCTGAGAGTTTTAAAATTGAGGGACTAATGTGAATCAATGAGCATGATTGGCAGGGGCTCATCAGGGCTTGGTGGGATAAGGATTTGAATAGCACATTGTTTTGGATGAAGTGTAGTTGTTTGCGGAGAGGGTGGATGACCATGGACTAGCCACAACTGTGTCAGAACAGGCACGTCTGGAGGGAGTAGGAGACTTTCGAGAGTAATTGAATGAATTGAACAGCAACAATTGAGGCCAGGACAGATGTGAGCAATGTAAAAAGGTTGGATGTAGGTGAACTGGCTTTGGTAATTGCCCATAGTATTCAGGGATATGTAGGCTGGATGCATGAGTCAGAGGGAATGGAGAGTAACCGGGTAGGGAAATAGGTCTGGGTGGGATATTCTTCAGAAGGTCCGTGCAGACTTGTTGGGCCAAAGGGCCAGTTTCCACACTGTAGAGATTCTATACCACAGTAATTAAGAGGATTATACAGTCAGAAATCCAAATCTAAAACTGATATTAAGTGATATTGAGGATTTGTCAGCACTTCTTTCTATATAACCTTACAAGACATGTGTGTGTGTTTATGGAAGAGATAATGCTGGAGTCAGCAGCTTGAAGTAATGAAATAAAGATTTGCCTGAAGTATTATGTCTTTCATTATATTTGCCTGATTAAGGCCCGACATTGTCGATTATACATTCAGATTGTTTGTAGGGCCTGTATAAATAAATACTCTTGTATTGTTTAATGAAAATTTCTTGCTCCAAGCATTCTTTAACATGAAATTCACAGGCAAGCAGCAACGATTATAAATTGCTGACAGGTAGGCAATTAGACCTCGACCTGTTTTTAAACAATACGTTTATGAATTTGTCCTTTCAACTGTTGTTTAAGCTACAGAGACCTCTCCAAGGATGTCAACATTTCAGAATAGGTGAACAGGAGAATGGTCCTAGTGATAGGAAAGCTGCAGTTGTCCTCCTTAGAGCAGAGACTGTTAAAGAAACACATTTAACCATGGTCTTCCAATTATTAAAAGGTTTAATGGAGTGGTTAAGAAGAAACTGTCTCGTTGGGTACACAAAACAGGACCTGAAGGGAAGAGATAGGGTGAGTGCAACCAGGGGTGCTGCTCAGACCTCTGATGGAGGTCTGACACAAGCTCAGAAATGCAGAGAGAGTACAGCATCATAGAGATGTGACGCTGACCCTTCGGTCCAACTCCTCCATGCCAACTAGATCCTCCCACATCAGGCACAAGATACAGAAGTTTGAAACATGCACCAGCAGGTTCAAGAACAGCTTCCTCCCTGGTGTTATTAGACTGATGAATGGGCTCTCTAATTTCAAATAATGCTGATCTTGTGAATGTTGATCTTGCCTCACGCACATCCTGTGCTGTATAACCTGTATGCTTTACTCTGTCCAAGCTTTTTTCACCCTATGATCTGTGTGTCCTTGATTGCTATGATCTGTTTGTACTGCTAGCAAAACAAAGCTTTTCACTGTATTTAGGTACATGTGACAATAAATCAAATCAATTCAAAACCACAGTGTGGTACTGGAAAAAGCACAGTTGGTCAAGCAGCATCCAAGGAGTAGAAGAACCGTGCTTCAGGCACACGCCCCTCATCAGGATTCTATCTCCAGCATCTGCAGTCCACATATTCTCCGAGGTATTAGAGTCATAGAGTCATAGAGAAATACAGCATGGAAACAGACCCTTCGATCCAACCTGTCTATGCCGACCAGATATCCCAACCCAATCTAGTGCTACCTGCCAGCACCCAGTCCATATCCCTCCAAACCCTTCCTACTCATATACACATCCAAATGCCTCTTAAATTGTACCAGCCTCCACAACATCCTCTGGCAGCTTATTCCATACACATACCATCCTCTGCGTGAAAAGGTTGCCCCTTAGGTCTCTTTTATATCTTTGCCCTCTCACCCTAAACCTATGCCCTCTCGTTCTGGACTCCCCAACCCCAGGGAAAAGACTTTTTCTATTTATCCTATCCATGCTCCTCATAATTTTGTAAACATCTATAAGGTCACCCCTCAGCCTCCAATGCTCCAGGGAAAACAGCCACAGCCCGTTCAGCCTCTCCCTGTAGCTCAGATCCTCTAACCCTGGCAACAACCTTGTAAATCTTTCCTGAACCCTTTCAGGTTTCACAATATCTTTCTGATAGTAAGGAGACCAGAATTGCATACAATATTCCAACAGTAGCCTAACCAATGTCCTGTACAGCCGCAACATGACCTTCCAAGTCCTGTACTCAATATTGTGACCAATAAAGGAAAGCATACCAAACGCCTTCTTCATTATCCTATCTACCTGTGACTCCACTTTCATGGAGCTATGAACCTGCACTCTAAGGTCTCTTTGTTCAGCAACACTCCCTAGGATCTTACCATTAAGTGTATAAGTTCTGCTAAGATTTGCTTTCCCAAAATGCAGCAATCTAGTCTAATTTGCTAATACTTGGGCCATATCCCTCCAAACCTTTCCTATTCATATATCCATCCAGATGCCTTTTAAAGGTTATAATTGCACCAGCCTCCATCACTTCCTCTGGCAGCTCATTCCATACATGCACCACCTTCGGCATGAAAACGTTGCCCCTTAGTTCCCTTTTAAATCACTCCTCTTGCACATTAAATCCAGCTACCTGACAAAGGAAATGAATCTGAAAGCTTGTACTTTCAAATAAAGCTGTTGGACTATATCCTAGTGTTGTGTTATTTTATATCTTTTTCCACCCCAGTCCAACATTGGCACCTCCACATCATGGCTGTCTTAAACCTATGCCCTCTACTTTTCACCCTATCCATGTCCCTCATGATTTTATCAACCTCACCCCTCAGGGAAAACAGCCCCAGCCTATTCAGCCTCTCCCTACAGCTCAAACTCTCCAACCCCAGCAGCAGCCTTGTAAATCTTTTCTGAACACTTGCAAGTTTCACAACATCTTTCCTTGGCATGGCACGCAGGGGAATGGCAGGAAATTGACATTAAGTCATAGAACCAGTGAAGACACAATGGGCCTCTTTCTACACCACAACAATGCTGTGATTCTGTAAAGGAGGGTACTGGGATTAGAATGTAGTGAGTCACTGTGTGTAAATGGGCTACACTCAACTCAGGGTGAAAAGAATAGTTTGCATGTCAGCTTACTGGGCATCAGGGTCACTGACAAATTCTGCTTCAGAGGACTCCGATGAGGACCTTGAGGGGGTAACATGCAGAAGAAAGCTGGTAATGGGTTCACACTGAAGCTTGCTTCACAGCTGCCTATCTTTTGGTTAGCACATGGCATTTATGTAGGATTTGGAGTCCAGGCTCAAATGTCAACACTTGTGGATAAATATATGAGGTAATGAGCACTTGATGGCTAAGGTCCAAACAGCGCAAGCAGAAAGTCAACTGCATAACATGATAACTTTTCAAAGAACAAAAAACAAAGAACATTACAGCGCAGTAACAGGCCCTTTGACCCTCCAAGCCCTCACCAATCCAGATCTTCTATCTAAATCTGCTGTCTATTCTCTATGGATCTATATCCCTCTGTTCCCTGCCCTTTCATGTAACTGTCTAGATACATCTTAAATTACGCTATCATTCCCGCCCCTACCACATCTACTGGCAACGCATTCCAGGCATCCACCACCCACTGCGTGAAAACCTTTCCATGTATATTTCATCCAACAATTGAGTGACACCTCCTTGGTGAACCACAGATAACGGCTGAGGTGGGGGTGGAAGAGCTGCCCCTTGAATACCTTTGGTGGGTATGGGTCTTTGATTGAGAGCCTTTGTCCTTCTCTTCTGTGTGTGCACTGCTTCCCCTCACCCCTGTCTGGGCTTCAGATTCATTTCCTGCTACAGCCCAAGTCAGGGTCTACAATGATGGTCTTCCCTGTCCTGTAACAGGCTTCTCGTTAGCAACCAAGACCTCTGACCTACCTCAGGGCCCTCTTGTGGCACAGGGAAAGAGTACCTACCCCTGACCCAGGAGACCTGGGTTCAAGTCCAACCTTCTCTAGAAGTGTGTGATAATATGAGAGGAAATAAAAGTGCTCTAACCTCCTATTCTGAACAGGCAATGTCACTCCCTCAAACATCCCAAAAGTTAACAACAGCACTGTGTAGTCTAATGCTGTACCAGCAAAACTAAGTCAGTGGAAGGTTGCCTTGTAGACCCTTTCAACAGGGCAAGGTTGGAACTGTGGTCATTGATACAGCTGAACTCATTACTTAGCATTAACTTGGCTGAGGAGCCTTCCAAAACAGCAGAAAGGTGTGTCAAATTAGCTTCAGGGACTGTTTGGCAGACAATCTGCCTAACTTGGGGTGGCACGGTGGCTCAGTGGTTAGCACTACTGCCTCACAGCGCCAGGGACCTGGGTTCGATTCCAGCCTCAGGTGACTGTCTATGTGGAGTTTGTACATTTCCTCCGGGTGCTCCGGTTTCCTCCCACAAACCAAAGATGTGCAGGTTAGGTAGATTAGCCATGCTAAATTGCCTATAGTGTTCAGGAATGTGTAGGTTAGGTGCATTAGTCAGAGGTAAATGTAGGATAATAGGTTCAGGGAATGGATCTGGGTGAGTTACTCTGCAGAGGGTTGAAGTGGACTTGTTAGGCCGAAGGGCCTGTTTCCACACTGTAGGGATTCTGGGAATCTGCATGTAGACTGTGCCCAAGCTGGTGCCCCTCGGTAGACACTCAGGCTCTGCTGGGGTTGGTCCAGCAGTTCAACTTTGAGTTTTCGATCCTCTGCTCAGGCAACTCAAAGTTTTTGGATGATAAAATTGATAAGTCCCTTCAATCTCATAAACCAACAGCACGCTTCTTACCTTCTCTTCATCTGGAAAACTGCTTCTATTGTCAAACCTACTCCAAGAGATGGATGGTATAGGATCTCCATCTGTGTCACAGGTGATGACCACATGGCCATTCTCTGTTGCAGTCTCATTCTTCAGCAGTGTTATGTGCGGTGGAACTGGAAATGGATAAGAATGAGGTACAATTAGCTCTTTCCCATCACTGCGAAACCTGACTCTCATGCAACACTGTGTCTCCCATCATTATCAACAGGTATCCTCTTGTTTGAAGACTGGAAGGATATGGTGTGGGATCTTCTGGCACAGTGGTAGTGTCCATACCTCTAAACCAGGATATAACATCTCTGAGCAGGTTGATTTGAAAAATTCTAAAGTGATGTTGCAGAAGAGTTGAAGTAAAAGATCAGCCTTGATCTCATGAAATGCTGGATCGACTTTAAGTAAGGGATGAAATAGCCTACTCCTGCTCTTATAAACTCTTAGGTTAAGAGCTACACTCCATACGATATATAATTGGCACTGTCCTTTTCTTCATTAATTAACAATTAACAAATACTTGAATAAATTATCCGTGGTGGTATGGCATTTTGAGTCGCAACAAAAGGATGGGTGATAATGAAAAGCCATCACCCTGAAATACAAGGCAGCATCCTGTTGACAGGGTCTTGGCTGCTAGCTGGATAGTCAGTAACTTGCCAGTAATCACCTCTTTGTGGGAGAACTGCCACTCGGTCACTTGACAGGACAACATCACTCATTCCCTTGGGATTCATGAACTGGGTAGAGGAATTCGTACCCAGGGAGAGCTGCTGGCCAATCAGAGGACAGCAGCTGTCTCTGCACAGGAGCACTACAAGGGAAGGTTGTGCTTATTGCCAGATCCATGGCCACCAAAGGTCTCAAATCAAGGAGGGACACAGATACCTGGGAGTTTGGGATGTGGAATGGGTATTGTGGAGAGAGTGGATTGCTACTCAGGGAAGGGATTTAACTGTTAATGTGCATCCCTCCCTACCTGTTACTCAATCAAGCGTTGGATGTTTTTTAATGAAGACTGCCTCTGCGGCATCATGAGAACAGAACACCTCGGGGCTTGATTATTGAGAAAATCCAGTTCACCATCTCATCGTTCAGAATATAATTTTTTGTTTTAGAAGTAAAATTGCTATCTGCAGATACATGGGAGCAAGCTCTTGAGAACAAAACATTCTAATTTAAATGACATTTGATAATGCCCAGGTTTATTACATTTAAAAGGCACAGTGGTAGTGTCCTTACCTCTGAGCCAAGAGGTCTGTTCAGTTAGGTTAGAGTGGACAAAAGGAACATATGGACAATGAATTTCATAGAGACAATGAATCTCCTCTTGTTGTACTGAAAGATTTACATTATGCATGTAGCTCTTGGAAGAAAAGGTTTGGGAAAGTTTGTTGACAGGAAGTCCTTTGATAGGGACAGAAATTTTGGGAAAAGGGTTATAAGCATCATTAGCAGTATACATTATTCATGTGAGTCATAGACTCAAAGAGTTGTGTTGAAAGTAATGGTAAAGCTAATACCTCTGTTATATTGTTCCATTTTGATAAAGATGGTCTGTGTGGTGTGTGCGAATGTGTCTCTATGTGTGTATGTGCATGTGTGCGTTTGTATCTGTGTGCATATTTACGTCTCTGTATTTGTGTTTGTGTGTATGCATGCGCGTGTGCGTCTGTGTATGTATGTATGTTTGTGTGTGTGAATGTGTATGTCTGTGAGTGCGTGTGTGTAGGAGTTGAGACTCAAGCAGGCAAGAGGCAGCTGTATAGAAGTTATGGGAATGACGAGAGCCTTTCGGAACTGGGTGGATTGCTTTTCACATGTTTAAGGAAGATATTAAACAAGGCAGTCACAACAATGTTTGAAATGAAGAAACCACAGTCAGGAGGTTGTTTAAGAAAGTTAGAGGATTGCTTACTCAAAGGCAAATGGAAGGATCCCCCTGAAATTCTATACCTCAGAGAACAGATGGAGCAATGAGGAGAAATAAAATTGACTCACTGGGGACTATGGTATACCTTTGGACTGCTCTTTAAGGTGTGAGTGCAATTTCAAGATTCTTGTAATATTATCCCGGAAGGGGAGTAAAATGTACAATTGAAACTTTGATTAATTTTTAAATATGTAGACATTTTAAAATAAAAACATGAATTTGTGTGGACATTTTTATCAATTAATCACAATATGTTCATGGTTCTCTTTAAATGATAGAAGTCTCAAACTAGTTGTAAGAGTTTGAATACCTACCTTGTGTTCAAAGATTGAATGCAAGATTTTGTTTTAACCTGTTGGCCTGGACCTGAGACCACATTAGCCCTGGCTGTTGGACTCAGCCCACACATTCAGCTGAGATTGCAGACTGTCCTATCTGGTCCCACACAGATGGCAACATAGTATTCTACTCATTGATTCGCACTGCATGAAGTTTCTGCCAATTTATGTCCCTCGGTCCTCCAGGGCTTATGATCAAATGAGTGATGGGTTTAACACTTGACAGTTAAATAATAATGGATTAGGGACAGAATTACAGTGTTAGCTCAGTCAAGGCAAGTCAACAAATCATATCGAGGTACAGAGAGACCTGCGAGGAGAAAGAAACAAGATGGTATATATTTCCAAACCAGGAATTCCTTTAAGAATCCTGACCATGAACTAATTCTGTACCATTCTTAGTCCAGGAATTTAAACATCTGATATACAGAGGAGTTAGGAGATGGAGGGAGAATATTGTCACAGAGTGTGGTTCTCTCTCTCTCTTTCCTTTTTTTTCTCTCTCACTCCATCCTCTCTTTTATTCTTTTTGCTCTCTTCTTTCTTCCTCTTTGTAACATTCTTTTATTTCTCAATCCATTATCTACCTATCTTCTCTTTCTGAATCTTCTCTGTCCATTTCTATCTAATTATTCTCCTCATGTCTTCTTTCTTTTCTCGATTCCTCACTGGGTATGTTCTCTCACACTTCGCTGAAGGTCACTGAATGTACAATTTATATTACCAGGATGTCTTTCAGGATTGGATCATCTCTCTTCTTATTTTCATAAGAGTTCTGCCAATCTATGCCATATATAGCCATTGGTGACTCGTCCTCTCTGGGCCTCAGAATTGTAGGTTTTAGATGTTTTATTAGTGATGGACTTCATATCATTTGAAATTTCTGTCTCTGCTGGGATTTGAACTTCAAATTTATAAATTTTTTTTAGTGGACCTGTTCAGAGATGTTTTGACAGACCCCGGATCAATGATGTAAACCCAGGTATTCTGGCCCCAATGTTGGGATACTAGCACTGTGCTGCAAGGTCCTGTAAAATAGTCCATGCAGTCAATTTTTAAAAAAAACTTTTTAAAAAAGGCTCAATTGCCTAATCCCTTTCAATCTCTGTAAACTCCACCAGTTCCACAACCCTTCAGATTCTCTGCATTCCTCCAAACAAGTTTTTCTATTCATTTGGGACTTCTGGCCAAGTCAGAATTTGTCACCCACCATTAAGTGCCTTGAGAAGATAATGGTGCACTGCCTCTTTGAACTGCTACATTCCATTTGGTCCAGGTACTCTCACTGACCTGATGGATAGGGCAGTCCAAATCTCGAACTAATTCTTGTCTCTCATTCATTCTCATTTCTAATTGCTACATCTGTTGTGGACCAGGTCAGACCCCTCAAAACATTTCAAGAAGGTAGCCGATACCCTAACATTGCTCGTTGTTTTCAGCAGGTGTAGTGTGGATATTCCAGGAGGGATACAGCTGGTGAAAACCCCTTAGTTTTAAACAAAACAGAATCTATTTACAAGATTACCAAATGAAACACAAACAAAAGTGAACAGAATACAGAATAACTTAACCTATCCAAAAACCCAACAGATTATCCCAAATTAATGATGCCGTTCCAAATACTTGCAACAATCCCCACAAACACACCTGGGCACAAAAGGAAAAATCAAACACAGGGTATTACAGGAGCGAAATCAGAGATGGAGTACCAGCATGGATCTGTTTCTCTTGGGTCTGGCAGCTTTTACAACACTATTGCTAAAATCAAACCAAACCAGTGGAAAGCAGCACTGGGAGAACTGGCCACTCCCCTTTCATTGTACAATTGTTTTTTTTTCCCAAACTTTGAGGCAGTATCTGTTAGCTATAATCAAACTGGCCCTAAAACCATTCAATTCAGACCTTTCAAAGTCTGCACCTTTTACAGCCTCTCTGAAAAACCAACGAAGGACAACATAACTTTGTTAAAGGAACAGCTTTGTCACACACCCTTGCTGATGCTGCCTTCAGCTGATTAGATCTGAAAAGACAAGACCCAGTAACATAATATTAAATGCAAGCCTCTTTTGGTCACAAACTCTGAAGGACAAAAGGGACCTAAATCAATGAAAACTTCAAGTAATGAAAAAAAAATGAGCTGAATACTATGTTACCACCCAGTGTGGTATCGTGTAGGATTGCCTAAGGATTTTGTCGGTTGTGCTATAGGACCTCATTTCCTCATTGTTGCCTCATTTCCAGGGAAGCACTTTGAAAGAAAATATTTTGTTCAATTGTGTCCTATTGGATTGTAAGAAGTAGGAACAGAAGTAGGCCATTCAGCTCATCAAGCTTGCTCTGCCATTTAATGAGATTATGGCTAATCTGACAATCTCCAACTCCACTTTTCCACCTTTTCTCCATAGTGTCTGATTCCCTTCCTGAGTAGAAATCTATCTGTCTCAGCATTTCACAGCCAAGGACAGGCCATTTGGCCCAGCAAGTCTATGCGATTGTTAAGATGTGACTTTAAATTCCCTCCCCGCATTTCAATTAAGCGTATTAGGAAATACCAATCACGCATGCAAAATTGTCACACATGCAAGAATTGTCTGCCCCCCCTGCTTTTCTGTGAATGAGTACCAATTATCATTTTAGGTAAAGTGTTCAACCATGAAACAAATCCATTGGACAGTGATTGATTGTTGGTGTTAAGTGTATTCCCCAAGTGGATAGCCTGTGCAAAATCTGTTGTCCATATGAATACCATGTTGCACTGGTGCTTTGTGTGTTCCCCACACAGTTAATATATATAGTGAAAAGTGTGGTTCCCATGTGGATAGCATGTCCTAATGTCTGAATAATAAGCATCACCGGAATTCTATTCATAAATCTCTCCGCACAACTTTCAACATTCACTTTCTCCCTAATGACACTCCTTAAAGCTTTCCTGTTTGACACAAGCTTCTGGTCAGCTGTCCTAACATTAACTTATATGGCTTGGCATCTTGTCCGATAAAGTGCGTTGGAACATTACATATGTCCAAGGTGTTGTAATTTATGCATGCCACAGATAGACCAACTTAAAAAATATAATTACAAGCCTTCGTGATGCCAAAACCACAGTAAGCCTTCTTGAATCTGAATCTGTTACACTTCAATCACAGAACAAAATTATACTGTCACAGTATAAAACTAAGATAAAGGAGGGTGTTTCAGCAGAAAGTGATAAAAGCTTTCTTTGATATCCTGAAAATTTAAATACCACTTTTATTCCTTTATCCAACTCAGTCACGACTCAGGCCCATTAATGACGTTCCAATTTTGAATAATTCACTTAATTTAGATAATTTAACTCAACAGAAAATATGTTGACACACATCAAAATAAACCTCTTGAGAATGTACGATGGAATAAGACGTGTGTCATGATTCAATTATTCTAAAGACACAGCCTGTCTTTGAGAATTTTTTCAACCTGAGCTATCAGGTCTCAGTTGGTATTAGGGGGAAATGGGGGGGGAAGTTAGATTACAGGTCAACCGACAGATTCACTTGCCCATCCAATGTTTGCTAGCAACACACGCTGGTATTTCAAAGACTATCCAAGTGGCATAGAAATAGACCATTCAGTCAAATTTATCTTCAAGATAGGAGAAAGTGATGAAAGTTTGTTTAAGACATTGTGAAAAGCTGCTTTCTGTGTTATGGGTGCTCTGCATTGTGTTGCTCCCCCTCAATCTCCTCATCTCAATCTCGGATAGACCTAGCCCTCATGAACAAACAGCAATAATCCACTGCTATAATCCAACACTATGTTCTTGCCTCCATGGGCAGGGTTGTCTTTAACAGTGCACGAATCTCTGGACTTGGAGGCAGGTCTGTGACGATTGGACCAAAAGTAGAAGTATTGATACAAAGTACATCTTATTTCCCTATCCTCACTCATGAGATTGACCTCTACTGAAAACAGAGGTGAAGAACTGAACGAATAAGAGTTAAAATGATCAATGGTAAAATGTTCAGAAAACAAATTGAAGGAAATTGAAGGATTGGGGACAATATGAAGTAACATCTATTTGACACAACATCTTGTTATGATCCAGCATGTACTGCCTGAAAAGATAGTGACAGCAGATTGGATTATAACTTTTGAAAGGAAATTGGCTAACTACTTGAAAGGAGAAAGGATTAAGGGACAATGGGAAAGAGTGGGAAGGTGACAAAATGCTAGCACAGCCTCGATGAACTGAATGGCCTCCTTTCTTTCTGTATAATTCTGTACTACTTCAGGACAGAGCAAACACAGAGTCTTCTTACATCCAATGTTTTCATTTTAAACCTGTAAAACCTGGATTTCAACCCTTGTGCACAGTTTGGTTACATCAATGCACTTTATCATTTTGAAAACTTCAACTCGGTCGTTTCAAAGTTTTCTTGTGGTATTGGGTCATTTCAGTGAGTATTCTGCAGATACTGGTTTCTTCTAGTCTGCTTTCAACCAATAATTCTGAAACAACATAATAGCCATAAATTGCAGCAATCAGACTTCATTCAGGCTGTATGTGTCTTTTTGTGCAGTTTTTCATGAGATGTGAGTGTTACTGGCAAGGTCGGCATTTATTGTATGCCCCTAATTGTCTTTGAGAAAGGTGAAGAAAGGAAGAAGTGGTGAGTTTTGTAGTGCTTTTCAACAAAAGCGCTTTGTATTTCAGCGGGCAGTCAAAGGTTAACCCCATTTTTGTGGGGCTGGAGTCACACATAGTGCAACTGGGTAGAGACGGCAGACTTCCTTCCCTCAGGAATATTAGTGAAACAGATGGATTTTTACAACAAGACTGCACTTATATAACCAACATGATTGAGAACAGATATTTATTCAATTTATTTGACAAACTGAATTTACATTTGCAAGCTTTCCTGATGGAATGTTGTTGAAGAAAGAGACAAATAAAGAAGGCGTTTGGTATGCTTTCCTTTATTGGTCAGAGCATTGAGTATAGGAGTTGGGAGGCCAGTGTTTCGGCTATACAGGATATGGGTTAGGCCACTTTTGGAACATTGTGTGCAATTCTGGTCTCCCTCCTATCAGAATGATGCTATGAAACTTGAAAGGGTTCAGAAGAGATTTACAAGGGTGTTGCCAGGGTTGGAGACTTTGAGCTACAGGGAGAGGCTGCATAGGCTGGGGCTGTTTTCCCTAGAGAGTTGGAGGCTGAGGGGTGACCTTATAGAGGTTTGTAAAATCATGAGGGGCATGGATTGGGTAAATCGACAAGGTCCTTTCCCTGGGGTGGAGGAGTCCAGGACAAGAGGGCATAGGTTTGAAGTGCGAGGGGTAAGATTTAAAAGGGACCTAAGGGGCAGCTTTTTCATGCAGAGGATGGTGCATGTAAGGATTGAGCTGCCAGAGGATGTGATGGAGGCTGACAACATTAAAAAGGCATCTGGATGGGTACATGAATAGGAAGGGTTAAGAGGGATATGGGCCAAGTGCTGGCAAATGAGACTAGATTGGTTTTGGATATCTGGTCAGCATGGACGAGTTAGGCCGTGCTGCACATCTCTATGACTCTATGTTGTTAGTGCTTTTTCATTTTGCACTCATCAGGGGTGAATCACAAGAATAGCACATCTCAAAGGGTAGAGATTTGATAGTCTTGCACTTCTGTCCTGATGTGTGCAAGGTAGAAAACTTCTACAATGTGTGGTGATTTTCAGCACCACACAAATTCCAAACTTTCAAGCTGAGGTGAAATATCTGCCATGACTAATCAACTTAGCCATTGAGCAGCTTAATTATGCATCCATTAGCATATCTTCCCTTTAAACAATATCTACTTTTCAAAAGTATGCAATTTGTAGGCTTGCTGACAGTTTGAGTTGAATTCATTGATTTTCATCTAAAAATATTCTAGTTAGATATGAACATTTGGAGATTCAGGTTTTCTGAATATAAATGTCAGAGGAGCTGAATGCCTGATGATTAATGACAAACTATGATCCAAAGAGGAAAATTGTATCCCCAAGGTCCAATTTCTACAGGATGTTGAAATTGGCAATGGCAGAGAGAGTAAACTCATTCTGAAGTGTTATAACAAAAGGCTACACAAAAGTAAGTGCCTGACTGTTACAGTAGCATTGTCATCGTACAAGAGATTCTTGATCATTGGCATGTCACACAGATCCCAAGGCTACAGCAGAAGTAAAGGGTATTTGGACCATTTGGCCAACACTCATGTTTGTGATTCACTTTGAGTCTCCTCCCTGATAATGCTACATAAAAGCAGAGTAAATGGAAATAAGAATGGGCCATTTAACCATTCAGTTCTTCAAGCCTGCTCTGCCATTCAATATCAGAAGTCACACAATACCAGGTTACAGTCCAACAGGCTTATTTGACATCATAAACTTTCAGAGCGCTGCTCCTTCATCAGGTGAAGTCTACATCTGACGAAGGAGCATTAGTCTGAAAGTCTGTGATTTCAAATAAACCTGTTGGACTGTATACTGGTGTCTTGTGACTTCTGACTTAGTCCACCCCAGTCCACACCAGCACCTCCACTTCATGGCCATTCGGTTTGATCATGGTTTTTGCTTCTACAAATGTAGTCACTTTGTCCTCATACCCGTTGATCCCTTAAAAATTACATCAAGCTTTTTCTTGAAAAAACTTACATGTTTTGATCTCATCCACTTCCTGTGACAGTGAATTCCACAGGCTCACCATTCTCTGGGTGAAGACATTTCTCCCAATCTCAGTCTTAAATGGCCCTCACCGTATTCTTGGACTGTAACTTCCTATTTCCAGACGCCCTGACCACCAGGTGATGATGTAATGGTATTTCACAAGATTATTAATCTAGGGATGCAGTTTGTGTCCTGGGCCTTGGTTCAACTTCCCACCGTGGCAGGTGGTGAAGATTGAATTCAATAAAACAAGTCTGTATTAAGAGTCTAATAATGACCATGAAACTGTTGTTGATTATTATATCAAAGACATCTGGATCACTACTGTTCTTGGGAAAGGAAATCCGTTCCTGGCTTACATGTGACTCCATGCCAACAGCAATGTCATCACATTAAACTCTTAGATGACCTCTGAAATGATCCAGCAAGACCAGTTCAAGGACAATTCGGATGGACAATAAATGCTGGCCTAGGCAGTGATTCCCTCATTCCATGAATTAATATAAAGACCTTTTTGTGTTTCGCCTATCGTTCCTGTTAGAATTTTATAGGTTTCTATGAAACACTTCTAAACTCCAGTGAACTGATCCAGTCACTCTTCACACATCAGCCCTTTCAAACTCAGAATCAGTCTGCTAAACCTTTGGTGCACTCCTTCCAAGTCCAGAAAATCCTTCCTCGGATGAGGAGGCCAAAATTACACCCAATACTCAAGGTCTGATCTTACCATGGACTTTGTATAATTGCAGCAAGATGACCTTACTTCTGTACTCAAATCCTCTCGCTACTAAAGTCAACAAACAATTTGTCTTCTTCACCATCTGCTGCCCCTGTAACCGATGTATGAGGACACTCAGATTTAATTCCCCCTTTCATAGAATCCCTACAGTGTGGAAACAGGCCCCTCAAGCCAACAGGTCCACACCAACCCTCTGAAGAGTAACCCACCCAGATCCATTGCCCTACCCAATTATTCTGTATTTACCTCTGACTAATGCACCTAACCTACACATCACTGAACACTATGGGTAATTTAGCATGGCCAAATCACCTATAATGCACATCGAGTCATAGTCATAGAGATGTATAGCACGGAATATCTTTGGACTGTGGGAGGAAACCAGAGCACCCAGATGGAACCCACACAGACACGGGGAAAATGTGCAAACGCCACACAGACAGTCACCTGGGGTTGGATTCAAACCTGGGTCCCTCATGCTGTGAGGCAGCAATGCTAACCACTGAGCCACCATTCTGCCCCATTTCCCATTTCATCACCATTCAGATAATAATCTACCTTCCTGTTTCTGCCTCCAAGATAAATAACCTCATATTTATCCACACATAACTTAATTTGTTATGCATCTGCACCCTTACTTAACTTTCCCAAATCACAGCGAAACATTTTTGCATCCTCCGCATCGTTCATCTTCCCACCCAGCTTTATATCATCCGCAAACTTGAAGTCATTACAGTTGGTTCACTTATCTTTTTTAATATTTATTCATGGGATGTGAGCATTGTTGGCTGGGCCAGCACTTTTATCTCTAATTACCCAGCGGTAGTTAAGCCTCAACTGCATTGCTATGGGTCTGGAGTCACATTTAGGCCAGGCCAAGTAAGGATGGCAGCTTTCCCTGTCAAAAGAAAACTAGTGAGCCAGATGAGTTTTTTTTAATCCCCTGACAATTGACAAAGTATTCATTGTTATCATGAGACTCTTAATTTCAGATTTCCATTGAATGTAAATTTCATCATCTGTCATGGCAGAATTCAACCCTGGGTCACCAGAACACGACAGCTGACTCTGGATTAATAGTAGAGCAATAATACCACTAAGTAATTGCCTCCCCCTATATCTTTTAAATCATTAGTATTTATTGGGAATAGCTGGGGTCCAAGCACTGATCCCTGTGGTACCCCATTACTCATTACCTACTGCTCAGAAAATGACGTGCTTATTTTATATGAGAATGCTGTCAACTGAGAATGAATAGCCCTTTGAAATCAGTAAATCAAATTAAGTCAAATTAAACCAATTTAACAAGTAATAGTGCCTTAAAGGAGACGTGTCTGCTTCTACTTTTTTGTAAAAAAACATTCAATTTAAAACAAATTAAGCCAAATTAATCAAATGATCAAGTGACAGTACCTTATAAAGGCACCTTATAGATGTATGATTAAGTGTAGCTGATAATGTTTGATTATGGCACATTTGGAAGAAACAATAATGGCATCAAGTTCTGTGTTGGTGATGCTTCCTTGGAGCCAGAATGTCAAGGTTCAAGGGTCACTTGCTTTCTAGGCATGAAAAGGGTAATTACAAAAATACTGGCATTTGAAGCAGAAAATTAGTTTGCACTTATGTTGCTGCTCATGAATGTATGTGGAAGATAGATTGGCTCTGTTGCCAGATGAGTGTTTGTTAACTTAACACTCCCATCTCTCTGTATCCTTGCTTTCCTTGCTTATCCAGATCCTTAAATTTATCCAGGCTATTTACCACAACTGTTCTCTGCGGTAATGTTCTTTCAGTCCTGAACACTCTTTTGAGTAATAATTATTCTTAATACCCTGTTAGATATGTTGGATAGATAAGAGTATCAGATGATATCAATGCCTGTGGGGAGAACCATATATAACAAAGTTGAGCAAATATAAAGAAGTGACATGGCTAACAAATGACAGTTTTGGGATTATGACCTGACCCACAGGTAAACTGGAACCAATGTGAATTAAATAACTGTAGACAAGGATTGAAACTATTTAGAAGGGGGATAGGTTGGGATAGGTTTATTAGGGATAAGAATATTGCAGCATTTGAGGTCAGTTGTTTAGATTACAGCACCCAGCATCTTTTTACTAAGTCATTCCCAGATGAGGGTATGGAGGAGGAAATAAATGCAATAACTCTCACTGGAGCAGAGATATTAAGGAGAGATACTAATGAGGCTAAAAACTGATAAGTCTCCAGAACCTCGTACGTTGCACTTTGAATATCACAGGAAGTAGCTGCGGAGATAGAGGATGTAGTAATCATCAAATAATCTGTAATTTCTGGAACATTCTGTGAGAACTGAAAAATTGTTAATGTACAAATCTATTCCAAAAGGGAAGGAGATAAAAAAAATCACGTAACTATAGGCCAGTTACATCGAAGTCTGTTATTGGGAAAATGTTAGAGTCTATTGTAAATGCTATAAAAGCAGAGCATTCAGAAATATGTAATAAAATTAAGTAGCGTCAATGCAGTATCATTAAGGAGAAGTCATGTCTAACAAATTTATAAATTGACAAGGTAACAAACAGGATTGACAAGAAAGAACCAGAGTTACAATAATTTGATTACCAAAAGATGTTCCATAAAGTACAACACATAAGTCTACTGAATACGATAAGAGCCCTTGGTATTGTGGGTAGTATTTTAGCATTAACAGAGAATTGGCTAATTAGTAGAAGTTAGAGAGTTGGAGTAAGGAGGAATTTTATAGATGGCAACCTGCATCTAATGGTGTATCACAGTGAGAATCAAATGAACGATCAGTACTGGGGCACAATTATTTGCAAAATATGTTGCTGACTTGGAAGAGGGGAGTGATATGGACTATATGATAGCAGTAAATTCACAAAGGCTGTGGGAGCAAAATTTGTCGTGCTCTTTGGGACAGTCAGGAAAACTGCTGGAACCCTTGGATTTACCCTCTCCATCAAGTGTTGATGAGATCTCGGAATCTGAGATACACACGATGGATGTATCAGCCTTGATGCTTGAAGAGGAGAAGACGAGACAATCTTGGCGCAAGAGGCAAGTTCCCGCTGTTACAAGCCAGCCATATCAGATGATGATCAGAGGAACCGGTCCTGGTACTAGAGCATTCCAGGAGGCTCTCCAAGAAAAAGGATGAGCTGAGGTCCTTAGATACAGAGGGTGAGGGAATGTAGAGATAGTAATTAAGTCAGCCAGCATGACCTCATAGAATATGAGTTCCCTGACTGGGTCTGGTAATCTGGTCCATTCAGGGAGCCCTGGCTGACAGATAAAAAAAGAGAAGTGTCTGAGATTCTAACACTCTCAGAACTGACTCAGAAGGGTTAGTACTAGAGTCAAGGACTCATCATGAACAAAGAAAGGTGACTTGATGACAGGATACTGGTCTCTGTGGAGTTATTTCACTTTATTTTAAAGGAATGGGTAATAAAGATAGGAGGTCTTGCTAGAATTATTCAAGACGCTAGTTAGACCACAGCTAGAATGCTGTGGCCAGTTTTGGTTCCCTTATTAAGGAAAGATATCCTGGAATTGAAGACCATCCAGAGAATGTTTCTCAATTTTGTCCTGGGTATGGAGGGATTTTATTCTGAGGAGGGATTGACGAGGTGTGACCTACATATCGAGGGGGTCTGGTCTGGTCCATAACAACACCCAATCCCTCGAATAAGAATTTAGAATAATGAGAGGGGACCCTTAATAGAGCACATAGAGTCTTAGTTATGCTTAACACCATAAATACTGAGAGGTTGCTTCCCTTTATAAGACCAGAGTGTCTAACCACTGAGAAAGGGGTCACCTATTTATGATAAAGTTGAGAAAGAATGTTTGCTCTCAGAGGCTAATGAATTTGTGGAAATCTTTACCACATAGGGCTTTCATGTCTGGGCCATTAAGTGTGTTCAAGGCTGCAAGAGACAGATTTTAATCAGTAAGGGAATCAAGGCATATTGGGAAAAGGCAGGAAAGTGGAGTTAATGATGACCAGATTAGCCATGATCTCATTGAATAGCAGAGCAGACTTGATGGGCTGAATGGCCTCCTTCCTAACCTACATTGTATGGTCTTATGGCATAACTTTTATTTAGATTTATTCTATGAGGGGTGAAAATGAAATCTGTTATTCTGTTTTCTTTTCGTGCATGACAATGAGGTTTTACAATCTTATAGAGGAGCCGCGGTGCACCAGTTAATTATTTTTAAAAATTGTAAAGGAAACTGTATTGTGTTGTTGCTTAGCAACAAGAGACTGGTGACAGAGAAAGACAGAATAATCCAGAAATGTGAGTGTATCAGTTTGACTGTCAAAGAATGAATACAAGGCTGCTTGACAATTACTTTAAAGAACTCTCCTGCACTTGCTGTTTAGTTAAATTTATAGTGAGTTTAGTTTGTAATTTGTCTTAGGTTTCTTGAAGACAGATGCTGGCTGAAGGAATACAGTGGCTGCTTGGAAATTTGCCAAAAGGAAACCAATTGCAGTTGTACCACTCTGAGTCTGAAGCATGGAACTTTAGTTTGAATGTATTACTAACCCTTTACTGAAGTAAGGTGTTTTTAAATATATTGTTGGGAAAAAAAAGTATTGATTTGAACCCTCTTCTAATGTCTGTGATGACATCTTTTTAAACTTTAATTTCATTTCATGGTATAGTTGGTGTTTTTCTTGTTTAAGAAAGGTTTTGTTTTTTGCATTGAACATACACTGGCAGCCTCTTGTGATGGTGTCAATAACTGGCCTTCATGATTCAAATGAGAAAAAGGTTTGGATCTATCCGGGTTTCATTCTAGGATCTGACTTGTCCAGTAATCATGTCACCTGAGATCATACCATATAGTTTTGGTCTTCCCCACATCTGTACATCTACCTTATTAAACACATGCTGTGCATCACAATCTGACCAGTCAAAGTAAAACACAAAACATTCATAAATCTTTGGAATGTTGCTGGAATATGGTTTAGATCAGAGTGCACTGATTGTGAAAACTCATGAAGGAGATATGTATCATTTACTACCAGTCTCTTTAGCACAATTTGTTCAGATGCAATTAGTCAGAATATTCCACTATATAAAGTTAAGAAGCAGACGCAAATAAATATTCAGCACAAGTGTGTGGTAATATTCCTTCGTACAGATTTGACCAGAAAAGGTGAGTGTACTAACCCGACTATATGCTGTGGGTTTAGAATGTAGTGTGAGTCTATTTGTGTTGATGGTCATTTTCCACACAATGGATAGTAAAACCAATGCATTGAAATAATTCCAAAGCTCTACTTCTAGTTTTCTGGGTCAGGTAAAATAGGAAATGAGTTTTAGAATCATGGAAACATAGAATTTAGGAGCAGGAGTAGATCATTCAGCCCTTCCAGACTGTTCCCCCATTTAATATGACCATCTAACTCAGTCCCCTGTTTCCCATTTTCTCTTCATAGCCTTTGCTACCTGTTCCTAAACCTCACTGTTATACTATGAACAGCTGATGGTGATTTCAGCTGTTATACTGTGAACAGCTTCTATCAGCATCTGATAGCATTATCGCCTGCAGAAGTTAGGTGCAGACTAGGGATTGTGGGTAGTTTCTGTCAGCCAATTAATGCACTCTGAAGTCTCTATTTTCAGACTGTCTCTTGTCGTTTCTAATAGCTTCAATTCAAATTGCCCCATGATCTGACTTCAGCTGAGATTTTACATCAGCTCCAACTGCACTGAATGGCAGGAGAGTTTAGTACATTTCAAGTGACACCTTTGAAATTGACATCTCTGGCAGTGACAAATAGACAGTGGCATCTCCTTGATCAAGCTGGCTGCTAGTTGGTAGTGTAGTTATGGGAAGTGCTGAGGGCTGTCCCATCATGTTCTGGGCACTTGATATACCTTACATTGAAATGTTTTATTTCTCTCCTGTTTTGGTCTGTGAGTTTAGAATATGAATGCTCTGTGTTTCTCTAAAGTTGCATTTATACCTCAGGCACAGTCTTGTAAATGACATTGCTCAAACTTACTTACCTCTCATGCAAACGACTTGCACTAGGCCTGACCATCACGAGGGAACTGGTCTTGCTGACTTCATAGCTGGCACATTTGGAGTAGCAACATTATAAATGTCATGTCATGATGTCACTACAACAAGTATAAATAGTGTGACTGTAATCTGTGAGGAGGCCACTAACACTGGATTGCTAGTCGCCCTCAGTCATTTAGTTTGTTGCTAAACATTTTGAAAAGCAGCCAGCCCTAGTATTGGACCATTTGCAGTTGTATCACATTCTGTCCAAAGCCCACAAAGTGTGAGACTACTTATTGAAGAAACTTTCAATTCCTACTGACCGTAGCTTTTGAGCAGCTTGACATGCAATGGATCTCTAATCAATATACAGCTCTAATTGTTTCCCATTAGCATAAACCATGATAGTACGGTTCGTCTATTCATCGGTGTGTATTGAAGGTTTTGAATCTTTCGATATGTGAACTGTCACATCAAATAGAAGTTTTATCCAGTTAAGATTTCTGTCGATGTGAATAAATTATCTAGTACGATGGATTTGATTGCCAATGTAGAGTAATCTCTGATCTTTATTTCAAGGGGGAGTTTGATATTTTGCTTTCACCCAAGCAGGTGGGCGCTTGTTTTTTTAAAATCTCATCTGAAAGACAACATTTCTAAAAGTGCAGTGTTACCTTAGCACTGCACTGAGGTGTCGGTTTTGCTAGTAGTGCTCAAGCCACAGAATGAGACCTAATCTCCCAATCTTGTAATGCAGAGGTGAGCGTGTTACCAACAGAGACATCTCTGCTTCACACAGATGAAGGCAAGACACTTTCAGTGTGAAATTCCACTCATGGAATGAGCTAGGACCCAAATAAGGAGACTCAGAATTCTCATTTGTGGACATTCTGGAGAAAGATACAAACAACAGTTGTCATTTTTGATTTCCTTGTCATGTTCAGTGATCATAAGTTGGGGATGCGAGGCATTTTGGAGGAGTGACTCCACAGCTAATGCTCTGGGTGTGTAGCTTAGCAAGTAGAGATGACAGGGCAGTGACGATTAGTCCAATGAACTGATCAAAGAATTCAGGAAAGATGCACAAAGAAAAACTGTGAGTTTAACATTACGGATTCAATCCAGAGACAGCATCACCAGAATAGGAAGGTTGGGATATGGTGAAGAGTTAGGGCAGTCCAGGGAAGGTTGATATCAGGTATTGAAGGACTTCTGAGGAGAGTTTGAGTGGGTTGGACTTCACCCATTGGAATGTAGAAAAATGACAGCCAAACAGATTGAAACACATAAGGTTCTTCAGGGGTTTGACAGGATAGACGCAGAAAGACTGGTTCTATTTGTGGGAGAATCTCAGAGTAAGGAGTCACCCATTTAAGACAGAGCTGAAGAGGAATCTCTTCTCTGTGAAAAACCTGTCGGATTCATTACCATAAGGTTGGCTCGTTCAGCATATTCAGGGCTGAGATGGGCAGCTTTTTAATCATTAAGGGAAATAAGGTTTATAGGGAAAAGGCAGGAAAATAGAGCGCAGGATTATTGGATCATCCATGATCTCATTGAATGTTGGAGCAGACTCGATGGGCTGACCGGTTTACTTCTTCTCCTTTGTCTTAAGGTCTTATGTGAGAAGAGGGATCTCTGAAGGTCAAAGAATCTGAGTGTGAGAAACAAAAGGAGGCTAACAGGAAGGTGAGGAGTTAATGAGGAAGGGAGTAAGGGAACAAGACAAATAAATACAGGAACTAAAGGGAGAGAATAGTAATGGACTCTTCTCCTGTTGTGATCCTGAATCTAATGGAAAACAGGCTCTGGTAAGGTGTAAAATGGGTGGACCATTTAAACCTGCTCATACAAGTTAAAACTACACCATGGGTTGTGAAACAATTTGGAATGTCTTAACAGTATGATGTGACCTGCATGATGCAAGTTTTGCATTCACCTTTTCTGATTACACTCTAGCGATGCTTGCTGTAAAGATGATAGCAGGTTTAGGCTGGAGCAATATTAAATAATTGCACAGGATTTACAGCAAAGAAAAAAGTTTCAGCCCTATTATTGTTGGTTACATTTAAGATAATATCTACCCTTCTTTATTAAATCATACCAACACATACTTCAAAGCTTTATTTCCTCATGTGCTTATCTAGCTTCTATATAAAGAATAATGGAAATCCTCAAGTGTGGAAGTAGCTATTTTCCTCATTCCATACAATGCCTCTGAAGAGCACCCCATCCAGACCCAACCCCCTGCCTTGCATTTCCCATGGTTAATTCATCTAGCCTGCACACTATAGGCAAATTAGCATGGTCAGTCCATCTAACCTGCACACCTTTGGGCCATAGAAGGAAACCAGAGCACCCAGAACAAACCCACACAGATCCCTGATGCTGTGAGGCAGCAGTGCTATTCGCTTAGCCACCATGTCATCCCGAATATTTCTGTGTTATTTACTTTAGTTACTGTTTGTAATAATTGTTCCTTAGGTAATGTCTCTCGGATCAATGCAAAGAGGACATTAGTTTCTGAGTGCACATGTTTACTAGAGTTTTAAAATATCTCTGCACTCCCACTTATGGTTCCACCTTCTCGTACATTCTATGATATATGTTCATATTGCTTTGAGTCAAAATCAAGGCTTCAACATTCAAAGACACAGATCAGATCATCACATCATCAAACACAGATCAATTAAACCATTGAACACTACAGTAGCAAGTTACACTTTCTAAACTCAGTGTAAATTAGTTTCTGAGGAGATTGATAATCACACTAACAGTGGCTCCTGTTCTTGATCTCGCATTCAAATAGAAACAATTTCTCTGTATTTACCTGATTGCATCCTTTAAAAGCAGCACAGTGTCTCAGTAGTTAGCACTGTTGCCTCACAGCATCAAGGCCCTGAGTTTGATTCCAACCTCAGGTGACTGATTGTGCGGAATTTACACATTTTCCCTGTACCTGTGTGGGTTTCTTCCCATAATGCAAAGATGTGTAGGTCAGATTAGATTAGATTAGCTTCCCTACAGTGCAGAAACAGGCCCTTTGGCTCAACAAGTCCACACCGACCCTCCGAAGAATAACCTACCCAGACCCATTCACCTACTCCCTACTAATGCACCTATCACTATGGGCAATTTAGCATGGCCAATTCACTTGACCCGCACATGTTTTTGGGAGGAAACTGTAGCATCCGGATGGATTGGCCATGCTAAATTGGCCATAGTGTCCAGGGATGTGTAGACTAGGATCATTAGCCATGGGAAATGCAGGGTTACAGGGATAGGGTAGAGGGATGGGTCTGATTGGGATCCTCTTCAGAGGGGTGGTTTTTACATGATGGGCCAAATAGCTTGCCTCTAGACTATAGTGATTCCCTGATATGTTTAATGACCTCCATTGACCAAATCCTCTGGCAACCCTGTCATTTCTAGAGGACAGAAATACAAACTGTTTGATCTTTCCTGAAAGGTATGATCTGCTGGCCTTTCCAGCTCACCTTGTCAACAAGTGCCTATGATGCCACCTGGTAAGAAGGTCTAGAGTGAATGGTGAACACTTTTCTCATTCACCAATGGGACCTGGGCATTACAGCTGGACCAGTATTTATTACCCATCCCTAGTTGCCCTTGAGAAGATGGTGGTAAACTGCCTTCTTGAATTACTGCAGTCCATGTGCTGTAGTTTGACACGTAGGGAGGGAATTCCAGGATTGTGATCCAACAACACTGATGCAATGTTGATATATTTCCAAGTAAGTACAGTGAGCTGCTTGTAGGGAATATTGCAGGGTTATTCTAGAGCTCCTGTCTAAGGTGCATTGGTGAAGCTCTGTAGTGCACTTTGCAGTTGTGATACACTGCTGTGACTGAGCATCAGTGGTGGAGAAGGTAGATATTTGTGGATGTGGTACCAATGAAGTAGGCTGCTTTGTCTTGGATGGTGTCAAACTTTATCAGTGTTGTTGGAGCTGCACTCATCCTGGCAAGTGGGGAGTATTCCATCACATTCCCAACTTGTGCCTTATAGATGGTGAACAGACTGAGGGGAGTCAGCAACAGAGTTATTCGCTGCAGTATTCCTAGCATCTGAGCTACTCTTGTAGCCATTAAATTTGCATGGTTAGTGAAGCTCAGTTTATGTTCAATGGTATCCTCCAGGATGTTGATATCGAGGGATGCAATGATACTGGTGCAAGTGAATGTCAAAAGGCGGTGGTCAGATTGCCACTTATTGGGGACAATCATTGCCTGGCATTTGTGTGATGCAAACATTACTTACCACTTTTCAGGAAAACACCTGGATATTGTCCAGGCCTTTTGGACATGGACTGCTTCAGTATCTGAAGAATCGCTGTGGAATGATTGCCCTGTATGGGCCAGTTTCAACAGCACAGGAACACAGGAATTAGGCGTGGGATTTGAACCTACCTTCTCTCGCTCTATATCTATGTCGTCTTGTTCGAGACCGTTCCACAAGAATAACCCGGAGGAGAAAGGAATACCAGAAATGTGGCTTGCTTCACTAATTGTCAGTAACAACACAACAGCGCAAATGGATGACATACCGAAGACTTTTACAGACAACTGTTCTTCCACAGCTCCTGCTTTATTTGTTGCTCTGCAGATGTAAGCCCCAGTGTCCTCCTGGGCAATGTTCCTTATCGTCAGCTCCGTGCTTCTCTTCGACACGTACTTATCATCGTCTTCAATGAGTCTCCCATCTCTGCAAGGTGAAAGTGTGAAAGTTCATGGTTGCAGGATTAAAAGGATGCACATTCCCATGTAGACCTTTATAGTCCAACCAAACCCTACTCTGTCTAGCATTAGGGCAACCACCCAGTAGTATGGAGCTTGTATTGCCAATTATTCTCACTACTGACTTCCTTCCCTCCTCTCGGGGCTACTGCCTACTGCAATCATAGAATTGCCTATATGAAGCATAGACACAACAATTTCTAGCATTACAAAGCAAGCCACTCAGTACCTGAAAGAGCAAAGAAGCATTTGATTCAGACACTGACGTTGATTGACTCATCACTTCATTTCCAGCACTTTTGTGTCTTTATCTCAATTTTCCAGCTTTTCCAGTATTTTCTTTCTAACCTTTTTTTTATGATATGCTTTCAGGTGATTGCTCAGAAGCAGCCTCTGGTCAGTGTTTTTTTTCTCAAAAACTACTCTTCACTGGTACAATGCAGCCAGTGACAGCCATTTCACGCTGTCGCTGAAGGGGGGTAATCTGCACAAAGAAAGACTGAAATTGCACTGTGCATTAGCAACAGGATAATCGGTTCATATGAAATTCCCTTCCCACTTTAACAAAATGATTGGCTGTTTCTTTTTAAAACAGTAAGGAAAAACACTAACTTGTCTTTGAGCACCTTTATCTGAGAGATATGACCCAAGGCCCTACACAAATTTAACGCCAAGCTAAACAAAGATATGAAGAGAGGTTGGCCAAAACTACGGTAAAAAAAGATAGATTTTGCAGAACAGTTCAAAGGGGGAGAGATCAGTGAAAGGGAAAAAAAAGTTCTGAGCAAAACGTTCTAGACCTTACAACTTTGGAATCACCATAGATTAAATGAAATGAACAAGAGCAAAATAGAATGAAGACAGGCAATCCCAAAGGATTGCAGGAGGGATCATGTTTGAGTCAGAAGGCTTTGTAAATGAGATTAAGAAACTGTATATTGAGATGCTGATGTACTGGGAATCATTGTAAGTCAGTCAGCAGAGAGATTGTCAATCTTTTTGTGAGATAAAATACAGCCAGTAGTTTTATGAATACAACCAAGTTTCTGGAAGGTACAAGATGGGCTGAGCGGTTCGAATGTATTGAAATTGTCAAGTCTGAAGATAGAAAAAGCAGAAAGGAACGTTTTAGCAGCAAAAGGGGTAAGGCCAAATTGTGAATCAAATAAGCTACTAGCATAATGAGTGGTTGACGAGACTTTAGGAGAGGAGTTTGAAGGGTTTGAGTTGAGAAGAGATAATTATATTTGGCTACACATCCTTAAATAATTATGAAATCTGTTGAGGGCAGTTCCACAAAGAGAATTTAATGTGCTAGTCCTGTCAGAATTTTATAGGTTACTGTGAGATCTGCTGTCTTTGTTCAAAAGTCGAGTGGATACAGTTCTAACTGATCCAACCACTCCTCATACATTAGTCCTATCATCCCAGGAATCAGTCTGATATACCTATGTGGCACTTCTTCCATAACCAAAATATCCTTACTCAGATAAGGAGACCAAAACGCACACAAGATGCCTGCGGTTGTGTCACCAAGGCCCTGTAAACTGCAGCAAGACATCCCTGCTCCTGTAATCAAACCCTTTCACTATGACGACCGGCATACCACTTGCCTTCTTCACTGTCTGCTCCACCTACACATTTATTTTTAGCAACTGGTCTATAAGGAGGTGTGGATCTCATTGCATTCTGCCCTTTCCCAATCTATCACCATTAAGATAATAATTCACCTTCCTGCTTTTTGCTCCAAAAATAGATAACCTCAACCTCACATTTGTCCACATTACACTTCACCTGTCATGCATTTGGTCACTCAATCAGCTTGTCCAAATCACACTGAAGCATCTCTGTATCCTCTTCACAGTTCACCCTCCCACTCAGCGTGGAGATCAGTGCTTGGACCCCTGCTATTCACTGACTGCCACTTGGAAAGAGACCCATCTGATCTGTTTGTGTTTCCTGTCTGTGAACAATTTCTCTATCTGTGTCAGTATACTACCTACTGACCCATGCACTTTAATTCTATGTGCACATGTAATTAAGTAAACTATCAAATGAATTAATATTACCAACATAAAATAAACAATTAATTCCTGATTTGTCAAATAAAGTGCTCATTCTTGATCAGATCTTAGAAAAACAGAAAATGGGAGTTGGGGTAGGCCATTCAGCCCTGCTCCAACATTCAACATGACCATGACTGATCATCCAACTCAGTATCTGGTTCTCAATTGTGTTGTATATCCTTTGATCCCTTTAGCCCTAAACTATACTTAACTCCTTTTAAAAGTGTCAATGTTTTGGCTTCAACAGCTTTCAGTAGTGAATAAATCCACAGATGTAGCACTCTTTGGGTGAAGAATCAAATAGTGTTCATTGCTACTATGGATTACTATTCATTACTGACATAAAACACTGAAAGTACAAATTATTATATAAGCAATTAAAGTTTAAATACTGACACGCATGAATTAACATATCAATTACTGATATGAATCAATTGAATTGTTAACAATTCAATTGAATGACTAAAGATGCTAATCACTGATCTTAATTAAACAATCCCTCACTGCCCTGTTTCAAACAGCATATACATATCAGATTCGAGCTGATCTGTGATGGCTCTGATTATGAGTGGCCTGCTAACACTCAACTGCCAAGGTGAACATTTGTCCAAGGAGCACTCAGGAGAAGTAATCAGTCTGATGGAAGCACAGTCCAGTCAGGGGCATCATAGAACCAAAGGAAACTTATGAACAAAGCCTTTGCACGTCTTTCAGCTCTACTGTTCGTGTGTATGTGCCCTGGCAATTTGAAAGGGCTTATGCTCGAAACGTCGAATTCTCTATTCCTGAGATGCTGCCTAACCTGCTGTGCTTTGACCAGCAACACATTTGCAGCTGGAAAGCTAACACTCCCAGTTAAAGCACACACTTCTGCAGCTTGTACTGAACCTACCTCTTCAAGTACATACTGTACGTTTATAAGCAGGTGTCTCCAGGCTTTTGATGACATGTTTATTAATCTGACTGCACAGATGTATGTTTATCCCAATAGAAAAGCACACCCAAACTCCAAGGTATGTAATCCATGTACAGATGCAATTGACATCTGTAATTGCTTTATGATATGTTTGTACTTCATCCTTTTCATCCTGTTGCATAAACCAATAGAACACCCATGAATGTACAGCTAATTTAGTTAACCGTGTTACATTCTCTTCTTTGACTCTAATTTTTTTGTGGCTGAGTGTCAGAATGATCTGTCATTCAATTCAGTTTTATTAAGTACCACAGCCAAACCACTATCTCCTCCACTGGATTGTGAAGTGATTTTGGATTGATCTTTATGTTAAAGCCCTGTCATGTTGTAGTGGTCTATTATATCAGTGAGTAAGGTGCACACTATAAAATAGGAACAGGCATTTGTTTTTTATTATGTGTTCTGAGGATGCAGGTGCCTCTGGCTACAACCAGCATTTATTGCCCAATCCTCATTGTCATGGGGAAAATGGTGGTCAGCTTACTCTTCAACTGCTGTGGTCCTTGGGGATTAGTATAATCCATTGTGCTCTTCATAACAAAGTTCAAGGATTTTGACACAGCTAAAATGAAGGAACGATGCACATTGGTCAAGAAAAGGCTGATTAGGCCAGACATGCCATCTAGTGCCTAGAGAAACCTCCTTATAAATACATGTGCATGAAGAGACAGGTTCTGTGTAGGTTGTAGGAGTGTGTATTACCGGATCTGGAAGCACTTCAAGGTGCAGTGGCTATTAATTATGCAGAGGCTAAATTGGGAGTTCTGGAACATCAGTGTAACATCTATTCCCTCTCTCGCTCCTTGTGTCACCCATGGCTCAGTGAAAGCACTTTGACTTTTGAGGGACAGTTGTGGGATCACGTCCAGAGATTTAGTCCATGCTTACACCTCAAATCGGAATACAGGGAATGCTTCACAATGTCAGCAAGATAGGTCGGTATAAAATATCCCACGCTGTTTTTTTGAAGAAGAGCAGAAGAATTTTAATTGGTGCCCCGACCAATATTTATTCTTCAATATTCTACCTGCATCCTTTGGTAATTATAGGAGCTTTCTGTGTTAGTATTACAAACTGATTATTTCTTGATTGACATTGTTGTGAGAAATCCTGAGATTGTGAAAATTGCAATGCATTTCCATTGAGAAAATATGAACATGACAGTAGCTAAAAAAAAGAATTTCTAAAATGTAACAAAATAAAAGTTAGAATTCATGAGGTATCATTTATGTAAAATCATTGTTTTAATCATAGAATACAGAACAGAAAAAGGCAATTTGTCTCTTTGTAACTGAACCGGCTCTTTCCACACAGCACTGCAATGTTCTTTCTTTCAATAGATACTGAATCTGGCTCCAACACTTTTTCAGATAATGCATTCCACCTCATAACAACTCACTGCGTAAGATCTTTGTACGGCTCCCCCTTAGAATTGTGTCTCATATTTACAAAACTGTCCCCACCGAAGAAAAAGCTTCCACTGCATTTACCTCATCGAAATCCCCATGCTCTAAGCAAACTAACTTTGATTTATCCAATCTCCACATACTGAATGTTTCAACCTTTATAACATTCAATCAAGACCCAAGGAATAGATTAGATTACTTACAGTGTGGAAACAGGCTCTTCGGCCCAATTAGTCCACACCAACCCTCTGAAGAGCAACCCACGCAGACCCATTCCCCTACACCTAACACTACGTGCAATTTAGCGTGGCCAATTCAACTAACCTGCACATCTTTGGACTGTGGGAGGAAACCAGAGCACCCAGACAGGGGACCCACAAAGACACAGGGAGAATACTCAAACTCCATACAAACAGTCACCTGAGGCGGGAATTGAACGCAGGTTTCTGGTGCTGAGGGGCAGCATTGCTAACCACTGTGCCACAGCGCCACCCACAATGGAGTTTAATTAGATACATATGAGGTGCTCCATTTTGGTAAGACAAATCAGGGCAGGACTTACACGCTCCATGATAGGATCCTGGGGAGTGTTAGTTCATAGCTCCTTGAAGGCAGACTCACAGGTAGATAGGATAGTGAAAAAGGCGTTTTGCATGCTTGCCTTTATTGGTCAATGAGAATAAGAGTTGGAAAGTCATGTTGCCACTATACCAGCCATTGGTTACGCCATTTTTGGAATACTGTGTGCAGTTCTGGTCTCCCTGCTATGGGATAGATGTTGTTAAACTTGAAAGGGTGCAGAAAACATTTTCAAGGATGTTTCCTGAGTTATAGGGAGAACCTGAACAGGCTGTTTTCTCTGAAGCATCAGAAACTGAGGGTGACCTTACAGAGGTTTATTAAATCCTGAGGGGCATGAATAGAGTGAATAGCTAAGGTCTTTTACCCAGGTCATGGGGAGTCCAAAACTAGAGGGCATAGGTTTAAAATGAAAGGGGAAAGATATAAAAGGGTTCTGTGGGCAACTTTTTCATGCAGAGGATGGTGCGCATGTGGAACCAGCTGTCAGAGGAAGTGGTGGAGAATGGTTCAATTGCAGCATTTAAAAGGCATTTGGATGGGTATATGAACAGAAGGGTTTACAGGGATATGGGCCAAATGCTGGCAAATGGGACTAGATTAGTTTGGGATACCTCATCAGCAGGGACAAATTGGATCAAAGGGTCTATTTCCACACTGTATCACGCTATGACTGTATGACTATCAACTTCCTCCACCACCTCCCTAAAACCTTAACCACCTTGCTAAAGTGTACATCCAAAGTTAACTGATCCTACAGCCAGGACCTCATTGATGCTTCTTTACTGGCTTCCTTTGTTACCTGAGACTAGATGTAAGAAGCAATTATAAAGTGTATGCCTTTGAATCAAGCTTCTCAACTTGTCCAGTTACTTTCAAATATTTAGTGGAGAGTCAACATTTCGAGTATACCACGTTAACTAGTAAATTGGTTATTTGAATTTGTAGGCAGCCTAAAGCCTGGAGGACTCAACATTGAGTTCTATAATTTCAAATAATCTCCCTTCCCTTCCCCCGACTCCCTTCAAAGTCCCTCCCCCTCCCTTCCACTCCTCCCAGCCACCTACTGGATTCATTCCTCCCATTGACCAACTAGGTTGTATCCTCTGCCTGTCTTCACCTACCTCCACTTCACCACCCCTCCCCGCCACCCCCTTTATCTACAGCTCGACACACACACACACACACACACACACACACACACACACACACACACACACACACACACACACACACACACACACCCCACCCCCCAGTTCTCAAGAAAGGTTACACCCAAAACAGCAACTTCTCCACCTCCTGATGCTGCCTGGCCTGCTGTGTTCTTCCAGCGTCCTGCTGGTCTACTTTGGATTCCAGCAGTTTCTTTGTCTCTAAGTTTCAAACACTTGGCACAGTGTCACATAGCACAGAAGAGGCCCTTCATGCCATCTGTGCCATCCTATCTATGATAATCCCACCTATGCACATGCCTAACTAAGTCCCTGATTTTTACTGTGACAATAGTAGTTTTGTCACTGTCATCTCTTAGTTTTGTCACTGTCATCCATAACTCACCAAGGCTCCAGGACAAATCTGGAGGGTTGGTGATCCTGACCTTGCCCTTACCTGTACCAGCTGATGTCAGGCTCGGGAGAGCCAGTGGCTGTGCACGTCAATGTCACGGACTCCTGGCGATCTGCCGTAGCATTCACTGATCTCTTGGGCACATGAATTACGGGAGGAACTGGAGGGAATTAGAATGGAGAAAGGGAAAGGAAGTTATTTGTAAGGGTTCATGGAGATCATCAAAGTTTATCACAGGCAGAGAAACACAATTTATCGAAACCAATTGCTATCCGTGATTCAATGAAATGTTATTGAACCTCTGGCTTTCCATGTGCTGTTAACCAACCTTCTCTGATTTTTGTCTTGCAACGCAATACAGTCTGAACTGAAATGGGTCACTCAAAAACTGGACCAAGCAGAACAAAGAGTGAGGCAAGAATTGCTACTTAAACCAACCAAAGTCAGCGGAAGAAAATGCATCCTTTTTTGCTGATTTGGTGTGAGGTACTGAATTAGAGAATGATACAGCACTGTGTGAGGTAATTTGGTCCATTGCACCCCTTCTAACACTTTAAAAGAACTACTCAATTAGTCCCCTGCTTTTGAACTCCTCCAGCCTGTCTGGTTCTTCCCTGCCAATAGTTGTCTGTGGTTTGAAAGGCACTTGGTCCAAAAGCGAATTGTGTTATGAGCTAGCCAACAAGAGCAGCCCGACGACTATTTGTCCCAGTGGAAAGGCCGAATCTATGAACTCAGTGAAGTGATAACTAAATATTTGCCCTATTATCCAAGACACAGCTATTCACTCACAGTTTGGCAATCCCACAGGATTGATCAGGAGTTGGGGATTTAGATGGTGCTGGGAGCAGTTCTTGGAGGAAAGATCCAAGACGACCTTCACTCACTTTGAATATCTCTGTGCATTAATAACAAGGGTCGGCTGGCTGTAGTCCACAACATACAAGTCCATCATCAGTGCTGTCAGGGAAGGTGTGCCAGGATCTTGAACTAACAACAGTAAAGCAATAGCAACATAACTCCAAGTCAGGAGGCAGCGTGACTTGAAAGGCAAAAGGCGGGTGGTGGGTGTGCCATTGAATCTGCCGTTCTTACTCTCTCTGGTAAGTGAGATCATGTCTCTTAGAGGAGTTAAATAAACTTTGGTAAGTTGCAGTATGCAGCTTACAGAAGGCACACATGGCTA
Source organism: Hemiscyllium ocellatum (assembly GCF_020745735.1). Lineage (NCBI taxonomy): Eukaryota > Metazoa > Chordata > Chondrichthyes > Orectolobiformes > Hemiscylliidae > Hemiscyllium > Hemiscyllium ocellatum. The sequence continues at coordinate 92,156,931 of NC_083412.1, read as the reverse complement.
CCTCTGTGTAATGGGGACAGAGGGAATGAATGGTTCATATACTGTGCTGAAACATAAATGTTGATTTATTGTCACATGTACCTAAGTACATGATAAGTTTTGTTTTGTATGTGGTACAAGAAATTATACCACACAGAGTGCATTTGGTGACTGCACAGAGTGCAGCTGCAGAGAAGTCGCACAAAAAGCAGGATCGACATCAGATTTGAAATTTGAGAGCTTCATTCAGCGGGGAAGAAGCTGCTTCGGAACCAATTGGTAGGTGTGTTTAAGCTTTTGTATCTTCTGCCTGAGGGAAGAGGTCGGAAGGGATTATAGTTGGGGTATAAGGGGTCTTTGATGATCACTGAAAGTGTAAAAAATTGACCTGGGTATGTCCTGTCCTCTAAAAGACCGGCAAGTCAAACCCAGCCAATTACTGTCAGTCTAATTTTGATCAGCAACAAAGTCATGGAAACTGTCGGTGACAGTGCTATCAAATAACTTTTCCCCAATAATAACCTGCTCACTGGTGCTCAGTTGAGTCCATTAGGCTCACTCAGTCTCTGACATCTCTGCAGCCTGGATCCAAATATGAATAGAAGAGCTGAACTCAAGAGATGGGATGAGGGTGACTGTTCTTGACATCAAGGCAGTGTGTAATCAAAAGTGGTAGCAGGAAGCCTCAGTAAAAACGTCAATGAGAATCTGGGGGTAGACACTGTAGAAACTGTCCGGTGGTTGTAGAGTTAGGCAGAACAAGGACAGTGGTTGTTAGCAACTCATTGAATTGAATTATTGGAGAGTCCTGGTCAATCCGTTGGATTGGAGAAAGTGAGGACTGCAGATGCTGGAGATCAGAGCTGAAAATGTGTTGCTGGAAAAGCGCAGCACATCAGGCAGTATCCAAGGAGCAGGAGAATCGACGTTTCGGGCATGAGCCCTTCTTCAGGAAGGGCTTTCCTGAAGAAGGCTCATACCCGAAACATCGATTCTCCTGCTCCTTGGATGCTGCCTGACCTGCTGCGCTTTTCCAGCAACACATTTTCAGCTCCAATCCACTGGATTGCTAACCTTTGATTGATTAGCAGTGTTTTGGAATAGTGGGGCAAAATGTCAACCACCTGTTGTCTCAGTCTCAAGACATCAGTGCAGGAGTTCGGTAGGTTAATGCCTTAGACTCAAAGGATCTTCAGCTACATCATTGATGATTTTTCCTCCAAGATAAGGTCAGAGGTGGGAACATTCATTGACTGTGAAATGCTCAGCACCATTCATAACTCCTCAGCCTCCATTTTCAAAGGCAGCACGACCTGGACAAGAATCAGGCTGAGGCAGATAAATGGTAAAAACAATGACTGCAGATGCTGGAAACCAGAATCTAGATTAGAATGGTGCTGGAAAAGCACAGCAGTTCAGGCAGCATCCGAGGAGCAGGAAAATCGACATTTCAGGCAAAAGCCCTTCATCAGTATTCCTGATGAAGGGCTTTTGCCCAAAACATCGATTTTACTGCTCCTCGGATGCTGCCTGAACTGCTGTGCTTTTCCAGCACCACTCTAATCTAGACTGAGGCAGATAAATGGAAAATAACATTTACACCATACAAGTGCTAGGTAATGATGTCCTTCGAAAAGAGATTCTAACCATCAACCTTGACAATTAATGACATTACTATTGTAGTTGAAATGAGGTTGGCCAGGTGGACCTCTCAGAATAGGAATTCCCTGATTGGGGCTGTTAATTTAGGGTAAAAAGTGAGGTCTGCAGATGCTGGAGATCACAGCTGAAAATGTGTTGCTGGTTAAAGCACAGCAGGTTAGGCAGCATCCAAGGAATAGGAAATTCGACATTTCGGGCATAAGCCCTTCATCAGGGCTTATGCCCGAAACGTCGAATTTCCTATTCCTTGGATGCTGTCTAACCTGCTGTGCTTTAACCAGCAACACATTTTCAGCTGTTAATTTAGTCCAATCAGGGAGCCTTGGCTGACAGATAAAAAAAACAAGAGTGTCAGATAATCTGGGAGCTGGCTCGGAACAGGCAGTACTAGAGTCAAGGACTGCTCATGTGTAAATAAAAGGAGACTTAGTGACGGGATAGCAGTCTCTGTGGAATTATTTCAATTGTTGTCATTGAAAAGTTTACCATCAAAATCCTAAGGGTGACCACTAACCATAAATTAAACTGGACCAGCCATATAGATACTGTGCAACTAAAAACAAGTGGATATTTGAAATTCTGTGGCAAGTAATTTTCAGTTTGATTTCACAAAGCATTTCCACTAAGCAGGACACTTGACTGCATGGATACAGCTTCAACACTACTCAAGAATCTTACCACCGTCCAAGACAAAAAAGGCCACTTGACTGGTACCCCAACATTCACTCCCCATATCAATGATGGCTGTGTGCACAATCTACAAAATGCACTGTAACAAATCACCAAAGCTCCCTGAACAGCACCTTCCAAATCCATATCCTCCATTAATTGGAAGGACAAGGGTGGCAGATACGTAGGGATACTTCTACCTGTAGTTCCCCTCCAAGTCATGCACCATCTTGATTTGGAAGTCTGTGTCCACTTTTCTCATGGATACTGAGTCAAAAATCCCACAACTCTCTCCTTTACAGCATTATGGTGTTACCTACACCAAATAGTCTGCAAACAGTTCAAGGAGGCAGCTCACCACCAGCTTCTTAAGGCCAATTAGTGACACCCATATCCCACGAATTAATGAATGAGAACACATGCATTTTTTCAGGGTGTAGGCCTCGGAGTTATATTTCATTTTCCAGCCTGAAGGGAAACTGGGGATGAAGCCAGCACCATTTAACATGGCCATGATTGAGATCTGATAATGAAGCAGAGACTGGGAAGTCAAGTTGACATTTCCTTCCTTGATATAAGTCTTCCTAACACCTGACAGCTGATTTACTTAACAGCATGCTCGATGAAGTGACAACAGCTGTTTTTTTTGTTTGAATACATTACTATGATTTTTAAATTTTCTGGATGGTTGACATTAAATATTACAAGCTGCTTTACTTATAATAGCATAGCACTTAATTGGCAACAGCATACAGTCACAGTGCTCAATGGATGTGACATGGAAACACTCTCCTCTGTTACAGTCACTTCACAAACTGTCAATTTCAAAACATCCGTAATATCATTGTTTGCACTATGCTGCCAAGAGACTAAAAGGGATACAGTGAACACTCTAGTTAAATGATTAAAATTGAACAATTTGGAGCCAGAATCGAGGCAGTCTAGGATTTGAATGAAATTAAGAGGAATTACCTGAATATATTATGTAAATTTGTCATATTTGAATATCTAATAATTATAATCTCTGCTGGGAGCTCAAATCTATTTTGTTTGTGGTGTTGCTTGGTTTTGAATCACAGGGATCGCAGTCCTGAGCACAAAATGCTGATAATATGAATAATAAGTACTTTGCAGAAGCCTGCAGGGAAGCTCATTTAATTGGTTATTTTGAAAAGACCCATGTGACGAGAGGTTTTTATGGCTCATTTTTAGTATCCGTACCCCTGGACCAGGAGGCCTGGGTCCAAGTCCCACTCACTCCAGATGTGGATAATAATGTCTCTGAACAGGTTAATTAGACAACACCTAGACTCCATGACTCCAAAAATCTTCAAGTCACACCCGTAAAAAACTCAGAGAAAAAAAAATCTCTTTATCAGTAAGACAACTTGATAGGTTAGTAATGTTGCAGACTCCCATTTAATGTGTTCCTAGGAGCTATTATCAAATGTTGCTCACACTCACATCCTTGCTATTGATCCATCAACCATGTGTCATTGTCTTATGATGGCCAGTTGGAAAGCAAGTACACATCAATGGCCCATTGCACAAACATCCTTGGTTCTTTAATATTCTTATATTTAATACATTGCCATGTTTGAGGAAAATAAAGGATGAATGGTGTCTAACTAAGATGGGAAGGGGCTTTGACAATGTTGGCTGCTTTCCTACAGCAGTGGAACAACTTCACAATGCAAGGGGAAGATCCCTTCCCATCTTTTGTCACAAACAACTAGAAATAGGCTATACTCCTTGATGCCCTTAAAATCAAAATATTCGCCTCTCTCTTATTGAATATACTCAGTGACTTGGCATTCCCTGCCTCTGTGGTAATTCCACAGATACATTATCCTTTGAGTGAAGGAAACATTTCCTCATCTCAGTCCTAAGTGGTCTACCCAATATCCTGATACTGTGCCCTGTTAGACTAGACTTCCCACCAAGTCTGTCCAGCTTTGTTAGAATTGTATAAGTTTTAATCAAAGCCACTCTCATCCTCTGAACTCTGATAAATTGGCAACCATGGAGCCAGTACACACCATAATCTATCAGCTGAGAACAACTCAAAAGTGTCCCCTGACCTCATTCAAACAGGGCAAGCATCCCAGTTCAGGATTGCAAGACCAAAAACATCCAAAGTCAGAATCAAACCACTGTCTACCAAAGCTCTTTCTCGCCCATTCTTTTTGTTGGTTTAACAGTCATTCTCAAGTCACTGCTGTCATTTTCTCTCTTTTGACAAGAACAGCCTTGATGCTGTTATAAAACTATGATGGCTCACGCAAGTGCCTCCATTCAATAGCTCCTACCCAATTTTAAATGTGGTCTGTGCAGCCAACAGAAGGGAGCCCTTTCAGAACAGAATATGAATAAAGGACAGGCTACAAATGTTAAAGGCTGCTTTTGTTGTCTCTTATTGCCCAGGACAAAACAGGCCACCCTGGGAGAAGCTACTAGATATAAACATTTGAACAATCTGATTTCAAACTAGATAGAAGCTTAATTTTCCCAGCATGGATCCTTTCAACTTTCTGCTTGCAATTGGAAGCACCACACTTAGAAGCCTGTTGAGTCCATCTGAAATACCACAATTGCTCAAGGAAATAAGGGAGACATTGAGAGATTTACATGTGTGCAACCTTTTTTTTTATTACTTTGCTTCTGTGGGGCTGCTGTAAAACTTAATGAAATTTCGAAGTTACCTCACTGTGATTTATGTGTTTGCGAATGATGAAAGGGACCAGGCTTTTCTTTTTATTGAGTTTAAGAATGGCAAGACACACGGGCTGCTGTCTGTTTCCTTCTGTGTTTGACCGACAAATGGCAATTCCATGTTTCTTACGCATTTTATATGACATTTCCACATTACTTAGTCATTTTTAAAAAATGTTAAAATCCTAACGAGTCTGCGAGTCAGTATTACAGCTCAGGAGGTAATCATTTTGCCGTGCCTGTACATGCCAGTTCTCTGTAAGGAAGTTCAGTCAGTCCTATTTTTCTGCTCTATCCAGAACCATGCAGCTTTATTTCCTTCAAATGGCAATCCATGTTCCTTTTGAAATTTTTCAACATCTCCACCTCAACCACTCTTGAAGGCAGTGAGTTGAGTTCTTGTGTAAGAAATTTAATTGAGATTCAAAAGAACAATTGGATAAAGGAAAAAAATGGTGCCAATAAAATGTTATGGAAATACCATCGGAAAGGTTCTGTCCTTGAGTGTTCGGGCTGACATCAGTCTTACATCAACGTGCTTGACGTTTTGATATTACTGCCCATTGACTGGTACGCTGTCACCAAGTGGGTGGCATGGTGACACAGTGGTTAGCACTGTTGCCTCACAGCGCCAGAGACCCAGGTTCAATTCCGCCTCAGGCGACTGACTGTGTGGAGTTTGCACGTTCTCCCCATGTCTGCGTGGGTTTCCTTCGGGTGCTCCGGTTTCCTCCCACTGTCTAAAGATGTGCAGGTCATGTGAATTGCCCGTAGTGTTAGGAAAGGGGTAAATGTAGGGGTATGGGTGGGTTGCGCTTCGGCGGGTCGGTGTGGACTTGTTGGGCCGAAGGGCCTGTTTCCACACTGTGAGTAATCTAATCTAATTAAGTCACCCTTCATTCACTTGTGTACAGTACCCTGGCTGTGGCCAGCCAGCTCAGAGTCAGTCTCCTGAACTGAGGAGATTCTGAAACTCTTGATTATATTTTTTTAAATCTCCTGCTCATGTCACTTTCTAATATAATACCCCTCCACTACTGTCATTTAACTATAATGCTGTAATGCTTATTTTCCCCAGTGAAAATGAAGACTGCAGATGTCTCCTGATGAAGCGCTTTTGCCCAAAACGTCGATTTTCCTGCTCCTCAGATGCTGCCTGACCTGCTGTGCTTTTCCAGCACCACTCTAATCTTGACACTTATTTTGTCCAGTGCCCAAATTGTGTGTGTGTAGGTTCAAGACACAATGAAAACAGCAGGTACATGAATAACTTTATTAATACTCCACCACCCAGGATAAATAGCCATGTGGCCAAGGAATCAGTAACAGGCAGAGTTCCATCGGCCAATGCCTGTGTGAACAAAGAAATGAAAGGGAGGGCAGGGATTAAATCAAAATCAAGTTGGAGAGGGAAATAAAGCAGTACAGTGCTCACCTCTCTCTAAAGGCATCAACAGTACTGGTGGATAATGCATGCTTCTTCTCCAGGACTCCTGGGCCCAAACATAACTGCAGAAAAGGGGCAGGCAGTCACCTTAATGATCCCTCCATGGCCCACTGCCTGTACCTGTTTATGGCCAGCCTGGCCAGACCCATGAGGAGATCCTCCAACCTGCCCACTCCCCTCTGTACTGGATGACCAAAGATCAGGAGGGTAGGGCTGAAGTGTAACCAAAAAACACAAAAGGTGGTTCTTCAGATAACTAAAAAGGAAGCGCTGACGCTGAACTTCTAGTTTTCTTGGCCAGCTAGGACTTTCCTGATTGGCACAGATTACCAATCCCAGTCAAGGATCTTGTAGTGAACAAGACCTACCTCGTTCCAATCACTACACCTTTCGCATGCTTTGGAAGTCTCCCACAAACTATTCAGTTGCATTTAAACTAGTGGTAAGAGAGTTGTAAATGCTAATCTTCAGAATGGCATTTGCAGGCTGAGAAATGTATTTTATTTTAAAGTTATGACAATAGACAATAGACAATAGGTGCAGGAGTAGGCCATTCAGCACTTCGAGCCTACACTGCTATTCAATATGATCATGGCTGATCATTCCTAATTAGTATCCTCTTCCTGTCTTATCTCCATAACCCTTGATTCCACTATCTTTGAGAGCTCTATCCAACTCTTTCTTAAATGAATCCAGAGACTGGGCCTCCACTGCCCTCTGGGGCAGAGCATTCCACACAGCCACCACTCTCTGGGTGAAGAAGTTTCTCCTCATCTTTGTCCTAAATGGTCTACCCCGTATTTTTAAGCTGTGTCCTCTTGTTCAGCACTCACCCATCAGCGGAAACATATTTCCTGCTGCCAGAGTGTCCAATCCTTTCATAATCTTATATGTCTCAATCAGATCCCCTCTCAGTCTTCTAAACTCAAGGGTATACAAGCCCAGTCACTTCAGTCTTTCAGTGTAAGGTAATCCCTCCATTCCAGGAATCGACCTCGTGAACCTACGCTGCACTCCCTCAATAGCCAGAATGTTTTTCCTCAAATTTGGAGACCAGAACTGCACACAGTACTCCAGGTGTGGTCTCACCAGGGCCCTGTACAGCTGCAGAAGCAACTCTTTGCTTCTAAACTCAATTCCTCTTGTTATGAAGGCCAGCATGCTATTAGCCTTCTTCACTACCTGCTGTACCTGCAGGCTTGCCTTCATTGACTGGTGTACAAGAACACCCAGATCTCTCTGTACTGCCCCTTTACCTAAATTAATTCCATTGAGGTAGTAATCTGCCTTCCTGTTCTTGCTTTCTGAAAGTCCAGGTACACTACATCTACTGGATCTCCCTCGTCCATCTTCAGAGTTACATCCTCAAAACATTCAAGAAGATTAGTCAAGCATAATTTGACACCTCACACCTGTGTACTTATATGATGGTGATATAGCGGCAATACCCTCTTCTAATCTCAGTGGGTTTCTTTCTAAGGGTCTTCTACATTTAAACAAATCTTGATTCCCTTGGGAAGATGTGACAGCAGATGAATTATTAAGATGTTTCATTTCATAGTCAGTGAAGCTACTGATCAAGGCCAGGGCTTCTGACATGAGAGAAAGCCTTTTTATTTACCATAACAGAAGAATATCAGAAATCCTATGACCCAACCAGAAATCCAACGATCCTCATTTTTGTGGGGTACCATTGGGAAGCAGTCATACGGGTTTCTATTAGACAGCTAGCTATTTTGATGATCAGCTCCTTACTTTCAAATCAGATTTTGAAGCCCTTTGTGTCTGGACCTCACAGTATGGAGATCAAACCAGACAGAAAATAATCTGTTCTGGTTGCATTGTTTTTGGATTCCTAAGGTATGCTTTTGAATAGCTGAGGTACTCCTGTGGATATAGTTGTCAGAAATCTGAGGCGTGGAGAACAGGTCTCTATGGGAGGGAGTATCTAGTATGGATAAGGCATGAGGATCTAGGATTCTATTGAGGTGTTAATTTTCCTCTGCAATGTTTGTCTACAGATAAGATTGTGTATAGGAGATGCATAAACTCATTGGAATTGTGTAGCTGTCAAGAAGTGTAAACACCTCTTCAGAAGTGGCAAGAACTGTGAACCAATGCCAAGAAGATTAGTTCTGTCAAGATTTGTCTTGATGCACTTATGTATGGTATGATTTGCCTAGCTAGCAGGCAAAACAATACTTTTCACTGTATCTGAGCACATGTGACAATAATCAAATCAAATCAAATCAAATCAAATCAAGTACCAACAATTGTCTAGGTGTATTGACCCGTCAAGAACTGTCAAAAAATGTAAAGTATCAAACTGTAAAGAAGAGTGAAGATTGTGAAAAAGTGCAATCTGTCAAGAACTATTTAGAGCGGCTAAGAGGTGCTTAGCACAATGAACACCTGTTAAAAGGATGTGCTTTTAATAACTGAATGCTTTTTCTTCTCAATAGAATATAGTTTCCAATTTAGAACTTTAAATAATCAACTTCTGTTTTTCTCCTAAAGACATGGATTCTGGATGAGTTGGTATTGTAGGTGAAAAGAGGGAAGGAAGGTGGGTGTAAGTAGGCATAAAGTTAACATAAGAGGTTTAAGAGTCCATGGAGATGGGTATAGAAGAATAGCCATTTTGGGGCACAGAACAAAGAACAATATAGCACAGAAATAGACCCATTGGCCCTCCAAGCCTGCACTGACACATTTTGCCCTTCTATATTAAAACTGTCTTCACTGACAGGATCCATATCCTCTATTCCCTTCCTATTCATGTATTTGTCCAGGTGTTCCTTGAATGCTGCAATTGTGTCTGCTTCCACCATCTCCTCTGGCAGCATGTTCCAGGCACGCTCCACCCTTTCTTTGAAAAACCTGCCTCTTACATCTCTTTAAGCATCCCCCCTCATGCCTCAAACCTGTGACTCCTAGTAATTGACACTGTCACCCTAGGAAAATCTTCCTACTTTCCACTCTATCCATGCTATTCACAATCTAAGAAACTTCTATTCGGTCACCCCTCAGCCTCCTGTGTTCCAGTGAAGACAAACCCAGTCTATCCAACGTTTTGTCATTGCTAAAATCCCTGATACCAGACAACACCCTGGTAAACCTTTTCTGTACTGTTTTCAAAGCATCCACATCCTTCTGGTAGTTTGGTAACCAGAACTGTACACTAATTTCCAAGTGTGGCCTCATTAAAGTTCTATAAGGCTGAAGCATAAATTGTCTATTCTTTGTACTCAATGCCCCTTCCAATGCAGACAAGCATGCCAAAGATTTTTTTTAACTACATTATCTACCTTTGCTGCCATCTTCAGTGGTCTGTGGGTCTGCACATCCAGATCCTTCTACATATCGATAATCCTAAGGGTTCTGCCATTCACTGTATAATTTCCACCTGTACTTGACCTTCCAAAATGCACCACCTCACATTTGTCTGGATTAAACTCCATCTGTCATTTTTCTGCCCATGCCTCCAATACTACATCATGCAGTTTCCTCTGACAATCCTCCTCACTATCTGCAACTCCACCAATCTTTGTACCATCTGCAAACTTACTCATTAGACCAGCCACGTTTTCCTCTGAATATTCATGTCGACCACAAACAGCAGAAATCCCAGCACTGACCCCTGTGGAACACCACACGTCACAGCCCTCCATTCTGAAAAACATTGTTCCACCACTACCCTCTGTCTCCTATGACAAAATCAGTTCTGTATCCATCTTGTGAGCTCACTCCTGATACCTTTTTACCAGTATGTCACATAGACAACATCGACTTCATTAATAATCTTATCACCACCTCAAAAAACTCAATCAAGTTAGTGAGGCACAACCTCCCCTGCACAAAACCATGTTGGCTATCACTAATCAGTCTATTTGCTTCTCATGGGACATATGGAGGCATTTGGAAATGAGTAGAGAGGCCTATGCTGGCAGAGGGAGTGTGATGGGCCACGGGAGATTGGAAGAGGGCATTAAGTGGCATAGATTGATATGGATGAAAATATGGGTATGAGACCTCAAGGAATATGATATTCTTCTATTTTAATTTTTCCACATGATGGTTGAAATTGAGATTGGTTTCAATTCAGCTTAGCTTGGGAACTGATTGCTTCTTCACCCTTCCTAGGTCAATCTATTCTGTGTCACAGAACAAAAATAGGAAATGCAGGTGGCTATTTTTAAAGTATGAGATCATGGAACCGAGTATTCTCTTACCTCTACACCCCTGATCTGGGAAAGATGATTAGGCCTAAGAATCCACTTGGCTCAATGAGTACACAATACTCCAGATGTGGTCTCATTAGTACTTTGAACATTTGAAGCAGCACTTCTTTTCTCATGTACTTAAATCCTCTTGCGATAAATACAGACATAACGCCTGGCTTCTGAACCTGCGTGCTTGCTACACCTGTATGATAGCTTTCTGTGACCTATGAACAAGAATATTGAAGTGTCTTGGAATATAAACTCTTTTCAAGCTCTCACCATTTAAGAAATACTCTGCATCATCATTCCTCCCACCCCGATGATGAGTACAGAATTATCCATGTTATATTTCATCTGTCAAGCTCGTGTGAAATAAGCTATCGAAGAGTACGGGGTTAGTGATAACTCTGAATCAAAAGTGCTGGGATAAAACCCTGAAGAGACTACTTGAAGCTATGTACATTTAAGTGAATGATCTCTCCAGGAGCATTCCCAATCTAGGAGTTAGGGTTACAAATACTTTAAAGTTATTGAGGAATTAAAGGAAGAGATTCTGGTGTGAGCACTGTACAACAGATAATTTTACATATTGAATAAGGGCTGTTTTGGGATTAAAGGAGTACTTTGAATTATACTGTTACAGTCTCTCTAAATCTTTCCATTTTGAGTGAAAAGTAAGTAGATGTGTTATTCTATTTTACCTTTATTTCCTTTGCTTAAAAAAACCTTCCATTTTATTGCTAAAACAAAATCTGCAACATTGCGTGTTTTCATCTTAGTGAGAGACTTCCTCATTGAAACAAAAACAATAAATGATCAATCAATCCATATTTTCAATCTGCGATTTGACTTTACCAGTAATCAGCATCTGAGACCATAATAGGGTAGCTTGACTTAATCCACTTGAACCCTGGCTATATCCTCCTGCAGTGGACATTCCCACCAAGATTTGTAATTTCTACAAATTTGGAAAAGTTACAATTGGCCCCACATTGGAATTCATTGGTGCAGATTAGGAACAGCTGGGTCCCTGACACTGGTCCTTGTAACCCACTGGTCACAGCCTGCCAATTGTAGAAGGACTCAGGTTTGCCTACTTGCCTGCATTCTGCCTGTTAACCAATTCTCATTCAGTTCTGTAATACTACTCCTTAACCATGCACTTTAATTTTGTTTTTAAAAAGACTTTAAGAGGTCTTCTGAAAATCAAAATAAAGCACACCCACTTGTTTCTCATGATTGACTCTGCAGTTAGAATCCTCAAAAAGCACTGTCACGTTGGTTAAACACGATCCTTGTAAATGCATGAGGTGTAGATTAATCTGAGTTAAGGAATTTGTAAAGTAAACCGTTGCAGATTGGAAAAATAAAATAGTAAAATGTTTGACAGATGATGAGCAATAGCTAGTATTTAAAGATGTAAAGCTTGATTGCCAAAATAAATAACATATTTTCCTTTCAAGCATAAATATCAATCAGGAAAGGTAAGATAAGAAATAGTAAGTATGTCAAAGGAGACTTGCCAATTTTCTAAAACAAATTGTCATCCTGCTGTTTGAGATCATTTTGGAATTCAGTAAAGGAGCACTAAGAAATGAATAAAGGAGGAGAATGGCATATTAATGGAAAATAACAAGGTATATGAAGAATGGATTGTAGAAGCAAAAATATCTAACAGGATGATTGTCATTCTTTTCTAAATACCCAATAATCACATCCATTATAGTGCGATAGCATTTTCCCTACAATTGCCAAAAGACTAACATCTGTAATTCCATAAATTTTCGAGCCTTCTTTTTGTTTAAAAAGATGAGGTTACATTTGCGGCCTTGCAGTCTGCAGATAATTCTACAAATAAATTGAATTTTGAAAGATGATCTCAAATCCATTCACTATCACTTTCGACACTTGAGGGCGAAGGTCAACAGTTCCTGGGGATTGTCAACTTGCAGTCCCATTAATTTCTATAATATATCTTTATGCACATTAATTTCTTTCAATTCCACACTCTCACTGGACTCCTGTATCTTAATTACTTTAAGGATATTTCTTGTGTCATTCTTTGTGAAGATAGGCACAAAGTACTTATTTAGATGAGGACTCTGTCTTTTCTCCTTTCTCTCATATAAATTCTCGTCTTTTGTCTGGAAGAGATCCTCATCTGCCTTTGCTCATCATTTCCTTATTACAAGCCTGTAGAAGCTGTTACAGTTTATGCTTAATGCATCTTGTTATTTTACGTTAATATTCTGTTCTCTTTCTTGTGAATTTCTTTATCCTCCTTCACTGAATTCCAAAATGTTCCCAAACATCAGGCTGACATTTGTTTTTGGCATATTTAAAAATTTCTTTCTTTGATGTATTTACTTTTCCTTACCTTACTTTTTCTGTTAGGTATTTGTTGCCTGAAAGGAAAGTATATCTTTTTTTTAATCAAGCATTAAATCCTTAAATACCTACGATCTGTCAGACACTTTAATGTTTTATTTTCCAATCTACCACAGCTTAATTATTCCTTATACCTTTATAAATGCCTTCATTTAGAGTTAAACCTTACTTTCAGATTATACTACCTCTCTTTCAAACATGATGGAAAATTCTATAATATTATGATTACTATTTCCTAATTTTTTTTCTATAGAAAGATTAATTAATCATCACTTTCCATAATACTGGATCTAAATTAGTTACTTTCTCAACAATTTGCTCCAGGGACACTATCTCAAACACATTGCAGGAATTATTTCTCTACAGCAGACACTGATTTACCCTGAGTTCTATCTTTATTGAAATCATTCATAATTATTGCATTCAACCTGCTACATGCATCAGCATTTTTCTGATTTATGATTAGATTGCCTACAGTGTGGAAGCAGGCCCTTCGGCCCAACAAGTCCACACTGACCCTCTGAAGAGCAACCCACCCAGACACATTCCCCTATGTTTAGCCCTGCACCTAACACTACGGGCAATTTAGCATGGCCAATTCACCTAACCTGCACATCTTTGGACGGTGGGAAAAAGCCGGAGCACCCAGAGGAAACCCACGCAGACAAGGGGAGAACATGCAAACTCCACACAGACAGTTGCCCAAGCTGGAATTGAACCCAGGTACTTTACCATCAGCTTTTAGCAGTTTATAAACCACCCTTACCATTACTTGCTGCTGCTTGTTGCTTCTTAGTTCTACCCAAACAGATTTTATACCCTAGCTTTCCAAGAAGAATTCCCTTCTCACTCATGCACTTCTATAATTATCAACAGTACCTCACCTCCGTTCCTATATTTCCATCCCTCTCAAACGTCAAATGCCTTCCATATTCATTTGAGACCCTATATCTGTAATGTCAATTAAATCATTATCTTTCTACATCTCTTGCCATTTAACACTCTTCTGTAATTTGACCCTGCTTGATTCTATTGTTTGTTTATTGTTGCTTTCCAATTTTAATTCCAGCTGTTCTACTTCACAGCTTTTTAAATAGTTTTCAGAAATCTTTCTGGTTTCCCTCTCTTGGTGCTATCCTGCTGACATGCTATTTTAAACTTTTCCTTACAGTATTAGCAAGTCTCCTTACAAGGATTTTAGCCCTAGCCCTCCCAAGCTATAATCCATCTACCTGAGACCCAGTCCCAAAACCCCAAAGGTCTGAAGACCTCCAACCATGTGACCGTTTGCTCAATCTTCTCATTTGTATATTCACTGGAAGATGGTACTAAGATCAATTCTGATATTACTGGCTTACAGACTCTGCTTTCCAGTCTCTGGCCAAGCTCCCTAAATTCTAATTTCTGGCCCACATCCCTTTTTCTGTCTATGTAATTGGCATCATGTGAAACATGACCTCTGGCTCTTCACCCACCACAAAAGAATGTCCAGCAATCACTCTATGATATACTTGACTGTGGCACCAAGCAGGTAGCATACCATCATGGAGCCACTTCTACAGCCACAGCAATGTCTATTTGTTCCACTGGCTTTTCCTTATTCTCCTGTGCAATGTGAGTATCACTGGTTGGCCTCTATTTATTGCCCATCCCTAGTTGCCCTTGAGAAGGTGATGGTGAGCTGCCTTCTTGCTACCCATGTATTGTAGGTAAACGCATAATGTCATTAGGGAAGGAATTGGAATGACCAACCGCTTTGGCCTTTCCATTCTTAGACTCATAGCGACAGAGTCATATAGCAGGGAAACAGGCCCTTTGTCCCAACTCGTTCATACTGACCCGGTTTCCTGAATTGAGCTAGTCCCTTTCCCATTTCACATTTCACCCATATCCTTCTAAACCTTTCATATCCACATACCTGTTCAGATGTCTTTTAAAAGTTGCAATTGTAACCATCTCTATCAGATCACTCCATATACACACCACTCTCTGTGTGAAGAAGTTGCCACTCAGGTCCCTTTTAAATTGTTCCGCTTTCACCTTAAACCCATGCCCTCTAGTTTTGGACTCATCAATCCTGGGAAAACGACCTTTGCATTTCATCTTATCGAAGACTCTCATAATTACATAACCTCTATGAGGTCATGGCTCAGTCTTACATGCTTCAGGGCAAAAAGTCTTAGCCTATCCAGCCTCACCTAATAACCCAAACTCTCCAGTCTCCATAAGAATCTTGTAAATCTTTTTTACACCCTGTCCAGTTTAATAACTTCTTTCCTCCAGCAGAACAATCAGAATTGTATGCAGTGCTCGAAATGTGGCCTTAGAAATGCCTTGCATAGCTGTAACATAATGCCCTACTGCTGTATTCAGTGCTCTGACAGATGAAGGTAAGTGTGCCAAATGCCGCCTTCACCATCCTGTCTACCTGGTGACACCATGTTCAACGAACTATGCACCTTGTACAGTTGCAGTAAGACTTTCCCACTCCTAAATTGCAAAGCCCCCAAAATAAGGGCCAACACTCTACTAGCCCTCCTGTCCACCTGACTCACCCGCATGCAGGTTCCTCTGCCCCCATGCTCTTGCAACCTTATCTGGTGTAAGAATATATATAGCTTACCGGTAAACATTCGAGTGGGCGTGTCCTCGGCGTTCGGAGGTCACGTGGTCCTCTGATGCGTGCGCAGAGGATGATCACGTGATGCTCCAAGACGCGGGCACGGTCACGTGGTCTCCCTGTTTCTCATTCCGGAAGAGTGCCGGGAGGTCACGTGATCGGCCGTTTCGCGCCCCGGAAGTGTGCGAGTCTGCCATTTCGCGCCCGAAAGGAGGCCGCATGGTGCTCCTTTTCAGAGACAAAGGAGGGTCACGTGGGATCGGACATCCGGGAATGCGAGGAGGCGGGGAATGGAGTCAGAGCAACAGCCAATTAGAAGACAATTTCACTTGAGTGATGGTATGATGTTTTGTATGGTATAAAAGACTGGGTCAGGGACAGATATACGTCTTTTGGTCTTTGTGAACTGACTGACGTAGTAGTCTGTCAGGGACAGAAAGGTTAAGACCCAGAGCTCTGTATACTTTATCCACTTATTGTTAGAGTAAAACTAAAAGTGTAAGATTAAATATCTTTTCTTATTGCTTTATTTAAAGAGCACGCAGGACTTGGCTCACACATTAAATAAAATAAGTTTGTAGATTGAGCCTAAAGTCCATCACTGGGAAAGTGAGCTAATTGTGATGACTGAAACTTTTCTTACATTTCTCTGGTGAAGCAATGTCTTCACCAGTGTCCAAATAGAAACCTGGTTACTTAGTGAGATAGACACAGGGGACTATTGGCCTGCACCTTCTAGATTGCTTCTTGGCTACTCCTCACTCTCTTGCCTACCTGGTCTTAATCCACTTTGTTAAATACAGGCACACCTGACTGTGCATGGAATAATGGCAACCCAATAGCAGATCTTAACATGAGCAGGAGATTGAGCTGTAAATGTCAATCTGAGTTTAGAGGCAGCTCAATGGTTCAGGTAAGATGAACCAGCCATTTGGATACAAAACTGGCTCAAAGGTAGAAAACAGAGGGTGGTGGTAGAAGTTTATTTTTCAGATGGAGGCCTGTGATCAGTGGAGTGCCACAAGGATTGGTGCTGGGTCCACTGCTTTTTGTCATTTATATAAATGATTTGGATACAAACAGAGGAGGCATAATTAGTAAGTTTGCAGATGACACCAAATTTGGAGATGTAGTGGACAGCAAAGAAGGTTACCTCAGATTACAACGGAATCTTGACCGGATGGACCAATGGGCTGAGAAGTAGCTGATGGAGTTTAAATTAGATAAATGCGAGGTGCTGCATTTTGGGAAAGCAAATCTTAGCTGGACTGATACACTTAATGGTCAGGTCCCAGGGGGTGTTGCTGAACCAAGAGACGTTGGAGTGCAGGCTCATAGCTCTTGAAAGTAGAGTCACAGGTAGGTAGGATAGTGAAGAAGGCATTTGGTATGCTTTCCTTTGTTGGTCAGATCATTGAGTACAGGAGTTGGGAGGTCATTTTGCAGTTGTACAGGACTTTGGTGAGGTCACTTTTGGAATATTGAGTGCAATTCTGGTCTCCTTCCTATTGGAAAGATGTTGTGAAACTTGAAAGGGTTCAGAAAAAATGACAAGGATGTTGCCAGAGTTGGAGGATTTGAGCTATAGGGAGAGACTAAACAGGCTGGGGCTGTTTTCCCCGGAGCATCGAAGGCTGAGGGCTGACCTTGGAGAAATTTATAAAATCATGAGGGACATGAATAGGGTGGAGGAGGCCAGAACTAGAGGGCAAAGGTTTCAGGTGAGAGGCGAAAAATTTAAAAGAGACCTAAGGGGCAACTTCGTCATACAGAGGGTAGTGAGCATATGGAATGAGCTGCCAGAGGAAGTGGTGGAGGCTGGTAAAGGTGCAACATTTAAAAGGCATTTGGATGGGTATATGAATAGGAAGGGTTTAGATGAATATAGGCCAAGTGCTGGCAGGGGGGACTAGATTAGATTGATATATCTGTTCAGACCGAAGGGTCTGTTTCCATGCTGTACATCTCTATAACTCTGTGATCTTGGATTGATGGTGATCTTGAGTTGGTTCTCCAAGTGGAGTTAAGGATACATGATCACAAAGGGGAGATGTGTATTAATGTTGAGTCAGAACCGATGCAACCAAATATTTTAATGTAGTTTGTCAACTATGGTAGCCACATCCAACACAGATTAAGAATGCACCAAATTCTCAATTAGTTCACACATTCAGAGTTGAGCAATTTCTGAAATTGTTTTAAACAGTTACTGTTAAAGAAATCTTTAATAATTTATATGAGATGATGACATCACCAGATTTGTATTCCTCAATGTGTAATTATACCCATGGCTTACACTTAAGTTTAAGATATTTAAATTTTATTTGATTATAATCAGAAGACTGATCTGCTAAAATGGAAGGCTGCTCATTAGTTGCAAAGTCCTTTAAAATATAAAATTTGATGGAAAGACTAATGAGGTGAAGA
Organism: Hemiscyllium ocellatum; assembly: GCF_020745735.1. Classification (NCBI taxonomy): domain Eukaryota; kingdom Metazoa; phylum Chordata; class Chondrichthyes; order Orectolobiformes; family Hemiscylliidae; genus Hemiscyllium; species Hemiscyllium ocellatum. Next base: position 92,138,804 of record NC_083412.1, on the reverse strand, counting down.
ATAGATAAATGTCACTTGCAGCATGTTATTATAACGTGAAATCCACTGGAAAACACTATTGGCACAAAAATAATTAATGAGTGTTACAAGCAAATTACATGGACACTGATCATACTTTAATCTTTTTTTCAATTCAGCTGTAATGGTCTGTTTCATTGAATGGAGAAGAACGTTTAGGATTTCAAATTTCACAACGAAATTGTGCTCAGGTAGATTAACAAATTTCATTTGGGTTGAAGTCCCAGTTCTGATTTTGTGCAAAATTGGTGTTAACGCTTCAATACATTGAACTATTTCAATGCAATCTCATTGCATTTAACTGGCATTTAATTGCCAATATGCTTGCTTGCAGACTAGCGTGTCACATTAGAAATTGAGTCTCAAATCGTGACTTGTAGCCAGCGGAAATCTCAAAGGATTTATAACCCATTATGTGAGAACTCTACAAGTGCCTTTCTCTAACTGCCTGAACCATTACAGTAGCACATGTAAGAATTCCTTTCACTTCATTTGCACATCTCAAAGTGGTGTCCCACTGGACAATCCCAGATGCAAAATGCTTAAGAGTTTGATACTTCACACAAAGATTACCTTAACCCTCTAATATAAAACAATAGAAAACATGGAAAATTAGAAGATCAACCAGGAATGTGCCATTCAACTCTCTAAGTCTGCTCCGACATTCAACATGACCATGGCTGACCAGCCAACTCAGTCCCTTCTTCGTGCTTTCTCCCTTATACCCTTTGACCTTTGAGCCCTAAGAACTAAATCTAACTTCTTCTCAAAAACATCCAATGTTTTGCCCTCAACCGATTTCTGTGGCAAAGGATTCCAGAGGCCTACCACTCTCTGGGTGAAGACATTTCTCCTCATCTCACAAATGTTTTTGATTCAAAAGAGTCAAATGAGAAAGGCATATGGGAGAAATCCACAAGGAGATCTGTAGTGCATTGGCAGACCACCTACAGAACATTGTCACTGTCAAGAAGCATGAATGATTTCTGGCCACACCTTAGCACAGGGCTTCATGAAGAATTTGGAACATATAAACAGCTAATGGTTCCAGCAGGAGCATGAGTAGGTGATCCAGCTCCTCAAACCTGCTCTGTTATTTGATAAGACCATGGCTGATCAGATTGTGACCTCCACGGGAGTTGTCTGTCTACTCACTATACACATTCACTCCTTTCTCAGTCCATTCTGGTTATGGGTCATAATTTGAAACACAAGTTCTAATGCTACATGTTAATCTGCTGACTATGAAATACAAGTTTAAAAATTATGAATTTACACTGAACTGGCTCAAAGTTATTGAGGTATTATTGATCAAAAACAGAAGAAATGAAATGCTTAGTCTAAATAAGTAGAATTTTCTTCTAAACCTCCCTCATAACTCAGTTCAGAAAAATTAGCTTATAATCAGTACTGGGTTCACTTTTATTTGTTGTTTATATAAGTGATTTAGATGAGAATATGGGAGGCATGGTTAGTAAGTTTGTGGATGACACCACAGTTGGTGGTATTGTGGACAATGAAGAAGGCTATCTAAGATATCAAAGAAACTTTGATCAAAGTTTGTGAGAAGATTTGTAGCTCGGGTGCTCGTTGTTGTGGTTCTGTTCGCCGAGCTGGGAATTTCTGTTGCAGACGTTTCGTCCCCTGTCTAGGTGACATCCTCAGTGCTTGGGAGCCTCCTGTGAAGCGCTTCTGTGATGTTTCCTCCAGCATTTATAGTGGTTTGTCTCTGCCACTTCCAGTTGTCAGTTCCAGCTGTCCATTGCAGAGGTCGGTATATTGGGTCCAGGTCGATTTGCTTATTGATTGAATCAGTGGGTGAGTGCCATGCCTCTCGGAATTCCCAGGCAGTTCTCTATTTGGCTTGTCCTATAATAGTAGTGTTGTCCCAGTCGAACTCATGTTGCTTGTCATCTGTGTGTGTGGCTACTAAGGATAACTGGTCGTGTTGTTTTGTGGCTAGTTGATGTTCATGGATGCAGATCGTTAGCTGTCTTCCTGTTTGTCCGATGTGTGTTTCATGCAGTCCTTGCATGGGATTTTGTACACTACATTGGTTTTGCTCATGCTGGGTATCGGGTCCTTCATTCTGGTGAGTTGCTGTTTGAGAATGGCTGTTGGTTTGTGTGTGTTATGAGTCCTAGTGGTCGCAGTAGTCTGGCTGTCAGTTCGGAAATGCTCTTGATGTATGGTAGTGTGGCTAGCCCTTTGGGATGTGGCATGTCGTTGTTCTGTTGTCTTTCCCTTAGGCATCTGTTGATGAAATTGCGGGGGTATCCGTTTTGGCGAATACATTGTATAGGTGTTCTTCTTCCTCTTTTTGCAGTTCTGGTGTACTGCAATGTGTTGTAGCCCTTTTGAACTTCTTTTGTGTTTTTTGGGGTGGTTGCTTTCACATTTCAGGACTTGGTCTGTGTGAGTGACTTTGCTGCATATCTTTGTGGTGAATTCTCCGTTAGGTGTTCTCTGTACCATCACGTCCAGGAATGGGAGTTGGTTGTCCTTTTCTTCCTCTCTAGTGAATTGGTATCCTGTGAGTGTGGCATTGATGATCCGGCGTGTGTTCTCTATTTCTATGTTTTTAATGATTACAAAGGTGTCATCCACATATCTGACCCAGAGTTTGGGTTGAATTTGCGGTAAGACTGTTTGTTTTAATCTTTGCATTATCACTTCTGCTATGAGTCCAGAGATGGGTGAGCCCATGGGTGTGCCGTTGATTTGTTCATATAGTTGCTTGTTGAATGTGAAGTGTGTTGTGAGGCACAGGTCCAGTAGTTTGAGTATGCCGTTTTGTTGATAGGTTCACCGTCCTGTTGTCTGTTCTATATGTCCAGCAGGTTGGCTATTGTTTCTCTGGCTAGGGTTTTGTCGATAGAGGTCAACAGTGCCGTTACATCGAATGAGACCATAGTTTCTTCCTTGTCTATGTGTATATTTCTGATGATGTCCAAGAATTCCTGTGTTGACTGTATAGAGTGTCTGGATCCGCTGATCAGGTGTTTCAGTTTCTGATGTAGTTCTTTAGCCAGTTTGTGTGATGGTGTCCCTGGCAGTGATACTATTGGTCTGAGTGGGAATGAGGACATGCCGCAACTCAAAGGACTATCCACACTATCATACATCAAGAGCATTTCCGAACTGACAGCCAGACTACTGCGACCACTCGGACTCATAACAGCACACAAACAAACAGCCAGTCTCAGACAACAACTCATCAGAACGAAGGACCCGATACCCAGCATGAGCAAAACCAATGTAATGTACAAAATCCCATGCAAGGACTGCACAAAACACTACATAGGACAACAGGAAGACAGCTAACGATCTGCATCCATGAACACCAACTAGCCATGAAACAACACGACCAGCTATCTTTAGTAGCCACACACGCAGATGACAAGCAACATGAGTTTGACTGGCACAACACTACTATTATAGGACAAACCAAACAGAGAACAGCCAGGGAACTCCTAGAGGCATGGCACTCATCCACAGATTCATTCAATAAGAACACCGACCTGGACCCAATATAGCGATCACTGCAACGGACAGCTGGAACTGACCCATATCCCTATAAGCAGCAGAGACAAACCACTACAAATGCCGGAGGAAACATCACAGAAGCGCTTCACAGGAGGCTCCCAAGCACTGAGGATGTCACCTAGACAGGGGACGATACGTCTGCAACAGAAATTCCCAGCTCGGCAAACAGAACCACAACAAATTTTGATCAATTTAGTCAATGGGTTGAGGAGAGGAAGATGTAGTTTAATTTGGATCAATGCGACCTATTGCATTTTGGTAAAACCAACAAGGGCAGGACTTCTACAACTAACAGTAGTGTCCTGGGTAGTGTTGTCTGACAGAGAAACTATGGGTTCAGGTATATAACTGTTAGAATTTTGCATCACAGGTAGAAAGGGTGGTTAAGAAGGCACTTCGCGTACTTGCATTCATTGCTCAGACATTTGAATGTATGAGTTGGGACGTCATGTTGAGGCCTTTTTTGAGTACGGTGTCCAGTTCTGGTCCCCCAGTTATAGGAAGATTATCATTAAACTGGAAAGGGTTCAGAAGTAATTAACCAGATTGTTGCCGGGTATGGAAGGTTTGAGTTAAAAAGAAAGTTTGGGACTTTTTCACTGGAGTGTAGGAGGTTGAGAGGGGACCTGATAGAAGTTTATAAAATCATGAGGGGGTATAGATAGAGTTAATAGTTTGTGTCTTTTCCCAAAGATAGGGGATTTCAAGACCAGGGGGCACATTTTAAGGTGAAAGGAAACAGATTAAAAAAGGATATGAGGGACAACTTTTTTACACAGGGGGTGGTCCGCATGTGGAATGAACTTCCCCAGGAAGTAGTGGATGTGGGAACAGTTACAACATTTAAAGCACATTTGGACAAGCACCTGATTAGGAAGGGGTGTCGGGATATGGGCCAGGAGCAGGCAGGTGGGGTTAGTTTAGTTTGGGATGACATTTGGCATGGACTTGTTGGACCAAAGGCTCTGTTTCTGTGCTGTATGACTCCATGACTCTACGTGCAGGTTAGGTGGATTGGCCATGGTAAATTTCCCCATGGTATCCAGGGATGTGCAGGGAAGATGGATTAACCATGGTAAATGTGGGATTGGGGGACAGGGTGGGGATTGGGTTTGGATGGGATGCTTTTCAGAGGGTCGGTGCAGAACAGACTTGATGGCAGAGTAGCCTCTTTCAGTGCTGCAGGAATTCTATTTCTCTGAACTAACTATGATATGACTTGAGATAGCCCCTTGAAAACCCCAAAGAAACACACAGGACAGGAGGATTGATACAAGTATTAAAGGTGAGAAAATATTGGAGTTATAAACAAATTCTGTTGATCAAAATCAAGGGGGTGTGATGAGGTATTTCTCACTTTTGTTGAGTGTGAGTAATGATGATACTGTTATTATTAGACAATTTAATTCCCAGACTTAAATCTAGCTTGATTGTTAGTTTGGTTTCAAATTATCAAGATAGTGTCACACTGAAATATCACAATGCAGTTCTGCAGATTTGATTTTAACAATAATGCAGAAATTTATTTCACAGAAGAGCTGAAGTTAAAATGGAATAAAACCAAATTATTTACATGTAATATGAGTTTAGAGATTTTGAAACATACAGTAAAATATAATCCCTTTACTTCCTCAAAAGATTCCTTCACAGATTCCAAAAGCACTCACTAACAGCGTTAATATCAGAGAGAGAGTACCTCTTCTATCCTCTCTAGATTTAGTATATTTTCTAATAAATCTGCTTAGAGATGTAATTATACACCTCTGGAGTAGGTGGGATTTGAACCCAGTCTCCTGACAAAGACCTCTTTCGGCTTAATATAACTGTGACATCAATTCTCAATCAAGTAAATCTGACATCCTATTCCTGGAGTTTTCACACACCTGAGTTTAAACATTCTCAGCCTCAAATAATCTAATTTTCAAACACTTTTTTTTTCCAAACTCTTTACACTGAGGTAATCTTTTTTTAACAACTTTCTTCCTGTCTCAGGAAGACTTTTTCTTTTGCATTTATCGTCATCCATTTCTGCAGAACTGCCCCAAAACTGAACCTGAAATAAAAGACAACTCACTTTTCAAGCTGTGGATGTTTTCCTGAATCTTAAAATAAAACAGATCTGCAAGTTTCTAACATAAACTCTGATTCAGCACCATTTACTTTACATAGAACATAGAACACAGAACGTTAAAGCGCAGCACAGGCCCTTCAGCCCTCGATGTTGCACTGACCTGTGAAATAATCTGTTGCCTATCTAACTTACACCATTCCATTATTATCCATATGTATATCCAAAGACCATTTAAAGGCTCTTAACGTCAGTGAGTTTACTACAGTTGCAGGCAGGCCGTTCCACCCTATACTACTCTCTGAGTGAAAAAACTACCCCACTTGTTTGTAAATTCTCCAAATGTTCACCAAAGAGCATGAAGTTTATCTGCAGTTCTACAAGACCCTGGTGAGACCACACTTGAAATATTGTGTCCAGTTCCAGTCACCCTATTATAGGAAAGATGTGAAGACTTTGGAGAGGGTGCAAAGAAGGTTTACAAGGCTGCTTTAGGTTCCCTACAGCGTGGAAACAGGCCCTTCGACCCAACCAGTCCACACTGACCCTCCAATGAGGAACCCACCCAGACCCATTTCCCTCTGACTAATGCACTTTGCACTATGGGCGATTTAGCATGGCCAATTCACCTGACCTTCACATCTTTGTGACTGCGGGAGAAAACCAGAGCACCCAGAGGATACCCACACAGACACGAGGAGAACGTGCAAACTCCACACAGACAGTGGCCTGAGGCTGGAATCAAACTTGGGACCCTGGCGCTGTGAGGCAGCAGTGCTAACCACTGTGCCACCATGCCGCCTGGACTGGAAGGCTTGTCTTATGAAGAGATGTTGACTGAGCTCAGACTTTTCTCTCTGGAGAGAAGGAGGAAGACAGGTGGACTGATTGAGGTGTACAAGGTAATGAGAGGCATGAATAGAGTCGATAGCCAGAGACTTTTCCCCAGGGTAGGACTGACTACCACAAGGGGTCATAGTTTAATGTGTTAGAAGGAAGGTGTAGAGGAGACATCAGAGGTAGATTCTTTACGCAGAGAGTTGTGAACGCATGGAATGCATTGCCAGCGGTGGTGGTGGAAACAGAATCATTAGGGACACTTAAGCGATTGCTGGATATGCACATGGATAGCAGTGAATTGAGGTGTGCATAGGTTAGGTTATTTTATTTTAGATTAGGATTAATCCTCGGCACAACATCATGGGCTGAAGAGCCTGTTCTGTGCTGTACTTTTCTATGTTCTACGTTCTAAAATAAGTTTCTGAAAGCTTCCTCTCTATGAAGTTGTTTTAAAAGAAATTACCATAACTTAAATTAATCATTTGGGCGGCATGGTGGCACAGTGGTTAGCACTGCTGCCTCACAGCGCCTGAGACCCGGGTTCAATTCCCGACTCAGGCGACTGACTGTGTGGAGTTTGCACGTTCTCCCTGTGTCTGCGTGGGTTTCCTCCGGATGCTCCGGTTTCCTCCCACAGTCCAAAGATGTGCAGGTCAGGTGAATTGGCCATACTAAATTGCCCGTAGTGTTAGGTTAGGGGTATGGGTGGGTTGCGCTTCGGCGGGTCGGTGTGGACTTGTTGGGCCGAAGGGCCTGTTTCCACACTGTCAGTAATCTAATCTAATCTAAAACCCTTCAGTTACAATTGTACAGAAAAACCCATATGTAACTAATTCAAAATTCAAAAAACAAACTAAAAATAAATCACATTTAAAAATATATCACATTTAAAAATATATATAAAATTCATATTCCCTGCAACATAAGAAAATGTCTCTTCTCTGTCTCTTGATATTGCCAAATCATTCTGCAGTCCAAGAGGGACTGTTCACATTTTGTGGGGCAGCACAGTACCTCAGCAGTTAATGCTGCTGCCTCATGGCAACAGGGACCTCGGTTCAATTCCAGCCTTGGTGTGGAGTTCGCACATCCTCCCTGTGTCTGTGTGGGTTGCCTCCAGATAGACAATAGGTGCAGGTGCAGGAGTAGGCCATTCTGCCCTTTGAGCCAGCACCACCATTCATTATGATCATGGCTGATCACCCTCAATCAGTATCCTGTTCTTGCCTTATCCTTGATTCCACTATCCTTAAGAGGTCTATCGAACTCTTTCTTGAAAGTATCCAGAGTCGTAGCCTCCATAGCCTTCCGGGGCAGAGCGTTCCACACACTCACCACTCTCTGTATGAAAAAGTTTCTCCGCAACGCTGTTCTAAATGGCCTACTCCTTGTTGTTAAACTGTGCCCTCTGGTTCGGCACTCACCCATCAGCGGAAATATGCTTCCTGCCTCCAGAGTGTCCAATCCTTTAATGATCTTATACATCTCAATCAGATCCCCTCTCAGCCTTCTAAACTCAAGTATATACAAGCCCAGTTGCTCTAATCTTTCAACGTAAGATAATCCTGTCATTCCAGGAATTGAACTCGTGAACCTATGCTGCACTCTGTCAATAGCCAGAATGTTTTTCCTCAAATTTGGAGACCAGAACTGCACACAATATTCCAGGTGTGGTCTCACCAGGGCCCTGTACAGCTGCAGAAGAATATCTTTGCTTCTATACTCAATTCCTCTTGTTATGAAGACCAGCATGCTATTAGCTTTCTTCACTACCTGCTGTACCTGCATGCTTGCTTTCATTGACTGATGTACAAGAACACCTAGAGCTCATTATACTGCCCCTTTACCTAACTTGACTCCATTTAGGTAGTAATCTGCCTTCTTGTTCTTGTCAGCAAAGTGGATAACCACACATTTATCCACATTAAACTGCATCTGCCATGCATCTGTCCACTCACATAGCCTGTCCAGGTCACCCTGTAATCTCCTAACATCCTCCTCACATTTTACCCTGCCACCCAGCTTTATATTTAGATTAGATTACTTACAGTGTGGAAACAGGCCCTTCGGCCCAACAAGTCCACACCGACCCGCTGAAGCGCAACCCACCCATACATTTACCCCTACCTAACACTACGGGCAATTTAACATGGCCAATTCACCTGACCCGCACATCTTTGGACTGTGGGAGGAAACCGGAGCATCTGGAGGAAACCCATGCAGACACGGGGAGAACATGAAAACTCCACACTGTCAGTCGCCTGAGTTGGGAATTGAACCCGGGTCTCTGGCGCTGTGAGGCAGCAGTGCTAACCACTGTGCCACCTCTCTGTTGCTGAAAGATTCATTCAATTAATTCCACGGGTTATCTTCAAGTAATTTCTGTCAAATTGCCAGAGGCCAAATTGAACTAGGGGACAGTTGGTGGCTGTGTATTAATTAAAGGTGTTAACTGGGTGAGAATCTGACTGGATGTTTTTGTGTATCTAATATTAGATTAGATTACTTACAGTGTGGAAACAGGCCCTTCGGCCCAACAAGTCCACACCGACCCACCGAAGCGCAACCCACTCATACCCCTAAATTTACCCCTTGCCTAACACTACGGGCAATTTAGCATGGCCAATTCACCGGAGGAAAAAACTCCACATAGACAGTCACCCAAAGCAGGAATCAAACCCAGGTCTTTGGTGCTGTGAGGCAGCAGTGCCATTCACTGAGCCACTGTACCACCCCTAAATTTGCTTACATGTATTCCTCCAGTTAGCTTCCTTGAAATCGTAAGGGTCACCCTGGGATTGAACCCTTTGCTATTCGTATTATACTGAAGCATACGCGAGCCATCTAGCCATCATCAGCAAATTTGCTAATATTACTTTTAATACCATCATCCATATCATTAATGTATCTTGTAAAAAGCTGCAATCCCAGCACTAATCGCTGCGGTACTCCACTGGTCACTGCCTGCCATTCCAAAAGGGAGCCATTTATCACTACTCTTTGTTTCCTGTCAGACAACCAATTTTCAATCCAAGTCAGTACTTTGCTCCCAATACCATGCACCCTAATTTTGCTCACTAACCTCCTATGTGGGACTTTATCAAAGGCTTTCTGAAAGTCCAGGTACACTACATCCACTGGATCTCCCTTGTCCATCTTCAATGTTACATCCTCAAAAAATTCCAGAAGATTAGTCAAGTGTGATTTCCCCTTCATAAATCCATGCTGACTCTGACCTATCCTGTTACTACTATCAATATGTGTCGTAATTTCATCCTTTATAATAGACTCCAGCATTTTTCCCACAATGAGGTCAGACGAACTGGTCTATAATTTCCTGCTTTCTCTCTCCCACCTTTCTTAAAAAATGTTACAACATTAGCCACCCTCCAATCCGCAGGAACTGATCCTGAATCTATAGAACATTGGAAAATGATCACCAATGCATCCACGATTTCGAGAGCCACCTCCTTCAGTACCCTGGGATGTAGACCATCAGGTCCCAGGGACTTATCAGCCTTCAGACCTAACAGTCTCTCCAACACCAATTCCTGGCAAATATAAATTCCTATCAGTTCAGGTCCTTCAGCCACTGTTACCTCTGGGAGATTGCTTGTGTCTTCCCCAGTGAACACAGATCTGAAGTAGTAATTCAACTCTTCTGCCATTTCTTTATTCCCCGTAATATATTCACCCGTTTCTGTCTTCAATGGCCCAATTTTAGTCTTAACCATTTTTTTTCCTTTTACATACCTAAGAAAGCTTTTTTATCCTCCTTTATATTTTTGGCCAGTTTACTTTCGTACCTCACTTTTTCTCTGCGTATTTCTTTCCTAGCTATCCTGTGTTGTTCTTTGAAAGCTTCCCAGTCCTCCGATTTCCCACTAATATTTGCTATGTTATACTTTTTCCCTTTTGTCTTTATATGGTCCTTAACTTCCCTCGTCAGCCATGGCCACCCCTGCCTCCTCTTAGGATCTTTCTTCCTTTTTGGAATGAACTAATCCTGCATCTTCTGCATTATACCTAGAAATACCTGCCAATTATTGCTCCACTGCCATTCCTGCTAAGGTTTTGCACCATTCAACTTTGGCCAGCTCCTCCCTCATAGCTCCATAGTTCCCTTTATTCAACTGAACTATTGTCACTTCTGATTGTTCCTTCTCCTTTTCAAATTGCAGATTAAAGCTTATTGTATTATGGTCACTACCTCCTAATGGCTCCTTCACTTCGAAGTCCCTGATCAAATCCAATTCGTTGCACAACACCAGATCCAGAATTGCCTTCTCTCTAGTTGGCTCCAGCACCAGCCGTTCTAAGAATTCATCTCGGAGGCACTCCACAAACTCCCTTCCTTGGGGTCCAGTACCATCCTGATTCTCCCAGTTTACCTGCATGTTGAAATCCCCCTGGATGCTCTGGTTTCCTTCCACAGTCTAAAGATGTGTAAGTTAGCGAATTGACCATGTCAAATTTTGCATCATGTTCATGGATGTGTGGGTGAGGTGCATTAATTGGGGGAATTGTAGGGTAGGGAAAATGGGTCTGTGTGGGGTACTCATCAGTGGCTTAGTGTGGACGTGTTCGGCCAAATGGCCTGTTCCCACAGAGTATGAATATTCTTTAAGTCCCTGAGGAGTTCTGAAAGAACTCTATTAAAAGATCAATCCCTCAGTGATTATAGAGTCATAGAGCAACATGGAAACAAACCCTTCAGTCCAACCTGTCCACACTGATCAGATATCCCAACCCAATCTTGTCCCACTTGCCAGCACCCGGCCCATATCCCTCCAAACCCTTCCTGCTCATATTCCCATCCAGGTGCTTTTTAAATGTTGCAATTGCACTAGCCTCGACCACTTCCTCTGGCAGCCCATTCCACACACACACACAAACCACTGCGTGAAAAAGTTGCCCCTTAGGTCCCTTTAATATCTTTACCCCTCACCCTAAACCTAGGCTCTCTAGTGCAGGACTCCCCCACCCCAGGGAAAAGACCTTGTCTATTTACCCTATCTATGCCCCACATGATTTTATAAACCTCTATAACGTCACCCTCAGCCTCTGACACTCCAGGGAAAACAGCCCCAGCCTATTGAACCTCTCCCTTTCGCTCAAATCCTCCAACCCTGGCAACATCCTTGTAAATCTTTTCTGAGCCCTTTCAAGTTTCACAACATCTTTCCAATAGGAAGTAGACCAGAATTGCACACGATATTCCAACAGTGGCCTACCCAAGGTCCTGTACAGCTTCAATATGACCTCCCAACTCCTGTACTCAATACTGTGACCAATAAAGGGAAGCATACCAAACGCCTTCTTTAAAATCCTGTTTACCTGCGACTCTACTTTCAAGGAGCCTTGAATCTGCACTCCAAGGTCTCTTTGTTCAAGAGTACTCCCTAGGACCTTACCATTAAATATATAATTCCTGCTAAGATTTGTTTTTCCCAAAATACAGCACTTCACATTTATCTATATTAAACTCCATCTGCCACTCCTTAGCTTATTGGTTTGTCCGATCAAGATCCCATTGTAATCTGAGGTAACCTTCTTCGCTGTCCACTATACCCCCAATTTTGGTGTCATCTGCAAACTTACTAACTATACCTCTTAAGGTCACATCCAAATTATTTATATAAATGATGAAAAGTTGAAAAGTAGTAGACCTGGCACCGATCCTTGCGATACTCCACTGGTCACAGGCCTCCAGTCTGAAAAACAACCCTCCACCACCACCCTCTGTCTTCTATCTTTGACCCTGATGGTACTTGTCCAATGTGCTTAAATTAACATGTTTCTGGTGTTATCACAGAATCACAGTCCTGTTACATACAGAAACAGGCCATTCAACCCATCATGCCCGCACTGATTCTATTTCCTAAAGCCCAATCTTCTGCCTTCTTCCTTTATACCTGTACATCAATTCCATCTGGATAATTGCCCAATGCCTTTTTTGAATGCTTCTGTTGAAGTTACTTCCATCACATTTCAATGCAGCACATTCTGGACACTACCTACAACTGTGTGAAAATAATAGCAAGTTACATTGCAGTCAGTTACCTAGATAAACATTTATTTTGTAATTTAAAACATATTTGGGTATGTACATGAATAGGAAAGGCTTGAGGGGATATGGGCCAGGAGAAGGCAGGTGGGAATAGTTTGGTTTGGGATTATGTTCAGCATAGACTGGTTGGACTGAAGCATGTGTTTCTGTATTGTATGACTTTATGACTCTATGGCAGCTGTTGTTAAGTTGCCATCATTACAGTAAATTTGCGATTGACGTTAATTTTAAAGTGAGCAAGGGAATCTGTTAATGAAGCCTACACTGTTCCTGTGAGGCAGATGACTGATTGTTACATTTGCTCTTGTCTGGTTGTAATTAGATCACTGTTTCCCTCTACTTTTGCCTTGTACAATGGCTTAATCCAGAGTTCCCAAATAGAAGGTGGCAGAACCCAATCAGGTCATGGGCAAGATTTTGGGATGATGAGCCATGAGGCAGCAATGGTGTTCAGGGATCTCATCTGTATTTTGACAGTGGCACGGCCCAGTTAAATGTTCCTATTTCTTTCTATCCGTCAGTGAATGTGACTTCAGTCTGTGCTTTATTTCCCTGCTCAACACCTCCCACCCCTTCTCCACCAAACTGCTCAACACCTCCCACCCCTTCCCCACCAAACTGGTCAACACTTCCTCTCCCTTCCCCTCCCCCCGCATGAAGAACCTTTCACTCATTAAGAGCTCTCTCATTCTTCTGTGGGCAATTTTCACTCTGGAGTTACAAATGTGAGGCACTGAAATAGGGTCACATTATGAAAGAGTTTGGAATACGGTTTCAGTCATACAGTACAGGCCCTTCAGCCATCTGTGTTGTGCTGACCTTTTATCCTACTCTAAGAGCAGTCTAACCTACATACCCTTCATTTTGTTATCACCCGTGTGCCTATCCAAGAGTCACTTAAATGTTCCTAATGTATCTGACTCTACTACCACCGCTGGCAGTGCATTCCATGCACCCACCACTCTCTGTGTAAAGAACCTATCTCTGACATCTCCCCTAAACTCTCCTCCAATCACCTGAAAATTATGCCCCCTTGAGGTAATCATTTCTGTCCTGGGAAAATGTCTCTTGCTATCTACTGTATCTAAGCCTTTCGTCATCTTGTACACCTCTACCTAGTCACTTCTCATCCTTCTTCACCCCAATGAGAAAAGCCCTAGCTCCCTCAACTTTACTTCATAAGACACACCCTCCAGTCCAGGCAGCATCCTTGTAAATCTCCCCTGCACTTCTCTAAATCTTCCACATCTTTCCTATCATGAGGTGCCCAGAACTGAACACAATATTCCAAGTGTGATCTAACCAGGGCTTTATAAAGCTGCAGCATAACCTCGCAGCTCTTAAACTCAATCCACCTGCTAATGAAAGCCAGCACACCATATGCTTCTTAACAACCCTATCAAATTGGGTGGCGACTTTGAGTGATCTATGAATATGGACCCCAAGATCCCTCAGTCCCTCCACACTGCCAAGAATCCTGTCTTTAACCCAGTATTCTGCATTCAAAATCAACATTCCAAGTGAATCAACTCACACTTTTCCTTGTTGAACTTCATCTGCCACTTCTTAGCCCAGCTCTGAATCCTGCCAATGTCCAGTTGCAACCTACAACATTCCTCCACACTATCCACCACTCCACCTATCTTTGTGTGATTGGCAAACTTACTAACTCATCCTTCCACTTCCTCATCCAAGGCATTAATACAAATCACAAAGAGCAGAGGTCCCATTCCCGATCCCTGCTGAACACCATTGGTCACCGAGTTCCAGGCTGAATATTATCCATCTATTACCTTCCTCTGTCTTCTATGGGCCAGCCAATTCTGTATTCAGACAGCCAGATTTCCCTGTTGTTGAGAGTGTGTTGTTGGAAAAGGACAGCAGGTCAGGCAACATCCAAGGAGCAGGCAAATCGATGTTTCGGACCGGAGCCTTTCATCAGGAATGAGGAGGACAGTAAGAGTGGGGCTCACTGAGATCTTTGTAGATACAGGAGGAGAACTTCTTCAACGTAGGCGTCCTTGGAAGAGACTTCACAGTAAGGTTGAAATCAACAAGGAGACAGTGAGGTCTGCAAATGCTGGAGATCAGAGTTGAGTGTGTGTTGCTGGAAAAGCGCAGCAGGTCAGGCAGCATCCGATGAGCAGGGGAATCGACGTTTTGGGTCAGAGCCCTTCATCAGGCCATTCCTGCTCCTTGGATGCTGCCTGACCTGCTGTGCTTTTCCAGCAACACACTCTCAACTCTGATCTCCAGCATTTGCCAACCTTACTGTCTCCTAGTAGATTTCCCTGTATCCCATGTCACTTTACTTTCTGAATGAGCCTACCATGGGGAACCTTATTAAACACCTTGCTAAAATCCATGTACACCACATCCACTGCTCTACATTCATCAATGTGTTTTCTCACATCCTCAAAGAATTCAAGAAGGTCTGTGAGGCATGACCTGCCCTCATAAAGCCATGCTGACTATCTCTAATTAAGTTACGGTATTCTAAATAGACATAAATCCTGTCCCTCAGAACCCTCTCCAATAATTTGCCCAGCACAGATGGAACACCGACTGGTCTGTAGTTCCCAGGATTATCCCTATTCCCTTTCTTGAACAAGGGAATAACATTTGCAATGGAAATTAGTAGATATCCTCTGTTAATCCAAATTTTACAAAGGTAACAAACACAAAACCTTCTCAAAATCTTAAACAGTAGCTAAGAAATGTAATATATGTTAAATATATCATTTTACTTGCGTGACACTGTAATCTTTCGCTATAAATTCAGTGTCTTATGGTCTTATTCCACAACTATCTGAAGAAGGAGCAGTGCTCCAAAAGCTAGTGCTTCCAAATAAACCTTTTGGACTATAACCTGGTGTTGTGTGATTTTTAACTTTGTACACCCCACTCCAACACTGGCTCATCAGAATGGAAAGCCCTAAGATGTTTCAAAGGAATACCATCAAACAAAATGTGACACCAAATTACATCAGGAGATATTCGATCAGATGGCGAAAATGTTGGTCAAAGACAGAGGTTTTAAGAAATGTCTTAAAAGAATAAAGTGTGTAAGGAAGCCAGAGCAGTGTAGATTGAGAATTTCAGAGTTCTGATTCCAGAAAGCTCAAGGCATTGCCACCACTGGCAGTATAATTAACATAGGAGATGGTCAGAATTAGAGGAGTTGATGATATTGTGGAAGGTTTTTGGGATGTCAGGATGATAGGGCAAAGTCAAATCATAGAGTCAATAGAAAATAAAGATGAGAATGTTAATATCCTGATGTTGCTTGACCAGGAGCTGAGGTAGATTAATGAACACAGGGATAACATCAGATTAATGCAGCTTGAAGATCTAAACACTGCCGATTTTCTGTACAAAGTTATAATGAAGCTGAACAGTTGTGTAATCCGAAGGATCTTTAAAATGATGAAACAATATAATGTGGTAGACATAGGGACTGATATTCTGGAGTTTCCTCTGACCCCCACCACTGACCGCCACACCTTAGGTATCAAGAAATCATCTCACACTTTGTTCACAGCGCAGACTACCCTGTGGAGTATTTAAAGACACTGAACTATCCGGATTATGTCCCTTCACACTCAACTGTGCAATTACATGAACTGCGACATTCTGAACTCCCCCTCCACCCTTTACAGAACATAAACCACAGAACATAGAACAGTACAGCACAGTACAGGCCTTTCAGCCCGCAAAGTTGTGCCCACCTTTTATCCTACTCTAAGATCAAACTAACTTACATACCCTTCATTTTACTATCATCCATGTGCCTATCCAAGAGTCGCTTAAATGTCCCTAATGTATCTGGCTCTACTGCCGTTGCTGGCACTCCATTCCACACGCCCACCACTCTATGTGTAAAGAAACTACTGCTGACATTGCCCTAAAACTTCTTCCAATTACCCTAAACTTATGCCCCTTCATGATAGTCATTTCCATCTTGGGCAAAAGCCTCTAGCTATCCACTCAACATATGCCTGTCATCATCTTGTATACCTCTATCAGGTCACCTCTCATCCTTCTTCGCTTCAATGAGAAAAGCCCTTGCTACCTCAACCTTAATTCACATGACACACCCTCCAGTCCATCATCCTGGTAAATCTCCTTTGCGCCCTCTCTCAAGCTTCCACATCCTTCCTATAATGAGGCGACCAGAAGTGAACACAATATTCCAGTGTGACCTAACCAGGGCTCTATAGAGCTGCAGCATAACCTCATGGCTCTGAAACTCAATCCTCCTGTTAATGAAAGCCAACAAACCATACACCTTCATAAGGGAGACAGTTGTAGGTGCCTTTAGATATTTTCTCATCGACCTATTCAGTGATGTTTTGACACACCTCTGGAGGAGGTTGAACTTGATCCCAGGCTTCCTGGGTTCAAATGTAGGAATACTACCACTGCACCACAAGAGCCCAAAGGTAAAGTCACGATAGGCTCTCATTGGTGATGAATTTAACCTGAGGGCCATCACATGCTGGGAGACATTGAGAAGATGGGACTTTCAAGGTGGCCTCAGCTGGTATCGGAATCGAACCCACATTGTTGGCAATACTCTGCATCACAAACCAGCCTTCCAGCCAACTGAGCTAACTGATTGGCTCAAGGGCACTCTGCCTGCCAAGAAATCTTAAATGTGCAAAAGAAAGAAAATTCTTGTTGTGCATTTTTAATTATTAAAGAAATGAAAGGATCTTTCACCGAAACAGAGCAACCCAATGCACATTACAGCCAAATATGGACTTCCCAAAGTGCACTCACCCCATTATAATGTTGGAAACATAGCAACAAGAGCTTCTCACAAGCAATAATGTGACCACAACCAAATAATGTGTTTCCAGTGATGCTGATTGAGGGATAAATATTTGTCAAAAACATGGGAAAATACCCAGTTGAAAATATATTACCATGGGATCATTTATCATAACTTGTTGCTGTTTAATCTGCAGAGATAGAATTTTCTGTTAATCAGTGTTTGCTGTCAAAAACTTGTCTTCATAATGTTCTTTGAGTTACAACTTTACCTAATGTAATTTTACTGGAGAGGCAATCAGCAGCACACAGTAATTCTCTCCAAATCAATGGAAGGGAACGTTGGGCGGATTGAGGGAGCTGCCTATGGTGATAGAAATATTAATTGATTAGATACTTTACTTTAGAGTAACAAGAGACGATCCTCTTGCAGCATATAAAACACTGAAGTGGTTCAGCAGGGCAGGTGATAAAAGATTGTTTCCATTGCTTTGGGAAATAAGACACAGGGAGCCAGACTCAGGATGTGTTGCTGATCATTTAAGACTGAAATGAGGAGAAACTACTTCAGAGGATTGTAAATCTTGGAATTCTCTATCCCAGAGGTTTGTAGATGCTGAATCACTGGATATATTTAAGGACAAAATGGAGAAAGTTTAGCTTTACAATGAATCATGGGAGTTGAAAAGTGTGGTGCTGGTAAAGCACAGCCAGTATTTGAGGAACAGGAGAGTTGACATTTTGAGCGTAAGCTCTTTATCCGGAGAACTTATGCTCGAAACATCGATTTTCCTGCCCCTCAGATTCTGTTTGACCGGCTGTGCTTTTCCAGCACCACACGTTTTGACTCTGATCTCCAGCATCTGCAGTTCTCGCTTTCTCCTAAGGCATCATGGGATTTGGGGGATGAGCCGGAAAATGGAGCTGGATCCCTGTATCTGTCATGATCATGCTGAGGGGCAGAACAAGTTCAATGGGCCAAATGGTCTTCTTTACTCTTTTTCTTGCGTTGTTGCAATGTCAGAAACAGACTGCCATCTCTGGGTGTACAATTGGTTATTTGACTCATGTCTGCAGGGCTGAAAGATTTACAGTTCCTTTCCTTTTACTGAAAACTGTCTAATGGAGCCTGATTAGTTTTGGGTGGTTGAGTTGTTTTAAGAATTGGCTGAAATTCCGGTTTGATCTGCATGGGATTAATCATTCTGTTCCAGAGATTGTCAGACATTATTCCCCAAGTTTTAGTCAGCTACTTTTTGAACAAGGGAAATCAGGTGAGGGATAAAAGTGGATTAGGTCAGGAAATCATCTTAACTGGTTGAAGAAACCATGGGACTGCCAACCTATCGTCGCTCCACACAGGAAGATTTGTCATTGCAAATGAAGGCTCCTGTATTAGAGATTCTCCAGTTAATGATTTTGATTCTGAAAGACTACATCTAATCATGCCATCCATCCCCTTAGCTTCCTAGAAAAGATTACACTGTAAAATCCTACAAGTGAAAACTAGTCTGCATCTCTCTGAGGTATAGTGTTCTACTACCTTGACGCATTTGCAATCATTAGTTGCTCAGCTTTTCATCTCTGCAGCTCATTCAGGGTCTAACCAGGAGAGATTTGAGCTTATTTCCAGTCTCTGCACTGAGTCATCTGGTGTGCAGTTGTACTGAGTAACTTTGTTCTTTTTGTAACCTTGTAAACACAAGCCATAAGCATCACCATGCAATAGAAACCTTGTCTTACATGAGCTGAGACCAGCCTCACCATATATCCTTAAATAGGTCTAGTAGGAATACTGACTCGTCAAAGTACTTCAGTGAGGAACAAATATGCTTTGAAATTTATATGCTATTAAATATGGCTGGGGAGTTAATCTGGAACAACTGAAGCCCAGTAAATGCCACGGCAAATACATTCACAAACTCTCAGCCTGCAGATTACAAACTTAACCATTAACACTTAAGTGCATGCCCTTTGTGGACCTTTCAGCACAATTCTGGGGAGTGCTGCATTGTCAGGGATGCAGCCTTTCCATCTGATGTCTAACTAATGCCTCTGTAGCACTCGCTGTCAGATGTTTAAGACACTACCACCACTATTCAAGGTCCATGGAACACTCACTGTTGTCCTAACCCTCAAGAGATGGCTTTGTTATTATTACATTGCTGCTTGTGAGAGTTTGCTGTGCACAAGAAATGACTGATCAATTCCAACATTATAACAGAGACACACTCTGGAAGTACTATACTGGTGCTGAAGAGCTTCAAGAATTCCAAGGTTGTGAAAGGTACTAAGTAAATGCAAGTCTTTTGATTTGGGTCTGGCTTATGAATTAATAAAGGTAGAATCCAACTGCCCACTGCTTGTTCAAGAGGTAAGCATAGAATCCACTGTAGAGGCCCCAAACAGCAAAGTGATAGAGGAGAAAGTGAAGATTGCAGATGCTCGAGATTAGAGTCGAGAGTGTGGTGCTGGTAAAGCACAGCAGGTCAGGCAGCATCTGAGGAGCAGGAGAGTTGACGTTTTGGGCATAAGCTCTTCATCAGGAATGAATTCCAGCAAAGTGATAGAATCAGACCATCCGCTTCTTCACAGATGGTAGTTGAAAGATAAGCATTTGATCTGTCATCATGTTGGGGCTAAGACTGCAGAAGAGTATGGCATCATGGTGGCTCAGTGGTTGCACTGCTGCCTCACAGTGCCAGGGACCTGGGTTCAATCCCAGCCTCTGGCAACTGTCTGTGTGGAGTTTGCACATTCTCCCCATTTCTGCGTGGGTATGCTCCAGATGCTTTGGTGTCCTCCCACAGTCCAAAGGTGTGCAGGTCAGGTGAATTAGCCATGCTAAATTGTCCATAGTATTCAGGAATGTGCTGGTTAGGTGGACCAGCCATGGGAAATGCTGGGTGATAGAGTAGGGAGGCGGGTCAGGAGGTGGGGGTGGGATAGTCTTCAGAGGGTTGGCGTGGACTTAATGGGTTGAATGGCCTGCTTTCACATTATATGGATTATATGAGTAACTGTATCTGATGTGATAATATTATGTGAGGTTCCATTACATAAAAACGATATGTGGGTAACATGGAATTGAAAAATTTAATAAACATCTACCGCAGCTCTTGGTATTATATTATACAACAGTCTCAGACATTTCAGTTCTGGGTTAATAATAAACCATTCAATTCCAAAGAATAGCACACTTTCCTCAGTATGTCATACTTTAAGAGGTGCCATAAGGATAAAGAGTGGGGTTTAATTGTACATATGTAAATGCACAGAGTATAACAAACAAAACTGGGGAACTGGGAGCTGAAATTTGCTCTAGGCAGATATGGCACAGTAACATTCCCAAGGACATAGCTCAAGCCAGAACAGGCCTGGATAGGTAACATCCCGGATTATAAGGCCAAGGTTAGTGAAAAGAAAGGAGTGTAGCAGTTTCACAGCCCTTGAACGAGATACAGTTCCCAATTAGAATCTATGTGGTTAGAGGTGAGAAACAGGAAGGGAGCAGTGATATTTTAGTTATTTATTATAAACCTCTAAATAGTGGGGAGGAAGCAGCCTGTTATACTACTTGCATTAAAATAAAAACATTTCAAAGCACTCATCCTTGCATGTACCACAATAACCTGAAACTGCCTGTTGTTCCTACTAGACTTATTTGATTTAGTCCCTCTCTTGTCTTCAAACAGAGATCTACCTCTCTGGTTTCCATCCCCTGCCACATAGTTTAAGCCCTCCTGAGTGGTATTAGTAAACCTCCCTGCAAAGATAGAATCATAGAAGCCCTACAGTGTTGATAAAAGCCATTTGGTCTAACCGACCCTCTGAAGAGTATCACACTCAGACACATTCCCCTATTTGTGAAGGTTTGTAGCTCAGGTTGAGGTTTAGGGTATAGGTTTGCTCGCTGAGCTGTAGGTTTGATATCCAGACATTTCATTACCTGGCTAGGTAACATCATCAGTGGCAACCTCCAAGTGAAGCAGAACTGTTGTATCCTGCTTTCTATTTATATGCTTGTCCTGGATGGGGTTCTGCGTTTTGTGATGATGTCATTTCCTGCTCGTTTTCTGAGGAGTTGATAGATGGCATCTAGATCTATGTGCTTGTTTATGGCGTTGTGGTTGGAGTGCCAGGCCTCTAGAAATTCTCTGGCATGTCTTTGCTTAGCCTGTCCCAGGATAGATGTGTCATCCCAGTCGAAATGGTGGTTTTCTTCATCCGTGTGTAGGGCTATGAGGGAGAGGGGGTCTTGACTTTTTGTGGCTAGCTGGTGTTCATGTCTCCTGGTGGCTAACTTTCTTCCTGTTTGTCCTACGTAGTGTTTGTGGCAGTCCTTGCATGGAATTTTGTAGATGATGTTGGTTTTGTCCATGGATTGTACTGGGTCTTTTAAGTTTGTTACTTTTTGTTTGAGAGTGTTGGTGGGTTTGTGTGCTACTAGGATTCTGAAGGGTGTCAGTAGTCTGGCTGTCATTTCTGAATCTTCTTTGATATATGGTAAAGTGGTTAGGGTTTCTGGTTGTGTTTTGTCTGCTTTTCGTGATTTGTTCTTGAGGAATCTGCGCTGACCAAACACTGATCAAACGCTGACCAAACACTCAACTACACCAGCAACTATCCCAACACATACAAACGAAGCTGTATCAGAACAGTATTCCAATGAGCCACTGCAGCACAGACAAACTTTGGAAAACAGAGGAGAACAACGTATTCAAGATGAACGGATACTCAAAAAATACAGTGTGCGGATTCCTCAAGAACAAACCACGACAAACAGACCAAACACAGCCAGAAACCCTCACCACCTTACCATACATCAAAGAAGTTTCAGAAATGACAGCCAGACTACTGGCAAATTAGCATGGCCAGTTCATCTAACCTGCACATCTTTGGACTTTGGGGGGAAACCGGAGCACCTGGTGGAAACCCATGCAGACACGGGGAGAACATGCAAACTCCCCACAGTTGCCAGAGGGTGGAATTGAACCTGGGTTCCTGGTGCCATGAGACAACAGTACTCACCCTTGAGCAACCGTGCAACTCCTGCAGTTTAGGTGTAACCCTTCCTTCTTATACAGGTCCCACCTGCCCTGGAGGATTGTAATGATCCAGATATCTGAAGCTTCCCTCCTACATCACCTCTGCAGTCACATATTCAACTGTGTTATCTTCCTATTTCTGGCCTCACGAGTACATAGCACAGGGAATAAATCCAAGATTGCAACCCAAGAGGTCCTCCTTTTCAACTTTCTACCAAACTCCATCAATTCCCTTTACAGGACCTTATTTCTCTTCCTGCATATGTCATTAGTACCAATATTGGCCACAATCTCTGCCTACTCACCCTCCCTTTCAGAATATCCCATGCCTGCTCAGAGGCATCCTTCATCCTGGCACCATTAAATGAGCATTATTATCTCATGCCAATCTCCTGCTTTTCTCCATTCTCTAGCATAGTGCTTTTATCCAAGTAATTACCAAATGCTGTCTTGAATGCCTCAATTGAACCTGCCTCCACCATATTTCCAGGCAGTACATTCCTCACTATTCACTGAGTGAAAAAGATCCTTATACTTATTCCTTTCGTCAGCAAAACCTAGAAAGAACTTCAATGGAGAGTTCCAAAGAAGTGTTGTGCAGACTTGAAATGTTAACTCTGTTTCTGTGTCCAAAGATTCTGACAGACCTGTTGAGTTTCTCCAGCCTTTTTTGTGTTTGTTTCAGAATTCCAGCATCTGCTGTATTTTCCCCTAATCAACCAATATCATACTGAATGGGTGGGTGGGTAGGGGTGGGGTGGGGGGAGGGTTGCGGACCAAGAGCAAGTGACTGAGTGGTCTACTTCTGTTCTCATGTTGCGTGTCCAGAACCTACATTTCTGCTGAAACAAACAAACATAACTTTGCAATGCTGAGCATTGGCAACCACCACAGGGCATCAGAATCTGTACAGAATGCAGGTTAAAAAGTCTTAGGTGTTCTTGTGCTTTGGCTCTAGCATTGATATGAAGAGTTTTCAGCTCCTCAATTCTTTGTGAAATGCAAGTCCTTTCTGAGAAATCTCCCATGAGGCACCGATCTCAACTGAATTTCTGCTCCACTCCCCCTTCAATCCAACACAGAAACAGACTCTTCAGTCCAATTCGTCCATGCCGACCAGATATTGTAAACTGATCCATTCCCATTTGCCAGCATTTGGCCCATATCCCTCTAAACCTTCCTATTCATATATCCATCCAAATGCTTTTTAACTGTACCAGCCACAACCACTTCCTCTGTCAGCTCATTATATATATGCACCACCCTCTGTGTAAAAAGGTTGCCCCTTAGGAACCTTCTAAATCTTTCCCCTTAAACTTATGCCCTCTCATTTTGGAGTCCTTTGCGCTGGGGAAAAGACCTTTACTATTCACCTTTTTACATGCCCATCATGATTTTATAATCCACTGTAAGGACACCTCTCCTTCTCCAATGCTCCAGGGAAAATAGCCCCAGCCTAGTCCGCCTCTCTCAATGCTTCCCTCAGGACACTGGATCCTATTTAAGTCGGTGTTCATTCACTGAGTAGTTAATATTTGAAAAAATATGGGAATCCAGAACTGGGGAGGACAAATATTGCAGAAGTTTGAGGGACTGGAGGGGTCACAGAGACTGGAAGAAGTGACTGGGTGAGGAGTTAAGAATAGAGAGGAGAAACTTAAATTGAGCTTTAATATTATGCAGTGAACAAGGCAAGTTATCTTTCTACAATAACAAAATGCAAGAGACACATTATCTCAGTAACATCACTAAATTACATCATATTGAAAATTCAGCAAGATGGTTGACTCATTTATACATATTTCATTCAGGACTGAACAGTAATCAAAACCCAGGAGCAAGACGAAAGTGTGCAGAACAATCTAGCAATCTTACCATTCACAATAACAGAGATGTCTCTAAAATCAATTTCTCCCCGGGCCTCCACTCTCCCCTCGCATCGGTAAATGCCTTCATTCTTCTTGCTAATGCGTCGGATCTTCAAACTGTTGTTATCGACCATTGTAAACTTGTCTGGGAAGAAAAGAGTGAAATGACAAATCATGAAAGGTATGAAACAATGCATAGGAGATGATTTGACAATTTCCCCCCAAATCTTTAAAAAGGAGTGAAGATGTCGCATTTATATAGCCTCTTTCATGGTCTCAGCATGTTCCAAAGCACTTTTCAGTCAGTCAAATATCATCGAAGTGTGGTTCCCATTGTAATGTAGGAACACAGCATTGAATTTGGACACAGCAAGCCACCACAGACAGCAGGTCACCTGTACCAGTGACACTGATTAGTGAATAAACTTTGGCCAGGGCACCATGGATACTTTCCTCTTCCTTCTTCCATCTGGGTCATGGCTTCTTTTCTATCCACCTGCCAGAGCCTCCGTTTAAATTCTCAAATGAAAAACACCACTGCCAACAGTGCAGCACTCCCTCTGTAGAGTCAGCCTAGATATCTGTGCTCCAGTCTCTAACAAAGGACTTGAGCTCACAGCTTCATGACTTAGAGAAACTAGTCCTATTCATTAAGCTGCAGACAATACTTCTGCTGGATAAATCCAGTTATTAGTCTTAGCTCCGTTTAAATTTCAAAGAAAAGAATTTCCAGCAGTCAACAACAAGTTAGATTTATCTTTTATCCTGAGAACTATAAGACCATAAGACCATAAGACATAGAAGTAGAAGTAAGGCCATCGAGTCTACTCCGCCATTCAATCATGGCTGATGGGTATTTCAACTCCACTTACCCACATTCTCCCCGTAGCCCTTAATTCCTCGAGATATCAAGAATCTATCAATCTCTGCCTTGAAGACATTTAGCGTCCCAGCCTCCACTGCAATCTGCGGCAATGAATTCCACAGGCCCACCACTCTCTGGCTGAAGAAATGTCTCCGCATTTCTGTTCTGAATTGACCCCCTCTAATTTTAAGGCTGTGTCCATGGATCCTAGTCTCCTTGCCTAATGGAAAAAATTTCCTAGCGCCCACCCTTTCCAAGCCATGTAACTATCACAGCAAAGCCTAATCAAATTAATAATAAGCAAAGGAAGGAATCATAAAGACAGGTGACCGATAGCTTGATAAAAGAGATAGATTTTAAGGTAGATCTTATAGAAAAGGATGTAACTTCTCACGTTTAGGAACTATGTGAAGGCATGGCCTTCCAATGGTGGAGAAAGAAATTAGGGAGTGCCCAAGAGGAACAATGTGGAGGAAGATTCTCTTGGCTAGTGTTCTGGAAGTGTTGCAGGGTTGGACACAGAAAGGAGTTAGGTACTAGAGAGAATTAGAAGAGGAAGATGAGCATTTTGAAATTTAATTTTAATGCGCTGCTGTGCTTGGAGAACCAATGTAAGTCACTACCTGAAAATCTTTGAGGAAGTCACAACCAAGTGCAGCCCATGTCAAATGTTCCAGATAAAATTCCACATCAAAGGCAATGAATTAACTGCATTAAAAAAAAGGGTCAAATCTGGGGTATTCTGCTCTTTGAGCCCTGAGACAAGCACGAAGAGAGAACGTCATCACTCACATGTCTTGGCACAGAGTGTGGCATTGGGAATTTGGTGAGTGAAGGAATTTTAGGCGATATTCCCTCCCTTAACTTTGAATTTGCTCACTTACAGCACTTAACAAATTAAAGACTTGATTACTTTAAACATTTGTTGTTAAAGTTAGGCTTCTTTGAACTTCAGTTGAAATTAAACAAACTCTCTGTTGGAGGGGCAGCCACAATTAATTAATTATTTGAACTGGTTTTCTTTATTCAGCAGTGCACACTCATTACTGTGGAATTTCATGGATATATGCAGTTAGTCTTGCTAAGCCCATGAAATATTCAAGCATGAAGACAGCAACTTAAGTCAGTGTAGTAGAGTGTAGCATCCACTGTGGGCTGGAGAGGGACCTGGAGTGTGAGGCAAAGGACCCAGTCGTAGCAGTCCAAATGGATACCACCAACAAAGGTAGAATTCGGAAAGAGTTTCTAGTAAAGCATTACAAATAACTAGAGCTCGGCAACTCTGATGAAGACTCATCTAGACTCAAAAGGTTAGCTTGCTCTCTCTCTCTCTCTCCTTCTCCGCGGATGCTGCCTGACTCACAGTGATTTCCAGCATATTTTATTTACAGTACAGATTGCAGCATCTGCAGTATTTTGCTCCTCTAGACCTTGGGAACTTGGTTAAGTCAGGTGGTAGTCTGAACGTTGACATAAATGGAATGGGCCGTGGGTGGGTGCCAGAAACCAGCAACAGGATGTGAGGCTGAAGCTTAGAATCACTAAGTAGGTGAGTTTATAAGTGAGTAGTTGGTGAGATTTAAATTTATTATCTCTATAAAAGGGTGTATAATTTCAATGGAACAGCGGGGGTGTGTATAGTATTGCACTACATTGAAAAATTAATGACTTAAACCAACTGATATAATTACAAAAAGTCATTGGAGGTTATTTCCAAGCTTGTCAAAATTAAAGACAATGGAGATGGCCATGCAGGTTCAAGGTGTAGGACAGATGAGCTGCTAAATGACAACACGATCCACAGTAACAACATCCCCTGCTGTCAGTATCTGCAGTTGAATAAATTTTGACTTAGAGTTGATGAGCTAATGGTCGAGATACAGATACTGTGAGGCATCAACGCAGTCACATCCATTTGACTAAAGTCATCTGATTTTGTCAGTCATTAGGGACAGAAGAGTGTGACTGCACGTAATGCATGTAAAAGAGATCAAGAAGGTGGAAGTGGAGGAGATTCAGACCATTCCATTGTCTGACAGGTGTGAGATTCTTATAGATTGTATGGATGAGAGTAAGGGCCGTTGAGTGGATGAGCAAACTGACTATGCTACTATGATAAAATAGCAAATCAAGGAAGGAAGTAAATAGAACTGTAATAGTTTTCTGTAATTTAGTCAAGGGTATAGTCAATTTTCTCTGTAGCCAAGAGCCTGATAGTAGAATGTTGCGCTGCCTACCTAGTGGAATTATTCAGGATATCTACAATGGGCTGGAGAAACTCATAGTGAGAGGTAAGGATCCAGTTGTACTGGTTCAGATGGATACCAAAAACATAGATAGAACTATGAAAGAGTTTTTAGTTTGCATTATAAATATCTAAAAGTTAACTTTGCAAGCAGAATCTCAAAGCTAAATTATTACTCAAGTCATAATCCAATTGGTTTAGGATTATGAAGATTAGAGAGTCAATGTGTGGCTCAAATATGGGAGAAACAGGTTTTGACTCCTAGGCAGGAACTGGTACCATTGGAACAGGCCTCAACTACAATTCTGAGAAATATAACTAGGGGCCAGAGAGAGGGCTTTAAACTAAATAATGACAGGTAGTGATACCCAAGAGGAAATTTAGTGCATCAAAGGGGAACAATGGGGCCATAGAACAGTTAGTAATTTGGATAATGATGACTAGATTGTAGCAAGAGTGAACAAAACAGTGGCTCAATGGCCCAGCGGTTAGTACTGTTGCCTCACAGCACCAGACACCCAGGTTCAATTCCAACCTCAGGGTGTGTGGAGTTTGCACATTCTACCCCAGTCTGTGTGGATTTCCTCCCAAGACCCAAAAATGTGCAAGTTAGGTGATTTGCCCATGCTAAATTGCCCATAGTGTTCAGGGATGTGTAGGTTAGGTGCATTAGTCTAGTGTAAATGTAAAGTAGTAGGGGAATAGGTCTGGGTGGGTTATTCTTTGGAGGGTTAGTGTGGACTTGTTGAGCTGACGGGCCTGTTTCCACACTGTAAGGATTGGATATGATTTTAAAAATTGCCATAAACAATGCACAAACTGAAAGGTCCACCATCAGAAGGCCATAGTTGCAAAAATACTAAAAGAAAAGAGCTAAGGAGTCTGTACCTGAATGAAAGCGTTCATCAGAAAAGGAATAAGCTGTTAGCACAGGTAGAAATAAACATGTATGACTTGATAGGAATGGTTGCATGATCATAAAGGCTGGGTCCTAAATATTGAAGAGTATATTGAAAGATAGGATGCTAGGAAAAGCTGGTTGAGTAACTGTGTTGATTAAGGATGTAATTAGCACAGTATTGAAGATGATTAAGAATATATAGGTGAGAGTCCAGAAAATATCTTCGAGATCCTTGAAAATCAAGACTGATCAGGAGGGAGGAAAATAAAACAATCATCAACATCAGGGAAAAGATGTTGAGAAAACCATTACATGTAAAGCTTTTCACTGTGCTACATTACACGTGACAATAAATTGAATTTAATGCAATTCAATTCAGTAAAGGCAGACAAGTCCTCAGAACTGGGCGAAAGTGAGGACTGCAGCTGCTGGAGATCAGAATCTAGATTTGAGTTGTGCTGGAAAAGCACAACAGGTCAGGCAGCATCCAAGGAGCAGGAAAATTCACGCTTTGGGCAAAAGCCCTTTATCAGGAATGAGGTGCATTCCTGATGAAGGGCTTTTGCCAGAAACGTCGATTTTCCTGCTCTTCCAATGCAGCCTGACCTGCTGTGTTTTTCCAGCACCACTCAAATCCCTCAGAATTGGCTAGCATGCATCCAAAGGCCTTAAAAGAAGTGCCTACAGAGCTAGTAGATACATTGGTTGGAATCTTGCAAAGTTCCTTAGATTTGGGACCATTCACATTGCATTGGAAATACTTAATGTTCCAGCTTTATTCAAAAAATGAAAGAGGGCAAGCAGCTAATTATGGATCAGCTGGACTAATATCTGTCTGAGGGCAAATGCACGTGGTCAGGCAGAGTCAACATGGCTTTGTGAAAGCAGGTCAGGAATCTTCAGCCCGAAATGTCAATTTTCCTGCTCCTCGGATGCTGCCTGACCCGCTGTGTTTTTCCAGCAACATACTCTCACCTCTGATCTCCAGCATCTGCAGACCTCACTGTCTCCATTGCTTTGTGAAAGGGCAATCATATTTAATTCATTTAACAGAGTTTTTTTTCAGGGAGTAACAAGGAAAATGGCTGAATGGGAGTCAGCATATGTGGAGTACTTAGCTTTCCAAAAGGCACTTGATAAGGTACCACATCAAAGGTTATCGCACAGCAAAAGTGCACATGGTGTCAGTGGTAACATATTTGGGCATAAAAAAAAGGATTGCTTAGTGAAGAGGTGACAGATTAAAAACAAAAGGGCCTTTTTCATGTTAGCACACTGTACTTAATACAATACAACAGGAATCAATGCTGGAGCCTCAGTCACTTACAATATATATCAAAGACTTTGTTGAAGGGACTAAATGTATGGTAGCTGTATTTGGTAACAAGAAAATAGAACAGAAAGGAAATTGTCTAACAATAGAGACCCTGTTGCAGTATCTACCTGGAGAGAGCCCATTACATAAATCACAGCAAGCCAGAATACAAGAAAGCAAGTGATGAGGAGAGCAATGAAAACTTGGTGTGTATTGCAAGAAAAGTGAACTATAAAAGTAAGGCTGTTTTACTATGCCTGTATAAGGCCACGATGAATTGGCATCTGGAGTACTGTGCACAGTTTGGTCTCAGGGAGGCAATGTCCTCTTGGTGTTATCACTGGACTATTAATACAGGGACCCCAGTAATGCCCTGGATACCCAGGTTCGAATCCCACCATTGCAAATGTTGAAATGTGAATTCAAGAAACAATCTGGAATTAAGAGTCTAATGATGACCATTAATCTATTGTTAATTGTTGGGAAAAAAAACATCTAGTTCACTAAGGTTCTTGAGGGAACTAAACAGTCATCTATACCTGGTCTGGCCTACATGTGACTCCAAATCCATATCAATGTAGTTGACTCTTAAACTGCCCTCTGGGTAATTAGGGATGGGCAATAAATACTGGCCTTGCCAGCAATGTCCTTGTCCCATGAATGAAGTAAAAATAAAGTTTTGAGGAAATATAGAATTACATTAAAATCAGCTCAGAGAATGTTCATTTGACTTTTTGAGATTGAGAGCTCACCTTATGATAAAAACAGATGAACAGATTGGGCCTGTTCCCATTGTCATCTTGAAGAATGAGAGGTGATCTCATTAAAATGTATAAGAACCTGAGGGAAGGAGATGGGCTGGCTACGTGGAGGATGTATCCTCTTATGGAAAAGATTTGAATGAGGGATACACAGTTGAAAAACAAGAGCTCCCTGTTTTAAGACAAAGATGAAGAGAATTTGTTTTCTCTGAGACGGTCATAAGTGGAAGCTGGATCACTGAATTTAGTCACTACAGAAAAGTCTTTTAATCTTAAAGGTGGGCAAGAGTTATGAGGAACAGACAGAAAAGTGAATGAGTCCAAGACCAGATCAGCAATGATTTTATTCAATAGCAGAACAGGCTTGTTGGGGCTCATGGCCTAAGTTTCTTCATATGTTCCTATAAAACTGTTTGACTGTTTAATAGTGTGCATCAAAGTTTTACATCAAAGTTACTTTCCCACTTGATCCCCTTATCCCTTAAGTCCCTTAAGAGTTGGAAACTCTAGTGATCTCAGCTTGTAACACCTTCAAAGCCTGAGGATCCACTGTTCTCTGACTGAAGGGTGACTTTTTTATTCACCTCAGGATGAAATGGCAGTTCCCTTGTCTTTATTCTGAAACTGAGGTTCCCTCGTTCCGCATATATGTTGTCAAACCCTTTTGGAATGCTCTATTCTGCAAGGGATGATGGCTCCATTCTACTTCTGAATCATTCCAGCTCAGAGCCAGCATTTGCCTTCTTGGCTCTAGATTAGATCTGCCTCCACCTTAAAAACAAACCCCCAACTTCACCCACATGGGATACGACATGCCTTGCCCCCTCTTTCTTACCTGGACCTCTCTAGACTTGCTGCAACCCATCTTCCCATCCTCCAGATCCATTGCCCCCTTCATCCCTCAGACCCAACAGCCTCGCTCCCCACTCCAGACCCTCCTTATCTGGGAGATGAGGCATGCACCTTTCACTGTGCCCCGTTGGACATGATATCTCGCACCCACCCTGACTAACTTACACACTGCATTATTTATCTGAGAGCCTTGCCAACTTGCATGCTCCCCACATGGCAACCAACCCACTAGCTAAGCACTTGGCATTCTACCACCTGGCACACCAGCTACTTGGCACCCTAACTACCTGGCACCCTTCCCTTATTCACTTAGCATTCTATCCATTTGGCACTCTACCCTCTGGAAACCTTATTTTCCACTAACCTCATGTATTTACTGTTTGACTGCAGCTTTCAAAGTGGGGTCTGTTTGTGATTCTGGACCTTTCACTATCACAATACTTGTGGAAGCTGACTTCTGTGGAAAGGTGGGGTGGGGGGCATAGTTTACTTTCCCCCAACAGTGCTGGCCCACAATATCACTAATAGAATGGAAAAACTGCTCTGTATTTCGAAGGACACCTGAATGGAATCAGTAATGCAGAACTCCCACCTTATGCAAAAAGAAAACATGGGTTAGAGTTACAATCTCCATGAGATTACCACTCTTTGGAAAATCAGACCATCTCAACCACCTCAGTTCGGGAATCAATTTATTTAAACTTCTGTACCATTCACTAAGGCACCTTCTGAAAGTGTGAAACTCTACATAATTGTTATTCCAGGTAGATTTCAAAGCAACACTGAAGGCAACCAGACCTATTTCCACTTTAACTCCAAAACCCTTGCAATGAAGACCAAAATGTCATTTGTCTTCCAAATTGCTTGCTGCATCTGTGCGTTAAGCTTCTTCTCGGAGGCCATTCCAATCTCTCTGAGTCCCAAAACCATCCATTGACCAGAAACAGAACTGGGCCAGGGCGGCACGGTGGCACAGTGGTTAGCACTGCTGCCTCACAGCGCCAGAGACCTGGGTTCAATTCCCGACTCAGGCGACTGACTGTGTGGAGTTTGCACATTCTCCCCGTGTCTGCGTGGGTTTCCTCCGGGTGCTCCGGTTTCCTCCCACAGTCCAAAGATGTGCGGGTTGGGTGAATTGGCCATGATAAATTGCCCGTAGCGTTAGGTAAGGGGTATATGTAGGGGTATGGGTGGGTTGCGCTTCGGCGGGTCGGTGCGGACTTGTTGGGCCGAAGGGCCTGTTTCCACACTGTAAGTAATCTTAAAAAAATATGAATACTAAGACTGGAAGAGCAGGTCAGAGTTTGGAATGCTGTGAGTAACTCGCCTCCTTGCTCCCCAAAACCTACAAAGCAAAAGTTTGGATCTAGTGGAGTACTCTCCACTTGCCTGTTTGAACTTGTTTGAACATAAGAAATAAGAGCAGAAGTAGACCATTTGGCCCATTGAGCCAACCCTATCATTCAATACAATCTAGACTAGTCTTGGGTGTCTTGTCATTCTTGCTCTCTCACCATTAACTTTGATTCTTGGCAAGATGAAAAATGTGCCCATCCGGCCTTAAAGCAGAAGAACAGTAGAGCATCCACAAATTCCAAAAATTCACAATTCCATGAGTTGTTTCTCCACATCTCAGCCCTAATTGGGAGCTTTGATATCATCCATAGCAAAGTATTTAAATTGATTGCATTCAGTTTCCTGGTCCTGGAACTCTGGAATTCCCTCCCTAGACCTTTCCACCCTTTTACCACACATTACTGCTTTAAAACAATCTTTGAAACGTACATTTTTGAGCAAGCTTTTTCTCATCAGCGCTCGTATCTCATCACACAGCTCTATGTCAAATCAATCAAGTCCCTGTGATGTGCCTTGGGCTGGCTTATCAAGTTAATGACAGCATATAAAAGTTGCTGTTGAGTTGAATGTACCTATCAATTTCAGCCTTTTAGTCAGTAGCATTTAAGGTTGGCTTGTACATGAAAACAAAATGTGACATCTTGAGGGTAATGTGTAATAATAATGACAGTGATGCTATCCCTCTTGTGGTGTTGATAGCTTTGTTTAAGTGCAATTATCAACATTGAAATGCAACAACAGTATACTGAATAAGTTTTGTGACAACACTGATCATATCAGATTTAATTTAAAACAGCTACCGTCATGATTCTACATGACTGACACTGTCATATTATTTCATACACAGCTATCAGCTTGATTCAAATTGCCTCATTTAACTTGATATAGTGAAGACTGTGAACTCAAGGCTGATTATATACCTTATTGGGAATGCTTTCAGCGCAGTGCCACGGAGTGTCTGCACAATGGTGTGATCCTGTTTTTAGCAATTTAGAGATCAAAGCGAAAGACATCACACTGGCTGAAAGGAACTTTTCAAAATACAGTGGTATGTGGGGAAGCAAAGATGAAGTGACAGTAACTGCAGTATTTAAAGGCCAGACTATTGTAAGAGTAAGGACATATAAAGCATGGAATTCCAGGCTTGGAAATTTCTGCATTTTGTTGGCGAAAGGCACTTGAAATCTGGCGAAAACCAATCAGATGGTTTAAATTTTGTGCCTAATTAAGCAGTAGAGGATGCAGAGCCTTTGACATAGAGGCCTAGGACCAGAGTTTCAGTCTATTAAAAATGGTAGGTGGGGTCTGGAGGTAGAGGTACCACTCTCATCAAACTTTTATTAGTGGGGACAAGAGGGTGGGACATGAAACATACAGACAGAAAGTCTGAACTGAGTAGGCCCATTTGAATCTAGTGCTTAATTCACATAGATCCCAGTTTAACTTTTGCAAGGGCCTTAATCTTCAACATATGCACACAAATTGATTGAGTTGATGTAAACTTTCTTAAAGAGTGATTAAGATCTGTGCAACTGTCATGATCTGCAGATTTTGTTTAAATCCTTTGTTCATTACACATAAAAATAAAAGTGTGCAGTTTTCAGTAAGAGTTAAATAAAAACCCTTTTCTGGTTTACTTTGGTTTACGGATGGTTTCCATAGAGACTTGATTTAGGCATTTTACTGTGGGTTGCCATTATTCCATTGTGAATGTTTGACTGAGTTTCAAACGCTACAATTAACTGAGTAAGATGATCCAATGACACAGTTTGATTGGCTGTCTCAAGATTTTAGGAAAGGATTAGCTTTCCTTGGCGTTTGATCTGATAAGAGATGTGTCAAGATTAGAGTGGCGCTGGAAAAGCATAGCAGGTCAGGCAGCATCCGAGGACCAGGAAAATCAATGTTTCAGGCAGGAACCCTTCATCAGAAATGAGTCACTCCTGATAAGGATCCCTGCCCAAAATGCTGATTTTCCTGCTCCTCGGATGCTGTCTGACTTGCTGTGCTTTTCCAGCACCACTCTAATCTTCACTCTGATCTCCGGCATCTGCAGTCCTCATTTTCGCCTGATAAGAAAGGGAGCATGTTGTGATATTTTTTCATTGTCAAGTGTGTAGGAGTGAGAGTTGCATTCTATTGTCTTAATTTATTTTAAACATCTCCATATGGCTCCTACGATGTGTCCATGAGGGATAAGAGATTAATGGATTTGGAAGTAGCATAGATACATGCGGGCACGGGTGTTGGGTGGGGTGTGAGTTGGCATGGAGATAGCTTAGAGTAGTCCTGAGGTTTGGGTAGCAGGGGTTGGAATGGAAGACCATGGTAGACAGGTAGAAGATCTTGCATTGGCATTGAGCTGGCATGGGAAGGGTGCAATGAAAACATTTCCTTTCTTAACAGCTGCTGTATCAAGAGTTTGAAGAATTCACAAACAAATTGGCAATTCGAGTTTTTGACAGCCTGGGTACTCACCACTCAGCTCAGTGATGATATCTCTGTTATTGTGAAGCCAAGTTACTATGGGTGCGGGAGAGCTGTTTACTTCACATATCACCACAGCATCGTCTCCCTCTCTGAACTCCTGGGGAGACTTGATTTCATGAAAGGTCAGCTTTTCTGTGGGTAGAGTGTAGCAGGAAGAAATAAAATGAATCACATCAATATTCCAAGATCACCCATTTGCTTGTATCTGTGTGCAATAGCATAGAGTCATGGAGTTATATAACACAGAAACAGACCCTTCTGACCGACTTGTCTACAACAACCAGATATCCTAAACTGATCTAATCCCATTTTCCAGCATTTGGCCCATATCCCTCTAAACCCTTCCTACACATGTACCTATCCAGACGCCCTTTAAATATCGTTACTGTACCCACCTCTACCACTTCCTCTGACAGTTTGTTCTCATACATGAACCACCCACTACATGGTAAAGTTACCCCTTGGGTCTTTTTTAAATCTCTCCTCTCTCAACTTAAACCTATGCCCTCTGGCTTTGTACCCCTTTACCCATGGAAAAGACTTTGCCTATTCACCCAATCCATGCCACTCATGATTTTATAAATCTCTACAAGGTGACCCATCAGCCTCTGATGCTCCATTGTAAAATGCCCCAGCTTATTCAACCTCTCCCAATAGCTCAACCCTGCATTCCTGGCGACATCCTTGTAATGAGCAGAGAATGAAATACAAGACTCATTTTAATCAATGTGCAATGAAATCAGAACACTTTGAAAAGCAAACTTAAGGTTTCAAGTTGCAATATCATATTTGCAAAAAATAGTACCAATGTTCATTTCTTTTATGTAGTAAAGCACACCAGGATAGAATTTCCACTCTCTTTGTTGTTATTACCACAAATTGCCTGAAAACAATGCACAAGGTGCAGGAATTTTAATCACACATTTTAATGTGAACAAATCTAATTTCTGCAATCATTTGCGTTGGCTTAAAAATTATCGCACTCAGAACTATCTTTTCCAGCTAATTCGGGCATGAACTCTCGATGAATCATTCACCATGACAAACTTCAGTCAATGTTTTGGGCTTGTTCATAGACTTTCATGAATTAAGCTGGATTTCATGCACAAAAGGACGAAACATGTTTTTAAATCTACAAAAGTTTATTTTTCAAGCTACTGAAAAGATTAATACTCTAATGTAACTAGCAGACAGTTGTGTGCATTTCTTAGAAACCATTTTCTGTCATTTTAACCTGGGTAACTCACAAGTGGTCAATTGGTACTGTGATTCAAACTGCATGCCTTTTTATGCTGAATCAATGTTATCAATCATACTAGCCCCTTGTTACCACACGAGGGATATATTTTAAAACTACATTTTCTTAGAAGTTAGTTATATTTTAAAGTCACACAATCATGCTGATGTTGCAATGCAATGATAAACAAAAGATGTTATCAAATTGAGTGGAAATTTGAGATCAAATTTGTCCAGGTTTGAGATGCAGTTGAAGTGGAAATTCTAACCCTGCCATATCTATACAATATTTAACTTACAGAATTAATCTCACATATAGCTTGCTCTCTAAGAATGCTTTAAGCCACAGGTAGATAATGACCCATTACTTTCTCTTGAACAAAACATTACAACTATGATGAGGCACAGCGATTAGACTGTACGAGGTAAGAACAGAAGTTAGCCATTCAGACCGTCAGGTCTGCTTGCCCATTCAATGACACTATGGCTGATTTGATAATCCTCAGCTTCAATTTCCTGCCTTTTCCCTGTAACCCTTGATTCCTTTCCTGAATAAAAATCTGTCCATCTCAGCATTGAATATATCCAATGACCAAGCCTCGACAGCCTCCTGTAGTAAAGAATTCTACTGAGTCACGACCCTCTGAGAGAAGAAGTTCCTCCTCATCTCGCTAGTGAATGTGGAACCTCTTATTCCAAGGTTATGCCCTCTGCTCCTAGATTCTCCCACAACCTTTCCTCATCTATCCAGTCAAGTCCCTAAGAATTTTCAATGTTTCAATTAAATGACCTCTCAATTCTAATTTTCAATGAGTATAGAGCCAATCTACTCAACCTTTCCTCATACGACAGTCTCCCATTCCTGGTTTCAGTCTAGTGAACTTTCTCCTTCGATAAAAGGTTGGCAACTGTTCACAATATTCCAGCTGTGGTCCGACTCATGCCTTGTATTGTTTTAGTGTCCATACTAAGCATAAGGCCAGAAGTGCTGAAAATGTGTTGCTGGAAAAGTGCAGCAGGTCAGGCAGCATCAAAGGAGCAGGAGAATCGATGTTTCAGGCATAAGCCCTTCTTCAGGAAAGTCAGCAGAGATGAATGAACAAAATTAAAGATGTCAATAGCACAGAGAAAAAGGCTGCTTGCCTCATCGAGACTGAGTCAGTTAAAAACAACCACCTAACCACTCTCATCCAATTTTCCAGCACTCGGCCCACTTCCATGTATGCCTTGGCATATCAAGTGCACATCTAAATATTTCTTCAATGTTATGAGGGTTTCTGCCTTTACCCCCTTACTCATAGTGAGTTCCAGATTCCCATCGCCTTCATGGTGAAAAACAGAAGTCCTCACATCTCCTCCAAATATCCTGCCCCTTCCTTTAAATCTATGTCCCCTGCTTATTGATCCTTTCAATAAGGGGAAAGGTTTCTTTCTGTCTATCCTGTCGATGTTTGCATTTTTTAATCCATGTCAATCATGTCGCCATTTAGTATTCTTCACTGCAAGGAAAATAACCTCAGTCTGTCCAATCTCTCCTCATAATTAAAACTCTCCAGCCCAGGCAACATCTTGATGAATCTCCTCTACACCCTCTTCATTGCTGCCATATCCCTCCAATCATTTAGATTCCAGAACTGCACACAATATTCTAGTTGTGGTCTAACCAACATCTTGTGCAATTCCAGCATGACTTCCCTAACTTTTAAATTTTATGCTTAAGCTAATAAGCTCAACTATTCCACTTAACCATTGTGTTTACCTGTTTTGATACCTTAAGAGACCTAGTAACCAGGCGTGGGGAGGGTGCTGACGCTAACTGTGATGTCTCAATGAATAGGGTCAACTCACTAAACAAAGAGCATTCTATACTGGGGCAGCACTTTTACCATCCAAAGAATTGTGGAACTCAGTACTGACACTTTTCTGTGGAACTGGACTAATTTACTGTCTCAGAGTGCTACGCCCTATCCATTCACTCTCACTGCATTTCACTGATTGTTAGCAATTAGACAGTTGTGCCAATATTTACACTCAAAAGGGGAATTGGGTCAATGCTTTAAGGAAGTGAAAGAACAATGGGAAGAAAACAAATAGATTAGAATCGATTGGATTACCTTGCCTAAGGGCTAGCACAAACATAACAGACTGAATGGTCACATTGATTGATGCATCACTTTATCATTCCGTGATTCCCGACCTATACAGACCTCTTTCCACTTAACCTGACACTCACTCGCAGCAGTTCCTTTAGTGCTGATTTCTCTTTCCCTGCCTCTCATTGCTATTGCATGCCCAGGAAGCTGCCTTATATGTTAATACACCTTTCAATGATGGACTTTAACCAAGTCTGTATCTTTCCCTTTTAATTCTGCAATAGTATGCATGTCTGTATGCTCATGAGGGACTGATTTGCCGGTCCATAGAAACTGCAACAAATGTTAGCTTGTAGCAGCAGATTAAAGTGATTAGAATGATGAAAAGCCTCATATAATTCGCAAATTATCTTTGAAATCATGGAAGTGTGGTTATTTCTGGATCTTCCATTATTAGTCAGACAATAAAAGTGATTATTTCACACACACAATCGTCCTGTTCACAGAGCCAGTGCAACACTTAATAATGTCACTTTAACCCTTCCTTGTGAATTCTTGGATGTTATCACTTGGCTATTCCTCTTCGGTGTGAAATCTGATCTGAAGGTCCCACTCCTCTTCTGTTCATCTCTTAGCTTTAATATCAAGCAAAATATCAGCTCAAAAAGGAAATGAATTATTGTGCATTTCTACTCACACATACCCACGATCTACCTATCCACTGGCCTGTCAATACAACACTCTGGAACTGGATATTCACTCCCACAAATCAGCCAAGCCGCTCTCCCATGTACACTAAGGGATAATGGCAAAGAGTTGGCCATGCAACATCGCGCACATCAGTCTGCGGGTTTGTGGGCGAGTATGTAATGACCAATTGTCTTCCACTTTCCTCACTGCCCACTGCATTTCTTGGGTGTCAGATGTGAGAAAGTTTGTGAGGCTGATTTGATAACACAGCTCAAAAGTGGGTAGAAAAGACACCACCACCAGGACCTTTGCTGCATATAATAGTCAAACCTGCTGAAGATGGTGGTTGCCCCTGTATGTTGGTTTTTAGTCTAATCTTTAAGCCATTAAACTTCTGTCTGAGACTAAATTACTGCTTGTCATATTACTCCTTGCTTCTCTGCCAGCCCCCTCCACAACTTAGTCAACAGTCCCAATTGGAAATGAACATCAGGGACTTTCCCCTCCCCATTTTGCACCAGGAATCACCTCATTGCCACTGGGCAGTCAGTTGTTGGACATCCAACACATTACTGGATGGGCTGAGACATTTAGGACAGGTCTGCAGACCCCTAGTTTCATTGTGGTTCCTTCATTTCAATATGATACATAAAATCCAGTCCACCAGCCCCTATATTAGATAGATGGATATGATTGACACATCAATAGATGGATAGATAGATAGATAGATAGATAGGTAGACAGACAGACAGATGGACGGACAGACTGGTAAATAAATAAATAGATAGATAATAGATAGATAGATTGATTGATAGATAGATAGACAAGTAAATAGATAAATAGATAGATAAATGGATAGATAATAGATAGATTGATAGATAGATCAATAGATAGATAGATAAATAGAAAACAATCTATCCATCTATCTATCCATCTACCTATCTATCTAGCTATCTAGCTATCTATCTATCTATCTACTTGTGTCATGCCTGTTTATCTCTGTTTATTACGGTGTCCATTTTTTTTTACAGTTTTTGGCCTAGCATCTCCTTAAGCTTCCTGATACTCAGAACAAGTGACCAAACTTC
Source organism: Hemiscyllium ocellatum (assembly GCF_020745735.1). Taxonomy (NCBI): domain Eukaryota; kingdom Metazoa; phylum Chordata; class Chondrichthyes; order Orectolobiformes; family Hemiscylliidae; genus Hemiscyllium; species Hemiscyllium ocellatum. The sequence goes on along the minus strand of NC_083412.1, from coordinate 92,098,681 downwards.
ATCAAAAAGCTTACAACAATGAACTCAGTTTTAACTCGATGTCTGAAACACTAATACAAGCTGGGAGGCAACTTGAAACTAACGTCAGCGCTGACGCAAAGAGAAGCTACTTTGCACTGATACTGCACTGGTGATCTTAAGGTGGTTTTAGTGAAACTGTACTTGTGCAAGCACTGAGTGGGACATTGTGCTGCTTTTGGCCTTGACACACAGCTACTGTGATAGCACAGGACAAATAACACTTTAACCATTGTGTTCTATGTCAATATAATCGCCATACTATCATCAAAATAATCAATCTCATGCAGCAAAATTGGGAGAAATAGTTCTTAAGTTCAGGTGCTGAGTTTGACCCCTAGTTGGAGCAAAACTCTCTTGGAATGTTAGGTGCTGAGTGTTCCTGTACTGGACTGTTTTGCAAAACGTGGCTGATTTGTTACAGCATCATACATATCAAGAGCATTTAAATTATTAATGTCTCATTGGCAATCTTTGTATTTGCATAGCTTCTTTTGTCTTCAGCTTAGTACATGCACTGCTGGAACAAGCACAAGACAGCATGTGATTAATGACGCAATTATGTTTTACAGCTCCTGGGTTTACTTACTGTAAATTTCCACCAGGATCGTAGCTTCCTGAGACTTTCCATTGACGTCTAACACCTGACACTGATAGATCCCAGCATCCTCCTCGTTGGCATTGTAGATGGTGAGCCTTGATCGTATCCCCTCCGTCTGTACCACAACCCTTTCGTTGGAGACGACTTTTTGACCATCAGGACTGTACCATTCTATACTGACAGGCTCCCCAATTACTAGAGGAGAAAATAGGAGATAAATCAATAGATTGTACATGACCCCACTGTGAAGCCCAGTAAATTAACATTGTTTACATTGACTGCACCTCTGGGCCCACGTTTTCAACCAATCAATGACCCCTTCTCCCACCTCCAACACACCCCATCCACCTGGACACCCCATGCCAGCCGGTTACCCACCCTTGACCTCTTCATTTCTAACTGTTGCTGTGACATTGACCACCTCAACCTGTCCACCATCCCCTCACCCACGCAAACCTCCCACCCTCACAAAGTGCAGCCCTCCACTCCCTCCGCTCTAACACCAACCTCACCATCAAACCCGTAGACAAAGGGGGGGCGTAGTAGTAGTGTGGTGCACTAACCTCTACATTGCTGAAGCCAGGTGCCAACACACAGACACATCTTCCTACCGCCCCCTCGTGCATGATCTCACCTCCCAGTAACGAATCATCATCTCTCAGACCATCCACAACCTCATCATCCCAGGGGATCTTCCACCCACAGCCTCCAACCTCATTTCCCATGAGCCCCGCACCGCTCGATTCTCCCTCCTACTGAAGATTCACAAACCTGACTGCGCTGTTCAACACATTATCTCAGCCTGCTCCTGTCCCACTAAACTCACCTCTGCATACCTTAACACTGTCCGGTTCCCCTTAGTCCAGGAACTCCCTACCTACATTCGGGACACCACCCATGCCCTTCAACGCCTCCAAGATTTTTGATTCCCCGGCCCTCAATGCCTCATCTTCACCATGGACATCCAGTCCCTGTACACATTGATCCGTTATGATGAAGGTCCCCAAGCCCTCCGTTTCTTCCTCTCATGTCGTCCCAACCAGTAAGCTTCCACCAACACTCTCATCCGCCTGGCTGAATTGGTCCTCAAACTCAATAACTTCTCCTTCCAATCCTCCCACTTCCTCCAAACCAAAGGGGTAGCCTAGGGCACCTGCATGGACCCCAGCTATGCCAGCCTCTTTGTTGGGTACGTGGAACAGTCCATCTTCCACAGTTACACCGGCACCATTCCCCACCTGTTCCTCTGCTACATCGACGACTGAATCGGCATTCCCTCGTGTCCCCATGAGGTGGTCAAACAGTTCACCAACCTCACCAACATTTTTCAACCCAACCTCAAATTCATCTGAACCATCTTGGACACCTACCTTTACTTCTGGACCTCTCCATCACCATCTCTGGTGACCGACTAACCACAGACATCTACTACAAGCCCACCGACTCCAACAGCTACCCAGACTACATCTCCTCCCATCCTACCTCCTATAAAAACACCATCCCTTATTCCTAATTCCTCCGCCTCCAACGCATCTATTCCCAGGATTACGAATTCCACCTTAGAAAATCCCAGATGGCCTCCTTCTTCCAAGACCACAATTTCCCTTTCCAGGCCTCTCCACCAACCCAGACTCCCCTGCTACTGCAAGAAATGCAAAACCTGCGCCCACACCACTTCCCTTCATCTCTGTCAAAGACACCCACATCCGACAGAAACTTACATGTACCTCCACCAATGTCATCTACTGTATTGTTTGCACCCGGTGTGGTCTCCTCTACATTGGAGAGACAGGAAGTCTTCTTGCAGATCGTTGCAGAGAACATCTCTGGGACACCTGCACCAATCAACCCCACTGCCCCGTGGCTGAACACTTCAACTTCCCCTCCCACTCCATCAAGAGCATGGAGGTCCTGGGCATCCTGCATCGCCAAAACCTTACCACCTGACACCTGGAGGAAACATCAATTTTCCTGCTCCTTGGCTGCTGCCTGACCTGCTGTTCTTTTCCAGCAATACACTCTCAACTCTGATCTCCAGCATCTGCAGTCCTCACTTTCCACTGCACAGAAAAAGGCCATTATTCCATTGAGTCCATGTCAGTCAGCTCAGATGACTGGTTTATGCTGCAAAATGATGTCAGCAGCATGGGGTTTAGTTCTCTTATACACCAGCTGGAATTCAATTCCCCCACACACCCGCATGGGTTTAATTGCCTCACACACCAGCATGGGGTTTAATGCCCTCACTTACCAGCTGAGGTTACTCTGAAGGTCTAACCTTCTCAAAACCTCTCATTGTCTGAGATGTAGTGATCCTCAGTTTTAACCAGCACCCATAGTCTCTAATATGTAGCCATCCTCTGAGACAATGGTGACTTCTATCAATTTACGTGTGTTGCCTCTACTGCCATGATACACAACTGATTCTTACCATGCTTAGGACAAAGAGAGTTAGACTGTAAGCATTGCCAATGTTGTCCACATTCCCAGAACAAAAGAAGGTTCAGAACAACACAATTCTTATTTGTTATGGAGAGGTTTTAGTTTTGAGGTCAGGTCAGAGAAGCTGCAGTTGTCCTTGAAGAGGAGATTTGGACACGATTACAACAGGTTTAGATACTGCACACAAAGGATTAGCCAATGGTACAAGGAACACAGATTTACATTTTTTGGGAAGGAAGTGCAGAGAAGAATGTGATGAAGAATTTTTTTAGGCAAGTGGCAATAACCTGGACCTTGTTAACTAGGCGGTAGGTCTATGGAGAAACGGTGAATGATTTCAAAGGGACTTTGAGAATTTGATGCAAACAAATTTGTGGGCAGCACAGTGGCACAGCAGTTAGCACTGTTGCCTCACAGTGCCAGAGACCCGGGTTCAAGTCCGGGCAATTTAGCATGGCCAATTCACCTGGCCCGCACATCTTTGGACCGTGGGAGGAAACCGGAGCACCCGGAGGAAACCCACGCAGACACGGGGAGAACGTACAAACTCCACACAGTCAGTCGCCTGAGGCGGGAATTGAACCCGGGTCTCTGGCGCTGTGAGGCAGCAGTGCTAACCACTGTGCCACCGTGCCACCCACACTCCAGCTGAGATCAACCAAGTGTCATATACCAAATCATTTGCCCATTCATATTCTTTCAAACATATTTAGATCTTTTTTATGGGTCAACGTTTCTTTGAAAGTATGACATCAAACTTGTCATTCGTTCATTCTCCAGAATACATCTTGTGCAGATCATATTATTCTCCCAAGTTTCATGTTTATATTTCATGCGAAAGCTTAGAGTTCCCATTGATCAACAGTACACGTATCAACTTAAAATATCCCAAATGTTCTGCTCAATTTTTATCAATTACCCTGTATTTGTCACATATTTCAATTTCCATAGATAAGTGCTATCATAGACTATGCCAGATCACTTAAAACATTCTTAAGCAGGCAGTCCAGACCATTACTTTGCAATTTGGTTTGGTAAGTAGACAGTGAAAATCACCCAGAGTAAGTTAGCGAGGTTGACTACCAGGTTTTAATGCAGACAAAAATTTATGCACAAAATTATACAATGAAACACAAAGAACAGATTAAGGAACCCCTACAGAACTCAGTCTTTCCAAATTAGACTTAATTAAGCTTTTCAAAATATACATAACAGTCCCACTAAGCAAACCTCTTTAAAACACAGTTTAAAAAAGGAACGGATGCTTACAGGTTGAAGTTAGAAGGGCAGAAGGAGAGAGAGCCTGTTCAGACAGTCCACTGCTGAACTCCCAACCAGTTCTGGACTGAGTTGCTCAGTTGGAGAACTGACCACTCCCCTTTAATTATTCAGGTCACTTCTAAAACACGACCACTTTGACCTGAAGTCTCATCTGTTTACATATAAACAAAAAGGGGTCTCAGTACCCTTTAATCTCGGTACCAAACTAGTCAAGTCAGAGTCAGGAATGTTTACAACCTCTCTGAAAAATATCAAGGACCCAGTATCCTTGAGAAAAGGAATAGCTTTTAGAAAAAAGGGACCAGCTTTGTGACAATACCAGCTCTGTCCTTTTGCCCAGTGGCATATTCTCAGCTATGATTCCATTGTACAAATGCAGAGTTGATACAAACTGGTCATCTCACATCATCTGTGTGTGAAGTTGATTCTCTGGATTCCGACTGATCAATGTTTATTGCATGAGCTAATAATATCACATGATTGGCACAGAACAATAGATAATGATTTTAGGTCTCTGTCTCTCTTTACTGCTGGAATTTGGATAACATTTAAAAATGTAAAGATTCTGTCTTTCTAGTTTTCAGTATGATTTATTGGGCTGAAAAAGGAAAAGGACTGACTTAAATCCAAGGATTATGGAAAGGGTTGCTGTATGTTTTAAAGCCAGATTCCTGACACTCATTGTTAGTGTTGTTTACTCTGCTGCTTGTTTAAGAAATGCTGGGCAGCTCTCTACAGATGACTTGGAGCCGGGGTGAGATTCAGCTGACAACAAGAAGCTGATTGGTCGAGGGAATAAAAATGCATTGTCAACAGTCCAAAAGCCTTCTGCCTGCCAACATCTTTATGATTGTCTCCCAGGTAATGGAACAACTTGCAGAATATCTAGTGAAAAGACTGCTAAAAAGGAAAGAGCTGACCCTTGCTCTGCAGTGAAAATAAACATCTTAAGCCTGCAGATAACAAGTTTGCATCCTCCCAGCAGTTGTTGTAAGCTGTGGTTCTTAACCAATAAGTCAGCAACTTTCTAAATATGAACCAGTCACTCTGTGCCTCCTGCAAGCAAGTGAAAGGAACTGAAGAAGGAAGATCAAGGAACAGTAAGTCTTGACATCTCAGCAAAGCCTGTGTAGGGACCATTGAAAGATTACAAAGTGGGAAGCATGATGTCTTAGTGGTTAGTACAGCTGCCTCACAGGACCTGGATTCGACTCCAACTTCAGGCAATTATCTGTGTGGAGGTTGCACATTCTCCCTATGCCGACTTGGGTTTCCTTTGGGTGCTCTGGTATTATTCCACAGTCTAGAGGTGTGCAGGTTAGGTGTATTGGCCATGGGAAATTGCTCTGTTGTGTCCAGGGATGTTGAGACTAGGTGGGTTACCTTGGAAAATACAAGGTTACAGGGACAGGGTAGGGTCGGTCTGAGTGGGAAGTTCTTCGGTTGGTGTGACTCGATGATCTGTTTCCACACTGTTGGGATTCTATAATTCTACTCTATGAATATCTTTCCCTCTGCCCATAAAACCAAGTTATTTTTGTACGTATCTATAGGGGGTTAAATTTTTAACTAGTAGAGTGAAATGTCAACAGTTCATAGTTGCCTATCTGTAGCAAGAATTAGTTTATTTCTCATAACTTGTAATTCTTAATAAGTACAGAAATCTGATTCGTGATTTCTGTCAGCCTCAATGTAAAAAACATGTAAATAGCAGAATTTTACATGCAGTTATAAAACCTTTAACTTTGTGTTGACTCTGGACTTGATTTCCAGTGCACTGTTGCAGTGAGGTGTGACGTAAGGACAGAAGGATTTTGTTAATTTTGTCAGTGAAAAAGTGAACTGAAATGCTCCAGATTTTGTTTTCAGCATGTGTACCAAGATCCTTTGCTGGTTTTAGCTCATGGCTTCATTTTTGTTTGGACCATCCTTTCCTTTCCACCAATGGTTCAGTGGTTTGAGATGGCACAGTAGCTCAGTTGGTGGCACTGCTGCCTCACAGCGCCAGGGATCTGGGTTCGATTCGGGTGACTATCTGTGTGGAGTTTGCACACTCTCCCAGTGGGTTTCCTTTGGGTGCTCCGGTTTCCTCCCACAATCCAAAGATGTGCAGGTTACCCGAATTGACCATAATGTTCACAGATGGTTTGGTTAGGTGCATTAGTCATGGGAAATGTCAGGTTATAGGGGAATGGGTCTGGGTGGGATACTTTTGGGAGGATCAGTGTGGACGTGTTGGGCCAAATGGCCTGTTTCCACACTGTAGGGATTCTATGGTCCTACTGTTCCATGAATTGTTAACTGTGACTCTCGCTATATGTTACACTCACATCTGAGTCAGTGAATCCCACTCCAGACTCAAAAAGCAATTCTGATGTTCCCAGTACTGTACCTCAGGGAGTGCTGACTTGTCAGCATCTTTCAGCTGAAATGTTAATTCCCCATTAGTTCCCAAAGCTGAATGTAAAAAGGTTCCTATGACACTGTTTTGAAAAATAATGGTGGAGACGTCCCCAGTACCAGGCTGAATATTTATCTGACCAACTAATCTCGCACAATGTTGATTAGTTGCGAATGTCATGGAGTGGTTTGTGTGATCTTGCTGAGCACAATCTGGCTTCCTGCAGCAGTAACCTCACTGTAAAAGCACCTCAGGCACTGTGAAGGTTTCTGGGAGTTGTGGACAGGTCTATATAAATGTAAGTCTTTTTGTAAATCTATTACACAAGGGACATTCCTTCATTCATTCAGTTAATGTGAGCATTATTTCATTGGTCAGCATTTATTGACCATCCGTCAGTGCCCTGGAGAGGATGGTGGTGAGCTGCCTTCTAAAGTTGCTGCAGTCTGAGGGGTGTTAGGGCTTATGCTCGAAACGTCGAATTCTCTATTCCTGAGATGCTGCCTAACCTGCTGTGCTTTGACCAGCAACACATTTGCAGCTGTGATCTCCAGCATCTGCAGACCTAATTTTTTACACTCACAGTGCTGCAAGGAAGATAGTTCCAGGGTTTTGACCCAGTGACACAACATAGTTCTAGGATGGTGTGTGACTTGGGGGGGAAACTTGCATGTTGTGGTGTTTCCAAGTACCTGCTGCTCTTTTTCTGAATGGCAGAGGTTTAGATTTGAAACATGCTCTTGGACAAACCCAGGTAAGTTACTTCAATGCATCTTGGAGACAGTACACTTTGCTGTCAATGTATTAACAATGGAGAGGATGAATCTTGAAGGTGATGGGTCGGGTGCTAATCAAGAGGATTTATTTGTCCTGGATGATGTTGAGTTTCTTGAGCTCTTGTGTGTTTTTGGAGCTTCACACATCCAGACAAATAGTGTATCACTGCTGATTTGTGTTTTCTCAATGGAGGAGAGGCTTTGGGGGCACAGAAGATGAGTTACTCACTGCACAATGCTCTGCCTCTGCAGACACAGTAAATTATCAAAGAGCTTTGACAAAGGGTCAGTTAGCCTCGAATCGTCAGCTCTTTTCTCACCTTACAGATGCTGCCAGACCTGCTGAGATTTTCCAGCATTTCCTCTTTTGGTTACAGTAATTTACTGGATGATCCAGTTCAGTTTCTGATTGGTGTTAGTCTTAAAGCTGTCCATCAACGGACTCTGATGGTAATGCCATTGATTGTCATGGGGAGATTGTTAGATCCTCTCATGTTAGAGATAACCATTGCCTGACTTCGTGTGGCAGCAATGTTACTTGTTATTTTTTCAGCCCAAGTCTGGACGGGGCCCATAACAATATTACAAGCAACAAGATCTGAGTTTAAAGTGGAGCTTGAGTCTATAACTGTTAAGATTGAGCTGAAGGTGAGACTCACAGATCCAGAACTGATACCATAAAAGTAAAAGGACGGTGGTGCTCAAATATAAACTGGCACATTCTAAGAATCACTTTCCTGGCAAGGTTCAAGACATCTGTCCTCATGTCATTAAACAACATCACCAAGTGATTTCCTTTTTGTATCTATCTATCCTTTTTTTCTCTCTCAAACAATTAATGAAGAATGCACTTCAGCAACTTAACAATTAATCTATTGCACAGCTCTGTTATCCTTTGCAGGAATAAATCATTACTTTTTTTTTGCATGTAAGTTCCTAATTTGTTCATCTTGACCATACCTATTATAAATAATAATTTGTCCGGAATGGTTATATCTGTCTTATTTGACCCTGAACTGAGCTTCCAACCTTATAACCTCTTCATCATCAAAATTGTCTCCTTCCATTTCTGTAACACTGCTTAACTTCACCCTTGCTCAGCCTGTCTGGTGTTGAAATGCTCATTTACACCTTTTGTTAATGTCAGGCTACTAGATTATTCCAATGTGCTTCTGCCTAGCTTCCCATCTCTGAATTATTTCTGTTTTAAAATCTGGAGTTTAAAAAAACCCAGACCCATGTAATGCTTGCTGATTGTAGTAAAAACCCAACTTGTTCACTAATGATGACTCTCAATAGGAGCGAGAGGAACAGGGTAGTTGTTATGGGGGACTTTAAACTTTCCCAATATTGACTGGGAATATAATAGTTCAAGTAGTTTAGATGGGTCAGTTTTTGTTCAATGTGTGCAGGAGGGTTTTCTGACACTGTATGTAAACAGGCCATCAAAGGGCGAGGCCACCTTAGATTTGGCCAGGGAATGAATCCAGCCAGGTGTTAGATTTGGAAGTAGATGAGCACTTTGGTGATAGTGACCACAAATCGGTTATGTTTACAATAGCAATGGGCAGAGATAGGTATATACTGCAGGGAAAGAGGTATAACTGGAGGAAAGGCAATTATGATGCGATTAGGCAAGATTTAGGATGCATAGGATGGGAAAGGAAACTGCAGGGGATGGACACACTTGAAATGTAGAGTTTATTGAAGGAACAGCTACTGTGAGTCCTTGATAACTATACATCTATCAGGCAGGGAAGTAGTTGTCAAGAGAGGGAGCCATGGTTTACAAAAGAAATTGAAGCTCTTTTTCAAAGGAAGAAGAAAACTTATGTGAGGGTGAGGTGTGAAGACTCAGTTAGAGGTCTTGAGAGTTATAAGTTAGCCAGAAAGGATTTAAGGAAAGGGCTAAGGAGAGCCAGGAAGGGACATGAGAAGTTGTTGGCTGATAGGAACAAGGAAAACTTAAAGGCCTTCTATAGGTATATCAAGAATAAAAGAATGAATAGAGTAAGATTAAGACAAATCAAAGATAATAGTGGGAAGTTGTGTGTGGAATCTGAGGACATGGGAAGTGCTTAATGAATACTTTTTGTCAGTATTTACATTGGAAAAGGGCAATGTTAGTGAGAATATGGATATACAGGCTACTAGATTAGATGGGATTAAGGTTGACAAAGAGGAGGTTTTCGCAATTTTGGAAGATCTGAAAATAGATAGGACCCCTGGGCTGAATGGGATTTATCCTTGGATTCTCTGAAAAGCCAGGGAGGAGATTACAGAGCCTTTGGCTTTGAGTTTTATGTCATCATTGTTGACAGGAGTAGTGCCAAAAGACTGGAGGATGGCAAATGTTCCCTTGTTTAAGAAGGGGAGTCAGAACAACACTGGTAATTATTGGCCAGTGAGCCTTACTTAAGTTGTGGGTAAGGTGTTGGAAAAGGTTATATGAGATAGGATTTATAATCATCTGGAAAGGAATAATTTGATTAGGGATAGTCAACATGATTTTGTGAAGGGTAGGTTGTGCCTCACTAACCCTATTGGGTGTTTCGAGATGGTGACAAAACAGGTGGATGAAGGTAAAGTGATTGATGTGATGTATATGGATTTCAGTAAGGTGTTTGATAAGGTTCCACACGATAGGCTGTTGCACAAAATACGGGGTTTCGGGATTGAAGGTGAATTAACGATTTGGAGCAGATATTGGCTAGCTGAAAGAAGTGGGAAAGAAGTGGTGGGTAAAAGGAAATGTTCATCCTGGAGATCATTTACTAGTGATGTGCCGCAAGGATCTGCTTTGGGTCTACTGCTGTTCATCATTTTTTATAAATGATCTGGATGTGGGGGTAGAAGGATGGGTTAGTAAATTTGTGGATGACACTAAGGTAGATAGGGTTGTGGATAGTGCTGAAGGATGTTATGGGTTGAAGAGGGACATAGATAAGATGTAGAGCTGGGCTGAGAAGTGGCAAATGGAGTTTAATGTAGAAAAGTGCGAGGTAGTTCACTTCGGAAGAAGTAACAGGAATGCAGGGTACTGGGCTAATGGTAAAATTCTTGGCAGTGCAGATGAACAGAGAGAGCTCTCGCTGCCCAGGTGCATAAATCCCTCAAAGTTGCCACCCAGGTCAATAGGGTTGTTAAGAAGGCATATAGTGTGTTTGTGTTTATTGATTGGGGGATTGAGTTTCAGAGCCACAAGGTCATGCTTCAGCTGTCTAAGACACTGGTAAGACCACAACTGGAGTATTGCATGTAGTTCTGGTCACTGCATTATTGGAAGGATGTGGAAATTTTGGAAAGAGTTTGGAGGAGAATTACTAAGATGTTGCCTGGTATGGAAGGAAGGTCTTATGAGGAAAGACTGAGGGAACTGAGGCTGTTTTCATTGGAAAGAAGAAGGTTGAGAGATGACTTAATCAAAATGTATAAGATAATCAGAGGGGTAGATAGGGTGGACAGTGAGAGCCTTTTTCTTCAGATGGTGAAGGTTAACATGAGGGGACATAGTTTTAAATTGAGGCTGATAGATTTAGGACAGATATCAGGGGTAGTTTCTTTATTCAGAAAGTAGTAGGGTCTTGGAACAGCTTGCCTGCAATGTTAAGGGCATTTAGATTAGATTACTTACAGTGTGGAAACAGGCCCTTTGGCCCAACAAGTCTACACCGAACCTCCGAAGACCAACCCACCCAGACCCATTCCCCTATATTTACCCCTTCACCTAACACTACGGGCAATTTAGCATGGCCAATTCACCTAACCTGCACATCTTTGGACTATGGGAGGAAACCCACACAGACAGTTGCCTGAGGCGGGAATTGAACCTGAGTCTCTGGCGCTGTGAGGCAGCAGTGCTAACCACTGTGCCACCATGCCGCCCATTTAAATGGGCATTGGATATACATATGGATAATAATGAAATGGTGTAGGTGAAATGGGCATCAGATTAATTTCACAGGTCAGCGCAACATCGAGGGCTAAAGGGTCTATACTCCACTGTAACGTTCCATGTTTTATGTTCTTTGTTAATGATCTTTAAGAAAGGAAATCTGTTGTCCTTTTCTGGTCTGGGCTTAGATGTGACACCAGACTTACAGCATTGTGGTTGACTCTTAGCTGCTGTCTGGGTAGTTATGGATAGGCAATAAATGCAAGCATAATCAGCACTGTCCATTTCTCATGAACAAATGGAAACAAAAGCTCATCAATCATTCTGCTGCCTGTATCCTAACCTCCTCAAGTCCCATTTAATCACTAGCTGGATGCATGCTGACCTACATTAGTTGCCAGACATTGAGCAAAGTTCTCATGCTCATGTTCAACTCTGTTCTGGCTTGATCATCTTCTGGAATCTCTGTACTCCTCCAATTCCAATTTTTTTGTTTGTCTCCCATTTTCTCTTCATTCCACTCTCAGTGGCTATGCTTTCCACTACCATGATCCCAAGCTCTAGAATTCAGTCCCGAAATCTCTCTGTCTCTCCTTCTTCTCCTGGAAAGCTACAGTTTTATCTCAGCTCCTTCTTTGTCTCCAAGTCAACTTGATATCACTTGTCAAGAAAACAATCCAACCCACTCAACGTTTCCTTCTCAGGAAGTGTCCATCCAGGTCAGATCAGCACTTATTTCCCATTCTTGTTTGCCCTGAGAAGAAGGGGGAAAGGATTATTCTTGTGTTGTAAAGCATTACATTTGTTGAGAAAGAAAGAGTTAACATTTCAAGTCTGATATGATTCTTCCTTTAAACAATTCCAAAGAAAAGTCTTAGGGCTCAAATGGGACATCTACTATTTTGAAGACAGAACTTTACCATGTGGTAAGATTAGATTACTTACAGTGTGGAAACAGGCCCTTCGGCCCAACAAGTCCACACCGACCCGCCGAAGCGCAACCCACCCATACCCCTACATTTACCCCTTACCTAACACTATGGGCAATTTAGCACGGTCAATTCACCTGATCCACACATCTTTGGACTGTGGGAAGAAACCGGAGCACCCGGAGGAAACCCACGCAGACACGGGGAGAATGTGCAAACTCCACACAGTCAGTTGCCTGAGTCGGAAATTGAACCCGGGTCTCAGGCGCTGTGAGACAGCAGTGCTAACCACTGTGCCACCATGCCGCCCACAAAATGGGAGCTGATCTGTTTGAAAGGAATGCCATTAAGGCCAACAACTTTGAAAGGACACCTGATGGAAAGACTCCTTCTTCAACAGGGCCCAACTAAATTCCGGAATTGCTTATTTGATCGACATTATTTCATTAGGTGTTTTGTTACAGTCAACAGTAGACCGTGGGTATCACTCATTTTTGGAGAACTGGAATGGCAGGAGATTAAGGGGCAACCTGGAATAAGTTTATAATATTGTGAATGGCCTGAATAGAGTGGAAAGTACAAGGCTTTTTCCCAGGGTTGAGGGGTCAATGACTAGGGGACACAGGTTCAAGGTGCGAGGGGGGAAGTTCAAAAGAGATGTGCAAAGCATGTTTTTCTCACAAAGGGTGGTGTGTGCCTGGAACGTGCTGCCAGAGGAGATGATGGAAGCAGACACAATAGCAGCATTGAAGAAGCACCTGGACAAGTACGTGAATAGGAAGGGAATAGAGGGATACGGACCGTCCTCTGTGAGTGAAGACAGTTTTAATATGGAAGGGCAAAATGTGTCAGTGCAGGCTTGGAAGGCCGAAGGGCCTGTTCCTGTGCTGTATTGTTCCTTGTTCTTTGTTCAAACTATACTGAAATGTATATAGTTTGAAGTCACCACTCAACACACCTAAGGTAAGGTGACAGGCCAGGTTCTCCAGGAACTACAAACAAGAACAGAAATTAAACTTACTGGATTCAAAATGTCAACTCTGTTTTCTTTCCACAGATACTGCCAGATCTGCTAAGTTTCAGATTTCCATCAACTGCAGTTCTTTGTTTTATTCCAGGAACTACCGCAATGAGTGATGTGATTGAACCTGAGCTGCTGGCTTCATTCTTAAACACATGCTTATCTTCTTGCAAACTGAGCTCACTGATCCATTTATCATATGGCAGAGAGAGAGAGACTTGCTGATAATATCACTGGGTTGGTAATCCAGAAACTGGGGATGTTGCTCTGGATACGTGGATTAAAATCTCACTATAGCAGCTGGTGGAATTAAAATTCAAGTAATCAATCTGGACTTAAATATGAACATACGAACAAGGAACAAGACTAGGCCACTCCAACCTTCCAACCACTCTGTCTTTCAATAAGATCATGGTTAATCTGATTTTAACCTCAACTCTACATCCCCATGGTAGTTAAGAATCCAATTACCTCTGCTTCAATTGAAAGCTGTGCTCAATAATAGTAACATAAAAATGTCATCACTTGTTAATAGATGTGAAACTGGAAAAACCCAGCAGGTCAGACAGCATTTGAGGAGCAGGAAACGTTGAGTTTCCTGCCTCTCAGATGCTATCGGACCTGCTATGCTTTTCCAGCTTCACATCTATTGCCTCTGCCTTCCATCATCTGTAGTCCTCACTGTCTCCAAGTCAGGTGAAACTGTTGTCTTTACCTGGTCTGGCCTACGGGTGACTCCAGGCCTACAGCAATGGGATTGACTCTTAACTGCCCTCTGAAATGGTCTACCAAGTTCAAAAACAATTGGGAATGAAAAAATGTCCTAATCCCATGAAGTAAATTCAAAAATTATTTCAAAAACAATAGAAGTACATTTTTTGTCAAATAGCATTCCAAATGATTGCAACATTTTCTCATCACTTCTTACTATACTGTTCCATTGTGTCTTCCGTGATTACCAGGATTGCTTTCATTACAAAAATCTCTCAGAAAATGTGCATTTTCTGCTTTCTAAATGAACCAATTATCAGTAAATGGCTTCTGTGTAAACTCATTTAATTTGTTTGGAAGTAAGTTTACCACCTCAAGCAAGATCTTAGGTGTGAAATTTGCAGTCTCAAATCAATTTTATACCTCAGGTACGACCTTACACAAAAACATATGCTTAACTCAACAACAGGAAGAAAAAACTTGCATTTGCACTTTCACAAATAATAAAGTACATTTGAAATGTAGCCATTTCTATTATGCAGGAACAGAAGAACCAGTTTGTCCACAGCAAACTCCTAAAATAGGACCATGGGATCTTTTACGCCTACCTTTTACGTCTATCTTCTCTGTCCTCTCATCATTTTGAAGAAATAGATTGTCCACATGGTCAATATTTATCCCTCAATTAACATCACAAACACAGGTTATCTGCTCATTATCACATTGCTGTCTGTGGGACCTTTCTATGTGCAAATTGATTGTGGTTGTTCCCATATTACAACAGTGACTACATTTCTAAATTGTTTAAGAGCTCATTGTAGGTGGTAACCTGTTAACAGGTATAGAAGCTTGGTTGGCTCAGAGGAAACAGAGAGACAGGATGCATAGGTAATTTTCAAGATGGAAAAATGTGACTAGTAGTCACATGTGATCAATGTTAGAGCCTGAACTATTTATATCAATAACTTGGAGGAAAGAACTGAAGGTGTGATCGGTAAATTTGTTGATACAAAATTAGTTGGAAAGTAAATTGTGAAGAGGATGCAAAGGGATATAAATAGATTAAGTGGGGAGTGAATGAAAAATAATGTGAGAAAGTGTGAACTTGTTCACATTTGGCAGGATGAAGAGAAAAGCAGCGTAATATTTAAATTAAGAGGGAGATCATAGAACTTGATGGTACAGAGGGGTCTGTGGGTCCTGAATCATAAGCTGTTTAGTATCCAAGTAGAGCAAGTGATTAGAAAGGAAATTGGAATGTTTTCATTTTCTGCAAGGAGAGTGGAATATAAAAGATATGTTGTTCAGTTCTACAGAGTGTTGGTGAGGTCACATCTGGGCTACTGTGTATACTTCTGGTCTCCTTTTTTTAAGAAAGTATAGAAATTCATTGGAGGCACTTCAGAGAAGGTTGGCTTGGAGAGCTGCAGTGAGGGGGGTTATCTGATGAGGAAACCTGACACAGGCTGGGGGTGTATCCAATGCAGTTTAAGAATGAGAGGCGACTTTATAAAAATATGTAAGATCCTGAAAGGACTTGACATGTAGGACACAAGGTGGCTGTTTCTTAAGACTAGGGGGATGCTGTTGAAAAGTAATAGGTGTCTCATTTAACATGGGATGAGGCTGTATCTTTCTTCTAAGCTGGCTTACTGTCTTTCCTAATTTGTATTTGTGTACTTGTGTGTTTTCATTAGTTGTAAGTGCACTGAGACTGTGCAGCTGTGTCAGTCCTTTCCTTTTTGTCCACCTGAGAGGGGAAACAGGAACATCTCATTAGAAAGAGGACAATTTTAATAGTGCAGCCCACTCTCAGTATGCCACTGCAATGTGAACCTGGTTAGAGAACAGAGTGCTGTACACTAAGCAATAACTAATAAAAAGCCGAGATGCCCTTCCTGAAGTAGCTCATGGAGAATCGACCTTACATACGTTCATCAATGTTTGCTGCCTTTCACTTGCTGATTGAGTGCAATTGAGTAGCCCAGGAATGATGCAGAGATTAGCTAGTGTTTCTCGCTCGCTAATGGTCACTAGTCATCGATCCTAGCTCAGAAGCAAAGTAGTAGCCAACAGTCACTCATCCAGAAAGAATAACTTTCTAAGGAAGGTCCCTTAGGGTTTGGCTCATCTCAATGGATTCAGGTTCTGGCAGGGATCACTGCCATTATATCAGCAAAGAAGAAAGGGGCAGCTGAAATTCAAGGGAAGATTAAAAATCACTATACAGCAGTGAGATGTTGGAATGAGCATTCAATATCTATGCTTTGATGTCCTGGCTGTTAGAATGAAATATGAGAAATTTGTCTCTTTAAATAACATGTAGTTTTAGGAAACGACGCCATTGCATATTTTCAGAATAAAGGTGGCTTAACAGGTCAGAATTAAGGAACCTTTACACTGTTAGCGAACCATGCTATACATTTCTTCTAAGTGCTTGATGGCTGTGTAGCAGGAATTAAATTAATATCAATCCTACATCGTGCCTGACCTGGGAGTACTTAATGCTGTAGTGTAACGAGAATTCCATTTTATCTTTCAATCATGCTGTAGCTAATCTGGGATACTCTGTAAAGAAGTGTAGGAAGAACATTACTGTATCTAAAGGTGCGTTAAACATTGGTGCCTAAGAGTTCAGTTTTGCATTGATTATGAAGCTGGTTAAGATCCAAACTGGCTGGAAGAAAGCAAAGTAAAGCTCCCTCTACCCAAATTCACTAGATTCAGGTCAGCAACCTAATCCCAGATTCCAGGCCACATTTGAGTCATTGGGAGTGAAGTAAAACCACTTGACACTGATACTAAAACAGTACTGCAAATGTCCCCAGAAATATCTGACAACAAGTGATTAAAATGTTCAGTTCCCCACTACTGTCATTGGCAATGTGTTTGAGTACAGACTGACCAGAAGAAAAATACCCAAAAAGTAGTGAACAGTCACTGCCAGAGAAGACTGAGTGTCTGCTATATATTCTCAGCACGTTTGACCGTGCAGTATCCTGGGACAAAACCACCCACGTGAACCTCACATGGAGATAAGAATGGTGATCACTGAATGTGCTCTGGATGTTCACCTCCTGACCAACTGCAATCATGCCCTCCTGACCTCCCACCATGCAGCTCACTGAATTTAGCTCAACCAAAAATCTGTTGCCCAAGTCTGATTCACCCTTTTGCTCATTGATTCATGTTAGTCTCCTGTTTAGCACTATGTTAATTTTATGCCTAACAATCGTGATCAGTAGGGAAAATGAAAGAAGTTAAAAAGTACCACTATCTCTAATCATATCCTGACAAAGAATATTCTGACCACAGTAAGTTCTCCAGACAAAGATGGGGCATAGTTGGTGGTGGTGGTTGGGGTGTGAGAGATTCAGAACTTGAATATTGCTAAAAGAGAAGGTATGTTAGTGATTGTTTTCCCTCTTGCACTCTTCGGGACAGATGCAAGAATGCCACATTTCCCAGGGAGCAGTAATTTATACAACACAAGAGAAGGATGCTTGGTTGGTTGTCAAGTTGACTTTGATTGGTCAGTAGAGGGCATGGGGAACACACCAAGAAGCTGTTATCCTCCACACTTCTGTGTAGTTTGAAGAAACTGTAGTATTTGGTCATGTATATTTTGCCTCAGATGTCCCTGTGTAGCTTCTATGGAAGTGAATTCCATTAAATCGAATGTTTGTATAAATTTTAGCACACTTGACCTTCCATCAATAGTTGCTGTGAAACCAAAAATAAATTCTTCATAGCACACAGAAGAGTAATTTTGCTGTAAGAGTTTCAGTGCTGATATAATGCCAGGCATATTGTCCATTTATCCCAATAACTCAGGGTCATGTCAAAGAGCATGTCCCTGCAGGTGCTTGCAATAGGAAAAGTATTGATCGTACTCAACCAGCCCCTACTTACAAAACTCAGAACATGACATGTTCCATCATTGAACAATACTTGCTGAATATTCCCAAGTGAGCTAATCACGAAAAGCTTGTGAGGAAAGGAAACATGCCAAGACATTTCATTTTTCTCTTTTCAAAGAACCAAAAACATAGGCCAATAGTAACTTTCGGCATTCTCAGATGAGATAAAAACCTCAAATATGCCTTCTTCTCCTACCAGTTGTTTGCATTCCTTGAATTTTACCTGCATGTTCATTCCTGATTATTGTTGTTGTACCATTAGAAGCTATACCTTCATTTGCCTGAGACCAAAATCCTTCCAAAACCTCTTAGCTTCACAAACTCTCATTTCCATCGAAACATAAGTTTGGCTGAATTTTCAGTCACCTGTTTTAACATTGCCTTGGTGTCTAATTCCATTTAGAGGCGGTGAATAAATGTCATATGTTGTTCTTTATGCACACTGGGCTGATAGGAAATATTTTGAAGCTTAATGCTGCTGAATGGCTTCACTGCTGCATATTGCGAAAGATAAAAGTTAATTATGATCCTTTATTGCTTTCTTCCAGTAATTTCCTTTGTTTGGAATAAGACTTGTTTTGGAAATCCACTTATCAAAGTTGATGTCTTATCACTGCCAATATACAAAGTCAGATAACATTCAATTCCTGGGCTTGGCAAACGCACATTTAGTCAGTGATATTATTTATGTGGGGCGACTATAAGAATGAATGATTCATTTCTCAGCACTCAGCTAGTTAGAGACATGATGAACAGCATTCAATGAATTGATTCCAGGACTCTTGAGGCAGGGTGGCAGTACCTTTACCTCTGAGCCAAGCGGTCCTGTGCTGTAAGGTTTCTGAAAAGTTGATTTAAAATATCGCGGATTAATCATTTCTGCGCTTATGCACCCATGACAGGTGTGGAAACAGATTGACAAGGGATGGAGGTGGAGAAAGTCCATGAACCTTCACCCTGCTGAGTAGTGCAGCAAGAGGAGGTCATCTCCATCACCCCTTCAGGTCATGGGAATCTTCAATCTATCCTGAATTCTGGATTCAGAGATGTGAGCAATATCTATTTCCATAAGTCCTTCACTTTCACCCACTGAACTCTGACAGCCTCATTCAACTCATATCTCCAAGTCATCAACATTAGAATGCTTTGCTTGATATTCGTTCTGACATGCCTTTTCTCTTGATGCCCATGGTTAACATTGCAGCAGTGGATTGCTTTGTAATGTCACCATTGCAATATATAAACCATATCCCTTTGTTTGGCATATTATTCTTTTTACAATTTACAATGTTTTTGATGATTTTGTATCCAGCTAACTATGGAACAGCAGCCAGGTTTGTCATATACACTTGGGAAGCTGGAAACAAGGATGGAGAAGTCCACCAGCAGTACCTGTACAGTGTTGGCATTGGCACGTAGGCTTTGCTCATCTCTGTGGACAGAGTAGTGCCCACATGGAGACCCAGGTCCATCACACTGACAGCCTGTTGGACATGAAGAGGGTTCTCTCTTCGAGTAAAAAATGAGGTCTGCAGATGCTGGAGATCACAGCTGCAAATGTGTTGCTGGTCAAAGCACAGCAGGCCAGGCAGCATCTCAGGAATAGAGAATTCGACGTTTCAAGCATAAGCCCTTCATCAGGAATAAGAGAGAGAGAGCCAAGCAGGCTAAGATAAAAGGTAGGGAGGAGGGACTAGGGGGAGGGGCGATGGAGGTGGGATAGGTGGAAGGAGGTCAAGGTGAGGGTGATAGGCCGGAGTGGGGTGGGGGCGGAGAGGTCAGGAAGAGGATTGCAGGTTAGGAGGGCGGTGCTGAGTTGAGGGAACCGACTGAGACAAGGTGGGGGGAGGGGAAATGAGGAAGCTGGAGAAATCTGAATTCATACCTTGTGGTTGGAGGGTTCCCAGGCGGAAGATGAGGCGCTCCTCCTCCAGCCGTCGTGTAGTTGTGTTCTGCCTGTGGAGGAGTCCAAGGACCTGCATGTCCTCGGTGGAGTGGGAGGGAGAGTTAAAGTGTTGAGCCACGGGGTGATTGGGTTGGTTGGTTCGGGCGGCCCGGAGGTGTTCTCTGAAGCGTTCCGCAAGTAAGCGGCCTGTCTCACCAATATAGAGGAGGCCACATCGGGTGCAGCGGATGCAATAGATGATGTGTGTGGAGGTACAGGTGAACTTGTGGCGGATATGGAAGGATCCCTTGGGGCCTTGGAGGGAAGTGAGTGTGGAGGTGTGGGTGCAAGTTTTACATTTCCTGCGGTTGCAGGGGAAGGTGCCGGGGGTGGAGGTTGGGTTGGTGGGGGGTGTGGATCTGACGAGGGAGTCACGAAGGGAGTGGTCCTTGCGGAACGCTGATAGGGTAGGGGAGGGAAATATATCCTTGGTGGTGGGGTCCGTTTGGAGGTGGCGGAAATGACGGCGGATGATACGTTGTATGCGGAGGTTGGTGGGGTGGTAGGTGAGAACCAGTGGGGTTCCGTCTTGGTGGCGGTTGGAGGAGCGGGGCTCAAGGGTGGAGGAGCGGGAAGTGGAGGAGATGCGGTGGAGGGCATTGTCGATCACGTCTGGGGGGAATCTGCGGTCCTTGAAGAAGGAGGCCATCTGGGCTGTGCGGTGTTGGAATTGGTCCTCCTGGGAGCAGATGCGGCGGAGACGAAGGAATTGGGAATATGGGATGGCGTTTTTACAGGGGGCAGGGTGGGAGGAGGTGTAGTCTAGGTAGCTGTGGGAGTCAGTCGGTTTATAATAGATGTCTGTGTTGAGTCGGTCGCCCGAGATAGAAATGGAAAGGTCTAGGAAGGGGAGGGAGGAGTCTGAGACAGTCCAGGTGAATTTCAGGTCGGGGTGGAAGGTGTTAGTAAAGTTGATGAACTGTTCAACCTCCTCGTGGGAGCACGAGGCAGCGCCGATACAGTCATCGATGTAGCGGAGGAAAAGGTGGGGGGTGGTGCCAGTGTAGTTGCGGAAGATGGACTGTTCCACATATCCTACGAAGAGGCAGGCATAGCTGGGGCCCATGCGGGTGCCCATGGCAACTCCTTTAGTTTGGAGGAAGTGGGAGGATTGAAAAGAGAAGTTATTCAGGGTGAGGACCAGTTCAGTCAATCGAAGGAGGGTGTCAGTGGAAGGGTACTGGTTGGTGCGGCGGGAAAGGAAGAAGCGGAGGGCTTTGAGTCCTTCGTGATGGGGGATGGAGGTGTACAGGGACTGGATGTCCATAGTGAAAATAAGGCGTTGGGGACCGGGGAAGCGAAAATCCTGGAGGAGGTGGAGGGCGTGGTTGGTGTCCCGAACGTAGGTGGGGAGTTCTTGGACTAAAGGGGACAGGACCGTGTCGAGGTATTGGGAGATGAGTTCGGTGGGGCAGGAGCAGGCTGAGACAATGGGTCGGCCGGGGCAGGCAGGTTTGTGGATTTTGGGCAGGAGGTAGTAACGGGCGGTGCGGGGTTGTGGGACTATGAGGTTGGAGGCGGTGGATGGGAGATCCCCTGAGGGTTCTGCACTCCATCGCTGCAACCGTAGGTGTTCAGCATCAATGGCATGGTGAGTGTGGAACAAGGATCCTCAGCATCATTCCAGGTGCACCTTCCTCTCATGGATACAAGGTGATGCCAGCAAATGCCTAAAGGAAAAAGAAGCCACGTGTGGGCTTCCAAAAAGATTCAACCCAGGGCATTCCAGGGATGCCCTGCAGAAATTCAAGCCAAGGAGAGTGAATGTTAATGTGGATAGGATTGAAAGTCCCGTGGATTTGAGACTCAGGTCTAAGCTCTGACTCTGTATCCGGATGCTTCAGGCTTAAGGGTATCCATGGATGACTGTCCAGGTTTTCTAAGCCAACAGTGCCAACTACAGAGTGGGCACTCTCCAATCCAACACCAGAAATCAGAACTACACATGCATGTAGTACGAGGCAAAGAAAAAGAAAATTCACAGATTGTGAGGGTATTCCGTTGTTGTGAATAAAATTTAAATTCTGTAACTAAATGTTCACTTGCCCTGTTAAAGTGTCTGCTGTGGTGTAACGTTCGCTGCTGAACCTAGGTTCGGATACACTGATGTGAGAGATGAGCAGCCTTTTCAGACAGCAGGAGGCTGAGAGAAGTTTGAATTGCTAAGCATTGCTCATCCTCTCATGAACGTCCATCTCCTTAACCGCACAGTGTCAGGGATTCTTCAACAGTGGCACTCGGGCTCCCGCCATGGTCAAACCATGAGGAATCCATGAGCAGATACTGTGTGGGAAATGTTAGAAAATAATCCGGATTTGGTGAAGGAATTTCACTGACAGGGTATTCCACAGATTCACAACTCTTTGGGTGAAGAAGTTCCTCCTCAACTCAGTCCTAAATCTGTGCCCCCTTATTTTGAGGCTATGCCCCCTAGTTCTAGTTTCACCCGCCAGTGGAAAAGTTCTGCTTTTAAATGCTTTGCTCTGATGACAGCTGTTTTGCCAACGTGACAAGAAGAGGATTAATGTCTACCATGTGATGTTCTTGATTGCTTTAGACCAAGATCTGGAGTGTGTGTTCCCGGATAACGCCTGTTCTGCCAGTGAAAGGCAAACTGAAGTCAGATAGGTGACATGACAGTATTATTGGAGACAGGTTGGTTGGGCCTCCCAATGTCGAGTGATTCTCTAGATCCCGAGGGAAACCTCCTCTGCCTAATTTGAATGTGTCAACAGCTTTTTGTGCAGTTATTGTGCAGATGTGAGTTTCTACAAGGAGTAGCAGGCTCTGTGTGAGGACCAGGGAAGTTGCCTCCATCCTTCCTGTTCCCTTACTGTGTTGCAGCCCCCTGTTGCCTTTCAGTTCTTCCATTTTCATTGAGCCCTGTAACATTACAACTAACAGAAATACTTTACCCTCAAGCTCATGACTTTGGAAATTCCCTTGTCCTTGCTGATGTACAGACTGAGCTGTGAGAGTGAATCCTTAACCCGAACGCTCTGCCCCACCCCACGAGTTTCCAGATTCTTCCTAATATCTCTGAGGTCCCACCCTTCCAGAAGCGGAAGACTCCCGACATTACAGAAAGATGGCAGTTGGCCCATCAAGTCTGCATGAAGACTCCCAGGCCCCTACTCCACCCCATAATTCCACAGCTAATCCATCTAACCTGCATATCGTTGGACTGTGGGAAGAAACCGGGATAATCGGAGGAAACACATGCAGACACGGGAAGAATGTGTAAACTCCACACAGACAGTCACTCAGGGTTGGAGTTGAACTGGGGCCCCTGGCAGTGTGAGGTGGCAGTGCTAACCACTATGTCACCATGCTGCCTTGCCTTCTGTCCAAGATATTCTCCTCTTACAGTCACCTGTCACCCAATGAAGCCCTGGAGTGTCTATGTTCTACACAGTGAGGTTTCCACCCCTTGATTGTGCAGTGCTCCCCACTACAATAAGCTGCCTGAATCTTGTTATGTGCTAACAATTAATGCAAGCCATTGAGGCTGGCAAGCTATCACTGAGCACTGAAGACCATGTGCTCTAAGGAAACAATGTGACACACACAAAGGTAAGATTACATCAGTGAGAACGTGCAAAGAAATCAATATGAAATAGACAGAGTTAGGAATTGAATTGACTTCACAATCACTGGAATCACAATACAGGTTGTTCTCTTATGACGCATGTTTCATCAATGCAAATTCATTGTAACATGATTGACAAATTGGGGATGGTGCTTCGACAGCACCAACACTTTAAGCGCTGTTTCTAAAGTATGGTCTCTCTATAACACGTGGCTGTACAAGAATGCAGCCTACGCGTTATAGAAGAGTGAACTGTATTGCTAACAAAGCCTGTGACAATACATCGCACAGCACAATTTTCTCCCCACAGTCTCAACCCTTCATTTGATTTATCTTAATAATCTTTTTATGTTGAACGTTTTTCTTGAAGCCTGAGACAGAAAAATTTCAGAACATCCAAACAACCCTACACTTTACCATTCATGCCTGACTTGTTAGTTTCCAAAAGCAACATGTATATGGTGTCAGCAGAAAGAAACTATCACACTGTGATAGAACATTGGTAAGAACATAGAGACCTGGGAGCAGGAGGGGGCCATTCAGCCCATCAAATGAGATCATGGCTGCTCTGATAATGCTCACCTCGAATTTCCTGCCTTTTCCCCAGAACCTTTGATTCTTTGACAGATCTATGTCAGCCTTGAATTTACTAAACAAGCCAAACTTGGAATATTCACGGTTGAGAACTCAAGGCACAGTGGCTCTGCAGTTAGCTCCAGCGACCCGGATTCCAACCTCCAGGTGACTGGCCGTGTGGAGTTTGCACACACTCTCTGTATCTGTGTGGGTTTGCTCCAGCTGCTCCGGCCTCTTCCCACAGTGTAAAGATGTGCGGCACGGTGGCACAGTGGTTAGCACTGCTGCCTCACAGCGCCAGTGACCCAGGTTCAATTCCAGCCTCGGGCAACTGTCTGTGTGGAGTTTGCTCATTCTCTCCATGTCTGCGTGGGTTTCCTTTGGGTACTCCAGCTTCCTCCCTCAGTCCAAAGGTGTGCAGGTTAGGTAAATTGGCCACACTAAATTGCTTCGTGTATTCGTGAGAGTAAATGTAGACTAATAGGGTTGGGTAATGGATCTGAGTGGGATACTCTTCGGAGGGTTGGTGTGGACTTGTTGGGTCGAAGTTTTCATCACTGGAGGGATTCCGTGATGTGCACAATAGGTGGATTGGTCATGCCAAATTATCCATAGTATACAGGGCTGTGTAGGCATGGAAAATGCGGGGAGGATAGGAGGATGGGTCTGCGTTGGATGCTCTTCAGAAGGTTGGTATGGACCCATTAGGCTGAATGACCTGCTCTCACATTGTAGGGATCTTATGATAACCATGCACATAGGAGTAGTGGGTAACACAGACTGCCAAATAATCAAGCTTCTCTCAATGCAGAACACCATAAAAAACACTCCTGTTTTTGTTTTCCAGAACAGCATCCTGTAGAAATTATGACCTTTTCTCATTTCTCTTTTGGGTGCTGTGCATTGAGTTTAATTACAGTTTCCTTTCATGGAACAATACCCAATGATGAACAAATAGCCTCACAAATTTGAACCTAATTTCAGCTGGATAACATTAAAAATTGCACAGTTCTGTCAATGTCAGAAATTCAATACTACACTCTCTTCAGTCATGTGTATTAACCTAATCTCTCATGTAATTGTTTGACATCCCACTTTTATAGATGCAATAAAAATAAATAAACAGCCACAGCTGTTAAAGGAGGGATGACTTTTTTTTTCCAATTTATTCACGTGATTAAAAACAGAATGTGGGAGAATTACTTCTCTCAAAATCTTGTGAAATTGTAGAATTCACTCTCCCAGAGTCTAGAGGATGCTGCTTGAATTTAAGGAGGAGATAGAGACAGACTTTCAATTAGTGATGGACTGAAGGGTTATGGGGAGCAGGCAGGCAAGTGGAGCTGAAGCCAAGAGGAGATCAACCATGATCACATTGAACAGTGGATTAGTCTCGAGGGGCTGAATGGCCTCCTCCTGCTTGTAGTTCCTGTGTTCTTTTGTGATGTGGCACTGGCAAGGATAGCGTTTCTTGCCCAATCCTGTGAGAAAGTGGTTAGAAAGCTGACTTCTTGAACTGAAGCAGTTCGCCCCATGTCATTATGTCCAGGCAAAATATATTGCCTCACAATTCAGGAAAACAGAATCAAGAGAATCTCCGGCTCCACAACTCAGCTCAGTTGAAAGTGCTGTGTAGATTCGGATTTTCACTTCTGGAGTGCCCCACATGACTAAAGATATTGATGAAATAGTAAGGAAGAGAAAGGAGGCATATGACATATACAGGATCAATACTAACAAGGGAAATCAGAAAGAGTACCACATGTTGGATGTACCACATATTTGGCAGCATGGTGGCTCAGTGGTTAGTACTGCTGCCTCACGTTGCCAGGAACCTGGGATTGATTCCAGCCTTGGGCGACTGTCTGTGTTTGCATATTCTCCCCATGTCTGTGTGGGTTTCCTCTGGATCCTGTGGTTTCCTCCCACAGTCCAAAGATGTGCAGGTTAGGTGAATTGGCCATGCTAAATTGCCCATAGTATTCAGGGATGTGTAGGTTAGGTGCATTAGTCAGGGGAAATGTAGGGGAATGGGTCTGAGTGGGTTACTCTCCGGAGGGTCGGTGTGGACTTGTTGGACTGAAGGGCCTGTTCCCACACTGTAGGGATTTGATCTACAGGAGTGAGGCCAACATTGGAATAACGACGGCTAAGAGGAAACATGATGGAAGGATAGCAGTCAGCGCTAAAACAATAGTAAAATGTTCTTCAAACATATTAACACTGAAAGATTAGTGGAGAATAAAGTGAGATCCATAAGGCACAAGCAGAGTAAGTTGCCCACTGAAGCAAAGGATGTGACAGAGGTATTAAAAGAATTGTTTGCTTGTGTTGTGTCATTACGAAATTAGAAAATGGTGACAACGACCCACTTGAATACATGGGTGTTGTGCAACTGAGCTGTCCAATGCTAGATAAGGAACAGCTACTAAAGCGTTTGGCAGCATTCCAGGAGCAGAAATTGCCAGGCTGTGGATGGGATGTATTCTGGTTTGCTGAGAGAAGGAAAGGAGCAGCTTGTGGACCAATTGACAGAAGTTTTCCAAGCCTCTCTGAACACGGAGTTAGTCCTGGGGGACTGGAGGATTGCAAATATGACATTGTTGTTTAAGAAATGGGCAAAGGTTAACCCAGGAAACTACAGATCTGTCAGCTTGAGGGAGGGATACTATCATTACATCACAAGAGCCCTCCTGGCCTCCTGGTTAGATTGTCAAAAATGCAGCCAGTTTAGAAATATAGGAATATTGTCCATTGCTTCAGGTCAAGTAGGAATCAAACTGACCGTCTTGATCTGCAGTTGGATGCATTGACTTGTGCATCACTGGCCCTTACATCCCTGTCC
This sequence comes from Hemiscyllium ocellatum, assembly GCF_020745735.1. Lineage (NCBI taxonomy): Eukaryota > Metazoa > Chordata > Chondrichthyes > Orectolobiformes > Hemiscylliidae > Hemiscyllium > Hemiscyllium ocellatum. Next base: position 92,071,731 of record NC_083412.1, on the reverse strand, counting down.
TCTGGTAGACTTTTCTAATGAACCAGACCAGAGATGTTATTATACACCTCTGGAACAGGTGGGACTTGAACCTAGGTTCCTGGCACTGTGGTAGGGAGCCTGGAGCATCTACCCATTTCAAATACCAGACTGGAATAGAAGCGGAATCAGGCCAATTGACCCATCAACTCTGCTCCACCATTTGATCATGGCTGATGTTTCTCAAGGGGCTAGATTGGAGAGGTGCTGGAAAAGCACAGCAGGCCAGGCAGCATCCGAGGAGCAGGATGTTTCTGAAGCCTGTTCTCCTGCCTTCTCCTTGTAACCTTTGATCCCCTTACTAATCAAGAACTTTAATGTGTCTTAAATAAACTCAAGGCCTGCACAGCCTTCTATGGCAATGTGTTCCAATGTTGCACCACCTGCCGACTGAAGAATAACTTCCCTTCTTCTGTATTAATTTCTTCTTGTGATAAATTATTTTAAATAGCGATTGACCACATAAAAATCCCTTATGCTCAATGTGTCTGTGCTGGTGAAAAACTATCACCATGTTATATAGGAGAAAGTGAGGACTGCAGATGCTGGAGCTTAGAGTTGGCAATATAGTGCTTGAAAAGCACAGCAGACCAGGCAGCATCCGAGGAAGAGGAGAATCAGCGTTTTGGGCATAAGCCCTTCATCACGAATGAGACTTGTCAGGGCTGAGAGATAAATGATAGGCAGGTGGGGTGGGTAGCTGGGAAAGCGATAGGTGAATGAAGGTGAGGGAGAAAGTGATAGGTCAGAGGGGGAAGTGCTGAGTTGGAGGATTGGGACTGGGATAGTGTGGGGCAAGAGGAAACGAGGAAGCTGTTGAAATCCACGTATATCCCAAATGATTGCAGGGTCCCACGGCAGAATATGAAACGTTCCTCCTCCATGCGTCGAGTGGTAACGGTTTGGCGGTGGAGGAGGCCCCGGACCTGCGTGTCCTTGACAGAGTGGGAGGGGGTGTAGAAGTGTTCACTCATGGGGTGGTAGGGTTGATGGGTGTGGGTGACCCAGAGATGATCTCTGAAACAATCCGTAAGAAGACATCCTGTCTCCCTTAGGTACCCGCATGGGACCCAGCTATGCCTGCCTGTTTGTTGGATGTGAGTAACAGTCTATTTACCTCAGTTAGACTGGCACAACCCTCCACATACTCCTCTGCTACTTCGATGACTATATTGGCATTGCCTCGTGCTCCCATGAGGAGGTTAAATAGCTCATCAACTTTACCAACACCTTCTACCCGACCTCAAATTTACCTGGACCATCTCGGCAATCTCCCTCCCTTTCCTGGATCTTTCCATCACCATCTTTGGCGACCGACTAACCACAGACATATACTACAAACCCACCGACTGCCACAGCTACCTAGACTTCACCTCCTTGTTCGGTAAAGTTCCCCACAGGAGGCTATTGTAAAAAATGCGGAAGAATGGGATTGTGGGAGATATAATAGTTTGGATCAGTAATTGGCTTGCTGAAAGAAGACAGAGGGTGATGGTTGATGGGAAATGTTTATCCTGGAGTCCAGTTACCAGTGGTGTATCACAAGGGTCAATATTGGGTCCACTGCCGTTCGTCATTTTTATAAACTGGATGAGGGCGTAGAAGGGTGGGTTAGTAAATTTGCAGATGACACTGAGGTCAGTGGAGTTGTGGATAGTGACAAAGGCTGTTGTAGGTTACAGAGGGACATAGATAAGCTGCAGAGGTGGGCTGAGAGGTGGCAAATGGAGTTTAATGCGGGCAAGTGTGAGGTGATTCACTTTGGTTGGAGTAACTGGAATGCAAAGTACTGGGCTAATGGTAAGATTCTTGAAATTGTAGATGAGCAGAGAGATCTCAGTGTCCACGCACACAAATCCTTGAAAGTTGCCACCAGGTTGACAGGGTTCTTAAGAAGGCATTCAATGTTTTAGCATATATTAATAGAAGGATCGAGTTCCGGAACCATGAGGTTATGCTGCAGCTGTACAAAACTCTAGTGCGGTCGCACTTGGAGTATTGTGTACAGTTCTGGTCACCACATTATAAGAAGGAAGGTTTGGAAAGGGTGCAGAAGAGATTTACTGGGATGTTACCTGGTATAGAGGGAAGATCTTATAGGAAAGGCTGAGGGACTTGAGGCTGTTTTCGTTAGAGAGAAGAAGGTTGAGAAGTGACTTAATAGAGACATATAAGATAATCAGAGGGTTAGATAGGGCAGACATACTTTTTCCAAGTATGGTGACGGTGAGGACGAGGGGGCATAGCTTTAAATTGAGGGGTGGTAGATATAGGACAGATGTCAGAGGTAGTTTCTTTACTCAGAGAGCTGTAAGGGTAGGGAATGCTTTGCCTGTAAAGGTAGTAGATTCGCCAACTTTAAGTACGTTTAAGTTGTCATTGGACAAGCATATGGACATACATGGAATAGTGTAGGTTAGATGGGTTTCAGGTTGGTATGATAGGTCGGCACAACATCAAGGGCTGAAGGGCCTGTACTGCACTGTAATGTTCTATGTCCTACGTTCTATGTTCCTCCCACACTAGCTCCTGCAAAAATGCAATTCCATATTCCCAATTCCTCCACCTCTGCTGCATCTGTTCCCAGGATGATCAATTCCACCTCAGAAAGTCCCAGATGGCCTCCTTCTTCCACAATCACAACTTCCCTTCCCATGTGGTTGATGATGCCCTCCAGCGTATCTCCTCCACTTCACGCACCCCCCTGGTCCTCAGCTTTCACCCCACCAACCTCCGCTTACAACACATCATCCTCTACCATTTCTGCCACCTCCAAACAGACCCCACCACTAGGGATATAATTCCCTCCCCATTTCTATCAGTGTTCTGAAAAGGCCATTCCCTTCACGACTCCCTCATTAGGCCTACATCCCCCACCGGCTCACAGCCCCCTCCTGGCATCTTTCCCTGCCACCGCAGGAAGTGCAAAAACTGCACCCACACCACTCCTTCACCTCCGACCAAGGCCCCAAGGGATCCTTCCACATCCATCAGAAATTTACCTGCACCTCTACCAATGTCATCTACTGCATCCGTTGCACCCGGTGTGATCTCCTCTACATCGGGGTGACAGGATGCCTTCTTGCGGATCGTTTCAGAGAACATCTCTGGGACACTCACACACACCAATGCCATGCCCCGCGGCTGAACACTTCAACTCCCCCTCCCACTCCGTCAAGAACATGCAGGTCCTGGGCCTCCTCCACCGCCAATTCGTTACCACCCTACGCCTGGAGGAGGAATGCCTCATGTTCCACCTTGGGACCCTGAAACCACACGGTATAAATGTGGATTTCAACAGGTTCCTCATTTCCCCTCCCCCGAAATTATCCCAGTCCCAAAGCCTCAACTCAGCACTGCCCACCTTCCCCTTCACTTTCATTCACTTAGCGCTTTCTCAGCTACCCACCCCACCCCTCCTCCCATTTATCTCTCAGCCCCGAACTGTGTGGGTTTGCATTCCTGATGAAGGGCTTATGTCTGAAACATTGATTCTCCTGCTCCTGGGATGCTACCTGACCTGCTGTGCTTTCCCAGCACCACACTCTCAACACCATGCTGTGCATGCAGGCTAGCCTTTTCCATTTCAGCCTTCATCCCTTTACATCCCAGAGATTGCAGATTTTGATCAAGTGCTACTTTTTTTTCCTTCTTCATCCTGTCAAAATGGACAATTTCCCTTTTTTTTTCTGTTTATTGAACCTTTGCAACTCGTATCACCTGACGATATGGTTTTGTGATATGCTCATGTCCTTTTCATAATTTACATTCTTGCTCATCTATTTTTGTCATCAGCAAATGTAGCAACCAATATTCCATCCCTTCATCCAAATCATTTGTATAATTTATAAACAGTTGAGGTCCCAGCACTAATCCCTGTGGCACATTACTCGTTACATCTTGCCAACCAGAAGCAAATCCATTATGCCCAACCTCTGCTTCTGATTAACCAGCCAATCTTCTATCCATGAAAATGTGCTTTCACCAATCCCATGAGTTTTTACTTTCCACAGTAATCTTTGATATGGTACATTATCAAGTGCTTCCTGAACATCTAGACACAGTACATGTTATTTTCTTCAATAATTCCAGTCGATATGTGAAGAATGATTATGTTTACACAATACTTACCTTAAACTTTGCTAAGTGCCTGCTATCGTTTCTGTAATAATACCTTCTAAAATGTTCCTGTGACAGATGTTAAGTGGCCCATAGTTTCCTATTTTCTGTCTCCTCCATTTCTATTTCTGGAGTTACATTTGCTGTCTTACAATCTAATGGGGACTTCTAATAGAGAAGCTCAGGCTTCGTGCAAAATTATGAACTGATTTAAATTTCGTCAGCTGTCATAATGAACCTTGTATTTGTGACCCTGCGGCAATAGTCTGGGCTTCACTACGTCCCAAGTCTAACAACTGCTCACAACACGAATTGACAGGCACTCCGCTCCAACAATGAGAGACGTTCTGAAATCGGTCATGCAGTACAAATCCATTAATGGTTGCCTCCATATTCATGTCAATTAGCAGAGTGAAATAGCAAGCACTTCTTCATACACACTGCACACACGTTCCTTAAAAATTTAAAGGGCAGGGGATTTTAAGACTTCTCAGCTTGACAGTTCCCTTCACCACTCCAATGACCTTGACAATTTCAATGACTTTTTACTTATATTCAGATGTACTGTCAACAATCCCAAACATAGCTCAAAATCTCCCATAGGTCACTTTACCACCTTCCCTGGACTAATGCAAAAAGGTCTTAACTCTCCAAATAATTCCAGCAGCTTTATACCTTCTCCTGAAATGTATAAAGCCCACAGGTTATATTCAGGACATCCCACAAGTGAAAACTGAATGCTTCTGAAGGCAAGTGCATGAGTCATGTGACAAAATCTGGAATTAAGAATTTATTCATGAACATGAAACGGTCATTGATTGTTGGAAAAACCCATCGAGTTCATTAAAGTCTTTCAGAGAAGGAAATTAGCCATTATCACCTGATCTGGCCTACGTGTGACTCCAGACTCACAGCAATCTGGTTAACCCATTTTAAAAAAATGAAATGGCCTCACAAGCTGTTTGGTTCAAAGGTAACTCAGGACAGGTAACAATTGACGCCCACATTCCTCTAGTAAATAAAATCAAGAGAAAGCATATCCTGCTCTCGTTATTGCTATCCTCTGATGCAAATAGACACAGTGACAATTCCTAGAATTGGGGTGTCAGTGCCATTTGGGCTAATTTGGAGACCCTCTGCCCCTACACAAAGTTTCAAGTCTGACAGATGATAATCGGAAGGAGTTTTCCTTGCTCATATTTAATCTGATGTCAAGGGACTTCACTGCGGTCAGGGTTAATGCTGAGAATAACAGGGCCACACCCTCCCAACTGCATACCAATCTGCCACTACTTCTGAACGACTTGTTCTGACACTGAAACATGACTGAGTCCTTGATGGAAGAGACTGTGACATTATTTGAAAAGTATAATTCTATGAGTGAGGTTATGCCAGACTGTTGTCGAGAGTGTTGGAATATTGCATGCAATTCTGGTCTTCCTATTGAAAAGATGTTGTGAAACTTGGAAGGGTTTAGAAAAGATTTACAAGGATGTTGCCAGGGTTGGAGGATTTGAGCTACAGGGAGAGGCTGAACAGGCTGGGGCTGTTTTCCTTGCAATGTCGGAGGCTGAGGGGTGATCTTATAGAGGTTTGCAAAATTATGAGGGGCATGGATAGGGCAAATAGGCAAAGTTTTTTCCCTGGGGTCGGAGAGCCCAGAACTAGAGGGAATAGGTTTAGGGTGAGAGGGGAAAGATATAAAAGAGACCTCAGGGGCAGCTTTTTCACACAGAGGGTGGTACGTGTATGGAATGAGCTGCCAGAGAAAGTGGTGGAAGCTGGTACAATTGCAACATTTAAGAGGCATTTGGATGTGTATATAAATAGGGAGGGTTGGGAGGGATATGGGCCTGGTGCTGGCAAGTGGGATTAGATTGGGTTGGGATATCTGGTCGGCATGGACGGGTTGGACCGAGGGGTTTGTTTCCATGCTGCACATCTCTATGACTCCAAGACTCTAGGTCAGGCAGCAGTTAAGCCCTTCATTAGGAATGACAGCAGTTACGCCAGACTGTTGCTTGATGATGAGCAACTCCACCAATTTTGGTGGAAGTCCCAGGTACTCATGAAGTGAAATTGCAGGGTTGACTGAGCTGGGTGAATCATTTTCTTTCACAAACTCCAAATGTTTTGGCCTAGTTTATGCTTATTCAAATGTTTTGTGGTGATTTGATATAACACTAAGGCCTGCCAAGTCACTTCAGAACCATCAACGTTATTGAGTGTGAGGAGTCAAATAAAGGTCAGACAAGATATAGACAGCAGTTTTCCTTCCAAAATGGACATGAGTGAAAGAGCTGGGTCTTAAATGACAAGTGGCCATTCTGGATACCAGCATTCAACTTGGGTTTTCTTTATTCTGTTTTTTCAGCATTGTCCAGGTGGAAGGTGAACTCATAGCTTTGGATCAATAATCTACGTCCACTGCATTACTATTGCAGTAACATGATACCACTATAATCTGACCATTATTTAAAAGCTTTGAAATGTGAGGAAGTGATGCTTCTGTTTAACTTTATTTAGAGGCTGTTCCTCAAATAAACCTATTGGACCATAACTTGGTGTTGTGTGATTTTTGACTTTGTCCACCCCTGTCCAGTGCTGGCTCCTCCAAATCATTCCTCAGATGGCTAAAGGTTTTTAATGTATAGACTACGTTAAATATCAGCGAATTAAAAAATGTATAGACTATATCAAATATCAAGTGAGTAAGGAGACCATCACAAAACAAGTCACTAACTTTCCTTAGTGCCGAACAAAATTCTTAACTGCACAATAGTTTAGCCTCACCTTCACAAAAGGGACTTGAATTACCCGTGCAACATATTCCATTTTCTGCCTTTCTTAGGAGGAAGCTCTCTAGACTTTATAAATTTTTCATCTCAGATGTTCACTTTTTTTCTTCTGATCTGAATTAGTCAGGAACTAGGTCAATACGAAAAGAGGAAAGCAAGTCTTATTGTCTGGTTACTCTCCTTCTCTCCTTTTACTACAATCCTTTTTCTTCGTTTCATTGACAGTACAATGGCAACTGCTGCTCCAAATCTTATGTTCCCCCTTCTCCCAGCTCGGAGAATGCCACTCCCTAGGTACTTCATAGATAGTTTTCAAAGAGTTGCAGCGAGGAGAAGGTCTGTGGATGTTATTGGCATCGACTTCCGGAGGGATTGACTAAAACGCCTCAGAAGATATGTTAGATTAGATTAGATTACTTACAGTGTGGGAACAGGCCCTTCGGCCCAACAAGTCCACACCGACCCGCCGAAGCGCAACCCATCAATACCCCTACCCCCTACATTTACCCCATACCTAACACTACGGGCAATTTAGCATGGCCAATTCACCTGACCCGCACATTGTTGGACTGTGGGAGGAAACTGGAGCACCCAGAGGAAACCCACGCAGACACGGGGAGAACATGCAAACTCCACAGTCAGTCGCCTGAGGCGGGAATTGAACCCGGGTCTCTGGTGCTGTGAGGCAGCAGTGCTAACCACTGTGCCACCGTTATGCCAGCCATGGTTGAAATTCATGAAATTGAAGTCAAGTTATTGATCTGCTGAGGCGATTTGATGGGTGACAGAGAGAAAGCTGGATAATAGGGAAATGTTCCTGTTTTTATTTGATTAGATTAGATTCCCTACAGGCCCGTCGGCCCACCAAGTCCACACCAACCCTCCGAAGAGTAACCCACCCAGACCCATTTCCCTCTGACTAATGCACCTAACACGGTGGGCAATTTAGCATGGCCAATTCTCCTGACCTGCACATCTTTGGACTGTGAGAGGAAACTGGAACACCCAAAGGAAACCCATGCAGACAAGGGGAGAATGTGCAAACTCCACACAGACAGTCGCTCAAGGATGGAATTGAACCTGGGACCCTGGCGCTGTGAGGCAGCAGTGCTAACCACTGAGCCACTGTGCCGCACTAAAATTTGAATGGATGTGACGAACAGCATCACACAGTGATCGGCATTGGGTCTTAACTATTCATTATATCTACTTACAACTTACAAGACTGAAATATCTAGTCAGAAAACTGAGCAAGTCAATATTCTTTTAGAAGTGCGACAGGTGATCTCATTTAAACATCTAAGAGGAATTGGTCAGGTTTATTCTGAGAGTTTTAGCAATCCACTCAGTTGCAATCAATAAGGCAACTGAGTGTTATTTTCTCAGGAAGGGCAATATCACCGGTGATGTCCAAATCCATAATGATTAGAAGAACACTCAGGCGTTTGAACAAAGTGGCAAAAATCCTAACCGTGACACCCATTCGCAGAGAAATGAAATAATTCTTTTATCAAAATTACAGGATGAAAGGGCAGAGCCAGAGGAAACCCACTCTGACATACGAAGAATGTGCAAACTCCATACAGGCAGTTGCCCAAGGGTGGAATTGAACCCAGGTCCCTGATGCTGTGAGGCAGCAGTGCTAACCACTGAGCCACCATGCCACCCTTATAACAAGTGCTCAGTGCAAGTGGCAGCGAGGGGATTGAACCCATGCTTCCTTAGAAATCACAATCTAAATCCAGCATGTTAGACTGCTCGGCTAAATGACCAAGCTATGAGGGCCATAGACAGGGTGGATAGAAATCAGCTGTTTTCCTCAGTGGAAGGCCCAATACATGGAGCATACGTTAAAGATGAAAAAGCAGGAGGTTTAGTGTGGACTTTCAGAAAGAAACGTTTTCACCCAGAGGGTGATGGGAGTCCGTAATGCAATGCCTGGTAGGGTAACTGAGACAGGAAACCTCACATCCTTTACAAAACACTCGGGTGAGCACTTGCAGTGTCACAACGTTAACAACATGGGAAAATGGGACTAGTATAGATGTACTGTATTTTTGGCAGCACAGACTTGATGGGCCAAAGGGCCTTTTCTTTAGTCTATGATTCTATGATGCTCTTCGTGTAGCTGGAGTAAATATTGGTCAGGTCCAGACAGGAGAGTGAGTTGCAAAATCAGGATTAGAATGTTTCCTCCTCACCTTTTTGTCTGGAGAAGCATTAGACCAGAACTGTAGTCTTAATGAAATTTGTTATGTAAAGTGCCCCTGAGAAAAATTGATAAATAAAGCCTTTGTGAGGTGCATGGAGAAAGAAGGTGACAGAAGGTTGACAGAACACACAGTCTGGCAGACAGTTTCAGCCTTGCTATAGCAATTAAATACCTTACAGAGAGAGGGAGAGAATTTTTTATTAATGAAAAGTTCTTCATTTACAATGCATTGGAAGATCAACCTGTATTTTTTTTTCAGAAGCTGGAATTTATTAAGTTTAATTCCCAGCTGAATCCCTTAAACAATGGTACCTTGTCTTTTTGCTGCTTTTTTTTTCATAAGTATCAAAGTAATTTTCTTTACAAGCTAACTGTTGTTTCATTAAAATTAGTTTCATCGAAGTCACCATGGGGAACAGATACACAATTTTACATTCATAATACAATCCCATAAATAGGCAAGACGCAGTGGGAACATGCATTGAAGCAATTTTATTACAGCAGATACACCAGGCACAAATTAAAATATGTGCATTAAGTGTGACAGAGGGGAATATAGAACACAATTTTCCCCCTGATTGCAAGCAATAATCTAAGAGGCCCCCTTTATGGCAGAGGGTAGACCAATCACTCTGCTGATTGGCACAGCAGTCCATTAAATGCTTGCGCACCTTCAGGAGCATTATAGAGAGGGCAAGATTCATCAAGGGATCAAGTCCCATTTACAAGCTGACCTCCAGGAAGATGTTTGTTTCTACTTCCCTTATGTCAGAGTAGATCACACGAATGTAACAATTTTATCTTGTTGTGACAATTATTACTTTCCCTTTAGTTCAGTTGGCTGGGCAGCTGGTTTGAGATGCCAACGTCATAGAGTCCAATTCCTGTACTAGCTGAGGTTACCATTAAGGACTGTCATAAATCCCTACAGTGTGGAAGCAGACCATTCGACTCACTGAGTCCACACTGATCCTCAGAAGATGATCACACATAGGCCCACTCCCTCATCCCTGTAACCCTGCATTTCCTATGGTTAACCTGCCAAGCCTGGACCTCCCTGGACACTATGGGGCAATTTAGCATGACCAATCTACCTTAACCTGCACATCCTTGGATTGTGGGAGGAAACCAGAGCACCCAGAGGAAATCCAGGCAGACATAGGGAGTATGTGCAAACTGCAGACAGACAGTCACCCGAGGATGGAATTGAATCTATGTCCCTGGTACTGTGAGGCAGCAATGCTAGCCATTATGCCACTGAGTCTCCTTCACAGCTGGTCCCCTTCCCTGAGACTTTGTGACTCTCAGGTTAAATCACCACCAGTGGTTTACCACTACTCAGAAACTATGGTGACTTTATCTTTTACTTTCCCATCGAGAGTTGTCATGCAAGGCCACATGAAATTCCATTCTTCTTCATGTTGATTACATTTTAAGGTTATTCAGATGGTATTGACACTAGGAGAATAAAAGGAAGGCCAGCGGGGCGAAACTGTGATGTTCAGGAAATAACTGAATGCCCTCAGCTGAAAACAACAAATGCTGGAAATCACAGCAGGTCAGGCAGGATCTATGGAGAGCAAGCTAACATTTCAATTGTCTGTGTGGAGTCCGTACGTCTTCCCCATGTCTGAGTGGATTTTCTCTGCGTGCTCTGGTTTCCTCCCACAGACCAAAGATGTGCAGATTAGGTGGATCGGCCATACCAAGTTACCTATAATGTCCAGGGAAATGAAGGCTAGCTTGAGTAGCTATGGGAAATGCAAGGGGTGTTTTTCTGAGGATCAGTGTGGACTCAATGGGCTGAATGGCCTGCTTTCACATTGTAAGGATTCTACAATGTCATCTAGACTCGAAAACTAGCTTGCTCTCCCTCCATGGATGCTGCCTGACCTGCTGTGATTGCTTGTATTTGTAGCTTTCGGTACAGATTCCAGCATCAGCAGTAATTTGTTCCTGTATTGTTGATATCCTAGATAACACACTATACTTCCCTGAGTTACTCATCTTTCCAACAAAGAAGGCAGATAGAATATCATCCCTTTTCTTGCAATGACTCTTTGTAGTGAGTGACAAGACTTATTTTTTGCTGGAACGAATGTTTCCCAGATTGAGCAGTGTATGCCTGATGCACCGAGTGGGAATTTCAAGCAAGACTTCCTCATCTGGTGTTTCCAATCAGAATCAGTAATGCAAAACACCCCATCACAGGAGGTGCCTTCATGGAATGTTTCTTTTCCCAATGTTTTCTTGGCTTTCACCTCCTAAACATTGTTTCAGATTAGCATCGAAACTATTTATTTTGCTGCCCACCACAAAACTACTTCTGAGACTATGATGATATGCTGTTCGATAAAGAGTCCTGATTAATTCATTCTCACACTACAACTCGGTTGAATTCAGGCTAAGTCTATTTTCGGAACAGTGAGACCAAGCTGAGAAAACATTGACCAATCCGAGGCGATTAAACCAATGGCCAAGAATTGCAAACAAAAGCCAGTGCAACAGACTTAGGACACTGAGAAATGAAGTCAAAATTCTATAGATACCATAAATCTGTAGTTAGAACAGAAAGTGTTGGAGAGACTCACCAGATCTGGCAGCTCTAGAGACAGAAACTAAGTTAATGTTCCTTATCTTCTGTGGAATTGAATGGCACTGGAAAATGGTGGTTTTAATGTTGCTAACTGGAAGAATAAGACTCTAAGTAGCATTGCTGTAATGAAAAGGTGTCAGCAACTTAGTCAGTTACTAAGGTAACCTTAATCAACACAGGTATAGTTTTAGAGTTAAAATTCACACAATACAAGGTTATAGTCCAACAGGTTTATTTGGAAGTACTAGCTTTCAGAGCGCTGTTCCTTCATTAGGTAGCTAGTGGGACAGGATCATAAGACACAGAATTTATACCAAAATATCATAATGTCATACAACTGAAATGGTATATTGAACAAATCTCAACATGGGTATAGCCGTTTGTGGGTGACTGTAAATAAACCATCTACATACGTTGTGAATAAATAGTCCTACTTTGATCATGTAACTTTAATTTAGTAAAATCCATTTATCCTTGACAATGCAACACATGGCACAAGCATATCTAAATAAATGATTGTGGTTTATGAACATATAAGTTTGCAATTAAAGTAAATCCATTGCATCCGTGAGATCACAACTCACAAATTTGCCAAGGCGTTTTTACATAGTTACATGATTAATCCCACATAACAAACTGTCTCTCAGCATCTTATGAAGGGTTAAACTAAAATCACACGCTTCTGATAATAGTCTTAACTTAGTCAAATATCCTAATATAGATTCCCCTCATCTCGAATTGCCAGGTAAAAATGATAGTGTCTCAGACTTAGAGGAGGCTGGGTGTCATAATATTCCTTTACTATGTCTGTCAATTCTTGACAGGTTTTAGTATTTGATGCTTCAAGGTAAGCTAGACTCCAAATAACAGGAAAAGTTGTGGCTCCACATGCTGTCAGGGGAATAACTCATTGTTTTTCTCTGCCACCATATTATTCGCCCAGAAAAAATAATGCATTCTTTCCACATACTGATCATAGTCCTTGATGGTGGGGTTGAATGAGTCAAGCTTGTCAAATAAAGGCATGATGTGAGAAATGCTGACCCCAACTCAAAGATGACTATCGCAAGCGAGTTTCTTCAGGAACATGTTTTATTCTCATTGCCAATGAATTACTCCACAGACATTTGTCTTCCATCACCAAGTCACCCTTTATTTATACATGAACAGTCCTTGACTCTAATACTGCCTTTTTGGAGTCAGCTCTCAGAGTTCCAGACAAGATTAACAGTCCAATCAGGGAACTCATATTCTATGAGGTTCAGTTGGCTGACATTGTTAGAATCACTGAACCCACCTCCCCTATTGTCTTTCCACTGATCCAAGCCTGATAGTCACTGACTTCTTTGCTGAGGTAAATAGGTCCTTCCCATTCACTCTAACCAGGGTCCCCACAGTTTTTGTAAGCTCAATAAAATCTCCCTCAGCATCCCTTTTCCAACAGCCCATTCAATACTAATGCTGGTTTTGGACATCCTCATAAATTTTCTTCATCTCAAAAGCTCAGATGTTCTACCTTTGTTGCGAGGGAAGAGGGGAGAGGGAAGAAGGACTGAGGTACTGCGTCTTCGGGTCTCAGAGTGTCACAAAGTGCTTGACAGTCAACTAAGTAATTTTGGACTGTAGTTGCATCTGTAAAATTGACCCATCATGCCTTGTCCTTTACAGAATCGTTGAATTCTTACAGTGCAGAAGGAGGCCATTTGGCCCATCATGCCAGAACTACTTCTATTACCTCATGTCAACTTTCTGCCTTTTCTCCATACCCCTGCACAACATTTCTATCTAAGTAACCACCCAATGCCTCTCTTGAATGCCTCAGTAGGACCTGCCTCCACCACATTTCCAGGCAGTGCATTCCACACCCTAACTTCTCGCTGCGTGAGAGGAAGTTTATCTCGCTTCATTTGATAGCTCTTTACGAAGGCCTCACAGAGGAATTTGCTGTGATTCTGCATCAAGATTCTACACCCACAAGCATCAAGATTGTTAGACTTTAGGGAAAATGGCTCATGGTCTCAGTCACCTCATCAGTTTGCAAGTCCCCATTGTGAAGCAAACTGGCTGACATGTTCTGAAGGAACCTTTGAAAGGGGTTGATTTGATTCATTGGTGTGGAAACTGAAGTTGGAACTGGGGCCAAGTTATTTTGAACGCTGAGCAGTGATAGTCACACATTTCTTAAAATGAATTGAAGAAGCCATTAGAACATTAAGTGCTGTTGCAAATTAAAGGATATTACATTATTTAAATTGCACTTGATAAATCGAATTAGCGTACGTGTTAATCTGCAGTCTCGAAGCACTTCATTGAGGACTGAGTTAATTTCCTCAATTTTAGGGTACGCAGTTGTCTATACAATCTTCCTTTTGGAGTGCTGCTCCTTCCACAGCAGCCCTCTGAAAACTAGTGTTTTCAAATAAACCCGTTGGACTATTAATCTGGTGTCATTTGCTTTTTGACCTTGTCCAACCCAGTCCAACACTGGCCTTTCCACATCATGTTGCATCTTTAAGTTGTATCCTTCAATAAATGAGCTTAACAGTCCAAGGACCTCTTTGATTAATCCACAGGCATCTAGTCCATCGTGAGGTTACTTTTGCTGTGCAATTTTCATCCACTTGTATTCTGATAGTTGGGTATTCAGTGATGGTATTGCCATTGACTGTCAAGGGACCAAGGTTTGATTCTCTCTAGTTGGCTATGTGCTTTACCTGTCACTTATGTGTGAAGCATAATGTTAACTCGAGCTGCTGCTATGGAGCAGTGTTGTTCCTGCTGTTAATACCTCGAGTCAGGGCATAACCAGGCACTCTTTCACCAAACATCACACACTAATGTGGAGTCCTCCTTGCTGGATCGATCCTATTTCCATGTATTATGCCTTTGAGGAATTCCAGAAAAACTTTGACAGTCTTAAGATGCTGATCTAATTGTTGCAAATACCTAGTTTATATTTTAGAGGAATTATTTAGTTCTGAAATGCTGGGTTTTAGACGTGAACTGAACATCTCAAATCAAGAACCAATATTTATTGTCCATCCCTAGTTGCCCTTAAGAAGGTGGTCGTGAGGTGACTTCTTGAACTGCAGCAGTCCATGTACTGTTGGTAAACCCTTAATATCCACAGGGAGGTTGTTCCAGGATTTTGACCCAGCGACAGTGAAGTAACAACTATATATTTTCTCATATGAATGGTAAGTGGCTTGGAGGGGAATTGTAAGTGGCATTCCCATGTATCTACTGACCTCCTTCTAGATGGGAATGAAAAGTTCTGTCCAAGGGTGATTTTCTGCGTGCATCCACGAGATGCTACACATTGATATTACTGAGTGTCAGTGATGGATGGACTGGCTCCTTGTGGATGTGGTCAAACAGGCTGCTTTGTCCTAAATGGTGTTAAGCTTCTTGAGAGTTGTTGGAGCTGGATTCATCCAGGCAACTTGGGAATATTCTACAATGCCCATGACTTGTGACTTCAAGATGGTTGACAGGCTTTGGGGAGTCAGGAGGTGAGTTACTCACTGCAGATTCTTAGCCTCTAACTTGCTCTTTCAGCCACTATTTACATGGTTAGTGCAGATCAGTCTCTGGTTAATGATAAATCCATAGTATTTTGAGAGGGGTATTCAGTAATGGCAATACTATTCAATGTCAAGGGACAGTGGTGAGATTCCCTTTTGTTGGAGATGTACTTTGCCCGTCACTCCTGTGGTTACTTTTGCCACTTCTCAGCACAAGCCTGTATATTGCCTCTGATTTTTTTTGCTTTTGGACATGGACTGTTTCAGTATCTGAGGAGTCTTGAATGGTGCTGAACATTTCACAATCATCAGTGAATTTCCTCACCTCTAAATTTCTGATGAATAGACTTGCTTAAAATCATTGGGCCTAGCACACTTGCCTGACGAATTTCTGCAGAGGTATTCTGGAGCTTTCTTGACTGATCTCCAATAACCATAGTCATTCTCATTGTGCTACGTATGACCTGGACAATAGGAGAGGTTTCTCCCCATTCCTATTGACTCCAGCTTTGCTCGGGCTCCTGACAGTAACCTTCACTTCATTTCTGGAATTCAGCTCTTTATCCATGTTAGAACCAAGGCTGTAATGAGGTTTCAAGCTGAGTGGCCCTGGCTGAACCCAAGCTGAGCATCAGTGAGCAGGTTATTGCAGAACAAGAGCAGCATAATAATACTGTTGATGACCCTATCCATTATGTTACTAATAACTGAAGGCTAATTGATTGGGCAGTAATTAGCTTGAGTCATGGAGTCATAGAGATGTACAGCCCAAAAACAGAGCTTTTGGTCCAACATGCCCATGTCGAACAGATATCCTAAACTAATCTAGTTCCGTTTGCCAGCACTTGACCCATATCTCTCTTTAGTTCTTTGAGAAGGTGACCAAGGAATTGGACGAGGGTAAAGCAGTAGATGTGGTGTATATGGATTTTAGCAAGGCGTTCAATAAGGTACCCCATGGTAGGCTAATGCAAAAACTACGGAGGTATGGCATTGAGGGTGCATTAGAGGTTTGGATTAGGAATTGGCTGGCTGGAAGAAGACAGAGGGTAGTAGTTGATGGTATAGGTTCATCTTGGAGTGCAGTTACTAGCGGTGTTCCACAAGGATCTGTTTTGGGACCATTGCTGTTTGTCATTTCTATAAATGACCTAGAGGAGGGGCTTGAAAGCTGGGTGAGCAAGTTTGCGGATGACATGGAAGTCAGTGGAGTTGTGGACAGCGAAGAAGGATGTGGCAGGTTTGAGGGGTTTAGATAAGTTGCAGAACTGGGCAGAAAGGTGGCAAATGGAGTTCAATGTAGCTAAGTGTGAAGTCATTCACTTTGGTAGGAGTAACAAGAAGATGGATTACTGGGCTAATGGTAGGCTACTTGGTAGTGTGGATGAGCAGAGGGATCTTGGTGTCCATGTACACAGATCTCTGAAAGTTGCCACCCAGGTAAAAAGTGCTGTGAAGAAGGCATATGGTGTACTGGGCTTTATTGGTAGAGGAATTGAGTTCCGGAGTCCTGAGGCCATGTTGCAGTTGGATAAGACTCTGGTGCGGCCTCATCTGGAGTATTGTGTGCAGTTTTGGTCGCCATACTATAGGAAGGATGTGGAGGCATTGGAACGAGTGCAGAGGAGGTTTACCAGGATGTTGCCTGGCATGGTAGGAAGATCGTATGAGGAAAGGCTGAGGCACTTGGGGCTGTTCTCATTGGAGAAAAGAAGGTTTAGGGGAGATTTGATAGAGGTGTACAAGATGATTAGGGGTTTAGATAGGGTTGACAGTGAGAACCTTTTTCCGCTAATGGAGTCAGCTGTTACTAGGGGACACAGCTTTCAATTCAGGGGTGGTAGGAATAGGACAGATGTTAGGGGTAGATTCTTTACTCAGCGAGTCATGAGTTCATGGAATGCCCTGCCAGTAGCAGTGGTGGACTCTCCCTCTTTATGGTCATTTAAGCGGGCATTGGATAAGCATATGGAGGTTATTGGGCTAGTGTAGGTTAGGTGGGCTTCGGTCGGCGCAACATCGAGGGCCGAAGGGCCTGTACTGCGCTGTATTTTTCTATGTTCTATGTTCGATGTAAACCCTTCCTATTCATTGGATTTGTCCTGTTTTGCAACATTGCCCAGTAGATGCCTGTGTTGTAATTGCACAGAAACAGTTTGAGAAGAGACACTGCAAACTCTGGAGCACAAGTTTTTAGAAATATTGTCAGGGCTCATAATCTTTGCCTGTAACTGTTTCGCGATCTCATGTGGAGTAAATCTAATTGGTTGAAAATTGGCATCTGTGGTACTGGGGACCCACCCATTCGGTACTTGTGGCTGAGGATTTTTGCAAATGTTTTAGTCTTATCTTTCGCACTATCATTGCGGATGGGGGTTGTGGAGGAACATCCTCTTTCATTGTGTTGATTAATTGTTCAACACCATTAGTAAGTGGGTGAATCAGGACTGCAGTGCTTAGACCTGATCCGTTATTTGTGAAATCACTTAGCACTTAACCACTCACAATTTATGCTGTTTGGAATGCCAGTAATCCTAGTTTGTAGCTTCACCACGTTGACACCTGATTTTTAAGTATGACTGGCACTGCCCTGGCATGCCCTTCTGCTCAGTACAATGAATATAGTCATGAACATATTATTAATTTAGTAGTGTTTGATCTGCTTCATTCTTTTATGCACAATTAAGTATATCTTTTTCAGAAAAAAACAACTCTTGTGTTATCCCATTGGTTAAAACAAGATATTCTGATTTATTTTTAAATGTTAATGGGCCATAATCTAATTGCAATTTGATCCTGAGTGTTCCTTTGTTAAATCAAGCATAGCTTTTTGCAGAATGTGTCAATTTTTGAGCAGGCCTTCGGACTCTTAGTTAGTGAGATCTTCTTAAAAAAATAGAAGTTAGCTAAAGTTTTACTAACCATTTCCAATTGATCCCTGTTACTGTTATAGCTGTTAACTTTTAGAATGACCATTCTTGAGCAGGTGAGACTTGAACCCTAGCCTTCTAACTCAAAGGTAGGGACACTACCGCTGTACCATAAAAGCCTTGAGCTAATGGGATGATTGGCAGCAGTGGGGAGATGTTTGGGAAGTAGATATTTTGACCAATAAATTCCCTGATGTATCCCATGCTAACCTCATCGACATGTATGAATGAAGCTAAAGAAATACTTTGACTTACAAGGCACATTTCACAGTCATTGATTCTCAAAATGCCATCTCGCCAGTGAAGTTGTGTGGAAGTAGTAACAGAGCAACAGAATTGTTATGGTCAAGAAGGATGATGACAATAAATAATAGACAATAGCTGCAAGAGTAGGCCACTCGGCCCTTCAAGCCGGCACCCACCATTCATTATGATCATGGCTGATCATCCTCAATCAGTATCCTGTCCCTGCCTTATCCCCATAATCCTTGATTCCACTATCTTTCAGAGTTCTCTCCATCTCTTTCTTGAAAGTATCCAGAGACTTGGCCTCCACTGGCTTCTGGGGCAGAGCATTCCATATATCCATCACTCTCTGGGTGAAGAAATTTCTCCTCAACTCTGTTCTAAATGGCCTACCCCTTATTGTTAAACCATGTCCTCTGGTTCTGGAATCACCCATCAGTGGAAACATGCTTCCTGCCTCCAGAGTGTCCAATCCTTTAATAATCTTATATGTCTCAATCAGATCCCCTCTCATCCTTCTAAACTCAAGGGTACACAAGCCCAGTCGCACCAATCTTTCAACATAAGATAATCCCGCCATTCTGGGAATTGACGTCGTGAACCTACACTGCACTCCCTTAATAGCCAGAATTACCTTCCTCAAAATTGGAGACCAAAACTGCACACGCTTGGTCCATTGTGCTTGCAGTGCCATTCTCCTGCCTTTTCCCCATATCCCTGCACATCATTTCTATCCAAAACCAAATGCTCTATTGAATGCCTCAATGCAACTTGTCTCCACCACACTCTTCAGCAGTGCATTCCATCCTCTAAATACTCCCTGGGTGAACCAATTCATTTTTTCTCACGTCACCCTTGCTTCCTTTGTACATCACTTAATTATTTTCTCTTTTATATTCCTTTTTTATTTTCTTGCTGTGCTTTAGGAAATACAGGAAATGATTAACACAGTGCAAGCTCTGTCAAACTGAAATGTAATGCTGTCCAGATGTTTTGTTGATTGAGGGACAAGTATTGGCCAAGATACCTGCATTAACTCCCTCCCTCATCTTCAGGATAATGCCATGGGAACTTTTACATCAACCTGAGCTGGCAGATGATGCCTCAGCTTAATGCCTGATCTGAAAAGCATTACCTCCCGCAATGCAGCACTCTCTCAGTAATGCAATGGAGGGACAACCTTATATACTTGTACTCAAGTCTTAAAGCGAAACCTTAACCTGAACCTTCAGAGATAAAAGAGCTAACAACTGAGCCACAACGGACATGTTATAAGGGAATGGTAGTCTGTTCAGGAGAATTCACTACAAAATGCTTAATCAATTCTCTGTGGGAAATCAACAGTTTGAAAGGATGGTCCTTTTATTTACTGTAATGTTTCTAGGCTGGGCACAGAAAGATTGGCCAGGTAGTATTACCACTTCTGATCACTGTCTAGCATTTCCAGATAGAAAATTATTGAGATTATGTAAGAGTCAGTCTCAATTGTAATGTCTCTGCCCTTATAGCCTCAATATTTAGAGCTGTATACTTTGGTCCAACATGGACAAGTCGGACCGAAGGTCTGTTTCCGAGCTGTACATCTCTGTGACTCTAATTAGCATTTTCTTATTCATACAAGGGATGTTGGCATCGCTGCCTGGGCCAGCATTTATTGCCTGTCCCTAATTGCCCTTGTGATGGTGGTGGTGAGTTCTCTGCTTCAACTAACATGTGCCGACATGGATCCACAATATCGAGAGGGAGGGATTTCCAGGATTTCAGCGCACCGACACCGAAGGGATGGCTATACATTTGTGAGGTAAAAGTGAGGACTGCAGACACCGGATGTACATTGTCAAAGGGGTCAATTTGATTAAATGCATAGGCTTAAAATTTGGGAAACATTATTGTTTTGCAGGATTATGCATAACATTTTTTCCTGAAAGTGAGATCCAGATAGACTGAACAGGAGAATCACAAGGACATTTAGGGTTGGACACAAACTCCTTTTTGAGTTTGGAGTATTACTTTCCTTTCTGCTTTTGTTGCCTACCCTTTAATTTCACCCTGCACTGCTTTCCATACGATATCTTTGCCAAGAGCTTCAGAAAACCAATAGTGAGCAGTTTGGAGAAGACCATCACCATGCATCTGTTACCCATGTCCTTCGAGATATTTATGGTCATGGATTTGGAAGCCATTGTATAAGTAGCCTTGGTAAATTTCTGCAATGCATCTTGTAGATAATACACACTGCTGTGATTGAGCAGCAGTAGTGGGGGGAGTGGTTGTGGGTGTGGTGCCAATCAAGCGGGTTGCTTTGTCCTGGATAGTGTTAAGGTTCTTGACTTGTTGGAGCTGCAGCCTTCTAGGCAACTGGGGAGTAACCTTGGGCCCTGTGGGTGGTGGACAGTCTCTGGAGGGTCAGGAGATGAGTTACTCACCACAATAGTCCTAGTCTCTGATCTGTTCCTATTGCCACTGCATTTATATGGTATTGGATTTCAGCTTCTGGTCAATGGTATTAAGAACAATGTTTCCTTGCATTACTTATCCAAACTTGTCATAACTTTGTAAACTTCAATCAAATCTCCTCTATTCTTCTTTCTTCCAAGGATACAAATAGCCTAAACATATAACTAAAATCCTGTTTCTTTCAAACCATTATCACAAATCTCTTCTGCCTTTTCAGACAAATCCCACGTTCTTTCTAAACGTTGGTGACCAGAACTAGATGCAATGTAGAGCTTTATACATGTTCAACCTAACTCTCCTGCTTTTGTACTCAATGCCTCTAAATTGTGAAGCCCAAGATCCCGCATGCTTTACTAACAACACTTTCAATATATTGTACCACTCCAAAGATTGATGCACATGCATCCCTGAGTACTTATGTTTGCACACATTCTTTAAAACATTAGCTCATCTCATACTTTCCTGCATCACCTCATGGAAGTATTAACTTCCATTTGCCACTTGCCTGTCTATTCTGCTGTATTAGGTGAAAGTCAGGACTGCAGATGCTGGAGATTAGAGTCAAGATTAGAGTGGTGCTGGAAAGGTACAACAGGTCAGGCAGCATCCGAGGAGCAGGAAAATTGATGTTTTGGGCAAAATCCCTTCATCAGGAATTGGAAAATCAACATATTGAGCAGAAGCCATTCCTGATGAAGGGATTTTGCCCGAAACATCAATTTTCCTGCTCCTCGGGTGCTGCCTGATCTGCTGTGCTTTTCCAGCACCACTCTAATCTATTCTGCTGTATTGTCTTGCAAATGGCTTTTATAAACCTCACTGTGAACCACCTCTCCATGTTTGGTACCATCTCAATGTTTTGGACAATGTACGTATTCTACTCAATTGTAAATGGATAATTTGATTAATCAATGATGGTCTTTCAATCTGTGGCTCCAATACACTCACAAGATCCTTTGATTGGACTGTGCATGGAATTGATGAACTGACTCTAGCTAGCTAGATCTACAACATAAGTCACAATAACTGGAGTAGGCCATTCAGCCCATCGAGTCTGCTCTGCCATACAATGGGATCGTGGCTGATCTGTTAATCCACAAGTCCACTTTCCTGCCTTCTCCCCAGAACAAGTTCTTCCTCATACGTGTATCTCACTTCTTCAAAATCAGAAATTATACCTTCACAGATTCATTATCATCATCAATCATTCATTAATGAGTATGATTTTCCACCTAGGAAATTCCATGTCACTGGACATGGACTCTGTGGCTCTTTGTGTGGCTGTTAAGCCTGATCATAGTGCAGCATCTCCAACAATACATTTGGGAGGCATTCTTAGGATTTGGTATTGTTTCTTGGCCTTGAGTTCATTAGCATTCCTTTCTCCAGTTCCTTTTCTGTGTTAGTACTTACTGACATATATGTATGTATGTAAAGAAAATTCAAGTCCTTTACTAATCTGTCCCCAGTCAAGTTCTGGTCCACTCCTCCATTAATATCAACGGAGAAATCTTCCCAGATGTGGAATATTTCCATTGCTTTGGCAAGTTACCTCTGATCAAAGCCAAATCTCAGTGCAGAGATTCAACATTATGTCTAGTCTACGAGTGCTGCTGTTGTATGCTTAAAGATGTGAGCCTTTGATGACAACAACATTGTTCCGATACCAAGAGGATTGTAATTAAGGCAGTCAACCTCCTTACTCTTCGGTATGGCCCTGAAACTTGGGCTTCAGAGGTGGCCCTGGACTGGGTTCATGAGAATGGTCCCAGGAATGAAAGGCTTAACATATGAGGAACATTTGAGGACTCTGGGTCTATACGTGATGCAGTTTAGAAAGATGAGGGGCATCTAATTGAAACTTACAGAGTACTGAATGGCTTGGACAGAGTGGATGTTGAGAAAATGTTTCTATTGGTAGGAGAGACTAGGATCCAAGGCCACAGTCTTAGAGTAAGGGGAAAACCTTTTATAATGGAGATAAGGAGAAACGTCTTCAGCCAGAGAGTGGTGAATCTATGGAATTCTCTGCTCACAGAAGGCTGTGGAGGCCAGGTCATTGAGTAAAATTACGACTGAGATAGATAGATTCTTGAGTATCAAGGAGATCAAGGGTTACGGGGAGGAAGTGGGAGAATTGGGTGAGAAACCCAGCAGCCATGATTGAATGATGCAGCAGACTCATTGGGCTGAATGGCCTAATTTCTGCTCCTATGTCTTATGATCTTATATAGTACACAGCACCATACATTCTGTTGAAAGTTCCCCTTAATATTTGAGGAGGAACCAGTCCTCCACAATGTCAGTGACAAAATATTTGTTGTGGAGTGGTGGTGATGGTGTTGATGACTCTCTGAGGTTTCAGCCTTTATGCCAAATTGTCTTTCTCTTTCTGCCTTCAACTGTGCTGATGCTTTCATATTAGTTAACCTCTAATCACTCCGGCTGAACCTTTCCTTTTCCTTAATTCACAGGATGAGGGTGTCACTGGCTAGGCCAGTATTTATTGCTCATACTAGCGGGCATTAAGAGTCAACCACTTTGCTGTGGGTCTGGAGTGATATGTACTTCAGATCAGGTAAGGATGGTAGCTTCCTTTGCGAAGAGACATTACTGAACCAGATGGATTCACGGTGATCATCAGATTCTTAATTCCAGATTTCTATTGAATTCAAATTCCACCATCTGCCCTGTTGGGATTTGAACCCGGGTCCCTGGAACATTATCTGGGAATCTGGATGAAGAACCTAGTGGTAATACCATGAGGCAATCACCTTCTCTTAAAACTGGACTGTGTTAACCTCGGCTGCTAACAAGTAATTTAGTTGTGCAGAGATTCTGATACACCCCAAACCCCACCATCATCCACGATCTGGCCATGAACACATGAGAGCAGCAGTCACTGGGTAAGTGTGAAAATGCTGTTTGACTTTTGGTCATTTCTCTAAGCTCTCACATACCTACAGCTGCTGTGTTGCCTGACATTCATTAATTCAGGGTAGAGCTAGAGTAGGGGAGCTGAGTGGGTTTCTTTTTGTATTTGAATCATCGTCCAGAGGCCTTAAATGATTATTCTGTGAACATGATTTCATGTTTCACGTGGGCTGCTTAAGTATTGGAATTCAGTTTCTTTTCTGAGAAAAATGATGACTGGTACCAGTAATCATAACTTAGAAAGCTATTGGATTGGTATAAAACAAGTTGTAAAATGATCTGATTTATCGAGAGTGGTTGGACAAGCTACAAATTTTCACAGCATTGGAGACTGAGGGGGGATCTTATAGAAGTGTATAAAATCATGAGAGGCTTGGATAGGATGCATGCACTCAGTCTTTTTACCAGGTTTGGGGAATTGAGGACTAGAGAACGTCAGTTTAAGGTTAGAGGGGAAAGAATAAAAGGAAACCTAAGGGGCAACTTCTTTACACAGAAGGTGTACATATGGAATGAGCTGCCAGCGGAAGTGGTTGAGGCGGGTCTATATATAGACAAATATATAGATAGGAAATGTTGAGAAGGATATGGGCCAAGTGCAGGGAAATAGTGTTAGCATGGATGGACATTTTGATCAGCACAGACCAATTTGGGCCAAAGGGCCTGTCTCTGTGCCAACTCTATAACTCTAAGTTCTTTTCATCCACTCTTGAATTCTGGGAAGGAAGTGTCCATTTCTCAATCAACCTGGTCTATTTGTGACTCCAGTCTCAGTAGAGTAAATAAACAGGCTCCAAGAGTAGGCCATTCAGTCCTTTGAACCTGTTCTACTGTGCGATAATCATGGAATCCCTTCGGCCCAAGAAGTCCACAACAACCTTCCAAAGAGTAACCCACCCAGACCCATTCCCCTACTCTATATTTACCCCTGACTAATGAACTGAGCCTACATATCCCCGAACACTATGGGACAATTTAGCATGGCCAATTTGCCTAACCTGCACATTTTTGGATTGCGGGAGGAAACCGGAGCACCCAGAGGAAACCTACACAGACATGGGGAGAATGTGCAAATTCCACACAGATAGTAGCCCAAAGTTGGAATTGAACCTGAGTCCCTGGCGCTGTGAGGCAACAGTGCTAACCATTGAGCTACCGTGCAGTCGCATTTGATCTGGTTGCAACCTCAAGTTCCTGCAGACCCCTGACCACCTTTCATCCCCTCGCTTCCAGCATGTTCTGTTTCGGAAATCTCGCTTGTGTGTCCTGGTCAATACTGATCTTCAATGTCAGTAAAACATATTATCTGATTATTCCCAGAATGCTCTCTGCGGGATCTTGTTGTGCATAAATTGACAGCTCTGTTTTTGATGTCATGGTAGCGACTGGCCTTTAAAAGGCACATCAGTGACTCATAAGGCCTGCGGGATGTCCTGAATTATGAAATACATTGTGTAATTGCAAGTCTTTTTGTCTCTTCTCTCCCTTACAGTTCTTTAGCTCAATGCAGCATCTTATAATGAATGAAGAAACACAAAAAAAAATGCCTTGCACTTGTATGGTGCCTCCTGATCTCCCAAAGTACAGTGTCGGCAACAAATAATTTCTCAAGTGGTTTCACACTGACAAGCACAGGTAAACCATTTGAACACAGCAAGGTTCCACAAACAGCAATGCGATCAATGGAAATTAATCTGCTCCAGTGGAGTTGGCTGAACAAACAGCTTTCATAAAAGAGGCAAATACAATCAAGGGCATATACGTCTGTTGCTGAGATTAGTAGTTGAATATCCAATACTTCCATCTGCGACACTTTCTCCTGTTACATTAAAGGACCCAGTAATATGCGATAGCATCCTTTCGAGAGAGAACAGACTGAGGAACGGTGTATAAATTAAGTAAATCCCTTATCATCAGCAAGCTCTCAGAAAAAAATAAGTTATTTTTCCTTCTAACTTACTGATAAATTTGAAACTAGCTCGCAAAGGCTTTAAAGCAAATGAGAACACACTTCAACACAGTATAGCCACTTATAACAAGATACTGAGGGCAAATTGCAGGCCGCCAGTTCCATTGAGAGGTATACAACGTGTGGTAAAGACTAAGGGCTGAAAGTTACTGACATATCAACCACATTGACTGGAAATCACAGACACAATCTAGATGTTTTAGTGGCTTAGTATTGTTACAGGTGGGAGGTCTGCAGGTTGTGAGCTTGGTCCAGAAGATGCACAGTGTGAAGAGGTATGTGAAGGTGTACAATGCGATGGAATGAAGTTTGGGTGCAGCCACACATTCTCATGAACATGGGAGCAGCCTGTTTCAAAGACATGCCAGCAGCACGGGTCCACAATGTCTGCCAGAGTTACACCTTAAAAGAAAGACTTGCGTTTACATAGTGCTTTTTCACAGCCATCACATTTATATCTCAAAGTGCTCGAAAAACAGTGAGGTAATTTGCTGTTCCACAGGAAGCAGTGTCATCAAACATAACCTTTAAACTAAGCAAGGGTGGCATGAGAGCACAGAATTAGTGGCACAGTCTGAAAGGGGCGAAGTAACACAGGTTAAAAAAAACATTGGTTAGGCCACGTTAGAACATTGCATGCAATTCTGGTCTCCTTCCTATCGGAAAAATGTTGTAAAGCTTGAAAGGGTTCAGAAAAGATTTACAAGGATGTTGCCATGGTTGGAGTTTTTGAGCTATAGTGAGAGTTTGGATAAGCTGGGGCTGTTTTCCCTGGAGTGTCAGAGGCTGAGGGGTGATTTTACAGAGGCTTATAAAATCATGAGGGGCATGGTTAGGATAAATAGGCAAAGTCTCTTTCCTGGGGTGGGGAGTCCAGAGCTAGACGGCATAGGTTTAGGGCGAGAAGGGAAAGATATAAAATTGGCCTAAGGGGCAATGTGTTCACTCAGAGGGTGTACGTGTATGGAATGAGCTGCCAGAAGAAGTGGTGGAAGCTGGTACAACTTTTAAAAGGCATCTAAATGGGTATATGAATAGGAAGGGTTTGGAGGGATATGAGCCGGGTCCTGGCAGGTGGGACTAGATTGGGTTGGGATATCTGGTTGGTAAGGACAGGTTGGACCGAAGGGTCTCTTTTCATGCTGTACATCTCTATGACTCTATGAAAAACAAATTAGGGTAACCGAGAAGTGAACTGATCCTTATTCTAGATGTTGTTGTAATATTCTGGAAGATGTAACTGTGTATGGAATGCTGTGAGGGAGCATATCAATTTCAGGTATTGAGATAGGAACATAGGAACAGGAGGAGACCACTCAGCCCCTCAAACCTGTAGTACCATTCAGTGAGATCATGGTTGATCTGTGGTCTGACTTCATACTTCAAACTACTTTTGGCCCAAATCCCTTAATACCTTTGCTGAATGAAAATATATCTATCTCAGATCTAAAATCATGAATTTAGTGTCAACTGCGGTTTGTGGAAGAGAGTTCCAAACATGTACCACCCTTTGCGTGTGGAAATGCTTCCTAACATCTCTCCTGAATGGTCAGATCCTAATTCACAGACTATGGCCCCTACTTCTCGAATCCCCAACCACTGGGAATAGTTTATCTTTACTGCCCTGTCTTTTCCTGTTAATATCTTAAAATACTTTGATCAGGTTACTCTTAGCCTTTGGAAATCCACAGCAAATAGAGTAATTTGTGTAATCTCTCCTCATAATGTAACCGCTGAAGTCCAGCTTTCATTCTTGGAAACTTATATTGTACTCTCCTCAAGGCCAATATAACCTTCCTAAGGTCAGAAGAAGAGTTTTTAATCTCATTCCAAATACTCAAGATGGTGGTATGGAAAATGACTTGGCATATCAGACTGGCCCATGATTTCAGACAGAAGAATCATATTTTTGCAACTGCTTCATGTTTATCCTGAATGCAACTTTCAGCTACAACACCATACCTGCATTAGCAGTCAGCAAATAAATATTTTACCTACCTGTACTATTAGCTGCGCATAAGGGATCAAGCAGCTGATATGAGCTGTGTTGCAAAGATATGCAGGAATTTAAGACATGTCTACACAGAGCAGATCTCATATGGCAAAGAGAAAATCACTTCCAGGATTCACTGCTCCATTCAGTAGAACCCCTATTTTAATTGGTCTTTTCGATGGTTATTAATGTATGCACCAATATATTTGATAGTTGTATCAATGCATTTATAGACTCAAGAGCTGTGATGCAAGAGCAAGATAACAGTTAAAAAAAAGAATAAAGCTTTGGTTAATATTTGATACTGTAGCTAGATCAGTGTTGATCAATGTATTCCAAGATTTGTCATTGAATATTCTTCAATAAAGAACCCTTTGTTTAGTTCATCAAACAGTAACCCTTCATATACATGTGCTAAGGTCCACAATTAAAAGGGAGGAGAACCCATATTTCAATCTTAAAATTTAAGGCTGCTTGTGCTGGATTGCCCGAAAACAGCAACAAAATCATTCAAAAGAAAAGGATCTATTTTGAGCTTACCTGTACAGGTGAAAAACTTGGACTCGCCCACACTGAGTTCCACTTTGCCCAGAGAAATAGTCACTTGAAGCACAGCTAAGACAAAAAGAAAAAAAAGATTGAATGCAATTTATTTGAATCCCCGTAGCTTAATGGAGTCCAGATTGCAATCTGCCCCTCATTCTTGACTATCAATCTTCCCAACATTAGATTCATACAGACATAACCTGAAAGTCAATAGCTCACTTTTCCAGATTACGCACTGCTGTAAGAGAATGGAATGCAAGCATGTAGCCCCATAAAGCTTGAGTTAATAGAAATATCAGAAAATGTCATTTAACGAGATGAATATTTGAGTGAAGATGAGAGTAGGCTGTTTCACAGGTTCTGATATCGGGCAGTTAGTTACTGGGGTTCTCAGCTGTCAGCTCAGAACCAAAGGCCCTACTGACCACCAGCCAATCAGATAATAGTGAGGCCAACAGTGGGCCTCCCTGGAAATGCCAGCTTGAAGTGTAAGCAGGTTGAAAGCAGCTATCAGAGTTTGGCAGCTCTTGAATTCAGCAATGGCAGGACTGAGGTCATGGCTGCTGCTGGAAGGGCAGGTTCCAGAACACAATCATAATGCAGTGAACTGAGGCACAGGTGACTAATGTGAGGAAAGGCTGAAGGTTTTGAAGGGTGGGGTTCATTGGGTGAGGGGCACAGGATATTTGGAAGAATGAAGAGTAACACCAACAGCACAGACACAATTCCTTTGCTGGCTAAGGTCACCGTGAAGGTCCCAACCTCCCCCTCACCTGAGGCGTGGTGACCTACAGGTTAAACCATCGCCAGACTAATGGTCCTCTGGGATAATGGCAACCTTACCTTTACACTTATTGTCTTGAGGCCAAAACACTAAACTGAAGGAGGTAGCTCTAGTTCTAAGGACTGCAGAAATCAAAGGGTATGGGGGGAAAGCAGGAAGAGGGGAATGAGTTAGATGATCAACTAAGATGACATGGAAGGGCATAGCAGACTCAAAGAGCTGAATGACCTACTCTTGCTCCATAGAACCATGTTTTAAATTTCTAATTGGGACAGACCTCACCAGATGTTGCAGGATAAAATCCCAAGTGGTCATGAATTGGCTTCGTTACAGCTACTTCTCAAAGTACAGATCACAAACTGAACTGATTCTTTGCTGAAGTGGCTCGGTAAATAGAAGACCATTGTACTTTAAATGCAAAAATTTATAAGAATGTTATAAGGCTTCAAACCTTAGCATTTTAAATTTGATTTTTAAATTTAAATAGGGTAATGAAGAGTTGTTTTTATGAGTTCTGCTCAACAATAAGCCTATGTGGCTTTGTTATGATGGAATTCAATGGTTCAGGTTGTGTGCTATTGAAATGCAACTGCCAGGTTTACATCTGACACTAAAGATAATAAGCAGATTTGCTTGTTATAGTAGACTTTGTGTCTCAGAGACTTTGAACAGGAACACTGAGGGAGAGAGAGCCAAGTAGAATAACATCACTGTGATCTACAAATAGAAAAGACTCTGCCAGCTAATGCTCAGGACAACCTATCCACTGTTAGAAATGAAGCAATCCACAGCTATTTACAGATTCCAGAAGGAGATCAGGAGGAGGTCAGGAGGAGAAATTTTCAGAGTGGGCCTTACTGTTTAGTATCAGTTTCAGAATCCTTAGCAAACTGAGAGAAATGATCTTTGAAGAATGGTCTATGTTCTGACACAGAAAATGTGGAGAAATTAATCCTTTGGAATCAGGAAATTACTTTAGATTATTTCTTGAAGAGTCTGCAATTCAGTAGAAAACATCCTGTAAGGTATATGCATAGGCGTGTGGTCCTGTCGATTTAAAATGACAATAAGTCACATAATCACATAAGTAATTTCTGTAGCCTAGAACAATAGGTCCTCATTAAGGAATGTTCAGTCTGTTTATTTTTGTTTGTTCTAGCTTCTTTGTTACAGTAAATGGCTTAAAACTTGTTGCACGATTCCTTTACGTCAGTCAGTAGGAATTTAAATCTCTGGTACAGATTTATTTATCTCTAGAGGGGTCAGAACAATAGGAATGGAACTGCATGCTTCTAAATTGACAAGACAGCTTGTTTATGGAGGAGAATAGAAGGAGAGTAGGGAATTGGTGATGGTCATTTCTGCCCCTACATAGATATAATCAATGTATGTTGACACATAGTTAAATTGAATCTCTAACAGCTCAGATTCAATTCGTGAATCTTATCAGTCCATTAAAGAATTTCACTTGTGTCAATGTAATGTTCCTCACTATCATGTTGATGAATCGATCCTGTGTCATCGAGCTGAAAAGAACATTTGCCCAACCATTCTTCTGCTGCCCTTTACATAACCTGATTTGTCCCACTCCACAAAACCCACCCAAATACCTTGACTTAGTTTTCCTGTTCCAATTATCTAACCAAATCTCTTTATATTGAAGCTGCAGTCACCATCCTTCCAGGTAATAAACAATAGACCACAACAGAAAAATGTTTTGACCATCTCAGCTCTAGTTGTTTTGACAATGATCTTAAATCCATGTCTTCTGGTTGATGCATTTTCATGGCACTGGAAGCCATTGGTCCATGAGAACATCTTGTTTGGCTTCTGCTTGAACTATCTCAGGCTTGTGGAGAACAAAGCCAGCCTCTCCAGTCATTCCATTAAGTCAAGTAGGCAGTCACTTGCAACCACAGAATTAGAAGTATGTTGCTGAAGGTTTTTATTTAGCACTCATCAGAGCAAATGCAAGAATGACAAATTTCAGAAACAAAAATCACAAAGTATTTATACTACAAGAGAAAATAGTGCCGATTGATTGGGCTGCACTTGGAGTATTGCATTCAATTCTGGCTGCCACATTACAGGAGGGATATTGAAGGCTTTGGAGAGGGTGCAGAAGAGGTTTAAAGGATGCTGTCTGGATTAGAGGGCATGAGCTATAAGAGGCTAGAAAAAAACGAGGTTGTTTCCTCTGGAGCAGCAGAGGCTGAAGATGGAATTTATAAAATTATGAGAGGCATAGATAGGGTTGAGTAGGGTTGATGGTCAGAATCTTTTTGTCAGAGTTGAAATGTTTAATACTAAGGAGCATGCATTTAAGGTGAGAGGGGGAGAGTTCAAGAAGATGTAAGGGGCAAGTATTTTACACAGAGAGTGGTAGATGCTTGGATTGTGCTGCCAGAGGTGATGGTAGAGGTAGATATATAGGAATGTTTGAGGTGCTTTTAGATAAGCACATGAATAAGCAAGGAATGGAGGGGTATGGATCCTGGGCAGGCAGAAGGGATTAGATTAGGTTGGTATCATGTTCGGCACAACATTCTAGGCCAACAGGTCTGTTCCTGTGCTGTACTGTTCTATGTTCTATATTCTATTTTCTCTTATTGGTTGACAAGTCAACTTCTCTTGAAAGTACTCTGCACAGAGGGTAGTAGGTGCCTGGAATGTGTTGCCAGCAGAGGTGGTAGAGGCAGGCATGTTGGATTCATTTAAGGTGCGTCTGGACAGGTGCATGAGTAGGTGGGAAGCAGAGGGATACAAATCCTTAGGAATTGGGCGATAGGTTCAGATAGTGGATTTGGATCGGTACAGGCTTGAAGGGCCAAAGGGCCTTTTCCTGGGCTGTAAATTTTCTTTGTTCTTTTCTTTGTTTTGTTCTATTGGCTGTTGCCGTAGACTAGCCAGTGTGCAATGTTTATTATCCTTCCACTTAAACCTTTGTGATCAATTGTTTGAAATTTGGACATTCTTACATTCATCCTGATAAGTGAAAATTGAGAAGTTTAGGCTGTAAAACTGAAATACACTGACAGGAGGTGCAGGCTGTTTCCTGGTTTGTCTTGTGTTATTTGAACTCAGAGCCCTACAGTTAGGATAATACAGTAATCTCATCATGTGTGAAGGAAAACATGATGAGAAAGCAATCAGATTTCTTTGTAAAGTGGCTTATACCAGACATGCTTGCATATGGAGGTCGGGTAGCCATGTGTTTGGATTTAGTTATTCATCCCTTCTGGCAAATTAAAACTAATAAGATCAAAAATAAATTATTTCTGATTGAAATATGCAGCCAACATTGGCTGGCAATCCTGCATATATTGGCATCCATGGAATGGTCATGAACAGCCATAGAGTTATAGAGTACTGTAGCACAGAGACAAGCCCTTTGGCCCAAACTCGTCCATGCCGAACAAAATGCCCAACTACGCTGACTCCACTTCCCTGCACCTTGGTCCATACCCTTCTCAGCCTTTCCAATCCATGTATTTGTCCAAATGACTTTTAAATGTTGCCAATGTACCCACCTCAACCACATCCACTGGCAGCTCATTCCACACACATACCACCCTCTGTGTAAAACAGTTGCCACTCAGGTTCCTTTTTATTCTTTCCCTTCTAACCTTAAAGCCACTTTTAGCTAATTCTTTTGTGTTGGACTAAAGTTAAAATACGGTAGATGCTGGAAACCCAAAACAAACACACAGAATGCTGGAGAAACTCAGTGGATCTGACAGCAACTATAGAGAGAAAAAAAAACTTAACATTTGACTCCTGAGATCTGAGGAAAAGTCATACCAGACTCAAAATGTTAACTCTGTTTCTCTCTTCAAAGATGTTGCCAGACTACTGAGTTTTACCAGTGCTCTCTGTGTTTATTCTTTAATATTGTCTGTGCCTACAATTAGTTTCTCGAGATTAATTGGGCTTGTGATAGCATCTGTTTTGTCCCAGCAACACTTTTGATATCAGTGGGCATAGCAATGGAAATTCTCAGATTTCCCATGACACCTAGACATTGCTGGCATTTATTGCCCATCTTCAGTTGTCCTTCAATTGTTTGGCTTGTTAGGCCGTTTCTGTGGATAGTTAAGAATCAACCACATTTCTGTGGATCTGCAGTCTGGTGTAGGTCCAGATGGCAGACCGTTTTCCCTAAAGTGTATTGGTGAACTAGCTGGGTCTTTGTAACAATCATTCCATGGTCATAATTAATAAAGTTTACTTTTACTTCCAAATGTATTCATTGAAATTAAATTCGACCAGGTACTGTTATGGGATTTGAAACCCATTCGCCCAGAATATTAACCTGGACCTTTGACTTGCCAGTCCAGCAATGTTACCACTGTACTGTCATTGCTGTGAGTTGGAAAGAGATGGGTGCAAAGCCTATTCCAGTGGTTTGAATACATAGTCGTAATCAATATGACACTGCAGTACCAATGGTGTGCTACATCATTGGAGATGTTACCCATTGGTTGTGATATAGTACTGAGGCTTAATCTGCTCCCTCAGGTGTGTGCAAAAGCCATCACTTCCTATATCAATGATGAAACCCTCCCAGTCTCCTGGATAATACTCATCCCCCAGTGAACAGCCACAGCAACATATTTAAGATATTCCTGTTTTTGGAAGTTTGCTGTTTTATAAGTTGCTCAGTGCTTTTGCTGGGAATAAATTACTTTAGAAAACTCTTTGTTTGTGAAAGATGTTATATTTAAATACAAGTCTTTGTTCCTTCAGTGAAAGATGGATAAGGTATAGACATTCTCTCTACTGTAGGAGCAAATAACTGCAGATGCTGGAATCTCTACTGAAAACAAAAAGTGCTGGAGATCACAGCAGGTCAGGCAGCATCCATGGAGAGAGAGCAAGCTAATGTTTCAAGTCTAGGTGATTCTTCATCAGAGCTGATCCTTGTCTCTATTTTATCCTTCTCGGGAAGTTGAGGTCTTGCAGAATATGGGCTCCTCTATGCAAAGAGCTACATTATACTTTAAAGTGACTGTGCTTTTGTAAGACATTGCAATAGTGGCTCAGGAACATGATGGTGAAGAAGGCTGAACTATACTCACTGGGGCCTCTTGCTTCTCATTGACATTAAACTCTACAGATTCCCACATCTTGAGATTCTCAACATTACCACAGAAGGACAGGCTGCAAACTCTATTGAACCGTGACTGATGCTAGCTTGTAAAAAGTCATCCATTCTTGAAGATGCTACCTATGGTGACTGCTCCTGAGACAGTAGAGTGCAACATGCAAATTGCCTTTCACTATTGATACAATCATTACCTCAGCAGCACAGGAAGCAATGCAGGACAAATCATGCATTATTTTAACTGATGCTATTCTTACAAGGAGCACAATGTGTCCTTCAAAGACCTTTAAAGTGCCTGGGGCCATTTTGATGGAAAATTTTGGATGTGGTTGCTTATTACAACTGTCTGAGTGGTCAACTACTGAGACAAGATATATTATTACCCTGATAAATATTGGCCTGACTAATGAACCACTTTGAAACAAGACATTTCTGAATTTACAGAGACACAGAGAGGGAGGAGGGAGTTGTGGGATTTATTTTATATTGCTGCAAGATGAAAACAGTACAGCACAAATTGTGCAACAGAGACATTAACGCCAAAGGAGACAGAAAGATTGAGAGAGGAGTAGCTTATAAGTCATGAAACATTGATGTCCTCCATCACTTGCATACTGTGGTCGCAGTGAGTATTGCCTACAGGTATAGCAATGCACCAATCCTTCTGCTAAACAACACCTTCTGAACAGATGACCTATAGAGGGACAAAGACATCAGGTATACAGGATCACCACCAGCTGCCATACACCTCCAAGTCACATGCATCGTCCTGACACAGGCTGCTTCTTCATCGTTGCTGGGCAACAATTAGGAAGCTCTTTAAGCTAAGCCAACTGGACAAGGACATGCTGAGAAGCCAGTCCTTTACAACCTCTTCAATATCAACAGGGATACACAATAACAAAAGAAAAATACAATGGAATGCTGAATATGTGAAGCAAACACCAAGAATGCTGGAGACAATCGACATGTCTGGCAGCTTCTGTGGAGCTAGAAACTGAGTTAATGCTTCAAGCCTGATATGACTCATCCTCAGAATCCTCTAAAGAGGAAAGGTTCTGAAGAAATGTTATACCAGAGTTGAACAATAAGTGCTGATAAAACTGAATCAGCTTTGGACCATTGACCATATGTATTGAGGAAGGATAGCTCAAGTTAGGAACTTCATTTGGGGAGTCCAAGCCATTGTGGTAACATGCACTTTTATTGCTTAACTGGAGCTATGAACAGTGATAGTAGAGTTTCCAAGACTCCTTCCAGCATTGTGGGCAAATAATGGTCTCTCCTGTGCCTTCTACTTGGCATTGTCCTGTGTATAATTGGTTGATGTTCAGCCTGTTTGGCTGCACTGTTAATGCATTGATTATCAAATACTGATTGAGTTGAACTTAAACCCAGAGTCAAGGAGATTACCCATAAGGACCTCCCTGAAAGAAGTATGCAAAGCTAATTCTGATGACTATGAAATATGTACCTAGTGGGGTAGCCAAAAATACTACTGCTGCAACAAAATAATAAGACAAACATTCACAGTGTGGTATTTGTGACACCATTTGAAATATTGAATTTGTTATTCAGTCAAAAGACATGGGAATCGCTAGCAAGCCAAGCATTTATTACTCATCCCTAATTAGCCTTACGAGAGTGGTGATGAGCTGCCTTCTGGAATCCACTGAGAGACTTGCTGGAACATTTCAGAGGAGGGTTAATATTCAAACACAAGGAACTGGAGTCACGTCTTTTCCAGCCCAGGTAAAAGGCAACATTTTTCCTTCCTTACAAATTGTTAGCTGAACAAATGGCTTTTTAATGTCAATGCACTGTCTTCATTAGCAATGATTTCAGCTTTTACTCAGTTGAATACATTTTAGCTTTCTCAGATGCCCTAATGACATTGCAACGCATCTGTCAAGGCCATTGGGTTACTACGGTGCAGGAGAATCGACGTTTCGGGCATGAGCCCTTCTTCAGGACCTGAAGAAGGGCTCATACCCGAAACGTCGATTCTCCTGCTCCTTGGATGCTGCCTGACCTGCTGCGCTTTTCCAGCAACACATTTTCAGCTCTGATCTCCAGCATCTGCAGTCCTCACTTTCTCCTATTGGGTTACCAGCTCAGCAACATAGCCACACATGTATATATTAAAAATAAATATTTTTTGGATACAATTGCTGAAAATAGCAAAGGTGTTAATTGGACATAAGGCAATCTCTTTCAATTAACAACAGAAGGTCAAGGTAATGGCCCCATAGTGTTACCAACAGATGGTAACAAATGTAAATCAAGTTGGCCAGTTGGAGGATAAAAGCTGCATTATTTAATGGAAAGAAACCATCATCATTTCTGATATGTTACTGAGAAGCTCATGAGTATCTCAGTCTCAGCTCTTGTCCATGTATGGTACTCCCAAGGGAAAAGGAACATCTTCATCCCCATCTGGTACAGTACATCTTGTACATTTCCTATGCATGTGCAGTTCACACTCAATAATGGACTCAATTGACTACCATCTGGTAGTGTACAATTTATCTGCACCTTAGGGTCACCGACTATACATGCCTATTACAGACCCAGTTGAAAGCGAGTCTTTTGCATCTTCCTAATACAGAATGTGTTAGGGTCAGCTTCTGTGAAAACATGGCAAAAAGAATAAGGAACTTTCATTTGTTTCATGCAATTGTTTAAGTTTAAAATGTCTTAACATTATTTGTAGCTAATTAATTATTTTTGATATATGATGGTAATGTGGGGTCCATTTAAGTCAGTTGACTGAATAGCTAGGGCGTGGTGTGGAAAATGCCAATATCACAACTCAATTCCTGTAGCTCTTGAAGGTGACCACTTCACCCTGTTCCACTGTGATAGTAATCCTGGTCAGCTATCCTTAGGCTACAAGGATACTGTAGGATTATGGAAAGCAAGTTTAGTTGGTGGAGTTCTTGGATTCTTTTCAATGACACAATATTTCCTTCTTTTCATCCTTTTGAAAACCGGGTGCTATTATCACAGGCTCTCAGGTCCTATGGAGCTCAATTAAATGCAAAGCCTCTACCAGCTTGCAACAAAAGTATGTCTTAGGCGCCCTGCCTCAGGTGAATACACAAGCAACCTATTTCCCTTTACCTCATTTGCCATTCTGTAACCTATCAGAGCCAGGATGACAGTGTGTGCCAACTTGGAGGGAAATTTAAACTATTCAACTATTCTCATTAGAGATTGCATTGGGACTGCTTAGATGCATTTCAGCAAGATTCCATCAACTAAGATGCTGCAGAAGTATTTAATCCAAAGATCTGAGCAAAGTTTGCCTGTGCCATGTGCATTTTGTACAAAATAGCCAGCCATTAAGGGTGACAATTATCATTCTCAAACACTCTCTCATGGGTTCAGAGGGCCAAAGTTCGGTGAGAGACAGACATCGCTGACTGGCCAGCGGATGAGAAGAGAAAGATTTAATCAAGACCTGAGGGGCAGCATTTTCTCACTGACAGTAGTTTCCATGTGGAATGAATGGCCAGCGAAAGTGATAAGGTGCAAGTATAGTTACAACAATTAAAAGACATTTGGGCAGACACTTCAGTAGGAAAGGTCCAGATGTATATGGGCCAAACACAGGCAAATCGCACTGGTTTAGTTTGAGAAACTTGGTCAGCATGGACTAGTTGGACCAAAGGGTCTGTTTCCAAGATGTATGACTCTTTTCACACAGCAGTCTTGAAAACAATTCTTACAGTGGAGAGGTGGGCTTGCTCTATAACGTCGAAAAGCTCACACTCCTTTGAACACTATACTGAAAGCAGTAAACTCTGTTAAATTGATGTGATGCTTGAGCAGAGCTTGAATCCACGTCCAATTACTATAAATAGACTACGAATGCGCAGACAATTTCTGTGCAAGTTTGAGACTTAATCATGCCACCGGTTTTGTTTTTTACAGAGGAATGACATGGTGATGTGGTAGAGCTGTTAAAATGTTATCTGATTTAGGGCAGGAAGTTTGTCCCTTCTTGCCAGTTCTCCACGTGAAGCATATTCTAACCAACTTGTGCATAGAACACTGAATAGATAAGACCATAGGAGACCGGAACCGAAGTAGACCATTCAGCCCATCGAATCTGGTCTGCCCGTCAATGAGATCGTGGCTGCTCTGATAATCCTCAACTCCATTGTCCTGCCTTTTTCTTGTAACCCTTCTCTACCTCACTGTCTATATCAGCCTTGATCTAAACTCCAAAACCATTTAAAAATTTCATAATTCTGTAATCAAGCTCTAATAACTTAGCAGTTAGAGTGTGATTAATACCAATTCCTAGCAATTAGAGTTGTTCATTGTTATTATCAAACCATATTGTTAGTAAATTAAGAGGCAATGAAAACAGATGAGGAGGCAGGTGACAATGAGTACAAAAAAGTTTCAGACTGTATAGTGTAATTTTCTGCCATCTACTCCTTAATAATTGATGTTGGATTTAGGGCTTCCGAAGACATTTGCAAAAGGGGAGCTGGGACAGGTAGATAGCCAGTGGCAACATCAAATATTCTTTCATCAGGCAGTTGAAGTCTGAAACAGTATATGCTTTATGTATTCCATGCAATTAAACACTCTTAATTTAGTATTCTATTCAGTATTTTCTTGATTGTATCTAGCTAATTAGAGCATTCTAAAGTTGTGAAAGGTGGTTGGTTTTATTCTTCTTTGGAATGTGATTGATAAGGGCCATCATTTGTTCCCCATCTCTACATACACTTGAGTGGCTTGCTTACCATTTCCCAGTGTGGTTAAGAGTCAACTCATTACACTGTAGTCACACATAGATCCGATTTCCTTCCTGAAAGGATATTAGGTGAACCTGATTAGTTTTTACAACAACAGATGATAGTTTCATGATCAATATCACTGAGATTAATTTTATATTCCAGATTTATTAATTAGTCAAATTTATACTTCTCCATCTGCTGCTTGAACCCATGTCCCGAGAGCCAAGAGTTCTGGATTACTAGTCCACAGACACTTTTTTAAAATTCTCTCATAAGATGTGGGAGTTGGTGACTGGATCAGCATTTACAGTGCTTCATTGTCCCTATGAAAGTGAGCTGTCTTTAACGTCGTAACTTTCCCATATACAATACCTGCAATATGTAGAAACACATGCTCTCTTTTCCTTTACATGAAACAACCATCTGAAACCCTGCACTACGCAATAGTCAGATTTGTTAATGATAATTTGTCATTTTTCTTTCACTTGCTCTTGGTCTACTAAAAACCAGATTTAGATTACTGCAATTTGCACTTACTGAGTCTCTAACTTCTGCAAACTACAACCTATCTCAAAGAAAGAGGTTTCTGCCAATGTTGTTTGAAATAGTTATTGCAAACCATGATCTGAAGAACAATTCTCTCTCAATGTTTTTTTTCCCCCTGTGTGGAAGAATTTACATTTATGTTGAGCTCTTCAAACATATGGAAGTCCCGAAGTATTTCACTTGTGTCAGATTGACGGGATGTCAAACTGTAATGAACGTAAAAGTTTTAGGAACGTAAATAAGAACAATAGCTACTTATTTGTACAGCATCATTAACACAATAAAGTTTGCAAAGTGCGTCAACGGAGCATTATAAAGCTGGAGACAGAGATCCCCATGAGGAAATATAAGGGCAGATAATCTGAAGAGCTCAGTCCATCACAGGAGCCAGCCTTCCATCCATTGACTCCATCTATTCTTCTCATTGCCTCAGAAAGGTAACCAACATCATTAAAGACTCCGCCCACCCGGTAGTGAATTCTTCCAACCTCTCCCATTAGCCAGAAGATACAAAAGCTTAAACACAAGCACCAACAGGTTCTAGAGCAATTTCTTCCCCACTGTTATTACACTTCTGAATGGACCTCTCAAATTTCAAATCTAATGGAGACCTTGCTTTTGTGCACCTTCTTTGCAGTTGTAACTTTATATTCCTTGCTCAGTTCAGTCATAAAGTCATACAGTCACAGAGATGTATAGCACGGTCCAACTTGTCCATGCCGATTAGCTATCCTAACCTCATCCATTCCCATTTGCTAGCATTTGGCCCATATCCCCCGAAAACCCTTCCTATTCATAGACTCATTCAGATGCCTTTTAAATGTTGCAATTGTATCAGCCAACCACCACTTCATTCCATACATTGTGTGTGAAAACGTTGCCCCTTAGGCCCCTTTTATATCTTTCCCCTCTTACCTTAAACCTAACCTCTAGTTATGGGGTCCCTCCACCCCAGGGAAAAGACCTTGCCTATTTACCCTATCCATGCTCCTCATGATTTTATAAACCTCTATAAGGTCACCCCTCAGCCTCCGACACTCCAGGGAAAACAGCCCCAGCCTATTCAGCCTCTCCCTATAGCTCAAATCCTCCAACCCTGGCAACATCTTTTTAAATGTTTTCTGAACCCTTTCAAGTTTCACAGCATCCTTCCAATTGGAAGGAGACCAGAATTGCACACAATACAGTATTCCAAAAGATCTTTGTATGGTATGATCTGCCTGAATTGCAGGCAAAACAAAACCTTTTACTGTACCCAGGTACGTGTAACAATAATAAATCAAATCAAACCTAAGATCTTTAGGTTTTAAAGAAAGATTTGAAAGAAAAAATTAAGAGTGTAGAGATTGGCACATTTAAGGAGACAATTCTTAGAGCCTAGGACTCAGAATAGCCTTCAACTTTGGAGTAACTAAATTACAGACATTTAAAAAGCTACAGAATTAGATGAGCATCCATATCCCAGAGTGTTGTAGGGTGTAAAGTTTTATAAAGATTCAAAGGGTGAGGCCAAGAAGGGATTTGAAAACAAGGGTAAGAATTTTCAAGTCAGGATGGAACAAACAACAAAGAACAAAGAGAGGTACAGCACAGAAACAGGCCCTTCAGCCCTCCAAGCATGTGCCAATCATCATGTCCTACCTAAATCAAAAAAAACAAATCTGCCCTTATTCCGTCCGTATCCCTCTATTTCCTCCTTATTCACGTAACCATCCAGATGCCTCTTAAATGTCACCAATGGACCTGCTTCCACCTCCTCTTCTGGCAGTGGGTTCCAGGCCTCTACCACTCTCTGCTTCCTTCACACATCTCCCTTAAACTTTTCCCATCTTACCTTAAACCTGGGCCCCTTGTAATTGAAACTTCATCCCTGTTTAAAAAGCCTTAACCTACACTCTCGTAATTTTATAGACCTCTATCAGGTATCCACTCAGCTGCCATCTTTCTAGTGAAAACTCTCCTCGTCTTTTTAACCGGCCCTCTTAGCCAAAGCAGAACAGGCAACGTCCAGGTGAATCTTCTCTGCACTCTCTCTCTAAAGCTTCCCCATGCTTCTGGTGGTGTGGTGGCCAAAACTGCACGCAAAACTCCAAACCAGGCTAACAAGGGTTTTATATAGCTGCAACATAATTTGCCAACTCTTGGACTGCATGCCTCAGCCAATGAAGGCAAGCAGGCCATATGCCTTCTGAACCATCTTGGCCACCTGTGTTACCCATTTAGGGAACTGTGGACCTGCTCGCCCAGATCCATCTGTATGTTACTGTTCCTCAGGGTTCTGCCATTTACAGGATAATTCACATCTACATTTGATCCTCCAAAATGCATCTCGGCGCATTTGTCTGGATTAAACTCTGTCTGCTATTTCTGTGCCCAGG
Organism: Hemiscyllium ocellatum; assembly: GCF_020745735.1. Classification (NCBI taxonomy): domain Eukaryota; kingdom Metazoa; phylum Chordata; class Chondrichthyes; order Orectolobiformes; family Hemiscylliidae; genus Hemiscyllium; species Hemiscyllium ocellatum. The sequence continues at coordinate 92,029,820 of NC_083412.1, read as the reverse complement.
TCGCCAATCTATCTCAATCCTGTTGTATCCTCTCACAATAGTTGGCTCTATCAGCAACTCCACCAATCTTTGTGTCATCTGCAAATGTACTAATCAGACCACCCACATTATCCTCCAGTTTGTTTCTGTATACTACAAACAACAGAGGACCTAAGACTGATTTCTGTGGGACACCAATAGTTACCGGTCTCCATTCTGAAAAGCTTGGAGTCAATACAGTTTAGAGAGCACAAGTATGATAACTTTACAAGGGAATGCAAGGCAAAAGATGACACCAAGATATAGGAGTGGAAATAGACCATTCAGCCCATCAAGTGAATTCCACCATTGAAGGACAACTCTGCTTCACTTCCCTGCCTTATCCCCATAATCCTTGAATCTCTTACTGTTTAAAAATCTGTCTATCTCAGCCTTGAGCATACTTAATGACCCAGTCTCAGCAACCCTTGGAGGCAAGGAATTCCACAGCAACAGAGGGTTGGCTGATGTCGAGCTTACAGAAGGCTGAATGTGAGAGACCAGACAAAAGTGCATTGGAACAGCTACGGAGTTATGAATATGCTCAGACATTTTTGAATCCATCAAGCTCACCCTAGTATCGAAGGTACATTTTAGATATCTCTCCACTAGATTCAGAGATGATTATCACACACCTCTGGAACAGATTGGGACTGAAAGCTGGGGACACTACCACTGCACCTCAGGCATCGCAGGAACCCAGAACTTGCAATTAAATGAAATCTTCGACTCAGCAGACTGGAACTGGCTGACAACAGAAGAAAACTCAAGCCCATCTCAAACTGACCGTCACTGTTAGGAGACACAATCATGTGGTTTTGGAGGAATTGTAGCAATCAGTCTCTATCAAGTCAACACATTCAGAAATGAGGCAACAAATAATCCCAGTGGGGAAGGAATATTAGCAAACACAAGCCCCCCAAATCACCTGTTTCACCTGTATTTACCTCATATTAACTTGAACATAATCGAGTGGTTGATACTTGGTTCCCTGCCTGATGATCCTGAGCCAATTCCTCAGTGTTTTTCATGTGGGGAGTTGCCATTGACTTCTATTGTCAGAGCAAGGAAAGGAGGCAAGTCCCACATTTACTTTAGCCACAATAAGAATTAGACCAACATCACAGGGGCTATCCTTACGACGCTAAACATATCCAACTGAGCTAATCAGTTCCCATTGTTGCAAACAACCATCTGCCAAACTGTTAGCTTATTAATGAAATCTATCCAATTTGTGCAAATATCAACAAAGATATGTGGTTTCTGGAAATCTGAAACTAAAACAGAAAGTGCTGGTGATATTTAGCAGGTCTGGCAGCATCCATACAAAGAAACACAAAGGTAATGGTTCAAGTCTAGTGACCAGAACACTGCTTTGCTAAAGGTTCACTGGACTCAAAACATACCTCTAATTCTCTCATTAGATGCTGCCAGACCTGCTGAGTTTCTCCAGTGCTTTCTATCTTTGTATCTTTCTATTTCATGCTTGGCTTCAAAAATCCAGAGTTCTCACTTGCGTTCATGGTATCCAACTTATGCATGATTTTCCAATCAACAGCTTCTGTAGTGATAGAAATGACTACCTGCTGTGTTCACATTAGAGATTCCACTAGAATTCACTTCCAGCTTCTCTCAGGTTCCAAAAGAAACAAGAAAATTGGTAAAAATGGGACTTTACTGGAACATTTTGAATCTCTGGGTGAAATAGCGCGTGTAGCATTGTTACAATGATTAGATTATACATACCACACACAAAAAAGGAAAACACTTCAGAGAAAATGAAAGTCAGTAATGAGGAAAAGCCTTAAGGTGATATGAGACTGCTATGCCTGATAACCACCTGACTTATTTAAGAGCAAAAACATGGTTAACTTATGTCTGGATTCCAAATTCAAACATTTGACTTAAATCAGGACCTCTGCAATTGTTAGGGAATAAGAAAAGCTTTCATCAAATAGATTTCTGTAGCATCGAATATAGACTATGTCCTCTAGTTCTGGAATACCCAACCAGTGGAAACATTGGTTTATCTACCCCATCTTTTCCTGATAATCTATTGAAGACTTCAATCAGATCACCTTTAGCCTTCTCAATTATAGAGAACACAGGCCTAGTTGGTATGATCTCTCCTTAAAACTTTATCCCTGAACTTTGGGTATCATTCTTCCAAATGCATGTTGTACTCCCTCTGCAGCAATGACTTCCATAGATTCATGACCATCTGGCTAAAATGGTTCCTCCTCATCTTACTTCCAAAGTCATTTCTTCACTTGGAGTCTGTGTCCTATTAATAGAAATATCTTCTCCATGTCCATTTTAACGAGAACTCTTAGTATTCAGTAACTTTCAGTCAGATCTCAGCTCATCCTTCTAAACTCCATCAAGTGCAGACCTAGAGTCCTCAACCACTCCTCATATGACAAGCTCTTCATCTATGGGATCATTCTTGTAAACCTCCTCTGGACCCCTCCAAGACCAGCACATCCTTCCTTCGATATGGGGCCCAAAACTGCTTACAGTATTCCAAATACAGTCTAATCAGTGACTTATACAGACTCAGCAGTACATATTTGAGGTTGTTTTCCAGCTCTCTCAAACTGAGTGCTGACATTGCATTTGACTTCCTCACTGTCAACTGAACCTTCATGATAGCCTTAAGAGAATCCCAAACTGTCTCTTTGTGCTTCAGTTTTCTGAAGCCCTTCCCTGTTTAGAAACCTACTCTATTCTTCCTATCAAAATAAATAACCTCACACTTTCCCACATTGCATTCCATCTGCCACTTCTTTAGCCACTCTCGTAGACTGCAGGGAGTCATTCTGCAGTCTCCCTGATCCTTCAACTGTACCTGTCCCTCTACCTATCTTTGTGTCAACTACAAGCTTAACAATAATGCCCTCAGCTACTTCTTCCAAATTGTTGATGTATTATGTGAACAGTTGAAGTCTCAACACATACCCCTGTGGAACTCCATTAGTCACCAGCTACCACGCTAAAAAAGACCCCATTATCCCTTCTCTCTGCCTTCTACCAGTCAGCTGTATCCATGCCAACACATTGTCCATAATGCCATGGGCTCTTATCTCGTAGCCTTTTCTGTGTCACTTGTCAAAAGCCTTCTTGGAATAGTTCACAACCAATGACTCTCCTTTGTCTAACCCAGTTGGACTCTGTGAAATGGGATTAATTTTTTTCTCTCTCTGTAAGGGGATGATTCTGACTCAAAAGATGTTGAAATTCCATCAGTGAATGAACAATTATATTCAGCTATTGGAGCTGCTCCTTCATTAAAATTCTCAATAAATCTAAGTTGATTTATTTATTCTCAATAAATCTAAGTCCACAGTTGATATTGTTGTATAAGGGGTACTTGACTTGAAACATTAACTCTGCTTTGTCTCCACAGATACTTTGTCTCCAGTTTTGATTTCCCTCCACAGCTGTTGTTAGACCTGCTGAGTTCCTCCAGCAATTTCTGTTTCTGTTTCAGATCTTCAGCATCCACAGTTCTTTGTTTTACTTTGCTGTGGAAGGGAATGGTCTAGAAGGAGATAATGTTGATGGTGCATTAAACTCTGTCCAATCTGATGGTGTTGCACACTCTTTAGGTGGAGGCAGTTGAGATCTGTATGAGTATCTGAAAAACGCGAGTGTATTCTGTACAGTCTCATAGCATCTTCAGAAATTTTGAAACAAAAACAGAAAACTCTGGAGAAACTCAGTAGATCTGGCAACATCTGTAGAGAGGACAAAGAACAAAAGAAAAAAACAGAGTTAATGTTTTGAGTCCTTCATCATTGGAACACCAGCAGCTGCAAGCTCCCCTCCAAGCCACTCACCATCCTGACTTGGAAGTATATCATTGTCACTCCACTGTTGCTGGCTCAAAAACCAGGAATCTCTTCCCTGGCAACAGTGCATAGATTTCAACAGTTCAAGAAGGTACTGGATTCTGGATCAGTGGTGCTGGAAGAGCACAGCAGTTCAGGCAGCATCCAACGAGCAGCGAAATCGACGTTTTGGGCAAAAGCCCTTCATCAGGAGTAAAAGCAGACAGACTGAAGCGTGGAGAGATAAGCTAGAGGAGGGTGGGGGTGGGGAGAGAGTAGCATAGAGTACAATGGGTGAGTGGGGGAGGAAATGAAGGCGATAGGTCAGGGAGGAAAGGGTGGAGTGGATAGGTGGAAAAGGAGCTAGGCAGGTCGGACAAGCAACCCACCACCTTCTCAAGGGCAACTAGGGATGGGCAATAAATGCTGGCCCAACCAGAGATGTCCCACCTCACATGAGAATTGTAAAAAGAATGAGTTTCACCAGCACTATCTGTTTTTGTTTCAAATTTCCAGCTTCTGCAATTCTTCCTTTTTATCTTTAGGATTAATGCCTAACTATTAATGTAAATGGTAATTATTTCTATTGTGCCATCAACCTCCTTGTCAGCTAAGTTAGACCAAAGTGTCTTCTGTTTAGAATAACCAGTGGTCTATCCTTTATCACTGACAATTAGATGAGTCCTAGTTATGTTACAGATAAAGGAAGATTGGTTTCAGTGAATTACCTTAATCACCCTAAACTCTCAGTACCACAAACTCGCATCATTTGAGATGACCACAGGTATAGCTTCAGGATGTTGTGTCAGGAATATATTCCCCTCCTGGAATGTATCCTTCTATGATTCTTATGAGAAAGTTGTAATTAATTGGTGTCACATTTGGATTATGAGAGCTTATCCATTGTATGATGAAGGGAAGACTGAAGCAAGCAAAGTCATCTTCAGTGTGGATTTTAAAGGAATGGTTAGAAGATTAGGTGGGGTTTCAAAGTAAAATTCAGGGAGAAGAAAGAAGTGGATGTTATAGAAGTTTGTAAAATCATGAGGGACATGGATACTGTGAATAGCCAAGGTGTTTCATCCAGGTTAGGGGAATCCAAAGCCAGACGGGATAGGCTTAAGGTGAGAGAGGAAAGATTTAAAAGGGACCTAAGGGGCAACTTTTGCATACAGAAGGTAGTGCATGTGTGGAATGACCTGCCAGATGAAGTAGTGGAAGCTGGTACAATTACAACATTTAAAAGGCATATGGATCGATAGATGAATAGGAAGGGTTTGGAGGGATATGGGCCAAATGCTGGTAAATGGGACTAGATTAGGTTAGGATATCTGACTGGCATGGACGAGTTAGACCAACGCATCTATTTCCTTGCTGTACATCTCTATGACTCTAAATATTTGCATTTATATGGCAACTTTCTCGATATGCTAAAACATTCACAGCCAATTAAATACTTCCAAAGTAATTTTTTTTTAAGAAAGCATGTAATTCCTGCACAGCGAGTCCTCACAAACAGCAAAGAGATAACAAAGAAGATAATATATTTTTAATGCTATGATTGAAGGGTAAATCTAGGACAACTGGGATAACACCTGTGCTCCTGTTTAAAACAACATAATCAGGATTGGTAGGGACATGAAACAAAATTAGAAAGTGATGGAGAAATTCAGCAGATCTGGCAGCATCTGTGGAGCGAACAACCAAGTTAACTTTTTTGAGAATGGTCTGATTTTCCATCAGTACGCAGTAATAGTAGGAATCTTCATTTTGCATTACATCCAAAAGATAGCATTTCTGATAGTTCAGTGATCTCCCAGAATGGCATAGGAATGCAAGCGTAAAAAATGAGGTCTGCAGATGCTGGAGATCACAGTTGAAAATGTGATTCCTGATGAAGGGCTTATGCCCGAAACGTCGAATTTCCTACTCCTTGGATGCTGCCTAACCTGCTGTGCTTTAACCAGCAACACATTTTCAAATAGGAATGTAAGCCTCAATTTTTGTTTAGTGTCTTCCTTGAGATTTGAATCTCCAAACGTTTAACTCAGTTAATTCATAGCTGGATGTACTGGTTAACTCAGGTGAATGTTACATAGGATGACATGCTTGCTTCTTCTCAATTTTCTGTTGCATTGTATACAAACATAGGAGCAGGTGTAGGCCATTTAACTCCATAAGACCACTCTGCCATTCTAGATCATGGCTGATCAGTGACTTTTCCCGAATATTTGCCCACTGTCGCCATTGATTAGATTAGATTTCCTACAGTATGGAAGCAGGCCCTTCAGCCCACATCGATCCTCTAAAGGGCAACCCACCCAGACCTATTCCCCTACATTTACCCCTGACTAAAGTACTTAACACTACAGGCAATTTAACATGGCCAATTCACCTAACCTGCACATCTTTGGATTGTGGGAGGAAACCGGACAAAACCCATGCAGACACGGGAAGAATGAGCAACTTCTACACAGTCGCCTGAGGTGGGAATTGAAGCCGGGTCCCTGGCGCTGTGAGGCAGCAGTGTTAACCACTGAGCCATGTTGCCACCCATGTCTTGAAGTTGTCTTGGAACTCAATTAATGACTGATCTTTCCCAGTCCACTGGAGGAGAAAATTCCAAAGATTCACCCATTCTGAGAGAAGAAGTTCCTCTCCTTTCAGTTCTCAATGACTTACCTTTTATTCTGAGATTGTGTCCCTTGCTCCTTGACATCACAGCCAGGGAAAGCATCCTTTCTTCATACACTGTCAAGTCCTTTATGAATATTGTAGGTTTCTCAGTCATCAGCTCTTTCTTCCAGAGAATACAAGCCGAGTTTCCTCAATTTGTCCTTCTGCGATGATCCCTCTATTCCAAGAGTCGGTCTGGCTAACTTCTGCAGTAGTTCTTCTATGGCAACTGTATCCTTCATTACGTGAGGAGACTTGAATTACACACACTACTGCAGGTGCGGTCTCACCACTGTTTTGTATAATTGAAGCATGGCTCCTTGAGTCCTCTCGGCAAAAGTGAGGGCTGCAGATGCTGGAAATCAGACTCTAGATTAGAGTGGTGGTGGAAAAGCACAGCAGGTCAGGCAGCATCCGAGGAGCTGGAAAATTGACGTTTTGGACAAAAGCCCTTCATCAGGAATGAAGTAAGATACAGGAGCAGAATTAGGCCATTCAGCCCATTGTGTCTGTTCTGTCATTCAATCATGGCTGATACGTTTCTCAACCACATTCTTCTGCTTTCTCCCTGTAACCTTTGATCCTTCAACTAATCAAAAACTGAACTATCTCAATCTTAAATACCCTTAATGACTTGGCTTCCACAGCAATGTGTTCCACAGATTAACCATCCTCTGGCTGAAGAAATTCCTCCTCATCTCAGTTCTAGAGGGTCATCCCTTCACTCTGAGACTATGCCCCTGGGTCTTCGTCTCTCCCACTAGTGGAAACATCTTCTCCACATCTGCTCTGTCCAAGCTTCTCAGTATGTTATAAGTTTCAATCAGATTCCCCCTCATCCTTTGAAACTCCACTGAGTACAGACCCAGAGTCCTCAACCTGTCCTTATATGACAAGTCCTCCATTCCTGCGATCCCTCTTGTAAACCTCCTCTAGACCCCCTCCAACGCCAGCACACCCTTCCTTAGATACATGCCCAAAACTATTCTCAAACTCCAAATGCAGTCTGAGCAGAGCCTCAGCAGTACACTCTGTGTTTTTTTCTGGACTTCTTGAAATGAATGCCAACATTTTATTTGACTTCCTAACTGCCAACTGAACATATAGGTTTACTTTAAGAGAATCCAGAACTAGGTCTCCCAAGTCCCTTTATGCTTCAGAATTCTGGAGCCCTTTCCTCATTTAGAAAATCGTCTCTGCCTCTATTCTACTCACACTTTCCCACATTGTGTTCTGTCTGCCCCATCTTTGCTCACTCTCCTAACTTGTCCAGGTCCTTCTGCAGCCTCTCAGTTTCCTCAACACGACCTGTCCTTCTACCTACTTACCTTATCAACATTGCCCTCAGTTCCTTTGTCTCGATCGTTAATACATAATGTGAATGGTTGTGGTTCCAAAACTGACCCATGTGGAACTCCACTAGTCACTGGCTGCCATCTTAAAAAAAAACTCTTTTATCCCCACCCTCTGCCTTCTGCCAGTCAGTCAATCCTCCATCCATGTCAATACCTTGCTCCTAACACCATGGGCTCTTGTCTTATTTGGCAGCCTCCTCTGCAGTACCTTGTCAAAAGCCTTCTGGAAGTCCAAACAGTTAACATCCACTGGCTCTCCTTTTTATAACTTGCTCATTACCTCCTCAGAGAATTCTAACAGATACATCAGGCATGAACTTCCTTTCATGCTGACTCAGCCCTGCTTTACCACGCACTTCCAAGTACTCCATGAGTTCACCCTTCTTAATGCATTCTGAAATCTTAACAACAACCAAGGCCAGGCTAACTAACTTATAACTTCCTGCCTTCTGTCTCCATCCCTTCTCCAACAGGGGTGTTACACCAGGCATTTTCCAGTCCTCCAGAACACTCCCTGACTTCAGTGATTCCTGAAAAATCACCACCAATGTTTACACAATCTCCTCAGCTATCTCCTTCAGAACTCTGGGGTATAGTTCACTCAGTCTGGATGATTTATCTACCTTCAGACCTTTCAGCTTCCCCAGCACCTTCTCCATAATGATGGCCATGACACTAACCACTGCCCCCTGACTCTCTTAATGTTCTGGTATGCTATTGCTATGTTCCACTGTGAAAATTGATGCAAAACACCTATTCAGTTCCTCTGCTATTTCTCTGTTCCCCATTACTACTTCTCCAGTCTGATTTTCCAGCGGTCCACCAAAAAGGCTGGTGATGTATTAATGGAGAACAAAGAAATGGCAAAGGAACTAACTAGGTACTTTGCATCAGTTTTCACGGTGGAAGACAGCATTTAAGAATACCTTCAATCTTCGTACCAAAGTGGATCACCTCACATTCCATCTAACGCTGTCTTGTCTGGCTCACTCAGCCTATCCAAGTCCCCTTGAAGTCTTTTTACACCTTCCTTAAACTCACATTTGAACCAAAGTTTTGTAACATCTATAAACTTGTAAATATTACAATTGGCCCCACATCTAATTCATTAATGGTCAGTTGAGGCCAAATACTAATCCTTGCGATCCACCAGACTGGAAAATAGCAATTTAAGGACACCTGTTCCAGCAGGAAGAGAGGCAGCAAATAGAAAACCTTTGGCCAATTATCTATCGCAAGGAAGGTATTAAAGTCAATCATTAAAGAGGTTATAGGTAGGTAATCAACATGGTTTTGTTAAAGGGAATTCATAATTATCCAAGGTGATCCACTTTGGTAGGAAGATTGAAGTTGCAGAGCGTTCCTTAAATGCTGTCTTCCACTGTGAAAACTGATGAAAAGTACCTAGCTAGTTTCTTTGCCATTTCTTTGTTCCTATTACTAGTTCTTTGAAGGAGTAGCACGTGCGGTGGACAAAGGAGTGATTGTAGATGTGCTGTTCTAAGATCTCCAGAGAGCATTTAACGAGATGCCATATAGAAGGTTAGTGCTCAAAGAAGGCGCACAATATACAGGGAGTAATATATTAGCATGGATAGATGATTGATTAGCTGACAGAAAATAAATACGCATAAATGGGTCTTTTTGTAACTGGCAAGACATAATGAGTGGAGTCTTACAGGGGTATATGCTGGGCCTCGATATTTCATAACTTATATCAATAGCAAAGATGATGGGAACTCACTAACGAGCATGATTGTCTGCCTAGGAAATTCCATGTCACTGGCTATGGTTCAGTGGATCCATGTGTGACTCATAAACCTGATCCTAGGACCACATCTCTAACCACACTTTCATAGAATAGATAGGATCCCTACAGCGTGGAAACAGGCCCTTTGGCCCAACAAGTCCACACCGACCCTGCAAAGAGTAACCCACCCAGACCCTATTGCTCTACATTTACCCCTGACTAATGCACCTAAATTAGACATTCTAACCTATGAGCAAATCACCTAAACTGCAAATCTTTGGGCTATGGGAGAAAACTGGAGCACCTAGAGGAAACTCACACAAACAGGGGGAGAATGTGCAAACTCCACACAGACAGTAGCCTGAGGCAGGAATCAAACACAGGTCCCTGGGGCTGTAAGGCAGCAGTGTTGACCACTGAGCCACAGTGCCACCGCATGCCATCCCATTTGTGTCAAGTGTTTCCCAGAGGCAGAATTGGTCCCTGGCCCGGAGATTGTTAACCTTCCATTCTCTAGTTCCTTTTCCATACTTACTCTTGCTGCTGGATGAAGAATTGCGTCCCTTCTTGCAAGAGGTTTCTCTTGAATACGGGTCTCCCATGCATTGATACCAATGTAGCATTTCTTGCAGGGAGCCTTCAGGGAGTCTTTTGAACACTGCCTTTGTCCTCCTCTTGTTTGAGTGCCTTCCTTGAGCTGAAGGAAGATGATTTGCTTTGGCAGTCAGAACCCAGACATCCCAAGTACATGGTCGTCCAAGCAGAGATTTGTTTAGGATAATGATGGCCTTGATGCTGATGCTATTGGCTGCTTCAAGGTTACTGACTGTAGAATGTCCGTCCTCCCCTCTGAAGCAGAGAAACCTTCTCAAACAATGTTGATGGCACTTCTCAACCCATGTTGGCTACAACTTACAGCAGGAACAAGGGCAGTTAGGATACTATGTCATGGAGAGGACATGAGAAGGATGCAGACCGATAAAGGCAGGTTAAGGGTGGGGGGATGAAGTCTGGCAGATGGAGTATATTTGGGGAAATGTGAAGTTGTTCATTTTAGGAGGAAGAATATAAAAGCTGAGTGTTACTTAAATGAAGAATGACCCGAGCATTCCAAAAGTAGGAGCATGAGTATCAAAATGTTAGCATGCTGGTACACACAAGAGGCTAACAGGATATTATTCTTTATTTCAAAAGAAATCGAATATAGAAGTATTGATGTTAAGCTCCAGTTGTGCAGGGCACAGGTGAGGCCAAACAACAAACACTTTTGGTCTCATTATTTGAAGAAGCTTATAAATAGTTTGAGCACAGTTCAGAGAAGGCGTTTGCAGGTACTGTCTGGAATAATTGGGTTGACAGAACAGGAGAAGTTGGACATAGCTGGACTTGTTCCCGCTGGAGTGTAAAAAAATGAAGGGGCGACTTGATTAGATTCCCTAGAGAGTGGAAACAGGCCCTTCGACCCAAGCAAGTCCACACTGACCCTCCGAAGAGTAACCCACTCAGACCAATTTCCCTCTGACTAATGCACCTAACACTTCACCTGACCTGCACATCTTTAGACCATCTGAGGAAACCCACACAGACATGGAGAGAACATACAAACTCCACACAGACAGTTGTCCAAGGCTGAGAATTGAACCTGGGTCCCTGGTACTGTGAAGCCAGAGTGCTAACCACTGAGCTACGGTGTCATACACACTTAACTGAAGTGTATAAGATGTAAAAGAACAATCGATGTGGAAGGCATGTTTCTCCTTGTGGGTGAGTCTAGAATTAGAACACACAGCTTAAAATGAGTGGAAATGTTTCAGGGCAGGTTTGAGGAGAAGCATTTTGAGAACGATATTGCCAGGGTTGGAGAGTTTGAGCTATAGGGAGAGGTTCGATAGGGTGGGGCTATTTTCCCTGGAGCGTCAGAGGCTGAGGGGTGACCTTATAGAAGTTTATAAAATCATGAAGGGCATGGATTGGGTAAATATACAAAGAATCTTCCCCAGGATAGCGGAGTCCAAAATTAGAGGGCATAGGTTTAAGGTGAGAGTGGAAAGATATAAAAAAGACCTGAGGAGCGACTTCTTCACGCAGAGGGTGGTACGTGTATGGAATGAGCTGCCAGAGGAAGTGGTGGAGGTTGGTACAATTACAACATTTAAAAGGCATCTCAATGGGTACATGAATAGAAAGGGTTTGGAGGTATATGGTCTAAATGTTGAAAAATGGGACTAGATTGATTGAGGATATCCGGTCGGCATGGACAAGTTAACCGGAAGAGTCTGTTTCCAAGCCTGAGAAGGTGCTGGAGGTGGGGGTCATTGACTAATTCTAAGGCAGAAGGAAATAGATTCGTCAACAAAAATGGAAATTGCTGAAGAAACTCAGAAGGTCTGACAGCATCCATGGAAAGAAAGCAGAATCGACATTTCAGAAAGTTTCACTTGATCCGAAACATTGACTCTGTTATTCCCTTCACAATGCTGCCGGACCTACTGAGTTTCTTCAGCAATTTCTGTTTCCGTTTCAGATTTCACCTTCCAGAGTTCTTTGTCTACTTATTATGGAAATAGATTCTTGTTAGGCATAGGAAGAAAATATTGTGGGGGATAATAGGAATATAGAATCCAAAGTCAAGCTGGTGATCAGCTGATCATCATAATATATGGAATAGCAGGGCTCATGGGGACAACTAGCCTAATTCTGGCACTAATTCATTGGTTTGTGCATCTCAGCCTGAGACTGATCTATTTATTGCTACATTCTGCCTGTTAATTATTGCTCATCAGGGTTACCCAGTCAATCTGAGGATTGAAGTCTCCCATGATGACTGCATCCCCCTTTCTATAGGTTCTGTGCCTGACCATAGAAATACTGTTTAGTTGCCTGGAAACCACTCCTGCTAATGTTTTTTGCCTCTTACTTTCTCCTTAGCTTCACCCGAGCAGAATCTATATCTCATTCTTTTGGTCAGTAATCCTCTCTCAGGAATACCATCTCTTATTGTCAGCACTACCCTAGCTGCTTTTCATTTGTACATGTCCCTCCTTACTGCTAACTACCCGCCAATATTCAATTCCCAATTCTTGATTGACTCTGCATTGAAATCTCCATAATGGTAATTAAATCATAACCATTTAATTTTTGCTGGCACCATTAATTTCATCTTTCTCGTTGCAAATGCTACACGCATTCAGATAGAGTGCTTTCAGTTCAGCCTTTTTAACCCCCCCCCCCGTAGTTTGATCTGGGTGGTTTCCAGGATTTGTTTCTGCTGCTTTCTATTTTTCAGATTTTCTACTTTCCACATCCAGCTTTGGCTTTATTCCATGTGAATCCACTCTGAGGTTCCTTTGAAAACTTGGTTTAAACCTTCCCCCAACAGCACTCGCAAATCTCCCCGTGAGGATAGGTTTTGTTTTCAACCTCAAACTGATTGGTGTATCATTTTGATGCTTAGACTCCTGCTTAGGGAGATAACTAATGCCCTTCACGATTCAATATTCTCCTGTGTCATGGCCACTATAAAGAACATCAGTCAGGATGAAGAATAAGTGTAATTAAAGGAGAAGCAGCAGATTTGATCTCACTCTGGGAATTTGTAAATTCTCACAGGTAGCTGACAGTATGGTAAAGAGCAGAATCCAATTGTAACTCACAGAAACTAAGTTACTTCATTCCCTTGACTTGACTCCTCATTGGCCTAGTAGAGGAAATGTATTGTATGGTGTGCTATTAGTTGGCTGGTTTGTCAGCAACTTATGGGTAAAAGTCACCATCTTACAAGTTTCTCTGTGCAGAGCAGAATGCTCTCATCCCCCAACAAGTTTTATTTATGAAGTGAAAGACAGAAGTGTCATAGTCGAGGGTGTGGCAAGGGGAAAGCACAGTCGGTCAGGCATCATCCGAGGAGCAGGAGAACTCATGTTTCAAGCAGAAGCCCCTCATCAGGAACTCCTGATGAAGAGCTTATGCTTGAAATGTCAATTCTCCTGCTCCTCGGACGCTGCCTGACCGACTGTGCTTTTCCAGCACCACACTCTCGACTTTGATCTCCAGCATCTGCAGTCCTCACTTTCTCCCAGAAGTGTCACAGTGCAGAAGGTAATTTGGCCCATCATGTCTGTACTGACTATCCACCAATTTCATTCATTGTATCCGTTGCTCCTGATGCGGTCTCCTCTACATTGGGCAGACAGGACGCCTCCTAGCAGAGCGCTTTAGGGAACATCTCTGGGACACCTGCACCAATCAACCACACTGCCCTGTGGCCCAATATTTCAACTCCCCCTCCCACTCTGCCAAGGACACGGAGTGGTGCTGGAAAAGCACAGCAGTTCAGGCAGCGTCCGAGGAGAAGTAAAATTGACGTTTCGGGCAAAAGCCCTTCATCAGGAATACAAGCAGAGTGCCTGAAGGGTGGAGAGATAAATGAGAGGAGGGTAGGGGTGGGGATAAAGTAGCATAGAGAGGAGAGATAAATGAGAGAAGGGTAGGGGTGGGGAGAAAATAGCATAGAGGTCCTGGGCCTCCTTCACTGCCGCTCCCTCAATTCCCGATGCCTGGAGGAAGAACGCCTCATCTTCCGCCTCGGAACACTTCAACCTCAGGGCATCAATGTGGACTTCAACAGTTTCCTCATTTCCCCTTCCCCCCACCTCACCCCAGCTCCAAACTTCCAGCTCAGCACTGTCCCCATGACTTGTCCTACCTGCCTATCTTCTTTTCCATCTATCCACTCCACCCTCCACCCTGACCTATCAATTCATCCCCTCCCCCACTCACCTATTGCAGTCTATGCTACTTTCTCCCCACTCTCCTCTCATTTATCTCTCCACCCTTCAGGCACTCTGCCTGTAGTCCTGATGAAGGACTTTTGCTCCTCTGATGCTGCCTGAGCTGTTGTGCTTTTCCAGCATCACTAATCCAGAATCAGTGCTAAACTCTGGCCTATTCTTCATAACCTGGCACACATCGTTTCCAATTATTCCCTTCAGATGGACTTGCATTCAACTCAATTGTTTCCATTAGTGACACTGCTGCTGAGAGAGAAATATCTTTTTAAAAATCCAAACACATCAAAACAAACACAAGCATATTGGGGAGGTGATGGCCTAGTGGTAACATGTTGCTTAACTTATAATCCTTTGACCCAGATCATGTTCAGATTCAAATCCTGCCATGGCAGACAGTGGAATTTAAATTCAGTAATTTTTTTAAAATCTGGAATTAAATATCTAATGATGACCACGAATGCACTGCTGATTTTCAGGAAAACCTCATCTGGTTCACTAATGTCCTTTTGGGAAGGAAATCTCTCATCCTGATCTGATCTGGCCTACATGTGACTCCAGACTCACAGCAATGCTGTTGACTCTTAAATGTCCTCTTGGCAATTAGGGATGGGCAATAAATGCTGCCTAGCCAGTAACAGCCTCATCACATAAACGAAACAAAAAGTTATTTTTTTCAACTAAGTTTGAAGCCAAATTATCTCTCCAAACAAACAGATATATGCCCCTTCCCTTGTGTGTCTCCGTCACTTTCTGCTGCATCCCTTCATAACATTTTCCTTCATGTTTTTCATTGTCCTCGTTCACTTGAGTGTCTGTTAAATCTCTCTGTCCATCTTTTCCTGAGTATGTTGGGTCTTTATTCCTGATGAAGGGCTTATGCCCGAAACGTCGAATTTCCTGTTCCTTGGATGCTGCCTAACCTGCTGTGCTTTAACCAGCAACACATTTTCAGCTCTTTATTCCTAAAAGTGTAGAAGAATGAGTGGCATGGTGGCACAGTGGTTAGCACTGCTGCCTCACAATACTAGTGACCTGGGTTCAATTCCTGACTCAGGCAACTGACTGTGTGGAGTTTGCACATTCTCTCTATGTGGGTTTCCTCCCACAGTCTAAAGATCTGCAGGTCAGGCGAATTAGCCACGTGAAATTGCCTGTAGTGTTAGGTGTAGGGGAATGGGTTGGTGTGGACTTGTTGGGCCGAAGGGCCTGTTTCCACACTGTAAGTAATCTAACCTAATGAGGGGTAGTCTGTGTGTGTGATTAGAGTTTTACTTCTTATTGGCTGTGTATTCTAGAGTTACAGACAACAATCTCAGGGTAAAGTGTTTGCCATTTTGGAATAAAATGAGAAGAGGTTTCCCCAACACTCAAGTTTGTGAATTGTTGAAATCTTCATGCCCTGGAAACTGAAAATGTTCACTTGCTGAATATATTCAAAACTGAGATGAATAGATTTTGAACATAGAGGAAATCAAGAAATTTGGGAATCGCACAGGAAAATGTAAATCAGTTATCATCTTGTTGAATTCCCAGTTTCTCTACCTCCACCACATCTACCTCCACCACAGGAGCACCAATTCCACCATAGAAAATCCCAGATTGCCTCCTTCTTCAAAAACTGAAATTTCTCCTTCCACATGGTCAATGATGCCCTCCAGCGCATCTCCTCCACTTCCCGCACCTCTGCCCTTGAACCCAAACAGCAACAAGGACAGAACCCATCATCCACCCCAACAACATTCGGATACACTACATCATCCTCCGCCATTTCCACCACCTACAAACAGACCCCACCACCGGTGATACATTCCTCTCCTCACCCCATCTACTTTTCAGAGAGACCATTCCCTCCACGACTCCTTCGTCAAGTCCATTCCCCCACTCCACCAAACAACCCTCCACCCTCAGCACCTTCCCCTACCATCACAGGAAGTGCAAAACCTGGGCACACACCTCCCCTCTCACCTCTGTCCAATGCCTCAAAGGATCCTTTCACATTCAACAGAAATTTACCTGTACTTCTACACACATCATCTATTGTATCCGTTACACCCTATGTGGTCTCCTCTACATCGGGTAGACAGGACACCAACTTGTGAATCATTTCGGAGATCATCTCTGTGACACTCGCACCAACCAACCTCACCGTCACATGACTGAACACCTTAACTCCCCCTTCCCCTCCATGAAGGTCATGCAAATCCTGGGTCTCCTCCATCGCTGAGCCCTAACCACCTGACTCCTGGAGGAAGAACGTCTTATCTGCTACCTTGGGACCCTCCAACCAAATGGAATCAATGTGGACTTCACCAGTATCCTCATTCCCAACCCCCCCCCCTTTATCCCTGACACAACCATCCAACTCGGCACAGCCCTCTTAAACAGTCCTACCTGGCCATCTGCCTTCCCACCTATCTGCTCCACCCTCCTCTCCGACCTATCACCATCCCTCCCACAATCATCTACCTATCGGATTCCTAGCTACCTTCCCATCGCCCCCCGCGCCCCCTCCCATTTATCTCTCAGCCCCCTTGGCCCACAAGCCTCATTCCTGATGAAGGGCTTAAGCCCGAAACATCGATTCTCCTGCTCCTCAGATGCTACCTGACCTGCTGTGCTTTTCCAGCACCAAACTCTTTGACTTGAATAGCACATCTGGGATTAATGGGTTGTGCGGCCAAAGCATGCTCCTACTTCTTCTGTTTTTTTTTTATCTTTTCCTTCCTTCATTCTGTATGCTCTGTGTGCTTCACTTGGGAGGAAAACAACCTGATGACCATAAGGAATAGGAGTGGGAGTAAGCCCCTGAAGCCTGCTCCACCATTCAATAGGATCATGGTTGATCTAACATTAATTAGGCCCACTTTCTT
Source organism: Hemiscyllium ocellatum (assembly GCF_020745735.1). Lineage (NCBI taxonomy): Eukaryota > Metazoa > Chordata > Chondrichthyes > Orectolobiformes > Hemiscylliidae > Hemiscyllium > Hemiscyllium ocellatum. The sequence continues at coordinate 92,012,531 of NC_083412.1, read as the reverse complement.
GCCCTTTCCCCGTAACCCTTAACTCCCCTATTGATCAAAAATCTCTCAATCTCAGCCTTAAATATACACAAGAACACCGCCCCCCCACAGTTCTCTGTGGCAAGGTGTCCCAAAGGCTCACAACCCTCTGAGAGGAGAAATTCCTCCTCAACTCAGTCTTAAATTGGTGCCTCCATTTTCTGAAATCTCAGCAGGGCGATCTTGGGTTCAAGTCATATTCCGAGGCTTAAGTACTGAAAAGAAGGTAAATCTACCAGTTGCTGAGTTCTCCTCGGTGTTCCAGCCTAATATATTTCAATCAACAACACAAGAATATATGTCCCAAGAATATAAGGTCCAGCCCTCAAGCCTGCACGACCTTTTGATAAAATCATAACTGATCTCAACTCAATTCCTGTCTGCGTTCCATAACCCTCGAATAGCTACTTATTAAACATCTGTTTATCTCCTTCTTAAGTGTATTCACTGTCCCAGCCTCCACTGCATTCAGAGGTAGTGAATTCCACAGGTTGATAACCCTTTGATAAAAGACGTTTCTCCTAATCTATGTGCTATATCTACCATTCCTAAACCTAAAACTATAGCCTCCCATTTCTCGATTGCCCCATGAGGCAAAACATCCACTTTGTCAATCTGCTTTAGCATCTCATTTACCTCAATTGGATGTCCTCTCATTCTTCAAAACGTGAATGAGTATGAGCCTAAACTATGTAATTTCTCCTTGTAAACCAAGCCTTTAATCTCTGGAATTCACCTGGTCACCTTTCCCTGAACTGTCTCCAGGTTGTTATGATATTGTAATTTGTGGGAGCTTACTGTGCACAAGATGGCTGCCCTGTTTGCTTGATTACATTAGATTCTCTACAGTGTGGAAACAGGCCCTTCAGCCCAACAAGTCCACACCACCCCTCCGAAGAGAAACCCACCCAGACCCATATTAACCCCTGATCAACACTGTGGGCAATTTAGCGTGGCCAATTCACTAGACCCGCACATCTTTGGATTGTGGGAGGAAACTCATGCAGACATGAGGAGAATGTGCAAACTCCACACAGACAGGCGGGAATCGAACCCAGGTGCTGGGAGGCAGCGGTGCTGACCACTGAGCCACCGTGCCGCTCATAAATACTATATGGCATTTCAAAAGTACCTCACCAGTTGCAAAGCTCATTAGGGTGCCTTGAAAGGCACTGGAGAAATGCAAGCCTTTGTTCTGCTTTTCAATTTTCTTTCTCCCTCGATTTGATTTATTTATTATCACGTGCATTTTGTTACAAAATACAGTGAAAAGTGTTGTATAGAAGAAGACAAAGAAAAGATGGCACTCTTGCAACTTGTGAACCATGTCATGTACAGCACTCCAGGGACAAATGCTGGATTATGGATAGGTTGTGTTGTCCTGCACTAATGAAAAGCACTTCAAGAGTTATGATGTACTACAGAGCCCAATCCACCACTGCATCAACTGTCAGCTGTTGAGCTCTCTTGACCTCGACACATTAGCAGGCATGAAGGGTTTGTGAAGACAGTACAAAACAGGGATGGCATTGAAGCCCTTGAGGATGTAAACAAACATATTGGTTTTTGATGCAGGAGGCTTGCAGAGAGCAAAATGAAAAGAAACAAGTTGCACAGTGCCATTTCTGACCTCAGGATGTCCTACACCATTTTACAGAATTGAAAAACAAAGACTTGCATTTATACCATGACCTTCACAACGTTAGGACTTTCCAAAGGGATCTGCAGCCAATGAAGTACCTTTGAAGTGTTGCAAGGTGAGAAACACTGCAACATCAATGCACAAAAGAAACCCACACAAAAGACAGTGAAATAATAACAGAATGATCTGTTTTCGGCAATGATGGCTGTGGGAGAAATGTTGATCACAGCATCAGGGAGAACTCCCCTACTTATCCTCAAAACAGTCCACATTCTTTATGTGGGGAAAGACAGAATAACTACAATTCACTGGATTCACAGCCCGGCAAGATCAGGTTAATACAGTTGGGACAAGGTTTCAAATCTCACCATGCTGCTGCTGGAATTTAGGTTAAATTAATAACTATTTTATCAATTCATTTTTAGGTGGGGAAAAAAACCTTCCATTAGGGTAGTGATTGCCAGGTGGTCCTCATAGAATGTAAAGCTCATCTCAGTTATGTTGAGTATAAAATGATCATTTAAAAAAAACACCTGGTTCACTGATGACATATGGGGAAGGAAATCTGCCATTTTATTTGGACTGGCCTACATGTGACTCCAGACCCACAGCAATGTGGCTTACCCTTAACTGCCCATTGATATGGCCTTTCGATTCAACATCTATATGCAACAGGCGACAAGCAGTAGCCCTTTGGTGGGGATGCCAATGTTCCATGAAAGAGTTTTCAAAATCACCTTTCACAATCTCAGGATGTTCGACAGGATGATATTGTCAATAAAGCATCACATTCAATAGTATGTTCTGGCCCTGTACTTAGGTTGCGCTGTAACACATGGAGTGAATAGAGGAGGCTTTGGTTTCTAATCTTACTTAAAAGCTAACACCTCTGACGGTACAATACTTTCTCCATACTGAACTGAATGATCAGATTGTCCAACCTTCAGATGTAGAGAATAAAAGTGAAATGGAGTGAAAGCTGAAGAATTTAAATTTTAAAAAACACACCGAACCTGTGACCAGTGGAGCACCACAAGGATCGGTGCTGGGTCCACGACTTTTCGTCATTTATCTAAATGATTTGGATGTGTGCATAAGAGGTACTGTTAGTAAGTTTGCAGATAACACCAAAATTGGAGGTGTAGTGGACAGCAAAAAAGGTTCCCTCAGATTACAATGGGACCTTGATCAGATGGGTCAATGGGCTGAGAAGTGGTAGATGGAGTTTAATTTAGATATATGTGATGTGCTGCATTTTGGAAAGGCAAATCTTAGCAGGATTTATATACTTAATGGTAATGTCCTAGGGAGTGTTGCTGAACAAAAGGACCTTGGAGTGCAGGTTCATAGCTCCTTGAAAGTAAAGCCGCAAGTGGATAAGATTGTAAAGAAGGCATTTGGTATACTTTCCTTTATTGGTCAGAGTATTGAGCACAGGAGTTGGGAGGTCATGTTGTAGCTGTACAGGACATTGGTAAGGCCACTTTTGGAATATTGCATGCAATTGAGCTCTTCTTCCATTTGGAAGGATGTTGTGAAACTTGAAAGGATTCAGAAAAGATTTACAAGGTATTTTACCAGGATTGGAGGATTTGAGCTTTAGGGAGAGGTTGAATACGCTGGGGCTGTTTTTTCTGGCACATCGGATGCTAAGGGGTGACCTTGTACAGGTTATAAAAATCATGAGGGGCATGGATAAGGTTGATAGACATGATATTTTCCCTGGGATGGTGGAGTCCAGAACTGGAGGGCATGGATTTAGGATGAGAGGGGAAAGATATAAAAGAGACCTAAGGGGCAACCTTTTCACACAGAGGGTGCTGCGTGTATGGAATGGGTTGTCAGAGGAAATGGTGGAGGCTGGTACAATTGCAACGTTTAAAAGGCATTTGGTTGGGTATATGAATAGGAAGGGTTTGGAGGGATATGGGTCGGGTGTTGGCAGGTGGGACTAGATTGGGTTGGGATATCTGGTCGGCATGGACAGGTTGGACTGAAGGGTCTGTTTCCATGCTGTACATCTCTATGACTCCAAGTGCTGGAGAGAATCCACGTGCGTGGCAGCAGTAGTAGAGAGAGAAAAACGGAGTTAATATTTCAATGATCTGACCCTGCTGCAGAACTCTGACTATACTGACTTGGGCTCAAAATGTTAATGCTGTTTCTTTTGCCAAGCCTGTAGAATTTCTCCAGCAATTCCTGTTTTTAACATTTGAATTCTTGTACCATGCTCAATCATTATCTTTCAACGGGTATCATTAGAATCCAGGATGCGATCACATCGCTGTTTATAGGATCCACTGGAGATCAATAGATCATCATATATTAAGAATATTGAGCAATGCGGGGTAGTACAGGAAAATAGTGTCAGAACAGAAAATCTCACTGAATGGCAGAATGGGCTTGAATGATTAAATGACCTACTTTGGCTTTTATTTCCTATGGTGTTCTGTGCTTATTGTGAACACAACATTACTCCATTACAAATGTGACTACACTTCACAGGTATTTAATTGATTCCAAAGCACTTTGACATCACTTAAGTTCGTAAAAGGCACTGTGTAAATGTTATATACATTCTTGCATTTTTCATGACACAGATGCCTGGTTTTGTTTAGGCTTGAGTCACGTAGTGGGCCAGAGGAAAAGGAAAGGGAGCTTTATTCTGCTAAACTGCAGCATAACTTGGGATATTGGCTCTGGATTCCTGAAATTTTCTGCCACTTACTGTCTCTCTTTCTTACCCTGACAAGCTTAAAATTCATCAGTGGTGAAAACAAATGGAGGCATTTAAAAAAAAACACAAATGTTAATGCATTTTAACTGATTCCTCTCCCTTTCGAAATCCATCAAAAGCAACCCCAGAGAACTTAAGGGAAGCTTAATGGAAGATGGTCAATTTGGAATATAGGTTGGAAACTCAGATTCTGTATACAAGCATGTGTTTTCAAAAAAATGGTAAATTAGTTTCATGTGGGGCATGAAGAACAATAAAGAACAAAGAGCAAAGGAAGTTTACAGCCCAGCACCAGGCCCTTCGGCCCTCCAAACCTGAGCCGATCCAAATCTACTGTCTAAACCTGTCGGTCAATTCCTAAACATTTGTATCGCTCTGCTCCCCACCTACTCGTGCATCTGCCCAGACCCATCTTAAATGAATCTACCGTACCTGCCTCTAACACCTCTGCTGGCAACGCGTTCCAGACGCCCACCACCCTCTGTGTGAAGTACTTGCAGCGTGTATCCCCCTTAAACTTTCCACCTCTCACCTTGAAAGCATGACCTCTCGTTATTGAATCCTTCACCCTGGAAAAAAGCTTGTCACTATCCACCCTGTCTATGTCCTTCATGATTTTGTAAACCTCAATCAGGTCCCCCCTCAATTTCCTTTTTTCTAGTGAAAATAAACCTAACCTACTCAACCTCTCCTCATAGCTAGCACCTTCCATACCAGGCAACATCCTCATAAACCTTCTTTTCACCGTCTTCAAAGCGTCCACACTCTTTTGGTAATGTGGCGCCCAGAACTGTACACAATATTCTCAATGCAGCCAAACCAATGAATTGTACAATTTAACATGACTTGCCAGCTCTTATACTCAATATCCCGTTCAATGAAAGAAAGCATACCATATGCCTTCTTGACCATTCTATACACTTGTGCAGCAACATTCAGGGTACAATGGACCTGCACTCCCAGATCTCTCTGCCCATCAACTTTTCCCAAGGCTCTTCCATTCATTGTATAATTCGTTCTAGAATTAGACTTGCCGAAATGTATCACCTCACGATTGTCTGGAATGAAAACCATCTGCCACTTTTCCGCCCAACTCTCCAGTCTGTCTATATCCTCCTGTATTCTCTGATTGTCCCTTATACTTTCTGCTACTCCACCATTCTTTGTCTCATCTGCAAACTTGCTGATCATACCAACAGTGCCCACTTCCAGATCATTTATATATATTACAAACAACAGTGGCCCCAGCACTGACCCCTGTGGAAAACCACTGGTCACCTTTCTCCATTTCGAGAAACCCCCTTCAACTACTACTCTCTGTCTCCTGTTGCTCAACCAGTTCTTTATCCACCTAGCTAGAACACCCTTGCACACCATGTGACTTCACTTTCTCCATTAGTCTACAATGGGGAACCTTATCAAACACCTTACTAAAGTCCATGTATATGACATCAACAGCTCTTCCTTCATCTATCAACTTGGTCACTTCCTCGAAGAACTCTAGTAAATTGGTAAGGCACGATCTCCCCCGCACAAAACCATGTTGCCTATCACTGATAAGCTCATTCTTTCCTAAATATAAATAGATTCTATCTCTCAGTACCCACTCCAGCAACTTCCCCGCCACAGATGTCAGGCTCACTGGTCTTTAGTTACCTGGAATATCCCTACTACCCTTCTTATACAGGGGGACAAGATGAGCAACCTTTCAGTCCTCCAGCACCTCGCCTGTATTTAAGGATGCTACAAAGATATCTGTCAGGGCCCCAGCTATTTCCTCTCTCACCTCCCTCAGCAACCTGGGATAGATCCCATTCAGTCCTGGGGAATTGTCCACTTGATAACCTGCAGCATACCCAACACATCTTCCCTACTTATGCCAACATGATCCACACTAATCAAAGTTCTATCGCTAATCTCAAGATTCATCATGTTCCTCACCTCAGTGAACACTGATGCAAAGTAATCATTCAGAATTTCACCCATTCTCGCAGGTTCAGCACACAGCCTTCCTTCATTATCTTTTAGTAGACCAATCCTTTCTCTAGTTACCCACTTGCTTCTTATATAAGAATAAAATGCTTTGGGATTTTCCTTAATTATGCTCGCTAAAGCTATTTTAAGACCCTTTTTCGCCCGCTTGATTCCTTGTTTAAGACTTGTCCTACTCTTGCGATATTCCTAGAGGGCCCATTCTATTCTTAGCTGCCTAGACCTTATGTAAGCTTCCCTTTTCCTCTTGGCTAGTCGTACAATTTCTCCTGTCATCCACAGTTCACGAATCTTGCCCTTCCTATCCTTTGCCTTCAACGAGACATGCCTATCCTTCACTGCTATTAACCTATCTTTGAAAGCCTCCCACATCTCAAATGTGGACTTCCCTTCATATAGTTGTGTCCAATCCATATTCCCCAGCTCCTGCCTAATTTTGATATAATTGGCCAGTTTAATACTCTTCCCTTAGGATCACTCTCTTTTTTATCTATGAGTATTCTAAAACTTACAGAATTGTGGTCACTGTTCCCAAAGAAATCCCCCACTGCAACTTCTACCACTTGTATTGGCTCATTCCCCAACACCAGGTCCAATATGGCCCCTTCCTTCGTTGGACGATTGACATACTGCTTTTGAAAACTCTCCTGGATGCTTCGTACTAATTCTACTCCGTCCAGACCTCTGACGCTAAGTGCATCCCAGTCAATGTTGGGAAAATTAAAATCTCCCATCACCACTACCCTAGTGCCTCTACATCTATTCATAATCTGTTTACCTATTTGTTCTTCTACCTCACACTCACTGTTGGGAGGTCTGTAATAGAGCCCCAACAATGTAACTACACACTTTTTATTTCTCAGTTCCATCCATAATGCCTCACTACCCAAGACCGCCATAGTGTCCTCCTTTAGCACAGTGGTGATATCGTCCCTGACCAGCAATGCAACTCCACCCCCTCTTTTACTTCCCTCGCAGTCCTGTCTGAAGCATCTATACTCTGGAACATTTAGTTGCCAATCATCAAGCCCTTCCTTCAACCAAGTCTCTGTGATGACAATAATGTCATAATCCCAGGCACCAATCCAAACCCTAAGTTCATCTGCCTTACACACTATATTCCTTGCATTAAAGTAGATGCGTTTCAGGCCACCAGTTGTTTTGCGCTCACCTGCTCTCTGCCTATTCTTCCCTTTATTAATGTTATCTTCATAATTCTTACAGTCTCCAGTCCCCACCTCACTGCCTACTTGTTTTCTCTTCTGGTTCCCAGCCCCCTGCCACATTAGTTTAAAATCTCCCCAACAGCAGTAGCAAAAACTACCCCAAGGACATTGGTTCCAGTCTAGTTCAGATGTAGACCGTCCCTTTTGTAATAGTTCTAACTTCCCCAGAACTGGTCCCAATGTCCAACAAATCTGAACCCCTCCCTCCTACACCATCACTCAAGCCACATGTTCATCCTATTTATCTTTTTCGTTTCTACGTTGTCTAGCACGTGGCCCTGGTAGTAATCCTGAGATCACTATCTTTGAAGTCCTCCCCTTTAACTTCTCTCCTAGCTCCCTGAATTCTTCTTTCACGACCTCATCTCGCTTTCTCCTTCTATCGTTGGTGCCTATATGCACCAAGACAACTAGCTGTTCACCCTCCTCTTTTAGAATGCTCTGCAGCCGATCAGTGACATCCCTAACCAGAGCACCTGGGAGGCAACATACCATCTTGGAGTCCCGTTTTCGACCACAGAACCGCCTATCTACTCTCCTCACAATAGAATCCCCTATGACTATGGTCCCACGAGTCTTTTTCCCGCCCTTCTGATCAGCAGTGCCCACCACAGTGCCATGATCTTGACAACTGCTGCCCTCCCCTGGTGAGCCATCTCCCCCAACAGTATCCAAAACAGTATACCTGTTTTGGAGGGAGATGACCGCAGGGGACACCTGCACTGCCTTCCTACTCTTTTTCTGTCTTTTGGTCACCCATTCACTGTCTCCCTCAGCAAGGTTCAGTTTCAGCAAAACTGGCAGTATTGAATCGTTTGTTAGTGAATTCATGTCGACAATGAATGTACCAGTTCAGTAAGCTTTCAACAAGCTTACTGCAAAGAGACGTTTTCATTTATATTACACAACGAAAATCCAGCGAACTTAACATTTGAGAGAACAATGACCTTGTCAAGTGGAACGATTGTTTGATTTTATTGACAAACATTCCTCTCCATTCAACTTACAGAGATTCATTGTTGAAGTAACAAAATTGCAATTTCAACTGAATGAGAAAATTCCACACAGAATTGGTGACACTGCCCTGTGAGACTTAACATCTTGTTTTCTCATGCCTTCCCATCCAATCCTAACCTTTTACAATCATTGACTCAAATGCTTTAAGCACTTGGCCAAAGTGTAAATTTGTGTATTCTATTTTCATTGAGGAAGAAATGTTCGGATTCATAAAGCCCCTTGTATATTCTCAAGATGCCCCAAAGTACCTAATTGGCAAAGAAATACTTCAGAAAACACTTCATAGACTGTTGTAATGAAGATTTGAACTTGTAGGCTGACCTTTCAACAAACCACAGAAGGAATGTATCATTGCTGTAAATGTTATCTTTCAAATGTAGGATGAAATCTCAAATGTTTTTTACAGTACTCAAGACATGACCAGCATTCTTGACTAATGTTGCTTCTTCAACTAATTTGCTCATGTACTATTATGTATCCTATTTGGTTTGAGGCTGGGTATCATGCAATAGGTAACTCATCGCCTGAGCCCCCAAAGCCTGTTGACCCTCCATGAGGCACAGATCATGTGTGTGATGGAATACTCTCAACTTGCCTGGATGAGTGCAGCTCCATCAATACTCAAGAAATTCAACATTATCTGGGACAAGCGCTGGATTTTATTTGTGACCCAACCACCGGTTTCAACATTCGCTCCTTTCACTGACACACAGTGGCGGCAGTGCAGATTATTTACAATACAGGTCGTTCTCCTATACCATACGTTTCATTAATGCAAATTCACTACAACACGATTGATGAATTAGAACATAGAACATAGTACAGCACAGTACAGGTCCTTCAGCACTTGTACCAAACTTTTATCCTTCTCTAATATCAAACTAACCTACATAATAGAATGTAGAATTGTGGACACTGTGTCTAAAGTGCAAACTTTTAAAGCATGTCCTGTTTATAACGTGATTCCTATCCCATTAATTTAAATGGTGCTGCTATTACGTGATCTTCTTATAGCATGAGATTGCACAAGAATGGAACTACCATGTGATAGCAGAACTGACTGTATGCACTGCAGCAACTCACCAGTGCTCCTTTGAGTGCACCTTCTAAACCTGTACCACCTTGAAGAACAAGAGCAGCAGTTACATGGGAATATCACCATCTGCAGGATGTCTTGTAAGATACACGCTATCCTGATTTGCAAATATATTGCTGTTCCTTCACATTTCATGGTCAAAAACTTGGAACTCCCTCTGCACTAGCACTGTGGATGCTCCTGTATCTCACCTCAACTCTCTACCATCATGCATCCATGAAGTTCCCATGAGAATGGATGACAAGAAACTGTTCAACGTCTGTTGCCCACAGTCCAAAACCAAATCCAACCCAACCTCTGTTGACAAGCTGCAAGATGAAGATGAGGCTTGTATGTTAACATATTCAAGAGGCTGAGCTCCAAATTATCATCGATGTGTTTACACAGGCATTTGAGAGAAAGGGCCTTAGGTTATACATCAAAAGACAAAATGTCCTGGTTTAGCTTGTACCCGCTGCACAACACAGACCCCTACAGTGAACAGGGAAAAAGTGAAGACTGCAGATGCTGGAGATCAGAGTCGAAAAATATAATGCTGGGAAAAGCGTAGCTAGTCAGGCAGCATTCGAGGAGCAGAAGAGTTGACATTTGAAATGTTGACTGTTCTGCTCCTCTGATGCTACCTGACCTGCTGTGTTTTTTTTTAGTGCCACCATTTTTTACCCTACTGTTAGCAAGTCAATGGACAATGTGGATCAATTCTCAAATCCTAGTGGTTTCCTTTCGATGGTGGGATTCAACATCATCCCCTGAGTCTCAGTGCAGCTTTTGGTTGAACTGCGCCGGTTGACAATTCTCTCAAACCTGATACTAGGTTCTACAGGGTAGAGCATTCTGAGTTTTCCTGTATACATCAGAGACATGGACAATGTCCAGTATAGACCCCCAATCTGTAAGGGAATATCCAGCAATGCCTCCACAGAACCTTGTAAATCTTCTAGCAGCTTCTAAAATCTGTTCAGCATCGAGACACTGGTTACTGCCAATCAGCTCTATTGGGTGGGCCATTTCAGCTGCGTGCTCAATAGGTGACTTCTGAAGCAAGCTCTCTATTCTGCACTCTGTCGTGGCAAGCAGTTAGCAGGAGGACAAAGGAAACATTTCCATGACGTTTTCAAACTCTCCCTGAAAACGTACAGTATCTGTAGCATCTTGTGGAAGTGCCTTGCCCAAAGCCGGCCAAACTGGAGAAGAACTGGGCGCATCTCTGATCTGCCCAGGTGCTGACCAAGTGCAAACAGTAGAAGCACCTTTTAGCTCCCAATCACCCACCTCAGCCATGGTATTGCATTCCATAGTCTATCACACTCTGGTTGAAAAAGCTTTTCTCTCACATCATCCTTTGCATGTCACTTTAAAACCCATACATTAACGGCTTGTTGTATGAAAAAGGCTCTTTTCTCATGCACATTACTCTATTTCCTGTCATCCTTGATCCTCTTATGAGCAAGGATAGCTTATTTCTATCCACACTCTTCAGTCTAATCACTGTTTTGAAAATTTCGAGCAACTCTCCTCTTGGTCTCCTTCCCTCAAAAGAAACCAGTCCTAATTGCTTCAAACTCTCCCCACAACAGAACTCCCTCATTTCTGGAACCATTCTTGGAAATCATTACTGCTCTGCCTGCATTGCGTTCACATCTTGCCCATAATGTGGCACCCATGACTCTATACAGTACTCCAGCTGAGGTCAAACCAGTGTCTTATACAACTATTTAGATAAGCCGCCAGATAGAGTCAAGAGGATCGAGAGAGCTGCTCCCCTTCTCCTTCTTGAGGACAATTAGAACAGGGAGAAAATTCTGACTTTGCCCGTGTTGACAACAGCTCGTGACCACATGTTTTTTAAAAAAGGCTTTGAACATCACAGACTTCTGGATTAGAATAAGAAGGCTTTGTTGCAAAGCATGTGAACAACCTAGAAAGAGACTCTGTTACTCCAAGGTGCTGACTTCAGAGCAGCAGGTGAGGGGGTTAGATTAGATTGGAAACAGGCCCTTCAGTCCACGCTGACTCTCCCGAGAGTAACCCACCCAGACCCATTTCCCTCTGACTAATGCAATGGGCAATTTAACATGGCCAATTCACCTGACCTGCACATCTTTGGACTGTGGGAAGAAACCAGAGCACCCAGAGAAAACCCACGCAGACATGGGGAGAATGTGCAAACTCCACACAGACAGTCACCCGAGGCTGGAATCAAACCTGGGACTCTGGCACTGAGATGCAGCAGTGCTGACCACTATGCCACCATGCTGCCTTTAGGGATGAGGCTGGAATGATTAACCCCCAAGAAATAGGCTTGCAGGGTTATTGTTGGGAGTAAAGATTGAGGCCATTGGATCTACCCATCTGGGAGACTGACTAACCGTTGCTATAACGAGAATGCAAGGGAGATCAAAAGAAGTCAAGAGAATAAAATGGATAAGAAAAAATAATAATTTGAAGCTGGCTGAAGGGTCAATAGCCAAAAAGCACACATTAAAGATGAGTGCAGCAGACAGAAGATATTATGAGAACAAGTAATTCCATTTTGGAACACACTGCATGACACTGTAATTTTATTTTAATTCATTCATGGGATCGCTGCCTGGATAGGAGGCACAGTCAACATGCGATTGTAGTGCACTCACAGGAAGTAGGTGTCACTGGCCAGCATTTATTGCCCATCCCTAATTGCCCAGAGGGCAGTTGCAAGTCAACCACATTGCTGTGAGTCTGGAGTCACATGTAAGCCAGACCAGGTAAGGATGGCAATTTCCTTCCCTAAAGGACATCAGTGAACCAGATGTTTTTTTTTGCTGACAATTGATTCATGGTCATCAGTAGACTGTTAATTCCAGATTTTGATTGAATTCCAATGCCACCACCTGCCATGGCAGGATTCGAGCCCAGGCCACCAGAACATTAACTGGGCCTCCGAATTAACACTTGGCCATCACCTCCCCTTTATTGATTCAATAGCAGGCTTGAAAAGGGAATTGGCTGAATACCTTGGGCAGAAACATTTCAGCATGATTCGGAATGAACTTAAGCCTGGAATTTATTCAGGTAGAATTGATCTGTCAGTCCCTCAGGGTGGAGGAGGACTTGTTTGGTCTCAGGGAGGAAATGGGTTCTGGGGGGGACTGGAAAGTCCAAGCATGGCGAGACAGACTCTGCCACAGGATGGGAGAGGTGATATTGGAGGAGGCAGCTGGGTGGGACACTCTCTGGATTCTGCATGCTCTTTCTGCTGTTTGCACTTGGCCTCCACATGCCCATTCAGGGACGATCAATGTGGTTGGCGCCTTCGTTGATGTTTCTTCTCTCGGTTATGTGCTTTAGGGAGAAGGAACCCCATGGGTCAGTGGGGCTGATGTATTTACTTAGGGAGGCTTTCATGGCATCGCTGTAGCATTTCCTCTGCCCTCAAGGTAATCACTTACTATCGCAGAGCTCAGAGTAGAGTACTTGTTTGGGGAGCCTTCCTTGATGCGTAACCTGTGGATAGAATTTCTAGTTACCCGATTGGAAGTACTGTGGCTGCCTTTCGAGGTTGAGTGGGTGAGGAGTTGGAGATGGCTGTGTGGCAGGCTGTACAAGTCCTCCACTGACCTTCCCATTGCCCTCCTGTCTGCCCCAATCTTTCTGAAACCTTTGCAATCAATTGGACATGGCACAGTCCTGCTGTCCTTGCCCTAAACAATGTCCACAAATGACTGGTTTGTGGCCAGTGGAGGGTCATTTCCCACCCAGGCTTAATTTTCCAGCTGGGAAGAGGGGTTTGGCTGCAGGGAGGAGCTCATATAACCATGCTCCTGAGCCCTAGCGGGGAGGGGGGTGTTGTGGTGTGGTGTGCACACCTCCATTACTGGATTCCTTTCAATCACAAACCTCTCCCCACAAGGTGTGCCCCATTCCTGACTGAGGCTCCCTTCTTCTCCACTGACATCCCCACTCCCCTGCCTGCTCAATTCCCCTGCACACCCTCCTCAAGAACACCCAATCCCTTCCAGGGCCTCACTGAATAGAAGCACCCACACAAACCTAGGCCTGGATTCCTGGGATTTGGATCCTGGGGACTGCATGCAGTTCTGATCCTGTCCACCACATCCTCTGGCACTGTTGTTTGCGATTCGAGAGCCGGGTGGCCAGCTGCACCCCGTGGGCAGGTCTCTCATGTAAAATGAGCATCAAGCATCAAATCTCCAGGTAGTTAATAAGTGGCTGCAGGACAAGCATTTTGGTGGCAGCACCTTCTCCCTTGGGTGGTTTCAGTTTAACTTAGTTGTCTGGACAGTTGATTTGCAAAGCAATGTGATGCCAATAGTACAGGTTCAATCCCCACATCAACTGAGGTTACCATGAAGAACTCTCCATCTCAACGTCTCCCCTTGCCTGAGGTGTGGCAGCCCTTTGGTTAAACCACCACCAGTCACCTCTGTCTATTTTTTTTTATTTTCCCCAGCTCCCATGTTGTGTGTGTGCAGCTGTGAGGTACAGTCAAAGACAGCAGGCGTACAAATCTTTATTCAGTTTCCACCACCAGGAAGAAAGGAAACACCCAAGGAGGACAGTGACAAGCAATGCCCTTCTCATCAAAAGGCAATGCTGAGTCATCAAAAAGTGACAGGGGGACAGGGTTAAATCAAAGTAGAGTTGGAAGGGTAAATAAGACACTCCACATCCTGCTGTGCCCACCTGTCCCTGAAAAGCTCGAGGGTGTTGGTAAACATCACATGCTCCCTCTCAAGGGAGACCCGGGCTCGAACGTAAGTCGCCTCTTTCTAATGGGAGAGTCAGACTATGGTGGCTTGCAAGACCTTGTCCACCAATTCTTCAAGTGGCTAACTAGGAATTATCATCCTCCAAAAAATCCTAGCCAATTACTTTAAGGCTATTGCTCTCATTTAAGAAAAACTCTAGCGAATGGGGAACGGGGTATTGAGTTGGATAATCAGCCATGGTCATATTGGATTGCAGTGAAGGACCAAATAGTCAACTCCGGCATCTATTTTCAGTGAAACTTGGCAAACAAATTCCTCTGTTGTTAAGCTTGAGGTAGGAAGATCAAAGGAGGCTACATATTGAATGGCTATCAGAGTCTGACTGAGGTAGATGAGCAAACGGGCCTAGGTATAAACATAATGAGAAGTAACAACACATATCAATGCAGCTGTGAGACAGGCAAACCAAGCAATGCAGTGTATTTCTCAAGGGATAGAATTGAGAAACAGTTATTTTAAGTTCATGTCAAACCTTTGTTCAAGCCTACTGCGGAGCATGGTGAATAGTTCTGGCTTCTAAATTGTAAAAATGATATAAAGTATTGGAGGGGGTGCAGAAAAGATTCGCAGATGTGATGATACTATATGTGAAGGAACATTCCTACCAGTAAAGATTGATCTAGCTGGAGCTCTTTTCTCAATGTATGAGAAAGCTGAGAGATGACCTGAGGGTTTGATAGGGTGGATGTAGAGAAAATATTTCCACTTGTGTCAGAGGTCAAAGGTGGAGGTCAAAATTCAGTTGGTTTACTAATTGATGTAGTAGGCTACACAGAAGACAAAGTAAATAAGAAATGGGCAGCACAGTGGTTAGCATTGCTGCCTCACAGTGTCAGGGACCCAGGTTCAATTCCAGCCTTCAGTAACTGTCTGTGTGGAGTTTGCGCATTCTCCCTGTGTCTGTTTGAGTCTCTTCCAGGTGCTCTGGTTTCCTCCCAAAGATGCACAGGTTAGGTGGATTGACCATAATGTCAAGGGATGTGTAGGTTCCATGGATTAGCCATGGGAAATACAGAGTTACAAGGTAGGGGGTTGAGTCTGGATAGGATGATCTTCAAAGAGTTGGTTAGACTTGTTGGGCCAAATTGCCTGTGTCCACACTGTAGCAATTCTATGATAAGAGAAAGTCACTTTACAGCCAATGAATTACTCATTAGGATTCTCCAACCAAAACATGACATGTCTGGCAGTGAAGGGTTCCCTCAGTACTGACACAGGAAGAGGCAGGAATGAGTCTCAATCCTTCATTACATGCAGTTGCCTGTGAATACACAAACTCTGGTTCACATATTGTTTTTTTTATTCATTAAAGGATGAGGGTGTCACTGGCTGGATCAGCATTTATTACCCATTCCAAATGCTAAGAGGGCAGCTAAGAGTCAGCCATAGTGCTGAGGATCTGGAGTCATATGTAGACCAGACCAGGTAAGGATGGCAGTTTCTTTCTCTGAAGGATATCAGTGAACCAGATGTGATTTTTCTGACAATTGATTCATGATCATCATTACACTGTGAAATCTGGATTTTTTAAAAAATTGAATCCAAATTCCACCATCTACTGTGATTTGAACTCAGGTCCCCAGAATATTACCTGGGTTAACAATCCAGTGATCATACCACTGGAACATCATCTCCCTGATGTATAGGGCATATGACAATGCTATCAATTGACCCTCAAAGTGCTGAGGGGAATTGAGCTTAAGGTGAAGATAGGCAAACACAGGAAGTGGAAAGAAAGGAGAAGCTAAAATAAATAGAGGGATCCAGTGATGGCATAAGGACATGGGAAGGAAGTATGGTTTTGTTGAGCATAAACACCAATGAAAATCAGTTGGGCCAAATGGCCTGTTTACGACCTGAAAACTCAATGCCACGCGAACTATACCTCCTTGTAATTTGTCTGTTGTGCTTCCTGTTTTGTACCTGCTCCCCCCTCTGTGTTTCTTTGGTGGGCTGTCTTACATTCTAAAGTCAAAGAGTATTTTGCTTACTACCAATACAATTTCCCAATCACTGCACAGGCTTCTAAACAAAGCATTTGAATCGCTTCAACTATTCGTTACAAGAATTAAAGAAGATAGTGCGAGAAACTAAAAATGAGACTCGGCATATCTGGTCCAAAGTGTGTATCAGTAAAATCTACAGGGGGTTTTTCCATTGTAGAATGGCACACTATTAGCCAGGGTCAGAGGTTGAAACAATTGCACGTTGTTTAATTAAACACCAGTCAATTAAACACAGGCGTGCTTTAATGCTCAACTACAATAAATTACTAACAAGCTCAAGATGGGATTAAACCATTTATAACAGAGTATTTTGTTTGGGTCCCAGGAGAAGTTTCATTAAAGGCTGAAGCCTTGGTGTAATAATCCCCTTCATCTCTTCACTCTTTGCAGGATGTGCCGCACATACACATTGCATACCCACACAACATGGTATAGAATTGGCTCCTACTGGAATGTTAAAATATTGCCTGTTTATTTTGGTGCTAGGTACTGCATTGTAGAGGAACTGGGACTGAGATGTACTCAGGTCAAACAGTACCAGATAGAAATCAAACATCATCTAATTTTGATGAGAGTTTTCCATCACTGCTCCTGATTTTACTGCATAAGTCCAGGAATAAGAAAATGAAACAACAAAAACTTACATTTGTATAGCACATTGAATTCAATAGATCATCTCAAAGCACTTTGCAGAAGATTACCAAGCAACATTTGACCTCAAATCCCACCGTCTAGAGTCAGAGTGGAAATGTGGGGCACTGGAAAAACGTAGCAGCTGCAAATGTGTTGCTGGTCAAAGCACAGCAGGCCAGGCAGCATCTCAGGAATAGAGAATTCGACGTTTCGAGCATAAGCCCTTCATCAGGAATAATCTTCATCAGGCAGCATGCAAGGAGCAGGAGAGTCGATGTTTTGGGCGTGAGTCCTTCCTGATCATAAGCTCATTCCTGCTGGAGGGCTAATCTTTGAAACATTGACTCTCCTATTCCTGGGATGCTACCTGACCTGCTGTGCTTTTCCAGCACCACCCTTTTTGAATTAAATCACATCATGAGAAAGTTTTTTTTTACATTGATGAAAAAGAGGTTGATTTTAAAGTCGTAGCTGAAAGAAGGAAAGAACTTGGGAGCCAATTCCAGAGCTTGGCAGCTGAAGGCATGGAGGCCATTAATGAACCCCGACAGTGTGGAAGCAGGCCCTTCAGCCCAACAAGTCTACACTGACCCTCTGAAGAGTTGCCTATCAATACCCATTCCCCTATCCTATTACTCTACATTTATCCCTGACTAATGCACCTAACCTGCATGTCTTTGGACAGTAAGAGGAAACTGGAGGAAACCCACGCAGACACGGTGAGAATGTGCATACTCCACACAGACAGTCATCTGAGGTTGGAATCGAACCTGGTTCTCTGGCATTATGATGCAACGTACTAACCATTGAGCCACCATACTGCCCACCCATTGGATTTTGAATGAGTGGTGCTGAAAGAGCACAGCAGTTCAGGCAGCATCCGAGGAGCAGCAAAATCGACGTTTCGAGCAAAAGCCCTTCTTCAGAAATAAAGGCAGAGAGCCTGAAGCGTGGAGAGATAAGCTAGAGGAGGGTGGGGGGTGGGGAGAAAGTAGCATGGAGTACAGTAGGTGAGTGGGGGAGGGGATGAAGTTGATAGGTCAGGGTGGAGGGTGGAGTGGATAGGTGGAAAAGAAGATAGGCAGGTAGGACAAGTCATGGGCACAGTGCTGAGCTGGAAGTTTGGAACTGGGGTGAGGTGGGGGAAGGGGAAATGAGGAAATTGTTGAAGTCCACATTGATGCCCTGGGATGAAGTGTTCCGAGGTGGAAGATGAGGCATTCTTCCTCCAGGCATCTGGTGGTGAGGGAGCGGCGGTGAAGGAGGCCCAAGACCTCCATGTCCTTGGCAGAGTGGGAGGGGGAGTTGAAATGGTGGGCCACAGGGTGGTGTGGTTGATTGGTGCAGGTGTCCCGGAGATGTTTGCTAAAGTTGCTAGGAGATGTCCAGTCTCCCCAATGTAGAGGAGACCGCATTGGGAGCAACGGATACAATAAATGATATTGGTGAATGTGCAGGTAAAACTTTGATGGATGTGGAAGGCTCCTTTAGGGCCTTGGATGGAAGTGAGGGAGGAGGTGTGGGCACAGGTTTTGCAGTTCCTGCGGTGGCAGGGGAATGTGCCAGGATTGGAGGGTGGGTTGTAGGGGGGGCGTGGACCTGACCAGGTAGTCAGGGAGGGAACGGTCTTTGCGGAAGGCGGAAAGGGGTGGGGAGGGAAATATATCCCTGATGGTGGGGTCCGTTTTGGAGGTGGCGGAAATGTCGGCGGATGATTTGGTTCATGCGAAGGTTGGTAGGGTGGAAGGTGAGCACCAGGGGCATTCTGTCCTTGTTATGGTTGGAAGGGTGGGGTCTGAGGGCGGAGGTGCGGGATGTGGACGAGATGCGTTGGAGGGCATCTTTAACCATGTGGGAAGGGAAATTGAGGTCTCTAAAAAAGGAGACCATCTTGTGTGTTCTGTGGTGGAACTGGTCCTCCTGGGAGCAGATACGGCGGAGGCGGAGGAATTGGGAATACGGGATGGCATTTTTGCAAGAGGGAGGGTGGAAAGAGGTGTAATCCAGGTAGCTGTGGGAGTCGGTGGGTTTGTACAAAATCTCGGTGTCAAATCGGTCATCATTAATGGAGATGGAGAGGTCCAGGAAGGGGAGGGAGGTGTCAGAGATGGTTCAGGTAAATTTAAGGTCAGGATGGAATGTGTTGGTGAAGTTGATGAATTGCTCAACCTCCTCATGGGAGCATGAGGTTGCGCCAATGCAGTCATCAATGTAGCGGAGGAAGAGGCGGGGAGTGGTGCTGGTGTAATTACGGAAGATCAACTGTTATATGTGGCCGACAAAGAGACAGGCATAGCTGGGGCCCATACGTGTGCCCATGGCTACCCCTTTGGTCTGGAGGAAGTGGGAGGATTCAAAGGAGAAATTATTAATGGTGAGGACAGTTCGGCCAAACGAATGAGAGTGTCGGTGGAAGGGTACTGTTGGGAACATTGGGAGAGGAAAAAACAGAGGGCTTGGAGGCCCTGGTCATGGCGGATGGAGGTATAGAGGGATTAGATATCCATGGTGAAGATGAGGCATTGGGGGCCGGGGAAACGGAAATCTTGGAGGAGGTAGAGGGCATGGGTGGTGTCTCGAATGTATGTGGGGAGATCCTGGATTAGGGAGGATAGTACAGTGCCGAGGTAGGTAGAGATGAGTTCAGTGGGGCAGGAGCACACTGAGACAATGGGTCGACCAGGGTGGTCAGGCTTGTGGATCTTGGGAAGGAGGTAGAACCGGGTAGTGCGGGGTTCCCTGACTATGAGGTTGGAAGCTGTGGGTGGGAGATCTCCTGAGGTGATGAGGTTGAGCCACTGTGCCACCTGAAGGTCAGAAGTAGAGATATCGGTATCTTGTGAGACTGGAGATGTCCACAGCTCATAAGACCACAATATGTGGGAGCAGAAGCTGGCCATTCAGTCCATCGAGCCTGCTCCACCATTATGGCTAATCTGATAACCCTCAACTCCACTATTCATCATAACCTTTGATTCCCCTCCTGATTAAAAATCCCAGGCATGAATGTAGTTGTAGACTCAGCCTCAACAGAACTCTGTGGTCAAGAATTCCACAGATTGACTACCGTCAGAGAGAAGAAATCCTCGTCTCCGTCTGAGAAGAGTTTATTCTGCGATTATAATCTCTGGCCTTAGACTCTTCTACAAGGGGAAAACAACCTTTCAGCATTTACCCTGTCCACTCTCTGAGGAATCCTATATGTTTTGATTCTCATTCTTCTAATCTCAAGTGAGTATAGAGGTAAGGAGAGGTGGATGAATTGGAAAACAGCATGAGAATTTTAAAGCTGAGGCACTGTTTAACCAAGAGCCACTGTAAGTCTGCAAATACACACGAGAGATGAATGAATAGGACTTGGTGTGAGTAAGAACAGGGGTTGCAGTGGTCTGAATGACCTCAAGATTTCAAAGAGTAGGGTATGATTAACCGATAACATACTCAAGCCTCGACAAGCAAAAGCATGAAAGAGGATTTGACCAGCAGAGGAGCTAAGACCATAAGACCAGAGGACCATAAGATATAGGAGTGGAAGTAAGGCATTTGGCCCATCGAGTCTACTCCGCCATTCAATCATGGCTGATGGGCATTTCAGCTCCATTTACCCACACTGACCCCATAGCCCTTAATTCCTTGCAAGATAAGAATTTATCAATCTCTGCCTTGAAGACATTTAATGTCCCTTCCTCCACTACGCTCTGTGGCAATGAATTCCAAAGGCCCACCACTCTCTGGCTGAAGAAATGTCTCCTTATTTCCATTCTAAATTGACCCCCTCTAATTCTAAGGCTGTGCCCACAGATCCCAGTCTCCCTGCCAAACGGAAACAACTTTTCAGCATTCATGCTTTCTAAGCCATGCATTATCTTCTATTAACTCTCCCATCAACCATCTAAACTCTAATGAACGCAACCCCAGAATCCTTAGGCCTACCATTCCAGGGATCATCCATGTGAATCTTGCAGGACACGCTCCAGTGCCAGTATGTCTTTCCTCTGGTGAGGGGCCCAAAATTGGACATAGTATTCTAAATGGGGCTTAACTAGAGTTTCATGAAATCTCAGAAGCACATCACTGCTTTTATATTTCAACCCTCTTGAGATTAATGAAACATTACATTTTCTTTCTTAACCATGGATTCAACCTGCAAGCTAACCTTTAGAGAATCCTGAACTAGCGCGCCCAGATCCCTTTGTAGTTTGGCTTCATGAATTTCCTCATCATTTAGAAAATAGTCCACACCTGTATTCTTTTTGCAAAATGCAAGGCCTCGCATTTGCTCACTTTCCAAAGTGCAAAACCTCGCATTTGCTCACAATCACTCACGTACAGGCGATGGTATAGAGTAGAAATAGGCAGGCTTGGTGATGGCAATGAAATGCTTTTGGAAGAGCAGTGTGGGACCACACCTGTAGGGTATAGGCTGGGTCAGTTGGCTGGATGACTAGTTTACAATGTAGAGTGATGCCAACAGCAAGGAGTCAATTTGTACACTGGCTGAGATCACTAAGAGGTACTCTCATTCTCAACCACTCCCCTCACCTGAGGTGTGGTGATCGTCAGATTAAACCATTGCCTGTTGTCTTTCTCTCTATCTAATGAGAAAGCAGCCCTGTGGTCTGGTAGGACTGTGGTGACTACTTTTACTGCCAAAATGCCGTTCGGGGGGCAGTGAGGGGATGGGGGGCCTGGTGCATTGCAATCAAGGGAAACACACACAAGCTCTGCATTGCCAAAAACAGCAACTCTCATTGATAATGCAACCAGAAAATTGTGAAATATCACGGGTGCACAAATGGGAACAGGAAAATCAGGCTACACAAATCTACCAGAATTTTTCGAGGATGTAATGAGTGGAGTTAGTGAATGAAGATAGATAGATAATGAGACAGACAGATGGATAGATAGATAGATGGATGGATGCATGGATGAAGAGATGGATAGATGGAGAGATGGTTAGTTGGATGGATAGGTAGATGGACAAATGGATAGATAGATGGAGAGATAGAGAGATGGATGGATGGATGAACAAATGGATGGATGGACGGATGGACAGACGGACGGATGAATAGATGGATGGGTAGATAAATAGGTATAGAGACAGATGGATTTTTTTTGGTTTTTCCCAAACTCCCTCTGAATCTCCTGCTCCTTACCCTAAAACTATGCCCCATCGTGATTGACCCTTCAACCAAGGGGAACAGCTGCTCTCTGCTTACCCTGTCCATGCCCTTCATAATCTTTGTACACATCAATCATGCCCCCACACCCCCACCCAGTCTTCTCTCCTCTAAAAATAAAAATCCAGGCCTGTCTAGTCTCTCCTTATAACTCAATTTCTACATCCCAGGCAACATCCTGATGAACTTTCTTTGTACCATGTCTCGGGCTATCACATTCTTCCTGTAGTGAGGTGACCAGAACTGCACACAGTACTCCAGCTGTAGCCTGGCTAGCACTCTGTACAATTCCAACATTACCTCCTTGCTCTTTTATTCTGTGCCACGACTGATGAAATCAAGTGTGCCATATGAGTTCTTAACTATCCTATTCTCAAATTCTGTGATGGCAATAATATCATACTTTCCTGTGTCAATCCACACCATTAACTCATCATTAACCTTCCTTTAACATTTCTTGCATTAAAGTGAATGTCATCCAGCCTTGCCTTACTCTCTTGACAATCACTCTGACTTGCTTCCTTTGCTGTAGCATGATGTAGTTTACTTGTATTTTTGGGAGGTTTTGATGAAGTCCCAGATAAAAAAATGATCAAGTAAAATTAAAGAGCAAAGGGTCAGGGCTAGTGCATTGACATGGATAGAGAACTGATGAAGGGCTTTTGCCTGAAACGCGATTTTCCTGCTCCTCAGATGCTGTCTCACTTGCTGTGCTTTTCCAGCACCACTCTAATCTAGACATGGATAGAGAACTGGTTGGCATACAGGAAACAGAGCAGGAACCAAGGATTTTTTTCCCCAGTGGCAGACTCTGTCGAGTGTGGTGCCACAGGGATTAGCACTTGTATCCTTGCTATTCACAGAATATTCATGATTTTAGTGAGGGAACGAGTTGTAACATCTCCAGTAGGCACACACACTTTGGGGGGAGCATGCAGAGATGCTTCAGTGTGATTGGGAAAAGTTGAGTGATTGGGAAATGCATGACAGATGAAGCATAATGTGCGGTTATCCAAATAGGGTAGCAAAAACACGAAGGCAGATTATTATCTGAATGGCAATCGAATGGAAAGGAGGAGGTACAACAAGACCAGGGTGTCCTAGTACAACAGTCAATGAAGATGCAGCAGGCAGTGAAGGAGGTAAATCATTTATTGGCTTTCAGAACAAGAGGAGTTAAATAATAGTTCAGGGCCTTTGTGAGACCACGGTTGGAGTTACTGAATGCAGTTTTGGTCTCCTTACCCGAGGAAGGTTGTTCTTGGTGTGGGAGGCATACAGTATTTGGTTTACCAGGCTGAGAAGCAGGATTATTGTATGAAGAGAGGTTGGTTTGTTTAGCACCATACAGCCTGGAGTTCAGAGAATGAAGGTGGGTCACAGATGAAAGCCTATACAATTCTAACAGGACTAGACAGAATAATCACAGGATGGTTCTTCTCAATGACCAGGGAGATGAGAAGCTGGTGCCACCGCTGAAGGATACCAAGTAAACCATTTAGGATTGTGATGAGGAAAAAGGTTTTTCATCCAGTGAGTAATGAGCCTGTGGAATCCTGCCACAGAAAAGTGGTTGAGGTCAAAAATATTGAATGTTTGCATGAGAATGTTAGATATCTTTCTTAGAGATAAAGGGATTAAAGGATGGAGGAAGTGCAGGAACAGGATACTGAGTTAGATAATCAGCCATGAAATGCTAAAACTGGTTCAAAGGATCAAATGGTATACTCTGCTCCTATTCTCTATGTATATATGGTATAGAGTCATACAATCATACACCACAGAATCAGACTCCTCAGTCCAAATAGTCCATACTGAACATAATCCCAAACTAAACGAGTCCCCCTGCCTGCTCCTGGCCCATATCTCTCAAAACTTTTCCAACTCATGTATTCATCCAAATGTCTTTTAAAAGTTGCAATGATACCTGCATCCACCACTTCCTCAGATGTTTACTCCACATGCGAATCACCATCTGGGTAAAGAGTTTGCCACTCAAGTCTTTTTTTAAATCTCTCACCTCTAACCTTAAAAATGTGCTGTCTAGTCCTTAAATTCCCATCTGAGGGAAAAGGCACTACCATTAATTCTATCTATACCTCTCATTATTTTACAAACTTCTATCAGGTCACCTCTTAACCTCCTATGGGCTAGTGCAAAAACTTCCAAGCTATCTAGCCTTTCTTTATAACTCAAACCCACCATACCAGGCAACATCCTGGTAAATCCTTTCTGAACTATCTCCAGCTAGATAATATCCTTCCTATAACTGGGCAACCAGAACTGGACACAGTATTCCAGGAGAGACCTCACCAATGTCCTGTACAATCTCAACATGACTTCCCAACCCTTATACTCAAAGAACTTAGCAATGAAGGCATATGCGCCAAAAATCTTTGTTACCATCCTGTCTTTAAAGAATTATGTACCTACACCCCTAGGTTCCTCTGTTCTACAACACCACCCAAGGCCCTATCATTAATTGTATAAGCCATATCCTTGTATGTTGCACCAAAATGCAATACCTCGCATTTATTCAGATTGAACTCCATCTGCCATTTTTTAGCCCATTGACCTATTCGATCAAGATCCCTTTGCAACCTTAGAAAACATTCTTCACTGTCACTACGCCACCAATTTTGGTGTCATCCATAAATTTACTAACCATGCATTCTATATTCTCATCAAAATAATTTATATAAATGTCATTTATTTGATTTCTGCTTTCTTGTGTCTGTACAATAGCAGATGTAGCTAATATGCCCTGACAGAGATCTGTCATGTTCCTAAATGGTGTTGAGATTTTTTTTGATTTCCCTTCAGTAGATTGTTATTTTTCCCTTGGCAGTATTCAATGAGTATGATGTAAACAGTTTGCTCTCATTGTCTTTGGCAGCTTCTTAACATTAAGCTAATGCACAGCGATTGCTTCACACATGCAGATCGTACCCAGGGTTGGCTGCCACTGCAGACTTGTAACAGCTCATTAAACCTGTGGGTCAAAAAATGAAACTGACCAACTGTGTTACAGTTAAGAAATAACGAGCCTTGTGTTGTATCCAATTATTTCCACTGGATGTAACACTTTGGCCATAGAGCGATGTTTTCTTTCTCCCCCCTCTACATCCGGGTAAACTGCTATCTTCATTCCAAATCATTGAGTAGAGTGGTGAAAGAATAAAATGTGGAACTTTAGTCCATTGTACCTACGTTGGCTCTCAGCAAAATGATGCATCTTACTCTCCCCTCACTTTTCCCCTGTAATCTGGCAAATTTTCCCTTTTCAGTTAATTAGTCAATTCTGTGTTGAAAGACACAATTGAATATACCTCCTCCGTGTTCACAGGCAATACATTCCAGATCCTAACCACTTGCTGCATCACGAAGCTTCACCCCAGGTTGTCTTTACCTTGTTTTACTCATTAACTTAAATCTGTGCCCTTTGCTTCACAATCCTTTTGCCAAAGCAAACTCCATTCATACACACAATGCAAGGTTTGAAAAATTGAAGAGCAACATTCAACGTGCATTTTCCACAAGACCGTAAATAATCAGTCATCAGTTAGCCTGTCTTACTTAGCAAGAGAAGAGGAGTCCTTGGTGGCAGCTGAAGGCTGGGAGTGTCCAGGAGATTTTTAACACAGATAAAAAGATATTGCCTGCTCATACTTTCATACTGATGCAAAGACAATGTCTTGCTTTAATTTAATGAGTTTGATCATTTCTGTTGTAGCTGAAGAATTTGGCTCGAATCTCACTTTTTTTAAAGTGGAGCTATAGTGTGAAATAAAGCAAATATCTAGTTTGTAGAAAGGTCTAATTTTTAACAGCCTTGTGTCAGGGTGTGCACACATCCTTAAGTATACTTCGACTGCGTATGGCACTGCACTTAGATAATACAGACCAGACTCAAACATTTTTAAAGGATTTGGTTCATCATTCTTTGTCCCTTCTTAATTGCCAACACAGTAGTAATGAAGCATCTAAACTGCTACAGTTTGAGGTCAAGTGAATGCCAGACCAATATACCAGTGATTATATATACAGTCACCATTAGGCCAGTATTTGTTTGAATTCAAATTTCACCACCTGCCATCGGGGCATTTGAGCTCATGTTCCCAGACAGAACATTAACCTGGGGTTTTACATTGCGGGCAGTATTACCACAGAACCACCAGCAGATCTCCATAGGAATAAAATAGAAACCTGGGTTCATAATCATAGCATCTCCACCTGAGGTCAGCTAATTCAACCACTTTCACTCAACCACTTTAAAGCCCTTTCTTTGCATGTGGTTGACTGTAGTTTTCTCAATATATTGGACTATACAGATGTCTCAGGATTTCAGCATCAGCTTGACAGAGTGTAAATGGATGTGACACAACCAAATTCTGTTCAGACAAGCGTGCTCTTATCGTTTCAGCTTCACGCTCACTCAGAACTTTGCGAGCATTGAATTTAATCAGTCAACAGTCAACTCTATAGCATCAATATGTACCTGGATTTTAGCCGATGGCGTGTCTGTTGTGTAGAGGTTCATTTGCTTTGTCTAAATACCGACAACCTGCCAGTGTAAAGCTCAGCCTGTCAGCCCCAGGTTGCCTCGGACAGGTTCATGTGCAATAACGTTGCGATAGATTTCCAAACTATGCCACTTCCTAAGCAGAAGCAGCGTAATGTAGAAACAGCTATCTATCAAGGAGGGCTTTCAGCCCTGTCACTCACCTTCTCTGACTCCAGTAAAACTGCCAAAGGTTTGGACTCAAGGCATGAGGACTGGAGTTCAGCAGCCAAACTACAAGGAGACCAAGGAGACCAATTGACATCAGATTGATACAGAACCCCAACAATTCCAATCCCACTCTGCAATCTGCAATCAGCACTCGGTATCCTCGTACAAGTCTTGCTTTCCCTTGGTTTACTGCTCCAGCTGGTTGCTACTCCTGCCAGGACATAGAATCATAGAATCCCTACAGTGTGGAAATGGGGCCTTCGGCCCAACATCTGCTGCCATCAACCAATTCTACTTCTTTCTCCCTCTTGGGTTTCCTCTAGGGTTCTATGTCATTTACTTTACCACTCCTCATGATAGCAACTTCCAGATTCTAACCCCTCCCAGGTGAAGAAACATTTCCTGAATCACCTATTTTGTTGAGTTAATAATTAATTCTGGTCTCTATCAGAATTGGAAATCTCTTCTCTTTGTTTGCATTTTCATAACCTTGAAGATCTCCATCAGCCCAGCTCTGAGACTTCATTGTTCTCAAGAAAGGACTCTCAGGCTACTGAAACTTCCCTAATGTTATAGACTTTAATTTCTGATAGAAATGTTAAAAAAAATCACAACAGGGGGCTTGAAGTCACAACTCCCACTTTCAGAGATCAGTGATTTCTCTGTGAGGTCACGGGAGATACAGTGCTCTTCTCTTCATTGTCGGTATAATGGAAAATTAACAAAATTAACATTTATTGTGAAATCCGAAGTCATTTTAATGCAGACAGCCTGATTTTGCTGAATTCTGTGAACAGACAGCCTGTCCTTGCAAGTTTTGCAAACAATCTAATTCAGCAGAGTTGGGGAAAACACAAGGGTAGTACTAGTTTTTCAACAGTAAAGGAATGGGAAAACAACTCCTTATGTGGAAAAGAGCTCAAACTGTTCCCAAGCTGATTGTCCTTGAGGTGAGATAAGGCTGAGTGAAGTATTGTATAAAGGAAATATGTGAATGATACTCAGGACCCCTTTCATAAGGCATTTTGTCAAGTGCAGAGGGTCCCTTTGCAAAGGCCTGTAATAAAATTTTTCTTTGCTCTTGCTAGCATTTGAGTAGAATCGATTTAATTTCCACAACAGTTGGTGACAAACATTGGTACACAAACATCCTGACTACTAACTTGGGCATCTTTATAATCTACAGGATAACTGAAAAAGTGGACATTACTCAAACCATTTCCATGGTCACTAGGTTCATCACAATCAATTGAAATGTTAAGCTAACATTCCTATTCTATCAAATTACACAAGAATAATTCTGCTGACAAGTCTCTACCAAAACATTTGCACTAACTTGATAACAACAGCTTTGCTCCAAGTTCGCATTTCCTAGCTGCCAGCTCTGTCCCTCTTCCAGGCAGTGGTCTGAGAAGAAACAATTCTGTTTCTAATCTCAATGAGCCTCTGGCCTCATATTTGCATTGTCACTAAGAGCACCTGTTTCCACCTTATTAAATCATATGACTTTGTCCTTGGCTCAGCCAATCCTCTGCTGAAACCCTCATTCCTATTTTCCTTAATTCTAGATTCCAATACTTTTCTAGTTGCTCTCTCTCATTCCGCTTTTCATAAACTTGTAGTCACCCCAGTGCATGGTGAACTATATTTGCTCCTGGTAGAACAATGTCTTGATTTTAAAATTCTCATCCCTGATTTCAAGCATGGAACGAAGGGGTAAAAATATCTCACCACCTCTCCCTGTCTATAACACCCAGTTGTATTCCCTCCCTCATTGGTGGCTGTGCCTCAAGTTATCTGGGCCTAAGGGCCTTCCACCTACACTGTACTCCTCCACAAAACATCTTAAAGCCCATCTCTTTGTCCAAGCTTCTGACAGTCTGATCCAATATCTCGTAAATAAAAACCAAACGAACAGTGGATGTTGGAAATCAGAAAAGTAAACAGAAATTGCTGGAAAAGCTCAACAGGTTTGGCAGCAGTTTCGATTTTCACTTCTAACATCTCCTAACATGACTTGGTGTCATCATCTGTTTGATAATGCTCCTGTGAAGCACTTTGGAACTTCTTATTGCATTATGGAACTACATAAATATAAGTATTTTGTTGGCGTTGCTGGATACTTTCCACTTTTTTAAATTTTAATTTCAGAGTCATGTGAAGTAATTCAATGTGACACTATTCCGTGCAAGACTAATTTTTTGCTCGAATGCATCCCAAGGGTATTTGACACTTAGCAAAACAAGGCCTTCCTTAGACATTATTAGTATGATGAAGGTGCCCATTTTTAATTGTCAGCCTGCATTGCATTGTTTACATGTGTAGGTAATTGAGTAGGTAATACTGGAATATTTGGAGCAAGCCACCAAAGTGAATTCAAAAAATTCATCATCAGAAAAAGTTTGATATTAAACACACACTAGACTACTGCAAAAATCCAACAGGACCACAAATAGGGTCATTGCAAAAAGGAAAACTGGATCACAAATGTTCCCCAGATTCTCTACAGTGTGAAAACAGGCCCTTTGGCCCACCAACCCTCCAAAGTATAACCCATCCAGACCCATTTCCCTCTGACTAATGCACCTAACTATGGGCAATTTAACATGGCCAATCCATCTGACCTACATATCTTTGGACTGTGGGAGGAAACTGGAGCACCCAGAGGAAACCCACGCAGATACAGGGAGAATATACAAACTCCACACAGATAGTTGTTTGAGGCTAGAGTCAAACCGGGGACCCTGGTGCTGTGAGGCAGCAGTGCTTACCACTGAGCCACCGTGCCACCCCTTGCACAGATGGCTGTGGCTTATGTTCACATTACAAAGGTGAATAAACTTTGAAGTGACCTAGCAAGATCTTTTGCCTCAAACGCAAGATAACCAGAGATGAGCAATGCACGTGAATGTGCCATGGGCCAAGACCATAGTCAAGCTACTCCTACCAGCTTCAGAACTCAAGTTGCACGAGAATATGTAAGGGCTTTTACTTTGTAATTCATTCTTAACTTGTAGCGCTTACTAGTGAAGCTAATATTTACTGCTGCTCCCACTCCCTGCCCAGTTGCACTTCTGAAGATGATTGGTGAATCTACCTTGTGGATTGTTTCAGTCCATGTGATGAAGGTGGACTCAAAGTGCCATAAAGTATGAAAGATTTTGGTTTGGCGCTGAGGAAGAGGTGGTTGGCGACATATTTTCAAATCAGGATGGCTTATCACTCAGGTGGGAACTTGAATGTGGTAGTGATCCCACACATGCTGCTCTTACCTTTCCAGTAGGTAGGGTCTCACACATGTAGGAAGTCTAGAGATGGATGGCTGTCACATAAACAGGGGATCTAGCTCTGTTATCCATTCACTAAATCATTTAAAGCTCAATGGTCAGTTCATTCACAAATGCAATTCTCAGATCTATTTAACCTTATGCTATTTGGTTACAATTCAAGTAGTTATCCAGAAGTGTACAGAGGATAGTCGGTGCCTGAGGAAATGGTATTCAGAAATAGCATCAGTATTTCTGAGTGAGGAGTCATTTGAGACACTTTTCACACATTAAGAAATACAATGGTGCTTTTTGATGCTTTTCACCAGTTTTGTAATGTTGGAAACACAGCAACCCGAGGGTCACACAGGAAGGAAACAGCCCCTTCTGTCCAACCATCCATGACGACCAAAATCCCAAACTGAGTTTGGCACATTTCCCTCAAACATTTCTTTTCTTGAAATTATCTAAATGTCTTTTAAACGCCACTGTACCTGCATCCACCACATTCCCTGGAAGTTCATTCCACACAGGGACCACTCTCTGCGTAAAAACATTGTCTCCTCATGTGTGTTTTAAATTTTCCTCCTCTCACCTTAGAAATATGTCCGTTGGTCTTGAAATTCCCAGCCAGAGTCAAGAACACCTGCCATTCACCTTATATAAACCCCTCATTACTTCATAAACCTCTATAAGGTCAGATGTCAACCTCCTATGCTCCAGTGAAAAAGGTCCCAACTTATCCAGCCTCTCCTTATAACTTAAACCTTCCATTCCCAACAACATCGAGACAATTTGCATACAGCAAGCTCCAATAAACAGGATAGAGGGAAAGGCCAGGTAATCTATTTTAATGGTTGGGATATTATTAAGCTGGAGAGGGCTCAGAAGAGATTTACAAGGATGTTGTGGGTTATGGAAGGTTTGATTATAAAGGACGGTTGGATAGGCTGGGACATTTTTCACTGGAGTATAAGGAGGTTAAGAGGTGAATTTATAGAAGTTTATAAAATAATGAGGGGTATTGATGCAGTTAATTGTCATTGTCTTTTCCCTACGATAGGGGACTTCAAGACTAAGGGGCACATTGTTAAGGTGAGAGGAAAGAGATTTAAAAAAGGCATGAGGGGAAAATTTTCTTAAACAGAAGGTGAGTTGCATGTGGAATGGACTTCCTGAGAAAGTGGTAGATGTGGGTATAAGTGCAATGTTTAAAAAGACATTTGCATAAGTGCATGGATCTGGGCCTAGAGCAGGCAGGTGGGACTAGTTTAATTTGGGATTGTGTTCGGCATGGACTGGTTGAACTGAAGGGTCTGTATGACTCTCTGACTCTATAGGTATTTAGACGTGCACTTGTAATACTGAGTCTTACAAGGTTATGGGCCAAGTGCTGGAAAACGGGATTAGAATGGGTAGGTGGTTGATTTTGACTGTTGCAAACTCGATGGGCCAAAGGTCTTTTTTGTGTGCTGTAGACCTGTGTGACTTATTGGCAATCTGATCATTTATGCCCAGCTGAGGGAGCAGATGGCTGAGTAGGAGCTGGTGCCTTTGGCAATTCAGTGCCTCATCAGTGCAACACTGGTGTAGCAGCCTGGATTTTGTGCTCAAGTTATTGGAGTGGGACTTGAACTGCCTGACCCAAAGGCTAAAATGATGAACTACATTTGGCATTGAACAGAACAACAGAGAATTGCCAGTGGATTGAAATGCCTCTTACATTTGACCATATTTCCACTGAAAAGCCGTTCATTATTTCATTTCCATTAACCCTCATTATATCGCATATGCCTCATTTTGCAGCGGAGTTTATTAGACATGCATTAGCAAATCATTACAATTGTAGCAGATGTTTAACAAAATTGCTGAGATTAGATTTGGCGGTCAAAGCTCTTCCAGTCATAATATGTATTAATATTCGTGTAATAACTGGCACCACTTGTGGAGTGAGGAATCCTTTCAAATCTTTCAGCATTAATAGGCATCGCTTAGCCGTAACCAAATGTTATCTCCACTGTTATATTAAAAACTTTGCAGCCTTATCTCTGTCTTGCCTTTAGTATATGCTCCACACTCAGATTTCAAATCTATTGGATTTAAGATTAAAGGCTTTTCCCTTTGTTTTGCCTCAGTTTTTACTAATTTTCATCTCCTTAATGATGATTAGGGGATCAGGTTAATGACCATAGTGTCCCAATTTTCACTGTGACATCTTGCTCTGCTCACATTGGCATTTCCTCTGTCACAACAACACTTCACTAGCTGCACATATCATTTGGAATGGCCTAATGTTTTGTGAAAGGCGCTCCATAAATGCAAGTTTTTTTTCTTTCAGCGTCTTTGTCATGTTGTCTGAAGCTTTGTGGCTGCTCGTTCAGACTGCACGTACAGATTACTGGTACGTTCAGATAAGGCTACACATCTGGATCAGACCATCCATCAGGGTGAGCACCTCACAGCTCCAGGGACTTAGGATCATTCTACCTTTGGGCAAAAGTGTGGAGTCTGCACATTTTTCCTGAGTTTCCTCCAGGTGCTCCAGTTTCCTCCTGCAGTCCAAAAATATGTAGGTTAGGGTGGATTGGCTGCGCTAAATTGCCCATAATGTCCAGGCTAGGTGGGTTAGCTGTGAGAAATGCAGGGTTACAGGGAAAGGATTTGGGTGAGATGCTCTTCAGCTTGTTGGCATGGATTCGATGGACCAAATGGCTTGCTTCCATACTGTAGGGATTCTCTGATTCAACCAAGAACAGGCCATTCTGGCTTCTGTTGAACCAGCAAGAGTAGGAGAATTCTTTAAATATCCCAAGGTGGTCCACTTGATGGTCCATCAGTGGAAAGACCCCAAAAGAATGAAGTGTGATGATTAAGTTTTGGTAGCAGCCAAAATTGGGACTGCATCTGCTGACTGGAGTAACCTCTGATAATTGAAATTGACTATCTCTGTGCCTGGTTAAATCTCCTGACATAATGACAGCAATTGCAAAGGAAATCAATAGATTAATGTGAGGTATGGCTATCAAGGGATCTGGTACAAAGGTGACTAAATGAAGTACAGACATAGATCAACCACGACTTAATTAAACAGCAGGGTAGCGTTGAGGGGCTGATAACTCTATTCTTACTCTCCTTTCGTCTCAGGTTACATTTTGGGTTCGGCTGTCTGTGCATTTATCATTTTATCAAAATGCTTCCGAAAGATATCGTAATTGACATTGCTCCTGGAAAACACCCCTTCATCAGGAGTGTGGATTTGGGAAAGGGAGCTGACAGATTAAAAAGGTTGGGGTGTAGGGTTGGTGGAAGGTAGCTAGGTATATATGCAGGTGGGTGGTGATAGTAATAGGTTGGAGTGGAGGATGGAGCAGATAGGTGGGAAGGAAGATGGACAGGTGGGACAGTTCAAGAGGGTGAGTCTGAATTGAAAGGTTGGATTTCCATTATAACCCAGAAAATGTTGGGAGCTATGAAACACTCCAAAAACCCATCACCTTAAATAATAACAACAACATGAAGGGAGAGATGTTGGAACAGTATCATAGAATCCCTACAGTGCAGAAAGAGGCCATTCGGCCCATTGAGCCTGCAGCAACTCTCTGAAGAGCATCCCAACCCATTCCCTGTAACCCCACATTTCCCATGGCCAATCCACTTCGCCTAACATCCCTGAATACTATCCCTGGCAAATTTCACATGGCCAATCCACCACACTTGCATATCTTTGGACTAAGGGAAGAAACCAGAACACCTGGAGGAAACCTGCACAGAGGCAGGGGGAATGTGCAAACTCCACACACAGTCGCTGAAGGCTGGAATCAAACCCAGGTCCTTGGCACCATGAGGAAGCAGTGCTAACCACTGGTCACTGTGCTGTCCTTCCCTATTAACATATTGGACTGTGTTTTTATCTCTGAGACAATTGATGCCTGCATATCAGTGTGCATATTTTTGTGTTTATGTGGTGTATGTCTGTGATTTTTTTACTCCTGCTTATTTTTATGTATTTGCTCTGGCTACACAGGTAATCAAGAGGTCCAGACTAACACTCTGAGGAAGTGGGTCTGGTTCCCACTGAGGAATAATTAAGTTAACAACCCACCTGGTTCACTAATATTCTTTAGGGAAGAAAATATGTTTTCCATACCTGTTCTGGCCTACACGTGACTCCAGGCACGGAGCAATGTGTTTAATTCCTATGTGCCAAGTAAGCCCCCCTGCTCAAGAGTATTATACTGTCTTTGCCAGTGATGTCCTTCTCCCGCTGCAACAACAATTTGCATTGTCTTGCACTTTTAAGATGGTACAATATTACAGGAGAGCTACTATCAGGGAAAAATTGAAACTGACAACCATACAGATGATATAGAACAGCCTTTAGCTCCTGTCTATACGGCGTTTTCACATTCTCTCCCCACTGCCTGAGTGGGTTTCCTCCAGGTGTTCCAGTTTGCTCTCACAGCCTAACGATGTGCAGCTTAGGTGGATTGGGACCCTTGGGACCCTCCAATCACACGGCATCAATGTCAATTTCACTAGTTTCCTCATCTCTCCTCACCTCACCTCATCCAAGATCCAACCTTTCAATTTAGACTCACCCTCTTGAACTATCCCACATGTCCATCTTCCTTCCCACCTATCCGCTCCATCCTCCACTCCAAACTATTACTATCATCACCCACCAGCATGCCTAGCTGCCTTCCCCCAACTCTACCCCCCCAACCTTTTTACCTGTCAGCTCCCTTTCCCAAATCCACATTCCTGATGAAGAGTTAAGACTCTCCTGTTCCTTGGGTGCTGCCTGACTTGCTATGCTTTTCCAGCCACACTTCTCGTCTCTTAATTTCAGCACCTGCAGCCCTAACTTTCTCCTTCGGTGGATTGGCCATGTTAAATTGCCCATAGTGCCCAGAGATGTGTAGGTTTGGTGGATTAGCTGTGGGGGTGAGAGGGATAGGATTGTGTCAGGGTGTGAGTCTGAGTGAAATGCTCTTCAGAGAGTTGGTGTGGACTTGTTGGACCAAATGGCCTGTTTCCACACTGTATGGATTCTAATACAGGCTACAGGACATGGAGTACGGTGAGGCCTTGGAGAGATTGTGTAGGGTGGATGGCAATTTTAAAATTGAGTGAGGTGTCTATTTTGAAATCCAATGCTGATTGGGAACTGCAGGGGTTTATTTTGGTCTTTCACTGAATGTGGGCATCACTGGTTCATCCACCAACCATATTCGCCCTGGGGCAACTACCTTCTTGTTAATGAAGGAGATCAGTGTGAGTTAGTATATGGTCTACAGGGGTTTGGAAGAGTCTGAGCTTATGAAAGGCAGTCAGTGGGAGACCAGCTGATTAAAAACTTGGTCCAGTCATGTCTGGCCATGAGAAAGGCGTGGATTAGAGTTTCAGCAGCAAATGTGCTGGGGCACAATAGAATCAGTTGTGGATTTGTATCAACCAATTTCTCTAAAATCTAAACTTGTATCCAAGATGAAGGGGCAATTTGAACAGTCAGCCTAATATTGGCAGAAGACAGATCTCTGATAGAGTGTAAGTCAACTCATAGCAAAAATTCAGCTGCAGAATCACGAAGAGAATGGCTTCACACACTAATAAATAATTGAAACTAAAGGATACAAAAAAGCTTCTGTCTACAATTAACACATGTTAATGTTAATTAACATGGCTCGGGAGTAATTCTATTGTTTCCCATTATTAGTGATGTCATTCATTCAGCATATTAAACGACACGTTAAAGATTCCAGCTCCCCTGAGGGTGCTTTGGAACTGCAACATCAGACAGCATGCTGTACACTTACCAGATGGAACAGAGGTAACGTGAAGATATAGCAATTGAGGATAATTATATTCAAGCACTCACACACACTACATAAAACTACACACACACACACACACACACACACACACACACACACACACACACACACACACACACACACACAGCCGCTGGGACTGCAACTGGTTGATGGTATTTCATCCTGTGACTGGGAAGGGAGCTTTTGCTTAGAGCAGTAATTGCTGATCCTAGAGCTAAACTTAAGCAACAAACCTTCAAATACATCCTGCCTCCAACATGTTAGTGGGGAGCAAAAACATAAAATACTGTGGAAGCTCATCAGTCTGGAAGTGTCTGTTAACATTTCGAGTCCGGTAAGAGTCTTCATTAGAACATTCTGACGAAGAGTCATGCTGGGCTTGAACTGTTAACTCTGCTTCTCTCTGCCAGGCCTGCTGGGATTTCAACAATCGTTTCTGTTTTTGGTTTGGATTTCCAATATGTTTGTTTATAGCTTAACATGAAGGTGTGTGTGTGTGTGTGTGTGTGTGTGTGTCCTTGCCCAATGTTTTTATGTGCAGTTAAAGCTCCTGTACATCCTGCATGTCATCATCCTCTTCCATAGCAAGGGTCTAGATCCCAAGGTCTACCCGACCTTCTTATAACTCTCCAACTTCTCTCTCCCTCCCTATCCTCCTTCAGATATTGCTTAAAGCCTACTTCTTTGACCAAGCAGTTCGGCATCTGAATATCTCCCTAAGTATCAATTTGTTTTGCGTTGTTTTATAAAGTGACGGGGATGTTTCATTATGTTAAAGGCACTACATAAGTTGACATTGTTTTGTTGAAAATGGAGAAAGTGTTTGAAATTGATCACCAATACAAAACAGACATCATGAGGTAATGTTATGATCACCATGGAGACCAACAAATCAACACAAATGAACTTCCCCAATGACCCCAATGAAGAGCCATTAGACTAGAATTCCATTTTGTTAAGTTTTGCTTTAGCAATCAAGCCAAAATCAAGCCAAAGACCATCCTTGCTTGGAATTGGATCGTTCCTTTACTGTTGTGGTCAAAATCCTGGAACTAACATCCTACAGAGCTGTGGGAGTACCAACAGCCTATAAGTGCAGTCCACCACCATTTTCTTCTCTGTAATCAGAGACAGCCAATACATGGTGGCTGAGTTACCAACTCCCACCTGATTTAGATTTGGATTTTTTTGTTATGTGTACACTTTTCAATGTAAAGTGAGAAGTGTACAATGTCACCACATATTAGATTAGATTACTTACAGTGTGGAAACAGGCCCTTCGGCCCAACAAGTCCACACCGAACCACCACAGCGCACCCACCCAGACCCATTCCCCTACATATACCCCTGCACCTAACACTACGAGCAATTTAGCATGGCCAATTCACCTAACCTGCACATTTTTGGACTGTGGGAGGAAACCGGAGCACCCGGAGGAAACCCACACAGACACGTGGAGAACGTACAAACTCCACACAGTCAGCTGCCTGAGGCGGGAATTGAACCCGAATCTCTGGCACTGTGAAGCAGCAGTGCTGCCCACATATGGCGCTGTCTTAAGTACAAAGTACCTAGGTACAAATAAATGCAGTCAACAAGTCAAATATTACAGTCCTTTCTTAAGCCTTTAGATGCTCCATGCTGGGCTCTCCCCTGCACGTGAATGAATTAAAAAGAAAATCACCCCTCAGAGAAGTAAAGTTTCCATTCCAGTTTCAGTCTCTACTGCTCACTGTTACTTGTATGCTGGTTTTAATGTTAAAGTTAATGAATTTAAGATGGAGAGCATTGGCTTAATTAAATGACTTGAGTACATACCAAAGAGGATTGTTTAGAGCATCATGTATTTCAGTGAATAGGAAGGGATAGAGGCATGGATTGGATGCTGTAAGTGAAGACTTTTTAATAGTTAAAAGTTTAAAGTTTTCCTTCAAAAAAGCGGTAGCAGACCCGGAAGGCGCGCTAGGTTACCTGGGTAAGGTTTTTTTTTCTCTCTCCCCTTATTTAAACGCGTAGGCGAGTCACCCGAGGCACTACACGAGTAGTGCCTCCCACCCTTCCACCTCCTCTAACCTAATAATAAGACCAATTGTGACTAGCGGGTAAGTGCTGCATTTTCCTTGTTTGTTTCTTTAGATTTAGTTGGTTTTTGTTTTTTTAAGGAAAGCTTACTTTTAGAGGGATGGCAGTGCAGAGAGGGCAATGTTCCTCTTGCAACATGTATGAGGTGAGGGAAGCCATTAGCGTCCCTGCTGAGTACACTTGCAAGAAGTGCAACCATCTCCAGCTCCTCCAAACCCGTGTTAGGGAACTGGAGCTGGAGTTGGATGAACTGCGGATCATTCGGGAGGCAGAGGAGGTCATAGATCGGAGCTATAGGCAAGTAGTTACTCCGAAAGTTCAAGATAGATGGGTGACAGTGAGGGGGAGTGGGAGGAGGAAGCCAGTGCAGGGACCCCCTGCGGTCATTCCCCTCAAGAACAAGTATACCGTTTTGGATACTTGTGGGGGGGATGACTTACCAGGGGCAAGCAACGAGGTTCAGGCCTCTGGCACGGAGCCTGGCCCCGTTGCTCAGAAGGGAAGGGTGGAGAAAGGTAGAGCGATTGTTCTTGGGGACTCGATAGTGAGGGGTACAGACAGACGGTTTTGTGGGGGCGACAGGGACTCACGTTTGGTATGTTGCCTCCCAGGTGCAAGGGTACGTGATGTCGCTGATCGTGTTTTCCGGGTCCTTAAGGGGGAGGGGGAGCAGCCCCAGATCGTGGTCCACGTTGGCACCAACGATATAGGTAGGAAGAAGGGTGAGGATGTAAGGCAGGCTTTCAGGGAGCTAGGTTGGAAGCTCAGAGTTAGAACAAACAGAGTTGTAGTCTCTGGTTTGTTACCCGTGCCACGTGATAGAGAGTCGAGGAACAGGGAGAGAGAGCAGTTAAATGCGTGGCTACAGGGATGGTGCAGGAGGGAGGGATTCCGGTTTCTGGATAACTGGGGTCCTTTCTGGGGAAGGTGGGACCTCTATAAAAAGGATGGTCTACACTTGAACCTGAGGGGCACCAGTATCCTTGGGGGGAGGTTTGCTAGTGCTCTTTGGGAGGGTTTAAACTAACTCCGTGGGGGCATGGGAACCAGGACTGTAGCTTTAGGGTACAGGACCTTGAGTGTAGGGAGGTTAGGAATAATGCAGTGATCTCTAAGGAGGGTGACTGTAACCAGAAAGGTGGATTGAAGTGTGTATACTTCAATGCCAGAAGTATAAGGAATAAGGTAGGTGAACTTGCAGCGTGGGTTGGTACCTGGGACTTCGATGTTGTGGCCATTACAGAGACATGGGTAGAACAGGGACAAGAATGGCTGTTGCACGTTCCAGGGTTCAAATGTTTTAGTAGGATCAGACATGGGGGTAAAAAAGGGGGAGGCGTGGCATTACTTGTCAAAGACAGTATCACAGCAGTGGAATGGACGATGGAAGAGGACTTGCCATCTGAGGTAGTTTGGGCTGAGGTTAGAAATAGGAAAGGTGAGGTCACCCTGTTAGGTGTTTTCTACAGGCCTCCTAATAGTCCTAGAGAAGTAGAGGATAATATTGCGAGGATGATTCAGGAAAAGAGTGAAGGTAGCAGGGTGGTTGTTATGGGGGACTTTAACTTCCCAGATATTGACTGGGAGAGCTATAGCTCGAGTTCATTAGATGGGTCGGTGTTTGTACAATGTGTGCAGGAGGGTTTCCTGACACAATATGTCGACAGGCCAACAAGAGGGGAGGCTATATTGGATTTGGTTCTAGGTAATGAACCAGGCCAGGTGTTGGACTTGGAGGTAGGTGAGCACTTCGGGGACAGTGACCACAACTCGGTGACTTTTACTTTAGTGATGGAGAGGGATAATCGTGTGCCGCAGGGCAAGAGCTATAGCTGGGGGCAGGGAAATTATGATGCAGTGAGGCATGACTTAGGATGTGTGGATTGGAAAAACAGGCTTCAAGAGAAGAACACTAATGAGATGTGGGGAGTGTTCAAGGAGCAGCTACTGCGTGTCCTCGATAGGTATGTACCAGTCAGGCATGGTGTAAAGGGCCTTGTGAGGCAGCCGTGGTTTAGTAAGGAATTGGAGTCCCTTGTGAAAGGGAAGAAGGTGGCATATGTAAAGATGAGGCGTGAAGGTTCAGTAGGGGCGATTGAGAGTTATAAGGTAGCCAGGAAGGAGCTAAAGAGGGAGTTAAGAAAAGCGAGAAGGGGACATGAAAAGTCTTTAGCTGGTAGGATTAGGGAAAACCCAAAGGCTTTCTATAGGTATGTCAAGAATAAAAGGATGACTAGGGTAGGTATCGGTCCAGTCAAGGATAGTAGTGGGAAGTTGTGTGTGGAGGCGGAGGAGATTGGAGAGACATTAAATCAGTACTTTTCATCAGTATTTACTCAGGAACAGGACACTGTTGCTGATGTGAATATGGAATCACAAATAATTAGAATGGATGCCCTGGAAATATGCAGGGAAGAGGTTTTGGGAATATTGGAAAGGATGAATATAGATAAGTCTCCTGGGCCTGATGGCATTTACCCCAGGATCCTATGGGAAGCGAGGGAGGAGATAGCAGAGCCATTGGCCTGGATTTTTATGTCATCGTTGTCAACAGGAATAGTACCAGAGGACTGGAGGATAGCGAATGTGGTCCCATTGTTCAAGAAAGGGAGTAGGGATAGCCCTAGCAACTATAGGCCAGTGAGTCTGACTTCAGTGGTGGGCAAAGTCTTAGAGAGAATGGTAAGGGATAAGATTTATGAACATCTGGGTAGGAATAACGTGATCAGGGATAGCCAGCATGGTTTTGTGAAGGGCAGGTCGTGCCTCACAAACCTTATTGAGTTCTTTGAGAAGGTGACCAAGGAAGTGGATGAGGGCAAAGCAGTAGATGTTGTGTATATGGATTTTAGTAAGGCGTTCGATAAGGTTCCCCATGGTAGGCTAATGCTAAAACTTCGGAGGTATGGCATTGAGGATACATTAGAGGTTTGGATTAGGAATTGGCTGGCTGGAAGGAGACAGAGGGTAGTAGTTGATGGATTATGTTCATCTTGGAGCGCAGTTACTAGCGGTGTACCACAAGGATCTGTTTTGGGACCATTGCTTTTTGTTATCTTTATAAATGATCTAGAGGAAGGACTTGAAAGCTGGGTAAGCAAGTTTGCGGATGACACAAAAGTCGGTGGAGTTGTGGATAGTGAGGAAGGAAGTGGTAGGTTACAGCGGGATATAGATAAGTTGCAGAGCTGGGCGGAAATGTGGCAAATGGAATTCAATGTAGCTAAGTGCGAAGTCGTTCACTTTGGTAGGAATAACAAGATGATGGATTACTGGGCTAATGGTAGGCTACTTGGTAGTGTGGATGAGCAGAGGGATCTTGGTGTCCATGTACACAGATCTCTGAAAGTTGCCACCCAGGTAAATAGTGCTGTGAGGAAGGCATATGGTGTACTGGGCTTTATTGGCAGAGGAATTGAGTTCCGGAGTCCTGAGGTCATGTTGCAGTTGTATAAGACTCTGGTGCGGCCTCATCTGGAGTATTGTGTGCAGTTTTGGTCGCCATACTATAGGAAGGATGTGGAAGCTTTAGAACGAGTGCAGAGGAGGTTTACCAGGATGTTGCCTGGAATGGTAGGAAAATCTTATGAGGAAAGGCTGAGGCACTTGGGGCTGTTCTCATTGGAGAAGAGAAGGTTTAGGGGAGATCTGATAGAAGTGTATAAGATGATTAGGGGTTTAGATAGGGTAGATACTAAGAACCTTTTACCGCTAATGGAGTCAGGTGTTACTAGGGGACATA
This sequence comes from Hemiscyllium ocellatum, assembly GCF_020745735.1. Lineage (NCBI taxonomy): Eukaryota > Metazoa > Chordata > Chondrichthyes > Orectolobiformes > Hemiscylliidae > Hemiscyllium > Hemiscyllium ocellatum. The sequence continues at coordinate 91,970,559 of NC_083412.1, read as the reverse complement.
GCTTTAAATTAAGGGGTGGTAGGTATAGGACAGATGTTAGGGGTAGATTCTTCACACAGCGGGTTGTGAGTTCATGGAATGCCCTGCCTGTATCAGTGGTGAACTCTCCTTCTTTATGGTCATTTAAGCGGGCATTGGATAGGCATTTGGAAGTTATTGGGCTAGTATAGGTTAGGTAGGATTCGGTCGGCGCAACATCGAGGGCCGAAGGGCCTGTACTGCGCTGTATCCTTCTATGTTCTATGTTCTATGTTCTAAGACAGTTTTAGTATGGAAGGGCAAACTGTGGCAGTGCAGGCTTTGGAGGGCAAAAGGGCCTGTTCCTGTGCTCAACTTTTCTTTGTTCTTTGAGAGCATCACTATCTTTTACTGCAAGAGACCTAGGATGGGTTAATGGTTAGCACAGCTGCCTCATAGTGCCAGGAAACTGGGCTCGATTCTGGGCTTGAGTGACTGTCTGTGTGGAGTTTGTACATTCTCCATATGTTTGTGTGGGCTTCCTCTGGGTGCTCTGCTTTCTTCTCATTTTCAAAGATGTGCCAGTGAGGTGGATTGGCTGTGCTAAACTTTCCATAATGTCCAGGGATATGTAGGTTTAGTGGTTAAGCCATGGGAAATGCAGGATTATAGGGATAGGGTAGAGGGATGGGTCTGGATGGGATGCTGTTCAGAGGTTGATGGGCTGAAAGATCTGCTTTCACACTGTAGGGATTCTATGATTCCACCTGCGTTCAAGTCTTACCTACTCCAGATGTCTGTAATAATAATTCTGAGCAGATTATTTAGAAAATATCTCCAAAAAGACTTCTGGATCACAGCTTTGGGAGGAAGACAGCAGTTTTAGGGAATGTTGCCCTCCGTAAATAAACCAATGGTCAATAAAGGAATCTCTTTACCAATTCATTTCAATCCATTCCCACTCTCTTTGACTATTGCATCATGAAATACTTGGTTCTTTAATCTCTCTTGCCTTCCACTCTATACCAAACCTCCTCTTTTGTTCTTCATGCTTTATGCTCCCACTTCTATCCACTCTATTTTGCTTTTCCCCAGCTTGAAGTATTTTACTTCTTTATTTCAGCTTTTCTGCATGCTCATCTGCACTGAAAACTCTGCTTCTTTCCGTTGATGGAAGTGAGGACGGCAGATGCTGGAGATCAGAGTCGAGAATGTGGTGCTGGAAAAACACAGCAGGTCAGGCAGCATTCAAGGAACAGGAGACATGCCCATTTTCTGGCTGTAAAATTCCAGCATTATTTTCCTTTTGGATTTAGTTTCATTAGGACTTTACCCAACAATATTAGAATTAAAATCCCTACAGTGTGGAAACAGGCCCTTTGACCTAACAAGTCCATACCACCCCTCCAAAACGTAACCCATTCCCCAACCTCTTTGTACTCCTGACTAATGTACCTAACCTACATATCCCTGAACAGCATGGATAATTTAGCATGGCCAATTCAATCTAACCTGCACATCTTTGGACTGTGGGAGGAAACCTGAGCACCCAGAGGAAACCCACACAGATACGGAGAGAATTTATAAGCGCCACACAGACAGTAGCCCGAGGCTGGAACCAAACCCAGGTCCCTGCCGCTGTGAGGCAGCAGTGGTAACCACTGACCACAGTGCCACCCTAATATATAGCTGTGAAAACACGAATCCCATCACACACATGTTTCACCCTGTCAGTTTTCATTTCCAGCAGCTTATGAAACTCTGACAAGATTTAGAGTTTCAAAATCATAGAATTGTTACAGGATACAAGTTGGCTATTTGTCCCACCATGCCTGTATCATTACTTAATTAATCTATTGCTTAACCTCAACTACCATACTTTTCTCCATGCCCCACCACATTATTTTTTTTAACTTTTATGAGTAAGAACAGCTTCTTCCATTTTGGTCTGTCCAGCCCGCTCATAATTTTCAAAACCTTGATTAAATCTTCCCTCAGTTTCTTTCTAAGGAGAATATGTTTCATCCTCATGACTGAAATTTCTAATTTCACGTGAAACCATTCCATATAAATTGCTGCTACATTCTCAGCTATACATTCGCAGCTTTCCTACAATATGGTGCAGACTGAGTCCAGGAAACAAGTCTCCAAAGAGGTTAACAATCAGTCAACAGCTTTAAAGAAGTTGTGAAATGTCATTTCAGCTCCCATACTTTCTTTCAGCAATGGAGAATGGCTAAACCTCCAGTTTGGAGATAAAGTCACTATTGTCCTACTTGACCACAGGCTGCTTTCTCATTAAAGAGAGAAGGCGACAACTGATGGAGGTTTAATCTGAGGGTCACCAGCCTTCAAGCAAGAGGAAGTGTTGAGAAGGACAATCCTTCATGATCACCTCAGCTAGTGCAGGAAATTAAATTCACATGGCTGACACTACCCTACATTGCAAAGCAGCCATCCAGCCAACTGAGCTAACCGTCTCCCTGTTGGGAAAGGGTGGATTATAAAAGTAGGGGTGGCATAAAGTGAACTAATGAGTCACAAGGATTTGGAATGCATTGCCTGATGACGTTTAAGATGGGAGAAGGACAAAAACTGATGGAGACAAAAATGGCAGAGATACGGGGAAAGAGCAAGACAGTAAGATGAACCAATTACTCTGTGAAAGAGTTAGAAAAATTTGATGAGCCAAATGGTTTTCACCTGTCCTTTAGTGTTCCCTGATTCCACAAGAAGTTAGATGCTGGTTGATGTGATCACTTTGGAACTCATTTTGCAACTAATGGCATTCTTCCTCTATTAACAAATGTAGTGACGGTGTTACTTGATCATTTTGCTCAGGTCACAGGTTACATCTCCAATCCTGAGCAGTTAATTCAACTCAGAACAGAAAATCCAATCATTGGTAATGGAATGGCTCAGTAAAGCAAAGTGCTGTGTACTTATCAAATGAGTTATCAAGGGACCTCTTCTGAGTACTTTGTAACTCATTGCATCCATGAGTACAGATCTAATAAAGTCATCAACAAAAAGTCAACAGAGAGAGAAAGGAACAGAGAGGTTTGTTAAGAGATGAATATTAGCCAAGACACTGGAGAGAAGTTTCAGTTTTTCAAATGTGGGATGTTTCAAATTCACTTCAAAGTATAAATGGGTTTAAATGCCTCAGTCCAAAATCCTGGCGTCCACAACTGTGCAACATTCTCCACTCTGAAGTATCAGACAAGAGGTAGTGATTGAGGTCCTGGAGTGACACCTCTGACATTCACATGAAAAAAATAAATGGACAAGGCTGTAGATGGGAGAAAGTGAGGGCTGCAGATGCTGGAGATTAGAGTCGTAAAGTGTGGTCAGCAAGTCAGGCAGCATCTGAGGAGCAGGAGAGTCGATGTTTCAGGCATAAGCTTCATGTCATTCCTGATGAAGGGCTCTCCTGCTCCTCGGATGCTGCCTGACCAGCAGTGCTTTTCCAGTGACACACCTTTCGACTCAAAGGCTGTAGATGGGAGGTACAGGTTTGGGTATATCACATCTTCTAACTCTGCAGGCACTAAAACTTCTCAGTTCAACACATCTGAGCGGGATTGATAACCACAACAGCACAACATGGAAACAGGGATGATTATATGCCAGTGCAAGAGAGGGTGCTTCTGTTCAGTTACAGAATCAGAGAGTCATAGAGATGTACACCACAAAAGCAGACCCTTCCCTCCAACTCATTCATGTCAACCAGATATCCTAAATTAATCTAGTCCCATTGACCGGCATTTGGTCCACATCCCTCTTGACCTTTCTTTTTCATATACACATCCAGATACCTATTAAATTTGTAATTGTACCAGTCTCCATCACTTCCTCTGGCAGCTCATTCCATACATGCACCCTCCTCTACATGAAAAGTTGTCCCTTTTAAATCTTTCCCCTCTCATCTTAAACCCATGCCCTCTAGTTTTGGACTTCCCTACCCTGGGGAAAAGACTGAATATTTACCCTATCCATATCCCTCATGATTTCATAAACTTCTATAGGATCACCCCTCAGCCTCTGACACTCAGAAAAAACAGTCCCAGCCTATTCAGCCTCTCCTGACAGTTCAAACCCTCCAACCCTAGCAAAATCCTTGTAAATCTTTTCCGAATCCTTTCAAGTTTCACAATATCCCTCCTATACAGTTGTGTTTGAAGGTGGAAAGTCAAGGGTATTCTCTGCTGTACCAGATTATGTCTTTCATGAGCTCTGAGGTCTTTACACTCGTTCAAGGTACAGAGCACTAGAATCAACTCACCTTGACATGAACTGATAACAAAGTCTGCAAAAGCAAAGTAGTTACATTTTTTTTCCTTCTGACTTACAACTGGACCATCAATTGTTATAATTGGCAGGAGAGAATGTTCTGTCACACTGGTTGATGAGGTGCAGGTGGATCGGATTGCATTTACAGACGACCTGAGGGAGAATAGAGCTGTTAAACTCATTTCTGAATATACCTTTCAGGTATTGCCAGTGAGAAGCAGCTGCTTCTGAATTAATAGTGCGCAAACATTTTTTTCCCCTGATTTGAAGCTGATGATGGTTTTATGTTAATGGATAAACGTGCCACTCTCTGCACCAGCAGTTGTACATTTAATAACTACTACATGTCAGGTTTTAAAATCGATTTAATGCAAATTGAATATTGAAACAAGGAGTTATCAGGAAATGTCTGGGGCTGAGCCATGTTGTTTTCTACCTTCGTATATCATTTGATGAATTTCCAAGAGCATAGATAAAAAAAATCATGAAGGGAACAGTTCAAATAGAGGCAGGGAGGATGGTTCCACTGATGGGTGGAATTAGAACTAGGAGGCAAAATGGTCAATATAAGGGGGAGCAGACTTAAGACTGAGTTAAGAAAGAACTTCTTCACCCAAAGAGTTGTGAATCTGTGGAATTCCCTGCCCAGTGAAGCAGGTGAAGTTACCTCGTTAAATGTTTTTAAAGCAAAGATAGATTTTTGAACAGTAAAGGAATTAAGGGTTATGAGGAGAGGGTGGGTAAATGGAGCTGAGGCCATGAAAAGATCAGCCATGATCTTATTGAATGATGGAACAGGCTCGACAGGCCAGATGGCCTACTCCTGTTCCTTGTTCCTATGTTCTTATCACTAGTATTACTTATGTCTACTCTGTCTCTGCCTTATGTCTCAACTGCTCTACTGCTGAAATCCTCTTCTACACCTTTGTTATGTCCAGGCTTGACTATGTATTGCTGGTCTGCCTCCTATTAGATTAGATTACTTACAGTGTGGAAACAGGCCCTTCGGCCCAACAAGTCCACACCAACCCGCCGAAGCGCAACCCACCCATACCTCTGCATTTACCCCTTACCTAACACTACGGGCAATTTAGCATGGCCAATTCACCTGACCCGCACATCTTTGGATTGTGGGAGGAAACCGGAGCACTCGGAGGAAACCCACGCAGACACGGGGAGAATGTGCAAACTCCACACAGTCAGTCGCCTGAGTCGGGAATTGAACCCGGGTCTCAGGCGCTGTGAGACAGCAGTGCTAACCACTGTGCCACCATGCCGCCCTATCTTCCACTCTCCATAGGCTTAAGCTCTGCTTGTGTCCTAACTCATGCCCAGTCCTGTTTACATTTCACCACTGTGCTCACTGACAGATTTGAGCTCCAAGTTAATCTGTATCTCAATGTTAACATTCTTATCCCTGTTTTGAGATCCCCCCATGGCCGCATCCTACCCTACTGCATCACTTCCTCCAGCCCACCACCCTCCAGGATATTTATACTTTCCCAACTTTGTCCTGATGCACTCACCCAATATTAATTACATCACCATTGGCAGCCTCTGGGCACTAAAGTTCCAAAAGGCACAGTGGCCCAGTGGGTAGCACTGCTACCTCCCAGCACAAGGGCCCTGGGTTTGATTCCAGCCTTGGCTGACTGTCTGTGTGGATTTTGCACGTTCTCCCCTTGTCTGTACGGGTTGCCCCTGGGTGCTCCAGTTTCCTCCCCACAGTTCAAAGATGTGCAGGTTAGATGAATTGGCCAAACTAAATTGCCCCTAGTGTACAGGCTAGGCACATTAGTCAGCGGTAAATGTAGGGTAGGGGGAATGGCACCACGTGAGTTACTCTTTGGAGGGTCAGTGTAGACTCGATGGGCTGAGGGGCCTGCTTCCACACTGTAAGGATTCTATTATTCTAAATCTCTCATTCCTTCAAGTTGCATTTTAAATCCAGTCCCTTAGACTAAGATTCTGTCCATTCTATTCATGCATCCTCCTGAGGTGCATTTAATTTGAAAGTGCTTTTGGACATTATGAGCGCTTCAAAGGTGATATATAAGCTCAGGCTGTTGTTGTTGTGGTTTAACATACTCCTTCTTCAGCAGACCTGCTGTGTTTTCCATTACATAAAGGCATTGTAAATAGATAATACAAACTGACTGTGGCAAATCACACAGATTGTACTCCAGAGTGAGCAGATGAGTTTAATACAGAGATGTATGAATTTTGGCAGAGGGGTAGGGAGAAGCAATTTAATGACTGTTTGTTTTCATTTGTTTATGGAATGTGGGTATTCTTGGCTCAAACAACATTTATTGCTAATACTGGCTTGCTCTTTAGAAGATAGTGATGAGCTATCTTCATCAACTGCTGCAGGCTTTGTGGTGTAGGAACACCCACTGTGCTGTCAAGAACAGAGATCCAGGCTTCTGGAACAGTGATCTAGAAATGCAGCTCAGTGGCTCAGTGGCTAGCATTGCTGCCTCACAACGCCAGCAACCCGGGTTCGATCCCAGCCTCGGGCGACTGTGTGAGTTTCCTCCAACAATCCAAAGATGTTCAGATCAGGTGAATTGGCCATGCTAAATTACCTGTAGTGCTAGATGCATTAGTCAAGGGTAAATATAGAGTAGTGGAATGGGTCTGGATGGGTTAGTCTTCAGAGAGTCGGTGTGGACTTGTTGGGCTGAAGGGCCTGCTTCCATACTGTAGGAAATCTAACCTTAAAAAGTCAGAATGCTATGTAGTGTGAATGGGAGTTTGTAATTGGTGGTGCTCCAATGTGCAGAGGTTATGAATTTGGAGAGCGTTGATGGAGCTGAGCTTCTCGTAGTTGACATATACCGCTGACACCGTGTGTAGGTGATGATGGGAGTCAATGTTCAATGTGTGTTGGCAAATAGGAGTGAGGGGGCGGGAAGGGTGATGGGAGTTGGCTCGATCCTGGATGGTGTCAAGATTCTTCAGTGTTGTTGGAGCTGCACTCATCCAGGCATTCCATCACACTCCTGATTAGGACCGTGTGGATAAGAATTGGGGAAATGAAGAGGTGACTATCTCACTACAGAAATCCGAGCCACTGATCTGCATTTGTCAAACCCCACTCAGAAGAGTGCATAGGCTCTGAGGGTTTGTTTGCATGAATCATTGAAGATGACAGAAGCTATTAAGCGAGTAGCAGAGTGGATGGGGCCTTGGACTTCATAAATAAGGGAACAATGATAGGCAAGTTAGGCTGACCCTTGATAAAGCTCTGGTTAAGCCGTAATTGAGGTATTGCTTTCAGCTTCGGCCACCACACTGCAAAAGAATATGAGAGCCCTTGAAAGGGTGCAGAGGAGATTTATCTGAATGGATCTGCCCAACTGGGATATCTAGTCCACAGTGTTGGTGAGACAAATCGTCAAGATCAATGTAAGGCTCACAGGTGTTGCTACTGGGCATTCCCTGAAGAGGTCATCACCCGAACACCAGGGCCAGGCTTCTGTGGATTAAAGAAAAGTACAATCAGCATGCCTAGTCTTCCCTCTCTCACTTTCATCTTCAGATTGTTTGTTGGGTTTTGGAGCTGTCAACCATTGATAGATACAAGGCCTCCCATTGACTCTCCAGCTTGGGAAGTCCACTCATGGTCACTGATTGGACAGTGAACCAATTCCCCACCATGAATTGGCATGGTTCTTTAATAATCCCAGTGGATGTGCTTGCTGTGCATTGTATGGGGTCAAGACACAGAAACAAACTGGCACAGGATTTCAGACCCAGAATTCAATAATCCCAGCCTATAACTCCACGATCGCTTTAATCTGGGTGTTTTGCCACCATCTCTTCATGTAATTGAGGAATCTAAGTGTGGCCCCATCATTTTATACCTGTATGACTTTATCATTATCACTTGTTCTTGTATGTTGTCCTCCTATTTATAAAATTGGTTATTTTGGGCTTCATCTATTTAACCAGGAGAAAGTGAGGACTGCAGATGCTCAAGATCAGGGTCGAAGAAGGTGTTGCTGGAAAAGCACAGCTGGTCAGGCAGCATCTAAGGAGCAAGAGAATCGAAGTTTTGAGCCGAAGCTCTTCCTCTTGAAGAGCTTATGCTGAAAACACCGACTCTCCTGCTCCTTGGATGTTGCCTGACCAGCTGTGCTTTTCCAGTACCACCCTCTTTGACTTCATCAATTTAACATCAAGATACAGTGTGTTTGTTTGAAACCCTTTGATGACCGTTTTCCACCATGTTCTTCAGCGTTTTTTCCATTCAGTCCATATGTTCAACATGTTAACAGATTCAAGAAGAAAGGAGAACCCAGAGTAATGAGCTGATGATTAACCATGATCATAGTAAATGGTGAAACATAGAAACATGGAGGATAGGAGGAGGAAGTGGCCATTCAGCCCTTCAAGCCTGCTCTACAATTCATCATGATCATGGCTGGTCACCCAACTCAATAGGCTAATCCTGTTTCTCTCCCTAACCTTTGATCCCATTCACCTCAAGAGCTATATTTAACCATCCCTTGAATACATTCAATGTCTTAGCATCAACTACTTCCGGTGGTAATGAATTCCCCAAGCTCCCCACTCTCTGGGTGAAGAAATGTATCCTCATCTCCATTGTAAATGGTCCACCCCGACTCCTCAGACTGTGACCCGTGGTTCTGGATGCACCCACCATCGAGAACATCATCTCTGCACACACCCTGTCAAGTCCTGTTACAGTTTTATAAGTCTCTGTGAGATCCCCCTCACTCATCTGAACTCATAACCAAGTCAATCTCTGCTCATACACCATCCCTGGAATCAGTCTGGTAAACAGTCTTGAAGGAACTGAATGGCCTATTCTTGTTCCTATTTTCTGTCTCTCTGCACTACAATTTCACATTAAACTGTCAGACATCCATATCTACGTCTTGCCTGTGTATTTTAGAGTTCCAATGGCTATATCAGGCCTTTCACAACTTGAAGGCGGCACGGTGGCACAGTGGTTAGCACTGCTGCCTCACAGCGCCTGTAGACCCGGGTTCAATTCCCGACTCAGGCGACTGACTGTGTGGAGTTTGCACGTTCTCCCCGTGTCTGCGTGGGTTTCCTCCGGGTGCTCCGGTTTCCTCCCACAGTCACAAAGATGTGCGGGTCAGGTGAATTGGCCATGCTAAATTGCCCGTAGTGTTAGGTAAGGGGTAAATGTAGGGGTATGGGTGGGTTGCGCTTCGGCGGGTCGGTGTGGACTTGTTGGGCCGAAGGGCCTGTTTCCACACTGTAAGTCTACGTCTAAGTCTAAGTACAACTTCAAACATCTATACTAAGAGTAGGCCCTGGATTAACCTTTATGATACATCATTTTTTAAAAAAATTGACTCGTGGGTGTTGCTTCCACGACCTTGATGCCCTCGAGAAAGTGGCAGTGATCTTCTGCACTTTCCTTGAAGAGTAACACCCAGTGTCTGAACCAAGTTGCTCAACTTACTCAGATGGGAAATGAGTGAGATTTTGTACCAAGTCTGATTGTGACTTGTTTTATCTGCCCCCTTTTGAAACTCAATGTGTAAAGTCTACTGCATCACTGTAACCGATATCGTCAATTATCTCTTCAAAAAAACCACTGGGAATATTAAACAAAATTTGTCTTAAACATGTTGGCTGTGTTTAAAATATTCCTGCATCTCTATGTACTCACTAAATTTGATCTCAAATTATGATACCTTTGGAATTTGTCCAAGCCTAACATCATGGTATCTGATATCATTTATTCACCCAACTCACCTTTCATTCTCTACTTGACAAAAGGCATCTTATTGTCTGCCGTAAACCCATCTGGTCCAAATTTTATGGAAACATGCAATGTGGATGGAGGCCATTTGGCCCATTGTGCCTGTGATGGCTCTTGGAATGAATCATGCTGATTATTCCAAATCCTCTATTCTCTCCCCATGATACTGACAAAGTTCTGATGTGAAGATATTGACCTTAAGCATGAACTCTCGCCAATTTAGCTGGATGTGCTGCACTTGTCTCTCATTTTCTTTCAGATTTTCTGCACCCTCAGCTTTTTGCTTTTGTCTGCCAAATATCTGTCCGTTCAACTATCTAATTTTTTTGTTGAAAGTCACTGTTAAATCTGCTTTCAGTATCCTTACAGGCAATGTATTCCACATCATAACATTTCATGTAAAACAATTCCTCTCTGTCTCACCTCTGCCTTCCTTTTGTCATCCTTTCATCATTCTATGCCTCATAATCTACTTGCATCTCTTCTCACCTGCCTCCTCATCTCAGTATCGCACTCATTTTATCATTCACGGTCACTCACACGAACATTAATCTGGTGCTATTATGGACTTCCTTTCTTATTTGTACTTTCACTTTATCCTTGAAATTCTTTCCTTTGTTGCACGCCCTTTCTTGACAGGAATATTTAGGATTTTTTTAAATCAACCTTACTTTAAAAATGCTTTAGCTGCTATCATTAAGACCTCTTTTAAAACAAGGATTGGGAGAGTGGTGTCGTGCCAACAATATCCTTTTTAAAAGGCAATCATGTTAGTGAGTAAGAATTCTCATCTTTGTGAACGCTTGTTAAAAAGTATTGTCTTGCCACTGGACGTGATTTTTAAAAAGTGAATTTTTTTGCACTATGACCCCTTTCAAAGAGTGAACCTCAAAATCAGATGCCTTTTTAAGGGTCCCTCTGTAACTCTTTATGTGGATGGAGTTCAGCCATCAAGAAACCTTTGAAAATGAAAGGGACACCAGTGAAGTATGTAGGGCATACAGCACAGAACTGAGTAATCTGATCAATAATGGTATTTGTCCTCATCCTAAATCATTCATTCATGCCATTTATCATATCCCAGCCTTTCACTATCTCAGTATCTCTTTTTCATTCCTTGCATACAAGAATAACTCCGTCACCAAGTCACCCTTTATTTAGATGTGCATGGTACATGACATTGGCCCAGTTAGCATAGAGTCCACTCCTACAGTGAGCAGAACCCCTAATACTCCTCTTTACATCTGTCAGCCAGGGCTCCCTGATTGGAGCTACGATCCACCTGGATGACATCATTCCAGTCACTACACATAGTTGCTTTATTTTCATTTGCTTCAATTACTTCCTGTGGCAACAATTTCCATATTGCACCAATTTGTGGATGAAAATTTACATCGAGCAGATCCACCCCTTTCTTAAAAATAGGCCCCCCTCTGTGTGCCCAGGAAACACCGAGCAACCCTATGGGTCTGAAGTCATCAACATATGTTCTCAAGGACATTATTGAACAAGATCGGTTCTTCCTCTGAGAAGTTGTCAATAAATTCTTAATTCTCAATTTTTATTCCAGTCTCTGAAGGATTTGAGCCGGGGTTCCTGATCCATTGCCTGAGTCACTAGATTAATAGTCTTGGGACAGTATCACTAGGCTATTAGGCAAAAATGAGGACTGCAGATGCTGGAGATCAGAGTCTAGGTTAGAGTGGTGCTAGAAAGGTGCAGCAGGTTAAGCAGCATCCAAGGAGCAGGAAAATCAAGGAATTCCTGACGAAGGGCTTTTGCCTGAAACGTCGATTTTCCTGCTTCTCGGATGCTGCCTGGCCTGCTGCGCTTTTCCAGCACCACTCTAATCTAAAACCCACCATTGCCTCCGAGGTTATGTAGATTACTTACATATAGATTACTTACAGTGTGGAGGCCCTTCGGCCCAACAAGTCCACACCGACCCGCCAAAGCGTAACCCACCCGGACCCATTCACCTAACACTACGGGCAATTTAGCATGGCCAATTTCCCTTATGATAAATCAGCCCAAGGTGATCAGGTTACACTCTGCTTTCTCTCTCACTGATAAAATTACTACTGTGGTGGGTTTGAAATGGAAACGGTGCTCATCAATACCTGATTTTATAATCCAATACACACAGTGCATTCCTGAGGATGAAGTGAGCGGGGGTGTGGGGGAGATAGTAGGTGTTAAATTCTAACCACCTTTATTTCTCTCCTGGATTGATTAATCATTATCTTTTCCATAGTTTTGGATTCACCTATGAGGGGAAACATTCTGATAAAAATGTTTTGAAGGTCTCTGTTGTGTTACCTTCCCCTTCACTCCGTGGGCAGCAGCTGATGAGACGTCCATCACTCGTCATTTTGAAAACGGATCAATTCTCATACCCATTGGAACCATCAGGCTCTTTTGTGAATGGATGAGTGGTTAACCTTAGAATACGGAAGAATACACCACAGGAACAGGCCCTTTGGCCCACCGTGTCTGTGCTGACCATGATGCGATTCTAATGTAATCCCATCTGCCTGCATATGGTCTATATCCCTCTATTCCTTGTCTGTTCATGTGTGTGTCTAAATGCCTCTTAAACATTGCTTTCGTATCTACTTCTACTGTCTGGCAGTGCAATCCAGCCACCTACCACCCTCTGTGTAAAAAATCATGCTTTACACATCTCTATTAAACTGTCACTCCTTTCACCTTAAACCTATGCTCCCTGGTATTTGACATTTCCACTCTGGGAAACAGACTCCCACTATCCACCCTACACAGGCCTCTTGCAATTTTATATACTTCTATCAGGTTTTCCCTCAGCTCCTGAGACTATAATGGAAACAATCCAAGTTTGTCCACCCTCTCCATAAAGCTAATGCACTCCAATCCAGGCAATCTCCTGGTAAACTGCATTCAAACCCTCTCCAAACTCCCGTAGTGTAGCAACCAGAACTGCACACAATACTCTAATTGTTACATAATGTGGCAATTTTTATACTCAATGCCAGGACGATGAAGACAAGCGTGCCATATGCCTTCTTTACCACCTTATCCCCAGCTGAGTTGATACTTACTGGGAGCTATAGACTTTAACTCTGTATATCTGTACTCCTAAGGATCCTACAGTTACTGTATATTTTCCTCTTGTACTTAAACTCCCAAAATGCATCATCTCACAATTATCCGGACTAAACTCCATCTGTCATTTAGGTGAAAGTGAGGACTGTAGATACTGGAGATGAGAGTACAGAGTGTGGTGTTGGAAAAGCACAACATCTGACAAGCAGGCGAATCGACATTTCGGGCAAAAGCCCTTCATCAGGAATTAGGCTGGGAGCCTAGGAGATGGAGAGATAAACATAAGGGTGTGGGGGGGTTAGTGGGGGGGGGGAGTGCTTTGGGGAAGGTAGCTGAGAGTGCAGGAGGTGGATGGAGGTGGGGGTAATAGTGATATGTCAGAGAGGAAGATGGAGCGGATAGATGGGAAGGAAAATTGACAGGTAAGACACATCATGAGGGGCGATGTCCAATTGGAAGATTGGATCTGGGATAAGGTGGGGGCAGAGGAATGAAGAAACTGGTGAAATCCACATTGATGCCATGGGGTTGGAGTGTCCAGAGGTGGAAGATGAGGCGTTCTTCATCCAGGCGTTGGTTGGTTAGGATGTGGCGATGGAGAAGGCCCAGGACCTGATTGTCCTTGGCGGAGAGGGAGGGAGAGTTGAAGTGTTTGACCATGGGGTGGTGGGGTTGGTTGGTGCGGGTGTCCTGGGAGATGTTCTCTGAAGGCCTCTGCGAGTAGTCATTTCTCTGCCCATCTTTCCAACTTATCTATATTCTGCTATATCCTATGACAACCTTCCTCACTATCTATAATTCCACCATCTGCATATAAAAGAAATAATCAGACCACTTACATTTTCATCCAAATCATTTATGTATATTACAAACTACAGAGGCCCCAGCACTGACCCTTGTGGAACACCAGTGGCTAGCTCATTGCAAGTGACAAAGTGATGGTACTCTCTCTAGAATTTAAGTAAAAAGACCACAGTTTAAAAAAGCAATCTTCGCAAGAGGCTCCTTTGATACAGTAACTCATGACTGGAATGCCCAAAACGAGTCTTACCAATCTTTAATTGTAAATTTTGAACTGAGATCAATAGATCTTTGTTCAGAAAGGGCAATTTATTTGCTATAGACCAAGAAGGCAGAATGGAGGAACAAATGTGTGAGCTCAAATAGCCCTTTTCTTGCTTATACTCCATAAGGGCTTGATTTAGCAATTATTTATTTTGTATCTCTTTCAGTTGGTATTTTTGTCTTGGCATTAAAAATGTGCGACAGTCTTCGTGCAACATATCAAGAACAAGCTGCATTAGTATTTTAGCTGTGAGAGAGAGCTGAATTAATATGTTCGCAGCTAAAATGTCACAGTCTCTGAACCCTGCCCTGTGATCCTGACTGTATCTGCGTTGATATTAATCCAGCTCCCTCACACTGTCAAACTCATTAACTCTTCCCAGCCAGCACTCTATTACTGACTCTATCTCGAATGATATTAATCCAGCTCGCTCACTGTCAGGTTCAATAAATCCTTCTGGTCAGCATCCTCTGTTACTGGTGATATCGTTACTAATAATAATCCAGCTTCTTCACATTGTCAGCCTCTATATCTCTTCCTCCCAAGTATCCTCTGTTACAGATTGCGGCACTATTTATGTTAATGCACCTCTTTCAAACTGCAACTTTTTGCCATTCCAACAGCAAGCTCCCAAACCCCTACCACCCTGTGTTATTAACGGTATCTCCACTGATGTTAATCCATCTCTCTCACACTGACATTCAGTAGTTTCTCTGCTATAACCATGCAGGCAAGAATTGCTAATTGTGTTTCAACTGACGTTAATGCAGCTCCCTCACTGCCACTCAGTAATCCCTCTTCTCCCAAAGATCACTCTTCCTCACTCTTTAATTTAACAACTTTACTCAGTAGTTCCTCTCCCAGCAGGGAGGTGGGAAACTGTATTTCTACTGACTGCAATCTCGCTCCCTCATTCTGATGTTCAGTAACTCATTCACACTCTCACTCAGTAACTCCGCTTTCCTGCAGCCCAGATCTCTGTCTGACTGTACCTTTAATGCAGAGTCAAAATGTGTGGGGGTGCTGGAAAAGCACAGCAGGTCAGGCATTCCTGATGAAGGGTTTATGCCTGAAATATCGACTTTCCTGCTCTTTGGATGCTGTCTGACCTGCTGTGCTTTTCCAGCATCAGACTTTTCGACTGACTCTCCAGCATCTGCAGTCCTCTGTATCTTTAATGTAGCTCCCTCATGCTATCACATCTCTCGGGCAAACTTTTATCAGCATTCCAATTCAATAGGTACAAGAGGAGAGTAGAACTCCCAGATGAAGTGAATGGTACTGTTCCTCTAGGTATCGTGACTGAGTATATGAAAGGAGTTATGTTAAAGACATGGAAGTCCACATGGAAATGCAGCCAATGTTCTCAGCTGCAGGTAAGATGTCCTCTCCCACCATCCTCTGTAAATAGTCATGCTCCGCTACATTGATGATTCCATTGGAGCCAACTCGTGCTCCCGCGAAGAGGTTGAGCAATTCATCAATTTCACCAACACATTCTATCCTGACCTTAAATTTACCTGGACCATCTCTGACACCTCCCTCCCCTTCCTGGACCTCTCCATCTCCATTAATGACGACCGGCTTGACACTGACATTTTTTTACAAACCCACCGACTCTCAAAGCTACCTGGATTACACCTCTTCCCACCCTACCTCTTGCAAAAATGCCATCCCATATTCCCAATTCCTCCACCTCCGCCGTATCTGCTCCCAGGAAGACCGATTCCACCACAGAACACACCAGATGGCCTCCTTCTTCAGAGACCGCAATTTTCCTTCACATGGTTAAAGATGCCCTCCAACACATCTCGTCCATATCCCGCACCTCCACCCTCAGACCCCACCCCTCCAACCGTAACAAGGACAGAACGCCCCTGGTGCTCACCTTCCACCCTACAAACCTTTGCATAAACCAAATCATCCGCCGACATTTCCGCCACCTCCAAAAAGACCCCACCACCAGGGATATATTTCCCTCCCCATCCCTTTCCGCCTTCCGCAAAGACCGTTCCCTCCGTGACTACCTGGTCAGGTCCACGCCCCCCTTACAACCCACCCTCCCATCCTTGCACATTCCCCTGCCACCGCAGGAACTGTAAAAGCTGCACCCACACCTCCTCCCTCACCTCTATCCAAGGCCCTAAAGGAGCCTTCCACATCCATCAAAGTTTTACCTGCACATCCACTAATATAATTTATTGTATCTGTTGCTCCCGATGCGGTCTCCTCTACATTGGGGAGATTGGGCGCCTCCTAGCAGAGCGCTTTAGGGAACATCTCCGGGACACCCGCACCAATCAACCACACCACCCTGTGGCCCAACATTTCAATTCCCCCTCCCACTCTGCCGAGGACATGAAGGTCCTGGGCCTCCTTCACCACTGCTCCCTCACCACCCGACGCCTGGAGGAAGAACGTCTCATCTTCCACCTCGGGACACTTCAACCCCAGGGCATCAATGTGGACTCCAACAGTTTCCTCATTTCCCCTTCCCCCACCTCACCCTAGTTCCAAACTTCCAGCTCAGCACTGTCCCCATGACTTGTCTGGATTTGTCCTACCTGCCTATCTCCTTTTCCACCTATCCACTCCACCCTCTCCTCCCTGACCTATCACCTTCATCCCCTCCCCCACTCACCTATTGTACTCCATGCTACTTTCTCCCCACCCCCACCCTCCTCTTGCTTATCTCTCCACGCTTCAGGCTCACTGCCTTTATTCCTGACGAAGGGCTTTTGCTCGAAACGTCGATTTCGCTGCTCCCCGGATGCTGCCTGAACTGCTGTGCTCTTCCAGCACCACTAATCCAGAATCTGGTTTCCAGCATCTGCAGTCATTGTTTTTACCATGTTCATTCAAGCCTGCTGCTGACCGTCCTGAAAATGTAAATCTTATGTTCCTGCATATCAGCCACTTCACTCCACATTCCTTCAAAATAACCTTCTCTCTCGGACCATCCTTTCCTTCTGATCAGATGCAGGAGGAGATGCCACATACAGTCTTATTCTGATTACTTTTAATGAGCTTACTGGGGTCTCAATGAGTCCTGGTTTTAAACAGAAGACCCAGTGGCATATTCCTTTAAACAATAAAATCTGGAACAGTTTCAATGGAAAAAATACGACGGTAGCTGGAAATCTGAAACAGCCATTACCAGAAATACTCAGCAGGTCAGCTAGGGTTAAACACTGACTATGAGATTCTCAGAACCTTTCCAGCATGTTGGCATTCCCAACTAGAACTGATTTTGTATTCATTGTCATACCTTGAATACCAATTAACACCTCACTCTGCTGTAATTAAATTCACAGGCGCAAGCTTGTTTGGCAAGAAACAGGAAACATGTGGGTTCACAAACACCACGTAATATGAGGCATGAGCCTGGTGGAGTAGATTTATTCCCCCAGGTTCCACAGAATACAAACTATTTGAGAAACCTGGCTCCCTCATAACTAACTAGATTCTTTGCACAAACACCGATAGTGCTGGGGTGAAGTCTTTCGTTGTTGACCAACTCACAAGAAGTCCATCATGGGGAGTCTAGCTTGTTGTTGTTAAATGCTTAGCCTGTTAGACCCATGGCAACATTAAACGTAGGAACAAAAGTAGGCCATTCAACTCTTTGGGTTTACTGCATCATTTGATATGATCATGGCTGATTGCCCAAGCCCATATTTTGTCCCTGCTTTTCCCCTATATCCTTTGATCTCTTTGACCTGAAGAATTACATCAAACTCTTACTTGAAAACATCCAGTGTTTTGCCCTCAACTACTTTCAGTGGCAAATAATTCTGCTGGCTCACCACATTTCATCTGGATTTCAGCAAAAGCCTTTGACAAGGTCCCACATGGGAGATTATTAAAGCAGGCAGGATCCAGGGTAACTTGGCAAGTTGGATCTAAAATTAGCTCAATCATGAGAGATAAATGGTGGTGCTAGAAGGCCAGGCCAAGTAAAGACAGCAGATTTCCTTCCATAAACAAATCATACAATTCCTACAGTGTGGAAGCAGGCCATTTGGCCCATCAAGACCACACCGACTCTCTGAAGAACATCCCATTCCTCTACCCTATCCTCGTAACTCTGCATTTCCCATGGCTAATCCACCTAACCTAGGTATAAACAATGACTGCAGATGCTGGAAACCAGATTCTGGATTAGTGGTGTTGGAAGAGCACAGCAGTTCAGGCAGCATCCGAGGAGCAGTAAAATCGATGTTTCGGGCAAAAGCCCTTCATCAGGAAATCAGAAAATTCGATTTTACTGCTCCTCAGATGCTGCCTGAACTGCTGTGCTTTTCCAGCACTACGAATCCATAATCCACCTAACCTGCACATCTTTGGACCGTGGGACGAAACCGGAGCACCTGGGGCAAACCCATGCCGACAAGGGGGAAATGTGCAAACTCCACACAGAAAATTACCAAAGGGTGGAATCGAACCCAGGTTCCTAGTGATATGATGCAACAGTGCTAACCACTGAGCCACTGTGCCATCAAAGGAAAACAATGTGTTTTATGGCAGTTGGCAATGGTCACATGGTCACAATTAGGCTAGCCTTTCATTCCAGATTTTTATTGAATTCAAATTTCACCATCTACTGTGGTTGGATTCAAACCCATGTTCCCAAAACATTAGCCTGAATTTCTGGGTTACTAGTCTTAGCAGCATTACCAGTGATAAGCCTCGTTGCTGAGAGGGTTGTGAATACAATGGGTTTGACCAGTTTCTGATCTGTTTAGCTATGTGCCCACAACCACTAGCCTGCAACCGAATGCCAATGGTCAATCTTTAATTAGAAGGGGCACAGCATGACGCTTGTGTGAAATCCGTAACATTTTGCATGATTGCCAGCAGGGCTTGGCAGAGTGGGGTCTCTGGTCATTGCAAAACATGTTTTTCCATTCTGCCAAGGTAGGATGTGAAATGTGTCCCCCACAACATTCCATAGCCTCTTTGACCAATGTTGCCAGTTCTTATTCCTTATTTAGTGGAATTAAAATTGCTCACCTGCCACAACCATTCAGTTGCACACACACGCAAATGTTTACGTTGTGTGCTCACACATCCTTGCATAGACACACTATTCCATCTGATGTTGAAGCTCAAGAAATACAATTCAAAAATATATCTTATTGATGAAGCTTCTTTGCAGCATACACCGCTGCCATAGCAACAAGGAGATGTGAGATAATAAAACATCAATGGATACAGTGATCATAGCTGTTCTCGTGGGCAATATTCCAATTTATAATAATTGCTTCTTGATTTTTTAAATCTATAATTATTGCTTATTTTGTTACAATTAGGTTATTGACCTCTCTGATCGACTGGTTTGTATCCAATAGGCAGTTCATGATCAGTCTTTCCCTGAAGTTATTACGTTTAAAGGTGGCCTCAGTTCTCAGGAGGTTTTCATCACCATCTTTAAGATATTTGTTTTGCTTTGTATGGATAAACTGTTCGGGTTTATTGGAATCAGCATTTCTGCACAAATAAGATGACTCACACTCTGTCCTACTGGGTGACATATTTTGCACATGACTTCAGCACTTTCCAAAAATATGACAATTGAGAAAATATTCTGTTTCATTTTCGTGCTCTGTGCTCCTGGAGTTTTTTTTTGGGGGGGGGGGGGGGGTCTTCTGTGCCACTTAAGAAGACAGAGCTGAAGAACTTTCACAGAGCCATCTTCATGTGTTGTTTTAGCACAGCACCTTCCCCTAAAATACACAGCAAATCAGGCCAAAGGACTAAAAATGTCAATACAAACAACAAACACCTATGTCGTTCTGCACTGCATAGGTTTCACTCTATCTTATGCTGCCTAACCTGCTGTGCTTTGACCAGCAACACATTTGCAGCAGTTCACTCTATCTTACACCACTCCATCTCTTTTAAGACAGAATCACAGAATTGTTACAGCACGAAAGGTGGCCATTTGGTCCATCTGATCCCTGCATCATTTCTCTAAGTTAATGCCACTTCCCCAGATCCTTGCACACCATTTCCATCTGCAATAATTCAGCCTGAAAAATAACCATTGACCATCTGCTCCTATCAATCAGCCAATTTTGCACCACTGCTGTCACTGTCCCTTTCCTACTATGGCCCATGAATGTCCCTTGAAAGCTTTATAAGAAGATTTTGTCACCTTTGTAAAATTTCAATGTGTTGCACCATTTTTTTATCATACTTCTGTGACAATTCTTGGGGACTGTACAACATTTAAACGATGAGAAATATGAGTGCAAGGTTTTGTACTGTAATGGAAATTGTTGCATTTACTCCAGGTGGTCTTTGTGTTGCTGGTCAAAGCACAGCAGGTTAGGCAGCATCTCAGGAATAGAGAATTCGACGTTTCGAGCATAAGCCCTTCATCAAAACGTCGAATTCTCTATTCCTGAGATGCTGCCTAACCTGCTGTGCTTTGACCAGCAACACATTTGCAGCTGTGATCTCCAGCATCTGCAGACCTCATTTTTTACTCCAGGTGGTCTTTACCCATTGCCCACCCATTGACTTCCCTTTATGTCAAATTCTTCAATTTGTTATCATGAACTCTTGCCTCATACCAGCATGGTTTTCTCTTTTGAGATTCAGGATCCTAGACACAGAATAAATGATGTCACTCTCCATTCTAATGAAGCGTTCTATCATATTATGGTCACTCTTCCCTAAGGGGCATCACACAGATAGCTTGACTATTATTTCATTCATACCCAGTCGAGGGAATTCCCAGAACAAAGCTTACCATCAAAAACTGTCCTCCTCAACCTCACCTGAGATACAGTGACTCTCAGGTTAAACCACCACTAGTCATATCTCCCTTATGAGAGATCAATCTTATGGTCTGGTAAGATGAAAATGACTTTACCTTGCCCAGTCTAAAATGAAACAAAAACAGAAATTTCTGGAAAAGCTCAACAGTTCTGGTAGCGTCTGTAGAGAGAAGTCAGAGTTATCATTTCAGGTTGAGTGACCCTTACTCAGGACTGATGGCAGTTAGGATATCTAAAGTGATCTGTTCCCTAGTTGCTTCTTCAATGTTCTGATCCAGAAGCCCATCTTGTGCACAGTCCAGGAATTCCTCTTGTAAGGTATTGTTATTGATTTGATTTGCATAACGATATGCAGATTAAAGTCACCCATAATTACAGTGTATCTTCATTGCTTTTCTCTTTAATTTCTTGATTTCCATTTGCCTAGAACCTCAGGATGCCCCAGAAGTTCTCTGAAGGTTGTGAGATACTTATGAAGTCTATTCACTGTCGTGATGCTTATCATTAAATTTGTGCCATACAATTGGGTACCTCCAACAAAAAAGGATCTCACTGTTGCCCCTTGACGTTCAATGATGTTGCAATCACTGAACCTCCCCAGTATCAACATTAAGCAGTTATAGCCAGGCTGAAATTGAACTACTCTAGCAATTTAAAACTGTGGCCAGAACAGCGGGACAGAGGCTAGGAATTCAGTGATGAGCAACTAATATTCTGACTCACCAAGCCTGTCTTCAAGTTACAGGTCAAGTGTATGATTGAACGCTTGTCTGAATGAGTGCAGCTCCAACAGCCCTCAATGAGCTCAACACTAACATTGATAAAGGAGCCTGCTTGAGTAGCTCCCCATTGAACACCTTCAACATTCTCTTCCCGCACAGCGACTTCAATGTAATATGTGCCACCAGCAAGCTGCTTTGCAACAAATCACCTTTCATCTTCCATGACAGGTAAAAACAAGGACTGCAGATGCTGGAAACCAGAGTCTAGATTAGAGTGGTGCTGGAAAAACACAGCAGGTCAGGCAGCATCCGAGCAGCAGGAGAATCAACGTTTCGGGCGAAAGCCCTTTATCAGGAATAGAGGCAGAGAGCCTGAAGGGTGGAGAGATAAATGAGAGGGGAGTGGGGATGGGGAGAAAGCAGCGTAGAGTACAATAGGTGAATGGGAGTGGGCATGGAAGTAAAGAGCTGACCTTTCGAGTTGAACTGACCCTTTGTCAAAGCTAAAAAAAAGGAAGAAATAGAGAGGCATTTTTACTAGGCTGAGAGAAGGTGAGTCATGGCTCCAGAAGCAAAGGGAGCAATAAAGAGGTGATAATGACAGTACATAGAGAGATGATAGGGAGATTAGGAGCTGGAATGACCAAGGCTGAAGCCAGTGCTATATGACAAAATATGTGGGGGATGGGGGATGATGGGTGAAGCAGGGGCAAAATGGAAAACAGTGGAGAAGGGTAGCAAAGAGGGAAGAGGAGAGGAAAAAGATGATGAGAGAGTGGGAAGTGAGAGAAAGAGAGAGAATCAAGAAATAAGAGGTACAGAACAATGAAAAAAATATAATTAATAAATGACAAATAAAATAAATGAAATAAAATTACTGCGCAGAATGAAAACAGAGATGTTGAGATGGGATAATCATCTAGTCGTTGAATTCTATGTTGAGACCGGCAGGCTGTAACGTGCCTAGTCAGAAGATGAGATGCTATTTCTCCAGTCTGAGTTGAGCTTCATTGGAACATTGCAGCAGTCCAAGGACAAACATGTGGGCATGGGAGCAGGATTGTGTGTTGTAGTGGCAAGCCATGCGAAGGTCCGGGACCTGATTGCGTACAGACCGAAGGTGCACAGCAGAATGATCACCCAGTCGGCGTTCTGCAGAGGAAAGCTCTTCGCTTCTTTCTCGAAAAGAGGCCCAAACAACCTCCACCCACCACTACTCTCCTCCACTTGACTGAACTTGTTCTCTCTCTCTCAACAACTTCTCCTTCAACTCATCCCATTTCCTCCAAATCAAAGGTATAGCAATGGGTACCTGCATGGGTCCTAGCTATGCCTGCCTTTTCATGGGGTATGTGGAACATTTCTTGTTCCAGGCCTACCCGGGTCCCCTCCCACAGCTGCTTTATCGGTACATCGATGACCATTTCGGTGCAGCTTCATGCTTCGTCCTGACCTGGAAAAATTCATAAACTTCGCTTCCAGTTTCCACCCGTCCATCACCTTCACCTGGTCCATCTCTGACACTTGCCTTCCTTTCCTTGACCTCTCTGTCTCCATTTCCAGCAATAGTCCATCCACTAATGTCCATTACAAGCCCACTGACTCCCACAGCTATCTGGACTACAGTTCTTTTCACCCTACGTCCTGTAAGGATTCTATCCCTTTCTCTCAGCTCCTTCACCTCCGCCTCATTTGTTCTGATGAGGCCACTTTCCAAAGTGGCGCTCTTAATATGTGCTCCTTCTTCTCCAACCATGGCTTCCCACCTACACTTGTTGACCGGGCTCTCGACAGCGTGCAGTCCATCTCCCGCGCCACGACCCTCACCCCCTCCCTCGCCTCCCAGAACAAGGATAAGGTCCCTTTGTTCTCACCTTTCACCCCACCAGCCTTCACATGCAAAGAATAATCCTCCGCTATTTTCACCAACTCTAACACGATGCTACCACTAAACACATCTTCCCTTCCCTCCCCCTGTCTGAAGAGATTGTTCCCTCCAGGACAACCTAGTCCACTCCTCCATCACACCTAACACCTCGTCCATCACACACAGCACCTTCCCATCACACCTATCACCTCTCCCATCACACACAGCACCTTCCCATCACACCAATCACCTCTCCCATCACACACTTCACCTTCCCATCACATCTAACAACTCTCCCATCACACGCAATACCTTTCCATCACACCAATCACTTCTCCCATCACACACGGCACCTTCCCATCACATCTAACAACTCTCCCATCACACGCAATACCTTTCCATCACACCAATCACCTCTCCCAGCACACACGGCACCTTCCCATGTAATCGCAGAAGGTGCGACACCTGCCCCTTTACCTCTTCCATGCTCACCATCCAAGGCCCCAAACACTCATTTTAGATTAAGCAGCGTTTCACTTCTACTTCTTTCAATTTGGTCTATTGCATTCGTTGCTCCCAATGTGGTCTCCTCTGTATCGGAGAGACAAAACGCCAACTGGGTAATCGTTTTGCTGAGCACTTCGGCCTGTATGCAATCAGGTCCCGGACCTTCCCATGGCTTGCCACTTCAACACCCAATCCTGCTCCCATGCCCACATGTCTGTCCTTGGCCTGCTGCAATGTTCCATTGAAGCTCAACGCAAACTGGAGGAACAGCATCTCATCTTCCAGCTAGGCATGTTACAGCCTGCCGGCCTCAACATTGAATTCAACAGCTTCAGATGATTATCCCATCTCAACCCCTCTGTTTTCATTCTGCACCGTAACTTTATTTCATTTATTTTATTTATTTTTAAAAACATTTTGTCACTGTTCTGTGCCTCTTATTTCTTGATTGTCTCTCTTTCTCTCGCTCCCCACTCTCTCATCACCTTTTTCCTCTCCTCCTCCCCCTTTGCTACCCTTCTCCCTTGTTTATATTTTGCCTCTGCTTCACCCATCATCCCCC
Source organism: Hemiscyllium ocellatum (assembly GCF_020745735.1). Taxonomy (NCBI): domain Eukaryota; kingdom Metazoa; phylum Chordata; class Chondrichthyes; order Orectolobiformes; family Hemiscylliidae; genus Hemiscyllium; species Hemiscyllium ocellatum. The sequence goes on along the minus strand of NC_083412.1, from coordinate 91,945,951 downwards.
ATCCCCCACATATTTTGTCATAAAGCACTGGCTTCAGCCTTGGTCATTCCAGCTCCTATACTGAAAATGTGTTGCTGGTCAAAGCACAGCAGGCCAGGCAGCATCTCAGGAATAGGTATATGTTATTGTAGCTCAATGGTAACATTCCCACTTTAGCTGTTGGAGATCTGGGTTCAAACCCCATTCTCCCGTCTCTATTGTGATTCAAATCTCACCTGCTCCAGCAGTACAATCTATCAGATATAATATTGAATTCCCTATTCCTGAGATGCTGCCTGGCCTGCTGTGCTTTGACCAGCAACACATTTTCAGCTGTGATTTCCAGCATCTGCAGACCTCATTTTTTACCAGCTCCTAATCTCCCTATAATCTCTCTATGCACTGTCATTATCACCTCTTTATTGCTACCTTTGCTTCTGGAGCCATGACTCACCTTCTCTCAGCCTAGTATAAACACCTCCCTATTTCTCCCTTTTTCTTTAGCTTTGACAAAGAGTCAGTTCGACTCGAAACATCAGCTCTTTTCTCTCCTGACAGATGCTGCCAGACTTGCTGAGATTTTCCAGCATTTTCTCCTTTGGTTTCAGATTCCAGCATCCGCAGTAATTTGCTTTGATTATGTGGGGATGGAGGTGATAGGTCAGAGAGGAGGATGGAGTGGATAGGTGGAAAAGAAGATAGACAGGTAGGACAGGTCATGAGGACAGTGCTGAGCTGGAAGGCTGGAGCTGGGGTGAAGTGGGGGAAGAGGAAATGAGGAAACTGGTGAAATCCACATTGATGCCCTGGGGTTGAAGTGTTCCGAGGTGGAAGATGAGGCGTTCTTCCTCCAGGCGTCAGGTGGTGAGGGAACAGCAGTGGAGGAGGCCCAGGACCTACATTTCCTCAGCAGAATGGGAGGGGGAGTTGAAATGTTGGGCCACAGGGCGGTGGGGTTGATTTGTACGGGTGTCCCGGAGATGTTCCCTAAAGCGCTCTGCTAGGAGGCATCCATTCTCCCCAGTGTAGAGGAGACCACATCGGGAGCAACGGATACAATAAATGATATTAGTGGATGTGCAGGTAAAACTTAGATGGATGTGGAAGGCTCCTTTAGAGCCTTGGATAGAGGTGAGGGAGAAGGTGTGGGTGCAGGTTTTGCAATTACTGCGGAGGCAGGGGAGGGTGCCAGGATGGGAAGGTGGGTTGTTGGGGGTCGTGGACCAGACCAGGTAGTCACAGAGGGAACAGTCTTTACGGAAGGCAGAAATGGTTGGGGAGGGAAATATACCCATGGTGGTGGGGTCCATTCGGTGGTAGTGGAAATGTCGTCAGATGATGTGGTTCATGTGAAGGTTGGTGGGGTGGAGGGTGAGCAGTGGAGGGGGGGTTCTGTCCTTGTTGTGGTTAGAGGGGTGGGATTTGAGGGCGGGGGCAAGATGTGGATGAGATGCATTGGAGGGCATCTTTAACCACGTGGGAAGGGAAATTGCCGTCTCTAAAGAAGGAGGCCATCTGGTGTGTTCTGTGGTGGAACTGGTCCTCCTGGGAACAGATACGGTGGAGGCGGAGGAATCGGGAATATGGGATGGCATTTTTGCAGGAGGTAGGGTGGGAAGAGGTATAATTCAGTTAGCTGTGGGAGTTGGTGGGTTTGTAAAAAGTGTCAGTGTCAACTTGGTCATCATTAATGGGGATGGAGAGGTCCAGGAAGGGGAGGGAGGTGTCAGAGATGGTCCAGGTGAATTTAAGGCCAGGGTGGATTGTGTTGGTGAAGTTGATGAATTGCTCAACCTCCTCGCATGAGAACGAGGTGGCGCCAATGCAGTCATCAATGTAGCAGAGGAAGAGGTGGGGAGTGGTGCCGGTGTAATTACGGAAGATGGACTGTTCTACGTAGCTGACAAAGAGACGGGCATAGTTGGGCCCCATACGGGTGCCCATGGCTACTCCTTTGGTCTGGAGGAAGTGAGAGGATTCGTAGGAGAAATTGCTAAGAGTGAGGACAAGTTCAGCCAAACGAGTGAGAGTTTCGGTAGAAGGGTACTTTTGGGGACGTCGGGAGAGGAAGAAATGGAGGGCTTGGAGACCCTGGTCATGGCGGATGGAGGTGTAGATGGATTGGATGAGGCGTTGGGAGCCTGGGAAACGGATGTCTTGGAGGAGGTGGAGGGCATGGGTGGTGTCTCGAATGTATGTGGGGAGTTCCTAGGCTAGGGGGGATAGGACAATATCAAGGTAGGTGGAGATGAGTTTGGTGGGTCGGCCAGGGTGGTCAGGCTTGTGGATCTTGGGAAGGAGGTAGAATCGTGCGGTGCGGCGTTGGGTGGGGGGGGGGGATGGTGACAGTGGGATCTGCTGGGGAGGGCGTGTCAGCAGAATGCAGGGAGTGGCATTGGTGGGGACGAAAGTGGTAGCAAACACGGCAGTGGGGGGGGTGGAAATCACTGAGTGTATGACATCAGTGGTGATGTGAGGGGCAGAAGTGATGTTACGTGTGGTGCATGAGGAATTGTGAGGGGCGGAAGTGGCTGTGGAAACAGCCATGATGGGGGCAGAAGTGACATCGCCCATCACCGTGGGGATGGTGGCTGCAGCAGCAGCATGGCTCATGGTGTCCGAGCAGTTCCAGAGGCCAGGGGAATCTTCTGGAATGTTTGAGGAGTGGTGGTTATGGAGGTGGGTAGATAAAAGATTGTTGTACTTACAGTTTTTGATGTTTGAGATGGTGTACGTTTGAACGCTTGTCTGAATGAGTGCAGCTCCAACAGACCTCAATAAGCTCAACATTGATAAAGCAGCCTGCTTGAGTAGCTCCCCATTGAATAGCTTCAACATTCACTTCCTGCACCACAACTTCAATGTAATATGTGACACCTACAAGCTGCTCTGCAACACATCACCTTTCAAAGCATCTTCCATGATGTCTACCACCTAGAAAGACAAGTGCCACAGATGTATTGGAACACAACTTAGCACAGTTTCCATTCGAGCATGCGGACCATCTTGGCATGGAGGTATATCGCTGTTCCTCCACTCTTGTTGGGTCAAAATCCTGCAGTTCTCTTCCTTTTAGATGTATCTACAATCAAAAGACTGCAGCAATCTGAAAAGATGGTTCACCATAACCTTCATGAGGACTACAGCTGTATTAGGAATGAACAACAACTGCTGGCCTAGCAACACATTTCATGAAAGAAAAATATTGCTCACAGAACTAATTTCCACAGACACCCAAAACTACCACTGAAATACTGGATTTTGTGATACCAAACAGAAATTGCTGGAGAAACTCAGCTGGTGCGGGAGCATCTGTGGAGACAAACCAAAGTTAACATTTCAAGTTCTGAAGAAGGATCACTGGAGCTGAAGTGTTAACTCTGTTTTCTCTCCACAGATGCTATCAAAGCAACTGAATTTCTCCAGCAATTTCTGTTTGCGTTTCAGATTTCCAGTGTCCGCAGTTCTTTGTTTTATTTCAGATTTAGTGATGGTTGTCAAGATCAGAGAATATTCCCTTGATTTTCGCTAAAGTAACAACTATGGGATATTTACCTCGATCTGAGAGATCAGATGGACCTTTGCTGTAACATCTCATTCAGACAGAGGCACCTTTGATAGCAGAGCTCTCTCCTTTACTGTAGCATTGGATGCTTAAACCTAAACTCTGTGGTAATGTTTCTAGAGTGGGGTTTGAATATGCAATATTCTGAGTCAGAGGAAAGCTACCACTCTCAACATTCTAAATTCAACTAAAGTTACTAAACTACTGAAAAAGTATTTAATTCTTTGGCTGTTTTGTCTGGCTAGGGCAGTGAACAAAATAATGGCTTTATGTAACTGTAGAACAAGAGACACAGGCACCCAAACAATTTATTGTACCTGAATAGTTTTTTTTAAGGTATGTCGGAGTTATGGTGGGATGCTGTCTTGATATGTTTGCTGAAGCATAGAATATAGCTGAGCTAAAGATAACTAAGAGTACTGTATAGTCCTCGAGGGATCTAAAAGTGAGTTATAAGTTCTTATAGTTGCTAAAGCAGTTTGAGAACACAGTTCACATTATAGATCAATTTCAGTGTGCACAATGGTTGTGTTGCAAGATTACTACAATCTTCATTTCACTGTGCAGCCATAGCTTGTAGTCCATGAGACAGTAAATTAGGTGTTAACTTTTCAGTGGCAGTGTATCTCTGTATTGGGAAAAGAGATAACACAGTTAGTATAAATCTTTTGTAATTGTTTCTTTCATAGAGTGGACTCAATCCCAGCGAGAACTGAAGAGAAATGGGGAAAAAAATCTCCACAAAGCACTTTCTTGAGAGTCAGAAGATCACAGTAGTTCCAGCAAGCAAAGGGGGAAAATATCTCGGTTTGTGTTCCTGATCCTCCTCTATGGATGCCTGTTAGAAAGCTTCCATCTGGTGTCTACCTGCAAGTGTTTTATATGTAATGCAAATGTACATATCTTTGTGCATGTGTGTGTCTGTCATACATATGCGTGCATTTTTTAATGTGTTCATGGATTGCGAGCACCACTTACTAAAGATGCTGGAAATCTAGACACTGAACAAAATCCTTTGCATAACACCTTGCACAGCAGCCTGTGAACCCCAGCACACTTTTACAGGATAGGAATTTCATTTCTGTTACAGCAGCACTTCTGAGTAAATTTCTAGCTTGATTAGCAATTATGAATCCTGGCATGATCATCAGTGCAGCAATTATAGAGGATGGGTGATCTGTCACTTTATTTGTAGGAATGGGAACAAAGGTAATTTTTCTTCACATCAACAGATTTTGCGTTTGCTGAAAGCATTAATATTGGAATTTCAAAGCAGTTTTATTTTAATGTAGGCTATTTAAAATTGTGCAGTTTGCATACTTAGAGAACTGCACAGATAATAAAACACTTGCTCAATGCTCAGAAGTACCTTGAATGCTAGTTAGTCCCCACATTGCAATGACTTCAAGGATCCGAATCAAAGATTAAAGGTATCTTGTTCTTTCAGCTAAACCTGCCTCATGCATTTTACTCATTCAGGTTCTGAAAAATGTAAAGTGACACATGAATTCTTCAACATACCGCATCACCAGATCACACTGCTTGGGGTACGTGCAGCTGTTAACCACAAGACCCTTTTCAAGATTGTGGATGAAAGTTTCTCGGCAGATTCTGTGAGACCACTGTCCAGGCAGTCAGCAATGTCATCGATCACTCACCAATTTTGCTCAGTACCTGGCTGGCAGTGTTAACCAGGTGGTGTTAAAAATGGAGACAGGAATGCCAAGAGGTTTCAGCAGTGCGGAGTATATCCACCTCTGGTGAGAGGAAGGATATTATGAGTGGGGCACCACAGAGATGTAATGTATAAGGAATGAGAAATCCAACTGGAGCTCACAGAGAGACATCTGCTGTGAAACTCACCTCAATTCATACATTGCTGATTTCTGGTAAAATGTAGTGCCTAGAAATATCAAACATTTATGTGACAAAAGAGGCCATTCAGCATTTCATGTTTACTCCAACCAATAAAAGGTCTTGGTCCATAGCCATATAGGTTACGGTGTTCCTATTACACGTGCAAGTGCTATTTTAAATGCTAGACACATTTCTGACTCTTAAACACTTACATTCCAGACCCTCATTGCTCTCTATTGGAAACAAATTTTTACCTCTAATTCTTTTATCAATTACTTTAAACCCAAACTATTGACTCCCTGTTGAAGGAAATATGTCCTTCTTATCCACTCTAAGTGCTTCATAACTTCATCCACAGCAATTAAATCTGCCTTCAGCCCCCTCTATTTCAAAGAAAACTCTCAAATCTTTCCAAGTAGTTAAACACCTTCAGTCTGAGCAACTTCATCTGAAATTGTCCTTGTACTCTCTCTAATGTGATCACATTCTTCCAGCGATGCAATGACCAGAAGTGTGCAGCTGTGGCTTAATTACTGTTCTGTATGGTGTTCTATGTATTTCTAGCTTGAGGCTTCTGATTTTATATTCTATACCTTGGCCAATCCGCCTTCTTATCATCTTATAATCTTATAGAGAAATAGTCTTATAGAAATGGACAGCACTGAAACAGACCCTTTGGTCCAACTCGTCCATGCTGACCAAATATTCTAAAGTAATCTAGTCTCATTTGCCAGCAACTGGACCATATCCCCCTCAACCCTTCCCATTCATATATCCATCCAGATCCTTTTAAATGTTGTAATTGTACCAGCCTCAACCACTTCTTGTAGCAGTGTGTTCCATACACATGCCACCCTCTGCGTGAAAAAGTTGTCCCTTAAAAATCTTTCCCCTCTAGATTAGATTAGGTTCCCTACATTATGGAAACAGGCCCTTTGGCCCAACAAGTCCACACCGACCCTCTGAAGAGTAACCCACCCAGACCCATTCCCCTATCCTGTATTTACCCCTGACTAATGCACCTAAGATTATGGGCAATTTAGCATGGCCAATTCACTTAATCTGGACATCTTTGAACTGTGCGAGGAAACCAGAGCACCCTGAGGAAACTCACGCAGACATGGAGAGAATGTACAAATTCCACACAGATAGTTGCCTGAGGAAGGAATTGAACCCAGGACCCTGGCAATATGAGGCAGCAGTGATCACCACTGAGCCACCATGCCACCTTAAACCTATGCCATCGACTTTTGGACTCCACTACCCTGGGGAAAAGACTTCGGCCTTTCACATCTCTCCATTCACACTTATCCATGAACCTCTTGGACATTTTAACTGCTTGAACTTCCAACATCATATTCTGCGAACATGTACAGTTACTTTTCCTCTAAAATTTCCTCCAATTCTCGGTATCCATCGTCCATTATATAAACCTTTGTCTTGGTCTTCCCTACATTTCACCTCATACTGCCTCAGATTAAAGTGTACTTGTCACTTTCTTACTTGCCATGCTAGACAGTTGTTACCAATCTGCAATTTACATAATGTATGGTACAGTAATATCTTCTGTCAGCATCTTAATCAAGTCTGTGTATTGGAATCTAAACCTTTGATAATAACAACAAAATAATTAACAGTTTTCTACCAGCAGAAAATGTGTACTCAAAGTGGAAACATATTCATGATTCTGTCTCTTATTGAAAACTTACAAACCTGTGGTTTTCTAGTCAAACAGCATGTTAACTATTGCATTATTGTCTCTGACATTTGGAGGCGGGGGTGGGGTGGGGGGGGGGGGGGCGGTTGCATGTGCAAGCATTTGGGATGGTCCATATCAATTATCTTTAGTTTTGAGGCAAGGTATACAATACTTGGGTCTTCAGCATTGAAAGAAGCAAATGATAAGTAATTGGAATAACTTTGACCATGATGCTTAAAATAAGTTATGAATCCAGGACCATGGCAGAGATGTATAAATAAGCAAAAAGATGCAAAGAATGATTGGCACATGATAGTTTGATGAACAGAGAAGCACAAGGTACATCTCTGGAAGAATTCAAGGTGTAATTGGATGTTGCAAAGGATTTAAATGGAAGAAGAATCCAAGTCAAGTGAATGAATATTTCAATATAAAACAAAGAACTGCGGGTGCTGGAAATCTGAAACAAAGATAGAAGGTGCCAGAGAAACTCAGCAGGTCTGGCAGCATCTGCAGAGAGAAAACAGAATTAACATTTTGAGTCCAGTGACCCTTCCTCAGAGCAGAATGGACAATTTGATGCCCTTGCCTTTGTGGTGATAATGCTGGACACTGACAAAGATACATTTCCTAGGGAGGGAGAGTATATTCAGAATTCAGACCTGGGTATTACTAACATTATTCTTCATGGAACCAGACTATGAAATCAGTGAACTTTTCAAAAGTGTCAAAAATCACACAATACCAGGTTATTGTCCAACAGGTTTATTTGGAGGCACTAGCTTTTAGAACACTGCTTCTTCAAACACTTGATGAAGGAGACATGATTTGGAGATGCTGGTGTTGGACTGGGATGTGCAAAGTTACACACCTGGTGTTGTGTGATTTTTAACTTTGATGAAGGAGCAGTGCTTAGAAAGCTAGTGCCTCCACATAAACCTTTTGGACTATAACCTGATATTGTGTGATTTTTAACTTTGTTGAGACTGTGTTGCTGGAAAAGCACAGCAGGTCAGGCAGCATCTGAGCCTCCAGCATCTGCAGTCCTAGTTGATTTTTAACTTTGTCCACCTCAGTCCAACACCGGCTCCTCCAAATCATTACGAGTGTGTGTGTGTGTGTGTGTGTGTGTGTGTGTGTGTGCCTGTGTCAAATTTTTAGTTAAACACTTAATTATAAGATAATATTCAGTTCAACTGAGTATAGAATCTAAATGTTTATGGTTCTATTGCCAACAACAGTGATGAACTATTCTGAGGAACAGCTGTGACTTAACATCGATTATGTACCATACTGTGCATGCATGAAAAATACCAACATACACACAGTTGGTACTGTACTGTCATCAGTCTCTCTGCCAGCTCTCGAACAGACAAGAAAAGTAACAAATGATTCATTTTGTGTTTATTTGTGTGAGAGAGAACTCCTCCTGAATATACCCCTTCAGTGCCTACCAAATCTTGATGCCAATAAGGAAATAGGGAAAGAGAATATTTGATCTGTGTGAGTGCCAAATGACAAAATATTTCCAGGTGCATAAACTATTACTGACTAAATGTCTGTCATAAATGTGCATTATTTTTAATGACTCCTTAACAGTGCACTTTCATCACTTTTAAAATTAGTTAAATGTTGTACAAAAAGGAGGCATGGTGTTTCGGGTCATATAATGGGAAATTAAACAGGGTGCTGCAGATCTGAAACACATAAAAAATAGGATCTGCTGGAGATACGCAGCAGGTCTGGCAGTATCTGTGGAAAAAAATAAATAGAGTTAACACTGTGGGTCCACTCGGTAAAAACAATGACTGCAGATGCTGGAAACCAGATTCTGGATCAGTGGTGCTGGAAGAGCACAGCAGTTCAGGCAGCATCTAAAGTGCAGCGAAATCGACGTTTTGGGCAAAAGGCTTTTCGATTTCGCTGCACTTTGGATGCTGCCTGAAGTGCTGTGCTCTTCTAGCGCCACTGATCCAGAGACTGTGAGTCCACTGGCATCTCTTCAGAATGGGAAAGTTCATTGGGATATTGGCCTGCACAGAATTTGCAACTGCAGTCTATTGAAATTTATATTGTCTGCCACATGAATTGAACTAATTGCTTGCATTTCCAATGCTCAGGCAATTATTCATCTAGATCAAGGGCTCAAGTTCTTAGATCAGAAAGCACAGCTCCATACACTCATAAGATGTAGGAGTAGAATTGGGGCATTTGGCCCATCGAGTCTGCTCTGACATTCAATCATCATTGATTTGTTGTTCAACCCCATCCTCCTGCCTTAACCCTTAATCTCCTTAGCAGTCAAGAACCCTATCTATCTCTGTGTTAAATACAATCAATGACTTGGCCTCCACAGCCTTTTGTGGCAATGGGTTCTACACATTCACCACCTTCTGGCTGAAGAAATTCCTCCTCATCTCAGTTCTAAAGGGTCATCCCTTCACTCTGAGGCTATGCGCTTGGGTCCTAGTCTGTCCTACTAGTGGAAACATCTTCTCCTCACCCAGTCTATCCAGGCCTCTCAGTATTCTGTAAATTTCAATAAGATCTCAACCCTCATCCTTAGCTCCACTGTGCACAGACCCAGAGTCCTCAACCACTCCTCATATGACATGCCCTTCATACCCAGGATAGTTCTTGTGAACCTCCTCCAGACACTTTCCAACATGAGCATATTCTCCCTGAGACATGGGGCCCAAAACTGCTCACAATATTCCAAATGTGATCTGACCAGAGCTTTATACAACATCAGCAGGACATCACTGCTCTTGTATTCTTGCTGTCTTGAAATGAATACTACCATTGCATTTGTCTTCCTGACTGTCAACTGAACCTGAATGTTAACTGTAAGAGAATTCTAAACTAGGATTACTAAGTCCATTTGAGATTCAGATTTTGAAAGCCTTTCCCCATTTAGAAAATAGTCTATACCTCTATTCTTCCTCCCAAAGAGCACAACCTCACATTTTCCCATATAGCATTCCATCTGGCACTTCTTTGCCATTCTCCTCTCTCCAAGTCTTTTTGCAACCTACCTGCTTCCTGAACACAACTTGTTCTTCCACCTAACTTTGTATCATCTGAAAACTTAGCAACAATGCCCTCAGATCATTAATTGTGAATAGCTGTGATCCTAAAATAGACTCCTGTAGAACTCCACCAGTCAGCTACTGCCATCCTGAAAAATACCCCATTATCCTGACTTCTCTGCCTTCTGCCAGTCAGGCAATTGTATATTCATGGCAGTACCTTGCCCATAATGCCATGGGCTCTTGTCATATTCAGAAGCTCATGTGCAGCACCATGACAAAGGCCATTTTGAAATCTAAATAGATCATTTCCACTGGCTCTCCTTTGCTCATTAGATCCCTGAAAAATTGATTAGATTAGATTCCCTACAGTGTGAAAACAGGCCCTTCAGTCCAACCAGTCCATACCGACCCTCCGAAGAATAACACACCCAGACCAATTTCCACCTGACTAATACACCTAACACTATGGGCAATTTAGCATGGCCAATTTACCTGACTTGCACATCCTTGGGCTGTGGAAGGAAACCCACGCAGACTCAGGGCAAATGTGCAAACTCTACACAGACAGTGGCCCGAGGCTGGAAGTGAACCTGGGACCCTGGTGCTGTGAGCAGCAGTGCTAACCACTGAGCCACTGTGCCGCAATTCTAATGGATTTGTCAAGCATAACCTCCCCTTGATGAAACCACATCGACTCCACACTATTTTACCATTCACTTCCAAGTACTCAGTAAATTCGGCCTTTTTGAATCCAACCAGAATTTCATCCAGATATCAATAGGCATCTTAAGAGATTCCAAGGTTTTCACCTCATCACCTGTACAGCCATCACAACCATGAAGGTTCTGTATTCAGTTTTACATTAGAATTTCACCCAAGGCAGCCTTTGATTATTGGTGAGGATGTTTTTCTTTAATCACTGCTCCTTGTTGGCCATCCACAATTGCATGCATTATTTAGAAGCTTCTGCTTCAGTCTGTAAAGCAGAAGACTTCAGGTATTTCTTGTTGACCTAATGATTAAATTCTCAGGTACATGGAATAGTCCTCAAGGCTTTTTGCTGCAATTTACCACAGTGACAGTTTAGTCTTTCTGTCAGTATCTTGTACCTCTCAACCAGCAATGTTAAAATAGATGATTTGGTAATTTATTTCTTTGCAGTTCGAGGTGGTTTGATATGATTGAACTGACTGACGCCTCTCCTACAATATGACATGGAATCTGCCTGATAGGTTCTTATGTTAAAAAAAAGTGATTGTTTTATAAATGAAGGCTTTTTAAAAAAAAATTATAACACTGTAGGACTCACTTCACAACTTATGCTTACTTTCAGTGGCGGGTGTATGAGGATACCAAGGGCTTGTTGCATCTCCCCCTTTCCCAATCCATTGCCAATCAGAAAATAATCAGCTCACCTGCTTTTGCTACCAAAGAGGGTAACCTCGTAAATATCCTCATTACACTCACTCAACCTGTCCAAATTGTGCTGAAGCATCCCTATCTCATGTGGGCGGCACGGTGGCACAGTGGTTAGCACTGCTGCCTCACAGCGCCTGAGACCCGGGTTCATTTCCCGACTCAGGGGACTGACTGTGTGGAGTTTGCATGTTCTCCCCGTGTCTGCGTGGGTGTCCTCCGGTTTCCTCCCACAGTCCAAAGATGTGCAGGTCAGGTGAATTGGCTAAGCTAAACTGCCCGTAGTGTTAGGTAAGGGTATGGGTGAGTTGAGCTTCGGCGGGTCGGTGTGGACTTGTTGGGCCGAAGGGCCTGTTTCCACACTGTAAGTAATCTAATCTAATCATCCTCACAGTTTACCCTCCCACCTAGCTTGTGTCATCTGTAACCACACTAACTAATGATATTCAACTAGTCACTGCCTTCATTTGGCAAAAGAACCATTTATTTCTACTCTGTGCTTCCAGGTCCTAGTTCTCTATCCAAGTCAGTATGTTACCCCCAATTCCTTGCTCTTTAATTTGACATTCTAATCTCTTATGTGAGGCCTTATCGAAAGTTTTCTGAAAATCCAAGGAAATGCCATCCCTCTTATCAACTCTACTTGGATTATCCTCAAAAAGTTCCATTAGATTTTTCAAGCATGATTTCCCTTCAGAAATCTATGCCCACTGCTCAAACTTATCACTCTTTTCCAATTGCTCTGCTGTTATGTCTTTTATAATGGACTCTCACATTTTCCCGCAATGGATGTCCCTGCATTTTTTCTCTACCTTGTTCTTTAAATAGTGGTGTAACATTAGCTACTCTCCAGTCCACAGGATCTGTTCACAGTTTGTAGAATCTTGAAAGATGATCACCAATGTATGCACTATTTCTAGGTCACTTCCTGAAGTACTCTGGGATGTAGATTATTGGACCCTGGAGATTTATCAACCTTTAATCCTATTCATGCTGATTTCATTTAATTTCTCCCTCTCATTCAATGCTGTATTCCCCAATACTTTTGGGACATTATTTCTGTGCTCCTTTGTGAAGATAGACCAAAGTAAATATTTAATTGTTTCAGGTCGAGCAACCCTTCCTCAGAACTGCTCCAATACTGAGGAAGGGTCGCTTGATCTGAAACGTTAACATGATTCTCTTCACAGATGCTACCAGACCTGCTGAGCTTTTCCAGCAACTTTTGTTTTTGTTTCTGATTTGCAGCATCCGCAATTCTTTTGTTATTTTTATTAAATATTTAATGGGTCTGCCATCTCTTTGTTCCCATTATAACTTCCCTGCTTCTGACTGTAACAGACCCACATTTGTCTAAACTATTCTTTTTCTGTTCACATATCTGTTGAAGTTTTTACAATGTTTGGATATTCCCAATGAGCTCAATCTATTTTCTCAATGTTAGTCAATCCCTTTGTCTTCCTGTGCTGAAATCTAGACTCCTCCTAAACCTCAAGTCCGCTGTTTGGTTTTGTCCAATTTGTATTTCTCTTCCTTAATAATCTCCCTTATTAACCGTAGTTGGGCTACCATTCCCATTCTAATTCTATGCCAGAGAGGAATGAACAATTGTTGTAAATCTTCCATGCACTTGAAATATTATGCCATTGCATATTCACTATCATCCCCTTAACCACCCACCCAATACCTTCTACTTTGTAGTTTCATTTAGTTTCTTTTATTTAAATTGGTACAAGTTGACAATCTTTTATCCAAAAATTCAAAATCCAAAAAGCTCCAAAATCCGAAGTTTCTTTCTTGAAGTTTTTTCTTATTAACAAAGTTGCTTGGCGTGCAAGCAGTTAATGCAACACCACACCCATTTGACCCACGTCACTCAGATATGACGTAGTGACATAGCCCAGCATTAGCAGGTGTCAGTTCTGTCTCAGTGCTTGTAGTAATCAAAGTTGGGTCTGCTGTTTGGTAATTTTTTATTTTATTTTACAATGAAAAATTAATTTAATCCTTTATCTGAAAAATTCTGAAATCCGAAAAATAGCTGATCCCGAAGGTTTGGATAAAGGATTGTCTACCTGTATAAGGAAAAATTGAAGAGTGTGGTGCTGGAAAAGGAGTGTCGACGTTTCAAGCACAAGCCCTTTTTCTGGAATTCCTGTTGAAGGACTTATGCCCGAAACGTCGAATCTCCTGCTCGTCGGATACTGCCTGACCAGATGTGCTTTCCCAGCACTATACTCTTTGACTCTAATCTCCAGCATCTGTGGTCCTCATTTTCTCCAAAAAGAAAGGTTATTCCCATAAGTTTATATCACAATAACTTGTGGACGTGGCTTTGTGCGTCTGGGCTCAAAACAAGTAGTCATACCTAAGTATGATCCCTGGAATGGTAGGTCTAACATACGAGCATTGGCTGATGAACCTGAGATTATATTCATTGGAGTTTAGAAGATTAAGGGGAGATCTAATAGAAATGTACAAGATAATACATGGCTTGGAAAAGGTGGACGCTAGGAAATTGTTTCCGTTAGGCGAGGAGACTAGGACCTGTGGTCACAGCCTTAGAATTAGAAGGGGTAAATTCAGAACAGAAATGCGGAGACATTTCTTCAGCCAGAGAGTGGTGGGCCTGTGGAATTCATTGCCACAGAGTGCAGTGGAGGCCGGGACGCTAAGTGTCTTCAAGGCAGAGATTGATAAATTCTTGATGTCACAAGGAATTAAGGGCTACGGGGAGAATGTGGGTAAGTGGAGTTGAAATGCCCATCAGCCATGATTGAATGGCGGAGTGGACTCGATCGGCCGAATGGCCTTACTTCCACTCCTATGTCTTATGGTCTTATGGTAATCTCTGAAGAGGCAATGATCACATCCCTGGATTGTTAATCTGGAATTTCAGGCCAATGTTCTAAGGACATGGGCTCAATTGAATCTCTCCCATGGCAAATGATGAAATTTAAATTGAATTAAAAGCTGGCAATTTTATAGAACATACTTCGGCCACTCTCGGGATATTGCTTACAATTCTGGTCAGTACACCACCAGAAGGATTTGGACACTTAGAGAGGGTACAGAAAAGATTTTCCAGTATGTTGCCTGGTATGAGGGATTTTAGCTAAGAAGAAAGGTTGGATAGACTAGGTTTGTTTTCACCGGAACGCTGGATGTTGAGGGGTGACCTGATAGAAGGTCATAAGATTGTGAATAGCATAGATAAAGTGGGAAGTCTGAGGCTTTTTCCCAGGTGGAGGGTCAATTACTGGGGACATCGGTTCAAGGTGCGGGACATGGGGACATTTAAAAAAAATAATGAGACAAGTTTTCCACACAAAGGGTAGTGAGTGGCTGGAACCCACCTCCAGAGGACGTGGTGGAAGCAGATACAATAGCAGCATTCAATAAGCGCCTGGATGAATACGTGAATAGGAAGGGAATAGAAGGATTCGGATTCTGTTTAATGAAGTCATT
Organism: Hemiscyllium ocellatum; assembly: GCF_020745735.1. Lineage (NCBI taxonomy): Eukaryota > Metazoa > Chordata > Chondrichthyes > Orectolobiformes > Hemiscylliidae > Hemiscyllium > Hemiscyllium ocellatum. Next base: position 91,930,935 of record NC_083412.1, on the reverse strand, counting down.
TTTAGTATGGAAGGGCAAAATGTGTTGGCGGAGGCTTGGAGGGCCGAATGACCTGTTCCTGTGCTGTATTTTTCTTTGTTCTTGGCCTAAAGACAATCATGTCACCAGTGTTAATGGTTTTAAAAAAAACATCATGTCCACAGACATCTTACGGTGAAGGAAATGTGATGTCCTTACCTGGTCTGGCCCATTGGCAACTCCAAAGACATAACAATGTAGTTGATCATAACTGTCCCCTGGACAATTGGAGGTGGGTAATAAACACTGGCTTAGTTCAGGGCCCGTGAACATGTCTTTGGTGAGAATTTTGTTTTTACACAGCATGTGATAATGATCTGTAACCTTCTGCCAACAAAGTTGGTGGAAGCAGAAACAATCAATGAGTTTGGAATAAATTGGACAGGCACTTAAGGGAAATAAGCTTGTCATAAAAATACAGCAGAGGAACGGGACTGACTGGATTACTCTACCGAGGATTGACATAGACTGAATGGCCTCCTCTATGCTGTAAGGATTCGATGGTTTAATGCTTATTTTACAACAAGTTGAAAAATATTCCTTTTAATGTAAGATGAGAATTCCTTCGAGATTACTCCATTGGGAAACAATTTTTATCAGTATTATAGACTGTCAAATTTTGATATTTCATCTCTTGGTGATAAATTGTACAATTGATTTTTGAAGGTAAGCATGCAAAAGAAAAAAAAGCAAAAGAATTGCAGATGCTGTAAATCAGAGACAAGAACAAAAATTGCTGAAAAATTTCAGCAGGTCTGGCAGCACTGTGGAGAGAAATCAGAGTTAAATGTTTCAGGTCGCGTGACCCTTCTTAAAAAAACATGAAAAATGGTTAAAGTTAGTCTCAAAAATGCAACACGCATACCAAAAATTGGCAAACCTTCGATTATGGCAGTCATATCATACAATAAACTGCAGTCAAAACTTTTTAAAATGTCCCTGCTCAATCACTTTGATTAGTTAAGACAATTATAGTCAGTTGGTTTCAAGGAGACTACATTTAACTTCTGCATCTCCACCCAATGACAACATGTTTGTTTTGACTATGTGAGTCATGTCAAGGAGTTATACAGCACCTAAACAGACCTTTTATTCCATGTCATCCATGCTGACCAGATATCCTGAACTGATCTAGTCCCATTTGCCAATATTTGGCCCATACCCCTCTAACCACTTCCAATTCATATACCCATCCAGATGCCTTTTAAATGTAGTATTTACACCAACGTCCACTACTTCCCCTGGCAGCTCATTCCATACACACACCACCCACTATCTGAACAAGTTGTCCCTCAGGTCCCTTTTATATCCTTTGCCTCCTAACTTAAACCTATGCCCTCTAGTTTTGGACTCCCCTACCCTGAGAAGATAAACCTTGGTTATTCATCCTGTCCATTGCAAAGATTTATAGTTGCATTGGATTCTGAAGACAGTCTCAACACTGAGCAGGCATCAACTCAGCTAAGTTTGTACCAAGTAATCTTTTGATTTGAAAAGATCTGAATTCATGGCTGGAACCCTTCTCTCCAAACTTCATTACATGAAGCAGATTTTTTGAGAAATGTGAAAAAATTGCTGTGCAACAAAATAGCTTGTATTAATGTATCTTTTGTGACTTTAGGATATCTCAAAGCACTTCATAGTCAATGATGTACTTTTGTAGTGTAGCTCGTGGTATAATACAGGAAATATGGCTACCAAAATGTACATAGCAAGTTCCCACAAATACAGGCATGATAATGACCAGTTAATGTGCTCACTGAAGAAATTATATCGGTTTGGACATCAGACAAACACTCTTGTTTACCTTCTAATCCTGCCATGGATCTTTAACATCCAACCGAGAGGGAAATCAAGGCCTTAGTTCAATGCCTCATTTAAAAGACAATTCATTACTCCCTCAGTATTGCATAGGAAATTCAGACCAAATTTTATGCGGTGGTCTCTGCTGTGGAAATCAAAAGCATGATCATTTGACTTCCGAGTGCTACTCATTGAGTCACCTTTCAGTAACTCTGAATTCCTCGGTTGCCCACTTGATGTTTTGTACCAGTCATATCCATAACTCTTATGCAAGAATTCTTGCCTGGCTACATTCATGCACATGTATTTTCCACTCTTGCCTCATGCCATGCTCAATGGCTCTTCACAGTTGCAATCTGAGGTCATCAACTAGAGGTGACTGTCAGATTCAAACCTCTTTTGCTAATTCATAGAAAGACCAACTGTGTGAGGCCAGCTGTTGCTGCTAGCTGAGTTAACTCATAAAGACTGCATCAGAAAGTTCCCTTGGGTTGGTGATGTCATTTCCTGTAGTGATGCCATTTCCCCTGTGTTGATGATGTCATTTCATTTTTTGTATTTAGGAAACCTAAATACATAAATAGCAAGTGGGCCTTAACACCAGTGCTTCACTGGAGGCTTGCTGATGATGTTACCTAGTATGGTGATGAAACGTCTGAAAACGAACCTTCCAGATCAGTGAGCAAGCTTATATCCAGAACCTTTCATGACCTCAGATAGTTCCAAAGCACATAGCTACCAATGTTGCTGGGACTGGGAGATTTGAGTTATAAAGAAAGGCTGGAACATTTTTTCACTATAATGTAGGAGGTTGAAGGGCAAACCTTATAGAGGTTTATAAAATCATGAGGGATGTAGATAAGGTGAACAATAAATGTCTTTTCCTTGAGGGAGGGGAGTTCAAAACTAGAGGGCATATTTTTAAGGTGAAAGGAGAAAGACTTAAAAGGGACCTGAGGGGTAATTTTTTCACACAAGAATGTGGTTAATATGGGACAAACTGCCAGAGGATGATGCAGGTACTGTTTCAACATTTCAAAGACATTTGGACAGGTATATGATTAGGAAAGATTTAGAAGGATATGGAACAAACACAGGCAAATGGGACTAGTTTAGTTTGGGAAACTTAGTTAACATGGACAAGTTGGACCGAAGGGTCTGTTTCTGTGCTGTATGACTGTGACTTTACCTGGTCAAAATCACACTTATGTTTGAGGAAGTTTGCTATATACAGCTTTTGTGAACTCTCAGGCTCTAAAGTAGCCCATGTTCAATTGCAGCAAGACTTGGACAGCATTAATGTTTGGACCTATAAGTGGCAAGTAATATTTATGCCATATACATTCCAGTCAATGATCCTCTCCAACAAGAGTCTAATCACCAGCCGTTGACATTACCATCACTGAATCCCCTAGTATCAACATCCTGGAGGTTACCATTGACCAGAAACTGAACTAGGCGAGCCATATATTTACAGTCACTGCAACAGCAGGTCAGAGGTTAAGAATTCTATTGTGAGGAACTCATCTCCTGTCTCCTCAAAGCCTGTCCATCATCTGCAAGGCACAAGTCAGAAGGGTGATGGAATACTTCCCATTTGACTGGATGGGTGCAGTTCTAACATACTGAAGAAATTTGAGACCATCCAAGACAAAGCAGCTCACTGGAATGGCACCACATTCATCACCACCAGCATTAACTCCCTTCACCATTGACTCACAGTGGCAGAAGTGCATACCATCCACAAAGTGAAACACACAAAGGCTCCTCCAATAGCACTTTTCAAACTGAGGATTTCTACCTCCTAGATGGACCTGGGAGGACGATATGCAGGGGAATGCCATACATTATGGGTTCCTCTCCAAGCTACTGTTTAGTTTGGGCTTGTAAATATATTATGGTTCCTTCACTGCCATTGAATCAACATGTTGGAGTTGTCTCCCTCATAACTGACTAACACCTTGCCCTTACTCAATTTGTCAAGATCTCCTCTACATACCAGAAGTTTAGTGGGTTAGATATTCATTTCTCACTTGAGTCTAAGTTCATGCCTCTTGCAGTTCTGTCAATGTTTGCCCCTAGATTGGTTCAATGATCTAGGTTGGTCATGAACCCTTTTCTCCCACTGTTCACTGACACTATTGAGTCTCCCTCCTTTATCTCTAACTCTGTGGGTCTGCTGAGTTCCTGCTGTCATTTTGGAAGATCAGCTCTGCATTGTTGACTCAAAGCAGCACAATCCTTAACAGTGAACCTCAACAATCTTTATTAAACAGAAATTATCCACTGGAAAGAAAGTAAGAGAGGACATCATTGGAACTCTCGACACTTGGGTCCCAGTTCCATGTAAGCCAATGTCATCATGACATCGCTGTTTATGCACATTGACATTAGCTATAATTAGAATAAAAGTATATTTATCCCATTACTCTCCAACATAAAGTGTGGCCCTTGAATACTATTGTGGGATTTTCTTGAATGTCTATCTATACTGACAAACTGAAAGTCAGAAGCTCTTATGCTAGTGAATTCTGAGGAACGGCATTGAAATACCAGCTGAGATAATGTGATCAGGTTCTGAAATTGACTTTATGCTAACGGGATTCTACTCTTTATATCCAGAATATTGTGCTCACAATACGCTTCAGTGAATTTGCCCTTGAATCTCAATCAAGGGCAAACACAGTCCACCTCCATTATTCAATGAAGTGAGTGAAGAAGATTGCTTTCCTCCCCAAATATCCAGAACCACGTATCCCCTGATCAGACATTCACACCCATGCTTGTTTCACAAACTTTCGCTCCAAAGCAGGAAATCGATTTCTCTTCTGCTATTGAGAAGGAAAATGACACATCGGTGCATGAAGATGATAATAACCTGCAAAGGGCTGAGGCACTTTGTAAACTGTCTCACTGACTGTCAGTCACATTAAATAAATAGTCTTATTAGTTATTGTTGCAGACCAGTTGTTAAAACCAAGAGCATGAGAGAGATTCAGATTTGATCTTCAATATTGAGGTGGGGAAGACATTGGAAACAAGCTGGAATCTATCACAAAAAGCGTTAATGGGTAGTTTTGAGTTGCAAATGTTCACCGAATGGTCAATTGTACTCACCATAAATCTATCCCCAATTTTAAGATGGGCAGATGAGATCTTGTTGTCACCAAATGCCCTCGTTCCCCCTCCATTCTCACTCTCACCTTCACCTCGCCCCCACCCGCTCCAATTGTTATTAGCCAATCATTGCTCACTTCCTGCCTGGCATCAGTCTTGTGGCTGGCAGGAGATGGTAAATGGAGTATGATGAGACATTCACCCCACTCAGGGCTGGGTGGGAAAGGCAGGGCGCTGTGGAGGGTGAAGTGTTACATATTCCTCACAGAAAGATCCCTTTCCGCATCAGGTGCCTGCCCCTCCCCCAGCCAAAAATCTCCCTTCACCTCCCCCCCACCCCATTTTGCATCCAGGCTCTCGACAAAGACCCGTGCCCTATTTCCCTCTATGTCTAGAATCCTGAGGGCACAGTCTTAGAGTAAAGGGAAGACTTTTTAGCATGGTGATAAGGAGAAACTTCTTCAGCCAGAGTGTGGTGAATCTATGGCATTCACTGCAACAGAAGACTGTGGAGGTCAGGTCATGGAGTATATTTAAGACTGAGATAGGTAGGTTCTTGAGTATCAAGGGGATCAAGGGTTACGAGGAGAAAGCGGGAGAATGGGATTGAGACTTACCAGCCATGATTGAATGGCAGAGCAGATGGGCTGACTGGTCTAACACATGCTACTATACCTTATGGTCTTCTGGTCTTATCCCCGTGAGCCACACCATCCGTCCCTTCAAAGAGTGAAGAGCTACCCCACCTTTACCGTATCTTCGACCCTGAGGCTTTGGGTCAGGCAACGACTTGTAGGCGGAGTCCCAGAGACTGTTGTTGGTGCTGCGACTACCAAGCTGTCAGCTGCTGTCTGGGATGGTACATGGCAGAGGTTCTGTCTCCAGTTGATGAGTGTTCCTCACAGCACCGAATGATTATTGGTTTACTGCAGCTGATGAGGAAGTCTTCCCCTCCCCCCCCACCCCACCCCATGAATCCATCCATTTGTAAAGCCCTACTCCATAATTCAAATAGTGATTGTTTTTTGTTAGTGAAGAATTGCACTGAAGAGAGGCAACCAATCCCTGCATTTATGTGGCACCTACAACAAAGCAAAATGTCCTATAAGTCGAATTTACCGGAGCATTATGAAATAAAATTGAACATCTAGCCATGTAAATAAGTGTCAGGACAGGTAATCAGAAGCTCAGTCCAATATATGACCTGGCTGGCTTTTGATGTAGAGTTGACGCCAACAGTGCGTGTTCAATTTCCTCACCGATTGAAGGTGCCACCATCTCAATCTCTCCCTTCACTTGAGGCTTGGGAACCTAAGGTTAAACCACTACCAACTGTCCCTCTCTAATGAGAGAGCAGCCCAATGATTAGGTAGGACAATGGTAACGTTGTCCTCCTTTGAACCCTTTATGGAGGACAGACTTGAGGGATGTTGGAAAAATACAAAAGTGACAATGCTCCAGAGGAGAATTTCAAAAGCCAGGCCAAGGGCAGTTGCCGACAGTTAAATGAAGAACATCAAGGATGAACAGTAAGTCCAGAATTAGAAGTGAGCAGATATCTGGTGGGATGTTAGGACAAAAAGAGGAAGCAGAGACAAGGAAAGAGAGAATTATTTCAGTGAGTGTTTGGGTCCTGGAATGCATTGTGTCAAAATGTGGTGAAAGCAGACTGAATCCAGGCAGTCGATGGTGATTTGGATGATTGCCATCCCCTTTCTTTGCATCCAAACAATGTCTTTTCATTGGGCAAGCACTCCAGAAACCCAAGTATTGCTCTCAGAACCCAGGTTTGATCTGCACCATGGCTGCTGGTGAAATTTTAATTCAATAAAAAATAATCTAGAATTAACAGTCTAATGATAGCCATGAAACCACTGTCGATTGTTGAACGTAATCCATCTGGTTCATTATGTCCTTTAGGGATGGAAAGCTTCTGTCCTTATCTTGTCTGGTCTACATGTTGCTACAGGGTTAACTCCCTCTGGGCAATTAGCAATGGGTAATAAATGCTGGAGGAGAAAGTGAGGTCTGCAGATGCTGGAGATCAGAGCTGAAAATGTGTTGCTGGAAAAGCGCAGCAGGTCAGGCAGCATCCAAGGAACAGGAAATTCGACGTTTCAGGCATAAGCCCTTCCTGATGAAGGGCTTATGCCCAAAACGTCGAATTTCCCGTTCCTTGGATGCTGCCTGGCCTGCTGCGCTTTTCCAGCAACAGTAATAAATGCTGGGCCTAGCCCAGTTCAGACACAATGAACTGAATGGCCACTTTTGCAAACGAACGATGGCAAAACCTGGGGACGAAGCTGGTAATATTAAAATTAAGTTGGTGCTGGAAATAGGTGTCAGTCTGGAGTGTGATCTGAAATAATTGACATTGAGTCAAAGAAGGGGCCATTAGGCTAATAACCTAAATCTTGCTCCCCCGGCTGGATATGAAGGAGGAGACTGGGAGAGTAAGAGAAAGGCAGAGAGTTGGTAAAGAGAGGTAACCACACTGAATGATATGTACATCCAAACACCTCATCCAATGTGTCTGTTGCTCTTGATGTGGTCTCCTCTACATTGAGGAGACAGGATGCCAACGTGTGGAACATTTCCGGTAACATTTCCAGGACACAACAACCCCACCGCCCTGTGGCCAACCACTTCAACACCCACTCCCACTCTGCCAAGGACATGCAAATCCTAGGCCTCCTCCATTGCCAAATCCAAGCCACCCGACATCTGGAGGAAGAACACCTCATCTTCTGCCTTGGGACCTTCCAACCACATGGCATCAACATCGAATTCACCAGTTTCCTTATCTCCCCTCCCCCCACCTCATCCCAGATCCAACCCTCCAAGTCAGCACCGCTGTCTTGAACTGTCCCACCAGTCCCATCTATCTGCTCCATCCTCCACTCCAACCTATCACCATCTTCATCTACCTATTGCCTTCCAACCTACTTTCCTCCCAACCCTATCCCCACCTTCCTACTAATCTCTCAGCCCCTTGGGCACCCCCAACATTCTTGATGAAGGTTTATGCCCGAAACATTGACTCCCTTGCTCCTCAGATGCTTCCTGAACTGCTGTGCTGTTCCAGCGCCACACTTTTTGACACCGAATGATATGACGCCGAGAGAAGTTTTCCTCACCTTCATCATTGTAATTTTTCCTATCTGTGGTTTCACAGCTGGCAGATGAAGACTTGCTAACAACTGAGGCAAAAACATGTCAAACAAGTATGGCCTTCTCTCACTGGGAGTTAACTTCCCCAGGGTGCCAGTTGCTCCTCATATGATATTCAGCCCAGTCCTGCCTGGCAGGTTACAATATTTCAATAACAAGGGATTATTGTGGCAGGATGTGTGAGATGGAGATTAAAAAAAAAGTACTTGAATCAAACTGAGCTGGGAGTTCAGTAAGTCATCTCCTGTGGTCACAACATCTTCCAATGGGAGTCATGTGGTAATGTATAAATTTATTAAGACAGCAGAACTTGCACTTTTACCTTCTCACACTCAGGGAGATCCAAGCCTTTTCGCAGTCAACAATGCACTTTCAAACTGCTCTACTTCAGGGTGTGGAATGGCCATTGTGAGCACGGCAAGCTTCCACCAACCGCGACACTAAATAACGACTGGATTATCTCTTTTAGAGATGTTGATTGAGAGGTAAACATGAGCTGAAACACTAAGGGGAACTTTCAAGTCCTGTCTTGGGACAATTGTGCCCATTCGACAGGGCAGACAGATTCGCAATTTTAGCTGCCATCTCAAAAACAACAACAGCAGCACTGCATTTACACAATGACTAGAATTTAGCAACACAAGGTGAGACGATGGGCTAGTGGTATGATTGCTAGACTCTCAAATTAGGGAGCCTGGTAATGGTCCTCTGGGAATTAGGTTCAAATCGCACTAAATCAGATCGTGGATTTTTGAATTTAATAAAAAAATCCGAAAGTAAGAATCTACTCTTAGCCATGAGACAATTGTCAAGAAAAACCCATATGGTTCACTGATGTCCAACAGGGAAGGAAATCCCGAAGAGTCTGTTTCTGTGCTGAATAACTCTATTAGCTGTTGCTGCCTTATCTCACTTCCTTGAAACACAGTTTCACATTCTCCTACTTATAGATAAAGACATGGTGGCGATAATTGCCAACATGAAAGTCAGAGCGGTAACTGAGACTCTAGCCCAACGTGTACACCTCCAAGCCTCCATCTTGGACAGCAGTGACCAACATATTGGGGCAAATTCCATGAGCAGTGACTGTCTACATTGTTCATCCTCAGACGTTGCTATAAGATAGGTACCACCCTCACCGCACCATCATGGGACATCTCCCACCCACGTGAGTGCTTTATTTGAAAGATACATGCACCAATTATTATAAAAACTGAAAGAACTGCAGTTGCTGTAGAGCAGAAAGAAAAGCTCAGCAGGTCTGGCAGCATCTGTGAAGAGAAATTAGAGCTAACCCTAACTCTAACCCTAACCCGAACCCTAACCCTCACCCAAGGAAGGGTTCCGATCAGAAGCATTAACTCTGCTTTATCTTTACAGAGTCAAAAAGTGTGGCACTGGACAAGCACGGCAGGTCAGGCACCATCCGACGAGCAGGAGAATCGATTTTTGGGCATAAGCCCTTCATCATTCCTGAAAGTCCTCACTTTCTCCTTTATCTCCACAGATGCTGCCAGACCTTGCTGAGCTTTTCCAGCAGTTTCTGTTTTTGTTACCAGTCATAGCGGTGTTGCTGTTGTGACACTTTCCATATAAGGGATAGGCATCCAAACTGTGGATTGGACGAGGGTGGACCTTGGGGCTCCTTGCTCACTCTCTTAGTGCTCATTTACTTTGTGGCTGCTTGGAAAATCCCAGCATTCTGCTTTGCCTGTCATTTTGTGCTTCTTCCCCTCAGCCAGAGCGTCCATTCTCATAGTAGTCTGGTCTTGCCTTGCTGTTTATCACAGAGATAAAGCCAGGCTGCCTGCACTGGCTGTCAGCAGTCATTAGTCATGAGGATGGACATGTTGCTGTACAGCACTGTGCCTATGTCAATCTCTCACCTGCACCATGTGCCAGCAGCAGATGCAACAAACACACTGCATGTGCTTCAATCAAATGGCCATCTCTCAAAGTCTGCAAATAATAGTCTTCAGCCAGGGGGTCTCAACACAGAAAGTAAAACATGTCATCTGCTATCAGGTCAGGGATTTGGATGCAGATAGTTAGTCACTTGGAGTGCCCTGGTTTGGAGATCTGAACCTGTACACTCCAGGCAGTGGGTGATGGTCCATTCTGTAGAACCAGTTCAACTAGTTAAAGGAATCAGGGAGCTACAGGCATATTGGTCAGGGCCTGGTTAGTCATCAGTCAGGGGCTGTCTGTCAAAGTCAGTCAGGGGCTGGACCATTGTCTGTCCTGGGGTTCAGCTCAATAAAATTCAGGATGGTACTCAGGGGCTACTGCTATAGTAGGGACATGAGGAAAGATAATTCTGGGGACTGGAGGCAGCAGGCTGAGATACGGAGGACATAGTAATAACAAAGCGAGAAGGGGACTCAAAATGTCCTGGGGGCAGAAAACAGTGCATTGGAAAATATAAATTACTGTGGAAGGTGGTGGCCCCATCAGTAGTGTAAAGACCACCTTTATTTTTGGATTATCGATGAAAGAATGGGAAAGGTTATGGCTTTAATTCAAGAGACAGCAAACAATGTTAGTTTTTAAAAATTCAATTACTGGACCTCATTGCGAGTTGTGTTTACAATGTTATCTTATTCAAGCAGTGAACGACTGAAAGGGTGGACGCTAGGAAATTGTTTCTATTAGGTGAGGAGACTAGGACCCGTGGACACAGCCTTAGAATTAGAGGGGGTCAATTCAGAACAGAAATGCGGAGACATTTCTTCAGCCAGAGCGTGGTGGGCCTGTGGAATTCATTGCCACAGGGTGCAGTGGAGGCCGGGATGCTAAATATCTTCAAGGCAGAGATTGAGAGATTCTTGATGTCATGATGAATTAAGGGCTACGGGGAGAATGCTGGTAAGTGGAGTTGAAATGCCCATCAGCCGTGATTGAATGGCGGAGTGGACTCGATGGGCCGATTGGCCTTACTTCCACTCCTATGTCTTATGGTCTTATGATCTTATGGTCAGTGAGGATTGAAATCTGGATGCACTGTTTCATGGTTTGGTATTCAGGGGCAGATTTGTCCAGTGAAAGATTTTTGGTTGGTTTTACAATCAGAAACAGTTGTGTGATTTCAGCTTCGTAAGAAATTCTTGATTAGTTACAGGGTGATTGATTGAAACTATGCATTGGCCAATACAGCATAAACTGCCATCCTCTCAAGGAGAAAACATTCCTCTCCCTCTGTGAGTGGAGAAATGAAAGAAAACTCTGAGAATCTAGCTACACAAATCTCTGCAAATTCAATTAGAGTCGTAGAGATGTACAGCACAGAAACAGACCCTTCGGTTCAACCCGTCCATGCCAACCAGATATCTCAACTTAATCTAGTCCCACCTGCCAGCACCTGGCCCATATCCCTCCAAACCCTTCCTATCCATATACCCATCCAGATGCCTTTTAAATGATGCAATTGTACCAGCCTCCACCACTTTCACTGGCAGCACATTCCATACACGCACCACCCTCTGCACAAAAAAATTGCCCCTTAGGTCTCTTTTATATCTTTCCCCTCTCATCCTAAATCTATGCCCTCTAGTTCTAGACTCCCCAACCCGAGGGAAGAGACTTTGTCTCTTTATCCTATCCGTACCCCTCATGATTTCATAAACCTCTATAAATTGGGAAAATAAGGAATAGGGAAAATAGGGGAAAAAAAACACCTTTAGAGATACTGAAAGGATTAATCCTCAACTAGTGAATGAAGGATTGAGAATATGATTGATGTGATCTGATTGGATTTATTATTGTCATGTACAGAGGTACAGTGAAAAGTATTGTTTTATGTGCTACCAGACAAATCATACCTTATGTAAGTACATCAGGGGAGTAGAACAGAATACAGAATATAGTGTTACAGCTACAGAGAAGGTGCAGGAGAAAGATCAACTCTCATATATGAGAGATCTGCTCATATGTCTGATCACAGCTGGGAAGAAGCTGTTCTTAAATATGTTGGAATCTACTTTCAACTGTTTGCCGAACAGGAGACAGTGGAATCGAGTATAACTGGAGTGAGAGAGGTTTCTGATGATGTTGGCTGCTTTCCTGAGGCAGTGGGAATTGCATTCGGAGTCAATTGAAGGAAGATTGGCTTTCGCTATGAAGACCGAAAGAACTGTGGATGCCGTAAATCAGAAACAAAAAACAGAAATGGCTGGAAAAGCTCAGCAGGTCTGTCCGCATCTGTGGAGAGAAATCAGAGTTAATGCTTCGGGTTGAGTGACCCGAAGCATTCTGAGGAAGGGTCACTGGACCAGAAATGTTAACTCCGATTTCTCTCCACAGATGCTGAACTTTTCAAGTAATTTCTAATTTTGTTTCTGGTTTTCATGGACTGGGATTGTTCACAACTCTCTGTAATTTCTTGCAGTCTTGGGCAGACCAGTTGCTATACTGAGCCGTAATGCATCCAGATAGGATGCTTTCTATGGTACATCTATAAAACTTGGTAAGAGTCATTGTAGACTTGCAGAATATCCTTAGCCATTTGCAAGGTGATTCTGGGGGTTGGATTTAATTTAATTTAATTGAAGTAAATTTTGGGTTTGTCCACCACCTCAAGTCCTTATCAAAGTGTTGAAGAGAATCAAAAATGAACTGAAGGAAAGTATCTTGTTGATTCTGATAATACAGACTAGTGCCAAAGTGTGCTTCCAGACTTTTGTATTCTTTCTCCGTAGTGACATTTGTGTCTTGACTTATTTGTCTGTTTGTACTTGGGATTATTTTTAAAAGGGGTAGAGTTTAGATGATCAAGCTCTAAATCAACAATTCATTTTTTTTTCTAGTCATTGTTTAAAACTGATTGATTTGCAATAAATAGTGAGTTAAAAAAAACACTAACTGGTGCGTAATTCCTTGCAATTGGAATTACACAGTGAGGTCAAATTCCTGATGAAGGGCTTTTGCCTGAAACGTCGATTTTACTGCTCCTCAGATGCTGCCTGAACTGCTGTGCTCTTCCAGCACCACTCTAATCTAGACTCTGGTTTCGAGCATCTAGCTTTTACCTAGTGAGGTCAAATTAGCAAGCCCTGTGGTTGAATCAAATTCTTCATTTGTAATGACAATGGGAACAGAACCTAGAACATCAAACTGTATAGCACATGAACAGGTCCATGGCCCACCATGTTATGTGATGGCATACAGACAGAATGCTCTCGATGGCTCTTTGTTAACTATCATTTTAAGCTTGTATTATTGTTCTCCTTTTTCACTTACTCCCTATCTTCCGTTTCTTTCCCTTTGCAATTCTAGTTTGAGTTTTATAATTTTTTAAGTTTTAACTCCCACTGCCTATCTAGCTCAAGTGATATCATACCTTCCTTTTAATATAACTCAACATGAACTGATTCCAACTTGGAACACCTTGCCTGTATTATTTTTACTGAACCCAATTGCTGTACCTTTCCTTCAATTATCTCCGTTTTCTGAACTCCCTCAGATGTCGTCAGTTCTAAAATATATATATATATATATATATTTGCCAATTCGATTAGATTTAGTGATCTATTTTAAGATCACCAAGGAGCACTCTTTCACCTGCTGCAAAGCATAAACAGATTCTAGATGAAATCTGGTGCAACTGTAGCATTCAAGATTGGAGACGGTTTCAGAGAGTGGCGAACTCAGCCCGGATAATCAAAAAAGCCAACCTCCCATCTATAGAATCTATTTACCAGGCCCGCTGTCAAGGAAAGGCTGCCAGCATTCTCAAAGATCCATCCCAACCCGGCAATGTATTTCTACAACCTCTACCATTGGGGAGAAGGTACAGAAGCCTGAACACACGAACCAGCCGGTTTTGCAACATTTTCTACGCTATTATTGTCAGAATACTGAACGGACTCCCAAACTCTTAACATTCGCCTGTCCCTGTGTTTTTGCTTTTGCTGATGTTTACCTATTATTTACTTATCTCTGCTACTTAACTACGTGATCTGCCTGTATTGTTCGCAAGACACAACTTTTCACTGGGCCTCTGTACACGTGACAATAAATTCAATTCAATTCAAGAGATATTGTGTACTGTTGCAGGTTCTGATAAGGAAACCACAGGTTGTAATCTATCATTCAATAAGGAAATGCTTAAATTTTCACAGGTTCTAATAAGGTTTAAGGCAAAGAATGTGGATACATTCTATACGTTTGTTGAGATAATGGTGAAACAAATACATAGGCTAAGAGCAAGCTGGATGTTGTCCATGCAGAGTAAGTTGACAGGTAATGCACTTGAAATTTATGCTTCACTGTCAGAAGGGGTTTTTAAAGATTATTGTTCAGTAAAATAAGCCATTTTCAAATTAGTTTCGGAAACTAATGTAGGAATTCAAGGAATCAGTCTGGATAAATGTTTATTGCATATGCAAGTGTTAAGGACAGTAATATTGAAAGATGGATTAGAGAATTAAGAGTAAATACCAAGCATGAAGCTCTCAGAGTGATCATTCTCTTCAAGGAATCTTTTAAAAAATCACGATCTATTGCAGCAAGAACCCATTTTGAAGACCGAAGAGTTGGAATTACTAACTGGGCAGAATTAATGGCTGATGATTATCAGCTGATCCATTAAAGTAAAACTTTGTTGCTTCACTGCCATAAACCCGAGAAGGGTGGGACAGTGGAAGGATGACAAGTAGTCAGTGTAAAGAAAGAAGAAAGCTGTAGGATCTCCTCCTCAGATCAGAAAGGAAGTTGCTGAAGGTGGGGGTGAAAACTCGAGAGCTGAAGCATATAAATGCTGGAGGAAACATCACAGAAGTGCTTCACAGGAAGCTCCCAAGCACTGAGGATGTCACAGAGCCAGGGGACGAAACATCTGCAACACAAATTCCCAGCTCGGCGAACAGAACCACAACAACGAGCACCCGAGCTACAAATCTTCTCACAAACTTTGAGCTGAACCTTTGTTCAGAATGCTGCAAGTTATAAGGGAACCCTGTGGGATTTGTGATTTATAAAAATGAGTTTGAGAAAGGAACTCACAAGGAAAATAACATGGATCAAATAGTAGCTTTAACTAGAACCAAGCAATTGGAGGTAAATGCTACTGTGAGTGCAACTGGTGAATAGTTTTGGTGAATGTTATAAAGAGCTTTTATCAAAAGGGAAAAAATTTCTTCCAACAGTGTTGCCAAATTATATTAAGGGACAAAAGAGCTACTCATCCTTTTTTGCTAGAAAAGGATTTAGTTTTCTCTCCATAGGGTTCGTAAAGATGGTAATTGGTGAGTAAACCTCAATTTCATTGTACAACATGCAATTAGAGTGTGACTTTTGTTGTCCAAAGCTGTGGTTATAGGTGTTGTTAAGAAATTGCTCCTAAGTAGAGTTGATTTACTCATGGGGACTGATTTGGCAGTTACTCGTGGAAAATCCAAGTGAAAAGACAGGACAGGTACAGGAACAGGCTCTGGGTGTTTTTTCAATTATCTGTAGTGACCAGAACAATGGCTAAACAAGGTGCGTCACCAGTGATCACTGTAACAGTGTGAGCAGACACTAAAGCAGCTGAAACTTTACTTTGAGAAGGGAATAAGTCAGAAGAAGTTTTTAAGCACATTTTAAACAACTGAGTGTCAGAAAGCGAAAACAGGAGTTGAATAAATTGGTACAGGGTCATACTGAAGCTGAAGTGGAAGAAATTCCAGAGGTCGCTCTTAAAAATGGAGTTCTGATGAGGAAGTTGGAAAATCCTCACAGACCTGTGGATAAGGAATAAATGGATGTTCTTCAGATAACAGTACTGCCCAAATATCATCAGGAGATATTGTGATGAGCATCTGAAATTCCTGTGGAAGAACATAGAAAGTGCAAAGCATCGATAATCAAGTATTTTAATAGCCAAGGTTCCATAACAACATAGTGCCATTCTATAAATTGTATCATACACTTTAGGTAGTAAGTAAACATCAACATGCAATTATACCAACACCTTCGATACCCAAACAAGTTTTTGAAGAATCCCTTTCTTCAGTGTTAGTAGAGTTGTGTAGGACTATCATCAAAAATGAAGTTAAATTACACACACTAGGTTATAATCCAACAGGTTTACTTGGAAACACAGGTTTTCGGAACACCGCTCCTTCATCATGTAGCTGTGGAGCAGGATCATAAGACACAGAATTTATAGCAAAAGATTACAGTGTCATGCAACTGATAAAAATGTTGGATTATAATCTGGTGTTGTGTGATTTTTAACTTTGTCCACCCCAGTCCAACACCAGCTCCTCCATCATCAAAAATGAAAGTAAGACAACAGTTTATCCTTACTGTTATGAATTCCAGAGACTATTCCTTTGAACAAATCAGTGGAAAAATTACCATTTGTTGTGGAATTAGAATTAGCATAAAGTTTATTGTCTCATGTACTGAAATACAGGGATACAGAAGTACAGTGAAAAGTGTACAAAGTCATCATTCTCAGCACCACCGTAGGTACCGAGGTACCTAGGTACAAAGTAGAAAAATAAAGAAATAGCTCGAAAGCTAAACATTACAGTCCTTCTTAGTAAAAAGTAGAAAAAATAAAGAATTTCAGTTGTTCTTTCATCATGCGTCTGCAGACGCTCCAAGCTGGGCTTCTGCATGGGAGCTTCCACATCCTGCAAGTGCTCACTCTCCCCACGTTAGGCACACTCTCCTTCATCTGGGCTCTATATTTCTCTGCTATGCTGGGCTCAATCTCTCCTCTGTGTGAATCAGTATCATCCATACTGTGCACACACTACTCTGCGATGCCATCTCACTGCCAACTGGAAAAGTCCAACCCGGCTCACTAGACATCCCGACACTGACCTCCATAATATGTCCTGCCAATTGAAATCTGACCAAGACTGTAATGAAAATTCTATAATATTCCAGGTCATGTTCAGCAATATGGTTAAAGTCCCTGTCTGTCATCCACAAATGGATAACCTTGGATAATCCACCAGTGGTTCGTACTGACTGTCAGGAATACCCACTGGATTTGGAAAAAGGTTTACATTTTTTGTTGTTTACTACCAGAGATAGTCCAAATGAATCTATTGTGTTCAGTCCATTTGAATTGATCTCTGGGAATTATTTATGAAATAAGGTGTTCTTCAAAATTGATAAAGGAAAAGTTCTTCAGACATAAAGACAAATTCTCAATGGTGGATCATATTCCTACAGAGTCTCACAGGAGCATTAATAAACTGTCACAAGCAAACTGCTACATGTTGGAATATTTCAGACAGAAGATGAAGTATTGGCATTATTTCATTTGCAAGGTGAACCCCCAAAAGAAAAAAAGATCCATGATTCATTTGAAATAGTTAGGAGGGTCAGGAAAGTGACGCATCAGATAGATACTTCGTAGGAAGAAAACTGATTATGTCCTGTGAACATGTTGAAGCTAAATCATCACAGGAAAGAAGTTGAGGAAAATAAAGTACGTCAAATGATACATGTAGTGGAGAGAACTATTAAGAGTAAGGTCGAAGGAGAAGTGCACACTTCACAAAGTGAACCTGCTACAATTCAACTAGCCAATATGGAAATATGAGGACACACAGACACCATTCTCATATTTAAAGGAAGGACAAAAGGTAGATTTAGTAGGATTACTTAACCTAAAGAAGTCTGTGACAATTCTCCTGGATATGTAATACAAGCTAGACATTTCAAGACCTGAGAGATTCAGTGTTGATGAACAACATCAACAGTTGAGACTGGGACACAATTTCAGGCAGAAACAGAGCCAAGGCGACTCGAGTTCACCTGTGGTGTTAATTCTCGAACTGGGTGGATTGACTAGATTCTGCATAGATAATAGAAAGTGAATGGAGTCATGAAAACAGAATCCAATTCAATTTCTTAGTTAAAAGATTGTTTCCACAACACTGGCAATGATCCATACCACCTCTTTCCAAATTGATCTATGGAACAATTACTGTCAAGTGCCACTAACGTTAAAAGTTGAAGAAACACCTAGCTTTGATTAGATTAGATTACTTACAGTGTGGAAACAGGCCCTTCGGCCCAACAAGTCCACACCGACCCGCCGAAGCGCAACCCACCTATACCCCTACATTTACCCCTTGCCTAACACTACGGGCAATTAAGCATGGCCAATTCACCTGACCTGCACATCTTTGGACTGTGGGAGGAAACCAGAGCACCCGGAGGAAACCCACGCAGACACAGGGAGAATGTGCAAACTCCACACAGTCAGTTGCCTGAGTCGGGAATTGAACCCGGGTCTCAGGCGCTGTGAGGCAGCAGTGCTAACCACTGTGCCACCGTGCCGCCCACAATGTTACAATGAAAATGTCTGGTGATGCCTTTTTGATTTAAAAATGCTACATTTAAAGACTTGTGAATTAAGTTGTAGCTGAAGTGCCCAAATGCATAACTTATTTAGACAATGACATAAAGATGTCCAAAAGTGACTTCACAAAGAAAAACAGGGTAATTTACATAGATGATATCGTAGGACAAAGGTAAGTATATCAGACATGGCAGATGTGAAGGATCTGCTCGTGGGATATGACGAGATTTGTGGGAATGTTTGGGATTTATCAGAAACTTGTGCCTAACGTCAGTACAATAACTGTACATTTAACAAGTTTGTTGTAGTAGCAGATAAAAGTGGCATGATCAGCAGAGTGCCAAGCAGCGTTTAAGAAACAGTAGGTCACCCTAATACATAAGCAGTGTTAGCCACCCCAAATGTTTCCAAACATTTTAAAATGGGAATTGGTGTTAGTGTCTGGGGTCAATACAATGCAAGTTTTGTTGCAAAATGATGAGCTGAAAAATGTGTTGCTGGAAAAGCGCAGCAGGTCAGGCAGCATCCAAGGAGCAGGAGATTCGACGTTTCAGGCATAAGCCCTTCTTCAGGATTCCTTATGCCCGAAACGTCGACTCTCCTGCTCCTTGGATGCTGCCTGACCTGCTGCGCTTTTCCAGCAACACATTTTTCAGCTCTGATCTCCAGCATCTGCAGTCCTCACTTTCTCCTTGCAAAATAATGAGCCTGGAATACAGAACTTAGTGGGATCGTTTGCGAAGAAATTAGAGCAATATCAGAAGAAGAGCTCTACACTAGAAATTGAGACATTCAGTCTAATACTGACACTTCAGACTTTTGAAGTCTATGTCTGTTATTTTGCAGTGAAAGATTAATCTCTACAGACCATAATCCACTAGCATTCACTGAAATGTTTAAAACCCAAAATGTGAGATTATTCAGATGGAATTTAATAATGCAACCATTCAATGTAAGGTTTATTCGCATTTCCCGTAATGATGTTGTGATAGCAAAGGCATTGTTAGAATGTGAAAATGATGGAATAACTAAAGAATCTCAGAGAAAGATGACAAAGATTTGCAGAAGAGATGAATAAGGATGAGCAACAAGTCTTGAGTTTCATTGTCTATATGTCATACAGCTTGTGATGAAGTATATTTCTGAAATGCATTTCATGTCTTTTATGGGTATGGATATGCAAAGATTCCTTTAATTTTTGGACTGTGGGCTAAAAACAAAAGGAAACCAACTGCATACCTTAAACCAAGTGATTGTGAGGAAGATTTTTTTAAAAATTCAATTGTGAGATCACTGGCTGGCCAGCAATTTATTGCCCATTCCTAGATGCCCTTGAGAAGGTGGTGGTGAGCTGCCTTCTTGAACCTCTGCAATCCAAGTGTTGAAGGTAGACCCAGAATGCTTCCAGGGAGGGAGTTCCGGGATGTTGACCTGGCACTTTAGATACTGGACTGAATGCTGGGCTTGCCAGTGACCCTCACATCCAATGAACCAATAAATAAAAAAAAAATGCGAAATGCACCAGAAACATTTCAGAGAGACGTGACAAGACACCAGATTAATTCTCTCTGCCTTGGATTAAAGGTAAATCACTGATAAAATCGAGTAATAACTCAATCGGACTCAACATCACAAATACTGCAGGCGATCACTCATGTTGTCAACTGAATGCTCATGAGGTACAGATAAGACCTGAAAGTCATTTATTCAGTTTCTGTGGATTTGCCACACGTGCCCTTATCAGAGTGAGGGATGGCAAGGCACTGATGGTTATTTGCATCTGTTTTCATTTGCATTCAGTGCCAGGTTCACCCAGCCTCAGGTTCCACGCATCACAATGTGCGTTTCATGCGACAACAACGACGTTGGCTCATAAAAGCCCCTCCAATGTTTTAAAATATCCAGCGGACTCTTCGTGGAGTATTAACAAATAAAATTTGTTGCCGCACCATCTCAAGGCAGTGTGAGCAAAAGTCTGGTCAAAGCACGTTCCATCCTAATTAATAATTTAAATGGAGAACTGGGATATGTTGGGAGATAAAACATTTCAAGGAATTTGGGATCAGGCAGCTGAAGACAACATTGTGAAGCAGCCACTGTTTAAGGCCTTTTAGCCCCAGCAAACAATAGAACTGGAAAATTGTTTAAACCCAGTATGGTTGGGATATTATTAATAATGTAAATATTAACTGTGTTTGTAAAGCTAATGAGTAATTTAAAGCGCTAGCAGAAACTGATTTCGTTTGTTTTCCTAAGGTAAAGTCAATATTGAACAATTACATTATTAGTTTTGTGAATAAATTATATCTTGTGAAAAAAAAAGGAGAAAATTGAGGACATGCAGGAGATCAGAATTGGAGGAACATAAAGATTGGGGTGACATGGTGGCTCAGTGGTTTTCTTAACATCTTACCAATTTGGACTCAGTGGAGGAGCCTGGACTTGGATATATGTCTTTCTAGTATCACCATCTCATACATACCATCCAATTGCACTTTAATGTCAATGGGTGACTACATGAAGAATGGGGTGGGACACCTCAGGCTTATAAGCAATGGAGTGGAGAAGGATGAGAAGGATGAGAAGTGAGCTTATAGAGTAGGAGCAGGAGGAGACATTCAGCCCCCTGAGCCTGCTGCACCATTTAATATGCTCATGGCTGATCTCATCTCGGTCTCAAGTCCACTTTCTTGCTTACTGTCTATGATCCTTCAACTCATTACGAATTAAAAATCTGTTTATCTCCTCATTAAATTTACTCAATATCCCAGCATCTCTGGGGGAGTGAAATCCACAGGTTCATAACCTGTTGAGAGAAGTAATTTCTCCTCATCCCTGTTTTAAATCTGTCACTCCTCATTCTGAGAATATGACCATTGGTTTAGTTTGTCCCATATTTTCTACATCTACATTGGCAATACTCTTTAGTATTTTATACACCTCAATTAGATCTCCTCAAATTCCTCTGAACTCCAGAGATTATAGGTTTAAACTGCTCAATTGTTCTTCATAAGAATAAAAATCTTCATCTCTGAAATCAATGTAGTGAATTTCCTCTGAACTGCTTCCAACACAACTACATTGTACCTCAAGTTAGGGCACCAAAACTGTACACAATACTTCAGGTGTTGTCTCACTAACGCCTTGTGTAGTTGCAGCAATACTTCCCTACTTTTATACTCTATTCCTTCATTAAAACACCAAAATTCCATTTGCCATCTTTATTATCTACTATACATCTAAGATCTAGAACAGACTTAAGATATGGATTGATGAAAAGATGTCTCCTATTATAGTAGAGGCAAGAACTAAGGGAAATATTTTAAACATAAATGTTCTTTCATTTAAGCCAGGAATGAAGATTTTCTAAAATCATGGAACATTGCTGATTGTGGTGTTCCATTCTCCTAAAATCACTGGAGGTGGGTTTATTAAATATTTTTAATGTTGAGCCAAGTAGAGTCTGGGATGATAAGGAAGTCATTCTAGCTCAGAAAGTAGATTTGAGGACACTATCAATTCATCCAATGTCTTATTAAAATGGCCTACTCCTGTTTGTAATTTCTATATTTGTATGCATGTCATAGAGTCATAGAGATTTACAGCGTGGAAACAGACCCATCACTCCAACACGTCCATGCTGACCTGACATCCCAACCTCTGGCACATCATTGCATAAATGCACAACTCTATGCATGAAAATGTGGATCCTTCGGTCTTATTTTAAATCTTTCCCCTCTCACCCTCAACCTATGCCTCTAGTTCTGGACTCCCCCACCCCAGGGAAAAGACTTTGTCTATTTATCCTATACATGCTCTTTATGGTTTTATAAACCTCTACAAGATCAGCTTCCGATTCTCCAGGGAAAACAGCCGCAGCCTATTCAACCTATCCTTGTGGCTCAAATCCTCCAACCCTGGTAACATCCTTGTGATTAGATTACTTACAGTGTGGAAACAGGCCCTTCGGCCCAACAAGTCCACACCGACCTGCCACCCACCCATATCTCTATATATACCCCTTACCTAACACTACGGGCAATTTAGCATGGCCAATTCACCTGACCCGCACATCTTTGGACTGTGGGAGGAAACCGGAGCACCCGGAGGAAACCCACGCAGACACGGGGAGAACGTGCAAACTCCACACAGTCAGTCGCCTGAGGCGGGAATTGAACCCAGGTCCCCGGCGCTGTGAGGCAGCAGTGCTAACCACTGTGCCACCATGCCACCCTGTAAATCTTTTCTGAACCCTTTCAAGTTTCACAACATCCTTCCGATCGGAAGGAGACCACAATTGCACACAATATTCCAACAGTAGCCTGATCAACCTTCTGTACAGTCACAACATGACCTTCCAACTCCTATACTCAAGGCTCTGACCAATGAAGGAAAGCATACCAAATGCCTTCTTCTCTATCCTATCTACCCCTGACTCTAATTTCAAGGAGCTATGAACCTGCACTCCAAGATCTCTTGGATGTGTATCTCTGAATTCTAACTTTTGAATGTTGTGAAACATGGAATTCAATTGATGAACATCAAGGTGTCACAAACAGCCATGTGTTAATGCACACATCAATGTTTTTGTTTTCCATGATGTCCTTAGCTACTGTTCAAGGTACTAAATCTTAATTAAAATTAAGATTAGAATCCCTACAGTGCAGAAACAGGCCCTTCGGTCCAACAAGTCCACACCGACCCTCCAGTGAGTAACCCACCCAGACCCATTCCCCTACCACTTTTATCCGATATTTACTCGTGACTCATGCATCTAACATACACATTCCTGAACACTATGGGCAATTGAGCATGGCCAATTCACTTAACCTGCACATCTTTGGATTGTGGGAGGAAACCAGAGCACCCGGAGAAAACCCACGCAGACACGGGGAGAATGTGCAAACTCCACACAGACAGTCGCCCAAGGCTGGGATTGAATTCAACGCTGTGAGGCAACAGTGCTAACCAGTGAGCCACCATGCCACCTCTAATTCCCAGGTAATTAAACTCCAGGGAAGTTCCAGATGCTTGGCAACCCCCCGGGTATGGTGGTGTGATGATTATGTTTTTGTAGTCGCCATCCAAAGGCTCAGAATAAATGCAGAAAACGAGTTCAACCATAAGGAAGAAAGCCTTCTGGCCTTTTCCATTACCCTTCTTATACTGTGAACCATCAAAGTAAAACAAAAACTCATTAACTGGAAGTAACAGATGTTGTTTTAGAAACAGGGAGAAGGCAATTCCAGGTGTATTTTAAATCATTTCTTGGCAGTTTGGTCTGAAGCAATATAGTATCATTTTCTAACTATTCCACACATAGAAGCATGCAAGGTGTTACATTGGATTACATAGGATACAGACCATAGGCTGTTTGGGCCAAGCTGGTGTTTATGTTCCAATGAATCATACCTCCTTTTCTCATTGAAATCTATCATTGTAACCTGTATTCCCTTCTCTATTAAATGCTTCTTCAGCTTATCCTTAAATTCTTCTGTGTTATTTGCTTCAGTCACTCTTTCTGGTAATGAGCTCTGTATTCTTACCTCTGTTAGGATGAAAAGGTTGCCTTGGGATTCCCTATGGAATTTCATGGTGTTTATTTGATATAGCTGACCCCTTAGTTATGTCCTCCTAGCCAGAGGAGACATTCCCTTTGTCGTAACTCTGACAATATTTTGAAGTTTCCTTTAGGTCCCCCAGAGCCATCTATTTATTAAGGCAGAGGCTGGACAGCCCGCCAATCATTTTCTGATATGTACACTCACACAGTTTTGCTAGCATTATTGTAAATCTTCTCCAGCGTTTCTATATCTTTTTCTGTGATACAGCAAGCAGAAATGCACAGAGTACACAGTGTGGTGTAATCAAAGATTGATAATGGTTTAGCATAAGTTCCCTATTTTTCAATTCAATCCCTCCACCTTCGTGTTTGTTTTTTTTTCTCTAAATCTGCTGAGCTGAGACACAGCTTTTAGTGATGGATAGACTCTGAAGGTCATTTATTCCTTTGCTCGCATATATCATGGAATAAGTGACTTCCATTATCTTCCTACCAAAATAAAAAATGTACTGCCTCACATTTATCCATATTGAGCATCATTTCACAATTAGTTATCCATTCTGCAAATTTATTAATACCCCCATGTAATTTGTTGAATTCCTCCTCTACTATTGTCTGCAGTTCAGTTTGGTGTCATCTGTGAACTTAGAAATTGTATTTTTGATTCTAATGTCACAAAATTGTGAACGGCAGTGATCTTCGTGTTGATCATTGTGGAATACTACTTCCCACCTTCTACCACTCTGCATAACTGCTCTTTATCCCCACTCTCTGCTCTCTGTCTTAATCTTACATCTGCATGCACACAAATGCACACGGACAAAAGTTGGGCAGAATTGTGTAGCCTGTGTTTAACGTCAACCGGACATCAGATAGGTAAAAGCAAAATATTGCATTTGCAGGAAGGTAAACACAGTTAATAGCAATCTACCTCCATGTTAGTCCAAACTCCATCATATCATGAATCATGATTCTAAGTCTCTTAATCATAGGATTGTTAGTTCAAGACAGAGCTCTTGTGGTGCATTGATAGTGTCTCTGGGCTAAAAAGCCAGTGTTTAATTCCCACTTTCTCTCGAGGTGTATATAATATGCTTGAATATTAAAAATCTCAATCATGAGCCTCCAATACTCCTGAATGGGTACATTTAGGGGCGGCACGGTGGCACAGTCGTTAGCACTGCTGCCTCACAGCGCCAGGGACCTGGGTTCGATTCCCGCCTCAGGCAACTGACTGTGTGGAGTTTGCACGTTCTCCTCGTGTCTACGTGGGTTTCCTCCGGGTGCTCCGGTTTCCTCCCACAGTCCAAAGATGTGCGGGTCAGGTGAATTGGCCATGCTAAATTGCCCGTAGTGTTAGGTAAGGGGTATATGTAGGGGTATGGGTGGGTTGCGCTTCGGCGGGTCGGTGTGGACTTGTTGGGCCGAAGGGCCTGTTTCCACACTGTAAGTAATCTAATTAAAAAAAAAATATGAACAGGAAGAGGTCAACCAACCTTTCAATCCTGTTCTGTCATTCACAGGTCATGCTGATCTGTAATTAGAGTCTACGTGTGGAACCCAAATTGGTTCAATCAATTTTAATACTCTCAGCAAAAGCAAATACCTAACAATCACACTTCTGAACTTTAAACAGTTTTGGAGAGAAAGAGGTCCAGATTTTCAATGAACTGTGGATATTGAAGTGCTTTCTGACATCATCTTAAATGTCCTGTCCTTTTTTAAGGTCTCAGTCTTATGTTTCGGACTCTCCCAGCCAAAGGAAATACTTTCTCTTTATTCCTTTAAAGAAGTAAACACCTCATTCATGTCAACTCTCAGGAAACCTAGACTATGCAACTGACATCATCATTTTAATCTCAAAACTATTCTGCTAAATCCATGCAGCATCTGCACATTTTTCTCAACGTCTCCAGCTGGGGTGAATCCAGAAATTTACAACTAATTTTTTTCCACTTTTGTAATCTGGCACTTTGGACTTAAATAAAATAAGAAATTGATGGAGAAACCCAGTAGATCTGGTAGGATCTGCTGAGAGAAAAGGAGAGTTAACATTTTGTGAATAGTATAACTCTTCTTCAAATCCCCTAAAATAAAAGCCAACATTCATATAACCACTTAATATTTGTAATTTTCCATTAGACTGTATAGATTTCTCTACATCTACCTCTAAATGTCTCTGCTTTTCTACAGTTCCTAATATTTCACCATTTAGGAAATTATCTGATCTATTTTACTTTGGTCTTCACATTCTTCTACATTAAACATTTGCAGACACAATGTAATTTTGCAATGTCTTCACTCCCATCTCTTACTATTTTCTTCATCTGCCCTCATCAACAGATTAGGATATGCAGCTATCTACGCCATTGGCTGCTTTATGTCTGTTTTCTCACTGTTGTAGTAGGAGTAAAGTGGACACCTGTCAGACCTGATACCCAGGTTGTTATGCATGACTTTTATATTTTGACAGGACTAATAACGATACCGTCCAAGAGAAATGTCCATACTGCTAGGTTCGCATTTAGTTAAGCATTTCATGTAAATCTGCAGAGTTTCCAGGCAGCAATTCTGGAAATGTCATTAGTTCATTTCGTTCCCTGCGCACATTATAGATTTCCTCTTTCTTGCCTTCAGCAGGCAGTGAATATTCCTCCAGCAGACTTTGCTTTAAGCTTTAACTGGCACAGAAATTCCTGAGCAAAAACAGAACAAGCAAGTAGGGACAATGACAGACCATATATTCCACAGTCATAATTAAAGTTAGCTACCACGCTTGTGCTGTTAAGGAAAGGCTATCAGCTCCTGCTATCAAACCACGGAATCAGGAGCAATTCCTGCCTTTAGTTCAAAGTTCTCATTTTTGTTTTCCATTCCTTCCCAAACTCTGGAACCTCCTCCAGACTTACAGCTCCTCAGTTTCTATTCACATTTCCAATCTGTGCCTTCTGTGCATCCCTGACTCTCCACTTCATTCTTTTCAGAAGTTCCTTATGATTTCAGCCTTTATTTCTGATTTTGGTCATCTGGTCATCCCCAGCATGGAGTGACAGAAGGACTGTTTGTTTTTTAAACTTGATTTCTTTATTTTCCGAAATTATACTCTAAAGAACTGTAGTGCAGAACTTCTAGCTATTTTTTATTGCATTATTTTTATACCTAATCTATTTTAGTATCAAAGATTTGTAACCACATACTTTGTATCTAAGATATTGTGGCAATATTGCACACTTTTCACTGTACTGCTATACTTCTGTACTTGAGTATAGGTGATGATAAAACCTAATTTTAATTCGACTTATGTGTCTGAATCTCACATTTTGCTGAATTTTTTGACTATTTTATCTTGCAAGTAACTGATGTGAGGGATGAAATCCTTGATAAATTGCATATTTTCTCTGCAATTTGTAACTACCAAGTGATGACCTCAAATTTTGACAGCACTCTTCTGCAACCATTTTGGAACATAATACAATGTCAAAGGTGCTATGTAGTTGCAGCTGGCTGCTGTTGTGAAACAGCCTGAAAGCATGGTGGAAGTAGGTTCAACTGAAGCATTCAAGAGGTGTACTGAATGGTTATTTGGATATAACTGGCATGCAGGGGCATGGGGAGAAGGCAGGAGATTGGAACTAACTTACAGAACTAATGCAGGTAGGATGGGACAAATAGCCTCCTTCTGCACTGTAACAGACAGTGCAAGAGGATGTCAATGCTTTGCAGTTGGGTCAGTCCAGAATGCTGGAGGATAATGGCCGGAACACTAATTCTAACTGGCAGACTCGCAAATTTAAACTTGTTTACACCGGCAATAAAGCAGATTGAGATAGGACACAACCTGAAATGTTGGAAAGTCATGGACAAAGTAGATGCAAAAAGGCACTTTAATTCAAACTGTTATTGCTGATCTAGAGAAAGCATGCAGAACATTAATAAGCTTCAAATGAGATCGGAGAAGGGAAGAGAATCTCCCCTTGCAGATTAGCAGCTACTCATAAAAGACAGGTTAATGTTCTGTCAATTAACTCTGCTCAAAATGAGTCACTTGAACATCTGGACTGATTTATATTGAAGATAAGGAGAGACAGGAATGGTCAGTTGTTTGGTGGAATCCTGTGATTCTAATCTTGTTGAGGCTGTGCAACATTTCATCAGTGGATTGGCAACAAGACTAAAGAATCCAGGTAAAAGTATTGCTCTATGATTAGGCGTTTTACTGCAGGACCTTTGATAGAGTCGGTGTAAATATGTTCCAGAAGAAAGTGAGGTCTGCAGATGCTGGAGATCAGAGCTGAAAAATGTGTTGCTGGAAAAGCGCAGCAGGTCAGGCAGCATCCAAGGAGCAGGAGATTTGACGTTTCGGGCATAAGTCCTTCATCAGGATTATGCCCAAAACGTCGAATTTCCTGTTCCTTGGATGCTGCCTGACCTGCTGCGCTTTTCCAGCAACACATTTTTCAGCTCTGATCTCCAGCATCTGCAGACCTCACTTTCTCCTCGAAGATTTTAACCTACTGCGAATCCTCTTGCAAGGATGCTTTCCTTGAAGAAGCTCTCTTCCTCCCTCTACAAGGATTTCAGTGAGTCCCTCTCTCACTGCAAAAAAAGAAAAGAAAAAAAAAGGCTTGAGGGCCCTCTTGTGGTGCAGTGGTAGTGTCCCTGCCCCTGGGCCAGAGAGGCTTGGGTTCAAGTCCCTCCTGCTCCAGAGTTGTGTAATAACATCCCTGACGAGATTAATTAGAAAAATAGGTGGAAGGGAGGATTGGTGGCAGTGAACTACCCAATTTCAAGTACTGAGAGCCCAATGTAACAGGGTTGCATCTTGCAGAGCCACATGAGCATCTCATTCATGCTCTTTCCTGATGAAGGGCTTATGCCCAAAACTTCGAATTTCCTGTTCCTTGGATGCTGCCTGACCTGCTGCACTTTTCCAGTAAATATGTTCCAACCCACTTTAGCAGTTATTTTACTTCTAATTCTATAACACATGTTTCAATATCCAGTTTCTGTACTGGCAAACAACCACTAAAACCACATGTTGGCATCTGTGAAACAACAGCACAGTTAATGTTTCAAATCTAGTGATCCTTTTCTAAACTGGACTCGAAATGTTAACTCTGCTTTCTCTGCACTGATGCAGCCAGACCTACTGAGTTTCTCCAGCAATCTCTGTTTCTGTTTCGATTTGTTTCAAATCGATTCAGAGGCAGCACGGTGGCTCAGTGGTTAGCACTGCTGTCTCAAAGTGCCACAGGGTTAGATTCTACCCTCAGGTGACTGTGTGGAGGTTCTATGTTCTCCCTGTGTCTGTGTGGGTATGCTTAGGTTTCTTTCCACATTCCAAGATATGCAGGTTAAGTGGATTGGCCATGCTAAATTTGTCCCATAGTGTGCCAGCTAAATGGTTTAACCATGCAAAATGCAGGGAAAGGGTGGAATGTCTTTCAGAGGGATTGATAGGCCAAATGGACTGTTTCCACACTCTAGGGATTCTATGATTTCTTGCATCTGCTGCTTTTTGTTTTACGAATTAAGAATGTCCAAAGCAGGCAGCCTTGAGCTGGGATCTGGGATGCCATGGAAATTCCTCACAAATTGTTTTTCTGAAGCTGATCTTAATTTTCTCCCACTTCTCCTGAAGGCTCAGGATGGCTTCACCAGTCTCAGTCTGGCATTGTATCCATTCATCAAATTCAAGACAAAACAGTGAACCAAACTAATGTTGCAGTTTAGTTCATGTTACATTTGACCTGCAGGTTCGGACATCAGTTGGGAAGTGAACTAATCCATATCTTGTGACGGCCACGAACAACCTCATTTGGAATTTTGGAACTTTTCATGAATGGAAGGAGATGCATGAGAGGAAGGAATAACCAATTGCTGACCAGCCATTTCCCACATTAAACGTAATAACAAGAGACTGGAAAATCTGGGGAAAACCCTCAACCAACTCCACCACAGTCACCATTTCATCTGAACTTTAAGGGACTTCCATCCAAAGGGAAGTTTTTCTTTTGAAATATACCTCCTTGTTCTGCACTTTCCCATCACACAAATAAGTTTCTCACTGTCGCTCTGTCAAATATGGCTATATCAGTTAAAGGACCTCTATTGTAATTATCATGGAAAATTAGACAGAGCGTGCAAATTTAATTGCATTCCTGGTTTTTCCATCGTAACGCAACAAACCCATTGATGCATCAGTTCTGCACCCACTGAGAACATTAGTTTCCAGCCCAACACTTGCCCAAATCTAAAGTTTTCATTATTGTTTCCAAGTCCTTCCACGGTCTCAAAATCTAGTACCAAGTTCAGCAGGTAGTATGGAGAAAGTGAGGACTGCAGATGTTGGATAGTCAGAGATAATAGAGTGTGGTGCTGGAAAAGCACAGGAGCCGGAGAGTCGACGTTTCAGGCATAAGCCCTTCATCAGCAGGAAAAATGGAAAGCAAATGAAGTGTCGGCCTGTGTTTCTAAGGGAATGGAGTATATTGTTGTTGTGGATCTCAGCAAATTTTCTTAAAATGCTGTTCAGGAGGCTGCTCAGAAAAAGTTAGCTTCTTCCCTTTTCATGAGTGAACTTTATGAGAAGTGTGAATACTTTGGAAAGTAAAAAAATTAAGACTAAGAAATTCTTGGGAGGATATAAGCCAGGAACAGAAAGCTGGGACGAATATAGTTTGGGATTATGGCCAGCATGGACTGGTTGGACCGAAGGGTTTGGTTTTGTGCCATATGGCTCTATGACGTTATAATCTAGCCAATAATTCTAGTGCCATTTCTGAGGGAGTTCTGCACTGGTGAAAGTATTGTGTTTCGGAGTAGACTTGAAGATGGTTGCAAAATGACTCAAGTTGAAGAAGACACTGTTTCGGCCACTTTTGGAATACTGAATCAATTCTGTTGTCCTTCCTATAGGAAAGATGTTGTGAAACTTGAAAGGGTTCAGAAAAGATTTGCAAGGTTGTTGACAGAGTTGGTGAGTTTGGGCTATAGGGAGAGGCTAAATAGGCTGGGTCTATTCTCCCTGGAGCTTCCGAGGCTGAGGGATGACCTTGTGGAGATTTATATAATCATAAGTGGCATGGATAGGGTGAATAGCAAGGTCTTTTCCTCAGGTTTGGGGAGTCCAAAGCTAGAGGGCATAGGTTTAAGGTGAGCGGGGAAGGATTAAAAGGGACCTGCAGAGCAACCTTTTCACACAGAGGGTGGTGCGTGCATGGAATGAATTGCCAGAGGAAGTCGTGAGGGCTGGTATGATGATTACAGCATTTAAAAGGCATCTGGATGTTTTGAGGAATATGGGCCAAATGCTGGTAAATGGGACTAGATTAGTTTATGAAATCTGGTTGGCATGGACGAGTTGAACCTGAGGGTCTGTTTTCATGCTGGACAGATCTATGACTCTACATCAAGTGATGTCCTACTGGTGTACCTGATTACTATTTATCCTGCAATCAACATGGGAAACAGATTACCTGAGGATTTTTCTTACAGCTCGATATCGCCCTAATCAATATGTTCAATGATATTATTAAACACCTCTGGAGCAGGTGGGACTTACTATGTGAAATTTGACAACAAGAATACTTTATTAGCTGTAATGTGCTTTGGGACATCTTGAGATTGTGAAAGGTGTTGCAGAAATACAGGTCATTTCTCTTCTAGTCATTCCAAAGTGTCCCAGTGTTCTCTGAAAATGTGAGAATTTACTGCAACAAACAACACACTCATCCAACAAAGCTTACAATCTCACATAATGTCGACTTTAAGTTTGCTAGCCAAATAATGAGCAATTTAAGTAATGAAGCAACCAGGAAGTGCAATAAATAAGTAACTCATTATTTTTTCATTGCATAAAATTCAATATTTTAAGAGCTAACTATCACAATTATATTCATATAACAACTTTGCCTTGTGCTAATCTATGAGGCAGTGTGTCCATTGGAGCTAATGATATTGCATAAAAGCTGTGACAATCTTCAGTATGCACACAAGATGAAAAACCCAATTACCTTCTACAATATATGGAGCAAATGGACAGTTGACACAAGACATGAGGCTGCAATTCAATTAAAAACTTCATCAGAAATGCCAAACCTCCTGTGCACTGACTTCAAAAGCTGTATCTATAATGGGAGTAACTACTTTTCTCGTCTCTGGCTGTCTCAGAACTGGTGCTAAAACATAAACAAATTGTATGGCACAAGACTGGAGTGCATTTTTTCGTAAATATGGCTGTACTGAGCTTATGTGGAGAAATCCAGTTCTAGATATGAGTGAGTTATTCTCTTTCACTTCTTGCGTGCACCATGATTGACTGCAGATGAATATGGCCATCATTTTATTAGGAAGTAAAAGGGCTTCAGTTACGTTATTTCACTGAGCAACATGGTTGAGCAAACCGCAGGTATCATTCTAATCACATTTAAATGCCATTTGGCATGCGAGTCGAACATTTTTATAAAATCCAGTCGAAATGCAATTACTCAAGTCTAGCTTGAGATTTAATTAGAATCATTCAGAGGCAGAAGCACTGACTTTGGAAGCAGGTTAATCCTCACGAAGGGGACAGCTGGCCACTAGCAGGCAAACTCAGACAGCACACATGGAGGGAAGAGAGAAATACAAGGGCAGTGTGGAGATAATGCCAACAGAGAGACAAAAGCTATCCACTATTGTCATTACTGAGTAGAGGGGAAGAAGGGCCAACAGATTTGTAATCAATTCAAGAACAGAGGGTCATGGGGAAAATGCAGGAAAGCAAAGTTAAGGTTTATCAATTCAGCTAAGATATCATTAAATGCTGGACCAATCTTAATGGGCTGAATGGCCTACTTCTGCTCCTCTAGCATATGTCCTCAGAAAAACATAACATTGGCAGCACGGCGACTCAGTGGTTAGCACTGCTGCCTCACAGCGTCAAGGGATCAGCTTCAATTCCAGCCTTAGGTGATTGTCTAGAGTTTGCACATTCTCCCTGTGTCTGCGTGGGTTTCTTCTGGGTGGTATGGTTTCCTCCCACAGTCCAATGACATGCAGGTTAGGTTGTTTTGCCATCCTAAATACCCATAGTGTTCAGGGGCGTGAAGGCGAGGTAAATTAGCTGTGGGAAATGCAGGGTTTCAGGGATCAGGTGATATATTCTTTGGAGAATCAGTATGGGCTGAATGTCCTGCTTTCACATGGCAGCAGTTCAATGATACAAAATAGGAGTCGGCTATTCAGCGCCATTCAACAAGATCAAGGCTGATCTCATAGTTTTTCAACCTGTCAATAATAAAAATCTGTCCAGGTCCTCCTTAAATCTACAACAATTTGCAAGTTCAATCCCATTAGAGTATAAACTCTGGAATAATAATGAATAATGGATATTACAGTTACCATCATTAACAACAACCACTTACATTTGTAAAGTAAAAGTATAATACTGCAGATGCTGGAAACCTGTGACAAACACAGAATGTACTGGAGAAACTCAGCAGGTCTGGCAGTATCTGTATAGAGAGAAACACAGCTCACGTCTCAAGTCCAATATGGCTCTCCTACAGAACATTCATGTAATCCCTTTACTGTAAGCAAAACATCCCAAAATGTTCACAAGAACATCAAACAAAATGCAACAGTGGGCCATCAAAGGAGATTTTGGGGCAGGAAACTAAGTCATCGGCCAAAGGACGAGTGGATGTACGTTTGTTCGTTGAGCTGGAATGCTCATTTCCAGATGTTTCATCCCCATACCAGGTAACATCTCCAGCTTCGTCCAGAGGCTCACTGAAGATGTTTCCTAGTATGGTGATGAAATGACTCAAAGTGAACCTTCCAGCTCAGTGAGCAAACCTATATCCAGAACCTCAAGCTGAGCTACAAATCTTCTCAAAACTTGCCAGAGGTGTAGTCTTGTCACCACTGATTGTAATATCGGAGTGTGTAAAAATGCAGGGCAGGGGAGGGGTGTCAAAACTTCAAATAACTGCATTGTCAGATGACATTATGGAGTTCAAAAAAGCACTGATCAGATGTACTCTGAAAGTAAGACAGTGTTAACAAATCATTGGTTATAATATATGATAAAAAGAAGCAGACCGTTGGGAAAACACTGAGCAACTCTTGTCTTCCTGGCAAAACCAGTTCAAGGAAATCCAAAAATATCTTAAAATATAAGATCAGGAACTGCAAAGAGCATCAATTCTCATCTCTTCCTCTCTCTGCCAAATTAAAACTTCAGTGTTTTATTCAATATTTACTTTCCTGTGATTTCATTGCAATGATAAATGACGCCTGGAAATATATGCAACACATTAATGCAACATACCACGAATATTCACAAACATCATTTATTGGAGCCAATTAATTGCACACCAGGAACTGGGAACAAATAGTTTTGTTTCAAAATAAAACATTGGATGGGTTGTCACAGGGATTTTTATTTCTGACATATTAATTATGAATGCAATAAAAAAAAGTGCATGGACACACGAAAGAAGCATTAGGTCATACTTCCTGTATATGAATAATTCATGCATTATAATGAAGAGTATACATTTGTTGCTAAGCATATGTTTGCAAACTTTGCTTGACTAAATTTGAATTGGATGGTATATCACTGTAAAATCCAAACAGGGTGAAAGCTAATTAAAAATAAGCACAGGCTATATCATATGATTATCAGCCATAGCAGAACGGTGGAAGGTCTCCTGAGGTCAGTGATTCTCTTAAAGGGGATTGTTGCTCAAATTCCAAAGTTTAATGTGTGTGGATTCAGTTGTAATTGGAAGAAATGATAAGGTGCACATTTTAGACCTCACCCTTCCCCCCCTCTTTCAATGGACTGTCAGAAACATACCCACTGCTCTTCATTGTGAATGCATTGGCTGAATTGCTTCATTTACGTGGCTGCACATTCATTACCCCAGTGTCATCAGTGTAATCTGACCAGAAAATCCGTACAGAATAAGCAGATCTTGTGGCATGGTGGTAGTGCTCCTGTCTCAGAGCCAGGAGGCCCAGGTTCAAGTAGCATTTGGTCTGTAGGATTTGCAATAACGTAATCAATGAGTCATACAGGACAGATACAGATCCTTTAGTCTAACCAACCCATGCCAAACATAATTCCAAGATAAACTCGTCCTATTAGCCTGCGCCTGGCCCATATCCCTCCAAACCTCTCCTATTCATGTACTTATCCAGTTGTCTTTAAAACATTGCAATTGTGCCCACATCCACCATTTCCTCAGAGAATTCATTCCACATGCAAACCACCCTCTAAGTAAAACAGTTGCCCCTCTTGTCTTTTTTGAATCTCTGTCCTCTCACCTTAAAAATATGCCCCCTTGTCTTGAAATCGCCAACCCTCGGGAAAAGACACCCATTGTTAACCCTATCATCATTTTATGAACTTCTGTAAAGTCACCTCGCAACCTCTCTGTTCAAAGATCTGTCAGTGCAAAATATCAGGAAATTTTAACCTAATGCGAGGTACATCTGCAAACCACTGACAATTAAACTCCCCACAATCTTTTGTGTTAGGTTAAGATACTGTTTGTTCAGCTCAGAAGCAAGTCTGGCCTCATTGAATTTGTGTGATTTTGCTGATCAAGCAGCTTCAAGATCTTCAAATTGTTTGTTTTATTAAGCATACAGGCACTGGGTAGTCACATTCCAAAGCTTTGGATGCCAAAATTCATTTATTGAGCTGGCAATCTGGCAAGCAGAAGCCATTGGGTGGTATAATGAGGATGACAGTGTTTGTAATGATGATGTAAATGGTGATGCTGCTCCTATATCCCCAGTCCCTTGATCAAGATGCAATGAAGAGAAAATTAGGACTGTCCCAGAGAGCTAGAATCAATATTTCATGCGATAGAATGTTAATGAAGAGCTTATAGAATTTACTGGTATAATGATTGTAACAAAGTCAGCCAGGCAGACCTCATGGAATACGCATTCCCTGATTGGGGCTGTTAACCTGGTCCAATCAGGGAGCCCTAGCTGACAGATATCATGTTCACTCTGGGAGCTGGCTCTGAGGGAGATGGACCAGTGTCAAGTACTGTGCACATGTAAATTAAGGCTACTTGATGATGGGCTACCGGCCTCTGTGGAGTTATTTCAACCAGGAGTGAAGAATACGTTAGTCATGAATAGGATAAAGCTGGATGTGCAGAAGACTCAGATGAGGACAGTCCCAGTGAGGTTCAACATTAGATCTTCAGAAAAAGGAAGAGAAGGAAGCCATTCAGACTCTCAAGCCTGTCCCAATTTTCAGTGAGATCATAGCTGATCAGTCTCGGGCCTCAACTCATTTTTCCTGTGCGCTCTTCACTGTCCACAACTCTTCAGTTGAGCACAGTAGAGACTTATGTTCCCTGACCCCATGTGATCAGAGTCTGTAAGGAAAAATGACAGAGGCTTCAGTCCCTGGAAGTGTCATAGTGAATAGATACAGCTGTATCAGTACAATGAAACTATTAAATGATCCAGGACTGCTTTTTAAAGGCATTCTCAATCATTATGAATCACTTAATCATAGATGGAAGTCTGGGCATGCTCATTAAAAATGATCATTTGATGGTAAATCCATTTCAATTATAATAAAAACTTGCAGGTGATCATTCTTGAGTACTTCCAGGAATAGTGTGTAAAAAATGTCATGTAGCGCTGTCTTATTAAAAAGTTTTTTGTTTGTGATGGTGGCTATGTGTGTGACCTTGGGCAGGAACCTGTGACCAAATCATTGCGAGTTTAAGAATAGCTTGGGCAAAATTTCTCAAGTTGTAATCTGAGTGAGAGACAGACAGACAGATAGGAAAAGGAGGTGACTGGCCTGGGGAAAAAAATGGAGGGAATGTGGGAGAACAAATTGATACAGAGAAGGAAAATGAGAGAGAATGGAAAGGAGAAATTTAAATGAGATGAAAGATGATTCATTAAGAGAGAGAGAAACATTCAAAATGAAGGGAGACAGAAGCTTCAATCTTAACCATTTTACACATTTGGGAGAGAGACAGGGCTAAGGAATTATGCATGAAAAACATGTTCTGAAGGAATCTATTGTCTAAATTAAAATAGAAAATGTCAGGGAGTACGAATGTGAGGTACAGCAGGTATTTAGCATATAGAGTCAGGATCCAACAATACAAATTGTGAGTTAGATTTAAAATTCTCCTCTGCCATATGGGTTCTCATGAGGAAACTGGGCTGCACAGGGGTTGCAGGAGCTGCAAGCTTCAAGATGTAAGTTTTTTTTCAGGCAATTCTTGTGGGTCAAGAGTCTCCTGAGAACTTCAAGGAAGGCTTTAGCTTCCCACTGGTTCCACTTTGTTCATGGAATGCCCTGCCCGTATCAGTGGTGAACTCTCCTTCTTTATGGTCATTTAAGCGGGCATTGGATAGGCATTTGGAAGTTATTGGGCTAGTATAGGTTAGGTAGGATTCGGTCGGCGCAACATCGAGGGCCGAAGGGCCTGTACTGCGCTGTATCCTTCTATGTACTATGTTCTATGGTTGATTGTGATCTTGCTGATCCTCCAGTCCTGATGTCTAATTGATCCATTCCAACAAGTCAAAGATTCCACATCCCACTCCCACAATGTGGATTGGCACAACGGATCCCCGATACAGCCTTCTCTCACTGGCTAGGATGTACATGTAGGTCAAGATTAGAGTAGTACTGGAAAAGCACAGCAGGTCAGGCAGCATTCAAGGAGCAGGAAAATCGACGTTTCGGGCAGGAGCGCTTCATCAGGAATGAGGCTGGGAGCTTCTGGGGTGGATAGATAAACAGGAGGGAAGTGGGCCTGGGGAGAAGGTAGCTTAGAGTGCAATAGGTGGATGGAAGTGGATGGAAAGTGATAGGTCAGAGAGGAGGGTGGAGTGGATAAGTGGCAGGTCAGGAGGATGGTGCTGAGCTGGCAGGTTGGAATTGGGGTAAGGTAGGAGGAGGAGAATCAGGACACAGGTGAAGTCTGCATTGATGCCCTAGGGTTGAAGTGTTCCGAGGCAGGGGATGAGGAGTTCTTCCTCCCCACGTTGGGGGGTGAGGAAGTGGCGGCGGAGGAGGCCCAGGACTTGCATATCCTCGGCAGAGTGGGAGGGGGAGTTGAAATGTTCAGCCACAGGGCGGTGGGGTTGATTGGTGCAGGTGTCCCAGAGATGTTCCCTAAATCGCTCTGCAAGAAGGCGTCCAGTGTAAAGGAAACCGCATCTGGAGCAACGGAAACAATAAATGACATTGGTGGAAGTGCGAGTGAAACTCTGATAGATGTGGAATGCTCCTTCAGGGTGTTGGATGGAGGTGAGTGGGGAGGTATGGATGCAGGTTTTGCAATTCCTGTAGTGACAGGGGAAAGTGCCAGTAGGGGAGGATGGGTTGTTGGGGGGCATGGACCTAGCCAGGTAGTCATGGAGGGAATAGTCTTTGTGGAAAGCGGAAAGGGGTGGGGACGGAAATATATCCCTGGTGGTGGGGTCCGTTTGTAGTTGGTGGAAATGTTGGTGGATGATACGGTTTATGCGGAGGTTGGTGGCGTAGAAGGTAAGGACTGGGGGGTTCTGTCCTTGTTGCGGTTGGAGAGGTGGGGTTTGAGGGTGGAGGTGCAGGATGTGGACGAGAAGCTTTGGAGGGCATTTTTAACCACGTGCGAGGGGAAATTATGGTCTTTAAAGAAGGAGGCCATCTGGTGAGTTCTGTGATGGAACTGGTCCTCCTGGAAGCTGATACAGCGGAGGTGGAGGAATTGGGAATATGGGATAGCAGTTTTGCAGGAGGTAGGGTGGGAAGAGGTGTAATTCAGGTAGTTGTGGGAGTCGGTGGGCTTGTAAAAAATGTCAGTGTTGAGTCGGTCATTGTTGATGGAGATGGAGAGGTCCAGGAAGGGGATGGAGGTGTCAGAGATGAAGTGGAATGTGTTGGTGAAGTTGATGAATTGCTCAACCTCCTTGCAGGAGCACAAGGTGGCACCAATACAGTCGTCAATGTAGCGGAGGAAGAAGTGGGGAGTAGTGCCGGTGTAGCTACGGAAGATGGACTGTTCTACGTAGCCAACAAAGAGACAGGCATAGCTGGGGCCCACACAGGTACCCATGACTACCCCTTTGGTCTGGAGGAAGTGGGAGGATTCAAAGGAGAAATTGTTATGGATGAGGACAAGTTTAGCCAAACAAATGAGAGTGTCTGTGGAAGGGTACTGGTGGGGACAGAAAGAGGGGAAGAAACGGAGGACTTGGAGGCCTTGTTCATGGCAGGTGGAGGTGTAGAAGGATTGGAGGTCCATGGTGAAGATGAAGCCTTGGGGGCTGGGGAAACGGAAGTCTTGGAGGAAGTGGGGATCATGGTTGGTGTCTCAGGTGGCTACCATCTGGGAGACAGGTTACAAAATGGATAATGACGTGCTTTCTGTTAAGTTCGTTAGAATCACTGTATCCTTGGCCTCTCTGGGTTTTTAATAATCTCCTGTACCACCAGTGATCTCTACACTTCCCTCCCCCACATCTCTGTAAATATTAGGGCCTGAGAGTGTGGGATTATCTTAATTCATTCATGAGAAGTGGACAACACTGACTGGCCAGCAAAAATTGCTCATCCCTACCTGCCCTTGAGAAGGTGGTGGTGAGCTGCCTTCATGAACTGTTGCACATATGCTATAGGCTGACCTACACTGTCCTTATGGAGGGAACTACAGGGTTATGACTCAGTGACAATGAAAGAACTACGATGTATTTCCAAATCAGGATGTTGAGTAACCTGAAGGAATCTTTTCGGTGATGGTGTCCCCATGTATCTGCTGTCCTTGTCCTTCCGGATGGAAGTGGTCATGGGTTTGGAAGGTGCTGCCTAAGGACCTTTGGTGAATTGTTGCAATGTATCTTATAGATAGTACACACTGCTGCTGCTGTCAGTGGTAAACGTAGTCGATGTTTATAGGAAAGAACAAGTGGCTGTGGTGAAGATAAAGGGGCACACCAAAAGAGAAAAAAGTGATGGAGAGACAGTGAGATAAAAGGAAGAAGAATTTGAAAGAAAGGTGGAAAGAAAGAAGAAGAGTGAGAGACAGAAACGTCAAAAAAAAAATTGGCATTCTTGAATCTGACTGAAAAGGAGAAATATACCTTTTCCTTCAAATAATAATGATCCCAGCATGTAATGGATACAATGTCATGATAACAGATTATCACTCTTCATTACTTCTGGGCAAATTGGACTTTTAAGGAAGATCGTTATTTTTTTAAAAAAACAGACATACAAGTCAGAGATGACTGACAATGCAATTCAGTAACTGTCTGAAAGCATTCTGTTTGGATTAACCCAGCTGAGAGAGAGAGAGAAAGAGAGGAAGAGAGAGAGCGAGCAATAAATGTTACACCTTGAATGGCATCAACAATATTCAGAGACATTTTAAGGAAAAGATACAATGCAAAAAGATTTGAACCAACCCCTGATAATCTCATGCCCATACTGTGACATAATGTGAGGCGGAGAGCAGTTTGGGCAAAAGATATACCTATGTTTTCCCCTCCTGGGAATACAAGAGAGAAATGGTTAAAAATGAACTACACCTCTTGTGTGTGGGTGTGTGGGTGTGCTGGTCTAATGTTCGAGGGGCACACTAGTCTAGTATGTCTGTACTCATGTGCTGGTCAAGCAGTCAAGTGCTAGTGTGCTCATTCCATATTCTAGTGCAAATTAGTTAATCTGGTGTCCTTGTGCTGTCTTGAGTTAGTCTGGTATTTTAGAGATAATGAGGTTATCTAGAGTTCTAGTGCTTGTGAGCTGGTCTGGTGTTCTACTGCTGGTGGGTCAGTCTGACATTCTAGTCTTAATGAGTAAAGCTGATGGTCAAGTGTTGGCAAGCTGGTCTGGTATTCTAGTATTGGTGGATGGTTTGTTTAATCTCAGTTGGCAGGACAACTAGCTTGTGTTGCATAGTAATGCCAATGAACATGGGTTCGGTTCTTGTACCAGTTGATGTTACCATGAAGGACTCTTCTTCTCAATGTCTACTCTTGCCTGTGGCATGGTGACCCTCAAGTTAAACAACTAACAGTTGTCATTCTCTCCCTAATGAGAGAACAGCCCGGAGGTCTGGGAAGACTACGGTAACTTTAGTACAGGTCTAGTCTTCTAATCCGGAACATCAGTTCTGTTTTTAAATTTGATTTTGCATCTGATATGGATTTCTTCATATGTTCAGTACAGAAACAGGCTATTCAGACCTAATTAGCCCATGCTGGCATTTTTGCATCACACAAACTTCCTGCCTAATCTACTTTAATTTACCCATGGGTCAATGACCATAAGATTATAATGTATAAGAGCAGAATTCGGCCATTCAGCCCATTGAATCCACTCCTTCATTAAGTCATTGCTGATATAGTTCTCGACCCCATTCCTCCGCCCTCTCACTGTAACCCTCAAATCCTTTACTAATCGAGAACCTAGCTATCTCTTGTCTTAAATACAATCAAAAACTTGGTCTCCGCAGTCCTCTGAGGCAATGAGTTCTACAGATTCACCACTCACTGGGCTTTAGCAATTCCTCCTCATCTTGGTTCTAAAGGGTTGTACTATACCTTTGAAGCTACGCCTTTGGGTCCTAGTCTCTCCTATGAGTGGAAACATCTTCTCCATGTCTATTCTACCAAAGCTTCTCTGCATCCTGTAAGTTTCAATGACACACCCTGCCTTATCCTTCTGAACTCCATCGAGTACAGATCCAGAGTCCTCATATAACAAGCCCTTCATCCCTGGGATCATTTTTTTGTAAACCTCCTGTGGACCTGCTCCAATGTCAGCACATCCTCCCTCGGATACAGGGCTCAAAACTACTCACAATATTCCAAATGTGGTCTGACCAGAGGCTTATACAGTATATCTTTGTATTCTAGCCCTTTCTAAATTAATGCTACATTGCATTTGATTAGATTACTTACAGTGTGGAAACAGGCCCTTTGGCCCAACAAGTTCACACCGACCCTCCAAAGACCAACCCACTCATACCCATTCCCCTACATTTACCCCTTCACCTAACACCACGGGCAATTTAGCATGGCCAATTCACCTGACCTGCACATTTTTGGACTGTGGGAGGAAACCGGAGCACCCAGAGGAAACTCATGCAGACACAGGGAGAATGTGCAAACTCCGCACAGACAGTTGCTCGAGGCGGGAATTGTACCCGCGTCCCTGGTGCTGTGAGGCAGCAGTGCTAACCACTGTGCCACTGTGCCGCCCATTTGCTGTCATAACTGCCAACAGAACTTGCATGTTTGCCTTAAAAGAATCCTAACCTAGGACTCCTAAATCACTTTGGGCTTCAGATTTCCAAAGCCTTTGTCTCTTCAGAATAGTCTTTGCCTCTATTCTTTCTACCCAACTATATAATCTCACATATTCCCAAAATTGTACTCTACCTGCTACCTCTTTGCTCACCTTCCTGGCTTGTCCAATGCCTTCTGCAGCCCCCTCACTTCCACAACACTCCCTGTCCCTCCATTCCATCTGCAAACATAGCAACAATGCCCTCCATTCCTTTGTCCAGATCATTAATGTATAACATGAATAGGTGTGGTCCCACCTTGCAGATGTCCACTAGTCACTGGCTACCATCCTAAAAAAGACCCCTTTATCTCTATCTCTCTGAGATAAACAAACAGCCCACAATACAGTGCTGCTCTTAAGAAGGCAGTGATGGGCAATAAGTGCTGGTCCAGCCAGCAATTCTCAAATCCCATTAAA
The DNA here is from genome assembly GCF_020745735.1 of Hemiscyllium ocellatum. NCBI lineage: Eukaryota > Metazoa > Chordata > Chondrichthyes > Orectolobiformes > Hemiscylliidae > Hemiscyllium > Hemiscyllium ocellatum. The sequence continues at coordinate 91,888,221 of NC_083412.1, read as the reverse complement.
TGTTCTTCAAAATTTCATGCCTGGACAGTAAGTGACTTGGAGGAGCATCCAGTATGTGATACTGCTCCCATGCCCTTTTAAGTGATTTTAGTTCATATTTATCAATTACATTAAATTGAATCTCTCCATGACACTGGACATCCTAATGTCCTCTGTGTACACCTTTATGTGCTACCATGTATAGTAACAAATTTGCGCACGGTAGGTTTCCACAAAAAGTAACAAGGTAATGACCAAATAATCTAATATTAATGATGTTGGTTGAGAGATAAATATTCGCTGAGACCCAAAACACAAAGGACGCTGTCCCAGCTCATGTTTCAAATGGTTCATCTTTGATATTTTTCATGTCCACCTGAACCACAGCTGATGGAGCCTTGGAAATATGTTATCAATCAATGACCAGCCTTCATTGTCAATGTGTTCAATCCCTGACAGCACCTTGAGTACACCTGAATCTCTCTCTCTCTCTCTCTCTCTCTCCCACACACACACATACAGACATATACACTAACACAGACATATATACTCACAGTCATTCACACACACTCACACAGACATATACCCTCACACTGACATATATACTCACAGTCACTCACAGACATATATACTCACAGTCACACACACGCAGACATATATACTCACTCAGACATATGTATTCACACTCACACACACTCACTCATGCAGACATATATACTCACAGTCACACACAGACATATACAGTCACACTGACATATATACTCACAGTCACACACACACACACTTACACTCACACTGACACATATACTCACAGTCACACACACACAGACATATACACTCACACTGACATATATACTCACACTCACTCACACACAGAAATATACACTCACACTGACACATATACTCACAGTCACACAACACAGACATATACACTCACACTGACACATATAATCACAGTCACACTCACACAGACATATACACTCACACTGACATATATACTCACAGTCACTCACACACAGACATATATACTCACAGTCACACACACGCAGACATATATACTCACTCAGACATATATATTCACACTCACACACACTCACTCACGCAGACATATACACTCACACACAGACATATATACTCACAGTCAGACACATACACTCACAGTGACATATATACTCACAGTCACACACACACATTTACAGTCACACTGACACATATACTCACAGTCACACACACACAGACATATACACTCACACTGACATATATACTCACAGTCACACACACTCACTCACACACAGACATATACACTCACACTGACACATATACTCACAGTCACACAACACAGACATATACACTCACACTGATATATATACTCACAGTCATACACACTCACTCACACACAGACATATACACTCAGTGACACATATACTCACAGTCACACACACACACACAGACATATACACACACACTGACATATATACTTACAGTCACACACACAATACACACACACACACACACACAAACGGTTCAAGGGGTGGTTCCTTACTGCCTCCTCAAGTACAATTCATGGCCGCCATTAAATACAAAAAACTGCAACAATGGAATAAAAGCCAATTAAAACCTGCATCTGGTGAACCAAGGCGCTCAGGTTTGGGTGCTCTTTTTCCTGCCTTATATGCCATTTTGTAAATTTGAGAATGATCAGCAAGAGGTTGACTTTCTCTCCCACCCCCACAAAAGGGGTATAAACCAAGTCCAAACATCAGCATAACATCAGCAGCTGAATAATGCTCCTGCTTTTGGTTAGCATGTGCTAAAGTGCCTTTGAGATCAAACCAGAATGTTAAGTCACTCCTGTCAGCAGTAGAGGATTGGGTTCAAACTTCATTAAAGGGTCAAATAAAACCTCTCAAAGCCCTGTGTAGCTGAGTGAGATTAAAGGGTAGCAAGTGTTCCAACACAGCATTGTGGTATCCAGAGAGTTGAAGCTTTTTTTATATATATTCTACACCACTATTTGAGGAGACAGACTACTGAATAATTTTATTAAATAGTGTTATTCAGCAAACTTTCATCTGCATAATCTATTTACATGCCGGATCACAGAATACTTTCCTGTAATCTTTACAATCAGAAAAACCTGCTCAAGTCAACACTTCCAAAATAATTTATCAGTATCTCAGTCTAAATTATGCTCTCAGCGATTCAGTGGGATTACAAATACCACTGCGCTTTCAAATTGGACAGTGTGCCTGAAGAGATGGTAATGTTATGTTGCTGAAGATGCTGGAATAATTGACAATTTGCCTGAGGGCTTTGGAAGACTGTTACATATTATATTTCTATATATATATATGTGTTGATATATATATATATATATATATATATATGTATGTATTTGTGTGTGTGTTTGTGTGTGTGTATATATATATATATATATATATATATATATATCACTTGATGATGCCACTGAGGTTCAAAAGAAGGAGAGAAAAAACATGTCCATCAATCAAGGACGAGTGACTTGGTCAAGCCAAGTTTGACTTTGAAAAATCCATGGCTTGTTGGTGGAAGGAAAACTGAGGAAGGCAAGAATTGGCAAGAGCATTTCCTTCCACAACAATTCAATAGACAATAGACAATGGATAATAGGTACAGGAGTAGGCCATTCTGCCCTTCGAGCCTGCACCACCATTCATTATGATCATGGCTGATCATCCTCAATCAGTATCCTGTTCCTGCCTTATCTCCAAAACCCTTGATTCCACTATCCTTGAGAGTTCTATCCAACTCTGTTTTAAATGAACACAGAGACTGGGCCTCCAGTGTCCTCTGGGGCAGAGCATTCCACACAGCCACCACTTTCTGGGTGAAGAAGTTTCTCCTCATCTCTGTCCTACATGGCCTACCCCGTATTTTTAAGCTGTGTCCTCTGGTTCGGTACTCACCCATCAGTGGAAAAATGTTTCCTGCCTCCAAAGTGTCCAATCTTTAATAATCTTATACATCTCAATCAGATCCCATCTCAGTCTTCTAAACTCAAGGGTATACAACCCCAGTCGCTCCAATCTTTCAACATAAGATAGTCTCACCATTCCAGGAATTGACCTCGTGAACCTACGCTGCACTCCCTCAATAGCCAGAATGCTTTTCCTCAAATTTGGAGACCAGAACTGCACACAATATTCCAGGTGCAGTCTCACCAGGGCCCTGTACAGCTGCAGAAGAACCTCTTTGCTTTTATACTCAATCCCTCTTGTTATGAAGGCCATCATGCTATTAGCTTTCTTCACTACCTGCTGTACCTGCATGCTTGCCTTCATTGTCACCAAAGTGGATAACCACACATTTATCCACATTAAACTGCATCTGCCATGCATCTGTCCACTCACCTAACCTGTCCAGGTCATCTTGTAATCTCCTAACATCATCCTCACATTTCACCCTGCCACCCAGCTTTGTATCATCAGTAAATTTGCTAATGTTACTATTAATACCATCTTCTATATCATTAATATATGTTGCAAAAAGCTGCGGTCCCAGCACTGATCCCTGCGGTACCCGATTGGTCACTGCCTGCCATTCCAAAAGGGAGCCATTTATCACTACTCTTTGTTTCCTGTCAGCCAACCAATTTTCAATCCAAGTCAGTACTTTGCCCCCAGTACCATGCACCCTAATTTTGCTCACTAACTTCCTATGTGGGACTTTATCAAAGGCTTTCTGAAAGTCCAGGTACACTACATCCACTGGATCTCCCTTGCCCATCTTCAGAGTTACATCCTCAAAAAATTCTGGAAGATTAGTCAAGCATGATTTCCCCTTCATAAATCCATGCTGACTCTGACCTATCCTGTTACTGCTATCTCGATGTGTCGTAATTTCATCCTTTATAATTGACTCCAGCATCTTTCCCACCACTGAGGTCAGACTAACTGGTCTATAATTTCCTGCTTTCTCTCTTATTCCTTTCTTAAAAGGTGGCACAACATTAGTCACCCTCCAATCCGCAGGAACTGATCCTGAATCTATCGAACTCTGGAAAATAATCACCAATGCATCCATTATTTCTAGAGCCACCTCCTTTAGTACCCTGGGATGTAGACCATCAGGCCCCGGGGACTTATCAACCTTCAGACCTAACAGTCTCTCCAACACCAATTCCTGGCAAATATAAATTCCCTTCAGTTCAGGCCCTTCAGCCACTGTTACCTCTGGGAGATTGCTTGTGTCTTCCCCAGTGAACACAGATCTGAAGTACCAATTCAACTCTTCTGCCATTTCTTTGTTCCCCGTAATATATTCACTAGTTCCTGTCTTCCGGGGGCCCAATTTGAGTTTGAACCATTTTTTTCCCTTTCACATACCTAAAAAAGCTTTTACTATCCTCCTTTATATTTTTGGCCAGTATACCTTCATACCTCATTTTTTCTCTGCATATTTCCTTCTTAGTAATCCTCTGTTGTTCTTTAAAAGCTTCCCAGTTCTCCGTTTTCCCACTTGTCTTTGCTATGTTATACTTTTTCTTTTTTAACTTTATGTTTCTTAACTTCCCTTGTCAGCCACGGCCACCCCTGCCTCCTCATAGGATCTTTCTTCCTTTTTGGAATGAACTGATCCTGCATCTTCTGCATTATACCCAGAAATATCTGCCATTGTTCCTCCACTGTCATCCCTGCTAAGTTATTGCATCATTGAACTTTGGCCAGCTCCTCCCTCATAGCTCCATAGTTCCCTTTATTCAACTGAAATATTGTCACTACCGATTGTACCCTCTCCCTTTAAAATTGCAGTTTGAAGATTATTGTATTATGGTCACTACCTCGGAATGGCTCCTTTACTTTGAGGTCCCTGGTTCGTTGCACAATACCAGATCCAGAATTCCATTCTCCTTGGTAGGCTCCAGCACCAGCTGTTCTAAGAATCCATCTTGGAGGCACTCCACAAAGTCTCTTTCTTGAGGTCCAATACCATCCTGATTCTCCCAGTCTACCTGCATGTTGAAATCTCCCATAACAACTGTAGTAACATCTTTGCGACAGGCCAATTTCAGCTCCTTATTCAACTTACACCCTACATCCATACTACTGTTTGGGGGCCTGTAGATAACTCCCAAGAGGGTTTTTCTACCTAATTCATCCTAATCTCAGAGAAATTCTATTTGTGATTTTGCCACCATGAAGCTCAATATCTTCAGTGTTCTTCTAATGGTCTCCTCAACTCACAGCTTAAATTAGGTAGAAAGATATTCAAAACCTCTTCATCCCCATCTCCACCAACCTGCATTATTTATTGTGATCTAATGCTCCTTTCAAGTTTAAAATGTACCTCAGTTGATAGGATTCTTACCTTCATGTTTACGAAGATCGGGTGTTCACTCCTCAGTCTTGAATATATAATCCTGGCAGATAATTTAGTGCAGTTCTAAGGGCCTATTGGCAATGTTGCAGTAGGTGGTGAGGAAAGCAAATGGTAAGTCAACCTTCACAGTGACAGATTTCAAGTAAAGGAGCCGGATTATCTTGCTGCAGTTGTACAAGGCCTTGGAAAGACCACACCTAAATATTGTGTGCAGTGTGTCTTCTAAGCTGAGGAAGGATGTTCTGGCTATACAGGGTGTGCAACAAAGATTCCTGAGATTGCAACACCAGCAGATGGAGAGAGACTGGATCAGTTAGGACTTTATTTACTGGAGTTTGGAAGAATAGGTGTGGGGATGGGTGGATTTGCTTCTTATTGTTCTTATAGCAACTTATACAATTCTAACCGGACCAAACAGCGTAAGCGCAGGAAAGATGTTCCTGATGACCAGGGAAAAAAAAACAGGGAACATTTAATTCACTTCAACTTTGAGAACTTATTATAAGATACTGTTTTTGACATCTTTAAATGTGTGGTAGTACTTTTTCCCATTGGAAAAGTGCTTATCAGACAGTCCAACACCTGTGTGATGTTTTATAGAAAGAACGATTTTATAGAAAGAATTTATTTTTCCTGAACTAGGGGTGCCAGTTTAATATTACAGGGTTGAGAAGCCAAAACATTGAAAGTTTTCAAGAAGGAGTTAGATATAGTTCTTAGGGATAAAAGGGTAGAGGGAGAAAGCAGGAATGGGGGACTGAGTTGGATGATCAGCCCTGATCATATTGAATGGCTGAACAGGCCTGAAGGGCTGTTTAGCATAGCCTTGTTCCTATTTTGTACATCTCTACATTTCTCTTCTCTCTTCAAAGATTAAGTACTAAATGGTCATGTCCCAATAAGTTTGGAAACAGGCCAGAAACTATTGTGGGAACGTACAAACGTCTTGTGGGAAGTTTAAAGTTCCCGTATGATTTCAGGCTGTGAAACGTGTGTGTGTCCTCGGATATTAAGGTCACCATCGACAAGTCTAGAGAAGATCAGCATTTGATGTCTTTCAATATTTTGGGCAGGTTAGGTGGGCTCACCAGGGAAGAAAGTTCAGTATTATTGGGGGATGTCTGCTGAGAATTAAGAACGTTGTAAGTGAACATGCAGATGCAGGAATTAAAGCAGGGGTAGATCATTTAATCCCCTTTGAGTTTGTTCATCTATTTAATAAGATCATCAATAATTTGACTGTGTTCTTAACTCCACATTCCCATCTGCCCTAATAATCTTTGATTCCCTTATCAATCAAGAACTTATCGATCTCTAAAACAGAAATATCCAATGACCTGCCTCTACACTCTCTCAAAAAACCCTCTGAAAGAAATACAATTCTTTCATCTCATAAATCAGTGGTGTTGTTATTACAATGACTGATCACAGGACTCCTTCCTTAAAAAGGGAGGTTCACAATTATCAACATTGCTCAGGTGTTAGACTACCTGGGAACATTTTTTCAATGCCACGCATTCAAAGATGTCAAAAATAGTACCTTGCAAAAAGAGTTTTCAAAGTTTAAGTGATTTAAATGTTCCCTGTTTTTCTAAACATGGAAACAATGGCTTGCTGCTTGAAGAAGGAAAAAGGTGACATCTTCAACTGATTAGATTAGATTACTTACAGTGTGGAAACAGGCCCTTCGGCCCAACAAGTCCACACCGACCCGCCGAAGCACAACCCACCCATACCCCTATATTTACCCCTTACCTAACACTACGGACAATTTTAGCATGGCCAATTCACCTGACCCGCACATCTTTGGACTGTGGGAGGAAACCGGAGCACCCGAGGGAACCCACGCAGACACGGGGAGAACGTGCAAACTCCACACAGTCAGTCGCCTGAGTCGGGAATTGAACCCGGGTCTCAGGCGCTATGAGGCAGCAGTGCTAACCACTGTGCCATCGTGCCACCCACTAACTGGATTCAATTAAAAAAATAAAATCTGAAGTAGTTTAGCAGAAAAGCCTGACTATCTGTTATTTCAATTTCAGTTAGTTCAATTTTCTTGTGTCAAAATTGTGTGTTTTGACAATTGAACATATTGTGGAATGCTTAGCTGAATTTCAAAAGCTTTCTGGAATTTCCTCCTTAAAACTCTCTACCTGATTAACACTTTTCCCTCTTTTAAAATGCTACTTAGGACATATTGCTCTACTTAACCTTTTGATCACCTGACTAACATTTTCTTAGGTATCAACATTGTTCAACAGTACTCCTGAAATGTGGCTGTTTTATTGTTTTGAAGTCACTATATTGTTGCATGTTTTTGTTCTTTTGCATTTTAAATCCTTTAACTTAGAGATAGCTATTGAAACATAATTATTAAACTATTTAACCAAGTAAGTATGTGGTCTTGGAAAAGGGAACACATCAGCTGAACATCATTAGGAGCTAAATCTTTGCAAAGTTCAGACCAGAACATAGATACTTCCTTCCTTATTGCTCAAGAGCACAGTTGTAAGCGATCTCGAATCTTCTAACAAAGGTACAGCAAATAAATAAATCATTGTTGTTCATACACCTCAGGTCCCTGAGGGACTCCCAGCACATGTGTAACACTTAAGTGTTAAAGTCTGAATTTTATTGTGTTGGAGGTGACATGGACATTTTGCCTATCACTGTAAGTGCATGAACTGAGGACAGATTTAATTGGCTTACATTTCTATATGGTGAGAAAGGAAACATGACTCAGCTGGAATTGGCCTTGGGTGTGACAGAATGTTTGTCACTGGATTTAAACCGGAGCTGAGATCAGAAGATCCTAATATCCCAGTTTAAAAAGGTGAATGGACAGTGCAATCACTGACCAGAGCATCTGGGCCAGAAAAACCACTCACTGGAACACATCGACATCTTGCCCAACTTGACCCTTTTCTGTATCACAGACAGTGCCTGACTGCCAAACATGCCTGCACGCCGAATCAAAAGAGGGGCTTCACCAATAGTTCACAAGGAACAAGAAGGGGGTGAGTGAGCGAGATAGGTTTATGGGACATCCAATCCTATCAATGCTTCATTGGCAAAAGCAATTGATTGAGGCTGTGAGTAGAGACCCAGAGACAAAGATAGCAATGGACTGATTGAGGGATCATGGTGAGAGGGTCATTGGCCCGTGGAGTTCCAGAATACACAACGGTAATGGTGAGGTGACTCATATCCAGGACAGTAACTACAGCTCGACAACAACACATGAGGGCAGTATAATGTCAGTTGTAGCTGAAACAACATTCTCAGAGATATTCAAAAATCATTTGTAATTTCATACTAACACCAATCAGCACCTTTAAAATTAATGTTCAGTCTTTCTTTCTATAAAACCATTGTCTTCTCTGGTCACGTTTGTTCTGATATTAAATTCAGCAATACGTTGCCATGGGGAAGGGGGTATCTGAGCTACATGCTGTTGGTGAGACTTTGAAACTATCTTAATTAGCAGCTTAACTGATAGGGAGCAAAACAAAGTTGAGTGTTTGCTGTTGCCAGGGAACCAGAAACTGTGGACCAAGTCTGACATTTCTTCAGCTAATTATCAGTTTTAAGGAATTTCATGATGGTTTCTCTCCCATGGCACATACCTTCTCAAACTCACCGCCTTAACTGCCTACCCTATCTCTATGGAGTCCTACTCACCTGAATCTAGTCATGTTTTACCATGCATCAATAACCCAGAATGGACCATGACCTGGCAGCTTGTCCATGAGTGCACAATGTCCTTACTGTATTAGAACAAAGATTGTCCCTGGTACATCCCAAGGTGCAGAACTGAAGTGGAGATGTGGCAGCTTTTAAAGGCTGGCACATATTGAATATTAATGTCCATTGATGTGGGGTACATGTGGCCAGGGTCATGGAGTGTGCCTGGAGACGCTGGTGCCTGATGTCCAACATGGCAGTTCTTTGGAGCAAGTGATGAACTGACGATGCCAGGTTCCTGCTCTGACATCCATACTGAGAATCCTCAGTGTCCAGTGTGCTCACAATAGGAGGTAGGATAGGATGCTGCTTATTAATGTGGTGAGATGCACATTTAATACTGTCATTATCAATCAGTAATTCCCCCTTAATAAGCAACTTGCTACTGTCTCCTGGGAATCTCACCTTGAAGCTTGGAACTTAGAAGTCAATGGTTTTTCCAACATCAAGATATGTCTCTCTGGATTCCTCGCATAATTCACAACGGGACAGTCAGTTCTGTTATAGCGCATCTTTCGTTAATGCAAATTGGCTGTAATGCAATTGGGTGAATAGGGAATGCTGTTTCTAAAGTATGAACCTTTAATGTGTGCACTGGCAATTAGACTACCAATACTTTAAGTTCTCTCTGTATTGCACAATTTTTGTATAGCACGGGATCGCACAGGAATGCAACTATCACGTTCTGGAAGAACTACCTGTACATACCATTCAGACCCCTAATAGATTCCATTCTTTATTTATTTCTTGAGATCGAACAGAGGGCAACATTTTCTCTCTGGGGAGGGAGTGACAAACTACTGCATTTGGCTAGTGTTAAAAATACCTTCCACTATTTTGGATTTTAGCGCAAGAGGGGTGTCTCTTAAATCGAATTTAAGACCCTGGCATAAAGTAAGAAGAGATCCAAACCAGGCACTGCACTTCAGACAAAGTGCAGGAATGGTGAAGAAGGAGGAAGGTACATAGTTCATACAAGTCAAGCAATCAAAAGCAATCATTCATTATTGTATTATTATTGGCTAAATTTGTCAGTAAAATAAATCCTCTTCATATTCCTGCCAGGAAATCCTTTTGGTTCTAACTGGACAAACATAAAACCTCCCACATTCACAGATGTGAGATGACATGACGATGAGGATGCTTTTTTCTTGGTTACATTGCTGTACATCCTTTGGGTATCTCCTGTTAAACTCTGTCCGGGTTAGTGACAGTGCTGAGTAACAGGTTTGGTCAGTCCAGATGTCATAGTCCATGATATTTTGTTATAAAGATATTAAATCTATTCAATGCTTGTGTAGTCAGTTAGCATCTGTTGGAAGTCATTGACCTAGCAATTGAACCTAATCCAGTCAGGGCACAATAAGGGGCAGATCCCTCCTGAGATAGATAGGGAGGTTGGGATCAGAGGGAGGGAGGGACGACATGAGTGGGGACCAATAACAGCATGCTGATTGAATGTTTTATGTGGTATTAAGTGCAAGAATCACACCTTATGAAAGGGCTACTTGTAAACTGGACTGATTAGCCTAGAGAGTGACAAGCTTCCTAAAAGCTTTAATAAGCTACAGTCATCTAAACAGCTCACCATCATCATCTCAAGCCTAACTAAGGATGGAAAAGGATGGATGTAGGTTTGCTCACTGAGCTGGGAGTTTCGTTTTCAGACGTTTCGTTGGCATACTAGGTAATGTTGTTGTGGTTCTGTTCGCCGAGCTGGGAGTTTGTGTTGCAAACATTTCGTCCCCTTTCTAGGTGACATCCTCAGTGCTTGGGAACCTCCTGTGTAGATGACAAGCAACATGATGACAAGCAACACACGCAGATGACAAGCAACATGAATTCGACTAGGACAACACTACTATTATAGGGCAAGCCAAACAGAGAACAGCCAGGGAATTCCTAGAGGCATGGCACTCATCCACAGATTCTATCAACAAACACATCGACCTGGACCCGATATACCGGCCACTGCAGTGGACAGCAAGAACTGACAACCGGAAGCGGCAGAGACAAACCACTCTAAATGCCGGAGGAAATATCACAGAAGCGCTTCACAGGAGGCTCCCAAGCACTGAGGATGTCACCTAGACAGGGGATGAAACGTCTGCAACACAAACTCCCAGCTCGGCGAACAGAACCACAACAATGAGCACCCACGCTACAAATCTTCTCCCAAACTTTGAATACTAGGTAATGGCTTCAGTGAGCCTTCGAATGAAGCACTGGTGGTGTAGCCTGCTTTCTATTTATACGTTTGGGTTTCCTTGGGTTGATGATGTCATTTCCTGTGGTGATAAGACAAACAAGCAGTCAAAACACGTCCAGAAACCCAAGCCACTCTCCCCTCCACCAAAGATATCTAGGAAATGACTGCCTGAATACTCAGACCCCTTCGCTTCATGGTAGCCCATAAACACACCAACACACTAAAACAGCAGCTAATGGACTTGAAAGATAACAAGCAAAACTAATGTAATTTACAAAATACCTTGCAAGAACTTGAACAAACACCTCATTGGATAAACGGCCAGAAAGCTAACCACTAGGATACATGAACATCAATTAGCCACAAAAAGATATGACCCACACTTACTAGTATCCTTACACATGGATGGGGAAGAACACAACTTAGTCTGGGACAACGCATTCATCTGAGGTGAAAGTGGGGACTGCAGATGCTGGAGATTAGAGTCAAGAGTATGGTGCTGGACAAACAGAGCAGATCAGGCAGCATCCGAGGAGCAGGAGAGTTGATGTTTTGGGCAAAAGCCCTTCACCAGAAATGAGGCTGGGAGCCTCGAGAGTGGAGAGATAAATGGGAGGGAAGGTAGCTCAGAATGCGATAATTGGATGGAGGTGGGAGTAACGACGATAGATTAAATTCCCTACAGTGTGGAAACAGGCCCTTTGGCCCAACCTGTCCACACCGACCCTCCGAAGAGTAACCCACCCAGACCCATTTCCCTCTGACTAATCCACCGAACACTATGGGCAATTTAGCATGGCCAAATCATCTGACTTGCACATCTTTGGACTGTGGGAGGAAACCGGTGCACCTGGAGGAAACCCATGCAGACATTGGGAGAATGCGCAAACTCCACACAGACAGTCGCACAAGGCTTGAATCGAACCTGGGACCCTAGTGCTGTGAGGCAGCAGTGCTAACCACTGAACCACCGTGTCACCAATAGGTAAGAGAGGAAGGTGGAGCTGATAGGTGAGAAGGAAGATGGACAAGTAGGACTGGTCATGAGGGCGGTGCTGAGCTGGAAGGTTGGAACTAGAGGAAGGTGGGGGGAGGGGAAATGAGGTTACAAGTGAAATCCACATTGATACCATGGGGTTGGAGGGTCCGAAGGTGGAAGATGAGGTGTTCTTCCTCTAGGCGTTGGGTGGGAAGGGAGTGGCGATGGAGGAAGCCCAGGACCTGCATGTCCCCAGCAGAGCGGGAGGGGGATTTAAAGTGTTAGACCATGGGACGGTGGAGTTGATTAGTGCAGGTGTCCCAGAGATGTTCTCTGAAGCGCTCTGCTAGTAGATGTCATGTCTCCCAATGTAGAAGAGATCAAATCGGGAGCAACAGATACAGTAGATGACACAGGTAAAAACAATGATTGCAGATGCTGGAAACCAGAGTCTAGATTAGAGTGGTGCTGGAGAAGCACAGCAGTTCAGGCAGCATCTGAGGAGCAGGAAAATCGACATTTTGGGCAAAAGTCCTTCATCAGGAAGGGCTTTTGCCCGAAACGTCGATTTTCCTGCTCCTTGGATGCTGCCCGAACTCCTGTGCTTTTCCAGCACCAATCTAAACTAGACACAGGAGCCCAGGGAGTGAAGGGGGGAGATGGAGAATCCCAATACCCATCACCTTCTCTTCTACTTGTCCTACCTCCAAAAGAAAGATGACCAAGAGAAACATCCTAATTACAAACTGTCCAAAATTTTAAACCTCCTCCCCTACTCAAAGCCACAATTCAGCACTATGTCTTCCTAGTGGGGTCCATCATCTTAACTGTAGTAGAGGTTGCCTTTTCACCTTACTTTCTTACATTCCAGCTCTGACTACACTTCAAAAGCTTTCACTCTTTCGATTGTTTCCCTCTCCCATTTTCTCAGCTCTCCCTCTCTTTCTCTCACTATCTCCCTTTCACTCTCTATTCTGTTTCTATTTATATTTCTCTTTCTTTCAGACTTTGTCTCTCTCTGTCTTCATTTCTTCTTTGTAGTAACAGTGAGCCCATTCCTCGGAGTGTTTCTGCATGTGCACGCAACTCATAAACTATTCAGAAAATGGCACATGCTTTGAATAATTGGGTCAACTCAACCCACTCTGTGATTAGACTTATTACCACTTTTTTGATCCATGGTGCAAAAGCTTAATTGTATTAATGACACAAATGTGAAATGTCTAGGCATAGCAAGAACACTCAGCATCAGGGCAGTTTGCAGTGAATGCCATTAAGTCAGCTAGATGTTAACAGCCAAATTAAAGAAAATAATTCTTTCTTCAGCTTCCTGTCACAATCAGCTCCCCACTGTATGTCACAAAGCAAAGGTTGAACTGCTAACACAGCGTTGTCCATTCTCTCTACTGTTCTTACATGATACACAGAGGAAATGGGGGAACAGTGCAGAACAAGGGGGAAAGAGATGCAGGGGAGGGAGAAAAGTTACTTTGGATGATCATTCATTTCACTCCAAGCCACTGTTCCCCTACTTGTATCTGAGAATGGCATAAGATGAATTTGGGAGGCAGGTTAAAATAACAAAAGTAGATTTACTAAATACAAAAAGAATAGGCAAATGCTCTTTTCAACTAAATTGATGGAATAAACAAGTGCATTGGCTTCTGTAATAGGGGAGAGCCGAGGTTTTCACTGACTGCACTCTAATTCTACTCTCTGTATCGTATGAAAATTGATTGTAGAGCATACAACTCGATAAGGTCAAACATCTCAGGGTTCCTTGTAGAAGCATTGCAATGATTTCTTTGAGAATGTCCATGCTACACTGCAGAGGTCATAGTATGAGGCTGCATTGTCTCAGAGATGAGGGGGTCAGGGGATCCTTCATGAAGAATGTGTTTTCTTTCTGACATTCTCTGTGAATTATCTGTTTATCAGCCTCACAGGTGGAACACCATCACTGTAATCTCGCAGTCACTTCAGAGACAATTCAGAAACAAGTTTGCTAGCAAGCTCCAACAGTTCCATTCTGTTCGCAAAAGAGACCTTGAATGTCCAGTTGCCTGCCACTTTAACACATTACTCCGTTCCCTGGCCAACATCTTTGTCTCAGACTTGCTGCAGTGATCTAGTAAAACTGGAAGAACAGCATCTCATTTTCTACATGGGGACCCTGCAGCCTTCCAGCCTCAATGTCAAGTTCAATAACTATAGAGCTTGAGCTCTTCCATGTCCTTACTCCAAACACGACACACCAGGCCTTGTTATCACATGGTCTGTTATTACACATGACTCATTGTTAGCCACTAACAGTCCACATTAGTTCACACTCCTAGCCAGATCATTATCCACCCCTTTGTCTGTCCAACTGCTCTTCTCTCTCTTTGGGCTCTATCGCCACCTGTTGTCCTCCCCACACCTTACCTTCTGCATATAGAACAACATTTTACTCGCTACTATCAGTTCTGAGGAAGAGTCACATCAACTCTGATTTCTGTCCACAGATGCTGCCAGACCTGCTGAGCTTTTCCAACAAATTCTATTTTTAGCTCCAGCAGCTGTCACATAATCTCCAGAGAGGGAAGTAGCAGGTAAGGATCCACCAAGCAGATGGAGATAGTTGGTGAGATACTCTATTCATGGGCCTCACTGTCATTTTTGTCAACTGCCTGAAAGAGCAGGCAGAAGAAGAAAGAGGAGAGCTGACACCTTCTCGCAGAGCGTTTCAGGGAACATCTCCAGGACACCTGCACCAATCATCCCCACCGCCCTGTGGCCAAACATTTCAACTCCCACTCTGCTGAGGACATGCAGGTCCTGGGCCTCCTCCATCACCACTCCCTCACCACCTCACGCCTGGAGGAAGAACACCTTATCTTCCACCTCGGGACCCTTCAACCCCAGGGCATCAATGTGGATTTCACCAGTTTCCTCATTTCCCATCCCCCCCACCTTACCCCCGTTCCAACCTTCCAGCTCAGCATCATCCTCATGACGTGTCCTACCTGTCAATCTTCCTTCCCACTTATCCGCTCCACCCTCCATCCACCTATTGCACTCTCAGCTACCTTCTCCCCAGCCCCACTCCCCTCCCATTTATCTCTCCACCTCCAAGGTTCCCAGCCTCATTCCTGATGAAGGGCTCTGGCCCGAAACATCAATTTCCCTGCTCCTCGGATGTTGCCTGACCTGCTGTGTTTTTCCAACAATGCACCCAAATGCCTGAAAGACGGTGCAAGCACCCATTCAGGATGCTCTAACCCTTTAGCTCTAAGCTGTGTCTCAGCTGCTGGAGCAGGATTTCCACCCAGAGAGACTGCACTCCATCATGGTGCCCAAGGTCACAGCTTCTTTCAAGGTGCACCTGGGTACCTGTGTGGCATCTCCTAATCCTCACTGCAAATGCATCTGAGATGATACTGATGCCATTTCTTCCAGATCCCATATCCACCCCTTCCCCCGACAAGAGAAAGTAAAACACCTTGGGCAGAAGGATTCTCCTCTCTCACTGGCTTACCCTAGCTTCAGGATTCTCTAGACTGTGCCCAAACTGCCTTAGCGTGTCTTCTGTACCAGCCTGCTGAGACATCTCCCACTCGAGCTCCATTCCAATTACATGTGACCATCAAGGCCAGACATTAGAGGTCTACTCCTGATCACCTGGGAGTATCTGCGACCCTTACAAACTACAGCATTGACAGATTCCTGCCTCCTTCCAAAATCCTTCAGGAATGGTTGCTGGGAGACAAGACCAGGAGGGTCTGTCTAAGAAAGCATGATAGGAAAATGCACCAATGAGCTCGAGGGTTAGAGAGAACAGCGTGAGTGTGAGGTAGCAGAAGGTGGCATGATTCTTCTAGAGAGCAGAAGATCATTGACTGACATCTGTCCTGTTGGGTGCTTCTCGTCTTCAGGGACACCGCACTGACTGCAAAGTAAATTCACCCATCTTCAGTACCAGACTCGGCATATTGACTCTGCTTCTCTATTCGAGGATAATGTCAGACCTGCTGAGTTTCTCCAGTGTTCTCAGTGTTTGTTTTAGATTTCCAGCAACCGCAGTGTTTTGCCTTGCTTAGAATCTCCATGTGCTGCTACAAGAGACATAAATGAGGGCAAAGAATAAGATTGACTCAGTCCTTCTACAGAAATTGGATCCAGACTTGCTCAGCTGCTCAAAGCTCCAAAAGATCGAATGAGAAAATATTCACTTGAAAATACAGTTGCAAACAATGGATCAGCTTTGATTCAAAAGCCCTGAATGGAAGCCACTGCATTCCAAATGTTTCTGTCTCACTAATTTTTTTCAAATTCAGCTTTATTAGCTAATTCTGACATCAGCAACAAAATCTCCCAATCTAATTCATTCAGGAATATTTGTAATCTGTGGCTCAGTGGGTCACACCATTGCCTCAGAGCCAAAAAGGCATTAGTCGAAGTATCATTCTAGAGACTTGAGTGCATTGCCAGTTTGTCTGGACTAGGGGAAGTAGGGTCATCTTTTCACAGTTGAGAGTGTGTTGCTGGAAAAGCACAAAAGGTCAGGCAGCATCCGAGGAGCAGGAGAATCGATGTTTCGGTCATAAGCCCTTCATCAGAAATGAGGTCTGATGAAGGGCTTATGCCCAAAACATCGATTTTCCTGCTCCTCGGATGCTGCCTGACCTACCACGCTTTTCCAGCACCACACTCTCGACTCTGATTTCCAGCATCTGCAGTCCTCACTTTCTCCTGGCCATCTTATCACCATATGGTTATAGTATTTATCACATTTATTTATCAGGCCATTCAGCCCATTGTGTGTGAGTGTGTTGGCTCTCTTCAAGAGAAAACAAGCCCACAGAATGTTGGAGAAACTGAGCAGGTCTGGCAGAATGCATGGACAGAGAAAGAGAGTTGATGTTTCCAGCCTAAAATGACTCTCCTTTGATAACAGATTTGAAAGATATTTAATAAAAATAAAACAACTCAATTCTAAAGGGATACAGAAGCTGTGGGATCTGGGGGATGAATATCTCAGTGAAGATGGCAGAGCAGTTTGTGATAAGATAAAAAAAAATTCCTAATGAATTATTCCTAATAATAATTCCTAATGAATTATATCAGTTCATGAGATTTGTAGAGAGGGCTGCTCTGTGATGAGAGGGAGGAAGACAACTTGTGGTGGTTTAACTTGAGGCTCACTACACCTCAGACAAGGGGAGATGTTGAGAAGGAGAGCTAATGCTGTTTCTCTCTCTGCAAATGCTGCCAGACCTGCTGAGTTTCTCCAACATTCACTGTGTTTGCTTTCTCATGCGTGGAGCTATCATGGACACAACAGGCTGAATGGTCTGCTATGGCCATGTTACAAAAGCTATACAGCGTTAAGGGTGACTGCGGTAGTTCAAGAAAGCAGCTCATCATCACCAACATCTCCAGGACAATTAGAGATGGGAAAAAAGCGATGGACCAGCCTGTGATACCCACATCCCATGAACAAAATCTTTTTTAAAAGATGGAGGTTTATCTTTATTGGATGAGAAAAATCCATACCACAGCATTCTATTATGTTGCTTACTTGAATATAAGCTGAAAATGGGTTGCTGGAAAAGCGCAGCAGGTCAGGCAGCATCCAAGGAACAGGAGATTCGATGTTTCGGGCATAAGCCCTTCCTGAAGAAGGGATTATGCCTGAAACGTCGAATCTCCTGTTCCTTGGATGCTGCCTGACCTGCTGCGCTTTTCCAGCAACACATTTTCAGCTCTGATCTCCAGCATCTGCAGTCCTCATTTTCTCCTACTTGAAAATAAGCACCCAGTTTTGAACACTAACAACACAGCCAAAGAAAGGTGACTTGACAGTCAGTAAAGATGAGAAGGGATCACTTGATGTAGTATCATGGTAGATTGTCCCTGGAGTCTTCAGGAGAGAAGCGGACAAGCCAAAGGAACTGCTTGATGTTATCTATCATAATCTACTTGGCTAAGTATTTATTGCCAGTGTCAGTGTTCGCAGCCTCGGGTCTTACCAGAAGCTTTCTGGTTCATAGATATACAGATGTGATAAATTGTGTTTTTGCCTCAGTCTTATCTTCAAGTCTGGGTGGAGATTAATCTTCGTCAGCTTCTGACTGGGTTTCCATCTGTGCAGCAGTGAACACTAGAAACAGCACAGCCTCCAATCCATCATTGCACACTCACTCATCAGCACATGACCCACTCTGCGGGATGTTGCAGTTTGAAAGAAAAAAAAATCAGCTTCTCTTATCCAGAAAGTACTGGGAAATGATCCGACCTTTATCGATCCTAAACATGCTGATGACAGACATCTCAAGTCAGATCTGGCCCATTTTTGTTCAGAAACAATGACCAATTTGCAAGGCTCAACAAGTCCACACCAAACCCCCAAAGAGCAATCCACCCAGACCCACTTCCCCTACACCTAACACTACAGCAATTTAACATAGCCAATTCACCTAACCTGCACATTTTTGGACTGTGGGAGGAAACCAGAGCACACAGGGAGAATGTGCAAATTCCACACAGTTGCCCGAGGCGGGAATTGAACCCGGGTCTCTGGCACTGTGAGGCAGTAGTGTTGTCCACTGTACCACAGTGCCACCCTTATGAAGCACTGTGGGAATAATTACATGACAACAGCCTCAAAAGCATATCATGGGCTTCGGTGGAATATGCAATGCAAATTCAGGTCATTGTTTCAAACTCAACCCAATTTGCAAAAGTGATATTGGAAAGAGTTCTGTATCAAAACATGCAACAGATGTTTCACAAAAGCTTGATGAAAGAAAGATTTTTTTTTCTTATTTGTTCAGGGATTTGAGTGTCCTCCATTTATCGTCCTCAATCTTACTCGGCTTGAGATGACAGTGGAGTGAGCCACCTTCTTAAATTACAATGGGCTGTGTGGTTAAGCACCCCCAGTTTGGAAGATGCTGAAAAGGAAGGTGTTACATTTAGTCAGGAACTTCCAGAGCAAAAGACCAAGGGAGCTGGATGTAGCAGTGAAAAACTTGGAGAGACACAAAAGGAGAAAAATGAAAGGTGGGGTGATTTGAAAACAAGGATAACTGCTTTACCCTAAAACTAAGCTGATGTGGAGGTGCCGGTGTTGGTCTGGGCTGGACAATTTAAAAACCAAGATGAAGGTTTACACTAAAACCACGCATCAGAATGATGACATACTGCATGGATGGGGTCTTGTGTTTTGACAAGATCCTAACTGCACAGAAGCTGATCAAACGTAGATTGAGGCCTCAGTTGCCAAGTATGAGCTCATGCTATGTGACATTAATGAACAAATGCCTAATCATTCAGTTCAGCCATTGTCTTGTAGAATGGTACAGCAGGGCTGAGTGGCCTACTCTTCTTTCTCATTCATGAAGCTTTTCTTCTGCTGCTTTGTAAATCATTAAGTCAACTAGAACTCAAAGTTTATATGAAAACTGTGAATTCCTTGCTGAGAAATCAGAAATAAAAATAACTCAAGCAGGATGGCAAGTGAACAGCACCAAGCACATTACTCGTCTAGAAGGAGGGCTGGTGTGTGACTGGACGAGGAAATCAAAGGCTCGGGTACATTGGTTCAAATCACGCAATGATGAGATTTAAATGCAATTAATGAAATCTTCCGTTGGAAGCTCATTGCAGCAATGGCCTGGCAGTATTATTGTTAGGCTGTTAATTCAGAGACCCAGGGAATATCCTGGCTGCTTGGGTTCAAATCTGACCGTGGCAGATAGAGTCATAGAGATGTACAGCATGGAAACAGACCCTTCGGTCCAACTTGTCCATGTCAACCAGATATCCCAACCCAATCTAGTCACACCTGCCATCACCCAGCCCATATCCTTCCTATTTATTCACCCATCCAGATGCTTTTTAAATGTTGCAATTGTACCAGCCTCCACCACTTCCTCTGGCAGCTCATTCCATACATGTACCACTCTCTGGGTGAAAATGTTGCCCCTTAGGTCTCTTTGAAATCTTTCTCCTCTCTTCCTAAACCCATGTCTCCAAGTTCTGTACTCCCCCACCCCAGGAAAGAGACTTTGTCTATCTATCCTATCCATGCCCCTCATGATTTTAGACACCTCTGTAAGGTCAACCCTCAGTGTCTGATGCTCCAGGAAGATAGTTGAATTCAATAAAAATTTGGAACTCAGAGTCTATTGATGGCCATGGGTCTGCTGTTGATTTTTAGGAAAAACCCATCTGATTCACTCATGCCCTTTAGGGAAGGAAACGTGTTACCTTTATCTGGTCTGACCCACAGTAATGAGTTGACTTTTAACTGCCCTGTGAAATGGCCCAGCAAGCCACTCAGTTCAGGGACAATTAGGAATGGACAGTCAACATTAGTTTGGACCAGACTGGTGCTGTAAAAGTGGGGCAGGTCAGGCAACATCTGAGGAGCAGGAAAATAGGCGTTTCAGGCAAAAGCCCTTCATCAGGAATAGAGGCAGGACCTTATCAGCGACATCCACAACCTATGCAAAATTCAATAAAAGAACATGCTATAGACTTGCAAAAATGGTCAGCGAGATACTGATGCAGAAATATTGACCTCATGGGTTGCTTGGGATGAATGGAAGTTCTTGGTCTTGCTTTTTAAATGTAATCTTGTTTTTCCCCACAAAGAATTATGAAGCACACGTTAAATATCAAAATAGGGAGCTTTCTTATTTACTTCTATGATGTAGGCATAATTGGTTGGACCAGCATTTATTGCCCATCCCTAGTAGCCCTTGAGAAGGTGGTGGTGAGCTGCCTTCTTGAACTGCTGCAGTCCATGTTCTGAAGGTCAACCCACATTGCTCTTAGGGAGGGAATTCCAGGATTTTTGACCCAGCAACAGTAAAGGAATGGTGATGTATTTCTAATCAGGATGGTGAGTGGTTTGGAGGGGAATTTGCAGGTGATATTGTCCCTGTGGATCTGCTGCCCTTATCCTTCTAGATGGAAGTGATTATGGATTTGGACAGTGTTGACTAAGGGTCTTTGATGAATTAGTGCAGTACATCTTGTAGATGGTATATATTGCTACTGCTGAGCATGAGAGGAAGTGGATGCTTGTGGATGTGATGACCATCAATCTGCTTCTACCAGTTGCGTTGGAGCTGCACTCTTCCAGGCAAATGTTGAGTATTTCATCATCCTCATACTTGGACATTGGAGACGGTGAACAGGCTTTGGCAAGTCTGGAGGTGAGTTACTTGCTGCAGTATTCCTAGCCTCTGACCTGTTCTTAGTACATAGAACATAGAACAATACAGTGCAGTTCAGGCCCTTCAGTCTTTGATGTTGTACCAACCTTTTATTCTACTCTCAGATCAAACTAACCTACATACCTTTCATTTTACTATCTTCCTCGTGTCTATCCAAGAGTCGCTTAAAATGTGCCTAATGTATCTGACTCTACTACCACTGCTGGCAGTATATTCCACACACTCACCACTCTCTGTGTAAAGAACCTACCCCTGATATCTCCCCTAAACCTTCCTTAAATCACCTTAAAATTATGCCCTTTCATCATAGCCATTTCCACACTGGAAAGAAGTCTCTGACTATTTACTGTATCTAATCCTCTCATCATCTTGAACACCTCTATCAAGTCGCCTGCCACCTTTCTTTGTTCCAATGAGAAAAGCCTTAGCTCCCTCAACCTTTCTTCATAAGACATGTTCTCCAGCCCAGTCAGCATCCCGAAAATCTCCTCTGTACCCTCTCCAAAGTTTCCATATCCATCCTATAATGAGGTAACCAGAACTGAACACAATATTCCAAGCGTGGTCTAACCAGGTTTCTATAGAGCTGCAGCAAATCCTCACGTTTATTAAAATCCATCCCCCTGCTAATGAAAGCCAACACACCATATGTTTTCTTAACAATCCTATCAACCTGGGTGGCAACTTTGAGGAATCTATGGACATGCACTTCTTGTAGCCATTGTGTTTATGTGGTGTGTCCTATTGAGGTCAATGGTAACCGCCAGGATGTTGCTAGTTGGGGATTCAGAGATGGTAACACTTTCAAATGTCAAGGGACAGTGGTTAGATAATCTCTGATTAGAAATGGTCATTGCCTGGCATTTGTGTGGCATGAATGTTATTTCCCAGTTGTCAGCCAAGCCCAGATAGTGTCCAGATCTTGCTGAATTTGAACATCTGAGGAATCAAAAATGGTGTTGAACATTGTGTAATCATCAGCAAACATCCACACTTCTGACCTTATGATGGAAGGAAGTTTATTGATGAAGCAGCTTAAGATGATTGGGCCTAGAACACCGCTTGAGAAATTTCTTCAATGATATCCTGGAGCTGAGATGGCTGACTTCCAAAAACCACCATCATCTTCTAATTTGCCAGGTATGGCTCTAACCAGCTGAGAGCCTGCCCCCAATATCCATTGATTCCAGTTTTGTTAGGGTTCCTTGATGCTACAGTCAAATAGGGCCTTGCTGTCACTCTCCCCTTACCTCACCTCACCTCACCTCACCTCTGGAATTTGGAACTTTTGTCCATGTAATGAGGTCAGAGGCTGAGTTACCCTCAGAACCCAAACTGGGTGTCACTGAGCAGGTTATTGCTGAGTAGGTGCTGCCTGTTAGTACTGTTGATGACACCTTCCATCACTTTACCAATATTGAGTGCAGCAATCTGACTACATGTTTCCCCATCAATATCCCTCACCCTTTACTAAATGGTCACAATGTCTATGGCCCAGTTTGGTGACAATCAAATCTTTTTGATTCAATGCTAATTCTCTGCTGCTGTCTCCAATGAGAAGACAGCATTCAACATCTTTGAAATAGTATGACACAATCTTTTATATTCCTCTGAGGGAGCAGGTGGGTCTGAGGTTAGTGTCTCATCTAAATGTTGGCAACTTTGGTAGTGCCTGCTCCCCCAGTATTGCAGTGGGAAGTTCCAGGGTGAAACCTAAACCCATAAACCTTGTGGCTCAAGTGCAGAATGTGCTGCCAACTGAGTTAGAACTGAGGATATAGAACACCAAACAGTACAGCACGGGACCACGCCCTTCAGCCCTTCATGCCTGCATCCACCCTGTTTTAACATTAGTTGAAATGAATCTGACCTGCTGTACATGTTTCATATCCCTCTATTCCCTGCCTGTTCATGCGTTGGTCTAAATGCTTTTTAAACATTGCCATCATACAGATTACAGAAATAAATAGTGGGAAAGCAAATACATTTGTGGCAGATATTGACATGACAGCCCACTAATGACAGGGTAGACTAGATTCAAATAGCAATCTTTAATAAGCATGATTTGGAGAGGCCAGTGTTGGTTCGGGGTATACAAAGTTAAAAATCACACAACACCAGGTTATAGTCCAACAGGTTTAATTGGAAGCACACTAGCTTTTGGAGAGACGCTCCTTCATCAGGTGATAGTGGAGGGATCAATCGTAACACAGAATTTATAGCAAAAAGGTGCAGTGTGATGTAACTGAAATTATACATTGAAAAATTGATTGTCTGTTAAGCCTTTCATCTGTTAGAATACAGTGATAGTTTCACTTCTTTCATGTGGAAATCACAAAAACTTTTTTTAAAGTTGCATTCTCGGGTTAGCTGTTAACAATGGTGATAGCTAGACAATATGTTGAAGGTGTTAGCCCCCTGTGTTCTCTGTCTATGACCTGATGTTTAGATTGATTATAATCTAAAAAGTGAGATTACAGAGTTTTACATAAATCCATGCAATTTTTGAGCTCAGAGTTCTACATGAATGTATGCAGCTTTTGAGCAAAGTGCAATGTAAGTCTGCAATACAAATTCACCCCACAAAATATATGTGTGCATGTGGGTCTTTGTCTGTCAGCGTGTGTGTGTGTCTATCGGGGGTGGGGGTTGTGAGTGTGAGAAAGAGAGTGTGTGTGTGTGTGTGTGTGTGTGTGTGTGTGTGTGTGTGTGTGTGTGTGTGTGTGTGTGTGTGTGTGTGTGTGTTTAGTGAGTGTAGAGTATCTTAAGTATGTGAGGGGGTGCGTGTGGGAGTGTGTGTGTCTATAAGGGTGTGTGTGCACGTCTGTATGTACCTGTGTCCGTGTGTATGTGAGAGTGTGTGTTGTAGTGCAATGGTGATCACCTGTAATGTGACATGAACCAAGGTCCCGGTTGAGGCCCTCCCTATGGGTACCGAACTTAGCTATCAGCCTCTGCTCGGCCACTTTCCTCTGCTGCCTGTCCCGAAGTCCACTTTGGAGGATGGTCACCCGAAGGTCCGAGGCTGAATGTCCTGGACCACTGAAGGTGTTCCCCAACTGGGAGGGAACCCTCCTGTCTGTTGATTGTTGTGCGGTGCCCATTCATCCATTGTCATAGCCTTTGCTCGGTTTCCCCAATGTACCAAGCCTCCGGGCATCCTTGCCTGCAACATTTAAGATAGACAACGTTGGCTGAGTCACATGAGTACCTGCCATGTACAAGGTGGGAGGTGTTCCAACGCGTAATAGTGGTATCTATGTCCACAATCTGGCGCATTTTGCAACGTCCACCGTGACAGGGTTGTATGGAGTTGTCCTGAGAGCCGGGCAGTTTGCTACAAACAATGATCTGTTTGAGGGTTGGCGGTTGTTTAAAGGCAAGTAGTGGAGGTATGGGGAAGGTCTTGGTGAGGTGCTCATCCTCATTGATAATGTGTTGCAGGTCACGAAGAACATGGCGTAATGTTTTAGCTCCTGGGAAGTACTGAACAATGAAGGGTACCCTGTCAGTTGCAGCACGTGTCTGTCTCCTGAGGAGGGCATTATGGTTCCTTGCTGTGGCACGTCAGAACTGGGGGTCGATGAGTTGAGCATCATACCCCGTTCTTGTGAGGGCATCCTTGAGTACTTCCGGGTGTCCATCACATTCCTCCTCATCTGAGCAAATCCGATGTATCCGTATGCCCTATGTTCCCCCAGGTTCATGTCACATTACAGATGATCACCATTGCACTACAACACACATAGATATTCCTACACCTACACACACACTTTCTCACACTCACAACCCCCACCCCAGACAGACATGCACACACAGACAGACAAAGACCCACATGCGCACATATATTTTGTGGGGTGAATTTGTACTTGCAGACTTATATTGCACTTTGCTCAAAAGCTGCATACATTCATGTAGAACTCTGAGCTCAAAAATTGCATGGATTTATGTAAAACTCTGTAATCTCACTTTTTAGATTAGAATCAATCTAAACATCAGGTCATAGACAGAGAACACAGGGGGCTAACACCTTCAACATATTGTCTAACTATCACCATTGTTAACAGCTAACCCGAGAATGCAACTTTAAAAAAAGGTTTTGTGATTTCCACATGAAAGAAGTGAAACTATCACTGTATTCTAACAGATGAAAGGCTTAACAGACAATCAAGTTTTCAATGTATAATTTCAGTTACATCACACCGCAAATTTTCGCTATAAATTCTGTATTATGATTGAGCCCTCCACAATCACCAAATGAAGGAGTGTGGCTCCGAAAGCTAGTGTGCTTCCAATTATACCTGTTGGACTATAACCTGGTGTTGTGTGATTTTTATCTTTAATAAGCAGTTGTGAAGATAATAAAATGGGAGTTTGGATCTCAGATAGATACATTTTTACTCGCAATAACTACATGTTTTGTCTGAAAGACGTGTTGGCTATTCCTGTTCAACTGAGTGACAGTATAACTGGGTACACCAGCAATGAATAAGACCCCTTTTTTTGTTAATTCCCATTAACAAGGGATTAGGGAATTCTGTACATGCATAACCCTGATACAAATGAATTCTTAGTAATATTGTCGTACAGAACAGTATCAGCAATGTCAAAGTCACTTCCCCAGCCTGTCTGAATGTATTGAAAGCTTTTTTAGTTTGACAACATTGTCCTTGCAGAACCTTCCTCCTTGATTATTCAAATTCAATTCGATTTTTATTTTTAAAGTGAGGAGTTTAAATTGAATGCCAGGAAGGTGAGTTTTCGGGGATGAATAGTGGAAAATGGGGGTGGCGTTGCTGGAATTAGAAGATTGATTCAGAATATTGCATTCAGCTGGAATAATATGGAATCTGAGTGAAACTATCAAAACTTTACAGGAAGGAGAAAGGGCCTTTGGCTTGATGTGATTGCATTGGCTCTCAAACATCCTTCTCTTCGAATCACATTTTCCAGCACTTGACTCAGAGGTTATAGTATTCCAACTGTTCATCTCAATCATTCTCAAATATCTTGAGGGTTCCTGTCTCTCTTGTACTTTTGGGCACTCAGTTCCAGATTTCTGTCCTCTGGGAGAAATTTTTAAAATCCTCAAATCCTCGGAAAGCCTCCTGAGTTTTCAAACCTCCTCTTTAAAAGTGTGCCCCCAGTTATTGAGCCCTCTGTTAAAGGGAAAGGTTTCTCTCAATCTCCCTTGTGAATTCTGTCTTCAGCAAAAGTGCAGATTGTTTTTTGTTCATGTGCGCATTGCATAACCATTGTATTCAGGAAGGATTAGTACCAAGTCTTATTTTCCATCACAAACATTGACTGGTCAGCAAAATCAGCAACACAGGCAAACACTTTTCTCACAACAATCAGAAAGAAGTTGCCTCAAGAGTTGTTCACGCACAGGGTAACAATCTCTGCCTCAGAGATATCCGAGGGCACAGCCCCTTCCTCCCAGCAGAGCTGACAAAGTTCATCCAGAATCTACCCGGAGTGCTGCCTTCCCTTACTTCATGAGATTAGGCAGATCTTCTCCAAATCAGGAGCTTTGCTATTTCTCCCAGGGTCCTTTTGTCATCGGACCCTGCCATGACTGATGGGCAACAGCATAGTTTAATGAGAACTGTTTTCTTTAAAATGCTAAATGAAAGGGTTGGATTCGGTGTGAGGTTATGTCAATCGCCATTCTGGTTCTCCAAACTTAATAATATGGAAACAGCGACATGTGGTCTTTCTTGACACTTGGCGCTTCCAGTGCGGTAATGAAGAAGCATTGCACTGACAGACTGGCTGTCTCTCAAACTCAGGCCTCACCCACATTCTTAGTGCATGTAAAAGAATGTTCTCCACCTCCCACCCCCCACTCCCCACCCCCCAACTTCCCCACAGCCTTTCAATTTCAGAAATAAGCAAGGGCGTTCTCATTGATGTCCTGACCAATATTTAGCCCCCAACTAACAGATCATTAACACATATCACTTTGTCATTATGTCATTGTTGTTTGCAGGAGCCTGTTGTGAGCTGATTGGCTGCTGTGTTTCCTGCATTACAACAGAGAAAAATGTTCAAAATTACTTAATTGACCATAGAGATAACTTGAGGTTTTGAAAAGTGCTGTATCAATGCAAATCCTCCTTGATTCTTGTATGAGAATGGTGATGCCAGATTGGGATTAGGAATCACCTTTACAGATAGGAATATTGGAGTAGGAAAAGGCCATTCGGCCTCTCAAGAGTGTTCCAACATTCAACAAACGCATGGCTCTTGAGCAGCCTAACTCCACAGTCCTGCCTTTGGCCTGCACCCATGAATACCTTTCTTTCATAAACATTTAACTATCCCCGATTTAAAGTCAGCAATGCAATGAAGATGCTCAACATCTTTGATGAAAATTTAGTAATGTGTAAAGGAACAGCAGGTATGGCTGGTACAATACTCAGCCGCAAGGAACACAGTAGCATGCATTTACCCACCGTGTCAGCCTTGCCTCTCAGGCGTGGCTGTCACTTCTGAGTTACAAAATGCAACATTCAAGTCCCAATTCGGAGCTCTGAGCACATAGCTTGGCTCACACTCCAAATGGGGTACTAAAACTGAAATTGCTGGAAAAGCTCAGCAGATCTGGCAGCATCTGTGGAGAGAAATCAGAGCTAAACTTCAGGTCTAGTGACCTTTCCTCAGTACTCATGGTAACCAGGTAAAAGCAGAAGATAGGGTTGGGGGAAGGAGGAATGAGTAAATGATGAGTGGAGATAGAGCCCAAAGAGAGACAAGAACAGTTGGACAGACAAAAGAGTGGATAATTGTCAGCCTTGGAGAATGAATAGCTGCTGATGGGGAAAATCAGTGGCTAACAATGGGTTGTGTGCAATAACAGACCATGTGATAACAAGGCCTGGTGTGTTGGAGTTGCAGTAAGGACATGGAAGAAGGTGCCATAAGCCCTAAAATTGTTGAGCTCGCTATTGAGTCCACGAGGCTGCAGGGTTCCCAGTTGGAAAATGAGGGGCTGTTCCTCCAGCTTGTGCTGAGCTTCACTGGAGCATTGCCTTAAACCTGAGACAGAGATGTTGTCCAGGGAATGGGGTGGCGTGTTGAAGTGGCAGGCAACGTGACCCTCAGGTCTTTCTCCTAATGAGATCCATCATTGCCAGGGATAGTTAAAACAGAGGAGATAATGGCCTGGTGGTATTATTGCTTGATTCTTTATCCGGTAAACCCAGAATAAAGTTCTGGTGACCAAGGTTTGAATCCCTCCATGACAGAAATTTAAAAGAAAATCAGGGAATTAAGAGTCGACTGATGACCATAAAACCATTGTCAATTGTTGAAAAAAACCTATCTGGTTCACTAATGTCATCGACGGAAGGAAATCTGCCATCCTTACCTGATCTGGTCTGCATGTGACTCAGAGTTGACTGAAATGGCTGAGCAAGTCTCTCAGTTGTATCAATCGTGAGAAAGTCACACTAAAGATGGACCACCTGACATTGACCCACAACAAGTGGACTGCAGTAATTCAAGAGGCCAGCTCCCTCAAGAGTGTCTAGGGATGGGCTATCAATGCTGGTCAGCCAACGATGCCAAAGTCCCTCAAATGAGTTTTTAAATGTTTTGAGATAGACATTAAATCCCGATCTCCTATCCACACAGTGGTCTCTGCAGAGTCCAAAGTATTGCTTCAAAGAATTGGTCTACAATTCTGCTCTCTCTGCAGTGTCCCATCCATTATTTATCCCTTAACTAGCATCAGTGGAACATATTATCTGGTTATTCATATCATTGTTGCTTCATTGAGGCCTTATTGTGCTTCTCCCACATTTCCCTCTGTTACAATAGTTTTACACTTCAAAGGGAGTTAATTGTCTGTTAAACGTGAAAAACGCGATGTAGACACTCATACTGTCAAAAATGAATAGAAGATCAAGGGGAGGGCAATTAGGTAATACTAAATGGAGCTGGACCAACAGGGAGACAGCAATTATTAAACAGAATAACAAAGAATGACAGTTTTCCCAATTAATCAGCTAAAATTGAATTACACTGGGCATATTGCAATAGTCATTCTATGTTAGATTACATCTGTTACACAGATCTTCTTTACATCTGAGAAAACTGTGAGGAAATTAATGGGCTGGCTCTTTCAGAATGGGTGCATTCTCAAGTAAATGTGACATGCAATTAAGAAAAAGTGGGACGTTGCTTTGTTGTTGATGCTGGGAGGTCTACTCTGCATCAGTAAAGAGGATATCAAGAAAAAAAATACATTCCAAACTGTGTGAATATGTACTCCTTCAGGTTAAGGATGAACCAAGTGAGAAAAGAAACATTAAAAATAACACCTCATCACAAATTTCCAAAATCTCACAAAGTACTTTGTGAAAGGTTATGTCTGAAATGCCCCTGTGAAAGACACTGGGATTCAAGGACAACAATTTAAAAATAAGAGGTGTCCAAACTTACAAAATTCTAACAGGAATAGACAGGATAAATACAGGAAGAATGTTCTTGATAACCAGTGAGTCCAAAACCAGTGAGTGCACTTCAACACCCACCCCTGTTCCCTGACCAGCATCTCTGTCTCAGGCTTGCTGCAGTGCTCCAGTGATGCTCAGCGCAAGCTGGAAGAACAGCACTTCATTTTCCACTTGGGGAACCCTGCAGCCCTCTGGACTCAATCCTGAGTTCAATAACTATAGGGCTTGAGCTCTCCCATGTCTTAACCCCAACCCTCACATACCAGATATTGTTATCACATTATTACACACAACACATTCTTAGGCACTAACAATCCCCATTAACACCAAAAGAGAAAATGCTGGAAAATCTCAGCAGGTCTGGCAGCATCTGTAAGGAGAGAAAAGAACTGACACAGGGTCAGCTAGACTCGAAACGTCAGCTCTTTTCTCTCCTTACAAATGCTGCCAGACCTGCTGAGATTTTCCAGCATTTTCTCTTTGAATTTCAGATTCCAGCATCCACAGTAATTTGCTTTTAATCCCCATTAACAGCTATTCACACTCCCAGCCAGATCATTATCCATTCCTTTGTCTGTCCAACTGTGTGTCTCTCTCTTTGGACTCTATCCTCACCTATCGTTTATTCCTCAACCCCTCCCCCTCACCCTATCTTCTACACATAATCCAACATTTTACTAGCTACCATCAGTTCTGAGGAAGGCTCACTCGACCTGAAATGTTAACTCTGATTTCTCTCCACATATGCTGCTAGACCTGCTGAGCTTTTTCCAGCAATTTCTGTTTTTGTCACAATCTAATGGGTAGACCATTTAGTTCCATTTAGGTCTGAGATGAGGAGACATTTCTAAACTTGAACAGTGATGAGACTTTGTAATTCACTGCTACAAAACATGGTTGAGGCCAAAACATTGAATGCATTTCAGAAGGAGTTAGAGATAGTTCTTAAGTCTAACGGGATGAAAAGGTATGGGAAGAAAATGGAAACAGGGGTTTGAATTGGATGATCAGCCATGATCATATTTGGATTAGGTTTGAAGGGCTGAATGGCCTATTTCTGGTCCAATTTTCCATTTTTCTCCATTGCTATTTAAGGCAAAGATGAGGACATTTCGTGGGCATTCTTACCTCTTTCCCCTCTCTCACCCTCCATCCACCCTACAAGCCTCTGCCCCAGCTATTGTTTGACAAACTATACATCATAGATAGCACAAAAAAGTATCAAACCAGCAACTACTGACCCCAGTGGAATTGATAGCAATTGTGCATCAAATCTTTAAATTGTCCAAATTCAAACTTCATTAAGTCGATCAGGTCAATGGGAATTATCAAAGTCACCAAACAATCACATTGATGACAGATTGATCATCTATCAACCAACTTTAACTTGGATATCTACCCTCCCATTTTGTAACTTTCTTGCATATCCATGTGTGAATTCTTGAAGATGTGTGCACGTGAGTCTGAATATTTTATTGTTTCTTGTTTCAGTTGGGCCTTAAGCACAATGATTACTGTCCTGTTTTATTTTTTTAAATTTTACAAGGAGTACTGTCTGTCTGTGTCTTTTATGGTCACAGCATCAACATTATTAAATGTGTACTGAATTGGCAAGCAAATTCTCCTGTGAAACTCCTGTC
Organism: Hemiscyllium ocellatum; assembly: GCF_020745735.1. Classification (NCBI taxonomy): domain Eukaryota; kingdom Metazoa; phylum Chordata; class Chondrichthyes; order Orectolobiformes; family Hemiscylliidae; genus Hemiscyllium; species Hemiscyllium ocellatum. The sequence goes on along the minus strand of NC_083412.1, from coordinate 91,856,623 downwards.
CCAGTCAATCATAGCGTGGAGAAAGGCAACGCTACAACTTCCCACTTGATTGTAACATCTCCTAGTGAGAGCAAGTGTCCAGGTAAGTGAAATGAAATGCCCATCTGAGTGGCAGATTCATTTTACTCTTCCATGTAAAAATCTCTGTTTGCTTGTTGCTACAATTGAATGTAGTAGGTAACACAAGTAAAATTCTGTGGGTGCAAGGAATCTGAAATAAAGGCAGAAGATCCTGGAAGTACTCATCAGTTCAAATGACACCTATAAAGAAGGAGCCAGTTAATGTTTCAGGTCCATTCTAATGCAATGAAATAACCTGAACAGTTAACTCTCCGCACAGTAACTGCATATCCTCTCTCCAACCCAATTGTTTGAGAAAGAAATTAGTTATTCTATTTCTGGCTGAACTCACACCCACAGGCTCTCAGTTAGAACTGTAAAAACTTCATACATAGTGTCATAACCAATGTTACACTGAGCAACGGTGGTGAGAACAGAGTCAATAGTAATTTCAAAATTGTTTGTAGTAAATACGAGAAGGAGGAAAATCACCATTTTGAAAGTTACCACTGTTATTTGCTACCACTGCCCTTTAGAAAAGCTTTCTTTCAAAAGAGAATTAGATTGCAGGTTAAAGAAGGAAATGATTACAGGGCAATAAGGAAAGAAAAATGTAAGGGAATGGGACAAATTGGAAAGTGATTTTAAGAGGAACCGAGTGGCCTCCTGCAATATTATATCATTTTATGATTCTCAACCAACATTGCAACACTATTGGAAACATTATTTTATGCTACCACACCCATGTTGGAAGTGTTTTCCAAAAGAAGACATCTGACAAAAATGAATATTTCAGCAAACAGCAAGTATTGAGCAAAAAAAACCATACTCATAGGTTCAGGCGGCAGATTAAAGCTGAAATGAATGTGTCTTACCTATTTCGGAGACAGGTGATGATTGTTGATGAACAGAAGATGAATCCCAGAGGAAAATGGAGAAGACACAATGCCCATTTCCAGTTGGAAGAATTCCAGTTTCAGGGGGAGAAAACAGCAGATCAAATGGAATTGGAAGGAAAATAGAAAAACACCAGTTAGTCAAAATCTAATCAGTGTCCATGGCTTTGAGACATTAACAAACTTGCTAAGGCTGTAGTGCTATTGAAAACATCTGTTTCATTCATTCCCTGGTAAAGCCTCTTGTTGAAATATGTCATTTGTAAGTCCAACACTCAATCCCTTGTCAAAATGGCACAAAATCTCTTTTATCCATGAGATAGTAGTGTCGTGGTACTGTCATGACACTAATAATCCAGATGCCCAGTCTATTTCTCTGAAATTTAGTTGATAATTCTAGAATTAAAAGCTACCTTCAGTCATAGTAGCCATGAAACTTTCAACCAATTGTTGCAAAAACAGTTTGGTTCACTGATGTCCTTCAGGGAAGGAAATCTGCCATTCTTGCCTGGGTCTGGCCTATATGTGACTCCAGCCCCACAGCAGTGTGACTCTTAACCACCCTGTGAAATGGCCAAGTGATACACTCAATTCAAGCACAACTAGAGATGAGCAGCCAGTGCTGGCCTTGATGGGGAACTGAATGATTAAAGAATGCTGTCTCAGGATAAAATTAGCACAATTTGTCTGATGTGTATTACCACATCAGCAATTACTCAGACAGAAAACACAAGTCAGCACTGCAATTAAGGTGTGACATGAAAAGCCCTAGGTTTCTTCACATTTGAATGAAAGAAGGGTTGCATCACAGAAAGAGGCCATTCAGCCCTTTGTGTCCGGGCTAGCTGCATAATCTAACCACCCAATCTGATTCTATTTAACAGTACCTGATGAATGACCCTGCAGGTTTCAGCACTTCAGGAAGATCCAGCTTTCTTTTCAAGGACCTGAGGCTTTCTGCACCCATCACCAAACTCAGCAGCAATATGAAAACATATTTCCTCACGTGCCCACTAATATTTCTACAAATCACCTTTAATCAGCATCCCCAGTCATCTTTGTTAGGGGAAAGAGTTCTTTCCTGTGCACTTTTTCCAAGGTTCTTTTTTTTTACACCTTGATTAAGATACCCTAACATTTCCATGACATTTGAAGGAAAAAAACCCTTACACGGTCAATCCTTCCTCATACCTGTGACTTACAAGCTCTGGCAGCATCCTTCTAAAACTCCTCTGTGTTCTTTTGAATGTAGTTCTATCTGCTGTGTCATGTGGTGACCAGACTGGATAAAAGACTTTAGCTATAGCCTACCCAGTGTTTTATATAGTTCTAGAATTACATCCCTGCTCTTGCATTCAACGTCTTGCCCAGTGAAAGAAAGCATCCCATATGCCTTCTTGACCACCTTATCTCCATTATCTAGGTCTTTCACTTCCTCTAGCTCTCAGTACCTTTCTGCTTAATGCATATTTCTTTATTTCCTTTGCCTTTCCCTAAATGCATAACATTTACTTTTTTCGCATTGAATCCCACTCAACCAAATCACTGGTACCTTCCTACAGCTGACAGCCATTCTTTTCACTATCAAATTGTGAGAAATCTGTCTTTTTATTTTTGTGTCTTTAAGAAAGCAATGTTTATAAAACAGGTATTTACTGGAATGCCCACACAATTCAAAGAATTCAATAACAGTTGTGAACTTTGTTTCTGTATCTATGTGTTTCTGCAAATGTTCAGATGATCATGGGCTGAGGAACAAGGGAAGCTGATTGGTTCTCAGCTAACTGAGCAAATTGGAATTGGAAACACATTAGAAAAATAACAATGCAGAGAAAGAGAAAGGCACAGAAGGCTGTGTTTTTGTTGTCCCCAGTAGTAGCTGTCTATTCACTGCAGTCAAAGTCTCAATTTAAACTTAGTCAAAGAGATGTACAGCATGGAAACAGACCTCTTGGTCTAACTCTTCCATGCTGACCAGATATCCTAAATTAATCTAGTCCCAATTGCCAGCACTCGACCTATTTCACTTTTTATTCATATACCCATCCAGATGCCTTTTAAATGTTGTAATTGTACCAGCCTCCACCACTTCCTCTGACAGCTCATTCCATACACATACCACCCTCTGCATGAAACAGTTATCCCTTAGGTCCCTTTTAAATCTTTCTCCTCTCACCCTAATTCTATGCCCTCTAGTTCTGGACTCCCCGAACCCAGGAAAAAGACCTTGTCTCTGCCTTGCATGATTTTATAAACCTCTATAAGGTCACTCCCCAGCCTCCGACGCTCCAGGGAAAACAGCCCAGCCTATTCAGTTTCTCCCTATAGCTCAAACCCTTTAACCCTGACAGTATCCTTGTAAGTCTTTTCTGAGCCCTTTCAAGTTTCACAACATCCTTCCTCTTGCAGCAAGATCAGAATTGCACATGGTATTCCAACAGTGGCCTAACCAATGTCCTGTACAGCCGCAACATTGTCTCCCAACTCCTATACTCCAGTTACCTTTCCTGCAGCAATTGCAGTGGGCTGTGACTTTTGAATGAAAACTTCAGAGATATTTTCCAAGGGAATCAGTCATTCTGTTTTCTGACAAACCAGTGAAAGTTTCCAAAGAAAGATAACTTGAACACTGTGGGCCTGGCCAGCTGAAGAATCATCTCAATAGTCAAACCTGACTTTCCAATTTCATCTGTCTCTGCTAATAATCTATCTTCCTGTTTATTTTTTGATATGTTGAAGGAGCAGTTTATAATGGGATGAGAGTTTTAGTCAGTGGGTGTTAAGTGCCAACAGTTTATATCAGTTTACTTATAACTATGTCTAATTACTCAAGATAAATAATAATCCTTGTTTGGAACAGATAGCTGATCAATGTGTTTTTGTCAAACTTGGTCTGAAATTCAGATAAATTAAGGTACTGTACTCACCTTAAAAAACAGTTTAAAACAAAGTGCAACTCCTGGAATAGGGTTTGATTTACAGCATGCTACCCACCGTGGGGCATAACAAATTACCCCATACTTCCTAATGCCATCTTCAAGTTTCCCAACAATGTCTCCCATATTTAAGTCAAATGGTATTTGCATTTCCCAATTATCAAAAGGAGATCTGGCATAACTGGAGAGTCATTTCATGATTTCATGACATTTCAAGACATTGTTCTGACCAACCCAGCCCTATCAAAAATGTCAGCATTGTTGTCCTGCACCAGCTAATGAGTACACGACAAACAAGCAGGCAGCTGGAGGAACACAGCAAGCCAGGCAGCATCAGGAGGTGGAGAAGTCAAGGTTTCAGGTATTAACCTTTCTCCAGTCCTGAGGAAGGGTCAGACCTGAAATGGATTTGAGTGGTGCTGGAAAAGCACAGCGGTTCAGGCAGCATCCGAGGTGCAGGGAAATCGACTTTTCGGGCAAAAGCACTTCATCAGGAAAGAGGCAGAGTGCCTGAAGGGTGCAGAGATAAATGAGAGGAGGGTGGGAGTGGAGAGAAAGTAGCATAGAGAACAATAGGTGAATGACGGTGGGGATGAAGGTGATAGGTCAGAGAGGAGGGTGGAGTGAATAGGTGGAAAGGAAGATAGGCAGGTGGGACACATCATGGAGACAGTGCTGAGCTGGAAGTTTGGAACTGAGGTGAGGTGAGGGGAAGGGGAAATGAGGAAACTGGTGAAGTCCACATTGATGCCTGGGGTTGAAGCGTTCCGAGGCAGAAGATGATGCGTTCTTCCTCCAGGCATTGGGTGGTGAGGGAGCAGCAGTGAAGGAGGCCCAGGACCTCCATGTCCTCGGTTGAGTGGGAGGGTGTGTTGAAATGTTGAGTCACAGGGCGGTGGGGTTGATTGGTGCAGGTGTCCCTGAGATGTTCGCTATAGCGCTCTGCTAGGAGGCGTCCAGTCTCCCCAGTGTAGAGGAGACCGCATCGGGAGCAACGGATACAATAAATGATATTGGTGGATGTGCAGGTAAAACTTTGATTGATGTGAAAGACTCCTTTGGGGCCTTGGATCGAGGTGAGGGAGGAGGTGTGAGCGCAGGTTTTGCAATTCCTGCGGTGGTAGGGGAAGGTGCAAGGATGGGAGGGTGGGTTGTTGGGGGGCATGGACCTGACCAGGCAGTCACAGAGGGAACGGTCTTTGCAGAAGGTGGAAAGGGGTGGGGAGGGAAATATATCCCTGGTGGTGGGGTCTGTTTGGAGGTGGCGGAAAGTCATTGGATGTTGTGGCTTATGCGAAGGTTGGAAGGGTGGAGGGTGAGCACCAGGGGGCTTCTGTCCTTGTTACGGTTGGAGGGGTAGGGTCTGAGGGCAGAGGTGCGGGATTGGACAAGATGCATTGGAGGGCATCTTTAACCACGTGGGAAGGGAAATTGCGGTCTCTAAAGAAGGAGGCCATCTGGTGGGTTCTATGGTGGAACTGGTCCTCCTGGGAGCAGATACGGCAGAGGCGGAGGAATTGGGAATACGGGATGACATTTTTGCAGGAGGTAGGGTGGGAAGATGGCCATCTGGTCACACCTGAAATGTTGACTTCTCTACCTCCTGATGCTGCCTGGCTTGCTGTGTTCTTTCAGTCTCCTCCTGTTCTACCTTGGATATCAACATCTGAAGTTTTTTTTGTCACTAGTCAATGAGAACACAGCAAGTTCCCAAAAACAGCAATGTGCTCCTGATAAGCCCCTTGTTTCAGATGATGACCGAGGAATACTGTGGTTCACTGCACTGTGTGAAATTCCTCTCTTGTCTTCAAAATGAGTTCTTTGATGTTGGCCAGATCAAATAGATAAGTCTGTGTTTACTGATTCATTCAAAGGGCAGCACCTCTTTGATATCATAGAGTCACAGAATTGTTAAAGGACAGAAGGAGGCCATTCAGCCCATTGTGTCTGCACCAATTGTAATACCCAGTGCCAACCTCTTGCTATCTTTCTGTACATCATTTCCACCCAACTAACCATCTAATGCCTCTCTAAAATGCTTCAGTTGAACCTGCCTCCACCACAATCCACGTTCCACACCCTAACAACTCTCTGTGTGACAAAAGCAGAAATTGCTGGGAAAGTTCAGCAGGTCTGGCAGTATCTGTGAAGAGAAATCAGAGTTAATATTTTGGGTGGAGTGACCCTTCCTCAGAACAGTTCTTTTGGTTTTTATTTAGTATTTAACTCGCTGTGCGAAATAGTTTTGACTCACACCATCCTGGCTTCATTGGCCCATCACTTTTAATGTAAGTCCTCATGTTCTTGTTTCTTCTTCGAGTGAGAACAGCTTCTCCATATCTCCTCTATCAAAATTTCCTCTCAGCCTTAGTTCTATCCAAGGAGAATAGTCCCCAGTGTTTCAATCTATCCTTCATCATTGACATCGCTCAGCTGCGCAACCATTGCACTAGAGTATCAACTAGAATATTTCTGCTCAAAACTCTGGAGTGGAGAGAACTGAGTGCTGACAATTGAGCCACACTGCAGATTACTCACACGATGTTGATGGGATGAGTGTATGGAATTACTACCCTCCAAGTACCATGCAGACTGACAGTGAAGTACAGCTTTGATTGTGTGCTGCACTTTGGAGTAGATATACTTCTGGTGACGCATTCGACTGGGAGGGAACCTGCTCTCTCAGGTGAATGCATAAGATCCCCGATGGTTTAAAAAAGAAGACGAGTTTCGTACTCAGTCTATATTTATCCCCAAAGAGACAACTAACAAGAGACAATGTTGCTACTGTCACAAAACGATCTGTCAGTGCTTGGCTGCCGTGCACTATTTGGCCCCCGACATTACAAACAATGACAACATGTCAATATCATTCCGCAATGTTGTAAAGCATGTTCTGACACCCTGAGGTTGGGAACAGCATTATTTATTCATTTGTTTTCCCTTAAATGCCTTCACAAAGATAAGAATACAACTGCACACCATACACTGCTTTTCCAAATTCTCTTCACAGCAATCAATACATATGAGGAGTTTGGTGTTGTGAAATTCATTTGTGATCCGTGAGGAAATTTCCTTCCTGCTCAGTCAGTGTTCAAAAAGTACGGCCAACATTTCCTTCCTGTGTGAAATTGTGAAAGTGTACTGCAAGTCATGATTATGAACTTGCAAGGTCACACAGATTGTTATTCAAGTATACACCCAACTGCAGTTCAAAAACTACTGTTTAACACTAGCTTTTTTAGAAGTATCAGGTAAAATGGAATCAATTTTTTTGTTCAAAAGAATTGCAGGTGAGACATCCATCCTAGGACAAGCCAAACAGAGACATGCATGAGAATTCCTAGAAGCATGGCATTCCAACTGGAACTCTGTCAACAAACACATTGACTTGGATCCCATTTACCAGCTGCTGAGAAAAAGAACCAGAAATGACATCACCATAGGAAATTATGTCACCAATGGAAATAACGTCACCAACGCTAGGAAACTCAGACATAAATAGAAAGTGGGCTACACCATCAATGCTTCATCCGGAGGCTCACTGAAGATATTACCCAGTATGGTGACAAAACACCTGAAAACAAACCTTCCAGCTCAGTGAGCAAACCTACATCCAGAACCTCAACCTGAGCTACAAATCTTCTGAAACCATTTGCTGCCCATCCATAACTGCCCTTGAGGCCAACTAGTAGTCAACAAATCACTGCGCTGAAAGCAACAAATCTGGAGGTCACACTGGGTCTGGCAGCATCTGTAGAGAGAGAGAAAGCTAATGTTTCAAATCTAGATGACTTTTCAGAGTTGACACGTAATGTGAGGGGCCAGTATTTATGAATGTTCTGCCATTCTCTCATTCCACTATTGCATCAATGCTGCATTCTCTATACTTCAAATTATCTTTGATGAAGTGTTACTTACAATAGTTTGTTCCCACATTGCTGAGTCCGGAACATATGAATTAGGAACAGGAGTAGGCAATTCAGCCTCTGGAGCCTGCTCTGCCATTAAATATCATCACCATTGATCTCATCTTGAACTCAACTACACTCTGCTGCCTGCTCCATAAACTTTTAATTCTTCACTCATTAAAGAACTGTCTGTCACTTCCTTTACTCAGTGTCCTGGCATCCAATTCTCTCTGGAGGAGTGAATTCCCCAGATTGATGAACAAGTGAGAGAAGTAATTTCTCCATATCTCTGTTTTAAATCTGACCCCCTTATCATAAAACTGTGACCTGGCATTTTAGACTCCCCCTATAAGAGGAGACCCCTGCTGTACATTTACTTATCAATCGCCTTTATCATCTTATATACTTTAATTTGATTGTCTCTCATTCATCAAAACCCTCAAGATTGGAGTTGGTCTTGTCAACGTTCCTTCACTGTCATTGGGCCAAATCCTGGAGTTCTCTTACAAACAGCACTGTGGCTGGGCATGGACTGGAGCAGTTATCCAATCACCACCTCCTCAAAGGCAACTCCGGGTGGGCAATAAGACGAGGATGTGGCCTGATTTGGGGATTTTAGTGATGAAGAAAGGTTGGATAGACTGGGTTTGATCTCACTGGAACGCAGGAGGTTGAGGAGGCAACCCTGCAGTTTATAGATTATAAATGGCATGGTCAGAGTGGGAAGTATGAGGCTTTTTCCAAGGGTGGAGGGGTCAATTACGAGGGGGCACTGTTTCGAGGTGCTATGGGGGAAGTTTATAGGAGATGTATGAGGCATGGTTTTCATACAAAGGGTGATGAGTGCCTAGAACGCAAGCCAGAGGAGGTGGTGGAAGCAGACACAACAGGGAGCATTCAAGCAGTACTTGGACAAATACATGAGTAGGAAAGGAATAGAGGGATTTGGATCCTGTAAGTGAAGACAATTTTCGTACCAAAGGGCTGAATGGGTCGGTGGAGGCTTAGAAGGCTGAAGGGCCTGTTCCTGGGGCTATATTGTTCTTTGATCTTAAGACTTGCCAGCGAAGTTCTCAATACTGAGAATGAATAAGTAATGCACTCTTTCACACTGTACATTCCAAAACACAAGACATCAAATTGTTTAAAGAAAACATTCCCTAATCTCCCTTTTGGTTCCTTTCTCACTTCATTGAACTGTTCAGATGTCACTCCACAATGGAGAGATCATATTTGAATCAGTGTAATAGAGTGGGTTAGCCAGGTTACCAGAACAGGCCCTTTTCATATTGTCACTCGAAAATGAAAGCCATCGATCATGCTTCTATTCTTTCACAGCTCAGGGGACAAGAGATCAGGAACTTTCTATTAAGGAATACTCCAATGTCTTCAACTGGAAAAAAAAGGTTGGCTAATAAAATGACTTATCTCCTGTGTAAAAAGTCAAGATAAATGACTTTTTGATCTGAGCAAGACAGACATTAGACGAGTCTCCCCTCTAATGCAGCACAAACGTTTGAAAGACTGTGATTTTATTGTGAAACTGAATGATTGTTTTTAGTTACCAATTCCTGGATGGAAAATTTCTCTCATAACTGGAGGCGCAGTTGAATTGTAATAAGAATAAAGCAAAATTGTTCAATTATTTCAGGCTGCTGACAAAAAGAAAGTACGCATTTTCAAGCAATTATTTACCAGGTTTCATACAGTTATCAGCCATTTTACAGAGAATTACATCGACTGTGAAGCACAGACAAACAGCTATTCTACACAACCAGTCCATGGTCAAAGTAAAGTCATCATGGTTTTCCCAGGCAATAAGGCTGATGTCTCATGACAGAGAGAGAGAGACAACTGGTGTGGCAGTTTAACCTGAAGGTCACCACACCTCAGCTGAGTAAAGAGGATAAGAAGGATAATCCTTCACAATAACCTCAGACCAATACAGCAACTGAGCCCATGCTATTGGTGTTACTTTCTTTTGCTGACCAGCCAACCAACTGAGCTAAAACAACCTGCAATAACTCTAACTCCTTCTATCCTTCCCTATCTAACTCAATCAGCTGGATTGCCCTTTTTGGCTTCTCTCACCTTTTTGTTAAGCTGGTGTTTAAACACAGCCATATTGTTCATCTTGACTCCTCCCTGTGCTGCTCTTGGTGTTTTCATGTACACTCTTCGACCTGGTGTTAGTCCTCTGCCTCTATGACAATGGCAAAAGTGAGGATTGTCGATGCTGGAGATCAGAGTCGAAAAGGGTTGTGCTGGAAAGGCACAGCAGGTCAGGTAGCATCCGAGGAGAATCCCCGATGAAGGTCTTATGCCCGAAACCTCGATTTTCCCTGCTCCTCAGATGTTGCCTTACCACCTGTGCTTTTCCAGTGCCATACTTTTCGACTTGATGGTTCACGACGGTTTGAATTCTGGTCAAAGACAATTAGACCATAAGACCTAAGAGCAGAAATTTGGCCATTCAGCCCATCAGGTCTGCTCCACCATTCGATCATATTGCTGCAAGTCCTCAAGGACCTTGTGGAGACCCACCAGCTTAAAGCTGCTGGGTCTGTTATGGAGATATGCCATTTAACACTATGCTGGTGTCACATGGTGTCATCCTCAGCATGAAGGGAGGAACTTGTCTCCAGAAGAACAGTACTGGAGGGACACATTTTCAAAAGGGAGATTGGTCTGTTTTATATAATGTAACAGCTCTAACATGATTATTTTTCATGTCACATTGGCTTCATTCATTCTTCAGATGTCACAAACAATCTCTAGGTGGAGATAAGGTGTTCTACTCTAGTTTTCAGTGGGAGCCAATGTTCCTATACCAGCTGTCAAAGGTTCTTTTAATTGTTATTAAAACTATTGTACTTATTACCATCATGCAATAAATTGCCACATTATGAACAATATCTCTTCTGTAGATTCTTGATGGTGGTGTATCCTCCTCCACTGATCACACTAGATAACCCCAAGAGGAAGCAAGGGCGAAAGACAATAGATGGCAACAAATTACCTCAAACAACCCTTATCCAGTGGCACACACTGGTAAAGCTGGCAAATCTCATAAGGTACCACAAGAGTGAATCTGGGAGAATATTTCAGTATAAATGGCATCCATGACATGTTTCTCTCATACTGGGTTTGCCATCTAATCTGACAGCTATGTCAGAGAGGCATAGACTTGCATAGCACCCCGAAAGACACCCTGCGTTCCAACTTGCCCATGCTTACCAGATATAGCTTGATTCTATTTTTCTATTTCAATGTTTCTATATCCTAATTAATCTAGCCCCATTTGCCAGCATTTGGCCCATATCCCTCTCAACTTTTCTTATTCATATACCCATCCAGATGTCTTCTAAATGTTGTAACTGTACCGATCTCCTCCATTTCCTCAGGCACCTCATTCTAGACACACACCACCTTGACATGCAAGAGTTGTCCATTAGGTCCCGTTTAAATTTTTCCCCTCTCATCTTAAACCTCTGCCCTCTACATTCATAAGATCTTACGATATAGGAGCAGAATTAGGCCAGTTAGACCAGTAAGTCTGCTCTGCCATTAGATCACAGCTGACAAGCTCCTCACCCCCATTTTCCTGCTCTCCCTTCTTATCCCTTCAACCCATTACCAAATAAAAATCAGTCTAACTCCTCCTTAAATTTCCTCCCTGTCCCAGCATCCACTGCACTTTGGGGTAGCAAATTCCACAGATTCACAACGCTTTGGGAGAAGTAGTTTCTCCTCAATTTTGCTTTAAATTTGCTACCCCTCATCCTGAGACCATGGCCTCTTGTCCCAGTGTGCCCCACAAGAGGAAGCATCTACTTCATGTCTATTTCGCCCACACCTTTTATCATTTGAATACCTCAATTTGATAACCCCTCATTCTTCTGAATTCCACAGAGTATAGGCTTAAACTGTTCAATCTCTCTTCATATGACAAACCCCTCATCTCTGGCATCAATCTCGTGAACCTCCTCTAAACAGCCCCCAATGCCACTACATCTTTCCTCAAATGGGAGACCAAAGCTGTGCACAATACTCCAGATGCTGTCTCACTAATACTTTGTATAGTTGCAACAATATTTCCTTACCTTTATCTTCCATTCCTTTAGCTATAAAAGGTAACATTCCATTCACTTTCTTTCTTATTTGTTGTATCTGCATGCTCATTTTCTGTGACTCATGAACGAGTAGACCTATATCCCTCTGCATCTGAGGACCCCAAACTCTCTCCCCATTAAGATAGTAGGTTGCCTTCACATTTTTTTGACCAAATTGCATGACCTCACACTTATCCATGTTAAATTCCATCTGCCACATTTTGGTCCACTCTCCAAACCTACTGATATCTATTTGTAAAGTACTTAGAACATAGAACAATACAGAGCAGAACAGGCCCTTTGGCCCTCAATGTTGCACCGACCTGTGAAATATTCTCAGCTCGTCCCTCTACACTACCCCATCATCATCCATGTGCTTATCTAAGGATTGTTTAAATCTCCCTAATGTGGCTGAGTTAACTACATTGGCAGGTAAAGCATTCCATGCCCTTACCACTCTCTGAGTAAAGAACCTGCCTCTGGCATCTGTCTTAAATCGATCACCCCTCGATTTGTAGTTATGTCCCCTTGTACAAGCTGATATCATCATCCTAGGAAAAATACTTTCACTGTCTGCCCTATCTAATCCTCTGATCATCTTGTATGTCTCTATCAAATCCCCTCTTAGCCTTCTTCTTGCCAATGAGAACAGGTTCAAGTCTCTCAGCCTTTCCTCATAAGACCTTCACTCTAGACCAGGCAACATCCTGGAAAATCTCCTCTGCATCCTCTCCAATGCTTCCACATCCTTCCCGAAATATGGGGACCAGAAATGTACACAATATTCCAAGTGTGGCCGCACCAGCGTTTTGTTTAGTTGCAGCATGATATTGCTGCTCCAGAACTCAATTCCTCTACGAATGAAACCTAACACACCATATACCTTCTTAACAGCACTGGGTAAGGGCATTTGCCTGAAACGTTGATTCTCCTGCTCCTCGGATGCTGCCTCACCTGCTGTGCTTTTCCAGCACCACTCTAATCTAGACTCTTCTTAACAGCACTATCCACCTGGGTGGCAACCTTCAGGGATCTATGTACATGGACTCCAAGACCCCTCTGCACATCCACACCACCAAGAATCTTTCTGCCTTCCTGTTATTCTTCCCAAAGTGCATCACCTCACATTTAGCTACATTGAACTCCATTTGCATCTCTCAGCCCAATTCTGCAGTCTATCAAGTCTCCCTGCATTCTATAATATCTTTCCAAACTATTCACGACTTTAATGTTGTCTACAAATTTACAAATCCATCCACCTATGCCTGCGTTTAAGTCATTTATAAAAATGACAAACAGCAGTCGTCCCAAAACAGATCCTTGTGGCACACCACTAGTAACTGGACTCCATCAACCAACACTCGCTGCCTTCTTTCGGAAAACCACTTTCTAATCCAAACTGCTAAAACACCCTCAATTCCATGCCTCTGCATTTTCTCCAACAGCCTACCATGTGGAACCTTGTCAAAGGCTTTACTGAAGTCCATGTATACCACATAAACTGCCTGACCCTCATCTATATGTTTGGTCACCTTCTCAAAAAACTCAATGAGGTTTGTGAGACATGACCTGCCGTTAACGAAACCACGTTGACTATCTACACAAATTATTGCTGATTACCTTATTTCTTTATTGTAATTTACCGTACCGTCCAATTTTCTGTTGTCCACAAATTTTGCTGTAGAACCTTCTATTCCTTTATTCAAATCATTGGTGTAGATTGTAAATAGCTGGAGTCCAAAAACCCTGTGGTATCTCACTAGAGTCATCTTGCCATCTAGAACAAAAATATTTATCACAACTGTCTGTCTTATGTCCAACAGCCAATCATCTATCCAGACTAATAAATTACCCTAATTCCATCTGATCTAGCCATCTAAATGAATCTTTTGTGTGGCACCTTATCAAACATCTACTTTTGGACTTCCCCACCCCGGGGAAAAGACCTTGTCTGTTTATCTTATCCATGTCCCTCATGATTTTATGAACCTCGATAAGGTCACCCCTCAGCTTCTGACACTCTAGGGACAAAATCCCCAGCCTATTCAGCCTCTCCCTATCACTCAAGCCCTCCAACTCTGGCAATACCCTTGTCAATATTTACTGAAACCTTTCAAGTTTCACAACATTCTTCCTCTAGTCGGGAGACCAGAACTGAATGCAATATTCCAAAAGTAGTCTAACCAATGTCCTGTGCAGCTGCAACATGACCTCCCAACTCCGAGACTCAATGCACTGTCCAGAAAAGGCAAGTGTACAAACGCCTTCTTCACTGTCCTGTCTACCTGATACTCCACTTTCAAGGAACTCTGTACCTGCACTCCAAGATCTCTTTGTTCAGCAACACTCACTTACCATTAAGAGTATACATTCTGCTTTTATTTGCCTTACCGAGATGCATCTCCTCACATTTATCTATATTGAACGCCATCTGCCACTCCTGGCCCATTGGCCCATCTGATCAAGGTCACGTTGCATTCTGAGATAAGCGTCTTCACCGTCCACTGCAAATCAGTTTGGTATCCTTCAGGATTCAATCAGCTCAGTCATGGAGCCAGACAGCTGAATCAAATCAGCTTCCTTATGTTTGTATCGACAACACAGCAAAAGTAAAATCTTCAAAGACCCTCAAAAACTGACCCCGATGTTTCTGAACCAGACTTTTTGAATAATCAGTCCCAGGCATCGTGAATAATCCAGTTTAGGCTCTGGGTTTGAAAAAAAGTCTTAAAAAATTGCGGCTTAAATGAAAGTCTTCACAAATTGTTTATAATAAAATAATTTCAGCCATGCAAAATTAAACAACAATCTAACTAATATGCATGATTTCAACCCATTAAAGCTTGGTTTACCACCTCCTCCACATAAAAGACAGAGCGACAGGCAAATATAGTCAAGGGATAAATTAAAAATAAATTAAAATTTTGGCTAAGACTCATAGAGTCACAGAGATGTACAGCATGGAAACAGACCCTTTGGTCCAACATCCATGCCGACCAGATAACTCAATCCAATCTAGTCCCACCTGCCAGCACCCAGCCCATATCCCTCCAAGTCCTTCCTATTCATATACCAATCCAAATGCCTCTTAAATATTGCAATTGTATCAGCCTCCACCACTTCCTTTGGCAGCCCATTCCATACACGTACCACCCCCTGTGTGAAAAAATTGCCCTTTAGATCTCTTTTATATCTTTCCCCTCTCACCCTAAACCTATGCCCTCTAGTTCTGGACCCCCAACCCCAGGGAAAAGACTTTGCCTATTTACCCTATCCATGCCCCTCATAATTTTGTAAACCTCTATGAGGTCATCCCTCAACCTCCAACACTCC
This sequence comes from Hemiscyllium ocellatum, assembly GCF_020745735.1. Lineage (NCBI taxonomy): Eukaryota > Metazoa > Chordata > Chondrichthyes > Orectolobiformes > Hemiscylliidae > Hemiscyllium > Hemiscyllium ocellatum. The sequence continues at coordinate 91,841,375 of NC_083412.1, read as the reverse complement.
AGGGAAAACAGCCGCAGCCTGTTCAGCCTCTCCCTATAGTTGAAATCCACCCCAACCCTGGCAACATCCTTGTAAATCTTTTCTGAACCCTTTCAAGTTTCACAACATCTTTCTGATAGGAAGGAGACCAGAATTGCATGCAATATTCCAACAGTGGCCTAATCAATGTCCTGTACAGCTGCAACATGACCTCCCAACTCCTGTACTCAATACTCTGACCAATAAAGGAAAACATACCAAACACCTTCTTCACTATCCTATCTACCTGTGACTCCACTTTCAAGGAGCTTTAAACCTGCACTCCAAGGTCTGTTTGTTCCCTAGGACCTTACCATTAAGTGTATAAGTCCTGCTAAGATTTGCTTTCCCAAAATGCAACACCTCACATTTATCTGAATTAAGCTCCATCTGCCACTTCTCAGCCCATTGGCCCATCTGGTCAAGATCCTGTTGTAATCTGAGGTAACCCTCTTCGCTGTCAACTACACCTCCAGTTTTGGTGACACCTGCAAACTAACTAACTGTATCGCTTATGCTCTCATCCAAATCATTTCTGTAAATGACAAAAAGTAAAGGACTCAGCACTGACCCTTGTGGCACTCCACTGGTCACAGGCCTCCAGTCTGAAAAACAACCCTCCACCACCACCCTCTGTCTTCTACCTTTGAGCCAGTTCTGTACCGAAATGGCTTGTTCTCCCGGCATTCCGTGAGATCTAATCCTTTAACAACTTAATCATCACCTAACTGAGACATCAATAATGTCTGGAAACCTTCCCCCTCCAATCTCTCCCAGACTTGCGGTTGAACTTGCCAAAGCTGTATCATTCCTAACTTCTATTCATTTTCTTCCTTTTGCCTCTTAGTTGGAATTCTCTTTCTTTTTCTATCCTTTCTTTCTCTTTTTTTTCCCCTTTGAAGATCCATTTCCAATGTTCTCATTTCCATTTGCCTCAACTCAAAGTTTATTGATGCATCTGATGGTTCTAACTTAACCACCCTATGTCCACTAAATTCAACTAGAGAAAACTTACAGTGTCTGCCTTCTTATCTTACTCTGGTAACTTGCTCCAGCCAAGATATCCCAAGAGGGTAGTGCTGGTATGGATACAGAATTATGTCAGAAGGCAGAAATGAGAAAATGATGGTGATTGTTTGTTTGCCAAGCTGCAAAAAAATCATGGTCTTCCTCAGGATCAGGATCACTACTAATTCTGTATTTTTAAAAATTTATTCATTCATGGGATGTGGTTGTCATTGTCAAAGCCTGTATTTGTTGCTCATCCCTAAGTGCCCATGAATGAGTGAGGTTGCTAGGCCATCTACAAATCAGCTAGAAGTGGCCATGGCATGGTGTAATATTACTGGCCTGGTAATTTTTTGAAGCCATCGTAGTTTTTTTTTTAAGAACATGGGGTCCATTACCTAAATTAACAGTTGGTAAAATCTGAATTCTGTAAAACCTGAAATTAAAAGCTAGCCTCATGGTGGCCATGCACTGCTGGTGGTTTTTGTAAAATCTCATCTGGTTCATAGAATCCCTACACTATGGAAACAAGTCATTAGGCACAGCAAGTCCACACCGACCCTTCAAATTGTAACACACCCAGACTCATTCCCCTACCCAATTACTCTACATTTACCCCTAACTAATGCACCTAACCTGCACATCCCTGAAGATTATGGGCAACTTTGTGTCCACACAAGCACTACCTAATTTCACCTCATTTTGCCAACAGCAATAGAACAAAATAATTGGTGGAAAATATGCAGCGTTTAAATAGTACAATTCTGGCTTTACGTATTGAAGCCATAGTGGAAGCATATTCAATAAGCATCAATACTTGGGTTTAGAGAAAGGAAAATCTGATGCTATTTGCTCTTGATTCTGTAGTAAGTCAGTGACAAAAAGAACACTAATGGAATGATAGCCATTTTACCCAGCGGTTTAGAATAATAAGCAGGAAAAAAATTTAGTTGTTGTTGCACAAGTTATTTCTGAGTATTGTGTACACATATAGCACAACTTTGAAATCAGCACAGCCAATGTTCTGCATATTAATTGCGAGGTGGGATAATCTAAACTTGCATTCCTGAAACATGAATTAGAGAACAAAGATAGAAAGTTAAGGGGAGATTTGATTTATACTTCTATGGTTTTAGAATAAATTCATCAGCTAGATAAAAAGAAACATTGTCTATAGTTGAAGAATCTAACATGACCATAAAATCAATGATACATTATTGTGCAGAACATTTACAATTACTGCAAAGGGTGCTAGATTTACAGAACACTCTTCCACAACAACAGCAGTTCAGTCAATAATTATAAGTAGATATTTGCCAGCTCAGTGCTTGAAGTACTGGAATCAAGCTAGGAAGAATCAGCCATGATATAACTGAAAGGTAACAAGAGACTGAGTGGTCTCTTCTTGTCCTTGTGATGCTGCAGACAGACTAGCTCTTACTGGGGCAGCATGGTGGCTCAGTGGTTAGCACTGCTGCCTATCAGCACCAGGGAGCTGGGTTCGATTTCCACCTGGGGCAATTGCCTGTGTGGAGTTTGCACATTCTGACCATGTCTGTGTGGCTTTCTTCCCAGTGTCACAAAGATGTGTCGGTTAGGTAAATTGGCCATGCTATAGTGTTAGTTGCATTAGTCATGGGTGAGTGTAAGGGGATGGGTTGCTCTTCAAAGGTTCAGTGTGGACTTGTTGAGCTGAAGGGCCTGTTTCCGCACTGGAGGGAACAAAAATGTCTTGGGGAGAAAAAGAAAGAAAAAAAAAGTGGACAGCATAGTAGTACAGTGGTTAGCACTGCTGCCTCAAAGCGCAGAGACCCAGGTTCAATTCCCACCCCAAGCACATTCTCCCCGCGTCTGCATGGGTTTCCTTCCATAGTCCAAAAATGTGCAGGTCAGGTGAATTACCTGTAGTGTTAAGTGAAGGGCTAAATGTAGGGGGATGGGTATGGGTAGGTTGCTCTTCAGAGGGTCGGTGTGGACTTGTTGAACCAAATCAACATGCAGATTAAAATCCCCCATGATAATAGCCGTACCATATTTGCAGTCATTTGTTATTTCCTTGTTTATTGCCTGCCCCAATCGGATGTCATTACTTGGTTGCCAATAGACTATGCCTATCAGTGACTTTTTCTTCTTGGAATTCCTAATTTCCACCCAAATGGATTCGACCTCATGCTCCATAGAACCTGTACCATCTCTCAGCACGGCCCTGATGTTGTCTTTGAATATCAGAGCGTCACCATCACCCTTGCATTCCCAACTGTCCTTCCAAATAGTCTGGTACCCCTGGATATTTAATTCCCAATCATGACCATTTTGCAACCATATCTCTGTGATGGCTACTAAGTCATATTCATTCACAATGACTTGTATCACTCACTCATCAACCTTGTTACGAAAGCTACGAGCGTTCAGGTCAAGTACCTTAACGCTAGCTTTCTTACCGTCATGATTCACAACATCGCTAATATCTCCTGAGGTAGCCTTCATTTTTGGTTCTTCCATACTCTGCCTTGAACTTAAACTCTCCTGCATACATACTAACCTGCTGCTTTCCTTTTCATTTATCACCATATTTCCTGTTGCTTTCCTTTTCCCTTTCCCTGACCCACAAGTTTAAAGTCCAAGTGATCACCCTATTTATCCTTTTCGCTAGAACACTTATTCCAGACCAGTTCAGGTGGAGACTATCCAATCAGTAGAGATTCCCCAGTTCCAAAACTTATGCCAATGCCCCATGAAATGGAACCCCTATTTCTTATTCCATTCCTTAGCTAAGTGTTTACAACTTTAATTTTCTTGTACTTAAGCCAATTTGCACGTGGCTTGGGCAGTAATCCAGAGAAGATGACCCTTGAGGACCTATTCTTCAATTTCATTCCTAGTGTATGATAATCCCCAAACAAGTCCTCTGTCCTACCCTTGCCTATGTTGTTTGTCCCAGTGTGGACCACAACAACTGTATCCTCCCCTTCCTGCAAGCCGGTCAGAGATATCCTGCACCCTGGCACTGGGGAAGCAACACACCATGTGGAACTCCCAGCTTGCAAATGATACCATTTTTCCCTACTTATTATAGAATCCCTTATAACTAACACTTGTCTTTTTGCTCCTCCTTCTTGAATGGCCTTCTACACCATGGTGCCATGGTCAGTTGGCTCAACATCCCCGCATCCCTTTTCCTCATCCACGTTGGGGGGAAAAATCTCATACCTGTTGCATAAGGTCAAAAGCTGAGGCTCCACTATTCCTGAACTCAGTTACCATATGATAAGGAGCTTCTTGTAATCTTGTTTCCCATTAACTGGCTTTGAATTGCTACGGAAAGTTAATCTAAGTGTGTTCCTGCAAGCCCAGCAATGTCCATAACTTTCATAACATAAACTATAACCAGTATGGAATCCTCTGAAACTGACTTTACTATTCAAAATGGACATTGAAATTCTGCAAAATGACTGTTGCCAAACTTCAAAGTACCATGCTGTCTCAAAAGAAAAAGTATATCTTCACTCTGAGAAGTGTCTAAACCCATGCCCTGAGACCACCCAGAGGAGGTTTCCTAGACTGTATAGGTCCTTCCCATAAACAAGGATAGTGATTGCTTCAGACTCCCAGAGGATACACAAAGATACAGGTTGTAGCTAATCAACAAAGTCTCATACCATGTTTAGAAAAGTGTCTTGGTAAGGCAGCCATGTTTTGTTCCCTTTTAAACATGCCTTTAAGTGCTGCCTGAACAAGAGATTAATAGCCAAAGAATCAGAAGCACTGACAGGATAGTAATATCTATGCCTTTAAATCTGGAAACTGCAACATCTTAAGGTATCTGACTCTGTTCCTTCTCAAGTACTGAAAACCAATCTCCCAGTAACAAGACAACAAATGGATAACTTTGTGATCTGTTCAAAATTCTTCTCTTTGAGAGTGTGCGGCAACAATTTTGATATACAATTTTAGCTATTGAATCCATCTAAGCTACACTTCAGTAATGCAAAAACATCTTCAATACCAAACGTCTTTCTAACTTGTAAAAGCACATTGTTCTCTTTAACTGCATTTTTTTGTTGTATGTGTATGGTGGAATGAATGATGAAGCATTAGAGGTCAGGATGAATGCAAGAATAAACAATTTTTTTTAATTTAATCTTGTGTAAAGTTTCCTATTTGTTATTCAATTGATTCACACACTCAGGGGTCATAAAACACATATCACATTCTTTGGAAACACATATTGATTATGGACTGCAAGGGAAAAGTACAGGCATTTCAATTTTCTCTCATCGGTTTCCATTATGCCTTCTAACAATGTAATAATTATCAATTAGTTGTTTGGCTGCACAGAATTGTATGGTATAGGTAGTGCTGTATTGTTCAAAAACACAAATTCAATGTTGGTTTTGCCTTTGAATTTGCATTCTTGCAAATGCCCTGATGGGTGCAAGGCCAAAGCTTTTGACAAAATGTGTCTTTTTTTCAGGAATGGTTAATTACTTCCAATCCACTTTTCTGGCACTGAGAACGAAACATCACAAGTATGGAGTTGTACTTGTGACAAAGTAGACCAAAATAAAATTATCACAGTGGCAGAGAAACAAAAAGATAATTAGCAAAACAACCAACATCGACATGAAGAAGACGGTTGTTATTTAACTAGGGTGGCACAGTGGCCCAATGGTTAGCACTACTGCCTCACAGTGCCACGGACCCTAGTTCAATTCCAGGCTCGGGTGACTATGTGGAGTTTACAATTCTCCCCATGCTTGTGTGGGTTTCCTCCGGGTGCTCTGGTTTCCTCCCACAGTCCAAAAATGTGTAGGTTAGGTGAATTGGTCTTGCTAAATTGCCTGTAGAGTTCGGTATATTAGTTATGGGGAATGGGTCTGGGTGGGTTATTTTTCAGATAGGGAATGGCAGAATGGATATTGATAGGATTTTTCCTCTAGCTACTAGGTCTACTGCCAGGAAACACAGTCTGAGTATTGTGACAGTGCTGTCACTTTAAGCGGTTATTTTGTCCTTTTTTTTTCAATGAAAGCTGTAAGGCAGAGGTACAGAACTGACTACTGAAGACCTCTTTAGTAAACAGCTTGGGTTTCTTTCTTAACAGCTTGTGTATGTGGCCAACTGTCATAGATCCAGATTTTGAGTTTTGATTTTTCTCCATCATGTCAGAAGCTCTTGTGGTCTCAAAAGAGTTGGAAACTTCAGTGAATATCTCCCGGCTGCTACACTCTCTAAATTTTCTCTATTTTTTTTTCCTTCTGGATTGGAGGACTGGATGTAAGAATCTGTGTCTGAATTTTCTTTTTTTTGCCAAGGGGTATGTTACTACATTGGAACAGCGAATTAGTAATAGTGATTGTATCTATTATTCTGATAAGTTTCCAGTCTGGAATCTTATTCTAAATTCCTCTTTCTTTAGTTGTATTTTAACTGCAGCGTTTAAATAAATTGTGTTTTGCTCAGCGTTGGGTAATTTGACCAGTTGTATTGCATCTGAGACACTTTACCTTCAAAAAAGAAAGAATTAGGGTCTAGTTTACCTTCGTTAACATTTTTGAGGGTGTCTGATCTGGTCTATAACAATGTCAGAGCTAGGCCATTGAAGACTGAGATGAAAAGGATATTTTTTCAGTCAGAGAGTGAACTTCGGAATTCCCTATTCCAAAAGGTGGTTGAAGATCAATTAATGTTTTCTGGAGATTAATGACATCAAGGGAGATGAAGATAATGTGGAAATGTTGCATCCATGTAGATGATTAACCATGATCGAGGGGCCATATGACCTATTCCTGCTGCTCCTGTGGTCCTATGAGACAAATAGGACTCTTATTAATAATGGAACCGTTGTTTACAAATGTCCCATGAGCATCTTTCTCCATTAGAGATAAATGATTATGTAAAGTCTGCTCTACAATAGTGAGTCTAGATTAGAGTGGTGCTGGAAAAGCACAGCAGGTCAGGCAGCATCCGAGGTGCAGGAAAATCAACATTTCGGGCAAAAGCCCTTCATCAGGAATAGAGGAACTACAATCATGAGATTGGCTATGGAAATACACTTCCATGAGCCACTGTAGCCAGTAAACCTATCTTACTTCCATGATAATTTCTTACACCCTCTCTTCCCTTAGTTTGATTTAACTGGCAGTGCCAATGCCTCCGTGTTGGAATATTGTAGGTTCAGACTCTACCATGACTTCTACCCTAATATCAGTGGTAAATGAATGCTGTATTATGAAGGATATTTCTGTTCATAGGAGATGGCTAACTGATATCCTGTTTGACTAGCACCTGAGATGGAAGGCAAACATCTCACCTTGGTGACAGACCAAGAGTTATTGGGGTATCACTAAATTCTGTCCTTCTCTGCAATGGACACCATAAAAAAAAAACACAGGCAGTGACCTCAGCACAAACTACCAGCTTTGCAAAATACCTATCAAGTTCAACTACATGACCATATTACTTTTAAAAGTAATTAATTACAGGTGAAAGACTTTAAAGTAAGTTCAAAAGGTGCTTTGATCATAAACCGCGATTCGATCGTGGAATCCCTACAGTGGGGTAATACGACTTTCAGCCCAAGGAGTTCACATGGACCTCTGAAAGCATCCCATATCCCCAACCCTATCCCTGTAACTGCCATTTCCTATGGCTAATCCATGTAGCCTGCAGAGCCCTGAGCAATTTCCCATGACCAATCCACCTCACCTGCACATCTTTGGACTGTGGGAGTTAACCAGAGTATCCAATGCAGATCCATGCAGACTCAGGGAGAATGTGAAAACTCAACACAGGAAGTCACCTGAGGCTAGAATCAAGCCTGGGTACCCTGTGCTGTGAAGTAGAAGTGCTAATCACTGAGTCACCATGCTGCCCCGTTTTCATGCACTTAGGTTCCTTTTAAATCTTTCCCCTCTCACCCTACACCTATGCCTTCTAGTTCTGGACTCCCCACCCTGGGGAAAAGACTGTGTCTATTTATCCTATCCATGTCCCTCATGATATTATAAACCTCTAAAGGTCACCTCTCAGCCTCTGACGCTCCAGGGAAAACAGCCCCAGCCTATTCAGCCTCTCCATATAGCTCAAACTCTCCAATCCTGGCAACGTCTTATTCTTTTCTGAACCCTTTCAAGTTTGACAACATCCTTCCTATAGCAATGAGACCAGAATTGCATGCGGTATTCTAAAAGTGGCCTAACCAATGTCCTGTACAGCCACTACATGATCTCCCAACTCCTATAACTCCATGTACTGACCAATAAAGGAAAGCGTACCAAATGCCTTCTTCACTATCCTATCTACGTGCGACCCAACTTTCAAGGAACTATGAACCTGCACTCCAAAGTCTCTTTGTTCAGCGACACTCCCCAGGACCTTACCATTACGAGTATAAGTCCTGCTCTGATTTGCACTTCCAAAATGCAGCACCCCATTTATCTAAATTAAACTCCATCTGCTACTCCTTAACCCTTTGGCCCATCTCATGAACTTTCCTTCTTCGCTATCCACTGCACCGCCAATTTTGGTGTCATCTGCAAATTTACTAACTGTTCTAAGAAACGGGTCTGTCTGTTAATATCATCGACACAAGTTTCTAGGACATTTCTATTGGTAGAATGCAATGCTTTGGATTAGAAAAACACTTCGCAATTAAATTAAGTTTCAATTAACTTAATCCACATGTGGTAATTGGCTGCCATTAGTGAACATTGCTAATACTTTACTCTCAACAGCATAATGATTACTCTGTTTTTAGTTTCATAAAGATTGGATTTACTTTTGTTTTCTTACAGTGTAAATATTCATGGATAATTAGCAAACACTGAAATGCTGCATTTGCATAATCTGTTGCTGCATTATGCCAAAGTGCCTAACAATTATGTGTTGCAAATCTTAAGAAGGATTATTTTCCATTTTTATTGATGGAACAATAAGACACAGTGCCTTTATGATATTCTTATACTTTTGACAAACAGTTAGGAACTTGAGGGGCTTTTAATATAGTTTAGGACATCTCAATTGATAATTCCCCTGATTCTGAATCACAATGTACAAAATGAGCAGAAAGTTCACTGAGGGAACATAGCATTACAAGATAGAAAAGATTTGCCATAAGACATTAAGCTGAAGCCCAATCTGATGTCGTAGATCAGGCTAGTTCTCCCAGTGATCTGCTTAATATTTATTTGTTGCATTTCCACAGTTCAAAATTACTTAAATAAAATAGAACATACTGCAGAATCTCAGCAGGTTTGCCAACATCCGTGGAAAGACAGACACAGAGTTAATGTTTTGAGACAGATATGATTGTTCTTTAGAACATTCTTCTCCAAAATTACTTAATTGGATTAGAAATGATCTTCATTGCGCATGTATTCCAGACAGATTACACATGAGAAACGTCATGAGAGGACTATCAATATGTGTGAGATCAGATGCTGGACTTCACTTTTCGAAGCATGATAGTTTCTCTCAGTTGTGAAATAATATAGCAATAATCAGCAATCACCCAGTCTCACAAAGCAAGGAAAACAAACAATCAATCTGAAGTATCCTCACAAACAGCAAACAAGGGAGTTGAACACACAGAATACACAGCCTTCATTTACAATTTTGCAGAAAGCAAAATAAGTTGATTGGAAAATGCATAGGGAATTAATGTAGAAGTTTAAACATTTTGTCTGCCTCAAAATAAAATCTTGTTTCAGAACAACCTACTTTATTGTTAGAGCAAAATTTCATTTTTCAAAACTGGAAAAATGCTTTTCAGCACCAGAGAATTACATAAATACTTCTGAGGTCCGAGCGAGAATGCCAACTAGACTTCATCCCAAGAGTATGAACATTGAAATTAAAAACAAATTAGTAATATGTGCCACCAATTTAATGATTTCCGACTGATAATTTTGCTGTCATTATTTGGAAATATCGGCAGCCATTTCTGGGAATGGGAAAACTATTGCTATTTTATGCTGGGTTCATCTGACCTTGAACTGAAAAATTATGTAGTTACCCTTTGATTGCACACAACAACACGTATTGAAAGTTATCCTGATTAACCAATTTGTACCACCTCATATCAGGACATCCATGTGTCATAACCCTTAGTACAGGCTAGGTTCGGAACAGATGAGCCTGAACAACTGTCCATCAAAATTCTGTTTCTGATACCAAACCACTCAGTGACAATTACAAAGCAATAAAAATTATGAAGCTCAACACAAACCAACCTATTTAATTTCAATCCACTAAACAATTCAATTTTTCATTCTCCCTGTGTTAAAAGACTTCACCTGGAGTTTTATGCCATGAGCAAACACCAAGCTTGTTCCAAACAGCTACCATACAGACCCACATGCACATTCACTGGCTGTACTCTCCATCAACAGCGGGCCCTCACAGACGAGCATGACTCTCTCCCACTCTGTAGGGAGCTGTCCAGGCCATGGGGCTGCAACAGGCTCTGTTACACTTGGGGCAGAAGGAAAGGCGTGTGTGGGGCATTGGTGTGGCAACATGCTCGTTTTTCTGTTTTTCCTTTGCTTCCAATTTTTCTGACGGCGAGTCTGGAGGTGCTCAATTCCTTCCTGGATGCTCCTCCTCCATTTTGGACCATATTGGGCCAGTGATTCCCAGGTTTCTGGGGGGATGCCACACTTCACCAGTGAGGCCTTAAGGGTATCCCTGAAGCACTTCCCCTCTCCACCTGCTGTTTCAGAGCTGAGAGTAGAGCACCTTTTTGGGGAGGCTTGCGTCAGTCATACGGACATGTTCCTGGTCCATCATAGCTGATCAAGTGGGGTCGTCAGTGCCTCAATGTTGAGATGTTGACTTGGTCAAGGACAATGATATTGTCAATGAGGATTCACAGAAACTTATGCAGGCAGTGTTGGTGGTACTTTTCCAATGCCTTGGGATGTCTTCTCTCAACCCTGCCTCCACCATCAATACCCAGTGTGCACCATCATCAAAATGCAATGCTACACCTCACCAAGACTCCATCAGCAGCATCTTCTAAATCCTTACAGTGCCACTAATCATCAAATGGTATCCAAAATGGTGCACCGTTTTGTTGAGAAATCTGATCACCATTCATGCACTGCTTGCCAAGTCAGAATCCTGGGCTCCACTTCACAATATCTCTGTGGGTATCTTAGATTAGATTAGATTACTTACTTAGATTAGATTACTTACAGTGTGGAAACAGGCCCTTCGGCCCAACAAGTCCACACCGTCCCACCGAAGCGCAACCCACCCAGACCCATTCCCCTACATTTACCCCTGCCCTAACACTACGGGCAATTTAGCATGGCCAATTCACCTAACCTGCACATTTTTGGACTGTGGGAGGAAACCGGAGCATCCAAAGGAAACCCACGCAGACACGGGGAGAATGTGTAAACTCCACACAGACAGTCGCCTGAGGCGGGAGTTGAACCCGGGTCTCTGGCGCTGTGAGGCAGCAGTGCTAACCACTGCAACAGTTCAGAAAGGAAGAGGGAAGGTAAGGAAAGGAGAAAAGCAGACCTTGATCCAGCAGAAATATGTCCCAGCTAAGAAGTGAATTTGATCTACTCCCCTTGTTAGGTAGGTAGGCAATCAACCAGGGCCTAGTCATCACGCATGACTAAGCACTTCACTGAGGTACATGAGGGCAACAAGATGCAATAGCATTAGGAGAGCAGACAGGAAACAGAAACTGAAACTGAGAGGAAACTTCCATTCATATCACACCTTCAGAGGATAGCATTTCCCAGGGTCCTTAACAGAAGTGTTAGCAAGGTAATTTGAACATTGAGCTGAAAATGTGCTGCTGGAAGAGCGCAGCAGGTCAGGCAGCATCCAAGGAGCAGGAGAATCGATGTTTCGGGCATGAGCCCTTCTTCAGGAATGAGGAGAGTGTGCCAAGCAAGCTAAGATAAAAGGTAGGGAGGAGGGACTTGGGGGAGGGGTGTTGGAAATGCGATAGGTGGAAGGAGGTTAAGGTGAGGATGATAGGCCGGGGTGGGGGCGGAGAGGTCAGGAAGAAGATTGCAGGTTAGGAAGGTGGTGCTGAGTTCGAGGGTTGGGATTGAGACAAGGTGAGGGGAGGGGAAATGCGGAAATTGGAGAAATCTGAGTTCATCCCTTGTGGTTGGAGGGTTCCTAGGTGGAAGATGAGGTGCTCTTCCTCCAGCTGTCGTGTTGATATCGTCTGGCGATGGAGGAGTCCAAGGACCTGCATGTCCTTGGCGGAGTGGGAGAGGAGTTGAAGTGTTGAGCCACGGGGTGGTTGGGTTGGTTGGTCCGGGTGTCCCAGAGGTGTTCTCTGAAACGTTCCACAAGTAAGTGGCCTTTCTCCCCAATACAGAGGAGGCCACATCGGGTGCAGCAGATGCAGTAAATGATGTGTGTGGAGGTGCAGGTGAATTTGTGGCGGATATGGAAGGATCCCTTGGGGCCTTGGAGGGAAGTGAGGGGGGAGGTGTGGGCGCAAGTTTTGTATTTCTTTCGGTTGCAGGGGAAGGTGCCGGGAGTGGTGGTTGGGTTGATGACAACCAGTACCTGCAACAAATCCGAACAACAAAATTTGGACATGGAGTCACATAAAGAGATAGCAGGGCTGGAGATCAAATCAAAGAGACAGGCTTTAAAGTGTGTCTCTTAAGGACGATGAGGAAGGGAGGCAAAGAGGTGTGGAGAGCGAATTCTAGAGATGAAGGCACTAGGATGAGCAGGTGGTCAGTGTTGAAGGAGTGCAGAGCTATTGAAGGATGTGGGACCAGGGGGAGATTGTGGAGTTTCACAGGAGCACGCATACCAAGGTTTGAAACCAAGGTTGAATACTTTAACATTCAGATGGAGCCATAGAGTCATAGAGTCATAGAGATGTACAGCATGGAAACAGACCCTTCGGTCCAACCTGTCCACACCTATCAGATATCCCAACCCAATCTAGTCCCACCTGCCAGCAACTGGCCCATATCCCTCCAAACCCTTCCTATTTATGTCCCCATCCAGATGCCTCTGAAATGTTGCAATTGTACCAGCCTCCACCACATCCTCTGGCAGTTCATTCCATACAAGTACCACCCTCTGTGTGAAAAAGTTGTCACTTAGGTCTCTTTTATATCTTTCCTCTCTCACCCTAAACCTATGCCCTCTAGTTCTGGACTCTCTCACCCCAGGGAAAAGACTTTCTCTATTTATCCTATTCAAGCCCCTCATCATTTTATAAACCTCTATAAGGTCACCCCTCAGCCTCCAACACTCCAGGGAAAACAGCCCCAGCATATTCATTCTCTCCCTATAGCTCAAATCCTCCAACCCTGGCAACATCCTTGCAAATCTTTTCTGAACCATTTCAAGTTTCACAACATCTTTCCGATAGGAAGGAGACCAGAATTGTATGCAATATTCCAACAGCGGCCTAACCAATGTCCTTTACAGCCACAACATGGAGTTCCAACTCCTGTACTCAATACTTTGACCAATAAAGGAAAGCATACCAAATGGCTTCTTCACTATCCTATCTACCTGTGACTCCACTTTCAAGGATCTATCAACCTGCACTCCAAGGGCTCTTTGTTCAGTAACACTCCCCAGGACCTTACTATTAAGTGGATAAGTCCTGCTAAGATTTGCTTTCCCAAAATGCAGCACCTTACATGTATCTGAATTATAAACTCCGTCTGCCACTTCTCAGCCTATGGCCTATCTGATCAAGAGCTCGTTGTAATCGGAGGTCATCTTCTTCACTGTCCACTGCACCATCAATTTTGGTGTCATCCGCAAACTTACTAACTGTACCTGTTATGCTCACATCAAAATCATTTTGCTGATCTTGTCGAGGAAGATGGCTTTTAACTATTGGATGTTATATAAACCTATCTGGCTCACTAATGCCCATCAGGGAAGGAAATCTGCTGTCCTTACCTTGTCTGACCTATATGTAACTCCAGACCCAAAGCAATTTGATTGATTCTTAACTGCTCTCTGAACTATTCAAACATTTCATTGTGATCAATCAGTTTGATCAGCTCTACAGCTGGGAGCAAGCAGAAAACTTACTTAACGTAACATGTTGAATGGGGTGAGGGTAGGGCTAGTGAGTCACAAATCTAACTGCTGTTACAGAGATCTTTGCATTTAAAAAAAAAGCATATGCAAAAGGAATTAGAGTAAAAGATGACAGTTCTTGTGCCTTTACATTGAGGCTGGAGAATGTCCTCAGGCAATGCCTCAGGGCATTTAGCATTTTTTCTGTTTCTATTTCCCACATCATCTTTGCCTCAAGCATTAGTCAGGTATCCTGCACTCATTGGAATCAAATTCTCCAGTTGTGTCTCAGGGCACAGTATTCACTCAGCTGTGACAGAGAAGGCTGCTGTCCACACATTGTGGTCACATACAGGATTTTGGTAAATGGTGGTTTAGTTACCTTCAGCAGGACAGAAGCTGAGGAAAAATTGTCTCTGGTTTTTAAAGGCCCCAGTGTTAAATGTGTCCTGTTTTATATGAGTGTGTTAGATTTCAATTCCATACCAGCCTGACAGTGGCAAGACAAAAAAAAACGAATAACATCAGAGTAGGAGAAGGAGTGACTCATTCAGTTCCTTGAGTTCGTTCTATGATGCAAAAAAAATTACTGCTGATCTCATGTTGACTCTTATGTTTTGACAATTTGTTGCCCATAATTCTTGACTTTATATTTGTACTTGGGATATGGATGTGGATTACTACATCACCATTTCTTGTGACAGTACACTGGTTCAGTGGTTAATACCGCTGCCTCACAGTACGAGGGATTTGTATTTGATTCCACCTTCTGGTGACTGTATGTGTGCACATTTTCCCCGCGTCTGCGTGGGTTTCCTCCCACAGTCCAAAGAAGTGCAGGTTAGATGGATTGGCCATGCTAAATTGTCCAGAATATCCAGGGACATGCAAGCTAGGTGAGTTAGCCATGGGAAATGGGTGTTACAGGGATAGAGTAGGGAGATTGGGTCTGGGTGGGATGCTGTTTGTAGGGTCGGTGTGAATTCAATGGACTGAATAGCCTGCTTCCATCCTGTAGACCTTTCATGGTTCTCTGATCCATTGTCCTTCGCTAGTTGCTCTGGAGAATGTAGGATTGAATTGCCTTCTTGAGTTGCTCCAGTACAAGATCACCCACAGTGCTGATGGAAGGAATTCCAAGATTTTGACACAGTGACAGAGAAGGAACAATGATGAAGCTCCAAAGGACGATGTGCAGTTTAGAGAGGAACTTGCAGAGATGGGCAGGAACGTCACCCATTTTCAGCTCTTTTCCAAGCCACACACCATCCTGACTTGGAAATATATCATCATTTCTTCACTGTTGCTGGGAACTAGTTTCCTCACAGCACTGTGGGTGTTCCTGGACTTCTAAGGACTGCAGTGGTTCAGAAAGGCAGTTCATTGCTGCCTTCTCTCGGGCAGTTAGGGATGGGTAATAAATGCTGGCCAGCCAGCAATGCGCACATCTAATGAATGAACCAAAGGCGAACAGAATTTAAAACGTTAATTGATTGCTGGTCCTTGAGTCAAGAAGGACCAGTACATCTCACCAGTACATTTAAATTTAATAGGAGGGGTGGGCAGTTCAGAGGACTTCCTCTTAGGCCTGTTCCTGAATCTGGCTAAAAGTGGCCACTAACGAGCCACAGAGGGGGTGACCATGCCTGACCGTCTGCCCCACTGTCACAGTTACATCTATTGAGAGGGAGCACACGTTGTTCACCGACACAACAGAGGCCTTTAGAGACCAGTGGACACTACAAGAGCTGTAGGCCGAATAATGTCATTTTAATTTTGTAAGTTTCCATTCACCTTTTGTTAGCTTCTGTTGTCCGTTAGTTTGTATTTGTGTTACAGTGCTCCATTAGGGACTGGTTAACCCCTTATGTTAGGACTAAAAGTCTAGTAAGTCATGGAAGTCATGTTGTCATTGTGTTGAGCTCTGCCTAGTGTTTGGTGTTACATTCAGTTCTGAACACTGTACTCAGGAATTCTGACATTGGGGGCCTGCAGCCCAGAAGTGATACTGAGGTGGAAATGATTAAGATCTGGGGAAAGGTGAACGTGGAGATTGGTGGCATGTCAATGTCATGATACGAGCTGTTGGATGAGATATACACGTGGATCAGAGAAGGTGGGAGGCCAGCAAGGGCAGAGTTGGAAGCATGGAGTTTCCTGGGAGTAAAGGATGAGAATTTCAACAATGAATGATGAGTCAAGATAGAACAGAACCAGGTGGAGATGTGGAAGTGTGAAAAGCAGCATTTGATCATTGTACAGCACTATGCAAAAAAAGTTCAAAAGAAGCGCATTGAGAAGATGTTGAGTTCTGATGAAGGGCCACTGGATTTGAGATGTTAACTCCATTTTTCTCTCCAGACCTGCTGAGTTTCTTCAGGTTTCTGTTTTTGTTATAAGTATTGAGAAGGTATTGGATTCTAAAAAATAACTCTTTCCTTTTCCACAGATGCTGATGAGTTTGTTTTACTCTTCATTCATTCGATATGGGTGTCACTAGCTCGACCAGAGGCCATTTAAGAGTAACAATGTTGTAGTCTGGAGTCACGTGCAGATCAAACTGAGTAAAAGTGACAGACTTCATTCCACAAAGAATTTCAGTGAAGCCAGGGTTTTTTTTAGAAATGACAGTTGACATTGGCTATACAGTCCTCATTAGGCTGGCTTTTTATTCCATACTTTTACCCAGTTTAAGTTTCAACATTTTTTGTGATGGGATTCAAATTCACATACCCAGACTATTAAACCGAGGACAACCCTTTATGCTCACTCAAAACCAAATGAAGATTAATCGTTTTCACTCTTAATAAGAGAAATGAATGTAAAGTAAGTATTGCGTTGATCTCGCCAACTATTTCCCATAAAGCTAAAGGACATTCCAGAGTGGTTGGCAGCGAGGGGAGTACAATCTTAGGGATGAAACCGAGGAAACTCAGAAGCCAATTTGCATGCAGCAAGTTCTTGAAATGGCAAAATGTTGATGACAACATGTGCTTTTGAGGGCAAGCTTAAGTTCCCTCTGGAAAGAAAAGGAATTAGGCACGATCCCTGCTATCTCAGCTCTGCTCAGCACTGGTCAAACATCATGCTGGCTGTTATTGCATATTGTATCCTCTGGGCTTGAGCTTTTTGTCCTAGAGTTTGACTTCAGCTCTTTTGCTCATTTTATAAATGCCAAACATATATATTCCACCTCCTCCCTTCTCAAAAATGTGCCTATTCTGCTGTTGAAAATATGTTTATGCAAGCCCACATTTGGTTTATTATAGATTTTCTGGCCTGATTGTCTGTTCATCCATGCACACAACATCTGTACAGTCAAGTCTCTGTAGCTGCCCAATGCTCATCAATTTTTTTCAAAAATAACATCACATTCTTCAAACAATGTACGATCTCTTTGCAGTGTGTTTTTTTAAAAGAAATCCTGCAATGTGAACGAACATATAGAACCTTCTATATTTTGTCACCATCACCGCACCCATTATCTCCACAGTTAGAATGAGTTTTTCCATATGCGAACATGTCACCTGTGTTATTACTAAATGTGGCTCACAGCCTGTTGTTGGAGAAGCCCCAAAGGGAGCTGTTGAAGGGAGACATTGGGACTGTCAGTTGGGCTGGAATTAGGGTGATAACATTTTGGAAAATGGTGGGGATATGTAATGATTGGAGTGAGTATCAGGTAGATCTCATTGACAATGAGATCCTTGATTGAGGTTATTAACCTCAGCCAACCAGGGAGCCCTGGGTGACATATATGAACAGGTGATTCAGAGGGTCTCTTCATTCTAGGGACTGGCTCTGAGCTAGCTGGTCAGAGCCCATGTACAGTGCATATGTAAATAAAGAGAGACTTGGTGATGGGATACTGGCCTCTCTGCAGTTATTTCAGGCTACAAATTACCTTCTCCATAAGTCTGATCAGAAAGTGAATGTCCTTTATATCCAGTCTACCAGCACTTTTTTCTTAGCTGCTGTCTCTATTGTAGGCATCAAGTTTCCACAGCAACATCTTCCCATTTTCCTGAAGAGGTGGATTTCTCTCTCTCTCTTTACACAAGAGATCTCACATCCAGTTGCAATTTTTACAATTTACTTAAAACTTCAAGTTTTTCACCTGCTGCACTTTGTTCATTAGATCGAACTGTCAGTTCAGTTATTTAGGGCCTAAGCTCTGAAATTCCCTCCTCAAAACTCCTCTCCCCACTCTGACTTTAAAATCTAGATTCCGTGGCCATCGGCTGTAACTGATATCTCCTTACTGAGCTCAGTGTCATTTATTTCTTTGGTAACGTGCCTGTGATGCTCTTATATTAAAGGCACTGTATATATGCAAATTGATGGCTAGTGAGGTTTTTGTGACTCGCTGGTCATCAAACATATTTGCTAAAAACAAACAACAGCAGGGGAACACAATATCCGCTGCGTAAATACATCATCCTTTCAGACAGTGATCAACTACCAATCATTATACAAGTCTCTCTAATGGAATACCTTAATTGTATTGACTAAATTAAGAAACTTCTGCTGTTGCTGCTTGCATTTTAGTCAAGATGTTTTGTGCTTGAGTCATTACTAGCTCCTTAATATCTCACAGAATCAGAGAGTACAGAAGAAGCTCTTCTGCCCATCCAGTTCTGCTTTACTGCACTAGACCCATGACTTTGACTGTTATGACACTTCAAGTGATCATCCAAATGCTTTTTAAAGGTCGTGTGGTTTCACATCTCACCTACCCTTCCAGACAGTGTATTCTAGAATCCCCACCACCCTCTGGATGAGTGTTTTTCATCAAATCCCATCTATACTTCCTGCCTTTCATTTTAAAATTTTGTCCCCTTATTAATGATCCTCTGATTAAATCCACCTTGCTTTATATCCACGCCCTCCATAATCTTATATAGCTCCTTTATGTCTTCCCTCAACCTTCTCTGCTCTAAAGTAAATAACAGCCAGAGCTTATGTAGACCCTCCTAATAGCTGAAAATCTCCATCACCAGCAATTTTCTGAAGTGCACCCCGTCTAATGCAATCATATGACCAGAACTGCACACAATTCTCTGACTCCCTCTGGTGATTGAAGTTGGGTGGATATTTCGGTGGGGAGTGTGGTGCTGGAAAAGCACAGTCGGTCAGGTAGCATCCGAGGAGCAGGAGAATCGACGTTTCAGGCAGAAGTCCTTCATCAGGAATGAGGCTTGTGTGCTGGGGCTGAGAAATACCTGGGAGGCTGGATATTTCACATGAATTCCACATATTCCCCACTGGTGGGCATTGTAACCCAAGGTCAAAGATGATACCAATATTTGGAGGTTATACCCACCTATCTTTGTTCTCTTGAAAAATTTGAGTCACTCTATGCAGTCAAGATGAGAGTGGTGCTGGAAAAGCACAGCAGGTCAGGCAGCATCCGAGGAGCAGGAAAATCGATGTTTTGCGCAAAAACCTTTCATCAGTAATGAGGCTGGGAGCCTCCGGGGCGGAGAGATAAACTGGAGGGGGGTGGGGCTGGGGGGGAAGGTAGCTAAGAGTGCAATAGGTGGACGGAGGTGAGAGGAAGGTGGAGCAGATAAATGGGAAGAAAGACTGGCAGGTAGAACAGCTCATGAGATGGTGCTGAGCTGGCAGGTTGGAACTGGGATAAAGTGGAGGGATGGGAAATGAGGAAACTGGTGAAGTGCATATTGATGCCCTGGAGTTGAAGTGTTCTGAAGCGGAAGATGAGACGTCCTTCTTCCAGGCACCAGGCAGTGAGGGAGGAGGCCCAGGGTCTGCAAGTCCTCGGCAGAGTGGGAGGGGGAGTTGAAATGTCCGGCCACGGGGTGGTGGGGTTGATTGGTGTGGGTGTCCTGGAGAACTCTATGCAGTGACTAACAGAGGCCTTCAAAATCACAAAGCCTTCAACAGATTACAGAAAAGGAGGATGCCACCACTGAAGGGGAACCATAAAACTATAAGCTCAGAACCTAGATTGAGAATTCTGAATAAACCCCTTTACACAAAGATCAATGAGAATATGGAACTTAATGCACAGGTGGTGGTTTAATAAATAGCATTGGTGTTTTTGCAGTACATGGTACCAGATGATTTGCTGATGTCACCAAAATATGTGGGAAGGAACAGTGGTGAGAAAGACATTATGAGTCAGCGAAGAGGTGAAGTGAGTGGCCAAAAACTTGGTAGTTGGAATATGATTGGGAAAATGTGCTCTTTGGCAGGAAGAATAGAGGACCTGCATATTATTTAAATGGAGAGAAACTGCAGAAAACTATGGAACAGAGTAATTTCAGAGTCCTCGATCATGAATCATAGAAAACTGAGTATTCAAATTCAGTGCATAATAGGGAAATCAAACGGAATGTTGGCCTGTATTTCAAAGGGAATATACATAAAAATAGGGAAGTATTTCTTAAACTATACAATGAACTAGCTGGAATAGTACAGAACCCCATACTGGCATTGGGGGCAGTACAGTGAAGGCTGAGACATGGAGAGACAGTCTCATAAGGACTGGGGAGATTGGGCAAGAGTACTTATATATCTGTAAGAGGTATGAGAGAGCCAAGAATGACAGTGGACCACTGGAAAATGAGGCTGGCAAATTAGTAAAGGCAGAGGAACTGAATAAGTACTTTGCATCAGTTTTCACAGTGGAAGACACCAGTAACATACCAGAACTTTAATAGAGTCTGGGGTCAGAAGTGAGGGCCATAGCCATCACTAAGCAGAAGGTGATGGGAAAGCTGAAAGACCTGAACGTGGATAAGTCACCCAAACCAGATGGACTACACCCCAGAGTTTGAAAGGACAGAGCTGGGGAAATTGTAAATCTTTCAGGAATCTTTCAGGAATCACTCACAAGGAGATTCCCAGAGGACTGGAAAAGAGCTAATGTAACAGAGTGAAAATGGAGAAGTTGTTTCCACTGGAGGGAGAGACTAGGAACAGCCTCAGAGTGAAGGGATGACCCATTAGAGTGAAGATAAGGAAGAATTTCTTCAGCCAGTGGGTGGTGAATCAGTGGATCTTGTTGCTACAGAAGTCTAAGGAGGCTAGGTCATTGAGTCTATTTAAGACAGAGATAGATAGGTCCTTGATTAGTAAGAGGATCAAGGGTTATGACGAGAAGGTAGGAGAATGGGGTGAGAGACAGATGACCCATGATCAAACGATGGAGCAGACTCAGTGGGCAGAATAGCCTAATTCTGCTCCAATATCTTATAGTCTTACAGCTTTGTTGGATGTGGAAAGTATTTTCCCCCTTGGGGGAGAGTCCAGACATGGAGGACATAGTCTCAGAGTAGGGTCTTTACTAGTTAAGACCGAAATGAGGCAAGTTCTTTTTCCCTCTCAGAGAGCAGCAGATTTATGGAATTTTTAACACAGAGGTCTGGTGAGGCTTCATTATAAAGTATAATCAAGGCTGAAAAGCAGAGTTTAATGACAATGGGAATCTTCCTGGTTCTCATTTTTCATCCCATCAGCATCTACATCCAAAAGATGATAAATCACCACCTCCAGCAGGATGCCACCACCAGAAATATATTCCTATCCCCTCTCCTGACCACATTCTGCAGAGACCATTCCCTCCGAGATACCCTGGTCCACATGTCCTCCATTCCCAACACCTTCCTACTGCCCCACGGCACCTTCTCATGCAATCACAAAATGTGCAACATTTGCTCATTTACTCTTTCCCTCCTCACTATCTATGAACCCAGACACACCTTCAAAGGTGAAGCAACGATTTACCTGCACTTCACTCAATCTCGTCTACTGCCTTCACTGTTCACAATGTGGTCTCCTCTACATTGCAGAGACAAACACCAGACTGGGTGAATTCTTTGCTCTGTCCATAAACAGGACCCATGTTCCCAGTGGCCTGCCCCTTCAACACTATGTTGCCAAGCTAACATTTCAGTTTCAGGCTTGCTGCAGTGCTCCATGGAAGCTTGACGCAAGCTGAAGGAACAATACCTCACCTATTGATGCGATACCTTGCAGCCTTCAGCACTCCACAGTGAGAAGTGCTCCATATTCATTAACCGCTCCCACATCTTTGGGTCCTGTTTAGTGTGGATGTCTCCAAGCACAACCCACCCATTTTCACTTCTTGTTAACATCATACAATCTCTCTCTCTCTCTCTCTGACCATCAGCAGCCTTTTTGTTTGCCTGTCCTTTCTCTCCCTATCTGGGCACTATTCCCATGTACTCCATTAACTACCCCAATCCTGCCCTACCCTGCCATCAGTATAAATGACCCTGACCCAGTTATTTTCAGGTGACTGGATTTGAAACATTTATTCTGTGTTTCCCTCCGCAGGTGTGTTGTTGAGTTTCGACAGTACTTTCTGTTTTCATATCAGACTTGGAGCTTTCGTAGTTTTTGTCTTTATTAGTCAATCAAAGGTTGTGGAGATAAGGCAGGAAATTAGAGTTGAGGATTATTGGATTAGCCATGATTTGCTGAAATGACAGAGTCATTTGGCCAAATGACTGGCTTGTGGTCCTACATCGTATGGTCTTCTGGGTTCTGCTGGCAGATATTAGAGTCATAGAAATGTATAGCACAGAAACAGACACATTGGTTTAATTGTCCATGCTGACCAGAAATCCTAACCAGTCTAGTTCCATTTGCCAGCACTTGGCCCATGTCTTTTTAAATCCTTCCTATTCATGTACCCATCCAGATGCCTTCAAAATGCTGAAATTGTACCAGCCTCTGCCACTTCCTCTGGCAACTCATTCTATACATGCACCACCCTCTGCATGAAAAAGTTGTCCCTTAGGTCTCTTTTATATCTTTCCCCTCTCACCTTAAACCTATGCCCTCTAGTATGGACTCCTCCACTGCAGGGAAAATACCTTATCCATTTATCCTGTCCATGTTCCTCATGATTTTAGAAACCTCTACAAGGTCACCCCTCAGCCTCCGACGCTCCAGGGAAAACAACCCCAGCCTATTCAACCTCTCCCTACGGCTCAAATACTCCAACCTTGGCAACATCCTTGTAAATCTTTTCTGAACCTTTTCAAGTTTCACAACATCCTTCTGATAGGAAGGAGATCAGAATTGCATGCAATATTCCAAAAGTGGCCTAACCAAAATCCTGTACAGCCGCAACATGATCTCACAATTCCTATACTCAATTCTCTGACCAATAAAGGAAAGCATTCCAAACACCTTCTTCATTATCCTATCTACCTGACTCTACCTTCAAGGAACTATGAACCTACACTCCAAGGTCTCTGTTCAGAAGGACTTCCTAGGACCTTATAATTAAGTGTGTAAATCCTGCTGTGATT
Source organism: Hemiscyllium ocellatum (assembly GCF_020745735.1). Taxonomy (NCBI): domain Eukaryota; kingdom Metazoa; phylum Chordata; class Chondrichthyes; order Orectolobiformes; family Hemiscylliidae; genus Hemiscyllium; species Hemiscyllium ocellatum. The sequence goes on along the minus strand of NC_083412.1, from coordinate 91,818,000 downwards.
TGCTTTTCCAAAATGCAGCATCAAGCATTTATCAAAATTAAACTCCATCTGCCACCCTTCAGCCCATTGGCTGTGTACTCTATCCTGTGTACTCAAGGTAACCTTCTTTGCTGTCCAATACACCTCCAATTTTGGAGTCATTTGCAAACTTACTAACTATACCTCCTAAATTTAGATCCAAATCATTCATATAAATGATGGATCATCGTGAACTCAGCACCAATCCTTGTGGCACTCCACTGGTCACAGGCCTCCAATCTGAAAAACAACCCTCCACCACCACCCTCTTTCTTCTACTTTGAGCCAGTTATGTATCCAAATGGCTAGTTCTCCCTGTATTCCATGAGATCTGACCTTGCTAATCAGTCTCCCATGGGAAACCTTGTCGAACACCTTACTGAAGTCAATATAGATCACACCTACTGCTCTGCCCTCATCAATCCTCTTTGTTATTTCTTCAAAAGACTCAATCAAGTTTGTGAAACATGATTTCCCACACACAAAGCCATGTTGACTCTCCCTAATCAGTCCTTGCCTTTCCAAATATATGTATATCCTGTTCCTCAGGATTCCCTCCAACAGCTTGCTCACCACCGATATCAGTCTCACTGGTCTATAGTTCCCTGGCTTGTCCTTATCACCCTTCTTAAACAGTGGCACCACGTTAGCCAACCTCCAGTCTTCCGGCACCTCACCTGTGACTATCGATGATACAAATATCTCAGCAAAAGGCCCAACAGTCACTTTTCCAGCTTCCCACAGAATTCTAGGGTACACCTGATCAGGTCCTGGGGATTTATCCACCTTTATGCATTTCAAGACATCCAGCACTTCCTCCTCTGTTAAATAGCATTTTGCAAGATGTCACCATCCATTTCCCTACATTCTATATCTTCTATTTCCTTTCCCACAGTAAATACTGATGCAAAATACTTGTTTAGTATCTCCCTCATTTTTTGCGGCTCCACACAAAGGCCACCTTGCAGATCTTTGAGGTGCCCTGTTCTCTCCCTAGTTACCCTTTTGTCCTTAATGTGCTCTAAACTCCTATTCCTATCCTCACTAGCTCATAGCACCGGGAGTAATCCAGATATTACTATCTTCTAGGATCTCTTTTTAAATTCATGCTTAACTCTCTGTAATCTGCCTTCAGAATCTCATCCTTTTCCCTTCCTATATCATTGGTTCCAATGTGTACAATGACCTCCTGCTGGCCCTTCTCCCCCTTGAGAACATTCTGCACCCTCTCTGAGACATGCTCGATCGCGGCATCAGGAATGCAACACAATACTCTGATTTTTCGCTGCTGGCCACAGAAATGTCTGTCTGTGCCTCTGACAAGAGAGTCCCCTATCACAATTGATCTTTTGGAACCCAATGTATCCCTCATTGCATTGGAGCCAATCTCAATACCAGAAACTTGACTGTTCATACTACATTCCCCTGTGAGTCCATCATACCCAACATTTTCCAAAACAGCATACTTATTTGAAATGGGGATAGCCAGAGAAGATTCCTGAACTACCTGTCCGGACCTCCTACCTTTCCTGGAGTTAACCCATCTACTAGACTGTATCAGCTTTTCTGCTTTCCTATAACTACCCTCCAATACACCCCTTAGCTCTTGTAAATTCCTTATTGCCTTTAACTGTAGCTCCAACCGATCCATTCGATTTGATAGAATTTGCAACCAAAGACAGTTCCTGCAGACATAATCCTCAGTAATATGTAAACTGTCCCTAAACTTCTACATCCAACAAGAAGAGCATATCACTCTACTAAAGGCCATCTTTACTCCTTCACAATCTACAGAATGAGAAAATAGCACCATCGCATTGCTGTAAAAAAAAATGGTGCTCCAGGTTAACTTAGTACTTACAGCTTATATTTTTAAAATTTAATCAAGAGACAGATTTCAATAAAACATAGAATCAAGAAAGAACTCATTCTACTCACTCCTGTACACTAACAGCAATGTTGCACATTAAAAACTATCCACTTATCTGTTTTTGTGTTGTGAGTTCTCCCACACAAGTTTACTTTTTGTTAATTTTTCCAAGATGTCCAGAGATACATGAATTCAAAGAGCAATTGTTGAGACAGGATGGCAAATGGCTTGAGTGAGGCTGAAATGCTATTCTGACCTTGTTGGATTGAATGGCCTGTATCTGTATTGTGTATTCCCTGCAATTCTTTGGGCTTTGGGCTTTGTGTGCAATTTTGGCCTCCTCATCTGAGGAAGGACATTCTTACTATTGAGGGAGTCCAGCAAAGGTTTACCAGATTGATTCCAGGGATGAAAGTGAGAAAGTGAGGACTGCAGATGCTGGAGATCAGAGTCGAGAGTGTGGTGCTGGAAAAGCACAGCAGGTCAGGCAGCATCCGAAGAGCAGGAGAATCGATGTTTCAGGGATAAAAAATTCCTGATGTAGGGATTATGGCTGAAATGTTGATTCCCCTGCTCCTTGGATGCTGCCTGACCTGTTGTGCTTTACCAGCGTCACTTTCTCAACTCTGATTCGGGGATGGCAGGACAGATGTACGAAGAAAGACTGGATTGACTGAAATTTCAAAGAATGAAGGGTGCATCTCATCAAAACATGTATAATCTTGATGGGACTGTACAAGTGAGAAGCAGGAAGAATGTTTGCGATGTTGGGGAAGTCTAGAACGAGGAGTCACAGTCTAAGATTAAGGGGTAAACCATTCAGGACTGAGGTGAGGAAGGATTTCTTCAGTCTTAGTTGTAAACCTATGGAATTTTCTTCCACAGAAAGCCGTTGGGACCTGTTCATCAGATATGTTCAAGAGGGAGCTGGACTCTGCCTGTGTGGCTAAAGAGATCAGGTGTATTGGGAGAAAGCGGGAGTCAGATACTGGGATTAGTGGGCGGCATGGTTAGCACTGCTGCCTCACAGTGCCAGACACCCAAGTTCAATTCCCACCTCAGGCAACTCACTGCGTGGAGTTAGCACATTCTCCCCGTTTCCTCCAGGTGCTCCGGTTTCCTCCCACAATCCAGAAATGTGCAGGTCAGGTGAATTGGCCATGCTAAATTGCCCGTAGTGTTAGGTGAAGGGGTAAATGTAGGGGAATGGGTTTGGGTGGGTTACGCTTCGGCGGGTCGGTTTGGACTTGTTGGGCCGAAGGGCCTGTTTCCACGCTGTAAGTAATATAATCTAATCAGCCATGATCATATTGAATGGTGGTGCAGACTCAAAGGGCCAACTGAACTATTCCTGAATCTATTTTCTCTGTTTCTATGTTTAACCCTCAGGACATCGCTGTCCCCAACTGGTGGCATTGGGAAGGAATGGATTTCAATCACTGTAGGCAAGAGTTTCTGATGGAAAATTGCACTCTGAACCAGAATTGTGTGTCAAAAACAGTGGGAGATGAGGTCTGAACTATAACATAGACATTAAAGCAGATCATCAGTTCAGCAACAGACTTAATTATAAAATTAATCAGATCCAGTCAGACGTTCAAAGGAGAAATAGGAAAAGCAGCATGGGGTTGAAGCAATGAGACATCAGAGAGTTATTGCAATAGTTCTGAGAACAGCAGAAAGTTTGTTAAGTGTCATGTAAAAGTGATTAAGGCTATTTAAATGTCAAAAAAATTCTCAGATATTGCCCTTTCATTTGGGAAAAAATAAATACATGTTTTGGATATCTGCTGACAATTGGAGGAGATTGCATTGACTACCTTGAAGTTCCAGGCAAAGCTGAGTGGCTGTTAATTAGACAAAGTATGTCTGCTTTTCTACAGTAAACGACATTTCAAAGGAGTGTCTATATTGATATACATCTCTGTGTTCTGCAGACAAAAATAACATGTGCACATTCAGCGGCTGTTTCAACTCAAGAAGATACATGACAGCCATTCTCTACTTCATTTCTCAGAGCAATGTATTGACCAATCAGAAGGCTTGGCAGTTAAAGAAAGATTGACAGTTAACTGAGAAGGCATGTCAGAAAGGCAAGGTCACAGTGATCATGGGAGACTTCGATATGCAGGTGGACTGGGTAAATAATGTTGCCAGTGGATCCAAAGAAAGGGAATTCATGGAATGCTTACAGGATGGCTTTTTGGAACAGCTTGTCATGGAGCCCACAAGGGAGCAGGCTATTCTGGACCTAGTGCTTTGCAATGAACCAGACTTTATAAAAGATCTTAAAGTAACGGAACCCTTAGGAAGCAGCGATCATAATATGGTAGAGTTCAGTCTGCAGTTTGAAAGAGAGAAGGCAAAATCGGATGTAATGGTGTTACAGTTAAATAAAGGTAATTATGAGGGCATGAGAGAGGAACTGACAAAAATAGACTGGAAGCAGAGCCTAGCGGGGAAGACAGTAGAGCAAAAATGGCAGGAGTTTGTGAGTATATTTGAGGACACTGTACAGAGGTTCATCCCCAAGAAAAGAAAGATTATCCGGGGAGGGATTAGACAGCCATGGCTGACAAAAGAAGTCAGGAAATGTATTAAAGAAAAAGAGAGATCCTATAAAGTGGCCAAGAGCAGTGGGAAATCAGAAGATTCGGAAGGCTACAAAAACAAACAGAGGATAACAAAGGGAGTAATAAGAAAGGAGAGGATCAAATATGAAGGTAGGCTAGCCAGTAATATTAGAAATGATAGTAAAAGTTTCTTTCAATACAAAAGAAACAAACGACAGGCAAAAGTAGACATTGGGCCATTTCAAACTGATGCTGGAAGCCTAGTGATGGGAGATAAGGAAATAGCAGGAGAACTTAACAAGTATTTTGCGTCAGTTTTCACAGTGGAAGACATGAGTAATATCCCAACAATTAAAGGGAGTCAGGGGACTGAGTTGAGTATGGTTGCCATTACAAAAGGGATAGTGCTAGAAAAGCTAAAAGGTCTTAAAATTGATAAATCTCCTGGCCCTGATGGGATACATCCTAGAGTTCTGAGAGAGGTGGCTGAGGAAATAGCGGAGGCATTGGTTGAGATCTTTCAAGAGTCACTGGAGTCAGGGAAAGTCCCGGATGATTGGAAGATCGCTGTTGTAACCCCCTTGTTCAAGAAAGGATCAAGACAAAAGATGGAAAATTATAGGCCAATTAGCCTAACCTCGGTTGTTGGTAAAATTCTAGCATCCATCATTAAGGATGAGGTTTCTAAATTCTTGGAAGAGCAGAGTCTGATTAGAACAAGTTAACATGGATTTAGCAAGGGGAGGTTATGCCTGACAAACCTGTTGGAATTCTTTGAAGAGGTGACAAGTAGGTTAGACCAGGGAAACCAGTGAATGTGGTCTATCTAGACTTCCAAAAAGCTTTTGATAAGGTGCCACATGGGAGGCTGCTGTGCAAGGTGAGGGTCCATGGTGTTCAAGGTGAGCTACTGGGATGGATTGAGGATTGGCTGTCTGACAGAAGGCAGAGAGTTGGGATAAAAGGTTCTTTTTTGGAATGGCAGCAGGTGACAAGCGGTGTCCCGCAGGGTTCAGTGTTGGGGCCACAGCTGTTCGCATTATATATTAATGATCTGGATGAAGGGACTGGGGGCATTCTAGCAAAGTTTGCAGATGATATGAAGTTAGGTGAACAGGCAGGTAGTACTGAGGAAGTGGGGAGGCTACAGAAGGATCTAGACAGTTTGGGAGAGTGGTCCAGGAAATGGCTGATGGAATTCAACGTGAGCAAATGCGAGGTCTTGCACTTTGGCAAAAAGAATAAAAGCATAGACTACTTTCTAAACGGTGAGAAAATTCGTAAAACCAAAGTACAAAGGGATCTGGGAGTGCTAGTTGAGGATTCTTTAAAGGTAAACATGCAGGTTGAGTCCGTGATTAAGAAAGCGAATGCAATGTTGTCATTTATCCCAAGAGGGTTGGAATATAAAAGTACCGTTGTGCTACTGAGATTTTATAAAGCTCTGGTTAGGCCCTATTTGGACTACTGTGTCCAGTTTTGGTCCCCACTCCTCAGGAAGGACATACTGGCACTGGAACGTGTCCAGCGGAGATTCACACAGATAATCCCTGGAATGGTTGGTCTAACATATGAGGAACGGCTAAGGATCCTGGGATTGTATTCATTGGAGTTTAGAAGATTAAGGGGAGACTTAATAGAAACTTACAAGATAATACATGGCTTGGAAAGGGTGGACGCTAGAAAATGTTTTCCGTTAGGCGAGGAGACTAGGACCCGTAGACAGAGCCTTAAAATTAGAGGGGGTCAATTCAAAACAGAAATGCGGAGACATTTCTTCAGCCAGAGAGTGGTGTGCCTTTGGAATTCATTGCCGCAGAGTGCAGTGGAGGCCGGGACGCTAAATGTCTTCAAGGCAGAGATTGATAAATTCTTGATGTCACGAGGAATTAAGGGCTATGGTGAGAATGCAGGTAAGTGGAGTTGAAATGCCCATCAGCCATGATTGAATGGCAGAGTGGACTCAATGGGCCAAATGGCCTTACTTCCACTCCTTTGTCTTATAATCAATGTAACTGGTTAATTCTGCAGAGTAGCACCACAACCAAACTGAGTCCATTTGCCATCCAATTGGTCGCTCAGTTGACTAGATGCTTGTGCAACAGGGTACTGCCAACTGGAAAGGTTCAATCCAGTCTGGCCTTGACAAAGATTGGCCAAATGTTAAGCTATCTTGATTGTTTTCCAAATGCTTCATAAAATATATTTCTGTGACAGTTCTCATGACCTGGTCCTTACTGCAGTCTCTGCCATGGAACCATGGGTTGTGACCCATGATGCTTATAAGATCATTTACAAAGATTACCAAGGATTTGATGAGGGCAGAGCGGTAGATGTGATCTATATGGACTTCAGTAAGGCATGCGACAAGGTTCCCCATGGTAGACTGATTAGCAAGGTTACATCTCATGGAATGAAGGGGGAATTAGCCATTTGGATACAGAACTGGCTCAAAGGACAGAGGGGGTGATGGAGGGTTTTTTTTCAGACTGGAGGCCTGTGACCAGTGGAGTGCCACAAGGATCGGTGCTGGGTCCACTACTTTATGACATTTACATAAATGATTTGGATGTGAGCATAAGAGGTATAGTTAGTAAGTTTGCAGATGACACCAAAATTGGAGGTGTAGTGGACAGCGAAGAGGGTGACCTCAGATTACAACAGGATCTTGAACAGTCGATCTTCCGTAATTACACCGGCACCACTCCCCACCTCTTCCTCCGCTACATTGATGACTGCATTGGCGCCACCTCGTGCTCCCGCGAGGAGGTTGAGCAATTCATCAACTTCACCAACACATTCCACCCTGACCTTAAATTTCCCTGGACCATCTCTGACACCTCCCTCCCCTTCCTGGACCTCTCCATCTCCATTAATGATGACCGAGTTGACACTGACATTTTTTACAAACCCACCGACTCCCACCGCTACCTGTATTACACCTCTTCCCACCCCACCTCTTGCAAAAATGCCATCCCATATTCCCAATTCCTCTGCCTCCACCATAGCTGCTTCCAGGGGGACCAGTTCCACCACAGAACACACCAGATGGCCTCCTTCTTTAGAGACCGCAATTTCCCTTCCCACATGGTTAAAGATGCCCTCCAATGCATCTCGTCCACATCCCACACCTCCGCCCTTAGACCCCACCCCTTCAACCGTAACAAGGACAGAACGCCCCTGGTGCGCACCTTCCACCTACAAACCTTCACATAAACCAAATCATCCGCTGACATTTCCGCCATCTCCAAAAAGACCCCACCACCAGGGATATATTTCCCTCCCAGGTCACCCTTTTCCACCTTCTGCAAAGACCGTTCCCTCTGTGACGACCTGGTCAGGTCCACGCCCCCCTACAACCCACCCTCCCATCCTAGCACTTTCCCCTGCCACTGCAGGATCTGTAAAACCTGTGCCCACACCTCCTCCCTCACCTCTATCCAAGGCCCTAAAGGAGCCTTCCACATCCATCAAGGTTTTACCTGCACATCCACTAATATCATTTATTGTATCCGTTGCTCCCGATGCGGTCTCCTCTACAGTGGGGAGACTGAGCGCCTCCTAGCAGAGCACTTTAGGGAACATCTCCGGGACACCCGCACCAATCAACCACACTGCCCCGTGGCCCAACATATCAACTCTCCCTCCCAATCTGCCGAGGGCATGGAGGTCCTGGGCCTCCTTCACCACCGCTCCCTCACCACCAGACGCCTGGAGGAAGAACGCCTCATCTTCTGCTTCGGAACACATCAACCCCAGGGCATCAATGTGGACTTCAACAGTTTCCTCATTTCCCCTTCCCCCACCTCACCCTAGTTCCAAACTTCCAGCTCCGCACTGTCCCCATGACTTGTCCGGACTTGTCCTACCTGCTTAACTCCTTTTCCACCTATCCACTCCACCCTCTTCTCCCTGACCTATCACTTTCATCCCCTCCCCCACTCACCCATTGTACTCTTTGCTACTTTCCCCCCACCCCCACCCTCCTCTAGCTTATCTCTCCACGCTTCAGGCTCACTGCCTTTATTCCTGATGATGGGCTTTTGCCCAAAACGTCGATTTTGCCGGTCCTTGGATGCTGCCTGAACTGCTGTGCTCTTCCAGCACCACTAATCCAGAATCTTGACCAGGTGGGCTAATGGGTTGAGAAGTGGCAGGTGGTATTTAATTCAGATAAATGCAAGGTTCTGCATTTTGGGAAAGCAAATCTTAGCAGGACTTATACATTTAATGGTAAGGTCCTAGGGAGTGTTGCTGAACAAAAGGACCTTAGAGTTCAGGTTCATAGCTCCTTGAAAGTGGAGTCGCAGATAGATAGGATAGTGAAGCAGGTGTTTGGTTCGCTTTCCTTTATTGGTCAGAGTATTGAGTACAGGAGTTGGGAGGTCATGTTGCAGCTGTACAGGACATTGATTAGGCCACTGTTGGAATATTGCGTGCAATTCTGGTCTCCTTCCTATCGGAAAGATGTCGTGAAACTTAAAAGGATTCAGAAAAGATTTACAAGGATGTTGTCAGGGTTGGAGGATTTAAGCTGTAGGGAGAGGCTGAACAGGCTGGGACTGTTTTCCCTGGAGCATCGGAGGCTGAGGGGTGACCTTATAGAGGTTTACAAAATTATGAGGGGCATGGATAGGGTAAATAGGCAAAGTCTTTTTCCTGGAGTGAGAGAGTCCAGAACTAGAGGGCATAGGTTTAGGGTGAGAGGGGAAAGATATAAAAGAGACCTAAAGGGCAACGTTTTCACACAGCGGGTGGTACGTGTATGGAATGAGCTGTCAGAGGAAGTTGGTGGAGGCTTGTACAATTGCAACATTTAAGAGGCATTTGGATGGGTATATGAATATGAACGGTTTGGAGGGATATGGGCCGGTTGCTGGCAGGTGGGACTAGATTGGGTTGGGATATCTGGTCGGCATGGGCGGGTTGGACCGAAGGGTCTGTTTCCATACTGTACATCTCTATGACTCTATGCCTTTGACAGGACAAGAACCTGCATTCATATAGCATCCTTCTCCATTTCAGGATGTCACAAAAAACAATCGCGGTATTGAAATCCTTTTTGACGTGTCATTACTTTTGTGCACACAAAATGTGTCAGTCAATCTGCAAACAGAAACCAGTGAGGTTTTACTTTTTAACTGATGTCAGCTGAAGGATAAACAGTCACCTCAACACAATGAGAACTGCCTTGCTCTTCTTCAAAACAGTCCTATACCACAGGATGCACAGGGAGTCTTGGTTTGCTATCTCATCCAAAAGGTTACACCTTCAACTATTCAGCATAGACACTGGGAGATTGTTCCCCTTTATTGGAGAGTATAGGACCAAAGGGAATAATCTCAGAGTGAGGGTTAGCCCATTTAGCAAAGAGATGATGAGGAATATCTCATCTCAGAGGGTTGTAAGTCTGTGGAATTCTTTAACACAAGAGGGCTCGTGAGGCTGCTATTAAATATATTCAAGACTGAGATAGATATTTAATCAGTGAGGGAATTAAGCAGCAATTGCAGGAGAGTGGGATTGGGGGCTATCATATCAGCCATGCTCTCAATGAATAGACAGTCAGGAGGCTGGTTGAACACAGCAAGCCAGGCAGCATCAGTAGGTGGAGAAGTCAATGTTTTGAGTGTAACCCTTCTTCAGGACTGGGGTGGTGTAGGGGGAGCTGCAGATAAAGGGGTGCTGGGGGCAGGATGGTGAAGTGGAGATAGGTGAACCCAGACTGAGGGATGAATCCCGTTGGTGGCAGGGAGGAATAGAAGGGAGGGGGACGGGCTGGGAAGGGAGTCAGGAAAAGGGGAAGGAGGTTATTTGAAACTGGAGAACTCACTGTTGAATCCTTCGGGCTGTATGGTGCCCAGACGGAAGATGAGATGTTGTTCCTCCAACCAGGTCATACCTTCTGCCTGTCTTCACCTATCTCCGTTCCACCTGAACACTCCACCCTGCCCCAGCCACACCCTTTATCTGCTGCTCCCCCCACATCCACCCCCAGTCCTGAAGAAGGGTTACACTCAAAACTTCGACTTCTCCACCTCCTGATGCTGCCCAGGTTTGCTGTGCTTTTCCAGTCTCCTGTTTGTCTATTTTGGATTCCACCATCTGCAATTTTTTTTGTCTCTAACAGAATGGCAGAGCAGACTCAATGGGATGAAAGGACTACTTCTGTCTCAGAATCTTTTGTCCTTACATCTGTACTAGGAGTGTCAACCGGGACTGTTTGTTTATAGTGATGAGAGAAGCTGGTGGTACATTTAGGTAAGCAATTAGAAACATGGAATATAAACAGATTGTGCTAGAGTGTCATGGAACTCTGTTTAAGCCTCAACTCATGTGTTTACAGACAGTTCTGTGTACCACACATCAGGAATAATTTAAGGACCTGACAAAAGACGCAGAGAAGTTTAACCTAAATGCTGCAAATGATGACAGATTTCAATTTTGAGCAAAACCTCTTGGTTAAATGCCCGGTTTCCTGAAGTCAATCTTTAAAAATGGCTGTCCAAATTTTTAGTCTGGGGGCATTCGGAGTGGAAAACCCCAGAATAATTGAAAATCTTGTCAGCTGACAGAGTTGCTGGAAAAGAGGTAAAAACATTGACTGCAGATGCTGGAAACCAGATTCTGGATCAGTGGTGCTGGAAGAGCACACCAGTTCAGGCAGCATCCAAGGAGCAGCGAAATCGACATTTAGGGCAAAAGCCCTTTATCAGGAAAGGTTTTTGTCCGAAAGGTCGATTTCGCTGCTCCTTGGATGCTGCCTAAACTGCTGTGCTCTTCCAGCACCACTAATCCAGAGTTGCTGGAAAATGCAGCCCTGTGTCTGAAAATTAAAATGAAGAATAAAATATGAAACATCTCTCCAGCTGTCAACCGCACACATTCCTCCCCTCCATACACAGGCATCCAATGCCCCATCCATGCCAATTCATACCATTTCATGCCGCTAGACACCTCAGAGACCAGTCATGCCCTCAATGCCATGCCATGCCCCCAAAACAACCCCATATACCCTTACACTGCCAATGCTATAAGAGATGTCATCTCCTTATTGTGGTCCTTCCTACAACCCAGTGCCAGGCTAGGGAACCCATTCATTCCCTGTGGGCTATCAGGACCTCCATGCTGAGCTATACTTCTCCACCCATTCATCATGGCCCTTTATGACCTCTATGTTCTCAATGACAACTTATTGCCATTTCATGCAAACACTTGCCAGCAACCTTTGCCCTTACACCTATCACATGGTGTCAACCATTATAAGATCTCAGGTCTCTAGCAGATGAGGCAAAATGACATTCCATAAAACCAAGTTTTAAATGTCTATTGCAGACTTCACTATATTGAGAAACCACTCTCATTTTTAAAGCTCATTTACCAGAGCTACATTCCTTGAACAAAATAAAACCTGATAACAATGGACAGTTCACCCAATTGCACAATCCCTAAAGGAACAACCATTGGAATTCATAGTCTCACATCAAAGAGTCTAGCCTTTGACATTCAAAATGTTTAATGGCTGGCACCCTACTGTGATAATGGATGGCTGTGAACTCAGTCATGTAAGTAGAATCCAGTAATGGAAACCCTCCGGTTTAAGTCAACTGGCAGAATGAAGGCATTAATTTTAAAATCCAGCCATTTGTTTACAAGATTTAAAGGTCAGGATATGCTAAATGTCTTGGCAGCTGGCATGTCCTCTTGACACTTTGAAAGGTCACTCTGACAAATCCTTTGACAGGTGCTTCTGGTAATTTTGACAGTTGATTTTAACAATTCTAGAGAGTTCAACAACAATGGATTTGTGTATACTTCACATAGTTCATGCCTATCTTTATGTTTAAGCCCAAACAGAACCTTGTCTCTATTAAAATGCTGGATCCACACAAAAGGATAGCTTAACTCCCTCAAGAGTGTCCCTGCATCAGGTCTAAAGCCTTCTTTTCCATTTCAAAGGCTCATATGAAATGAACAAAGTCCAACCCTACCACTGATTTGATTTCTAGTTGACACATGTACTGAGTTACAGTGAAAAGTGTTGTTTTTCATGCTCCACAGGCAGATCTTACCGTACAAAAGTAACAGAACACAGTGCAGAATACAATGTCACAGCACAGAGAAGGAGCAGAGAGAGAGAGAGAGAGAGACAGAGAGACAGAGAGAGAGAGATCACCCTTAACATTTGAGAAATCCATTCAGAAGTCTGATAACACACAACAGGTGCCGCACTCCAACGTGATTAAATTCACACTAGAGTGGAGGGAGCTGATGATTAGAATGGCCAGGTTTCATGCAAACCCCAGATCGGCCCCCATGAAAATAGGAAGTGTCATGTCCCAGGAAAAACATTCCACTTTGAGGCTTCACTTCCATTCTAGCCATGACAGACACATTGTCTTCTGTGGCAGGAATTCAGACATTAATCTCTGACTGTCAACCTTTAATGGAAGTTTTATCTCTCACCCCCTTCTTCCTTTCAGTTTTCCCACTCTTGTGAGCTCCATAAAATCCCCTCTAAAAAGTGTCAGCAATTGGTAGGATTACTCTTTAAGTAAGCCCTAACAGGTACAATGGGGTCACCTCTTCAACCGAGAACACATGGGAACACCGCCACCTACAACTCCCTCCAAGCCTATACAACATCATGACTTGAGGTTATATTGGCATTCCTTCACTGTTACTGAATCAAAATTATGGAATTCTCTTCCAAATAACTCTATAGGCATCCTTACACATCAAAGACTTCACCAATTTAAGTAGGCAATTAGAGATGGGCAATAAATGCTTGTCTAGCAGGTATCATCCACATCCTCGAAAGAAGAACAAAAATCAGAGATAACCATGTTTGTGTTGAAGATCTTCATCATGCCTCTGGAGTGCCATTTTAGTACACAGTTATCAGACTCATAAAGAAGCTACAGAGGCATCTCAGCTCATTAAAGTAGCACAAATCAGATAGAAAATAGAACAGGTTTACACATATGCCCCAAAATTCCTGTAAACTGATCATCTGAAACTCTCCCCACATTAATTCAATGACTCCTGTGATGATACTGTCACTTTAACAAGGTTATTTCGTTCTTGGTTTTTTTTTAAAGAGAGGTTGTAAAGGCAGCGGTGCAGAAATGTCTGGGTTGGAGCCCAGTTTAACAATGGCAGGGGAGTGGCAGGGTCTCCCAGTTCATGTATTTTCTAGTTTGGTTTGGTTGTAGCAGTGAAGCTACTGGTTTAGTTAACACAAGCTGCTGCAGTGCAAAAAGTTTTGATGCTTCAGCAGATGATCCCTGGCTGACGTTTCTCTCTGAGATCACTCCTACCTGTAAGAACCTGTATTTGAATTTACCTTTTGCCAAGGGGTGTGTTTATGAGATGTTACGGGAATTGGAATAGCTTCTTAGTTAAGTTGCTGTATTCATTTTGTTGAGTTTTCAACTAGTTAAGTTATTCTAAATTTTGTTTTCTTTTGTTCATGTTTCAACTGTAGTGAGCAAATAAATTCTGTTTTGCTGAAAGCTGTGTGGTTTGACCAGCTGCATCACAACTGGAATATCCACTGTACACCTGCCTTTAAAATAAGAAAAAAGTTAGGGTCTAGGTTAACTTCACGAAATGTTTTGAAGAGTTTCTGGCCTGGTGCATAACACACCTCAAAAGTCTTGGCTGGATCCCTCATCCAGGGAATAACCTTGAAAGAAGCAAAGCCCATTTTCAGGTCACATTTCTCTGTTACCATAAACAGTGAATTGTGGAATTCCTCTTCTTCTAGTCAATCTGAAGTGCATAATTCCTGGGAGGAGAGGCATATCTATAGCTGTCAAGAAGGAGTTGGACCGACACTGCTGATATTTAGTTAGTTAAAAGTCACACAACACCTGGTTATAGTCCAACAGGTTTAATTGGAAGCACACTAGCTTTCGAAGCGACGCTCCTTCATCAGGTGATGATCAATCACCTGATGAAGGAGCGTCGCTCCGAAAGCTAGTGTGCTTCCAATTAAACCTGTTGGACTATAACCTGGTGTTGTGTGACTTTTAACTTTGTACACCCCAGTCCAACACCGGCATCTCCAAATCATGATATTTAGTTAAGTACAGAAAGTCTCCACTGATCAAAACTGTTACTTCCTATTGTCATTGGTGACAGAAGCTTTTCACAAGTAACATGTACAGGCCAACCTACACAGCATTCAATGGAATGTCACAGCCTGATGGCTATGAAGCTATTCTTTCTTGATATCAATGGGAAAACTAAAGTGCACACATACATATTATATGCATTCATTTACCTATAATTATATATGGACATCACAGCAGAGTTTAGAGTAAAATTTTCTCAAATCAAAGATGAGGTGAGCTCTTCAATTTTCAAAATGATTCCGCAAAGGGGCAACTTCTCATTTGGAGACCCAACAGCTTTCAGATTATATTAGACAGCCAGTTATTGTCTCTAATTGATGAGCTGAAGCCTACAGACAAGTCGGAGATTTTCAAAACTGACAGCGAGTGGTTACTTATTTCTACACAGGGAGGCTGACCCTGAATTTCAAGGAATCATGTTCTCCTTGTGCTCAAAGAATGAATGGCTCAGTGCTTTACAAAATAAACAGTCAGCGTAAACTGAAAAGGGGCAGCATGGTGGATCAGTGCTGCCTCAAAGCGCCAGGGACCCAATTCAATTCCAGCCTTGCGTGACTGTCTGTGTGGGGTTTGCACATTCTCCCCGTGTCTACATGAGTTTCTTCCGGGTGCTCCGGTTTCATCCCACAGTCCAAAGATGTGCAGATTAAGTAAATTGGCCATGCTAAATTGCCCATTGTGTTCAGGGATTTGTAGGTTAGGTGCAAATCAGTCAGGAGTAAAATATAGAGTAGTAGGGTAGGGGAATGGATCCAGGAGGGTTACTCTTCAGTGGGTCAGTGTGGACTTGTTGGGCTGAAGGGTCTAAATTGCCCATAGTGTTCAGGGATTTGTAGGTTAGGTGCAAATCAGTCAGGAGTAAAATATAGAGTAGTAGGGTAGGGGAATGGATCCAGGAGGGTTACTCTTCAGTGGGTCAGTGTGGACTTGTTGCGCTGAAGGGTTTGTTTCCACACTGTTGGGATTTTAAGATCTAATGTGTCAGAAATTAATTTTCACAATGTCTGTATGCACAGGATAGATCCTGGGATGGCAGTACAAGGTCAGGTTGAATTGGTTAGGGGCCGCACTGTGGCGCAGTGGTTAGCACTGCTGCCTCACAGCACCAGGGTCCCAGGTTCGATTCCAGCCTCGGGCAACTGTCTGTGTGGAATTTGCACATCCTCCCTGTGTCTGCGTGGGTTTCCTCTGGGTGCTCCGGTTTCCTCCTACAGTCACAAAGATGTGCAGGTCAGGTGAATTGGCCATGCTAAATTGTTCATAGTGTTGGTGGGAAATGGGTCTGGGTCGTTACTCTCCGAAGGGCCTATTTCCACACTGCAGGGAATCTCGAAAAGTATTCACTGGAGCTTGAGAAGAATGAGGGGGGATCTCGCAGAAGTTCATAAAATCCTAACAGGGCTAGACAGGATAAATGCAGGAAGGATGTTCCAATGATGGGGAAGTCCAAGATTGGGATGACAATCTAAGGATATGAGGTACGTCATCCTGGACTGAGATGAGGAGAAATTTCTTCACCCTGAGCCTGTGGAATTTACTATCATTGAAAACAGTCGAGGAAACAATACAGTATGGTTTCAAGGAGAAATGGGATATAGCACTTGGGATATACAGAGGGAACAGGATATTGAGTTGGGTGATCAGCCATGATCGTAATAAATGATGGAGTAGGCTTTAAGGATCAAATGGCTTATTTTCTATGCCTCTATGCTAATTCAAAGAAACGTATGACCAGTCCAACGTGTGTGCTTGCCCTTCTTGATGGCTAACGGTTTATAACTTGATATCTGACTCTTATTGATTCCCACTTGATGTGTTACAGCCTGGCAGCTGGAGGTAAGAGGGTACATGTTTCTTAGCTTCCAGTTGAGCAGAAGACTGTTCCAGCTCCACTCAGAAAAACTGAGCTTAAAGTCTCAGGTGATCGTCCAAGGTGAGACTGGACTGAGAGTCTTACTGAACTATTGATGTGTGCTATCTCACAGATGAGGGATTGATCCAAAGCCCTGTTTACCATTTCTGGTGAATGTAATTATTGTTATTGTGAAGAAAATCAGGGCATTTTCTGAGTCAATATTTATCCCCTAACCAGCATCATTAAAATGGAACATGTTATCACAATCACTCTTCTGTCCTTGGGTTCATGCTGTTTGCAAATTAACAGATGTATCTTCCACATTACAGTACTGGCAACAACAGCTCTGAGATTGTTTTTTCCAATATTTAATGCCCACTCTTATTTGTCCTGTGCAACACTGTGCCCTATCATTCAGTCCAAAGAGTAGAGGATGACAGAGCTGGAACACTTAACAATGGGAGTTATGTCTAGTCTATACTAGATAAAGACAGCAGGTTTCCCTCTCGGAAGAAGATTGTTGACCAGGTTGAAATGTTATGTTGGACTCAGTCTCAGACAGCTGATGCTGAATCCAGACATTAGCAACACTTGCTTGATTCAAGCAAGTGATATAAGAATAAAACATAAGGACATAGGGATAGGAAAAGGTAATTTAGCTTCCCAAGCCTTTCTGACACTTACTTATTCACTGTGATCCTACAACCTTGAATGAAATTATAATTAATCCTAGTTTTCAGATTTTCCAAGATATCCTCGTCTCAATTTTAAGGAATGAGTTCTAGGCATTTAATTTATCTTAATTTTCATCCTAGAAGCCAATATTTGTGGATTCAGTCCCAGATCTCTGCACCATCACATCAAGATGGTTGTGCGTGTGAAGAGACTGTCGCATACCTCCTTATGTACCTTTGCATGGAATGTCTGGGAGAGACCAGCAAATGTTTTCATCCTGAATAGTTCCGTGATGCAGGACTCTGTGATCTGCGAAGCACAGTAAGACAAATGTCAACTACACCTGGAAGGATTCAGAAATGATTTACAGGGATGGTTCCAGAGTTGAAGGACTTGAACTATAGGGAGAGGCTGAATAGGCTGGGGCTGTTTTGCCAGGAGCATTAGAGGCTGAGGGGTGACCTTATAGAGGTTTATAAAATCATGAGGAGATTGGATAGGGTAAACACCCAGTACTTTTCCCTGGGTTGAGGGAGTCCAGAACTGGTGCACATAGGTTCAAGGTGAGAAGGGAAAGATTTAAAACGGACCTAAGGGGCAACTTTTTCACATGTGTATAGAATGAGAGGGCCAGAAGAAAAAGTGGATGCTGGTACAATTACAACATTGAAAAGATATCTGCATGGGTATTATGAAAGTGTAGGTGTGTACTATACCTTAAAGACAGTTGAAAAGCTCGCAAGGACTGACAAAACACAGAGAATCCTGAACAAAGTAAGAATGTGGGCGGCACGGTGGCACAGTGGTTAGCACTGCTGTCTCACCCGGGTTCAATTCCTGACTCAGGCGACTGACTGTGTGGAGTTTGCATGTTCTCCCCGTGTCTGCGTGGGTTTCCTCCGGGTGCTCTGGTTTCCTCCCACAGTCCAAAGATGTGCGGGTCAGGTGAATTGGCCATGCTAAATTGCCCATAGCGTTAGGTAAGGGTTAAATGTAGGGGTATGGGTGGGTTGTGCTTCAACGGGTAGGTGTGGACTTGTTGGGCCGAAGGGCCTGTTTCCACACTGTAAGTAATCTAATCTAATGTAACACTTGGCCAAAATAAATAGCTGCAGATGAGTTGCCATGAAACAAAAACAAATCTAAATTCAGCCAATCAGTTTAAATTATGTCCCAAGATATCAAAATGCAAACAAATTGAAATATATTGTAATTGATGAAATCAAAACCAGTGAAATGATCCGATGTTTTGAACATTTAAGGGGAGAACTCCCCCAACAGGTACAGACTGCTAGCAGAGCAGCTCTCTGAAAGGTACATGTCAATAAGCAGTTAGTGCAGCAAAACATCGAAGCTGACTGACAGGAAAATCTATAAAGGAGAATTGATAAAGCTGACTGGTTTTGAAATGTGCTTTTTTTTGTAACTCTTAATCGGTGTTTTGTATCGGACCAGTAATGTAGAGTGGGAGGTAAAAATTAGGCTTAAGAGAAAAGAGTTGTAAATAGCTGTCATTTTCATCTTCTTTGTTGGACTTGAGGAATAACATTGTTAAGTTTTACTTTAAATAGTGACCTCTGGGATAATTTTTTGCCTCTCAAAATTTAACAGAATATGGTGTGAGGTGAGCTTTTCTGTATCTCAGGGCTAAATTAGCAGGAAGTTTACACCATGTTGTAACAATGGGTATATGTATAGGAAGGGTTTACAGGGATATGGGCCAACTGCTGGCAATGGAACCAGATTGATTTGGGATATCTGGTCTGCATGGACGACTTGGACCGAAGGATCTGTTTCTGTGCTGAACACCTCTATGACTCTATGATGATCACTTTGGTGAAAGACGTTCTTTTGTCTGCCCAAAATTTGTTGGTCCTCCAGTGCTAAAGAGTTGACCTTGATCGAGTGTTGCAGGCCAGCACATTACAAGGTCCAGGATTACATGCTAAAAGACACACAAAACCTCTGAATGGCTGTCGACAAGACGCAATTGGGAAAGACCATTCTCTGAGGTCTTTCTGCCAAAATAAAATGAGGATTTGGTGAATTTCCAGACACCTTTGAAGCTGTAATAGGAATAGCCTTCTTTCAAGTTTAGAAAATGCCTTTTGTGTTGCAACTCGATTGAAGGTCTAATGAGGAATGTCAAAATTACATTGTATTTTCTACAAAGTCTGTATTGGACTCTTTTGTACCTGTAGAATTTACTTATAGATAAGTAATGAATAAAGCATAGTTTTGAAATTTAAAACAAAACTAATTATTTACAGGGTACTTCCAAGCAATGGTTTATAGATGTCAAAGTGCGCCTCGTTAATGTTCTAAACTTTAACAAAAATAATTTGTTATTCCCACAAATCATTATGTCATTATGCTGATAATTCCTCTTACTTTCTGAAATTCTTCAAACTTTTCTCAGTGGGTATATGGATCTAACTCCCCATCCAATTCACCCCTATTCCAGAGAGTTGTTTCAAATATTTTAACCCATTAAATGAGTGGCTATAAGAACAGGTCAGAGGCTTGGAATACTGTGTTGAGTAACTCATCTCCTGATTCCCAAAGCCTGCCCAAGGCAAAACTATATCCCACTTGTCTGGATGAATACAACTTCAACAAAACTCAAGAAGCTTGACACCATCCAGGACAAAACAGCCCACTTGATTGGCACCACATCCACAAATATTCACTCTCTCCACTATCAACATTCAGTGGCAGCTGTGCGTACCATCTACAAGATACACTGCAGGAGTTCACCAAATGTTCTTAGGTGGCACCTTACAAACCCATGACTACTTCCATCCAGAGGAACAAAGGCAGCAGATAGATGGAAACGCCACCATCTTGCAAGCTTCCCTCCAAGCCACTCACCAACCCGACTTGGAAATATATCAGCATTCTTGACTGTCACTAGGTCAAAGTTCGAGAATTCCTTTCCTAGTGGCATTGTGGGTCAACCTACTGCAGCAGTTCAAGAAGGCAGCTCACCATCACCTTCCCAAGGGCAACTAGGGATGGGCAATAAATACAGGGCAGCCAGCAACACTCATGTCCCACAAATGTATGAGGTTGTAGTGTATTTATCCCGATCCCAATCCAATGGTGGCTATCCTAATCCCCAGTCAGATTAAAATTACCCTGATCCACAGTCCAATTATAATTACCCAGATCCCCAATCAGACTGCAGTTACTCAGACACCCCGTTTGACTGTAGTTATCTAGTCTCCCAGTCAGTCCACACCCAGCCATTCACTCTGATTGTGTTTATTCAAATCTCAGTCTGCCAGTTAGCTACCCAGATTCCTAAACCAAATGCAATCACCTAGACACCCAATCCAACTGCAGTCACCTACATCTCCCAGTCTAGCTCTTGTTCCACAGATTCCCTGATCCAATTACAGTTACCCAGACCCCAAGTCCAGTGGTAATTGCTCAAATTCCTGGTCCATCTGTTGTTACACAGATTTTAAGTCAGACTATAATTACTCAAATCTCTAGATGGCCTGTAGATATATAAATGCTCAATTAGAGTATGATTATCTGGAACTCTTGTTGAGATAAAAGTTTTTTGCCACTTTCTTCTCTTTGAAATTGTGCAAACATCACAGTACACCTTCAGTGGCCTTGCCAGTTCATCCCTCATCTCTCTCTGAGATCCATTCAACCCCAGCCATCTGGCCCAGACACTTCACTTAATTGGTTAATGTGTCTGGTACCCTGTTACTGGCACCCTTGCAATGTTAATTCAATTACACCTCACAATCTGTTCTCTTTGGATCTTTGATTCTGTACCTTTCCCGAAACATTTTCAGTTGTAAATAGTGAACTGAAGAATACAGTCTGACTTCCTCAGTATGTCCGATTTGATTTCCATGCTCTGTAACACTGCTCTTTTGTGCTAATTTCTCACAATCACATGTTTGCATCCACACCTCCCCCCGCCCCCACCCCCACCTCCCTACCGGACCCATTCAACACCAACATATTTAAAGATAAATGTGCCTTTTTTTCTCAGCAATTCTAAATTCCACTGTGTAGTTCAGATTGTAACCAGTCCTGCTGGACACCATTAATTGTGTTCTGAGGAGCCAGTTCTTTACATCGCCTTAGAGTCCACTTATTTCAAAATCATTACAGTGCACCTATTGGAAAGATGGTGTGAAACTTGAAAGGGTTCAGAAAAGATTTATAAGGATGTTGCCAGGGTTGGAGGATTTGAGCTAAAGGGAGAGGCTGAACAGGCTGGGGCAGTTTTCCCTGGAGCGTCGGAGGCTGAGGGGTGACCTCATAGAGGTTTACAAAATCATGAGGGTAAATAGGCAAAGTCTTTTCCCTGGGGTCAGGGAGTCCAGAACTTTAGGGTGAGAGGGAAAAGATATAAAAGAGACCTAAGGAGCAACTTTTTCACATAGAGAGTGGTACAGGTATGGAATGAGCTGCCAGAGGAAGTGGTAGAGGCTGGTACAACTGAAACATTTAAGAGGCATTTGGATGGGTATGTGAATAGGAAGGGTTTGGAGGGATATGTGTCAGGTGCTGGCAGGTGGGACTAGATTGGGTTGGGATATCTGGTCGGCATGGACAGGTTGAACCGAAGGGTCTGTTTCCATGATGTACATCTCTATGACTCTATGACCCTATTTAATTCCATGGTTAGCATTTCACTAATTCATCCTATTGAGACTGAGGGTTAATATCAGAATCAATGTAGGTCTCACCATTCAAGTTCAGATTGGACCTCCCTCCCCCACCATCCCCATTACTGCAGTGGAAAAGCAATTGCTCACCCCATTCCTCGATTTAATCTGCATGATGAAATACGTCTTGTCTGTCTCTGAGCTTTATGTACAGTATTTGGAATTTTGACCAGCATTTAATGTGTTCAAGACAAAATATGAACCAACATTGTCCAATTTCCACAAATTCAGTTATACTCAGATGACTGGAAATGATCAAATAATTATATCCTGATACCTGCATGAGGATTGTTGGACAATGATGATGGAGATCCAACTGTTTGTCATCTTGCTATTTCAGTTGTCATATGTGACAGTAGTGATAGTGTTTACCAACCATGTCAATCGTGAGGGGAGGGAATTCTCCAACTGGTACAAAGCCTTGGGATCTACAGTCATTTAGTTTTTTTCAGTCTTTGAAATGTGCATTTATTTAGGATATCTGGTCGTCATGGATGAGTTGGACCAAAGGGTCTGTTTTGAGCTGTACATCTCTATGCCTCTATCACTCTATAACGATGAAGGAACAACAATATAGTTCCAAGTCAGGATGGTATGTGACTTGGAGTGGAACTCAGAGACATGATACTGTCATACATAATCCACCCTTTGTTTGTCTGGGAGGGGTGCAATCACAGGTTTGGAAGATGTTATTGAAGAAGTTGCTGCACTTTTCCAGCAACACATTTTTCAGCTCTGATCTCCAGCATCTGCAGTCCTCACTTTCTCCAAATTTCACAACACCCTTTTTATAGCAGAGAGACCAGAAATGCACGCAATATTCCAAAAGTGGCCGAACCAGCATCCAATGCAACTGCAACATGACCTCTCAACTCCTATACTCAGTGCACTGATCAACAAAGGCAAGCATACCAAGTGCCTTCTTCACTATCCCATTACCTGCGACTCCACTTTCAACCAACTATGAACCTGCAATCTTAGGTTTCTTTGTTCAGCAGCACTCCCTTAGAGACTGTAGCATAAGTGTACAAGTCCTGCCCTGGTTTGCCTTTCAAAAATGCAAAACCTCTGCTGTTTGGTTTCAAGTATCTCTGGACATTGGAGTTCATCGAAGAAAAATAAACTAACAGTGAAATTCATAGTTTACCTTGGAGAAACCTGTGTGGGGGAACTCACAGGGCAGGGAGCAGCTAGTTATTTTAAAGTGTAACCTTACTGTTTTTGTACATCTACAGGAGAGTGGGTTCTTTTTGGATTTTTTAAAAAATTGAGATTTGTCTCTTGATTAAACTTTAAAAATGTACAATGTAGATACTCACCTACCACGGAGCAACTGGGCTATTTGCTGGAAGTGTAGATTGTTAAGGAGCATAGATGGTGTTTCGTATAGTGCTATGCTCTTCCTATAAGATGTGGGAGATTAGAAAGAGTTTCCACATTATTGACAATTATGTCTGCAGGAAGTGTGTTTGGTTATGAATTCTATTGGATTGCATGGATCTATTGGAGCAGCAATGAGAGGCAATGAGGAGCCGGGGGTGTGATGGTTGGCTGTTGCAGGAAGGGAGATGAACCAAAGATAGAGTGAGGTAGATGGGTCACCTCCAGGAAAGGTAGGAGAGGGAGGCAGGTAATACAGGAGTCTCCTGTGGCTAATCCTATGTCAAACAAGTATGCTGCTTTGGAAAATATAGGGGCTGATGGACTCATAAGGAAATGTAACACTGATATCCAGATTTCCGGGACTGAGATTGGCTCTAATATAAAAGGAGGTATGTCAGGTTCCAAGTGATAGGGGACTCTCTGGTCAGAGGCACAGACAGATGCTTCTGTGGCTGACACCAAGAAATCTGAATGATGTGTTGTCTCCCTGGTGCCAGGGGCAGGATATCTTGGAGAAGGTGCAGAATATTCTCAAAGGGGAGAAAGTTGTTGTACACTGTTGCAAGATCAAAATTCTGAAACTCCATTTCTAACAGTGCTGTGGGTGTAGTGACACTGTAAGTGTGGTACATGGAGGTTCACCATCACCTTGATATGGAGGAAAGGTAAGAACAGGTTATTGAGTTGGATGATCAACCATGATCATAATCAATGGCAAAGTAGGCTCAAAGGGGTCGAATAGTCTACTTCTCCTCATATCTACTCTGTTTCTCAGGTGCAGTATAATGATGGGAAATAAATGCTGGACTCATTAGTGATGCCAATATCCCATAAAAGAAATAAATCTGTGCAATCTCTGCACACCAGATCACAAATTATAGAACATAGAACATAGAACATAGAAGGATACAGCGCAGTACAGGCCCTTCGGCCCTCGATGTTGCGCCGACCGAATCCTACCTAACCTATACTAGCCCAATAACTTCCAAATGCCTATCCAATGCCCGCTTAAATGACCATAAAGAAGGAGAGTTCACCACTGATACGGGCAGGACACTCAGCTATTACTCAGCTATGTATTGCAAAATGTTATTTCCTGTTGTAATTTGCATTTGACTGAATCGATACTAACAACAGCCTCATTCTCCCAACGGAAGTTGTTCCATAGATGCCTTGCTGGCATTTTTAGAATGCTTTATCTCGTCCCAATATCTGAAAGTGATTCAAACAGAATGAAATACATTCAGATGTTTGTTAATTCCAGAAGACTGCATGCCATTAGAAGGAACCTAAATTGAGTGATAAAGATGTTGTGGACTTTATAATTATTGATGCCAGCACCATAGATTCGCAGATTCTTATTGTGCAGAAAAGGCCCTCATAGCTTCCACTAAAAGTGTGCTAATCCCGAATTCCTGAAATTGTCACATATCCTTAAATGCTAGGATATTTGAAATACTCCCCCAAACATTTTTTAAAAATGTTTTGTAAGGTTTTTAGCTTCCACTACCTTAACAGGCAATGCATGTCACTCTGAATCTCCTCCCCCTTGCACTAAAACTATGCCCTTTAGTGAAAGGTCCCTTTAATGCCTTAATGTTAGCTTTCTAAATCCTGCATTCTAATCAAATGGGGATCTGACATTGCACAGATACCTGCAAGTGTATGAGTTCCTTGACAGTAGGAAAATATAAACCATTGATTTCTGAATTTCATCCTCTGTTTTTAATACCTAGGTTTTCTACAGAATGAAATTAATTTTAAAAATGAGAAAGAATCACAGACTTAAAATGACCACAGCACACAGCTGATCACAGGTTGTCCAAGTTATTCAACTCATGTGAGATAAATACTGTTGATAATTGCTGTTTTATCAAAAGACAGTGAAGCCAGTCAATCTAATTCTACATGAAGTAACCCTCATCCTCCACTTTGATTTACACCTTTATTCAAATTTTCATTTATTGCCTTAGGAAAAACCTCAAGAAAAATCATTTCTGCTGATAGAATAAACAAAACAAGTCTACATTTCAAGGAATGAAACTAAAAATGTGCTGGACAAACTCAGCATCTCGGCAGAGGGAGGTGAAGTTAATATTTGATATCCCATAGGATTTTTCTTCATAATTTCAGAATAAGCCAAATATGTGTTTGCAAAATTCAATGCTTGCTTCCTGCGTCCTGTTATTAAGGCGCATTTGCGTTTCCAGATATTATTAATTGAATTTAAATTCTATTAGCTTCAGTGGTTGGGTTTGAACCTATGTCTCCAGGGCCTCTGGATTATCATGCCCGTGGTGTAATGATAACCTCACTATTTCAACCATGTGCAAACATTACAAAGGGCATGAGAATTAGGAACGCTGGTCAGACTCTGATCCTCTGTGACACGCTCATGTTCCTGCCCAATGCTCCCCTTCACCTGTGAGCTGCTTGCAGGCATGACTCCCAATAAATCTGAGCCAGAGTTTATCCTCACTTGGCATATATGCAGGAATACAGGCACACATGCTTGTAGAAGTCAAATGTGGCTCAGTAGGAATGCACATGCCTCTGAGCTGGGAGGTTGTGAGGTCAAGTTGCCATTCAGAGATTTCAGCACATAATCCAAGCTGCCATACTGAAGCAGCTCAGTGCTGTCATGTTCTAGATGAAGCGTTAAATCGAAACACTGACAGAAAAGGCTTCATGACACAATTCCAAAACCCCAAGGTAATCTCAAAGTTTGTGTGAAGATTTGTAGCTCGGTGCTCATTGTTGTGGTTCTGTTCGCTGAGCTGGGAATTTATGTTGCCAAAGTTTCGTCCCTTGACTAGGTGACATCCTCAGTGCTTGGGAGTCTCCTGTGAAGCGCTTCTGTGATCTTTTCTCCAGCATTTATAATGGTTTGAATCTGCCGCTTCCGGTTGTCAGTTCCAGCTGTCCGCTGCAGTGGCCGATATATTGGGTCCAGGTCGATGTGCTTGTTGATTGAATCAGTGGATGCGTGCCATGCCAATTCCCTGGAATTGGCATAGAACAGTACAGCACAGAACAGGCCCTTCAGCCCATGATGTTGTGCCGACCATTGATCCTCAAGTATGCACCCTCAAATTTCTGTGACCATATGCATGTCTAGCAGTCCCTTAAATGTCCCCAATGACCTTGCTTCCATGACTGCTGCTGGCAACACGTTCCATGCTCTCACAACTCTCTGTGTAAAGAACCTGCCTCTGACATCCCCTTTATACTTTCCTCCAACCAGCTTAAAACTATGACCCCTCGTGTTAGCCATTTCTGCCCTGGGAAATAGAATCGATAGCCACTATCTATGCATCTCATTATCTTGTATACCTGAATTAGGTCCCCTCTCCTCCTCCTTTTCTCCAATGAAAAAAGTCCGAGCTCAGTCAACCTCTCTTCATAAGATAAGCCCTCCAGTTCAGGCAGTATCCTGGTAAACCTCCTCTGAGCTGAAAATGTGTTGCTGGAAAAGTGCAGCAGGTCAGGCAGCATCCAAAGAGCAGGAGAATCAATGTTTCGGGCATGAGCCCTTCTTCAGGAATCACCTCCTCTGAACCCTCTCCAAAGCATCCACATCTTTCCTATAGTAGGGTGACCAGAACTGGACGCAGTATTCCAACTGCGGTCTAACCAAAGTTTTATAGAGCTGCAACAAGATCTCACGACTCTTAAACTCAATCCCCCTGTTAATGAAAACCTAAACACCATATGCTTTCTTAACAACCCTGTCCACTTGGGTGGCCATTTTAAGGGATCTATGTACCTGCAACCAAGATCCCTCTGTTCCTCCACACTGCCAAGAATCCTACCCTTAATCCTGTACTCAGCTTTCAAATTCGACCTTCCAAAATGTATCACCTTGCATTTATCCAGGTTGAACTCCATCTGCCACTTCTCAGCCCATCTCTGCATCCTGTCAATGTCCCGCTGCAGCCTACAACAGCCCTCTATACTGTCAACAACACCCCAACCTTTGTGTCGTCTGCAAACTTGCTGACCCATCCTTCAATCCCCTCATCCAAGTCATTAATAAAATTTACAAACAGTATTGGCCCAAGGACAGAGCCCTGTGGAATACCATTCACCACTGACTTCCAGGCAGAATATTTTCCTTCTACTACCACTCGCTGTCTTCTGTTGGCCAGCCAATTCTGTATCCAGACAGCTATGTTCCCCTGTATCCCATTCCTCCTGACCTTCTGAATGAGCCTACCATGGTTCGAGAGTGTAGTGCTGGAAAAGCACAGCAGGTCAGGCAGCATCCAAAGTGCAGGAGAATCAATGCTTCAGGCATAAGCTTCATCAGGGCTTATGCCTGAAATGTTGATTGTCCTGCTTCTCGAATGCTGCCTGACCTGCTGTGCTTTTCTAGCACCACACTCTCGACTCTGATCACCAATGTCTGCAGTCCTCACTTTCTACTACTTTATTTACTCGTGCACAGCACACTGGCTGTGAGCAGTCAGTTCAGAATCAGTCCCCAGAACTGTGGAGATTCCAAATCCCCTGTCAATATTGGTCAACTAGGCATCCCTGATTGGCCTTGGTTAACAAACCGAATCAAGGATCTCATAGTCAACAAGATCCATCTGGTTCCCACCACCCCAGCTTCCAATACCTATATCCCTTTCACTAGATAAGGATCCAAAACTGTTCACAGTATTCTAGCTGTGCCTTGTGTAATTTTAGAAAAAAAAATCTTCATACTATTATATCCAGCACCCTTTTAAGTAAATGTCAATATTCCACTTATTATCCATTGAACTTGGATTCTGATTTTTTTTTTCATAGAATTCATACATTGTGGAAAGAGGTCATTCAGCCCATTGAGTCTACACTGAGCCTCCAAAATGCATCCCACCCAGACCCATCCCTGTAATTTTGCATTTCCCATGGCTTGTCCACCTAGCCTGCACTCCCTGAACACTATATGCACATCTTTGGACGATGGGAGGAAACATGAGCACGTAGAGGAAACCCATGCAGACATAATGAGAATGTGCAAACCCCACACAGACAGTT
The DNA here is from genome assembly GCF_020745735.1 of Hemiscyllium ocellatum. Taxonomy (NCBI): domain Eukaryota; kingdom Metazoa; phylum Chordata; class Chondrichthyes; order Orectolobiformes; family Hemiscylliidae; genus Hemiscyllium; species Hemiscyllium ocellatum. Next base: position 91,789,765 of record NC_083412.1, on the reverse strand, counting down.
GCCCGAGGGTGGAATCAAGCTCAGGTACTTGGCTTTGTGAAGCAGCTGTGCTAATCACTGAGCCACCATGCTGCCCTTTCATAGCTATGTGTTCTCATAAGTCTTTCATTCTAGAGTGTCTGGTGTGGTCTGGTCTAATCTCTAACTCCACCCACATAGTGTTATTTATATTCAGTGATGTGCAACTCTATGACATCACCTCAGCGTTGCTCCAGGATGATGAATACCTTACACTACAGATCTGACCATCATCAAATTGCTGCATTGTTGCAGGATCCTGATGTGGGGGTGTTGACTGTTACATGACTCCCATGAATGCCTTTGAAAAAGGGCTTCATTTAACTATTTGATCACTTTGAAATATCCTGATGCTGTAAAAGGCACGTTATAAATGCTAGCTTTTACTCATTTTCTGTGCATTTTCTCAGCAAGTGCAAATGGTCCGTTGAATTGGTTAACAGAATCTTGCCCTTAAAGAATCTGAAGACCAGTGTGTTCCTGCTCCATGATTGAGGAAGGGAAAGAGACTGAAAGGTGGGAGTCCTCTATTTTTTTGCAATGAAAGTGCTGCACAAGTGAAACTCTTTCAAAATACACTCCATCCTTCGAGATAGTCGTCTGCAATCTAAATGAACTAGCTCTGTGGCTGACCAGTTGTGAAGGATATGAAGAGAGAGAAAAGAAAACAATTTAAAAAATACTTTTGCTAAAAAGGGTCAAGCCAAAACCCTGGAGGGAACACAAGGATCTATATCTTGAGAATAGGGCTATTGAATCTGTGGTAATGCCCCCATCATTAAAATAATGAATCAATTTGTAACAGACTGACAGCATGAATTGCACTGAGGGTGTTGAGCTCCTGCAATCTACTTCCTAAACCTCGCCATTTTCACTTTGATAACAAGGTCCCCAGAGGGCTGGTGATGATCACTGGTTTTCATAGTTCTTCAACAGTTTTACGTTTTGAGGGATGTTTGTTAGCATTTACTTGGTCACTGAAAAATACTTCCTGTCTCATATTCTAAGATTCTTACAAGAATGTCAGCACTGGGTCAGTGGGTAGCACTCTTGTCTTTAAGTCAGAAGACCACTTGTTTTCGAACCCAATCCAGATCCAAGAAGACCAAGTTAACTCTTCTCCTGAGGAGATACCTCAACATCCCGGTGAAGGTGTTACGCTCGAAACATTGACTCTCCTGCTCCTCGGATGCAGTCTGACCTGTTGTGCTTTTCCAGCGCCACACTTTTCGACTCTGAGGAGATACTGTCATTTGGATGAGCTGTAACACCTAGGCTCTCTCTCTCTCTCTCTCTCGAGGATCCCATGACAATATCTTGAAGAAGATCAGGGATTTCTTCTCAAGTCCTCACCAATATGTAACCTTTTTTTAATTCATTCATGGGATAAGGACATCACTGGTTGGGCTGGCATTTATTGCCCATCCCAGGAGGTAGCTAAGAGTCAACAACGCTGCTCTGGGTCTGGAGCCACTTGTAGACCAGACCAGGTAAGGATGGTGGTTTACCTCCCTAATGGGCATTAGTGAACCAGATGGGTTTTTCCAAGTATCAACAATGGATTCACAGTCATAATTCCAGATTTTTAAAAATTGAATTCAAATTTCACCATCTGTGATGACAGGATTTGAACTTGGAATGCTACCTGGGTTTCTGGATTAACAGTGCACAAGGCCACTGCTAATGATACTAATATTACTTGGCCACTCATTACCTTGCTGAATGAAATTAGCTGTGCTCAAATTGTTTTTCCCAGATTACAACACATCAAAAGTATTTCAGGATTGGAAAGCACTTCAGATGGTTCTTAGACAAAATATAAAGCCTGAAATGAATTTAGGGTATTTATTTCCCTTTCTTGCAGTGTCACTTATGGGCCTTAGCTAGCTCAATTGCTTGTCTGGTTGGCTTCTGATGCAGACCCAACAGTGTGGGTTCAATTCCTGCTCCAGCTGAGGTGACCATGAAGAACTCTCCTTCTCAACCTCTCCCCTCACCTGAAGTGTGGTGACCCTCAGGTTAAACCACCACCAGTCATCTCTCCCTAATGAGAAAATTGGACTATGGGGAGTCTTCTTTTAATGTATCCTACTCTCTAGTCCTTCGAGAATTGATCTAATATATCTCGTTCCTTTGTTCTGCCTCATCATGTCTGCCATTTGGTTCAGGACTCTTTTTTTGATTCACTTATGGAATATGGCTGCACTAATGTTTATTGCCCAACCCAAATTGTCCATAGTCAACCACATTGCTGTGGGACTGGAGTCACATGTAGGCCAAGAGTGTGGTTCTGGAAAAGCATAGCAGGTCAGGCAGCATCCAAGGAGCAGAAAAAATGATGTTTCATACAAAAGCCCTTCATCAGGAAGGCCAGACCGGGTAAGCACAGCAGATTTACTTCCAAAGAACAAGTTCATACTTAGTCATCTTATTTCCCCATGATAAGGCCAATGCTGCTGAATAAGCCATCGGCATTGCAGGATTTTTTTTAAGAATCCCTATGGTGTGGATACAGGCCATTCGGCCTAACAAGTCCACAGTGACCCTCTGAAGATTAACACATCCAGATCCATTCCCCATTACTCAACATTTTGCCCTGGACACTATGAGCAATTTAGCATGGCCAATTCACCTGACCTGCACATCTTTGGACTATGGGAGGAAACCGGGGCACCCGGAGGAAACCCATGCAGACACGGGGAGAACGTACAAACTCCATACAGACGGAGGCTGGAATCAAACCCAGGTCTCTGGCGCTGAGAGGCAGCAGTGCTTACCACTGAGCTACCGTGCCAACCCAAACCTGGCTTCCTCCAGGTGTAAGACTTGATAAACTGTCCATGTATTACATTTGAGAGTACCATACCATAGCACTGCTGCATTCATCAATAGAAAATAATTTTATTCCATCAATGGGCAAATCATCTGTGGTCATTGGTACCACATCTTAGAGGTCTGCACCAGATACCTCGGGAACTGCCATGATGGATATCTCCTGGAGAATTCTCATGTTCCCGTTTCATTTCAAAGTCAGGGTGCTTTATAAGATGGTCACTTGGAGACTGGGACTACCCTTCAATAACTTCTGATGACTCCATTATGCAACCATCACACTTCCCCAACAGTGCAGCCTATTTTCTTTTACCTAAAGACATCATGGAGCAGACAGTGGGTTTGCTGAAGATATGGGCCCAATAGTTGGATCAGTCGGAGTCTTCCACTTCAAATAGCATTGTACCTCATAATCGTATGCTCTGTACAATTGGAGCAGGCAAAGAGAGGATGTGATAGACTCAGATAATCTCGACGAGAGGCAGCTGTCTCCAAGGTGGAAGATGAGGACATTAAGCAGAAGTAACATCATGTTTTGTGTAATAGAGTGCTGCATCATCAAGCACAACAAACCAGACAGGACTTAATTGATACCCAGTTCCAGCAGATGAGAACTGGGCACAGCAATCACTCATTGGCTGTGGATTTGTTGATGCTTGAAAGACAAGCATTCCCTGTATGTTCCCAGAGACAAATGCAGCTGCTGCCTGTTGGTGTTTTTCCTCGCTGTTGCTGAATAAAAGTGAATACTTGCAATGGTTTGAAGGCTTTCTATTATAAGATGGCACCACAACGAACATTGGGAAAATTCTGCTGCACTCTGAGCATTGGTGAAAGATTCCTTTTGATAGAGCTGACAGATGGAATGACTGAAAGGATGGGAAAGCTGCGTCACCTGGCTCGTCAATGTAAGAATATACACTTTTACATGCAAGAAAGTGACAGCCATGCTATCTATGTGCCCTGTGAAGTGTCCATTTTTGGTTTCCCTCTCACTATGTGCAGGGTGAATTGCAACTCTGGACTGACAGCACTTGGCTGAGTGCCTGGCGGGGCATTAAAAGTGATGCCGCACCAAAGGATCCTGGGAGGTCCTGGCACTGCCTTTTTGCCTACGGTATGTGGGAGAATACAACAAGTGGGGTGCCCATTGGCACATGGAGCACAGGTGATAGGGTGAGTTTAGTAAGATAGTGTGTGAAACTTACTATGGCTTCACAGAGAGAAACTCTCCATGAAGCTCGCTAAAATGGACACTCAGCTGATTCCTGGTAACATTTAGCCCACTGTCTATCTCTCCCACCATAGCATGCCTCGTTCTTCAGGAATGATGGGTCAAATGGCCTCTTTCTGCACCGTGAAAATTCTGTGATTCTCTGATCATCAGTTACATGTTGTCAACATTCTGAGAAGCGAGGAATGGAAGAACTGTATTGTGGAGCTGCAATTCCTACTCTGTAGATTGGTATGTAAGTAAAGGATCTGCAGGACATCCTGTGATTCAGACAATAGTTACTCTTAGGTAAGGGAGAAGCTGTGCTGCAGCAGAATTCGAGCACCAATGATGTATTTCAAATTTCAAATCTGATGTTGATATTACTTTTTGTCATGATTTGGAGATGCCGGTGTTGGACTGGGGTGTACAAAGTTAAAAATCGCACAACACCAGGTTATAGTCCAACAGGTTTAATTGGAATTACACTAGCTTTCAGAGCGCTACTCCTTCATTAGGTGGTTGTGAAGGAGCAGTGCTCCGAAAGCTAGTGCTTCCAATTAAACCTGTTGGACTATAACCTGGCGTTGTGTGATTTTTAACTTTTTACTTTTTGGATGCCTCTTATGCTGCTGTAACCCTGTCTTCCTTGCTCTGTTCAATTGCCCTATGATCTGTATGTTCTCGTACATTATGATCTGCCTGTGCTGCTCGCAAAGTAAAGCTTTTCACTGTTCAAAGGTACATAACTCAAATCAAATCAATCAAATCAAAACTCTAGCTAAGTATAGCACTCTCAGGGGTGCCGCACTGACATCTAACAACCAGACACTCCATCCTAAATAGAATCCATGAGGATAAAGTAACTCAGTTACGAGTCATGGGAGTAGTACAGTCTATTGATGACAGTATAATTAGCACAATTCAATTTTAACCTACTCTTTTTTCTTCTTTCTGACACCAACTAACCTGCCGCGCTCATTCTCCGAGATTTCCAGCGTATATGTTTAATTCCTTTTTCAGAACAAAATAAGAATCCCTCCAGGCAGGAGCTGATGAAGGCACGAAGTGTAGCATGGAGCCAAACAGCCAGCAAAGAAGCTGAAATAAATGAAGAATTGGCCACTGTGGTAATTTAAGCTTGAATTTAACATTGGTAAGATGGGACTGAGAGAGCTTAGAAAAGTCTTTAGCTTTGAGATTGTTATGATAATTCACTTGGAGGACTCAATATGAGGAGTCAAGAGAAGGATGCAAAGCACAGGTCTGCAGAATGGTGTACTCAAAACTTGTAAGGAACAAGGGAGTGAAGTTAAGGGCTGTGCTAACTATGGCTGTACAGTTGGAATGGAAAAAAAGACAAAGTCATTGTTGAATTACAGAATATCTCCAGCTAGAAACAAGCCATTCAGCTTTCTTGGTCTATGCTGGTGGTTATGTCCCACACCACACCACACTACAATTCTTTCTTCTACAAGCATTTAGTTACTATTCAACTAAATTAATCTCTGCTATTTGTCTCGACTACTCAATGTTGTAATCAATTCCATACTCTACATGAAATCATATCAAATTACAGCAGAGATAAGGCCTTTGCATGCAATTCATTCATGCCACTATTTAAATGCAACTTAAGCCATTTATGTGGGCTGGGTCACTAGTTTATTTCTCAGAAGTGATCACGGCTGAGGAATAATGGGCAGGGCATTGGTAAGACATCTCCTGGTCTTCTTTCAAATAGTGCCGTCTTACCTTTAGAGAGAGAGAGAGAGAGAGAGAGAGAGAGAGAATGAGAGCGTGTGTGTATCTGTGTGCAAAATCCTCCTATAATTTAATGGTAATAATATGGTGATGTATATAAAATGTCTGTGATAAGTGATGTAACAGTGGCATCTACAGTCATGTGCAAGAGGTTCTGAAGAAAGGATGGAATAGGCTATAGCACAGAGTGATGTCCTTAAAGACATCAGTGTTGTGTACCTCTCAAAGTCAGATAGCAGTCACTCAAAAGTTCAGGGAAACCACTGCATTTGATCGGATTTGGTTTATTGCAGTCATGTGTACTTGGGTGCAGTGAAAAGCTGTGTTTTGTGAATAGTACAAGCAGGTCACGGCAAACAAGGGCATACAGATCACAGGGTGTTTAGACAGAGTGAGGCACACCAAGTTATGGCTGCACAGGAGATGCACAATGCAAATCCAACATGAGCAAGATCCACATTAGATTTACAAGTAGAGAGGTCCATTCAGCAGTAGAGTTACAGCACGGAAGAAGGTGCTTTAAGACTATAAGACCACAAGACATAGGAGCAGAAATTAGGCCATTCTGCCCATCAGGTCTGTTCCACCATTCAATCATGGCTGATAAGTGTTTCAAACTCATTCTCCTGCTTTCTCCCCATAACCCTCGATCCCCTTGAGACTCAGAAACCAACCTATCTTAGTCTTAAATTTACTCAGTGACCTGACCTCCACAGCAATGAATTCCATAGATTCACCACTATCTGGCTGAAGAAGTTTCTCCTTATCTTCATCCTAAAAGGTCTTCCCTCTACTCTAAGGCTATACCCTTGAGTTCAAGTCTCTCTTAACAATGGAAACATGTTCCCAACATCTACTTTGTCCAGGCCGTTCAGTACTCTGTATGTTACAATTAGATTCCACCTCATCTTCCAAAACTCCACTGAGCATAAACCCAGAGTCCTCAAACATTCCTCATATTTTAAGCTTTTCATTCTTTGGACCATTCCCGTGAACCTCCTCTGAATACGCTCCAAGGCCAGTACATCCTTCCTGAGATATGGGGCCCAAACCTGGACCCAATACACCAAATGTGGCCTGACTAGAGCCTTATAGAGCCTCAGAAGTAAATCCTTGCTTTTATATTCAAGTCCTCTCAAAAATAATGCCATCATTGCATTTGCCTTCCTAACTACTGACTTAACCTGCAAGTTTACCTTGAAAGAATCCCAAGAACTCCCTAACCTTGTTGCACTTCAGACTTCTGAATTTTCTCCCCATTTAGAAAATAGTCCATGTCTTTATTCTTCTGACCAAAGTGCATGACCTCACACTTTCCCATGTTGTACTCCATCTGCCACTTCATTGCCCACTCTCCTAACCTACCGAGATCCTTCTGCAGCCTCCACACCTCTTCAATGCTACCTATCTTTGTATCATCCGCAAACGTAGCCAGAATGCCTTCAGTTCCTTCATCTAGATCATTAATGTATAAAGTGAAAAGTTGCGGTCCCAACACTGAGCCTTACGAATCATCACTTGTCACCGGAAGCCACCCTGAGAAGGACCCTTTTATCTCCACTCTCTGCTTTCTGCCAGACAGCCAGGCTTCTATCCATGCTAGCACCTTACCTCTGACACTGTGGGCCCTTATCAACAGCCTCCTGTATGGCATCTTATCAAATGCCGACTTGAAGTTCAGGAAGATAACATCCATTGGCTCTTCTTGGTCTAACCTGCTCATTACTTCCTCAAAGAATTCTAACAGATTTGTCAGACATGACCTCCCTTGATGAAACCATGCTGACTTTGTCCTATTTTACCATATACTTCCAGATATTCAGAAATCGAATTTTTCACAATGGATTCCAGGATCTTACGCATAACCAAGGATAAGCTAATCGGTCTGTAATTTTCAGTTTTTTTACTTTACTCCCTTTTTAAACAGGAGTGTCACATTAGAAATTTTCCAGTCCTCTGGGACCCTCCCTGTTTCGCAAGAGTCCTGAAAGATCACCACTAACGCATTCACTATCTCTTCAGCTATGTCCCTTAGAACTCTGGGGTGTAATCCATCTGGTCCAGATGATTTATCTACCTTCAGGCCATTCAGTTTTTGTAGCACCTTCTTCTTGATAATGACCACCAACTCGGCTCGGCCCCCTCACTGTCTTGAATTTTTTGGGATATTACTCATTACCTAGAAGACTGACGCAAAATAATTATTCAGTTCCTCATTTTTTTCCCGCAACTATCTCTCCAGCATCATTTTCCAGCAGCCCAAAGTCTACTTTTGCTGATCTTTTGCCCTTTATATATCTAAAAAAAACCTCTTAGAGTCTTCCTTTACATTACTAGCTAGCTTAGTCTCATATTTAATTTTCTTCCTCCTTATTTTCATTGAGCTGTTCTCTCATTAGAGAGGAATAACTACTGGTGGTCAGACCAGATGGTTACCATATCTCAAGCAAGGGGAAAGGAGAAGGTACTTAAGAATCTGTACCTGGATGCCTTTATAGTCAAGATGGCTCTATAATGTTGTGACTAGTTAGCGTTCCTCTCTATTCATGAGCGTATGTGTGACAATAAAGCTAATTCAATTCAATTCAAGGTTGAGGAGAGTCCTTCATGTTAAACTCAGCCAGTGCAGGAATCGATCTCAGGCTGTTGATATATCTTTGCATTGCGAACCAAATGTCCAGGCTTCTGTGCTAACTAACTTCCAAATAGAGACAAAAACTCAGATCATATTTTAAAAAAATATTTGAGTGATCACTTGACAGGCAAAGCGTGACTGACTAAGAGAAAAAAACAGGATTAACAGATTTTTGTTTGGCTGGCAAAGACATAATGGGACAAATGGTAAACTCTGTGTTATTAATTTTCTTTGTTACTTACCATCCTGTCAAATGAGATAGTCTTTCCCTATTGATTCCATTCACTATTTTAATCACCTACATCAACTATCTCTTTAACTTTCATCCCCATCCACCCCAGCTTCTCCAGTGTCTCCATGTAATTGCTCACCCCTCATGGTATTCTGGGAAATATCATCTGCATCCCTCCATGACCCTGTTGTTTAGCAGGACTTAGCCCTAAACTCCGGTGCTCCACAAATTCGGAAGTGACCTTGAAGATGTGGGACAGGAATAAAAAAATTGGGCCAATCTTTCTTCAGCTTCATTGCAATTCCTACAGGAAGGTGGGCCGAGAAAGGCAACGATCAAATCATAGAACATAGAACATTACAACGCAGTACAGGCCCTTCGGCCCTCAATGTTGCACCGACCTGTCATACTAATCTGAAGCCCATCCCACCTACACTATTCCATGTACGTCCATGTGCCTGTCCAATGATGACTTAAGTGCACTTAAACTTGGCGAATCTACTACAGTTGCAGGCAAAGCATTCCATACCCTTACTACTCTCTGAGTAAAGAAACTACCTCTGACATTGGTCTTATACCTATCTCCCCTCACTTTAAAGTTGTGTCCCCTCGTGCTTGCCGTTCCATACTTGGAAAAAGGCTCTCCCTGTCCACCATATCTAACCCTCTTATTATCTTGTATGTCTCTATTAAGTCACCTCTCAACCTTCTTCTCCCCTTGTAGGCCTGTCTACATACTGTGTCAGGAAGCCCTCCTGCACACACTGAACAAAAACTGACCCAGCTATAGTTCTTGTACTGTAGTGATCCCAGTCAATATTTGGATAGTTGAAGTCCCCCATGACAATTACCCTGCCTCTCTCACTCCTATCGAGAATCATCTTTGCTATCACCTCCCAAAGTTTAGTCGCTATGGTTACCGCATGAAGAGACTTGGACAGAGTACTGCAGGGCTATGGAGTCCACAATTGCCCTTTCAACTGGAAGCAAACAAACTAGACAGGAGAAAAAAAGTACTCTGAAGAAATCCTCAGGACTTTCCTGAGGCCGGAATATATTTCACTCAACCAGTTAGTACTAAATGTTCTTCCAAATCTTTCTGTGTTTATTGTTAAAATAAATATCTACCAAATAGCTCTAAATCACATTCCAATGGGGATTTAAAATGCAGAATTTTTAAAATATAACAGCAAGTGCCTATTATCATTTCTTTTTTATTCAAGCAAATACAGAATATTCTGGCACTTTGTCATCATTTTCTTGTCCAAACTGTCAAGTTTTTGAGTTTTTACAACCTGCATGAATTCTTTGGAGAGTTGAAAGGTTACACTTCAAGGCAGTACATTCATTACATTATTTCTGAGTGCCAAGCTCAGACTTCAAGGCAAAAGGCTTACATTCTGGTAAGGAATACAAAACTCCAGACACTGTATGCTGCCTGTGAAAGTGCTGGACCAACTCTAAAGGTAGCAATGAAAGGTTTACCACTTATCTACACTGTAGGAGTACAGAATATTGGTTTTGACAGTGATTTAAATTGAGATATGCTTTACTGCCTGAAAGCACTTACAGTCAGAGATTGAAGTCACGTATCTCTATAAAAGCAATTCATCTAACACCCCTCTTTTCATAAAAACAAAAGATGCATGCACCACATTTGCAGCTATCCACTTCCAAATTATCCAGGTTACTTAATGTCTATGGTCAACAAAGAAAATTATAATTCATTCTCAAATCGACATGTTAGTCAGTGTCACCTTCATTCTGCACCAGCATTGCATACATAATTTTTAAGTTAAGCAAGTCCTGATGGTACAAAGCCATGCTTTTATTGGCTGCTTGCCTGGTATCTGCTTATTCCAGGGTGATATTCTTTTCTGAGAGTGTCATTCCCAAGTGCTATTGCCATATTAACTTTTGGTGCTGATTCAATCACTTGATTCAGACGAGAACTCATAACCTTAACATAAGGGGGTGCAGATTTATGACTGAGTTGAGGAGGAACTTCTTCACCCAAAGGGTTCTGAAGCTGTGGAATTCCCTGCCCAGTTGAGGATATCTTGTTTTTAAGACAAAGATAGATAGAGTTTTGAACAGTAAAGGAATTAAGAGTTATGGTCAGCAGGCGAGTAAGTGGAACTGAGTCCATGAAAAGATCAGCCATGATCTTATTGAATGGAGAGCAGGCTCGAAGGGCCAGATGGCCGACTACTGCTCCTGGTTCTTATGTTTCTTATTTATGAATGGTGGACATCTGGGAAAGAGTTTCTATAGTTTGTGTAGATGCTGAGATTACATCTTCCTGATCATTGCAGTGAAGGGAGAGCTCCTTAAGTTGTATGTATACATCTGCAGTCTTGAAATAATATTCATGAGATAATATGTTATTAATGCTCCTTAGAAGAGTATAAAGGCAGTAGGAGTGTACTTAGGATGGAAATCAGGAGGGCAAAAAGGGGACGTGAGATAGCTTTGGCAAATAGAATTAAGGAGAATCCAAAGGGTTTTTACAAACACATTCAGGACAAAAGGATAACTAGGGAGAGAATAGGACCCCTCAAAGATCAGCAAGGTGGCTTTTGTGTGGAGCCGCAGAAAATGGGGAAAGGTACTAAATGAGTATTTTGCATCAGTATTTACTGTAGAAAAGGTTATGGAAGATATAGAATGTAGGGAAATAGATGGTGACACCTTGCAAAATGTCCACATTACAGAGGAAGCAGTGCTGGATGTCTTGAAACACATAAAGGTGGATAAATCCCCAGGACCTGATCAGGTGTACCTTAGAACTCTGTGGGAAGCTAAAGAAGTGATTGCTGGGCCCCTTGCTGAGATATTTGTATCATCGATAGTCACAGGTGAGGTGTCAGAAGACTGGAGGTTGGCTAATGTGATGCCACTGTTTAAGAAAGGTGGTAAGTACAAGCCAGGGAACTATAGACGGGTGAGCCTGACCTTGGTGGAGGGCAAGTCATTGCAGGGAATTCTGAGGGACAGGACGTACATGTATTTGGAAAGGCAAGGACTGATTAGGGATAATAACATGGCTTTGTGCGTGGGAAATCATGTCTCACGAACTTGACTGAGTTTTTTTGAAGAAGTAACAAAGAGGTCTGATGAGGGCAGAGCGCTATATGGACTTCAGTAAGGCATTCGACAAGGTTCCCCATGGGAGACTGATTAGCAAGGTTAGATCTCATGAATACAGGGCGAACTAACCACTTGGATACGGAACAGGCTCAAAGGTAGAAGACAGAGAATGGTGATGGAGGGCTGTTTTTCAGATTGGAGCCCTGTAACCAGTGGAGTGCCACAAGGATCGGTGCTGGGTCCTCTACTTTTTGTCATTTACATAAATGATTTGACTGTGAGCATAAAAGGTACAGTTAGTAAGTTGGCAGGAGACACCAAAATTGGATGTTTAGTGACAGCGAAGAGGGTTACCTCAGATTACAACAGGATCTGGACCAGATGGGCCAATGGGCTGAGAAGTGACAGATGGAGTTTAATTCAGATAAATGTGAGGCGCTGCATTTTGGGAAAGCAAATCTTAGCAGGACTTATTCATTTAATGGGAAGATCCTAGGAAGTGTTGCTGAACAAAGAGACATTGGAGTGCAGGTTCATAGCTCCTTGAAAGTGGAGTCGCAGGTGGATAGGATAGTGAAGAAGGCATTTGGTATGCTTTTCTTTATTGGTCAGAGAATTGAGACTAGGAGTTGGGATGTCAAGTTGCAGTTGTACAGGACATTGGTTAGGCCATTGTTGGAATATTGCGTGCAATCCTTCCTATCAGAAAGATGTTGTGAAACTTGAAAGGGTTCAGAAAAGGTTGACAAGGATGTTGCCAGGGTTGGAGGATTTGAGTGATGGGAGAGGCTGAAGAGGCTGGGTCTGTTTTCCCTGGAGCGTCGGAGGCTGAGAAGTGACCTTTTGGAGGTTTACAAAATCATGAGAGGCATGGATAGGATAAATAGACAAAGTCTTTTCCCTGGAACCGGGGAGTCCAGAACTAGAGGACATAGGTTTAGGGTGAGAGGGGAAAGATATAAAAGAGACCTAAGGGGCAACGTTTTCATGCAGAGGGTGGTACGTGTACGGAATGAGCTGCCAGAGGAAGTGGTGGAGGCTGGTACAATTGCAACATTTCAGAAGCATTTGGATGAGTATATGAATAGGAAGGGTTTGGAGGGATATGGGTTGGGTGCTGGCAGGTGGGACTAGATTGGGTTGGGATATCTGGTCAGCGTGGATGGGTTGGACCGAAGTGTCCGTTTCCATGTTGTACATTTCTATGACTCAATGACTCATAATTGACATGGCAAAAGCACCATTCAGGTCCCAAGTTGTCATGCGTTCTGACACATGTTGAGAGTGTTAAAGGTTTATCCTTTGCCTGACTATCCAGTGCTTGACTCTAGCAATAGTTTAGCAGATTAATCAAAGTTAAAGTTAGTTTTCTGTCATTTCATTTTGATTTTGTCACTCACCCCTGTTGCTAGGATTAACATCAATTGTCATTACAATGGGAAAAGTCACCTTGGCACAGCCTGAAGCAAACTTTATACTGAGCTGCTTTTCACATCTTCAACAAGTGAATGCCTCCACTCAAGATCACCTTCAACAAGATTATATGAGATTTGTTTGATTTCCTTATGATCTTTTTGGCACTTCCCATAGCCCGCCTCATCCTTTCCATTTTACTGGGATTAGTGTCAGATGATATGAGATGTTGAATTTCTAATAAGGAATTCTTTCATCAAAAACTAAGGACAATTCACATTCATTACAATGTCCAAAATGACATAATGAATGAAGAGTGCTTTCAGGTATTCTATAATCTCACTGATTCTCACTGTCATCATCTGGTCTAACTCCCAGAAGATAGAATAATAGTTGACAGTGACAACATGTTCATGCAAGTATGCAAAGGTCTACTCCAAGCTTCAATGTGGGATCTCAATGATGTCTTGAGCACAAGCAGGAGTGTGATAGAATACTGTCCGCTTGCCTGAATGGGTGCACCAACAATAACCCATCAGAGGATCGGGGGTGAGGTAGTATTGAAGGTTATGGCTCACCTCAAAGAGGACAAATCAAAGAAATTGCATCCCAGGCTGCCATGGGAGATGAGGGAGGAAATTGCAAGGGCTCTGACACAAATTTTTAATGATTCGTGATGAAGGGCTCCTGCCTGAAACGTCGATTTTCCTGCTCCACGGATACTGTCTGACCTGCTGTGCTTTTCCAGCACCACTCTAACTTTGACCCAAATTTTTAATACCTTGACAGCCATAGGGGAGATGCCCGATGACTGGAGGACAGCTCACTTTTCATGAAGGATGGTTGGAATAAACCAGGGAATCACAGACCAGTAAGTCTCACATCAGAGGTAAGGAAACTGTTGGAGGAATTTCTGGAAGAGAGATTTAATCTCCACTTCGAGAGGCAAGGTTAGATCAGGAATAGTCAACAAGGCTTTGTCAGAGGGAGGTCATTCCGAATAAATTTGATTAAGTTTTTGAAGCAGTAAACCGGTGTGTAGATGAGGGTAGTATATGGATTTTAGCAAAGCCTTTGACAAGATCCCATATGGGACACTAATAAAGGAGGTAAAAGCTTATGGATAGATTGGCAAGTTGGACCCAAAATTGGCTTCGTGCTAGGAGCCAGCGGGGCAGGTAAAAAGCTGTTTGTGTGGCTGGAATCCAGTGTTCGATGGCATACCACAAGGATCAGGGCTGGGTCCCTTATTGTTGGTGATATAAATGATACTGAAGGTAATATGGAGTGAAAATAAGGAAGTTTGTGGATAACACAAAGATTGGCTGGATGGTTGACAGTGAGGAATAAGTGGTTAGTTCAAAGTTTGTGAGAAGATTTGTCGCTCGGGTGCTCGTTGTTTGTGGTTGTGTTCGCCAAGCTGGGAATTTGTGTTGCAGATGTTTCGTCCCCTGCCTTGGTGACATCCTCAGTGCTTGAGCGCCTCCTGTGAAGCGCTTCTGTGATCTTTCCTCTGGCATTTGTAATGGTTTGAATCTGCCGCTTCTGGTTGTCAGTTCCAGCTGTCTGTTGCAGTGGTCGGTATATCGGGTCCAGGTCGATGTGATTATTGATTGAATCTGTGGATGAGTGCTATACCTATAGGAATTCCCTTGCTGTTCTCTGTTTGGCTTGCCCTATAATAGGACAACACTACTATTATAGGACAAGTCAAACAGAGAACAGCCAGGGAACTCCTAGCGGCATGGCACTCATCCACAGATTCAATCAATAAGCATATCGACCTGGACCCAATATACCGACCACTGCAACAGACAGCTGGAACTGACAACCGGAAGAGGCAGAGACAAATCACTATAAATGCCAGTGGAAAGATCACAGAAGCGCTTCACAGGAGGCTCCCAAGCACTGAGGATGTCACCTAGACAGGGGACGAAATGCCTGCACCACAAATTCCCAGCTCGGTGAACAGAACCACTAACAATAAGTTGTTAGGTTACAGGAGGATATAGACAGATTGGTCAGATGGGCAGACGAGTGTCAGGTGGAATTTAACCCTGAAAAGTGTGAAAGGATGCATTTTGGAAGAAGTAACAATGGATCAAAGGGCCTCCTTTGTACTGTATGATTGTAGGATTTTATGAAACACACACACACACACACACTGACACACACGTGTACAAGTAACAGACAGGAAAAAAAGTTTCTGCATCAATGAATATTAAAACCAATAATTTGATATCAGCATGTAGTATAGGGGTTCCTTCACTCACAAGTTAAAGTTCAAGAGGATTGAGATGGCCACAGTCAAGTTCTTTCAAAGCTGGAGATGATACCAACATGATGCGCACCAGCATGGAACCATTTTGGTTTCAAGATGGAGACAAGAATCTTTCTGGAACCAGGTTTTGAAGAGGCTTACATGTCATGCAGACTGAGCTGTTAGCCTAGATCCTGGTGATTTCTTACATGGTGCAATCAAACTTTGTTGCATTCATCCACAAGCTGAGAACAACACTGAGCTAGACCAGCATTTATTGCCCATTCCTAATTGCCCAGAGGACAGTTAAGTGTCAACCATATTGCTGTGGGTCTGGAGCCACCTGTAGGCTAGACCTTGTAACCATAGCAGATTTCCTACCTTAACGGGCAATGGACAACAATTTCATGGGTATCATGAGACTTTAATTCCAGATTCTCATTGGATTTAAATTCTACCATCTGCTATGGCAGGATTTGAATCTGGGTTCCAGGGCATAACCTGGATTAATTGTCTGATGAGAGTACTACTAGACCATTGCCTCCGCCATGATTTATTTGGATGTTCAAAGCAGATTGATTCAGGAATTATACAATTAAAGCTCTCCAAAAGGCAGAAGAGCTGATCAGGATGACTGAATAAATGAAGTGTTATAATGCAGAAGGAGACAATTCATCCCATCATGTCCACACCGGCTCTTCACTTGAATATCATTAGTCAGTGCAAATCTCTATTTTCACCAGATACTAGCAAATTATTTCTACCAAAAAAAACATCCAATGCTTTTGGAACTGTCTCAGTTGAACCTGTCTCCAACTCATTTCCAAACCCTGACTGCTTACTGTTTGCAAATGTCTCTTTCCTCACACCAAGTTTGATCTTTTCACAAGTCATGGTAAATCAATGTCCCCTCAATTTTGTTCCTATTATGAATGGGAACAATTTCTTCTTATCCACTCTATCTGACCGCTGTTGGTTTTGATAACTCTATCAGGAAAGGTTACTGAGTCATTTAGTTGACAAGGGTCTTTCTAAGAGAAACTTAAAATCCATCAGATATTTTAGAATATACAATTGCAGTTCACTCCACTGCAGGTATAATGAGTTTCAATATACCTCTTTTGTTTCTAGTCCAGACACAAGACAGAGGATTTATGCTTTCCCTTTGCTCCGATGTTGACAGTGTCCGTGTAGATACTAGGTAAAAAATTCCTCAATGGTGATCTGTCTCGCTTCACCTTTTGCAATTTCACTGACAGAACTTTTGGCCAACTTGCAAAACATGTGATTTGTAGCTCTATTTAAATAAAAGTACAATAATTCCTATTTTAGAAAAATATCAAGTAATGTACTGACTTTCTTTTAAACATTTTAGAAATCATTCACGTTGTATTGACTTGACAAAGGACATTTTATTTAAGTTCTGCAAAGAGTCAGACTGGACTCAAAGTATTGACTCCATTTCTGACTCTGCTGCCAGACCTGATGAGAATCTCTTGCATTTGCTGTGTTTGCTTTCGGTTTAAGGAATTTGATTTAGATGAGAAATAACTGAATGTTGTTCTTTAAATATCTTCATCATAACTGCCCACTTAAGATAAAGGATATTTATTAGTATTTATACTTTTTAATTTTTCTATTTGATTTAAACCATAGCATCATTTCAGTAAATATCTGTGTTCTTGGTTTTGATATTTGAAAAGTACTAGTCTGAACTGAGATCATGGCAAATGGATATACATGAAGTGATAATTATGTGGAGAGTGAACTGATGCTGGATGATTCAAGAGCAAATCAGAATACTTGTATTTCCTATCAATTTAAAATCTCTGTCGGTGAACCTCAGAGTTTATGTGTGGATACCTTTTCTTTCTGCATTAAAGCCAAAAGCTTCTTGTTATGCTAAAAGTTCAAGGACACTGCAAATGTCTGATACATTGTTGACTCTGAGAGGTGAACGATACTGTTTGCAAATAGCTCAGGAATGGTAAGGGAACGGGGTGGGGTAAAGCAAGGGTGGGATATGGAAATTGTCAGGACACATTAGCGATGACTTCAGATGAATGTTGAATGAGTAATAACGCACCTGACATGCAGTGTGTTTCTGTAAATAGAGCTGAGGGACCCAGTAGAGATGGAAAGATTGGAATAATAATGAAAGCAGACAGAATGTAAAAAAAAAAGTTCTAAATGCTCTTTGGGAGAGCTAGATGATTTGAATATTCATAAAGTAATTAACAGGTCGTGCTGACAAGGGGAGCTGGGACCATTCCATGCCAATGTGCGAAAACTCTCCACCAGCCACACATTACAGTGGGAAGGTCACCTTGGTACACTCTGTCGCTGCAGGGTTCCAACAATGGCCTACATGCTTCAAACACAATGGGGAAAAGGAACTATGCAAATGTAAAGCTTCGCAAAGTGCATGTGGTCGCCTACTCTCTGAATCCTTTCAGGTGAGTTCATTTGACTGTGCTACTTCGTTTCTTAAGAGACAACAAAATGCTGCAGACGCTGGAATTCAAGGTACACCAGCAGGAGGCTGGAGGAACAGAGCAAGCCAGGCAGCATCAGGAGGTGGTGAAGTCAAAGTTTCGGGTAAAAACCTTTTGTAACACACACCAAATCCTGTAAAACGATAATATTAAACACTCAGCAACTTTAAGGCAGTTGACCTGACAGACGGTACTTTGAAAGGATGAAGGTGAGGGACAGATTTTTAGGGAGGGAATACCAGAGTTCTGGGTTTCTGTAGCTGAGTGTGCAAGCAGCAATGATGGAGTATTTAACATTGGACATGTTCAGGAGGCTAGAATTGGTGGAATGTTGATCCCTTAGAAACTTACTGGGCTGGATAAAGCGGGGGGGGGGGGGGGCATGACTATAGAGAAAGGTGAAAGTAAAGATGGAAATTTATCAAATTGAGGCTTTGTTCAGCCAAAAGTCAGTTTAGCAATTCCCTCCCATTGTGGGTCAACTCCCAGTAAGCAGTTCAAGAAGGCAGCTTACCACCACCTTCTCAAGGGCAACTAGGGATGGGCAATAATTGCTGGGACCAGCCAGCAATGCACACATTCCACAACTGAATTTAAAGAAATGTCTGTCAACACAAAGTACTCGGTAAAAGGCTCTTGTGTGGAACAAGAAATAGGACATAGAATAATGGATGACTTCCATAAGTTTACAACAGCTAGATAATAAGTGTCAGAAACTTCCCTAAGCATAAGCTTATGAAAATGAAAATGAAGGTCAGAAGTCTATTGAAATATTCTTATCTTGAAGTAGGAAGAAAAGAATAAGGTTTAATTATAAATTTGCATAATAATAGTTAAGTACTAATATGCTAATAGTGGGACATATGCAGAATGAGGTCCCATCCAGCAAGGGTCTAGAAATGCTTTTGTCAACTTATACATAAATTGTTGATACAGTTTCAGGTTCACTGGCATGATGACAAACTCACTTCTCTCTCCATCCTCAGAATGATCTCACTATACCAGAACAGGAAACTAAAGAGCCAGGCTGCAAACTGCAAGGTCCCATAAGGAGCTATAGCAAAAATAGCCAGACACACTTGCATTTGTTTTGGGAGGGAAAGGGGCGGACGTTTGAAGGGGGTGGTGGTGGTTGTTGCTTAAGGGATCAATATTGGTCAGGATGTCATACACAGATTTCCGTGGTTATTTTTCCAATCAATGCTTTTGCATCTTTCATATCCATTGAAAAGTGTGGGCCTTGTCAGAGTTGAGCATCCTATTTGAAAGGGAGATGCAATGATATGTGACTAATGCATTTACATTTGCTACTGTTTACAAATTAATTGCATATATTGAATTGCACACAATTAGACAATCCCAGGACACCAAAAGAAGCCATGATCAGGCCAGGATTTGCAAGAATGTGGAGCTCTGTCAGCCCTGCAAGAACATTTATAGTTTACAAGGAGAAACAGTTAAAACAAGGCTATCCTTGCAAGACAAGGAAGAAAATAATTTTTTAAAAGTGACCATTCAGTTGCCAAAAATTTGATAATTGGAAAAGTCTTCAGATGCAGTAGAATACCTTGTCCTTGGGATAAAGTGCTCTACTGCATTAGGAACTTTGACTCTAATTGTCCCTGTGATTTCTACATTTCATAGAATGACAGATCAGATACCTCTTTCACTGCATTCAAACTCAAACAAATGGTTGAGCTTTCTTGATTAAAAGTTCAGGCATTAGATTTGCTGCTTTATAGCTTGAACAGATGGCTGTGTTTATTCAATAACTTTAAAGGCTTTATTCCATTCAGCTCTAGAAATTTTGTTGACACAGTGCACAATAGGATCTCATTATAAGTGCGTGGTTGATTCCAAAACCTCACCAATGGATTCAGCTCAGCAAGGATTGTTTATACAGCTGTCAATGGGACTATGAGTTTGTTTAACTTGACAGCTGTCAAGAGGACTGTGAATTTGTTTAGCTTGACAACTTATGACTACTTAATGTAAGTATGTTCATTTGAAGTGTTTGGATTGACTGTTGATTTATTTTGACAGTTTTGTGAATATTTTAAAGATGTTCAAATGCTTCAAGATTTCTGTATAAAAATTTATAATGGGTAAGAGGGATTGGAGTTGAGGGAGACATTATAAGCACGGAAGTTATGAAGGGAGTTTAGAGGGCATAGAATCAGATGGATGCAGTGATGAGGAGGGGTTTGTGGGGTATTAAGGAGGATGGTACAAGGGATTGAAGGTCTCACACCCATCTACAAAACTGAACCAAGTAAACAATGGTGCACTTCTGAATCTAACTGCCTCAGAATTTACCCACTTCTATGTCTTTCTCTGACCTGCTTCTGGAAGTGGTGGCCCTAAATTCAGCTGATGTCCACCTTGAAAATATTTTCATCACGCACTGCTGGGAGGAAGTGGGTTTGAGAGCTCGAAAGATGGCCAACCCCGTGATTCCCATCTCAAAGATGAAACTCCGACCCATAAGCTCCATTGGTCATACAGTGTTCTGACCACAGACACTTTTGTTTAAGAAAGTAAGACAGAAAGAATTTCCATATTATAAACTACAATTCATAAACTCCAACGCTGGTTTTCAGCCAATGAAACAAATTGAAGTAGCTGTAACTGCTATAAATGTAGGAAACAGGAATGCCAATTTACATTCAGGAAATAACGACAAACAGTCATAAAGTCACAGAGTCAGAGTTGTACAGCATGGGAACAGACCATTGGTCCAACCTGTACATGCCGAGCAGATATTTCAACCCAATCTAATCCCGATTTGGAGATGGTGGTGTTGGACTGGGGTGTACAAAGTTAAAAATCGCACAACACCAGGTTATAGTCCGACAGGTTTAATTGGAAGCACTAGCTTTCGGAGCGCCGCTCCTTCATCAGGTGTTTGTGGAGGACACAATTGTAAGGCACAGAATTTATAGCAAAAATTTACAGTGTGATGTAACTGAAATTATACATTAAAAAATACCTTGATTGTCTGTTGAGTCTTTCATCTGGTTGAATACCATGATAGTTTCACTTCTTTCATGTGTAAATCACAAAGCCTTTTTTTTAAAGTTGCATTCTCAGGTTAATTGTAACAATTGGTGATAGCTAGACAATATGTGGAAGGTGTTTGCCCCCTGTGTTTTCTGTCTCTGACATGATGTTTAGATTGATTCTAATCTAAAAAGTACTTGCAGAGTTACATTGTACTTTCCTCAAAAACTGCATGCATTCATGTAAAACTCTGTTATCTCACTATTTAGATTAGAATCAATCTAAACATTATATCATAGACAGAGAACACAGGGGGCTAACACCTTCAACATATTGTCGAGCTAATATCAATTATTACAATTAACCTGAGAATGCAACTTTAAAAAAAAGGTTTTGTGATTTACATGTGAAAGAAGTGAAACTATCACGGTAGTCTAACAGATGAAAGACTCAACAGACAATCAAGGTATTTTTCAATGTATAATTTCAGTTACATCACACTGTAAATTTTTGCTATAAATTCTGTGCCTTACAATGGTGTCCTCCACAACCACCTGATGAAGGAGCGTCGCTCCGAAAGCTAGTGCTTCCAATTAAACCTGTTGGACTAAAACCTGGTGTTGTGCGATTTTTAACAATTTAGTCCCACCTGACAGCATCCAGCCCATATCCCTCCAAACCCTTCTTATTCATATCACCATCCAAATGCCTTTTAAATGTTGTAATTGTACCAGCCTCTACCACTTCCTCTGGCAACGCATTCCATACATATACCACACTCTGCGTAAAAAGGTTGCCCCTTAGGTCTCTTTTATATCTTTCCCCTCTCACCGTAAACCTATGCCCTCTAGTTCTGGACTCCCCGACCCCAGGGAAAAGACTTTGCCGATTTATCCTATCCATGACCCTCATGATTTTGTAAACCTCTATAAGGTAACCCCACAACCTCCGACGCTCCAGGGAAAACAGCCCCAGCCTGTTCAGCCTCTCCCTATAGCTCAAATCCTCCAACCCTGACAACATCCTTGTAAATCTTTTCTGAACCCTTTCAAGTTTCACAACATCTTTCCGATAGGAAGGAGACCAGAATCGCACACAATATTCTAACAATGGCCGAACCAATGTCGTGTACAGCCGCACTTGACGTCCGAACTCCTGTACTCAATACTCTGACCAAGAAAAGAAAGCATACCAAACACCTTCTTCACTATCCTATCTACCTGTGACTCCACTTTCAAGGAGCGAAGAACCTGCACTCCAAGGTTTCTTTGTTCAGCAACACTCCCTAGGGCCTTGCCATTAAGTGTATAAGTCCTGCTAAGATTTGCTTTCCCAAAGTGTAGCGCCTCACATTATCTGAATTAAACTCCATCTGCCACTTCTCAGCCCATTGGCCCATCTGGTCCAGATCCTGTTGTAATCTGAGGTAACCCTCTTCACTGTCGCTACACATCCAATTTTGGCGTCTTCTGCAAACTAACTAACTGTACCTCTTATGCTTAGATCCAAATCATTTATGTAAATGACAAAAAGTAATGGATCCCTGTGGCACTCCACTGGTCACAGGCCTCCAGTCTGAAAAACAACCCTCTACCACCATCCTCTGTCTTCTACCTTTGAGCCAGTTCTGTATCCAAATGGCTAGTTCTCCCTGTATTCCATGAGATGTAACCTTGCTAATCAGTTCCCATGGGGTTGAACGCCTTACTGAAGTCCATATAGATCAATCTACCATTCTGTCCTCATCAATCCTCTTTGTTACGTCTTCAAAAAATTCAATCAAATTTGTGAGACATGATTTCCCACATACAAAGCCATGTTGACTCTCCCTAATCAGTCCTTGCCTTTCCAAATACGTGTACATCCTGTCCCTCAGTCATGTGTTAAAGGAAAGATATTTGCCCTTCATTTGGGTGATGTTGGCTGAGAGATGAATACTGACGCAATCATCAAGGGTAATTCCCCTGTTCTTCAGTGGAACAGTGCCATTGTGACTTCCAGTCCCGGCAGAAGATATGCAGGAGCTGTACAAAACCCTGGTTAGATTGCACTTAGAGCGCTGTGAGCAGAGCTGAGAAGGAGATATTGGCCTTGGAGGGAATACAATGTAGGTTTACGAGAATGCACTTGGACTTCAAGCATTAAGGTATAATGAAAGATTATTCAAATTAGGCATGTTTTCTCTAGTTTTTAGAATGTTAAAGTGTAATCTGATTGAAATCTTCAAGACATTAACAGGGTAGATAAAGATAAGCTATTTCCACTGGTTCAAGATTCTTCAACTGGGAGGTATAGTCAAAAGATTAGTGCCAGAACTTTCAGCAGAGATGGTAAGAAGCTTATACACACAGAGGGTGGTAAATGTTTGGAGCTCTCTTCCACACATGACAAACAATGCTAGATCAGTTGTTAATTTTAAATCTGAGACAGATGTTTTTGTCAAGCAATGTAGTTATGGGATATGGGCCAAAGGCAGATAGTCATAGTCATAATGTGGTATTGTGGGGAGCATTTAAAAATGCCTGATGGGAGAATTGGCCATACTCCTGGGTTATTGATCAATGAGTTAAAAAAGACGATGCTAAAAACAGAACTCGCTGGAGAAGTTCAGCAGGTCTGGCAGCATCTGTGGAAAGAAATCAGAGTTAACGTTTTGGGTTCACCTGCTGAGCTTTTCCAGCAATTTCTGGTTTTAGTTTCTGATTTAAACAGCATCTGCGATTCTTTTGGTTTTTATTTTGTCATAGTCAAAGAATCATGTCAGCACTGAAACAGACCTTTAAATCTAATTTTTCCATGTCAACCAGTCATTCCAATCTCACTTAGTCCCATTTGCCACCTTTTGGCCCATATCCCTCTAACCCCTTCCAATTCGTGTTCCCATCCAGGTGTCTTTAAAATGCTGTAACTGTTCCCACCTCCACCTTCCTCTGGCACCCCATTCCATGCACACATCACCCTCTGAAAAAGTTGCCCCTTAGGTCCCTTTTATCTCTCTCTCCCCTCACTCTAAACCAATGCCCTCTAGTTCTGGGCTCCTACCTATGGTCTTAGACCACAGATCAGCCATGATCTCATTGGATGGCAGAACAGGCTTGATGTGCCAAAATATCTACTCTTCTATGTTCCTCTAAAACTGGGTCTTGGGTTTAATCTCTCATCCAAAATCACAACTTGTGCTTGGCACTGTATTGAGAATGTTAGACAAAGTTCCATTCTGAAACGTACAACCTTCCATCATGAGGATGAGAGTGCGGACAATGCAATATTGCTAATACCTTTCAGTAAAGGCAATTGGTGTCCATTTCTTTGCCTTTTTTTATTACTGTGATGGTGCACTCTCCCCCCACCTTGTCCCCATTAAACAGTTAACTTAAGCACTGGGGATTTAAAGATGAGGGGCATATTTTTAAGGTGAAGAGAGAAATTTTAAGAAGTCATGAGGGGCAAATTTTTGCACAGAGGATGATTTGTGTGTGGAATGAACTTCCTGAGAATGTGGTGGGTGTGGGCACAATTACAGCATTTAAAAGATATTCAGCTAAGTGCATGATTAGGAAAGTTTTTTTCCCTTTGTTTTTCTGTAGTCTTGCTTATTTGTCCCCAGCACCCATGTCATGTGTGTGCAGGTATCGGACACGGTGAAAACAAGTGTGTAAATCTTTATTTATATTCCACCACCAGGAACAAAGGAAACAACCAAGCGAATAGGAAAGGTTTAAAGGGATATGGGTCAATTTTAGAGTGGTGCTGGAAAAGCACAGCAGGTCAGGCAGCATCTGAAGGGCAGGAAAATCGACGTTTCAGGCAAAAGCCCTTCAGCATCTGCAGTCTTTTGCCTTAAAGAGATCTGAGCCAGGAGTAGGCAGGTGGGACCAGTTTAGTTTGGGATTATGTTCAGCATGGACTGGTTTCAGCCGAAAGGTTTGTTTCCTTGCTGTATGACTCTATGAGAAGGCAGCTCATTACCACCTTCCAGAGGGCATTTAGGGATGTGCAATAAATGTTGGCCCAGCCAGTAATGGCCAAAGACCATGAAAGAGCCAAACAAAAAATTAAACAGATGACATCTTAATAATGACTGTAGGAAGCCTTAGTTGTAATTTGGTGGACACAGCAGTCCAAAGCCCTGAGACATTATGAAAGAGGATGGATCTGGAAGGATTTAAACTGCTACAAAAACCCAAATGATACTGTAGTGAGGGCACACGAAAGGTTAATTAACTGTCATCTCTGGATCTCTCTTTCGCTGGTAAATGTCATGTTTCCATTGCAAGTTTAAGCCTTCTGACAGAGTAATAAAAAAAAATTAAAAGTTCCAGAAAGATCTTTAGCCACAGAGCTGTCAGTCTCTCTTGTGAGACAGAAATGAATCATAAAATCACAGCCTGACATGTGGATCCGGGAAGGATGAAGGAGAATGAAGTTGAAATGGAACTATATTTAGCCTCTGATTATCCCCAGGGCTTGGCGCATTGTAAAATAAGAAGATGATTTAGCAAAAGCACCACACTCCATTAAGTAGAAGAGGAAGTTTACTGAGGACCTAGTTTGATATATCCACTATCCAAGCATGGTTTGATTGCTGTAGACTTGGCATCCAAACCTGCTACCAGTGATTTATCAGTATTATGAAGCATTTGCCCTGAATCCCATGAAAGAAACAGTGATCAGAATCTTAGAGGAGTCTGAGCAATGTGGGTTATGGTGAGATTTGTAGCAGAATCACAGGGGACATCTTGAAAGACCTATCGCAACATTAGGAGCGCCTCTTTTGTTCCTTTCAATACTGGCCAGGGGAGATGCTCACTCGGCAGGGGTGAATTGCCGGTTACGAGGGATTAGTGCTTGTTAAAAGTCTCATTGATTGCCCAATTCACCTCAGCTTTCTGTCTTAGCAAACTCCCAGTAAGTTCAAATTCTGGAAAACCTCAATTGAGAAACCAAAGAGGGTACCTGGTGAATCTAGCTCACCTCTTGCTGAGTGACCTCCATGTTGGTCACCAATATCTCAAGGCATGCTCAATAGTCAAACACTCCACCTCCACAGACATTGACATCTGACATGTGCCAACCTCTAAGAACCCTCAGCACAACCCTGAATCACTTAGAGGATTCTTCTGCACTTCAATGTTATACCTCAGGCTGCACCTGCTATTCTCATTGTAACATGAGAGTAAGGGCACTGTGTATTCAGGGACCCAAACACCCAACTCATGGACTGGACTAGACTGTACCTCCAAGCTCTTTGCTAACTATTCACTCCAGCTGGATGCTCACAGCATCCCTGCCTTGCCTTGTCAATTTATGCTATCATCCCTCAGTCAACGATACAACATTCAAACTATTTCTGTCTTGTCTTGCCGTCTAGCACGGACACAGCAGAAGGAACATTACCATGATGCTCAGCAATCCTCAAAAGGGCCAGCCATCAGTCAGGTGTTCTCAGTATAATCAGTCAAGGGCAGCCTCCGATACCAGTCCAGAGGCTTGGACACAGTCAGTCTGCCACTTGAGCTGGTTGGATTCAGGATGGTCTCCACTTAAAAGGGGCAAAGAGCTGAATAAACCACATTGCATCTCAACTTTTTCTGCCCTCTTGAATGCTGCTCCCCTCCTGAAAAGAGAGAGGGAGAGAGAGAGAGAGAGAGAGATGTAAAAAAGGGAGATCAGTGTGGGTGGCACTGCTGTTACTTTTGGTGCTTGGTGGGGTGATGTCCTGAGCTGAGTAGGCAGCTCTGAGCATGTACAAGGTCAGGGTGGGTGAGAGTGAGTGAGGCAAGATATTGCAGACAATAGTGAGAGTGGTAGAGCATGAGCCTTCATGGGAGGTGTGTAGAGAGATAGAGGAGTGTGAGGTATCAGAGAGAATATGGTGGCATCTATGCTAAAAGCATGTAGAAAGTTATTAACCTTCTTGCTACAGAGGACTGAGGCTGCAATGTCCTCGTAGCATTGTCTAGTGTCATCAGGTTCACTACTGGTCATGGGGGAAGTGGACATCTTATCTGAGTGTCCTATCCCCATCCAGGATCTCCAGGACTTTACTCACTCAGCGGGATGCAATTTCACCCTGTCTTCCAGAACAGTGTCTTGACAGTGTTCAGTCCAATGCTTAATGGGCTTTTAAAGATGGCACAGCTGCAAGGGAGGCTGTGGAATCCTGGGATATCTGCTAACTGGTGGGTTGTTCTGGGAATGGCTTGGGTTGAAAGGGGTGTGTGTGTGTGTGGGGGGAGGAGAGTTAGTGTTGAGATGAGGCCAAAATTGGACATGAGGTACACCCTAGGGACAGCATGGGTAGCTCATGTGATGAGTTTGGGAAAATATGGTGCGGCGGTGGGGCCAGCAGTAAAGAGATGGCACCTAAAAAATGGCAGCTCCGACATTGACATGCCTGGCACAGGCAGCAGCGAGGTTATGAGGAGAGGTTGGAGGTGTGGGTGTCATTGGTGAGCCAGTTGAGGATTTGGGGCTGATGGCTTAGGCAGCGGGACGAAGATAGATAGAACTCTTTTAGTTTTACTCTTAAACTATTCAAAATGGCACTGGATTGTGGCAATGCTTTTCCATGCACGTTGCTGTAAAATTCACTGTAAAATACAAGTGACAATAAACAGTTCAATTCAATTCTAAAGGCATCTTGGCCTGGCAGTGAAAATCTCTCCAAAAATACTCAACACAATGTGGGCTGATCCAAAAAAAAGTAAGATTCAACTTTGCTTTTTTTAAAATTTAAATCCCTACAGTGTGGATACAAGCCATTTGGCCCAACAAGTCCACATTGACACACGCTCATTGGTAATGGGAGTGGGGCTGGCAATAAACCAGGAATGAGGATAATAGTGGGGTCCCCACTACCTTCTGGACTTCTATCAACATGAACAGGTTGGCCTGAATCCCTGTTTCTGCACTGTATATCCTGTAAATTATTTGATGTGTAAGTCATTCTCTGACATATTATTACAGATAAAACTTACATAGAACATAGGACATAGAAAAATACAGCTCAGTACAGGCCCTTCGGCCCTCGATGTTGCACCGACCAAAGTCTACCTAACCTACACTAGCCCAATAACCTCCATATGCTTATCCAATGCCCGCCTAAATGACCATAAAGAGGGAGAGTTCACCACTGCTACTGGCAGGGCATTCCATGAACTCACAACCCGCTGAGTAAAGAATCTACCCCTAACGTCTGTCCTATACCTACCTCGCCTTAATTTAAAGCTGTGTCCCCTAGTAACAGCTGACTCCATTAACAGAAAAAGGTTCTCACTGTCTACCCTATCTAAACCCCAATCATCTTGTACACCTCTATCAAATCTTCCCTAAACCTTCTTTTCTCCAATGAGAACAGCCCCAAGTACCTCAGCCTTTCCTCATACGATCTTCCTACCATGCCAGGCAACATCCTGGTAAACCTCCTCTGCACTCGTTCCAATGCCTCCACATCCTTCCTATAGTATGGCGATGAAAACTGCACACAATACTCCAGATGAGGCCGCACCAGAGTCTTACACAACTGCAATATTACCTCAGGACTCCGGAACTCAATTCCTCTACCAATAAAGCCCAGTACACCATATGCCTTCCTCACAGCTCCATTTACCTGGGTGGCAACTTTCAGAGATCTGTGTACATGGACACCAAGATCCCTCTGCTCATCCACACTACCAAGTAGCCTACCATTAGCCCAGTAATCCATCTTCTTGTTACTCCTACCAAAGTGAATGACTTCACACTTAGCTACATTGAACTCCATTTGCCACCTTTCTGCCCAGCTCTGCAACTTATCTATATCCCGCTGTAACCTGCCACATCCTTCTTCGCTGTCCACAACTCCACCGACTTTCGTGTCATCCGCAAACTTGCTCACCCAGCTTTCAAGCCCCTCCTCTAGATCATTTATAAAGATGACAAACAGCAATGGTCCCAAAACAGATCCTTGTGGAACACCGCTAGTAACTGCACTCCAAGATGAACCTATTCCATCAACTACTACCCTCTGTCTCCTTCCAGCCAACCAATTCCTAATCCAAACCTCTAATGCACCCTCAATGCCATACCTCCGTAGTTTTTGCATTAGCCTACCATGGGGTACTTTATCGAACGCCTTGCTAAAATCCATATACACCACATCTACTGCTTTACCCTCGTCCACCTCCTTAGTCACCTTCTCAAAGAACTCAATAAGGTTTGTGAGGCACGACCTACCCTTCACAAAACCATGCTGACTATCCTTGATCACATTATTCCTATCCAGATGTTCATAAATCCTATCCCTTACAATTCTCTCTAAGACTTTGCCCACAACAGAAGTGAGACTCACTGGCCTATAGTTACTCGGGCTATCCCTACTCCCCTTCTTGAACAAGGGGACCACCTTCGCTATCCTCCAGTCTTCTGGCACTATTCCCGTAGACAATGACGACATAAAAATCAAGGCCAATGGCTCTGCTATCTCCTCCCTAGCTTCCCAGAGGATCCTAGGATAAATGCCATCAGGCCCAGGGGACTTATCTATTTTCATCCTTTCCAGTATTCCCCAGACCTCTTCCCTACATACCTCAAGGCCATCCATTCTAATCACTTGTGACTCAATATCCACATCAGCAACAGTGTCCTGTTCCTGAGTGAATACTAACGAAAAGTATTGATTTAGTGTCTCTCCAATCTCCTCCGCCTCCACGCACAACTTCCCACTACTATCCTTGACTGGACCGATACCTACCCTAGTCATCCTTTTTTTCCTGACATACCTATAGAAAGCCTTTGGGTTTTCCCTAATCCTACCAACTAAGGACTTTTCATGTCCCCTTCTCGCTGTTCTTAGCTCTCTCTTTAGATCCTTCCTGGCTACCTTATAACTCTCAATCGCCCCAACTGAACCTTCACGCCTCATCTTTACATAGGCCGCCCTCTTCCCTTTCACAAGGGATTCCAATTCCTTATTAAACCATGGCTCCCTCACAAGACTCTTTACTCCCTGCCTGACTGGTACATACTTATCAAGGACACCCAATAGCTGTTCCTTGAACAATCTCCACATATCATTTGTGTTCTTCCCTTGAAGCCTATTTTTCCAATCCACACATCCTAAGTCATGCCTCACCGCACCATAATTTCCCTGCCCCCAGCTATAACTCTTGCCCTGCAGTGCACACTTATCCCTCTCCATCACTAAAGTAAAAGTCACCGAGTTGTGGTCACTGTCCCCGAAGTGCTCACCTACGTCCAAGTCTAACACCTGGCCTGGTTCATTACCTAGAACCAAATCCAGTATAGCCTCACCTCTTGTTGGCCTGTCTACATATTGTGTCAGGAAACCCTCCTGCACACATTGGACAAACACCGACCCATCTAACGAACTCAAGCTATAGCTTTCCCAGTCAATATCTGGGAAGTTAAAGTCCCCCATAACAACCACCCTGCTACTTTCACTCTTCTCCTGAATCATCCTCGCAATACTTTCCTCTACTTCTCTCGGACTATTGGGAGGCCTGTAGAAAACTCCTAACAGGGTGACCTCACCTTTCCTATTTCTAACCTCAGCCCAAACTACCTCACATGGCAAGTCTTCCTCCATCGTCCTTTCCACCGCTGTAATACTATCCTTGACAAGCAATGCCACACCACCCCCTCTTTTACCCCTATCTCTGACCCTGCTAAAACATTTAAACCCTGGAACCTGCAACAGCCATTCCTGCCCTTGTTCTACCCACTTCTCTGTAATGGCCACAACATCGAAGTCCCAGGTACCAACCCACGCTGCAAGTTCACCTACCTTATTTCTTATACTTCTGGCATTGAAGTATACACACTTCAAGCCACCTTTCTGTTTACAGGCACCCTCCTTCGAGATCGATGCCTTGTTCCTAACCTCCCTACACTCAAGGTCCTGTACCATAAAGCTACAGTCCAGGTTCCCATGCCCCTGCAGAGTTAGTTTAAACCCTCCCAAAGAGCACTAGCAAACCTCCCCCCAAGGATACTGGTGCCCCTCAGGTTCAGGTGTAGACCATCCTGTTTATAGAGGTCCCACCTTCCCCAGAAAGAACCCCAGTTGTCCAGAAACCGGAATCCCTCCCTCCTGCACCATGCCTGTAGCCATGCATTTAACTGTTCTCTCTCCCTATTCCTCGACTCTCTATCACGTGGCACGGGTAACAAACCAGAGACAACAACTCTGTTCGTTCTAGCTCTGAGCTTCCAACCTAGCTCCCTGAAAGCCTGCCTGACATCCCCACCCCTCTTCCTACCTATGTCGTTGGTGCCTATGTGGGCCACGATCTGGGGCTGCTCCCCCTCCCCCTTAAGGACCCGGAAAACACGATCAGAGACATCACATACCCTTGCACCTGGGAGGCAACATACCAATCGTGAGTCTCTGTCGCTCCCACAAAACCGCCTATCTGTGCCCCTCACTATTGAGTCCCCAAGAACTATCGCTCTACCTTTCTCCACCCTTCCCTTCTGAGCAACAGGGCCAGGCTCCGTGCCAGAGGCCTGAACCTCGTTACCTTGAGTTGCTTCTATAGGATAGATAACTCCATGCCAGTTTAGTCAAAATGATACTTTCACAACACACAATGAGAATTGTGCTTTAGACTGAGGTCATCTATGAGTCCGTAATGGTTTCTCTCATACATCTCACCAACCTGAAACCCATTTGAGACTATCAGGAGGTACAACCAAAGGTAAGTGCTGGAGAAACTCAGCCCCTTGGGAGAGAGAAAAACAGTTAATGCTTCAAGGCCGATTGGATGTTTCTTCAGAATTTTTTTTTAAATTGGGAAAATGGAATATAATCCTTGGTGGACGCAGGGTGTGAAGGTATGCATTCAAGGTTACTGTGGGACTTGGTGGGTTTGTAATGGATACTGGTGACCAGCCTTCTCCAAGATTTGGAAATAGTGAGCTCGATGAAGGGAAATAAAGAGTCAAAGATGGACCATGTGGAGGTGAGAGAAAACTGATGAACTTTTCCAATTCTGGATAAGAGCAGCAAGTAACAATGTAGTTGATGTATCAGAGGAAGAACCATAGGTGGGTGGCTAGAGTAGAATCAGAAGAAGGAATGTTCTACATACACTACAAAGGGACAGGCGTAGCTGCAACTGGCTTTATCAAGGAAAAATTGAGAAGGGTTAACGAAGAAGTTGGTCAAAGTGAGAAGCAGCTCAGCAAAGTGAAGTGATAATTGGTAAGGAGGGTTCAGAACCAAAATCATCATTGCTGGAAAAACCCAGGGGGTCTAGCATCATCTGTGGAGAGGGAAACAGAGTTAGCATTTCTGTCCCAAAGTCCCTTCTTCAGAACATATGTGTTCAGATCACTTTTCACGGAAGAAGTGGGTACCTCCTGACTAACCTGATGGGGATCAGGTGTATAGAGGTGAAGAGGAGGTGGCTATGGTCGGAAAACTGGAAGTTGTGAAACTGGAAATCAATGCCAAAGAAGAGTTACACTGAATTCAAAGCGTTTGCTTTGTTTTTTACTCAATAGATCCTTCTAGAGCTGCTGGGTTCTTCACCCCTTATTTGTTTCATATTTCCAGCATCTCCAGGATTTGGCTTTTAGTTTTGGATAACCTCCTTCAGTTTGTTATGATGCCTGATTTAAACTCCTCTTTCATGCCAGTCCAGCGTAGCTGTCAACCCCCTGATATGTCAAAAAAATAGTCTATGTCCCTCCTCTTTAAATACTTTCACTAATCTAGTTTCCTCAACTTGATGGCTCAGTGGTTAGCACTGCTGCCTCACAGCACCAGGGACCCGGGTTTGATTCCAGCTATTGCACATACATTCCAGCTGTTGCTATGTGGGTTTCCTTAGAGTGTTTTGGTTTTCTCCCACAATCCAAAGATGTACAGGTGAGGTGAATTGGCCGTGCTAAATTGCCCACAGTATTAGGTGCATTAGTCAGAGGGAAATGGGCCTGGAGGAGTTGCCTTTTGGAGGGCCGGTGTGGACTTGTTGGGCCGAAGGGCCTGTTTTCACACTGTAGGGAATCTAATCTAATAAACTCTTTGGACTAGAGAATTCCAGACATTCAAAGACCTCTAGGAAAAGAAATTCCTTCCAATCTTAGTTCTAAGTGAATGTTATTTTTCTCAATAACTATTTCCCCTCATTCAAGATCCACCCCAACTAGTAGAAACATCTTCTTAACATCTTCCCTGTCAAGTCCCCTCAGGATCTTGGCTGAAAATGTGTTGCTGGAAAAACGCAGCAGGTCAGGCAGCATCCAAGGAGCAGGAGAATCGAAGTTTCGGGCATGAGCCCTTCTTCAGGAATGAGGAAGGTCATTCCTGAAGAAGGGCTCATGCCCGAAACATCGATTCTCCTGCTCTTTGGATGCTGCCTGACCTGCT
The DNA here is from genome assembly GCF_020745735.1 of Hemiscyllium ocellatum. Classification (NCBI taxonomy): domain Eukaryota; kingdom Metazoa; phylum Chordata; class Chondrichthyes; order Orectolobiformes; family Hemiscylliidae; genus Hemiscyllium; species Hemiscyllium ocellatum. Next base: position 91,756,440 of record NC_083412.1, on the reverse strand, counting down.
GCGCTTTTCCAGCAACACATTTTCAGCTCTGATCTCCAGCATCTGCAGTCCTCACTTTCCCCTCAGAATCTTGCATGTTTCACTAAGGTCACCCCCCGTTATGTTAAACCCTTATGACTAAAGGCTTAACCTGTTTGTGTATTCTTGATAAGTCAACAACTTTATCCCATGAATCAGCATTTGAAACAAAACCATATGGAGACTTCACTTTCATTAGGAGAAAGTGAGGACTGCAGATGCTGGAGATCAGAGTCGAGAGTGTGGTTCTGGAAAAGCACAGCAGGTCAGGCAGCATCCGAAGAACCAAGAGAATCAATGTTTTGGGCATAAGTCGTAATGTGGGGCTTATAACCGAAACGTTGATTCTCCTGCTGCTCGGATGTTGCCTGACCTGCTGTGCTTTTTCAGCGCCACATTCTCGACCCTTACCTTCACTAGGCAAAATTACAATATAAAAGTAAGGAAATTTAGCTGTAACTTTGTACACCAGTGGATGGATCTCAGTTGCAGGAGTCAATTCTAGGCATTACATTTTACGCAGGATTTCAATACCTTAAGGACAGTGCACAAAAGATTAATGAGAATGAAGGTGATGGATGATTTCACTATGTAGAGAGATTCCAGAAGCTGGGGTCATTCGCCTCAGAAGCAGAGAAGTTTAAGAATTTCGATAGAGGTGTTTAAAATGATGAATGCTTTTGATACAGTGAATATCGAGAGAAGACTTTCTATTGGTAACAGGATCAGTAATCAAAGACACAGTTGACTGGCAAAAAAAAAGTACGTTTTATAATTTGGTGAGTTGTGTCATCTCGGTTACTGTGTCTGAATGGGGTGGAGTATTGGTGGGGTGGACAACAAAACACATTTTGATAAATATCTAATGGAAAAGAAATATAAGGCAATTGGGAAAGATCAGGAAAGTGTGAATTGTTCCATCAAAGACCCTGATGGGCTGAATGGACTCCTTTTGTGCTCAATCATTGTTTGATTTAATGACTGTGTAAGCCTTTGATATATCCCACTGTAGCTTTGAAGGAACTGTCAACTTTTATCAAGCAGCTAAGTTACTTTATTCACCAGACGAACAGTGACCCACGGCTTTAAATTTGTATTAATCACTCTCAATTCCAATTTCCTTCCTGTAACTCAGTGCCTAACTGATGTTATAAGGACATGTTGGCAACAAGGAACACGTGACAGACAGGTTGCTGAAAGCAGCAAAGTAGCTGAAGAATGACCCGAAGGAGAGAGCTGCTCAGTTCCTGAATATTTTATGGTATAAATCAAGACTGCAAATGCTGAAGATTTCAGCCATCTCTCAGTTGGTGGCTCACTCTCTCCTGAATTGTGTGGATCTGTGTTCAGGTCCGAGGCCAGAGATTGAGCACAGAAATTGAGGTTGATGCTGCACTGAGTGCTGAGGGAGATGGCATTGACCAAGGTCCTGTCTATCTCCTCTGGTTAAACGATCACAAGCAAGTGAATTATCCCAGTTGCCCTGACCTATATTTCTTCTTATTCAACATCACTAACAACAAATTATATGAGTATTATCATATCGCTGTTTGCGAGGAGTTTGCAAAGCTAGTTCATAAGAGTGACTACACCTCAAACAATTACTTTGCTAGCAAATTCCCCTTCATTTTCTTAACAAGATGAATATTCAAATATGCAGTATATATACCTGGGATATCATAGAATCCTACAATGGAGAAACAGACCATTTAGCCCATCAAGTCCACACTGACCCCTCCAAACAGCATCCTTGTTAGACCCACCTCCCCACCCTATCCCTGTATTTCTCATGGCTAATCCATCTAGCCTGCACATCCCTGGACACTAAGGAGCAATTTTGCATGGCTAATTTAGGGCAGCACAGTGGTTAGCACTACAGCCTCACAGAGCCAGAGACCCGGGTTCAATTCCCACCTCAGGCAACTGTCTGTGGAGTTTGTACGTTCTCCCTGTGTCCGTGCGGGTTTCCTTCGGGTGCTCCAGTTTCCTCCCACAGTCCAAAATGTGTGTAGATTAGGTGAATTGGCCATGCTAAATTGCCCATAGTGTTAGGTGTAGGGGAATGGGTCTGGGTGGGATGCTCTTTGGAGGGTTGGTGTGGACTTGCTGGGCTGAAGGGACTGCTTCCACACTGTAAGTAATATAATCTATATATAACCTGTACATCCTTGGGCTGTGGGAGGTTTCTGGTCACCTTCCCAGGCAAAAAAGGATTTTTCTCGAATCCTCTCTGAATTTCCTGCACCCTACCCAAAAATATGATTGACCCCTCAACCAAGGGGAACAGCTGGTTTCTATTCATCCTGCCCATACCTCTCATAATCTTTTACATCTGAGTTATGTCCCCCTCAGTCTTCTCTGCTCTAAAGAAAACAATCTTGTCTTTCTTCATAGCTCAATTTCTCCATCCCCATCAACACCCTGGTGAACCTCCTCTGTACCCCCTCGCTGTCATGTCTTTCCTGTCATGAGGTGACTAAAACTGCATGCAGTACTCCATCTGTGGCCTCACCAATGCTCTGTACAACCCTAACATTACCTCCATGGTTTAATACTTTAAGACTGATGAAAGCAAGAGTCTGATATCCCTTCCTAACTATCCTATTCTCATGCTCAGTCGAATTCAGGGATCTGTGAATAATTAACCGAAGTTCTATCCTCTGAGCTCCCCGATGTCTTCCCATTCATTGAATACTCCATTTTGTTGCTTCTTCCAAAGTGCTTCACCTCCCACTCATCATAGTTAAATACCATCTGCCACTGCTCTGCCCATCTGACCAAACTATGTATACCTTCCTGCAACTTAATACCAATCTTCTTCACTATTCTTCACCCTACCAATCTTGGTGACATCTTGTTTAATATTCCTCCTGAAATTTTCATCTGTATCATTTAGGCATATAACAAACAATTAAGGCCCCAGTACTGATCTTTGTGATACACCACTGGAGTCACTCAAACAGCTTTCTACCATCACCCTTTGTATCCGATTATGAAACCAGTTTTTGATCCATCTCACCAAGTTTATTTCAATTCCGTGTGCTTTCACCTTCTCAATGACTAACTCGAGGCTGATTTAGTCTTCGTCCCACATAGCTGTAATCTTCAGACATCAGGCAGCGACCAGGATGGTCTAGGCTGGTGCTTCCCCAACTAATCAAAAAGGTTTAGTAACTGTGCTGTGAATCATCTTCTCCCTTGTCCCTTAACCATCAATACAAATCATAACCCTAAGAGAAGTGTTGTTGAGAATAGTCTGACGTTCTATTGAGCATGGAGCTGGCTGGGGCGGCTATTTTTAAATTTAAAAAAGGTTAGTGAATGTGAGCATCACTGTCACATTTATTGCCCGTCCCATGTTGCCTTTCAGGAGATGGTTGTGAATTCCCTCCTTGAACTCAGTACTGTCCCTTTGGCATAGGTAGACACTGAAGATATAGAAAGAAATAGACTGCTTTAGCAATGGGGAAGTGATTACAAATGTTTATGTCTTTAAAATTACATCATTCAGAAACAATTCTTATTAGAAAGTGTGGTGAAAATCTGGAACTCTCTCTCTCACCCAGAAAGCTGAAATGATTAAGCCATTTGAAAATTTCAAAACTCTATTTTTTTTTAGTTGGGTAGTGATATTAAAGTTTGCAGAACCAAGGTACTGAAAGTAATATAGCTCAGCAATGATTTAACTGAAAAGTCAATCAAGTTCAAAGTGTTGAATGGTCTACTTGTGGTCCTACATTCCCTCTTATGTTATTACATTCGATGTTACATTAGTTCCTGTGTTTATTCTGTTTCTTTCTTCCTATATCTGAGCTGTATAAATAAATAGAATTATAACAAACAGTATCTTTTATTTCAATGTAAGGGTGCTACAAACTTCTGTTGTGTAGAGGTCATTCTGCTGTAACACGTGTTTCATCAATGTAATGTCACTGTAACACAATTGACGGATTGGGGACGCTGTTTCTACAACGCAAACTTTTAAAATGTGTGTTGGCCGTAACGTGATTGCATCACCAACACTATAAAGCGCAGTTTTTCTCTAACCTAGGATTGCACAAGAATGCAAGCAGCATGTTACAGAAGAACTGATTGTGCACCTCCTTGACACAACAAGGTGGAGCAGTTGTGCCCATATCAAATGAGATTCATGTCACCAAGTTCATCAAAGGTACAGAATTCTGAAAGTTAAGTGTATTACTGAAAAAAAGACACATGTTAATGAAGTAGAAAGCCAACATTTATACTGGATGAGAGGAGAGTGCTGATTGGTTGGCAGGTGAACTCTGATTGATAGAGATGTTGTCATGGAGACTGCACCCACTAATATTGAATGACAGTTAACATCTATGCCTCATTTAAGTTTTAACAGGCGCAGTACCTGACCTTTCTGTCTTGAAAAAAAAAACTGTATATTAACATATGTAGCTTCCAGGGCACAGGTGTGTCACACTATGAGCCTGACTGACAATCCTAAACCGAATATTAACCTAACGCCTCACACAATCAAGATCATCCAAAAAAAAATACAATTGCAGAATCACATTTACATTGAACGCTGTGAAGAAGTTCCACAACAGTGACTCATTGGGTACAGTCAGTATTTTGTTTGTTCTGAACAGCCAAAGGGACACCAGATTTGATATAAAATATATTTCGGACATACAACCAGTACAGCTGGCACAGACATTCATCACTCATCTGTCGTCAGCATGAACTGGTCTACCCTCCATGGCAATACTTCTATCAATAAAAGTCCACTTGCCAAACAAACAGCATTCTTATCTCATCTAGCATAAATGTTGGTTTTCCCTTGAATTGACATTCTTGTGAAAAGTCCTGATGAGCACTAGATGAAAAGCTTCAACAAAATGTGTCTTTTTACAGCATAACTCAAGTTCTGTACTACCAAATGACTATTTTTATAACTTGGATGCATTGATTCATTTGACAATAACACCTCTGTTTCAGGGACTGGTGTGTGCCAAGCTGACGGATCTTGGCTGGGACAGTAATTGGCTCATTGTAATTGGATGAGCAATTCTGAGCTTGGTAAATCACCTCAGCTGTAATCACTATCGTCGCAGAGTGAATTTTAGCTGAGGGGAACTTTCAGATTTAATCCCCACAGAACTGAATAATCTGTCCAAGTTTGTGAGTTTGGTTCAGACATGAAGAATGACCAATTAGTTGGCACAAGTGATGAAAAATGGTGTTAACACCACACAAAAACCTCCAAGACAGGAAAGAACAAAAAGAAATCAATGAAAGCGCTCTCCCTAACTCCTGGGAGAAGAAAAGGGACATATTTGAGTAATGGTAATGAGCTGTTCCACTTGGTGCACTGACAGACTGATTAAAGGAAGCAAGTTAATAACCATCACTTTTAATCAGCGGACCCACCTGACTCTTGAGAATAAATTTTTGTGCATGTCAACAAATACAAGATCAACAGGTTTCACCTCCACCAGATTCTACATGTCAAAAAAAGATCATTTCTCCCCTGTCAGAGTCTTGAAGCAGCAACAAGGTATTAACACAAAACCAAACAAACACCAACTCTATTATGACCGACAAATTACAAATATCTCAAACCCACAACTAAGAGTTGTCACCTTTCACCACCAAATCACTGCTGAAATAACTCCATAGAGACCACTAACTTATCACGGAGTCACATGTAAAGTCCTTGACAACCACCAGTGCTTCTAATTACGAGAACATTGTATTGTATTGTGTTGTGTGCAGTTCTGGAACCCACAATATAGCAGGGATGTGATAGCTACACAGAAGAGATTTACCAGGATGTTGCCTGGCCTGGAGAGCTTTACTTGTGAAGAGAGATTGGACAGACTGGGGTTGCTTTCCTTGGAGCAGAGGACGGTTGTGACTGAGATGTCCATGCGGGGAGTAGACAGTGTAGACAGGGAGAAACTTTTCTCCTTGCTGAAGAAAAGAATGATGAGAGGGCATAGATTTAAGTGAAGGGACAAGAGGTTTAGATGAGATGTGAAGAAATATATTTTCACCCAGAGTATGGTAGGAATCTGCAAACTCACCACCTGTGAGAATGGGAGAGGAGAAGCTTCCATGTCATTTCTGAAGCATTTGGATGTGCACATGCAATACCAAGATATACAAGGCTGGAAATGGGAGAGGAATAATTAGGTGGATGTTGTTTTGACAAGCACAGACTCAACAGGTTATTTTCTGTGCTATAGACCTCTGTGATTTTATAATTCTAATCTCCAATGTATCATCCAAACCTTGAACAATCTATAAAACAACATTAACCACAGTTAATTCACTCCAAACCCTGACATGTCATGCAAATTATAGCTCCTTGAAAGTTGAGTCTCAGGTAGATAGGATAGAGAAGGCGACGTTTGGTATGCTTTCCTTTTTTGGTCAGGGTATTGCGTACAGGAGTTGGGAGGTCATGTTGCGGCTGTACAGGATATTGGTTAGGCCACTGTTGGAATATTGCATGCATTTCTGGTCTCCTTCCTATCAGACAGACGTTGCGAAACTTGAAAGGGTTCAGAAAAGACTTACAAGGAGGTTGCCAGGTTTGGAGGATTTGAGCTACAGAGAGAGGTTGAACAGGCTGGGGCTGTTTTCCCTGGGACGTCAGAGGCTGAGGGGTGACCTTATAGAGGTTTACAAAATTATGAGGGGTATGGTTAGGGTAAATCGGCAAAATCTTTTCTCTGGGGTCGGGGAGTCCAGCACTAGAGGGCATACGTTTAGGGTGAGAGGGGAAAGATATAAAAGAGACCTACGGGGCAACTTTTTCACACAGAGGGTGGTACGTGTATGGAATGAGCTCCCAGAGGAAGTGATGGAGGCTGGTACAATTGCAACATTTCAGAGGCATTTGGATGGGTATATGAATGGGAAGGGTTTGGAGGAATATGGGTCAGGTGCTACATTGGGTTGGGATATCTGGTCGGCATGGACAGGTTGGATCACTGGGTCTGTTTCCATGCTGTACATCTCCATGACTCTATGAGGTTCCACCAGCTGACAGTTCTTGGCTCTATAAGCAGATGGCTATACAAACAGACCTGGGGGATTCACTTGAGAAACAATCTTTAAGATAGTTCCTACATCCAGTCTACAACATCTGAAACAAACAGTGTTCCTGGAATTCTCAGGAAGAATATTTGGGATTACAATAAAATTATCAAAACGATCACTTACCAAGTACTCATTCAGCCAGTCGGGGGTGCTAGTTATGTGTGGGATCTTTATTTAGTGAAAGATATAACTGAGATTGAAATTGTAGAGGTTGAATTTTCAGAGATGAGTTGATATTGTTAAATATCACACAATACAGGGTATAGTCCAACAGGGTTATTTGGAAGGACTAGCTTTCGGAGTGCCACTCCTTCATCAGGTACTTGGATCACCTGATGAAGTAGCAGCACGCCAAAGGCTAGTACTTCGAAATAACCCTGTTGGACTATAACCTGTGTTGTGTGATTTTTAACTTTGAGTAAAAAATGAGGTCTGCAGATGCTGGAGATCACAGCTAAAAATGTGTTGCTGGTTAAAGCACAGCAGGCCAGGCAGCATCTCAGGAATAGGGAATTCGACGTTTCGAGCATAAGCCCTTCATCAGGAATGAGAGAGAGTAGCCAAGCAGGCTAAGATAAAAGGTAGGGAGGAGGGACTTGGGGGAGGGGCGATGGAGGTGGGATAGGTGGAAGGAGGTCAAGGTAAGGGTGATAGGCCGGAGTGGGGTGGGGGCGGAGAGGTCAGTAAGGAGATTGTAGGTTAGGAGGGCGGTGCTGAGTTGAGGGAACCGACTGAGACAAGGTGGAGGGAGGGGAAATGAGGAAACTGGAGAAATCTGAATTCATACCTTGTGGTTGGAGGGTTCCCAGGCGGAAGATGAGGCACTCCTCCTCCAGCCGTCGTGTTGTTATGTTCTGCCGGTGGAGGAGTTCAAGTACCTGCATGTCCTCGGTGGAGTGGGAGGGAGAGTTAAAGTGTTGAGCCACGGGGTGGTTGGGTTGGTTGGTCCGGGCGGCCCAGAGGTGTTCTCTGAAGCATTCTGCAAGTAAGCGGCCTGTCTCCCCAATATAGAGGAGGCCACATCGGGTGCAGCGGATGCAATAGATGATGTGTGTGGAGGTACAGGTGAACTTGTGGCGGATATGGAAGGATCCCTTGGGGCCTTGGAGGGAAGTGAGTGTGGAGGTGTGGGCGCAAGTTTTACATTTCCTGCGGTTGCAGGGGAAGGTGCCGGGGGTGGAGGTTGGGTTGGTGGGGGGTGTGGATCTGACGAGGGAGTCACGAAGGGAGTGGTCCTTGCGGAACGCTGATAGGGGAGGGGAGGGAAATATATCCTTGGTGGTGGGTTCATCAGGAAGTAGGAACTGAAGCCAGTAGTGCCTTTGGTCTGAAGCAGAGCCTGGAGTCACTCAGGGTGTTCAATGTCTTTTCACACAGGGTCAAAGTGAGCTCAAAACCATCATCACCGGACTGTTCACAGAAAAGAGCAGTGTCCCCTTTTGAGAAGAGCCTCCAGGTGTCCTAGACCCAACCATTTTCAGTTCCTTCATGAATGATTTTCACTCCATCAGAAAATCAAAAACAGGGGAGTGTTCATTAATGATTATATGATGTCCAGCACCATTTCTACCTTCTCAGATACTGAAGTCACCCATGTCTAAATGTATATAAGATCCCTGACAGTATCTAGGTTGGCTGGTAACATTCATGTCACAGAAGTGCCAAACAATTTATGGGCGGCACGGTGGCACAGTGGTTAGCACTGCTGCCTCACAGCGCCTGAAGACCCGGGTTCAATTCCCGACTCAGGCGACTGACTGTGTGGAGTTTGCACGTTCTCCCCGTGTCTGCGTGGGTTTCCTCCGGGTGCTCCGGTTTCCTCCCACAGTCCAAAGATGTGCGGGTCAGGTGAATTGGCCATGCTAAATTGCCCGTAGTGTTAGGTAAGGGGTAATGTAGGGGTATGGGTGGGTTTCGCTTCGGCGGGTCGGTGTGGACTTGTTGGGCCGAAGGGCCTGTTTCCACACTGTAAGTCTAATCTAAAAATCTAATGATTGTCTTCAAAATAAAATCTAACGGTTGCTCCTTTGATATTCAATGGAACTATAATCACTGAATCCCCACTATCAACATTCTGGGAGTTACCATTGTTCAGAAACTGAACTGGAGTAGACATATAAATACAAGAACAGATCAGAAGCTATGAATTCTGCAGTGAGTAACTCATTCTCTGAATCCCCAAAATCTGTCTACCATCTACAAGGCACAGGTCAAGAGTGTGATGGAATCCCTCCCCACTTACCTGGATGAGCGCAGCTCAAGAAACTTGGCAGCATCCATGTCAAAACAGCCTACTTGACTAACAGAATATCGATAAACATTCAGTCCCTCCACTGCTGATGCTCAGTAGTAACAGTGTATCATGTACAAGGTGCACTACATAAATTCACCTTACACTGGATCATCTACAACCACTTCCATCTAAAAGAGCGAAGGCAGTAGATGTATGGGAACACCACCACCTACAAATTCCCATCCAACTGACTTGGAAACTAATCTCCATTCCTTCTGTGTTTCTGGGTCAAAATACTGGGACTCCCTCCCTACCCTCTTTGTGGGTCAGTCTATAGAGCACACGGACTGCAGTACTCCAAGAAGACAGCTCACTATCACCTTCTCGAGGGCAATTAAGGACAGGCAATAAATGCTGGCCAGCCAGTGACGCCCATATCCCATGAATGAATACAGGAAGTGTGACCTAAAGATGTACAGCACGATTCTTCCTGAATCAGGACAGCCAGCAACACATCTAGATCAAAGATTTGAAATAGAAATCACATTAAAAGACAAAAAACAAACTGAGCATGTTCAGTAAAACTTGGATTGTACTGGTGGGAATTTATAGAAACAAGTATCTAGTGCCCTTTGGCAATGACAAGTATGAGGTCAACAACCATGTAAAGTGCAAAGACCACTTGTTTTCAAGATAACGTATCAACAATCTTTCTTCACAAGGACAATTCCTCAATAGAAAATGCCAAAGGAAATAATTCCAGCCTTATCAAAAGATTCACCTTGAGATACATCCCATTTCTGTGCTTGTGATTACTAGGATGACCATCTGAGCAGGTCATGCCTAGTTTATCTGGCACTACACATATGAATGTTGACAGAACACCAGTATTAGTCTCTGTTGATACAAACAGAAGCATGTGAAGAAAATTTGAACTCCGTCTCTGAAAAAGAGCCCTGACATTTCTAATGGGGGTCAGTTAGCTCAGATGGCTGGACAACTGGTTTGTGATGCCAACAGCACAGATTCAATTCCTGCACTAGCTATGGTTATTATGAAGATTTCCTTCTCAACCTCTCCCCTCACTTGAAGCACAGTGACCCTCAGGTTACACCATTATCAGTCATCTCTTTCTAATGAGACAACAGCCCTATTATCTAGTAGGATTGCAATAATTGTCCCTGTCACTTCTGACTGTTAGACATTATTGTCTCTAAGTGTTAATAATTCTTCCAAAATTCAATCAGTTCTGGTGCAGTTCCAACAGGTTGGAACATTGCAAATCTAACTCAGTATTTAAAAAGAACAGTTAGCTTAATATCGATAGTGGGTGCTAGGGTCTATTTTAAGAGCTGTGATAATGCTTGGAAAGCACTTATGGGATTAGACAAAGCTAGCAGTGGAAGCAAGGTAAATAATGCTTAACTAATTACTGGACCTTTTTTTAATAGAATAGACAAAAGAAATCTAGTAAATGTGAAATATTTGAGCCTAAAGAAAGCTTTTGATGAAAAATCCCTCATAAATGGTTAGTGTGAAAATTTAAAGCCTATGGGGTCAGGGATAATATATCAACATGGATCAAGAATTGGTTGACAGACAGAAAACGGAATGGAAAAAAAACTGCATTTTTCTCAAGTGGTGTGCAATGCCTCATAGAGTACTGTAAGGATCAGCTTATGATATATAGAAACAACTTCAGGAAGGAACCAAATGCAATATTTCCAAGCTTACTTACGACACAAATGGTGAGTGTGAGCTATGAGGAGGATGCAAGACGGTTTCAAGGTGATTCAGATAAGTTGAGTGAATGGGCAAACGCAGAGAAATTGCAGAAGAAATGGCTAAATGTCAAGATATGCACTTCAGTGTACAAATATAAATGCAAAACATTATTTGAATTGTGATATAGTGGGAAAAATGAATATGCAAAGTGATCTGGGTGTCCTTTTATACCAGTCAATGAAGGTCGACAGGTAGTTACAACCAACAATTGGGAAGCAAATGGTAGATTGGTCCTCATTGCAAGAGGATTTGAGTTCAGAAGGAAGGCTGTTTACTGCAGACATACAGGGCCTTGGTGCAACCACATCTAGAGTATTGTGTGCAGTTTTGATTTCCCTCACTAAGAAAGGATCTTTGGCTGATTCTGGTGATGATAGGACTGCCCTATGTGGAGAGCTTTGTTATTCACTGGACTTTAGAAGAATGGGAGGGGATCTAACTGAAAAGTATAAAATTCTAACAGGTTTGGATGGATGAGATGCAGACAGGATGTTTCCCTGGGGTGGGGAGTATAGGACCAGAGCTCACAGTCTCAGGATACAGAGGACACCATTTAAGACTGAGATGTGGAAATATTTCTTCATTTAAAGAGTAGTAGATGTGTAGAATTTCCGAGCACAGAGAGTTGTGGAGGTCAGGTCACTGAATATATTCAAGAGGTGGGTAGATACATTTTTAGATTTTAAAGGCATAATGGGATGTGGGGAGAAAGTAAAAGTATGGAATTGAGATAAAGAATAAGCCATGATCATATTGAAAGGTAAAGTAGGCTTGAAGGGCCAAACAGCCTACTCCTAATTTCTACATTACTATGTCATCAAAGACTATCACCTCTAACTACCAATGCACTGTCATCTCTAATTATGAATAAAATAATTCCATCTCTGACTCATAATAAAACACCACCACCTCCAACTACCAACCATTATCATCCATAAGTACTTAAGACTATCATCTCTAACTACCAAAGCCCTATTATCTGTAACTGCCCAATGCTATAACCTGTAACTAGCTCAAACTACTGGAAAATCTGAACACGCTTCCCTTCAGTGAAGTAAAAACATGTGAAATAACATGTTGAAGCTGAAGGCAGGAGTCTAATTAGATAAGCATAGGTGCCAAAGTCATTGTAAATTTTAAATTTATTCAGAAATGATAATCGCATACATTCTTTAAAACAATATGGGTTATGTTTCTGTCAACTATCTGCTGTGCTGGAAGAATTTATATTCTAATTATCAAAATACATATTTTGCCTGATGTTCCAGGACTAAATTTCCCACCAATAATAATTTGTCTTGAAGAGCGTACAAACAAGGAGAGACCATTCAGCCATTAGACCTGCTATGCTGTTCAATTGGATCATGGCTGATTTTCCCACAGTATCCTGAAATCCCTGGTTAAATCATAAGCCAGAAATCTTTCATTCCCTGTCTTGAATGTGCTCAGTTACTGAGATTCCATGGTCCTTCATGGTAGAGTAGTGTTAAAAATTTGCAGTGAAGAAATTCCTCTGCTTCTCAGACTTTAAAAGGTCTACCACATGCTCCGTGGTTGTGTAGTCTGGTGCGAGACTCACCAGTCAGGCAAAACATCTTTTCCTGTTGTGCCATTTATGAATTTTGAAAACTTCAATGAAGTCACCTCTCCTTGTTCAAAACTCTCGAGAATGGAGGCCCAGCTCACTCAAAAACTCCTGATAAGTCAACTTTGCCACCTAAGGAATTAGTCTAATGACCCTCAATTGCATTCTGTCTCTGACCATCATTACCTATTATTAACCATCATCAACTTTCAATGCCAGCTTGCCAATGCTGGTTGGAAGTATTCCTGGACCACATCACATGACCAGAAAATGTCCCAAGCCTCCCCACACTTGCTGTTGATCATCCAACACATCTATCCTTAAGGATCTCATTAGGCCATTCTTGGTTATCAATAAACTGCCCTTTTACCAGCTGGAAATATTCAAAACTCTGTCAAAAGATGTCCAAAGTTGCTAAGAAAAGCTGAAACAATATTATGGCTTTTCTCCCACTTTCTGCTCTCAGTCGTGTCCAGTCCGTAATGAGTCCAGAGCAGCCCTGGAGGGTAAACCACCCAGTCTGAACCCTTACAAAGATAATATAGCAAAATGCAAACTAGAATGGGGACAAATGTATATATTTGTGCCACAAACATCAGGATTTTTACATGTTAAATTTATTTTGATAGAGTAGCCAAATTTTGTTATTGAAATAAGAGTGAGGCTAATGGTTCTTGCTATTATTTGTGAAGAATGTGCATGAGAGATGAACGAGAAGATTACTCAGCTCTTCGAGTCTGTTCTGCCATTCTGCTAGATCACAGCTAATCTGACCTTAACCTTATCTCTCTATCCCTGTGTGTCCCTGATAAATCTTTCATCCTCTTGGTAATCAATAATCTATCTACCGCTGCCTTAAAAATACTTAAAATTCAACAGCCACTGCCCTTTGAAGAAGGTAATTCCCACAGACTCTCAATCTTCAGAGAGACCGAAAGAAAATGATGTAGCAAAGGGCAGTTGTGTACTTCAATCCACATCTCCAAAAGATATTTTTTTCAGTTATGCTGCAGTACCCACTATTAATGCATTAAAATGCAATGAAAAGCATGAAGGAGATAGATTTTCAAGAGAGGCATGGGATAGATATTATCTTAATCAAACTACTTATAAATACTATTCCACATCTCTGAAGTAGGTGAGACTTAAAGTATGGAACAAATGGCAAAACTCTTAGAAGAATCATACAGAGGAATCTAGGCATAGAGGTCCATAGTTCCCTGAAAATGGCGACACAAGTTTATAAGGTAGTCAAGATGGCAGATGGCATGCTTGCCTTCAATGGTTGGAACCAAAAAACCTGCAGATGCTGCAATCCAAGGTAGACAAGCAGCAGGCTGGAAGTACACAGCAAGCCAGGCAGCACCAGGAGGTGGAGAAGTCAATGTTTTGGGTGTGACTCTTCTTCAGAAACGTTGACTTCTCCACCTCCTGATGCTGCCTGGCTTGCTGTGTACTTCCAGCCTCCTGCTCATCTACCTTCATTGGTCAGGGCATAGCGTATAAAAATTGGCAAGTCATGTTGCAACTATGTAGAACTTTAATTAGGCCTCATTTGCAATATTGTGCTCAACTCAGGTTGCCACACTGCCAGAAGGATGTGGAAGCTTTGCAGAGGGGACAGAAATAATTTACCAGACTGTTGCCTTACTTGGAGGACATTAGCTTTGAAGAGAGATTGGACAAATTTGCTTTGTATTCGCTTGAATGCCAGAGGCTGAGGGACAACCAAGTAGATGTTTGCAAAATTATAAGAGGCATAAATAACTTAGATATTGAGAGTCTTTTTGTCAGGGTAGGAATTTCAATTACTAGGGGACATAGGTTTAAGGTAAAAGGGGATACTTTGAAAGGAAATGTGAGAGACAGGTTGTTTTTTTACACAGAGGGTGGATGATAAGTACCTGGGATGTGCTACCAGAGGAAGAGCAAGTGGTGGAGTCGGATACAACAGAGACATTTAAGGGGCATCTTGAAATAAATAAATAAATAGATAAATTGATAAATAAATAAATAGATTTTTTTAAAAGAACCGCGAATAAACTGGGAATAGAGAGCTACAAGTTGCCTAGAGGCAAAGGTGTTTTAGTTTAGAAAGGTTTCATATGTTAGTGCAGGCTTGGCGGGCAGAAGGTACTGTTCTTTGTTCTAAAGCTAGGACCAGTGGCTCAGAGATAGGGGCATTACCACTTTGGTATAAGAGCCTCCAAGGTGTGAGATAAGCATACTATCGCTGAGACAGAATTACTAGCATAAATGCCCCATTGGTGACAAGTTGAGTATTAACTGCTGCCAATCAAATGCTGATACTGATAGTGAACAAGGAATCCCATATTTCCACCTTTTGAATTTTTATGAGAGACTATAAAAATATCAAAATTTACTTTTATACCTTAAATGTCCATTCTCTTCCTTTTCTGTCTCTCTCAATCACAACTGTTTCTCCATCTCTTTTATTCTTCTGTACATACTTGATATTTCACATTGATTTTCCCTGTTTAATGCATCTTCCTTCTCTGTCCTTATGCCTCCACTTGCCAATCTTTTAATTTTGTAGGTTAAAGGAATATGTTTCTTTGTGTCTTGTTCAAAGGTTGTTCTTCTTGATGTGTCATCATCAGTTCTCACTTTCATTAACCTTGCGGGCAGAACTTACCTTGTATGATGGGTCTTGCTTTAGGCTGGAGTCATGGTGACCTACCCTCATTGCCTACTTTTGGAAAGGTCTGTCAAATTAGCTACCAGTCAGGAACTTTACTGGGCAGTACCAGATCTTTCCTGGGATCAAAGCCCAAATTCCATCACCTGACAGCAAGCAGCCAATCAATTGGCTGGCAGCCTTGCATTGCTCAGCAGCACCACCACAGGACAAGTGACTGCTGCTGGTAATGCACCTGCCAGATATCACTCAGGAACCCGGATGAATGAGTGAGTGAGAGGATGGTGGGTTGGAGATTGCTGAGAATGGGAGAGGGAGTGGAGTTTGGTAGAAAAGCCACAGAGGAAGGGGAGGGAGATGTTGGTGGTTGCCAGAAGGCACCGTCTCCCTTTCCAATCGGGCACTGTATGCCTATGAATGAGTGACCCTGTATCAATGCCCCAGAAGACTGAGTATCTATGGGTTTGGGTTTTGGGCTTTCCAGATGGCCTGGGTGAATACCAACAGATGTGGCATTAAACCATCAAGCTGGCATTAATTACCAACTTGTGGGCCTCAGTGGGTGATGGGATTAGGAAGACCATCTATGTTCCTTCCTATACCAGTCTTAACTGGGGCAGAGGTGAGAAGGTGATAGAGTTCCTACCACAACACTGGTTCAAGAATGCGTGTTGCCAAACCAGCTTCTTGCAAGGGGGCAGGGTACCAAGTTCTGTGTGTTTTGACATAAAACCATCCACCACAGAAACATAACAGCATGGTGGCTCTGAGGTTAGCACTGCTGCCTCACAGCACCAGGGTCCCAGGTTTGATACCAGCCTCAGGCGACTGTCTTTGTGGAGTTTACACATTCTCCACATGTCTGGTGGGTTTCCTCCCACAGTCCAAAGATGTGCAGGTCATGTCAATTGGCCATGTTAAACTGCCCATAGTGTTAGGTGCATTCGTCAGAGGGAAATGGGTCTGGGTGGGTTACTCTTCGGAGGGTCGGTGTGGACTTGTTGGGCTGAAGGGCCTGTTTCCACGCTGTAGAGAATTTAATCTAATCATAACAGTGTGCATTAGCATTAGCTCAAAGCAAAAGATCTGGTTGGATTTAGATGTAAGAATAGTTTTTCCTGAGGGAAGGAGTTGGTTGGGAATAGGTACAATTATAACTTGTCTTGCATTTTGAAATCTCTCACTTTATTTTATGTGCATATAGTTTGGTTGGTTCTATTTTATCTTCATTTCTTTTGATTAATCAACTTCTGTTTTATTGTTTCAACCAAATCTGCAGCATTGCGTGTTTATGTTTCAGTGAGAGACTACCACATTAAGTTTTGACCAAAATCTGATCTAGCAAGTCAGATTTCAGTCTGTAATTTCACTTGTCCAGTGATGAAATCAGCAGGGATTATAATGCCTGGTAAAATTACATTGCTTGTCTGCCTCAATTAGTCCCTAATGGCAGAAAATGATCAGGGATCCGAATGCCCAGCTCACCATAATTTTACTGCCCCTCCACCATCCTCAATTCAATGCTCTGCTCCCATCCCCAATGCAGGCTTATTGGTAAAACTCTACCCTAAGACATATTACAGCATGTGACACTTCTAGTACAGTACCACAGGAGTGCTATGTGGCTGGAGACAGCACTTTCAGATTAAATGCAAAGTGAGATCTCAGATGGACAGAAAAGGTCCCATTTTGAAGAAAGGTTGGGCAGTTCTCTTCGTCAAAATTTACCCGGCATCACGAAAATAGATTTGCTGGTCATTAGTTCATGGAGAGAAAATAGAATGCTTGTCATCCATTCATTCCAACACTATTTAAATGGGATATCCTGACACAGTGAAAGGGGCAAAAAGAAATGCAAATTCTGTTTGCATAAGATATAATATACAAAGCACAAGAAGGGTGAGAAATCACAAAATAAGAGAAGCAGGAGCAAATGAAAACACAAATCCCAATTATGTGAGACAATGTTATCAGATTCTTTTTCTATTTATCCCTCAGGTTTATTTTGCGAGTTTATAAAGTCTGTAGCTTTCCTTTGTTCCACGAGCAGGTAAATATAATTCTCCTAAATTACAAACAATATTGGCTTTCTGTGCTGTAAAATAACAATTTAGATAACATTTCTGTGACAAATTTGTTTCCCACATGGTTTGTCTGTTCACTGGATTTGGTTTAATAATGTTTTGAGCTCCAGCTCCTCAAAATAATGTCAAATCTCTAGCAAGATATTTATCCATTTGGAGTAAATTGTTACTTGAGACTAATATTTGATTTGCCAAGCCAGTAACATACCTACTTTTGCCCTGTTAGATAAGAAGGACTCTGGACCTGTGCACCTATGAGTAACCCTTAACAAAAATAAACATCGGCCCTGAATTTGCTGTGGTAATAACGGCTGCAAAAGATGTCAGTATTCACCATCATTACTCTCCTGATTCTGACACTAACTTTGGGTGTTCAGACATATACAAAGTAACACTTAAGTTGGGATGTTGCCAGTCATTCTATGTTTCTCTTGATCATGCATTGCAGTTTCCCATTGATTTTTTGTTTATTTTGCTGCCAATTGTTAATATCTAGGGAATTCCCACTCTAATCCTATTTCTTACTGTAAAATCACCAGAGAAACTTATTTTTAAAAATTCACTCATGGGATGTAGGCATTTCTGGTTAGGCCAGCATTTATTGCCCATAGGGCAGGTAAGAGCCACTAAATTGCTGTGAGTCTGGAGTCACACATAGACCAGATCAGGTAAGGACGGCAGTTTCCTTCCCTAATGGCCATTAGTGAATCAGATTTTTTTTTAATGATGATCATGGTCTTCATTAGACTCTTAATTCCAAATTCATTTTTATTGATTACAAATTGCACCATTTGCCACCACAGAAGTTAAACTCAAGTATCCAGAACATTGGCTGAGATTCTGGATTCATTGTCCTGTGGTAATACCATTAGGCTACTGCTTCATCAGGTTTAAGCTGAATAAATTGTGACTGAGTTTTTAGCTTCATAACTATTGTTCAATACTCTACTGACTCTGAATCTTTCATTTGTTTAATGACATTTTTTTCCCCACAGTGAATAAAAATTCGCCATTTTGTTTTGAGTCATGAAAACATAGCTTGATTTGAAAGTCTTTGATTATTTATTTTAATTAAATGCTCTTAACCAAAAACTAAAACGAACAATTTTAATTAGCCTTGACCCCCTGGATTGCTGTGACTGTGAATTCTTTGATTTGATTGGTTTCCACCTGTTGAACCTCATAATTTATCACGAGAATTAAACTGACGTCAGAAAGGGGGAGCTCACTCCACAGAGATCATCGGATCGTAATGATCATGCTGAGGTCAGCAGTGAGTTCACTTGGTTCACTGCTGAATGCAAAATCTCAGCATTACCTTACATTGCTAAATAAACATTGATCATACTGAGTAATGCTCATCCTGCTGAGGAAATAACAGTGAATTTCTACAGGCATATAATGAATAGTTCTGAACCTAAAAAAAAACAAGAACTCAGTAAAACTATAAAGAAAGTAACCCTTAATCAGAATAAACACTGACATTGGACGGGTATCCAGTGAGCAAGTGCTATCCTAATGAAGAAGTAGCTAATCTCTCCCATTAAACGCTGTTGATCTGTTTCTCAGATTTCTTGTGAACAAACTCTTCTCTACTGAATAAAGACTGGGAATTTTGTACAACTAATCTCTTTGACCATCAAGAAAACTGCAACATATCAAGTCGTCCATCCCCAACTGATTTGCTGCTTGTGTCCAACTTTTATGTAATTGGAAAGGTGCCGATGATTCGATGCATTTAGGTAATCCTTGCCCTGCAGTGTCAACATAGGTTTATTGCAATCCTATGACTCAGTTCTGAAAACAGATATTATAAGTTCATAGGTTCATAGGAGCAGAATTAGGCTATTCGGCCCATTGAGTCTGCTCCGTCATTGAGCATGGCTGATATGCTCCTCACCCCCAATTTCCTGCCTTCTTCCCATATCCCTTCAACACATTACCAGTTAAAAGTCTGCCTAATTCCTCCTTGAATTTACTCACTGTCCCAGCATCCACTTCACTTTGGAGTAGCGAATTCCACAGATATTCCACGGACATTGTCTCCACCCTGACGAAAACGGAAAATGCTGGAGAAACTCAGCAGATCTGGTAGCAACTGTGGGGAGAAAGCAACATTAACGTTCTGAGTCCATCTGATGAAGAGTCACCAGGCTTGAAGTGTTGACTCTATTTCTCTCTCCACAAATGCTGCTGGACCTGCTGAGTGTCTCCTGCAATTTCTGATTTTTGCTTCAGATTTCAGGTACCTCTTTGTCTAATTAGTTCTCTAACCCGCCTCATTGACATTTTCTTTTAGGGACCCAGATCCGATTTCAGGCATCCACCTCAATTAACTGTGAACTTGTGCTGACCCTTGTGCACAAGGTGAATTCTGGATTTTCTGCAGCTGCTTTTGAGGGCATTTTTCTATCCTGCAAGAAGCTTATTAACCATAAGTGACTAAGAAGTGAATGAATGTTCTAAAATGGTCAAAACCACAGCCATTAAGCCTGCAGTTGTTTCTCTAACTTAAGGCCTCTTTCTATGAAAGTGGTGGTCAATCGACTTAAGTAATGAGGGAATCTGTGGTGGAAAGGTCGATTGAGCCACAACTCCCAGGACTCTTAATCAATAAAATATTATATTTGCATTTATTCAATAATAGTTGATAAACTGCTGACAACTCGATACATCTTTTTCTCTTCAGTCCATCCAAACTATTTTCGGTGGATCGAATTTCACCTCAATCAAGACAAACAGTAAAGAAAATATCATCTCTGACAGGGTAACGCTGATGAGTGCTACCTCTCCCATGTTCTGGAAGTTCTTAATAGCCTCTGTGGTTCTTTGGAGAAAAGAATTCCAAGGATCCCAGACTGGAAGGATAGACTGACCCCTTATTTTGAGACTGTGACCTTCAGTTCTAAACTCTCCAGCAAGGAGCCATGTTCTCTTACTCACCATCCTGCTACATCCTCTCAGAATCTGATCTGCTTTGTCGAGAGTTTAGATTAGAGTGATGCTGGAAAAGCACAGCAGTTTAGGCAGCATCCGAGGAGCAGTAAAATCGAAGTTTCAGGCAAAAGCCCTTCCATCTGCAGTCATTGTTTTTACCTGCTTTGACGAGAGGACCACTCATCCTTCCAATTCCAGTGAAATAAGGGCTAATCTACAAAAACATGAGGGAGGAGTTGGGTAGAATTGACTGGGAGAGGAACCAAGCAGGAAAGACAATGGAACAACAATGGCAGGCATTTCTGGGGGTAATTCAGGAGATACAGCAGAGATTCAACCTAAGGGAAAAAAAGCATCGTCCAGGGAGGAAGAGACAACCATGGCTGACTAAGGAAGGCAGGGATAGCATAAAATCTAAAGAGATAGCATATAATATGGCAAAGGACAGTGGGACACCAGGGAAGCTTACAAAGACCAACTGAGGACAACAAAAGAAGAAATAAGGAAGGAGAAGATTAAGTATGAGGCTAGTAATATAAAGGAAGACTAACCAGTAATATAAAGGAAGACTGTGAGAATTTCTTTAGATATATAAAGGGCAAAAGAGAGGCAAAAATTGACATTGGGCTGCTGGACAATGACGCTGGAGAGATAGTAGTGGTGAACAAGGAAATGGCTGAGGAACGGAATAATAACACTATGTCAGTCTTCACCATGGTAGACATGAGTAATATCCCAAAAATTCAATAGAGTGAGGGGGCAGAGCTGAGTATGGTGGCCACTGCCAAGGAGAAGATGCTAGTAAAATAGAATGGCCTGAAGGTGGGAATCATGGAGGATCCCAGAGGACTGGAAAATCACAAATGTGGCGCCATTGATCAAAAAAGGGAGTAAGGTAAAAGATGGAAAATTATAGACCAATTAGCCTAAACTCAGTCATGGGTAACATCCTGGAATCCATTGTGAAGGATAAGATTTCTGAATATTTGGAAATATATGGTAAAATAGGGCAAAGTCAGTATGATTTCATCAAGGGGAGGTCATGTCTGACAAATCTGCTAGAATACTTTGAAAAAGTAACGAGTAGGTGAGGCCAAGGAGAGCTAATGGATGTTATCTACCTGGACTTCAAGGAGGCCTTTGACAAGGTACTGCACAGGAGGCTACTGAGTAAGGTAAGGGTCCATAGTGTCAGAGACAAAGTACCAAGTATTTGACTGTCTGACAGAAATCAGAGAGTGAAGATAAAAAGTCCTTCTCAGGATGGCAGCTGGTGACAAGCTGTGTTCTGCAAGGCTCGGTGTTGGGACCACAACTTATCACTTTATATATTAATGATCTAGCTGATGGAACTGAGAGCATTCTCGCTTGGTTTGCAGATGATATAAAGATAGATAGAGGGACAAGTAACATTGAGGAGGCAAGGAGGCTGCCGAAGGATTTGGACAGGTTAGGAGAGTGGGCAAAGATATGGCAGATGGAGTACAATGTGGGAAAGTGTGAGGTCATGCACTTTGGTAGGAAGAATAGAGGCATGGGCTATTTTCTAAATGGGGAGAAAATTCAGAAGTCTGAAGCGCAAAGAGACTTGGGAGTTCTCATCCAGGATTTTCCCAAGTTAAACTTGCAGGTCAGTAGTTAGGAAGGCAAATGCAATGATGGCATTTGTATTAAGAGGACTTAAATATAAAAGCAGGGATGTACTTCCGAGGCTTTATAAATTTCAGGCCATATTTGGAATATTATGCATAGTTTTGGGCCCAATATCTCAGGAAGGATACAGTGGCCTTGGAGCGTGTTCAGAGGAGGTTCACAAGAATGGTCCCAGGAATGAAAAGCTTAACATAAGAGGAATGTTTGAAGACTCTGAGTTTATACTGGATGGAGTTTAGAAGGATGGGGATGGGGGGATTTAATTGAAACATATAGAAGACTGAATGGTCTGGACAGAATGGATGTTGGGAAGATGCTTCCGTTGGTAAGAGGGACAAGGACCCAAGCATATAGTCTTAGAGTAAAATGGAAACCTTTTAGAACAGAGATAAGAAGAAACCTCTTCAGCCAAAGAGTGGTGAATCGATGGAATTCATTGCCACAGAAGGCTGTGGAGGCCAGGTCACTGAGTAAATTTAAGAGTGAGACAGATTGGTTCTTGAGTATTAAGGGGATCAAGGGAGATATGGAGAAAATGGGAGAATGGAATTGAGAAACTTATCAGCCATGATTGAATAGTGAAGCAGAATCGATGGGCTGAATGGCCTTATTTCTGCTCTTATGTTTTATGGTTCAATCTCTTCTCATAGGATAATCCTATTGCACTAGGAAACATGGGGAGGCAAAGTCCTACTGGTATTATCACTCGATTATTAATCCAGAAGCTCAGCTAATGTTCTGGGGGACCCAGATTCAAATGTTTTTTTTTTATTCATGGGATGAGGGTGTGACTGACTAGGTCAGCATTTATTGCCCATCCCTAATTGCTTATAAGAGTCAATCACATTGCTGTGGATCTAGAGGTCACATGTAGGCCAGACCGGGAAAAGATAATAGCTTCCTTCCCTAAAGTACATTAGTGAACCAAATGAGTTTTTACAATAACCAACAATGGATTCACAGTCACCATTGGATTCTTAATTCCTCATACTTAAAAATTCAAATTCCACTATCTGCTGTGGCAGGATTCAAACCTGGGTCATCAGGTTGTTATCAGGACCTTTGGATTAAAAGTCTAGCAATAATACCATTCAGCCATCACCTCCCCTAATTCCCAACATGGCAGATGATAGAATTTGAATTCAATAATAAAGCTGGAATTAAGGGTCTATTGATAACCATGATACCATTGTCAATTGTCAGAAAAATCCATCTGGTTCACTAATATCCTTTAGGGAAGAAAGTCTGTCAACCTTACCTGAACTGGCCTACATGTGACTCCAGACCCACAGCAATATGGTTGACTCTTAACTGCCTTCTGAGTAATAAAAGCTGGCCTAGCCAGAGATGCCCACATCCAGTGAGTGAATCATGAAAGTGGTTTATGGATTACTGAAGGAATGTCAAAATAAGCCCATCCAAACGAGTGATTTGTCCCAACAGATCCATATCTAGGTTTTCCAATCTACATAAAAGTTATTGCACCCTATTAATATGTCCCAGCTTTCTTTTCTCCCACATGTATTTACCTCACCTCCCTTCATATGCCTTTAGTCACATCAGCTACACCTTATGGATGTAAAAGTCTCCACGTGAAAACAAGACTTTTGAGTTTGCATTTCGTATTTATCCAGTCTCTGAGAAAAAAAAACATCCAGAGTGATAATTCCTTTTAATTTCTTCCCTTTTCTCTACTGTGGAGAAGTGAGTTCACTGTTAACATCATCACAATCAGGGTCTGACTGAAATTGAGCCAGTCAGCATCAACCAGAACAGAACTACTGTTTGAGGAACTTACTGCAGGTGCTGGAATCTGTACTGAAAACCAAAAAAAAATGCTGGAGATCACGTTGAGTCAAGCAGTATCCATGGAGAGAGAGCGAGCTAATGTTTTGAGTCGAGATGGCCCATCATCAGCTCTGAAGTCTCGAAACATTAGCTTGCTCTCTCTCCATGGATGCTGCCTGACCCACTGTGATCTCCAGCACTTTTTGCTTTCAGGACAGAATTATTGTCTGTTATGCCCTGAGCTCGAAAGGTTACCTATAATTTTGTTTTTGATGGATGATCACGGGAGCTGAGGTTACTTGGCAAGTCCTCGTTTTGTAACATCTGGGCTCCGCAGCAGCAATCATTGATGAACATATGCTTCAAAACATTGGGGCTATTTGCAGCCGAACGTCTCTCGTTCTGAACATGTCAGTCTAACAACAGTCTGTTGTTGGCTGTTCTCAGCAGCTGGAGCTCAATACCAACTTCTTTCTCAGTGGAAATAATCAACCACTGCTTGGTAATGTCACTGAATAAAGCCTAGTACCTAAAGATGTCTATCTGTGGAGACTAGTCCGATTAATGCCAATTGCTAACAGCTTGTAGGCTGTTACCTCTTGAAGTTTATCACAAAAGATTCAGCTCATTGATGTTAACCCCTAAGGACTAATGTCAATCATTGCTCCTGAAGGTTGATGCCGAACCACTTTCATCTGGTATTCACCTCACATCAATTTCAATTACTGACAAACAAAGCCTGCTGATCTCCATTGCAGAAGAAATGTACAATAATATCAATCAAAGAAAACTAGTGCATAGAATCATTAGTCACAGAACACAGTGCACACTATTATCAATCACAGAAGCAGCCTGTGATAGACAGAACCAAGTTATTTGATAACCAATGGATCAGCTCTAAGATCTGCTGCACCGACTGTGGCTGGTTTTGGACAATCAAAGATGGGAGAAAGTGAAGACTGAAGATGCTGGGGATCACGGTCGAAAAGGGTGGTGCGGGAAAAGCACCGCAGGTCAGGCAGCATCCGGGGAGCGGGCAACTTGATGTTTCAAGCATAAGCCCTTCATCAGGCATTGTGGAGACAAGATGCCAACTTCCAGAGCGTTTCAGGGGTTATCAGGACATCGTCCACTGTCAAATCAGAGCCACCAGCCAACTGGAGGAAGAACACCTCATCTTCTGCCTTGGGACCCTTCAACCACTCGGCATCAACATCGATTTCACTAGTTTCCAAATCTCCCTTCCCCCTACCTCATCCCAGATCCAACCCTCCAACTTGACACCGCCGTCTTGACCTGTCCTCCCTGTCTATCTTCCTTCCTACCTACCTGCTCTACCCTCCCCACTGACCTATTACCATTACCCTTCACCTGCATCTACCTATTGCTTTCCCACCTACCTTGCCCCACCTCCACCCCCACCCTCATCCTCCTATTTATCTCTCAGCCCCCTTCCCCATCCACATTCCTGATGGAGGGTGTATGCCTGAACCACTGACTCTCCTGTTTCTCGGATGCTGCCTGACCTGCTGTGCTTTTCCAGCACCACACTTTCTAACTCTGTCTATATACAGCCAGTTCTGGAAAACATTCAGGCTGAGGCTGATAAGTGGTTAGCGACATCCCTTGATAAGTGCCAGGCATTGGTTGAAGCCATGGCTAGTATGAAGGTTGCAGTTGTTGGAAGCTAATTATCTTAATGCCAAGAAAATGCTGACGTCTTCCTCAAGTAGTGTCTGAGACTCAACTATCTTCCACATTCTGCATTAATAACCTCCCCCACTATAAGGTCAAAGTTGGGGACATTCGCTGATGATTGCACTGTGGTGAGTACCCATTATTAGATTAGATTCCCTACAGTGTGGAAGCAGGCCCTTTGGCCCAACAGGTCCACACCGACCCTCCAAAGAGTAACCCACCCCACCCATTTCCCTCTGACGAATGCACCTAACACGATGGGCAATTTACCATGGCCAATTCACCTCACGTGCATATCTTTGGATTGTGGGAGGAAACCCACGCAGACACAGGGAGAATGTGCAAAATCCACACAGACACTCACCCAAGGCTGGAATCAAACCTGGGACCTTGGTGCTGTAAGGCAGCAGTGCTAACCAATGAGCTACCATACCCTTCATGGGTCTCACTTGCAGACACAAACCACATCCATATCTAATACAAAATGGATGACATTCAGTCTTGAGTTGACAAGTGGCAATAAACCCATGTCATACAACTGCCAGATGATGACTATCTCCAAGAAAAAAGCAAATCTTACAAATCAACAGCATTACCACCTTCACCTTATCCTCCACCATTAACATGTTTTCAGTTACCAGTAACCAATCACTTAACTAGCTCTGTGGTACAATGACAAGTAATGACAAAAGATAAGAGGTTGAGTGTTCTGCGGCAGTAGACCCTCTCGCACTGTGGTAGCAGCTTGTACCATCGCCAAGAGACATTGCACAAACTCACCAAAGTGTCTGGAAGAGTACCTCTCAACATCCTGTCAGTATCCAAAAGAACAAGGGCAGCAAGTGCACGGAAACCCCACCATCTGCAAAGTTCCCATCCAAGTCATACATCATCCTGAATTGGAACTACGTCATCATTCCTTCACTGTAGCTGGGAAGTCCATCCCCCCACAGCTCTGAGGGTGTGCCGACACCACGGGAACTGCAATGGTTGAAGAAGAGGGCTCATCATTGCCTTCCCTCATTTTGCAATAACTTGCTGGCAACACTCACATCCGATGAATAAAACACAAGGCTTGTGTAAATCAATTAAAGAGGGCTGATTTACAAGACATCAATTGCTGAGGATTGTTGGAAGTTGATATCAATTACTGAAGACTAATATATACTCGAGTCAATTGGTGGGGACTGAAATTATTCCCTGAAGAATACTGCATGCAGCTACTAATCATCACAATCTAAACCACGTTAATTATTGAAGAGCCATGACTGAGTATTGATGTGGGGCAGTGCTTTCTCTTAGCAGCCTCACAGACAACCTTTACTCCCATTTCACTGGAACAATTCCCATAACCTGATCCCGCAAGTCTAGGGACTGGCTCTGAGCTGGCTGGTCAGAGCCTGATAAAAAAAATTTAAAACTGTTCCTGCGCTCTCTCTGATGCTTTCAGATCTTACCTGTAATGTGGCACCCACGGTTGTACACAATACTTTGGACGGGATAAAACAAAGAACTGCAGGTGCTGGAAATCTGAAACGAAAATCGAAATCGTTGCAGAAACTCGGCAGGTCTGGCAGCATCTGTGGTGACTGAAACAGAGTTAATGTTTCGAGGTCCAGTGACCCTCCTTCAGAACAGATAGTAGCTGAGTAAAGGTGGTATGGGGAGAGGGGGAAAGGAGTGAGCAGCTAGGTAGAGACAGAATACAGAGAAAGAGAGAGAGTGGAAGGCAGATAAGCAGACGAGGGCTACTTTCAGCACAACCAACCTATTCTCACTGATTTATGATCCTTGTTATTGGCTTTCCTACTTCCTTGGCTATTAGCTATCACATTCAAGATGGGGATGAAGTTGGGCTCCTTAGAGAGCTCACCTGATCTGTCCACATTTCTTGTTTTCTTCTTTTCTCGCTTTATTTCTTTCCTTTCTTTTTACTCCTTTACTATTTCAAGCTCAGTCGTGGTCAGCGGCATCATGGCTTCATCGATATCCAGAGTGGTACCAGAGCGGAACTCTGCAGCGAGGTGGCTAACGTGGTAGTGGAGCATTGCAATGGCTGGGGCCAACGGCGGGCATGGATGGCATAAGCTGTGATGAAACATGGCGGCAACGGTGATAATGAACGATAGTGGCTGTGGTGGTTAAAGATGGCGGCAGCGGTGGTGAAAGATGGTGGCTGCAGTGGTGAAAGATGGCGGCTGCAGTGGTGAAAGATGGCAGTCATGGTGGTAATGAAAGATGGCAGCAGCCGTGATAAAAGATGGCCACTGCGGTGATGATGAAAGATGGTGGCAGTGACAGTGATGAAAGATGGTGGCAGCATCGGGTCAGGTCCAAAGAGTTGTGAGTGGCGGTGATGTCTGGCATGCCTGATGGACATCAGCAGCATCAGTTGGCAGCAATGGTGGGTGACAAACACAGGTGGGTGCTAGCCCAGTGCAGGTGAAAGCATGCCCAGTGTAGCGGAGAGGGAGCCCTCTTGGGGAGAGCCCAGCTTGGAGCGAATGCAGGCCTATGGCTTAAGGAAGGACTGCAATGTTTGACTTATTAACTATTTCTTTATTTTTCCACTTTTGCACTGCTGAACTTTTGAAGTTATTCCTTTATTTTTCCATTCCTGCAACTAAGATCTTGCACCGAGGTACTTTGTACCTAAGATGCACCGTGCGTGGCAACATTGTACTCTCTTCACTGTCTTCCTGTGCTCTGTATGTGAGTACACGTGACAATAAACTACAAATCTAAATCTAAAAAATAATCTAAATCCCTTTGTCTGCCAACTCTCTTTCTCTCTCAGAGACAGTAAGGACTGCAGATGCTGGAAGTCAGAGTCAATAGATGTGGAGCTGGAAAGGCACAGCAAGTCAGACAGCCTCTCAGGGACAGGAAAGTCAACATTTCAGGTCGGAAACCCTTCATCAAAACTGGCCCTCACATACTGTCTTACCTACTGTGTCTTTCTCTGGCTCCACCTCTCCAAAACATTTACTCTGCTTTCTCTCTCAACAGTGGCTCTCAGACATGCTGAGTTTCTCCATCAATTTCTGCTCTTAATTAACGTCAGATGAGAGCCTGTCTTAATTTGATTGGCTCATCGAAAGAAAATTCAGCCCTACCTTTCTGTGATTTGAGATTAAATTGGTCTGGGGTCAAAAGATGGAAGCTCATTTGTCTAAAGTAAAGGTGGCTTAAAAACTAACAAAACAAAGGAAAAAAGTCTGTTTTGCCTGAAAAGTCACATTCATATTAATGGAGGAATATAATCCTTTCCTTTCTTTTAATATATGTATCGCAGAACATCACTTGACTGTTTCAAACTCTGAGACCACAATATTTTTTTAACATTGACAGTTTATTTTTGCAAACAGAAACTGAAACATAAATTATTCAGAACAATATTTAATGGTCTATTAGAGATTAATCATCAAACAGCTTTAACACAGAATCATAGAGCGCCTACAGTATGAGAAGAGGTTATTCAGCCCATGGAGTCTTCACGAATTCTCTTAGGAGCATTCAATCTCGACCTAGCCCCCTACCCTATCCCTGTAACCCTGCAAATCTACCATGGCTAATCCTGCACATCCCTGGAAACTACAGGGCAATTTACTAGGGCTAATCCATCTAACCTGCACACCTTTGGACTATGGAGAGGAAACTGTAGAATTCACAATTTTCTTCCCATTTCAGGATTCAACTCAACAATCACACAACGCCAGGTTATAGTCCAACAGGTTTATTTAGAAGTACTTCCTAATAAATCTGTTGGACTATCAACTGATGTTGTGTGCTTTTTAATTTTGCCCACCCCAGTCCAACACCAGCACCTCCTCATCAGGATTAAATTTGAGTAAATTTAAAGAGGAGATGGACAGATTTTAATTAGTCATGGATTGATAGGTTGTGAGAGTGGCAGGAAAGTGAGGTTGAGATTGGAATGATATCAGCCATGATTATTTTAAAGTGGACCATGCTCGAGGGGCTGAATTGCCTACTCCAGCTCCGACGTTCTTATGTTTTTATACCCATTAATGCTCCTATATCTTTATGGTTCAGCTACCACGTGAGGCTTGATCTAAGCGGACTGATTCTTCAGGGTCATTCTTGAAGAGATATCAATGGTAGGACACGTACATCTTGTCAAACTGCTTTGCAGTGCCGTCAATATTGGGAGACAGTTTGGAGAAAGAAAAGTGACGGATCTTTGATTTGCTGTTGATGTGCATGTATTAGGTGATTTCATGAGCATTCAGACATGGCTTAAGAGGTAGCAGCATTGCCTCTGAATCAGACGGCTTTATTCCAGCTCCTTCTTATGAGTCTTAAATCTAGGCTGACACACCCCGTGCATTACTCGCAGTGATAAGTTAAACTGAGCTCCCTTAGTTTAAGAGATCCCATAGCATTGTTTCAGAGAAGTACCATGAAGAAAATCTAATAATCGTTCCTCAACTTGCATCACTAAAGCAGGAGATTAACTCACAGCAGGTCTGACAGCAACTGTGGAGAGAAACCAGAGTTAACGTCTCGAATCCAGGGACCCTTCTTCAGAAATTCTGTTTTTCTCTCCACAGGTGCTGCCAGATCTGCTGAGTTTCTCCAGCATTTTCTGTTTTTGTTACAGTTTTCCAACACTTACAGTTCTTTGTTTTACCGGAAGGTTTTGCGAGATGGCGCTAGCCACATTGTGAGTGCACCTTCCTTGTTTGTCAAGTCCTGGAGGAGGTCTCAAACTCAAAAGCTTCTGACTCAGATAAATAAAACAAAGACCTGTGGGTGCTGGAGATCTGAAGTTGCTGGAGAAACTCATCAGGTCCAGCGAGAGTAAACATTTCAAGTCCAGTGACTCTTTGCCAGAACTGAAAGTATAAGTACCACCATTTCCCTGATACATTCACAAGGATCACTGGACTCAGAATGCTGACGCTGTTTCTTGCTCCACAGAGGCTTCCAGATCTGCAAAATTTCTCCAGCACTTTCTGTTCTGGCTTCTGACTCAGTGTCAGGGGAATAACCTACTGCATCACAATACCTATGGTTCACCTGTGTATTGTGGTTAATGTTTAACTGCCCTCTGGGCAATTATGGATGGGCAACAAATGACCAACAACCTCTACATCCTTTATGTGAACCAAAGAAAATAATTTCTATTGTAATACTGACCATACATTGGCTGTGAAATACTTTGGAATTTCCTCAGGTCAATAAAGATATTGGACATATGCATTTTTGTTTTATGATATAACAGAAGCTCAGCTCTGATTAGATTACTTACAGTGTGGAAACAGGCCCTTCGGCCTAACAAGTCCATACCAACCCTCTGAAGAGCAACCCACCCCCCTACATTTACCCCTTCACCTAACACTACGGGCAATTTAGCATGGCCAATTCACCTTACCTGCACATTTTTGGACAGTGGGAGGAAACTGGAGCAGCCAGAGGACACCCGTGCAGACAATGTGCAAACACCACACAGACAGTTGCCTGAGGCAGGAATTGAACCTAGGTCTCAGACACTGTGAGGCAGCAGTGCTAACCACTGTGTCACTATGCCACCCACATGATTATGGTCCATTGATCAGAATTTGATCAGTTTCGACCCTAAGCTGCTTAATGAAGTAGTGTGAAATAAAAGCTGATTCTGAAGGGTTATACAGGACTCAAAACATTAATTCTGACTTTCAAAGTTTGGGAGAAGATTTGTAGCTCGGGTGCTCGTTGTTGTGGTTCTGTTCACTGAGCTGGGAGTTTGTGTTGCAAACGTTTCGTCCCCTGTCTAGGTGACATCCTCAGTGCTTGGGAGCCTCCTGTGAAGCGCTTCTGTGATGTTTCCTCCGGCATTAATAGTGGCAGGAAGACAGCTAACGACCCGCATCCATGAACACCAACTAGCCACGAAACAACACGACCAGCTATCCTTAGTAGCCACACACGCAGATGACAAGCAACATGAGTTCGACTGGGACAACACTACTATTATAGGGCAAGCCACACAGAGAACAGCCAGGGAATTCCTAGAGGCATGGCAGTCATCCACAGATTCTATCAACAAACATATCGACCTGGACCCAATATACCGGCCACTGCAGCGGACAGCAACTGACAACTGGAAGCGGCAGAGACAAGCCACTATAAATGCCGGAGGATACATCACAGAAGCGCTTCACAGGAGGCTCCCAAGCACTGAGGATGTCACCTAGACAGGGGATGAAACGTTTGCAACACAAACTCCCAGCTCGGCGAACAGAACCACAACAATTAATTCTGACTCATAGAGTCGTAGAGTCAAAATCAGAAACTGCTGGAAAATTTCAGTAATTCAGGCAGCCTCTGTGGAGAGAAAGCAGAATTAAAAGTCCGGGTCCAGTGAGCATTCTTCAGAACTGATTGTAGCTGGGAAAAGGTTTGAGTACATGCTGAAGATGGGGTGGGGTGAGGGGAAAGGAATAAATAGTTTTTTGACCATTAGCTGAGTTCTTCCAGCAAGCCTGATTTTATTTTCGATTACCAGCAAGCTCAGTTCTTTGGTCTTTTTGAGTCATAGAGTAA
The DNA here is from genome assembly GCF_020745735.1 of Hemiscyllium ocellatum. Taxonomy (NCBI): domain Eukaryota; kingdom Metazoa; phylum Chordata; class Chondrichthyes; order Orectolobiformes; family Hemiscylliidae; genus Hemiscyllium; species Hemiscyllium ocellatum. The sequence continues at coordinate 91,724,371 of NC_083412.1, read as the reverse complement.
TCCAGCATAGAAACAGGCTCTTCGGCCCATTGTATCAGTGCTGACTAATAAACACCAAACTAAACTACCTCCCCAACACAGACTCCAGCCCCAGGCACAGTGAGGGGGTGGGCACACGGACTTAGCAGAGTAGGGAGTGGGCTGTTGATCGTGGAGCAGTGGCAGGGCCTTGGGAGCGTGCACCGTGTGGAGGGAGACTGGAAGGTGAAGAGAGGGAGTGAGTGTGTAAGAGTTTCTTTCTGAAACCCTTATTGGGCTGCACGCTTCTTCAGTCTTGGCTTCCTGCGGTGGCAGAAAAATTAACGTGCAGCTTTTTTTTGACATTTTAACAAAGCCAATTGTATACATTTCTGGTCACCACACCACCAGAAGGATGTAGATGCTTTGGAGAGGTTACAGAAAAAGCTTACCAGGATGTTACCTGGTATGGGGCATTTTTGCGATGAGGAAAGGTTGGAGAGAGTGGGTTTGTTTTCACTGGAACACAAGAGATTGAGGGACAACCTGATAGAAGTTTATAAGATTGTGAAAAACATGGATAGAGTGGAAATTGAGTTTTTTTTCCCAGGGTGGAGGGGTCAATCACTAAGGGACACAGGTTCAAGGTTTGAGGGGGGACATTTGAAAGAGATGTGTGAGGCATGTTTTTCACACAAAGGGTGGTGAGTGGCTGGAACTCACTGCCAGAGGAGGTGGTGGAAGCAGACACAATTGCAACATTCAAGAAACACATGGACAAATACATGAATAGGAAGGGAATAGAGGGATATGGATATTGTTAGTGAAAACAGTTTTAATAAGGAAGGGCAAAGTGTGTCGGTGCAGGGTCAGAGGGCTGAAGGGCCTGTTCCTGTGTTGTACTGTTCTTTGTACACAGATCCCATGTGCCTGCACTTGCTCCAGAGCCAACTTTGCACTGGCATTTTAAGTGTTCAGAGTGTGGAGCTGGAAAATCACAGCAGGCCAGGCAGCACCTTAGAAGCAGGAAAATCGACGTTTCGGGCAAAAGCCCTGCATCTTAAGTGCTCATCCAGATGCTCCTTAAATGTTGTGAGACTACCTCCCTCCATCACCCTCTCAGGCAGCACACTCCACATCCAGTACCTATCGCCCTCTGCGTGGAAAAGAAAAATTCTCAGATATCCACTAAACTGTTTCTCCCTCCACAAGTCCTGCTTAGTTTTCCAGCCCTTTCTATGTTTTGCTTTTATATCGGATCTCCAGCATCTGCAAGAATCGGCTTTTATTAAAGTCTGAGCCAGTTGCCTCTAAATTCGACAATCCCAGAAATGATCATTCTGAAGAGCCCGCAGAACAGGAAGTTCAATTGTCAGTTTAAAAAAGAAATCTCCTATCACTTTCATCAAGCCCAATGCCTGGTTAATCAGTACCCAGAATTCCAAGCTGCTCGAGGGCAGCTGCCCAACCAGATTAGGATGGCAGGGGACTTTGAACATGTGATACACCGTACGGTTTTTGACAACGGGTTTAGCCCAATGTTTGGTGGGCACACAGATCTGCTTTAAATACATGCCAATCTCGAAGGTAAATAGTTTGCTGCCCACCTGTAATGAATCACAGGAGAATTATGTTTTTTTGTTTACTCTTTGACAGGCTGACAAGTAACAGAGTTTAGACTGTCAGGTTAAATGCCAGTGCCTTTCATACATAATGCCCCTTGCTCCATTTCAACATGCACAGTACAATTCCTGCCATTTGATGCTCTGTGAGACACTATCCAAACATGACGCGGAGGTGCCGGTGTTGGACTGGGGTGGACAAAGTTAAAAATCACACAAGACCAGGTTATAGTCCAACAGGTTTATTTGAAAGCTTTCAATGTGCTGTTCCTTCATCAGGTAGCTTGTGGGGCAGAGAATTAATAGTAAAAGATCAAAGTGTCATACAACTGATGCGATGTATTGAACAAGCCTTGATTGCTGTGATGTCTTTAATCACTTAAAATGGGGATGCACGGTCCAAACAGCTCAGCCAACACCCAGTGAAACACAGCAATAAGACAATGGCTTCCTTTGCATTTAACACTCCCGCTTTTTAATGAAATACTTGTTTTTACAGCACCCTTCATCATATCATGATGTCCTGAAGTGTTTTACAGCCAATGGTGTCATTTGTGAAGGGCATTCACTGTGATAAACTAGGAAAATTGACCAACAATTTACCCAGAAAAAATTACAGGAGTTTTGTCGAGACAATACATGGTGTAAAAATTAGGGTCAGTGAGAACTAGAGACAAAAAATGATGGAAAAGCTTAGCAGGTTTGGCAGCATCTGTGGAGAGAAATCAGAGTTAACGTTTCAGGTCAAGTGACCCTTCCTCGGAACTACTTTCTCAGTGAGAAGTGCCCTCCTCTTCTTTAAACTTCTTTAAACATTTCTTTAAGTGCCACAGGATCTTTTATATGAGCTAGGGAGGAGGGGGAGGGGCGATATTTTTACATCTCAACTGAAAGACGACAGTTTTTCGTGGTAGGCCTCATATTGGGAGAGGTTTCTTGGATTCAGCTGGGATAATCAGTATAGATTTGTTCACAGGAAAACCATGTTTCATCAATTTGACCAAATTTTTTGAGGAGGTAAACAGTGGTGTTGATGAGGGCAATGCATTTGATGGGGTCTACTAGGCCTTTAGCCAGGTTTTGATAAGTTCCCTTGTAATAGGCAACACAGAGCCAGGGACCCAAGTTTGATTCCACCCTCGGGTAACATTCTCTGTTGGAGATTGCACATTCTCTCTGTGTGTCGGCGTGGGTTTTCTTCGAGTGTTCTGGTTTCCTTCTACAGTCCAAAGGTGTGCAGGTCAGGTAGATTGGCCATGGAAAATGCAGAGTTACAGGAATAGGGTTAGGGTTTTGGGCTGTGTAGGATGCTCTTCGAAGGGTGGATGTGGACTCAATGGGCTGAATGGCCTGTTTCCACACTGTACAGTATCGATGACAGGTTGGTCAAGATAGTAACAACATTCAAGGTAAAGTAGCAGGTTGGATCCAAAACTGGCTTATAGAAAGGAAGCAGAGGGTGATGGTATAGAGTGATGTTTCTGTGACTAAAAACATGTCTTCAGTGAGGTTCTACAGGGCTCAATGTTGGGCTTTTCAAAGTTTGGGAGAAGATTTGTAGCTCAGGTGCTCGTTGTTGTGGTTGTGTTCGCCAAGCTGGGAATTTATGTTGTAGACGTTTCGTCCCCTGTCTAGGTGACATTCTCAGTGCTTGGGAGCCTCCTGTGAAATGCGTCTGTGATCTTTCCTCCGGCATTTATAGTGGTTTGAATCTGCCGCTTCCGGTTGTCAGTAGCAGCTGTCCGTTGCAGTGGCCAGTATATTGGTTCCAGGTTGATGTGCTTATTGATTGAATCTGTGGATGAGTGCTGTGTCTCTAGGAATTCCCTGGCTGTTCTCTGTTTGGCTTATCCTATAATAGTAGTGTTGTCCCAGCCGAATTCACGTTGCTTGTCATCTGCGTGTGTGGCTACTCAGGATAGCTGGTCGTGTTGTTTCGTGGCTAGTTGATGTTCATGGATGCGGATCGTTAGCTGTTTTCCTGTTTGTCCTATGTAGTGTTTTGTGCAGTCCTTGCATGGGATATTGTACAGCTGCAAATGTGTTGCTGGTCAAAGCACAGCAGGTTAGGCAGCATCTCAGGAATAGAGAATTCAACGTTTCGAGCATAAGCCCTTCATCAGGAATAAGAGAGAGAGAGCCAAGCAGGCTGAGATAAAAGGTAGGGAGGAGGGACTAGGGGGAGGGGCGATGGAGGTGGGATAGGTGGAAGGAGGTCAAGGTGAGGGTGATAGGCCGGAGTGGGGTGGGGGCGGAGAGGTCAGGAAGAGGATTGCAGGTTGTACACTATTGTACACTACATTGGTTTTGCTCATGCTGGGTATCGGGTCCTTCATTCTGGCGAGCATGAGCAAAACCAATGTCGTGTACAAAATCCCATGCAAGGACTGCACAAAACATTACATAGGACAAACAGGAAGACAGCTAATGATCCGTATCCATGAACACCAACTAGCCACGAAATGACATGACCAGCTATCCTTAATAGCTACACACGCAGATAACAAGCAACATGAATTCGACTGGGACAACACTACTATTATAGGACAAGTCAAACAGAGAACAGCCAGGGAATTCCTACAGGCATGGCATTCATCCACAGATTCAATCAATAAGCACATTGACCTGGACCCAATATACCAACCACTGCAATGGACAGCTGGAACTGACGACCGGAAGCGGCAGATTCAAACCACTACAAATGCCGGTGGAAAGATCACAGAAACACTTCACAGGAGGCTCCCAAGCACTGAAGATGTCACCTAGACAGGGGACAAAACGTCTGCAACAAAAATTCCCAGCTCAGTGAACAGAACCACAACATCAATGTTGGGCCTTTACTGTTTCTGGTGTGCATATTTGGACTCATATGTCGGGAATGTGATCAAGACATTTGCAAATGAAATTGATGGAAAAATTGGTGGAATCGTAACTCATGAGGAGGCTAGCTGTAAACAAATGGTAAACCATTTTTCACAGCTGGATTAAATGGCCAGTACTGGCAGGGTGGGCTAGCCTTCATAAAGCTGGACATGAGCCATAAATACTTGCAATTGCGGTTATATGAGGATTCCCAGAAGAATGTTACGGTTAATACCTAGAAGGGTTTGTACCAATATACAAGACTGCAATTTTTCAGCAGACAAGGTCAACCTCAGGTTGGCATTAATCTAGATAACATCATCGAGCTATGGAGACGTACAGCCCAACCCATCATGCCAACCAGATATCCCAACACAATCTAGTCCCACCTGCCAGCACCCAGCCCATATCCATTCAAACCCTTCCTATTCAAATACCCATCAAAATGCCTTTTAAATGTTGCAATTGTACCAGCCTCCACTGCTTCCTCTGGCAGTGCATTCCATACACGTACCACTTTCTGTGCGAAAACATTGCCTCTTCGGTCTCTTTTATACCTTTCCCCTCTCACCCTAAACATATGCCCTCTAGTTCTGGACTTCCCAACCCCAGGGAAAATACTTTGTCTATTTATCCTATCCATGCCCCTCATGATTTTGTAAACCTCTATAAGGTCATCCCTCGGCCTCCGACACTCCAGGGAAAACAGCCGCAGCCTGTTCAGTGTCTCCCTATAGCTCAAACCTTTTAACTCTGGCAAAATCCTTATCAATCTTTTCTGAACCCTTTCAAGTTTCACAACATCTTTCCGATAGGAAGGAGACCAGAATTGCATGCAATATTCCAAAAGTGGCCTAACCAATGCCCTATACAGCCACAACATGACCTCCCTACTCCTGTACTCAATACCCTGACCAATAAAGGAAAGTATACCAAACACCTTCTTCACTATCCTATCTACCTGTGCCTCCACTTTCAAGGAGCTATGAACCTGCACTCCAAGGTCTTTTTGTTCAGCAACACTCCCTATGACCTTACCATTAAGTGTATATTCCCAAAATGCAGCACCTCGCATTTATTTGAATGAACTCCATCTGCCACTTCTCAGCCCATTGGCCCATCTGGTCCAGATCCTGTTGTAATCTGAGGTAACCCTCTTCGCTGTCCACTACATCTCCAATTTTGGTGTCATCTGCAAACTTACTAACTGTACCTCTTATGCTCTCAACCAAATCATTTATGTAAATGACAAAAGGTGGTGGTCCCAGCACCGATCCTTATGGCACTCCACTGGTCACAGGCCTCCAGTCTGAAAAACTACCCTCTGTCTTCTACCTTTGAGCCAGTTCTATATCCAAATGGTTCATTCTCCCTGTATTCCGTGAGATGTAACCTTCCTAATCAGTCTCCCATGGGGAACCGTGTTGAATGCCTTGCTGAAGTCCATATAGATCACATCTACTGCTCTGCCCTCATCAATTCTCTTTGTTACTTCTTCAAAAAACTCAATCAAGGTTGTGAGACATGATTTCCCACTCACAAAGCCATGTTGAATATCCCTAATCAGTCCTTGCCTTTCCAAATACATGTACGTTCTATCCCTCAGTATTTCTTCCAACAACTTGCTCACCACTGAGGTCAGGCTCAACGGTCTATAGTTCCCTAGCTTGTCTTTACCGCCCTTCGTAAACAGTGGCACCACATTAGCCAACCCCCAGTCTTCCGGCACCTCACCTGTGACTATCGTTGATACAAATATCTCAGCAAGAGGCCCAGCAATCACTTCTCTTGCTTCCCACAGAGTTCTCGGGTACACCTGATCAGGTTCTGGGGATTTGTCCACCTTTAACCGTTTCAAGACATCCAGCACTTCCTCCTCTGTAATCTGGACATTTTGCAAGATGTCACCATTTATTTCCCTACTGTCTATATCTTCCATATCCTTGTTCACAGTAAATACTGATGCAAAATATTCATTAAGGATCTCCCCCATTTTCTGTGGCTCCACATAAAGGCCACCTTGCTGATCTTTGAGTGGCCCTATTCTCTCGCTAGTTACCCTTTTGTCCCTAATATATTTGTAAAAACCCTTTGGATTCTCCTTAATTCTATTTGCCAAAGCTATCTCATGTCCCCGTTTTGCCCTCCTCATTTTCCTCTTAAGTATACTCCTACTTTCTTTATACTCTTCTAGGGATTCATTTGATCTATCCTGTCTATACCTGACATATGCTTCCTTCTTTTTCCTAACCAAACCCTCAATTTCTTTAGTCATCCAGCATTCCCTATACTACCAGCCTTCCCTTTCACCGTGTCAGGAATATACTTTCTCTGGATTCTTGTTGAAATTCTGGATTTCTGAAGGCTTCCCGTTTTCCAGCCGTCCCTTTACCTGCAAACATCTTCCTCCAATCAGCTTTCGAAAGTTCTTGCGTAATACTGTCAAAATTGGCCTTTCTCCAATTTAGAGCTTCAACGTTTAGATCTGGTCTATCCTTTTCCATTACTATTTTAAAACTAATAGAATTATGGTCACTGGCCCCAAAGTGCTCACCCAGTCACCTGCCCTGCCTTATTTCCAAAAAGTAGGTCAAGTTTTGCACCTTTTCTAGTAGGTACATCCACATACTGAATCAGAAAATTGTCTTGTACACACTTAAGAAATTCCTCTCCATCTAAACCTTTAACACTATGGCAGAGCCAGTCGATGTTTGGAAAGTTAAAATCCCCTACCATAACTACCCTATTATTCTTACAGATAGCTGAGATCTCCTTTCAAGTTTGTTTCTCAATTTCCCTCTGACTATTGGGGGGTCTATAATACAATCCAATAAGGTGATCATCCCTTTCTTATTTCTCAGGTCCACCCAAATAACTTCCCTGGATGTATTTCCAGGAATATTCTCCCTCAGCACAGCTGTAATGCTATCCCTTATCAAAAATGCCACTCCCCCTCCTCTCTTGCCTCCCTTTCTATCGTTCCTGTAGCATTTGTATCCTGGAGCATTAAGCTGCCAGTCCTGCCCATCCCTGAGCCATATTTCTGTAAGTGCTATGACATCCCAGTCCCATGTTCTTAACCATGCCCTGAGCTCATCTGCCTTCCCTGTAAGGCCCCTTGCATTGAAATAAATGCAGTTTAATTTATTAATCCTACCTTGTCCCTACCTGTCCTGACTGTTTGACTCACTTCTGTTCTCAGCTGTACCCATCTCAGATCGATCTCTTTCCTCACTATCTCCCTAGGTCCCACCCCCCAACCTTACTAGTTTAAATCTTCCCAAGCAGTTCTAGCAAATTTCCCTTCCAATATATTAGTTCCCTTCTAATTTAGGTGCAATCCATCCTTCTTGTACAGGTCACTTCTACCACAAAAGTGATTCCAATGATCCAAAAATGTGAATCCTTCTCCCATACACCAGCTCCTCAGCCATGCATTCATCTGCTCTATCCTCCTATTCCTGCCCTCACTAGCTCGCAGCACTGGGATGTGCAGGTCAGGTGAATTGGTCATGTTAAATTGCCCATAGCATTAGGTGCATTAGTCAGAGGGAAATGGATCTGGGTGGGTTACTCTTCAGAGGGTTGGTGTGAACTGGTTGGGCCGAAGGGCCTGTTTCCACACTGTAGGCAGAGAGAAAAACAGAGTGAGACTGCAACACACAGCCAAGCCTGACCCCGTCACTAACCAGCACCCAAACATACTGCATTTCCGTCAAGAGATCTTTGTGCAGTCAGTAGAATAGGTGTCTATGGCTGATTTTTAGCACCCATGGTTTTCGAATTAGAATTAGCTTTATTGAGTACAGTGAAAAGTTCACAAGTCACCACTTACAGTGCCACCTTAGGTACAAAGGTACCTAGTTACAGATTCTTAAGTACAAATTCTGAGCGGAACAAAAACAGAAAAATAAAGAAATAAAAGGTCTAGCTTTAAACTAGAAGAATAGAGAAATACGAGTTCCGAATAACAGTCCTTCCAACCCTGACTATGCCAGGTTTCATATCAGGGCTGAGACTGCTGGGACTTGAGTCCACTCTGAGGCCAGGAGCTTGAGGCCACACTGAGGCCGGCAGATTGAGTCCACTCTGAGGCTAGGACTTTGAGCCCATGCTGAGGCCGGGAGTCCGCGCATTGTCAATGCTGCTCGAGGTCAGGTGGTAAAAAGAAAAAGACAAAAAAAAGCGAAAAGAAGGAAAGGAAAGACATGGACAGAGCGGACGAGCTCTGCCTCAGGAGCCCTACTCCGCCACCACCTTGGAGAGCAATTTTATTCCACTGGCAGTTGGACAGGTGACTAAAAACTTGGTCAAGGAAGTAGTTTTCGCCGAGAGCTTTAAAGAAGGTGGGAGGTGGGATCAGTTATCTGCACAGATATCAGGCACTGACCAGAGACATCCCAGACATTAATTACTACCTGTCATTCAGTTTGCTGTGCACCTCCACAGAGTCAGTGCAGCACTATAGCCATCATCCCAACACCATTCGCAAGTGAAAGCTTGTCACTCTAGGTTCCCGTCTCTTCCACTTCTGATACCATTTAAGTGACAATCAGCAATGTCAGAGACACTGTGCTGCATCAGAGAGAAGCAGCGTTGATAACAGCTGTTTCAACACTTTAGCCAGCGTCTTTGAACTCCTTCACTCTTACCCTGTGATTGGCAGGCGGCAGGGTGCTCAGATAGAGGGGAGAAAGTGGCTTGTTCATCGCTCGGTGTGAGAGAGGTTGGAGAGAGGTTTGTCAAGAAAGGACTCCACATACTGCTCAATGTCCACCCCCACACTCACACAATCCACCCCTTCCCTCCACCCACCCCACCGGCAGCCCCACCCCCAACCCCATCACCCTGCATATCTGTCCAGTGCGAATGAAGTTTCAATCACAGGCCCTTTAGGGAATCTTGTAATCTTCCAGAGTCCCCGCTGTTCACTCACTCATTCACTACCAGCAATCAGGAGTTATTACAGCCTCCACTGAGAGTGACTGAGCCAAAATTATACAGAGCCCAAACTGGTCTCTCTCCGATGGTTGCAATGACCTAGAATAAAATGGGTTTGTCAGCTTTCAACTTGATTCACAGCATTGTGTAATCTTGCAGCACTGAAGCAGATCAGTGGGCGGCACAGTGGTTAGCACTGCTACCTCACAGTGCCAGAGACCCGGGTTCAATTCCCGACTCAGGCGACTGACTGTGTGGAGTTTGCACATTCTCCCCATGTCGCGTGGGTCTGCTCTGGTTTCCTCCCACTATCACAAAGATGTGCAGGTCAGATGAATTGACAGAACTAAATTGCCTGTAGTATTAGGTGTGGACTTGTTGGGCCGAAGGGCCTGTTTCCCCACTGTAAGTAATCTAAGCTAATCATTTGGCCCATCATACCTATACTAGATCTTTGAAGGAGCCCTCCAGTTAGTCCCCTTTCCATACACACTCAGTACAGCACTGGCCTGTACTTCTGTACCTTCTAAATGTATATCATGTCTCTTTTTGAAATGTATCACTGACACCACACTCTCATGCGGTGCTTTTTTCTGTACAAGTCACTGTATAAAAAAAGATTATCATGGTGGGGGTGTGGTGGGGGGTGGGGGGTGTGTGGGTGGGGTTGAGCTCTTTTGCAAATTACCTTTAACTTTCCCCTCGACGGAGTGATCAAAGACCAGGGAACAAGGATTTAAAGGAGATTTAGAGGGGTCTGTGAGGAAACCCTTTCCCAACCAGAGGCTGCTGGGAATATGGAACTCGCTGCCTGGGAATGTGGGAGAGGCACAAACCCTCAACACATTAAGAAGTATTTAGATTTGCACTTGTGACACAAATGCATGCAAGGCTGTGGGCCAAGTGCTGGAAGAGTTCTGTGGTTGTTTTTGACCAGTAGAGACATGATTGGCCAAAGAGCCTTTCTCAGTGCGCCAGAGCTCTGTAACGTTCAATTTGTATAGTTGCTATCAATCTCCACGTCAGCGGAAACACTTCTCCTACGCTACTCATGATCTTGAAAATCACTTTTAAATCTCCCATTGATTGCTTCTGATTTAAGGATCATTTGTAATACCATTTATTATAAATCCCACTTCAGTGTTAACTGCTAATCAGAGGGTGGCAGCTTTTCATTGCTTGCAAGTGCCATCAGGGAGATTGGCTGCTGCTGGTGATGCATCCTCCAAAGGTCCACCAGAAGCTCTATTCCAGTTTGAGGGATGAGGTCAGTAGGGAGCCACCAGCATTGGTTCTTAATAGGTTCTTCCCAACCTCAGGGTTATGAAGTCATAGAGACGTGCAGCACGCAAACAGACTCTTCAGTCTAATTTGTTCATGCTGACCAGATATCCTAAGCTAACCTAGTCCCATTTGCCAGCAAGCGCTTGGCCCATATCCCTCCTAACACTCCCTATTCATATACTCATCCAAATGCCTTTTAAATGTTGTAATTGTACCAGCTTCAACCACTTCCTCTCACAGCTAAGTCCATACACACACCACCCTCTGTGTGAAAAGAAATTCCCCCTGAGGTCCCTTTTAAATTTTTCCCCTCTCACCTTAAACCTCTCGTTTTGAACTCCCTTACCTCAGGGAAAAGATCTTGTCTATTTAACCTATCCATGCCCCTCATGATTTTATAAACTTCCATAAGATCAACTCTCAACCTCCAACACTCAAGGGAAAAAAGGCCTCAGCCTATTCAGCCTCTCCCCATAGTTCAAACTCTCCACCCTGCAAACATCTTAAAAATCTTTTCTGAACCTTTACCAGTTTCACAATATCCTTCTGAAAGCAGGGAGACCAGAACTGCACACCATATTCCAACAGTGGTCTAAATATTGTCACATACAGATGCAACTTAACCCCTCACCGCTATCCTCAATGCTCTGACAAACAAAGGCAAGCATACCAAACATCTTTTCAGTATCCTGTCAACCTGCGACTCCACATTCAAGGAAGTATGATCCTGCACTCCAAGGATATTTTATTCAGCAAAACTCTACAGGACCTTCTCATTCAAGTGTATAAGTCCTGCTCTGATTTGCCATTCCAAAATGCAGCAACTCATTTTCATCTAAATTAAGCTCCATCTGCCATTCCTCGGCCTATCTGCCCATCTGATCAAGATCCTGTTGTACTCCGAGGTAACCTTCTTCGCTGTTCACCTCACCACCAATTTTGATGTCATCTGCGAATTAATAACCATACCTCCTCTCCCTCCATCAGGCATTGCAGACCTGACATGGCAATACCCTCTTTGCCTGGTGCTGTGTCCAACTTGGAAGACCACAAGTAAACTGTGGGTGGCACAGTGGTTAGCACTGCTGCCTCACAGCACCAGAGACCCGGGTTCAATTCCCACCTCAGGCGACTGACTGTGTGGAGTTTGTACGTTCTCCGTGTCTGCGTGGGTTTCCTCCGGGTGCTCCGGTTTCCTCCCACCATCCAAAGGTGTGCGGGTCAGGTGAATTGGCCATGCTAAATTACCTGTAGTGTTAGGTAGGGGGTAAATGTAGGAGTCTGGGTGGGTTGCGCTTCGGCGGGTCAGTGTGGACTTGTTGGGCCGAAGGGCCTGTTTCCACAGTGTCAGTAATCTAATCTAAACCTGACCAAGTTTGCTTTTTGACTTCTCACATGGCAAACCGTGCACTAGCCGTGCCCACCCCACCCTGGCATGAATAACAGGAGCAATGTCAGTAAACATCCATCAAATCTAATCCCATTTCCAGCACTTGGCCTGTAGCCTTGTATTCTGTGGCATTTCAAGTGCTCATCTTTGACCACTTCAGGGTTCCTGCCTCTACCACTCTTTTGGTCAGATATTTCCTGACACACCCAGCAGCTGCTGAGTGAAAAAGACTTTTCTCAAACCCCCATCAATCTTCCTGACAATTGAGGGATACTGACAACTCTACTAAAGGAAACATTTTTCCCTCTCAAAGCTATCTGCATCCCTCAAAACTTCACACGCAAATTAATCACATCTGGATGATCTTGTCTACAAGATGATACATTGCTAATGTATTCCCTTCTGAATATTTTTAATCATAAATATGACTGTGATAAGATACAGTACCCAGATACTTTCATAATATGAATGCAATCATCTTCTGACTTAAACCCAGTATTGAGTGAAACATTGCAGTACCTGGAAGGAGAAAGTGAGGATTGCAGATGCTGGAGATCGGAGCTGAAAATGTGTTGCTGGAAAAGCGCAGCAGGTCAGGCAGCATCCAAGGAGCAGGAGAATCAACGTTTCGGGCATGAGCCCTTCTTCTACATTACAGTACCTGTCCTGACATCTCTTTTGTATACTGAAGTAATTTATATGTTTGTCTACCACCCTGAATAATTCAGGTGACGTAGAGTTGAGATTCTGGGGAGGAAGTTAAGCAGACTGATCTCCTGAATCTACTGGTGAGAAGGAAATTATAGTTGAAATGAAAACAAAACATGTCTAAGTAAGGCAAGCTGTTTTGCTAACAGCTCAGCACATCTCTTCATCTCCACTTACAAACACATTGTAAAGTAAGCACTTTGGGGAATAGTTCCTACCTGTTTACATCAGTGCCACCAGTGGAATTTGAATGAAACTGGCTGAAGCGAAGCAACAGATGTGGGGGTGATGGATATGTGTGATTTGTAGCAGCAAAGCAATGGGTTTGATGCTCCTAATATTTTACCCAAGTTCACCCAGGGACAAGGACCCACCCTCGTCATCCTCTCCCAACAAAAACTAGCCTCTCATTGGCAATTTGCCATTTTTGAAATGTTGCTTATTAGTTCAGAAAGGCTACTCAAGTTGTATTAATTTTCTGACAGACAATATTGAAATGTCCGTCAATATTGTCAGACATTATAGGGAAAAATAATTTTTTTACATCAGGAAGTATTCAATTCACTTAGAGAGTGATTAATGCACATCAATGAAATTTTTAATTTGTTGAGTTCATGTTTTCTTTTAAGCCCAATTTGTATGAATTTTTTAAAAATCAATTTGCTACAAGTGGACGGCTGCATAAAAGATTATCGTGTCTTGCTGATGAACGTTTTTCAGCTGCATTACTAAAATTACACCAGGTTGTTGTTATTAAATGCATCAGGAAAGACAGAGTCATAGAATCATAGAGATGTACAGCATGGAAGATATAAAGAGGGCAGCACGGTAGCTCGAGGATTGCACAGTGGCTAGAGGGCAGCACAGTGGCTAATGGGTGGCACGGTGGCTCAGTGGTTAGCACTGATGCCTCAGCATCAGGGACTTGGGTTCAATTCCGGCCTCGGATGGCTGTCTGGTGTTTGCATATTCTCCCCGTGTCTGTGCGGGTTTCCTCCGGGTGCTCCGGTTTCCTCCCACAGTCCAAAGGTGTGCAGGTCAGGTGAATTGGGCATGCTAAACTGCCCACAGTGTTAGGTGCATTAGTTGGAGGGAAAAATGGGTCAGCTACTCTTCAGAGGGTCAGGTGTGGACTGGTTGGTTGGGGTGAAGGGCCTGTTTCCACACTGTATCTAATCTAATCTAAATAGGCCATTCTGTTTCATACATGCTGACCAGATATCCTAACCTAACCTAGTCCCATTTGTCAGCACTTGGCCCATATCCCTCCAAATCCTTCCTATCATATACCCATCCAGATGCCTTTTAAATGTTGCAATTGTACCAGCCTCCACCACTTCCTCTGGCAGATCATTCCATACATGTACCACCCTCTGCATGAAAAAGTTGTCCCACATGTCCCTTTTAAATCTTTCTCCTTTCACCCTAAACCTATGCCCTCTAGTTCTGCACTCCCTCACCCCAAGGAAAAAAAAACTTGTCTATTTGCCCTACCCATGCCGCTCATGATTTTATAAACCTCATTAACGTCACCACTCAGCCTCCGATGCTCCAGGGAAAGTAGCCCCAGCGTTTTCAGCCTCTGCCTGTAGCTCAAATCCTCTGACCCTGGCAATTTTCTTGTTAATCTTTTCTGAACCCTTCCAAGTTTTACAACATCCTTCCAATAGCAGCGAGACCAGAAATACACATAATGCCCCAAATGTGGCCTAACCAATGTCCTGTGCAGCCGCAACATGACCTCCCATTTCCGATACTCAATGCACTGACCACCAAAGGAAAGCATATCAAATGCCGTCTTCACTATCCTATCTACCTGCGACTCCAATTTCAAAGAGCAATGAACCATTGGCCCATCTGATCAAGATCCCATTGTAATCTGAGGTAACCTTCTTCGCTGTCCACTATACCTCCAATTTTAGTGTCACCTGCAAACTTACTAACTATACCTCGTGCATTCACATTCAAATGATTTATACAAATGACAAAAGGCAGTGCACCTATTAATGACAATGAAATAAATATATGATTACAGGATATTTACCTCAAAATCAAAACGTTTCATCAAAGAGTCAATGTTGTGATTAGAGTCATAGAAACGTACAGCATGGAAATGGCCCTTCAACCCATTATGTCTGTACTGTCAATAACTCCCTGTAAAGATGTTCTAATCCCAATTTCCTGCACTTGTCCCACATCCTTAAATGTTATGACATTTCAAGTGCTCTTCCAAATATTTTTTAAAGGTTGTAAAGTTACAGGCGTCCACTGCCTTCCTAGTATGTTCTAGATTCACACTACGACCTGAATGATGCATATCCTGACTGCCATTTCCTGATTGTGGTGCAAGCAGAATTTTTATACAAAACTTATATGAACCATAATATTTATTCGAACAAATTTCTTTCGCCAGTGGTGAATTAGTGGAACCCAATACCACAGATGACTATGGAGGGCAAGTCAGTGAATATCTTTAAGATAGAGATGGATAGGTTCATGATTATTAAGGGGATCAAGGGTTATGGGGAAAAGGTAGGAGAATGGGGTTGAGAACTATGTCACCATGATGGAATGGCAGAACAGACACAATGGGCTGAATGGCCTAATTCTGCTGCGATATCTTGTGATCTTATGCCTTTTAAGATTGGGGTCAGCCAATCTACTCAGTGTCACACTGCTGTGCATCCTTCCTAAAATGGTATCCAACATGAGAAAAGGTCTACTGGTGTATAAACATAAAGTCACAGGATCTTATTGCTCGAAGGAGGCCATTCAGTGCATCATGCTTATGTCAGCTCTTTGGAAGAGCTGTCCAATGAGTCCCACCCCTCAGATCTTTCCCTTTAGCCATGTACATTTTGCCCTCTCTTTTAAGAGTTCCCATTGAATCTGCTTCTACCATTGTTTATCGTGGCACAGGACAGACCCATGTTGGATGCTATGTCTCAAATCAACTATGTTTAAAAAACAAACCTCCTTCCTTACTGTACTGCTTGGAACATAGAACATAGAAAAATACAGCGCAGTAGAGGGCCTTTGGCCCTCGATGTTGCGCTGATCCAAGCCCACCTAACCTACACTAGCCCGCTATCCTCCATATGTTTATCCAATGCCCGTTTAAATGCCCATAAAGAGGGAGAGTCCACCACTGTTACTGGCAGGGCATTCCATGAACTCACGACTTGCTGAGTTAAGAATCTACCCCTAACATCTGTCCTATACCTACCACCCCTTAATTTAAAGCTATGCCCCCTTGTAATAGCTAACTCCATACATGGAAAAAGGTTCTCATGGTCAACCCTATCTAAACCCCTACTCATCTTGTACATCTCTATCAAGTCACCTCTAAACCTTCTTTTCTCCAATGAAAACAGCCACAAGTGCCTCAGCCTTTCCTCATACGATCTTCCTACCATACCAGGCAACATTTTGTCGATTATCTTAAATCTGTCTCCTTTGATCACAAGCCTCCTGCCAATTAGAATGACTTTCGTTCTGGAGAATGTGTCCAGTCAATGGAATTCTAATGGGCTTGTTCACATGTTGACTGTGAATAGAGTCCAATATTCTTTCCTGTCTCTGCTGGATTACTGTTTTTATCTTGCTTTAGGGCTTTTGAATGTCTGCTCTTGAGGTCAACTTTGAATCCTTTCCAGCATATGTCTACGAGTTATAAAACATTGGGTAGGCCACGGTTAGAGTGTTGCATGCAGTTCTTGAATCCACAATACCTGAGGAATGTGATTGCTTTGGAGAGGATGCAAATGAGATTTATCAAGTTTTGCCTGGGCTGGAGAGTTTTAGTTATGAAGAAAGATTAGGAAGTCTGGGGTCGTTTCCCTCTGAGCTGAAGAGATGGAAGGGGTGCATGACTGAGATGTATAGAATTAGTGGCATAAACTGGTTAGAATGGAAAGAACTTTTCCCCTTGGTGGAGGAACCAATGATGGCCGCATATTGATTTAAGGGAAGGGGTAGGAGGTTTAGAGGTATTGTGAGGAAGCATGTTTTCACCTAGAAACTGGAACCCATTGTCTGTAAGTGTGGTAGAGATAGAAATGTCCGTAATATTTCAGATGAGTCATAGAGTCAGACAGTATGTGAAACAGACCATTCAGGCGAAAGTGAGGATTGCACATGCTGGAGATAGGTGTCAAGATTAGAGTGGTGCTGGAAAAGCACAGCAGGTCAGGCAGCAACTGAGGAGCAGGAAAATCAAAGTTTCGGGCAAAAACCCTTCATCAGAAATGCCTGAAACAGCATTCGGCCCATCGAGTACTCACCAACCCTCCAAAGAGCAATCAGCAGACATACACCTACTCTATCCTTGTAACCCTGCATTACCCACAGCTAATCTACTTTGCTGAACACTGTAAGGAGTCTATGATAGTCCCGCTTTTGCCTCTGTTTGGCCCACAATCCTCCAAACCTTTCACATTCATGTCCCTGTCCAAATGTCTTCCAAATGCTGCACCTTTATCCATCACTTTCTTTGGCAGTTCATTCCACATGGGAACAAACTTCTACCTGAAAACGTTGTCCCTTTAAATTTTTTCTTAGCTCATTTTAAACATGTGTCTCCTAGGTTTGAACTCCCCACTTCACCTCGGGACGCTCCACGGAGCATCAACATAAACTTCACCAGTTTGCAAATCTCTCCTCACCCCACCTCACTTCCGATGTAACCCTCTAACTCAGCACTGCCCTCTTGAACTGCCCTACCATTCCATCTTCCTTCCCACATATCCCCCCGCACTGACCTATCACTGTCACCCGCCCTGCACCTGCATCCACCTATTGTCTTCACAATGACCTTCCTCCCCACCAAGCCCAACACCACCCTCCTATTTATCTCTCACCCCTACTTCCTCCCTCCCCGACATTCCTGATAAAGGGCTTATGCCCGAAGTGTCGACTGTCCTGCTCCTCAGATGCTGCCTGACCTGCTGTGCTTTTCCAGCACTACGCTCTCGACTCTGACTCTCCAGCACCAGCAGCCTTCACTTTCCCCCGCACAGCTACTCCTGTTCATCGTGGTGAACAATAAGAGTGAAGGATGGGCTATCACTCAAGCAGGCTGCTTTATCCTGAATGATTTCTTCATTTGCATTGTAATGATGATTACATGTTTTTTTTTACAGAATCATCCTGACAATTTGGCACGTGTCACCATGACGACTCTTTGAAAAACGAACTCACTATCTCGTTGAGAGTGGGAGATTTCAGGACGGAATGGTAATGGAAGTTCTAAAGTAGGGAAATGAAGTTTCTGAGGCTCCTTATTGCATATATCTAGTCATGGAATGAGTTCTTCCACTGAATTGTGCTTTGTTGGAATGATATTTGAAGATTAGCAACCAGGTAGACACAATGATATTTGAAGATTAGCAGCCAGGTATACACAATGATATTTAAAGATTAGCAGCCAGGTAGACACAATGATATTTGAAGATTAGCAGCCAGGTATACACAATGAATTTTCCATCCTCATCTACCAGGAGGCCAGAAGGCATTTCGGTCATGCCTATGAGTGTAGATAATGTTATTTGACACTTTCCCACTCACAGAAACATACCCTGATTCCATATTACACAGGTAATCTGTCAAGCTTGTTCTGAATAAATCCTTCACAGCAAGTTCTCTCCACATTATGTATGTCATTGGAAAATCAAATTTAAGGAAGATTTGAGTATAAAATGCACTGCTGTAACTGGCAGATAATTTGCCTAAAGGAGTCCAGTCAGTACTTGAGAGGAGTATTCACTGTACATATCCATGCATGATCAGACAGATTAGGTTGTTTGTGACATATATAAATGTGCTTAACTTTATCTTCTCTAAGGCGTTCTGGATTACCAAGGTTAACGCACAAGAATGAGGCCTATCTATCACATTCTACTCGGGAAACCATTGGAACAACACAATCAAAGTATTAACTAACTTTCAGATGGCTCCAGTTTTGCCTCCACCAACCAACCACTCAACCATTCAAGCTGTGAGTTTATGGGACCCAGTCACGAGAAACACATTGTGTATTTGGTAGTGATAACCAAACTTGCAATATTTAAAATGATTATTAATTGATAATGGAGCCCTTTGAAGATGCAAAGCTACTCTCTGAGTGCGTGTTCATTCTTGCTGATTTAACAATTACATTATGGGATGTCAGAATCACTGGCAAGGCCAGCACTTTGTGACTCTTTCTAATGGTCATGTGCTGTCCTAACCCTCTGATATCCGTTCTGAACTTGAGTTACTTCAGCTTGTACTTTAACTCCTTTTCACCAGTTTCCTCATTACTCCTCCCCCGACCTTATCCCAGATCCAACCTTCCAACTCAGCACTGCGCTCTTGCACTGTCCTACCTGTCCTACCTGTCCTGTCTTCCTTCTCACCTATCTGCTCCACCCTTCTCCCCAACCTATCGCCTTCACCCCACTTCCATCTACCTATTGCATTCTTAGTTACCTTCAGTCCCAGGCCCACCCCCCTCCTATTTACCTCTCTGCCCCCTTGGCCCACAAGCCTCATTCCTGATGAACAGCCTATATGCAAAACGTCAGTTTTCCTGCTCCTTGGATGTTGCCTGACCGGCTGTGCTTTTCCAGCACCACACTCTCAACTTACTTCAGCTTGAGGCCAAGACAGCTGTAGTTATGTTTCAGCTTGAAATAAACCTGCTAATTAATCTTTTCTGTTCCATTTGATATTGTTCATAAAGAGTTCTTTTCTTACAACTCAGTCATCTCGCATTAAGGAGCAGCTTTGAGACTTCGTTCCTGATGCTTGTTCATTTCCCATTTACTTTGGCAACCAGAACAAAGGGTGAGCTGACCAAAGCTTTCTGGAACCTCTCTGACCTGCACTGATGGAAGTAATAATGAGTGCATCAAGAACCTGACTCCAAACATATGTCCTTATCTAAGTGCACGTTGCAGGGGTGAGAGCTCCTAAACTGCAGAGTGATATTCCAGAAAGCACTTGAGTTGCTTTCCCTGTCAGTGTGCTCTCCACCTCACCTGAAGTCACTGGGGAATGATTCCAGAGGTGATGGGCACATCTCTAGACCACTGTGCAATTTGCCACTCCACAGTTGAACTAAGCCAGTTGCCAGTTTGTTGAGTTAACTATGCTGTTATTAGTGGCAGTTGGTTAGCACAGTTGGCTTGATGGTTGACTTGTGATTCTGAATAACACCACCAGCAGTTCAAGCCACCATAAAGGTCATGCTCTTTTCTGAAGTTTGACTCTCAGGTTAAATTCATCACCAAGGTCCTCTGGGATTTTTAACAACACTACAACTGCTGGGACTAATTGTGATGCTGCTGCTCCTTTAGCAAGGTGAGGTTGTCCTTGTTTTATTTTCCTCAGGAGGTCGTAAAGACACAAATTCTAAAATGTCTGGGATTGATCTACTTGAAGAAGCTTTTAACTTTTAAGAAAAGAGCACTTGTACAATGAATGGGGAGTGGCCAATCCTCCCACCTCAGCTTTTCTCTGGTTTGGTTTGGTTTTAGCAGTCTGGCCAGTTAGGGCTGCTAGTCAGTCAGTTTGAGGCTGTTGGTCAAAGAGACAACCACATGGAAGAAGATCTACCATGCGGAATGTCTCTGCCATCTCTCTGACACCTCTCCTGTAAGACTTTGTGTTTGATTCTACCTTTTGTCCCAATAGGTGATAAAGGAGATTGTTGCAGGAATTTTGGAACAGCATCATTAAGTTGGGATAGTCAGATCGCTTTTAGGATAGGTTAAGTTATTCTATATTCTGTTTACTTTGTGTTTCATTCAGTAATCTTGTAAATAAATTCTGATTTGTTTAAAGCTAGGTGGTTGGGCCAGTTGCATCCCTCCTAGAATATCCACATAACACCCACTTAAAACAACGAGCAAAATTAGGGTTGGGCGACTTTCTTGAAATGTTTTGAGGGGGTCTGGTCTGGTCCGTAAAACAATGTGTAAACCACCACTATAAATTCTGTAGTGATTGTAATGAGGTCAGCCATGTGGCTATCACAGTATATGAACCTCCTGATTGGGGCTGGTAATCTGGCCCTATCAGGGAGCCCTGGCTGACAGATAAAAAGAGACACTCCGACTCTCTGAGAGCTGGCTCTGAGGGAGCTGGATCAGAGTTAAGGACTCTTCATTTGTGTCAGGGGACTGATTCTGAGCTGGCTTCCCACATCCAGAGTGTAATTCTGCTGTTATTTTGGTTTTATTGGTGAACCTGAGCCCTAAACTGGCTGAACTATATAACCAGTTTTTTAACTTGTATTTCTAAACTGGCTAATCTATACAGTCAATATGTTAGAGGTGTGTTTCAGTTCTCATTCGGGAACTGTTGTTTCACTGGCTTGATATAACCTGTGTGCTACTCTTCTGTCTTACTTTGAAAAAAAAACTGCACTGATTTTGTGGCAGGGCTTAGCCCTTGCACTCTGGTTTCTTTGCTTTTTTGCATGTGGTTTCACTTTTTTTGGTGGTTGGACTGGGCCCCTGCATGATACTGTAGATTAACTGTTCCACTGTGGGTAGGCCTGGCCCTCTGTGGGTGGACTAGGCCTCTGTAAAGACTGAACACCTGTATATGTGCTGGGAGGTGAGCATCTGCTGCATCCTGGAGGAGACTCTGCCTTCAGGAGTGGACTCTGCCTTTGGGAGTGGATCATACCTCTCTGAGTTAACTGCACTTTCATGATGGACTGTGGACCTGCTCCTCTGTGGATGTTCCAGGCTTCTATGGAGACTGATAACCTGTGTGTGTACTGTGGGGTATATATTTTCTGCCTTCAGGAGTGGACTCTGCCTTTGGCAATGGACTCTGCACACTGGAATGGACTCTATCTCTGACAATGCATTCTGCATACTGGAGTGGACTCTGTTTCTGGGAAAGGACTCTGCATTCTGAAGATAATTGTTTATGGTAATGGACTCTGTGTACCAGAAGAGACTCTGTTTGTTGGTAATTGACTCTGCCTTATTGCTTGTTGGGTTTATCACCTGCACTGTCCTGTGTTTGCTGAGTCTGGCAGGCTGTACTATGAACTGGGAGGTGCATAGGTCGTCCTGAAAGTTGTCACTCTGAAAGCTGGAGGTGGGTATGCCATCCTGTGAACTTGAAGGTGGGTAGGCTGCCCTGACACTCAGACAGTGGGTAGAGCATCCTAAGAACCAGAAGGTGCATCAGCTGCCACGAAAACTGAAAAGTGGGTAGCCCATTCTGATGCCAGTCACCCTGATGGTCAGAAGGTGGGTAGGCTGTTCTGAATGCTGTCAGAAGGGGTAATCAAGATGGGCTGTCTTAGAGGTGGTCAGAAGGTGTGTCAGAACTGACAACCAGAAGGTGCGTAGGGGCAGGCCGAGATTCGGAAGGCTTGAGGGCTGCCCTATGCGCTGTCGTCCCAGGGAAGGGAACGGGTTGTCCTAGAGGTGGCTGGAAGGTGAAGTCCATAGGCCGGATGGTGCATTGGTGTGGGCAAGAGCCAGATGATATGCAGGGGCAGACCTAAAGCCAGAAGGCAGGTTGGCCGTCCTCAGCGCTCTTACCCCAGGCAGGTACCGGGACGGTGCGAAGGGCTGTTAGGGAAGCCGGAAGGTGGGTAGGCTGTCATGACCACTGTGATCCTGGGGGTGGGGTTGGGGAAGCTGGACGGGCTGTCCTAGCAGCTGAGAGGTGTATCAGGGCGGACAAAGCTGGAAGGGGTATGGGCCGGACCAAGAGCCAGAAATAGCGTAGGAGTGGGCTGCCTTAGAATGGTCGAAGATGAGAGGGACGGGTGGCTTGCTGGGTTGCTGGGGGTGTCAGTGATATATGCATTGTTTTATTGTTCAGCTTATCAGGCTGTCTATATGTGATTGTGTTTACTGTTTCCTTTTTGATATAATAAGTTGGGATTTGAGATTCATCCTTTATTCCCTGTGAACTGGTTGCACGGTGAGGTTTGGGGCTCTAGCTTTGCTGCCCCTTTCTCCTGTAAATTGCTGTTTCTTGTAACCTGCTGTTCATTGTTAACTGTTTGGTTGTAATTTCTATTAGTTAATTAAAAAAATCCCAGAAAACAAAATAAAGAGACATTCTGACACTCTGAGAGTTGGCTCTGAGAGAACTGGGCCAGTGTCAAGAACTTTACATGTGTAAATAAAGAGAGACTTGGTGAGGGATACCAGCCTCTGTGGAGTTGTTTCAAATTCCAATGAAAGTTAAAGTGCCATTCATCTTCCAATTCCCCATTGACTGTCTGTGATCAGTAGGCATCGCAGGATGGGAACTAGCATCAGGTCGTGACAAATGTCTTCATTGGAGGAAATGAGGTCTGCAGATGCTGGAGATCAGAGTCGAGAGTGTGTTGCTGTTTGATTCCTGGGGAAGGGCTTATGCCTGAAACGTCGATTCTCCTGCTCCTTGGATGCTGCCTGACCTGCTGTGCTTTTCCAGCATCACACTCTTGACAAATGTCTTCATAGGTTAGACTTCATATTGGTTTGTTTCATTTGTGTTAACCTCTTCAGCTGAAAGGAGCACTTGCAGTGCCAATTCCCATCCAGTGGCAACCACTATGGTCCAATGACAATAGGCTTGCCCTTAGACTCATTGGCTCTCAGGGCACAGGCCTTTCACTTGCAACTAAAAATGTGAAATCCATGGAAAGTTTGTGCCTGTTTCTCCCCAAAACCAATCTCCACTGATCTCACCTCCTGCATACATTTTAACAAGTAATACTCAAAGTGGCAAAACACATTACAAGTCAAAAGATTGGTGTCAATTGATACCATTCCAATCCAGAACACCATGTGTTAGGACATCAAGTGTCAGTTATCTATTTAGCTGCCACTTAACACTTAGATGCCTCATGAGACGAGTGCTAACTGATCTTATAAATGGTTCTCAACTGCTTGGCAATAAACTGTTTTTAATCCATTTAAAAAGCACAGATTCACACACAGACATTGGTTGAGCACTGTTTTATACATTAACATAAAAATACTGTAGTTATTGCAAGAAGGTTACAATGTCCTTACATTCTTGACAAATGGTTCTTTCTTCCACTCTGGAGATGTGGGCATCTATAGTTGACCTTGAGAAGGTCAGAGTTGGCCTTTCTCTAGAACTCTGCACTCTGCTGTGAAGGAACATCACAGTGTACAGTATTTAGGTTCCAGGATTTTGGTCCATTAATGATGAAGGAACGACGACAACAACCCCAACAACAATGACAACAACACCACCAACAACGACAACAACACCAACAACTTGAATTCAAGTGGAGGACCTCAGAGGAGGCTGCAGCTGATACTGGTTCAACTCCACCTGTCTGCTGGACCCCCGAGATGGAGAAGAATTCCAGGGAATAGGTGGGTGTTTTTAGGGCAGACCATCTTTTCTGGAGAGGGGCCCACCTGAAGAGGATGTCATGGGAGTCCAAGGCCAGGGTCCTTATTAATGCCCAGATCGAGTACAGATCGAGAGATACCCTTTCCACTCCTGAAATCTGGACATCTCCTCTCACTAGTTTACCAGCAATGTAGGCTGGGTCTTGTCACCGGGAGATAAATCCCTGTGGGAGGAAGCTCTTAACTTGATTGACCACTTAAAGGTTTCAGCTGGCAGCAGGGCAGCAAGGTCAGTCTTGAGCCTTCTCATTGAGAACCTCATTCTGATGGAGGTGAGAAGGAGGCAGAGATCCAGTAGCCACCATCTGAGGTGATGGCCTAGTCACCTGGGTTATTAATGTAAAGGCTCAGGTAATGTCCTGGAGTCCCTGGTGCGAATCCCAATGTGTGAGATGGTGGAATTTGAATTCCATAAAATAAAGTCTGAGGTTAAGTCATCTAGTGATGACCATGACATCATTGCCAATTATCAGGGCAATAACGTCCATCTGGTTCATTAATGGCCTTTAGGGATAGAAGCTTCCTTACCTGGTCTGGCCTACGTGTGACTCCAGATCCACAACAATGTGATTGATTCTCAACTGCCCTTCAGGCATTAAACTAGCCTGACCAGTGACACCC
This sequence comes from Hemiscyllium ocellatum, assembly GCF_020745735.1. Taxonomy (NCBI): domain Eukaryota; kingdom Metazoa; phylum Chordata; class Chondrichthyes; order Orectolobiformes; family Hemiscylliidae; genus Hemiscyllium; species Hemiscyllium ocellatum. The sequence goes on along the minus strand of NC_083412.1, from coordinate 91,699,592 downwards.
ATGACTTGTGAATAAATATATTAAAGAAAAACCTGCCAAATTGAGTCACCTTGCTGAATTCAAGCCCATACCTGAGATTGGAAAATTCTGCCCATAATTTAGTACCTGGATACAGATGTTTGGAGACATAACTAATGAATCAAAGAGATAAGCTTTTGGTCAACCCTATAGAGGTTTATAATATCATGGCAGGGATAGACAGGGTGAATAGTCAGGGTCTTTTCCCCAGGGTAGGGGAGTCTAAAACCAGAGGTCATAGGTTTAAGGTGTGGGGGGAAAGAGTTAAACTGGACCTAAGGGGCAAATATTTCATGCAGAGGGTAGTGCGTGTATGGAATGAGCTGCCAGAGGAAGTGGTGGAGGCTGGTACAATTATAATACTGAAAAGGCACCTGAATGCATAGGTGAATAGAGAGGGTTTCTGGTAAGTGGGATGAGATTAATTTCGGATACTTGGTGGGCATGGATGAGTTGGACTGAAGGGTCTGTTTCTGTGCAGAAAGCTGTCTGACTCTATGATTCTACGTGGCTTGGAGGAGGAGACAGAGGTAGGGAGATAGGTTGAGAGAAGGAATTCTAGTTCTTTGACCTAGACAACTGAGAGGATAATCGCCAGTAGTGGAACAACGATGATCAGGAATGCCCAAGAGGCCAGGTTTAGAGGAGCTCAACTGTCTCAGAGGGCTGCAAGGCTGGGAAAGTTGGTAGAGATAAGGAGAGATGTGGAAATAAAAATATGGATAAAAACATTGATATCAATCTGTGGCTTGACTGGGAGCTTAATGGGGGTCCCAAATCAGGATCCTATGGATCTTTGAGGGGGATTTGGAGGTGAGAGAAGTCTTTTTAGCCTCTAAAGTGGTGAGACTCGTGGGGTTCTGAGGTGCAGCTAGAGTAACCTTGATAATTTGCTGCAGATAGTGGAATTATCTGCACTGAATGACTGATATGTGGATGGATGTTTATGGTTCTTCATGGGTTGCCACTCAAGTGGACTGCTTTGTCTTGAAAGAAGTTTCCTTCTTTAGTGAGAAAATTTTGTCATGCCTACATTAAATTTGTCTTCAGCACTGCACAAAGCAAGATTTTAATGAAATGTGCACTACGCATACCATCTGTTTTTGTTATAGGAGTTATGCTTCTGTAAGAACCTTTGACAGCTGTTGATTAATGCAGCAAAGTAAACATGAGAAGCAGGGTTATAGTCACATACTGTGAGGTCAGAGTTGGGGTTTGAGTGCCCCTTCCTACAGGCTACTCATGCTCGGGTAAGAATAGTCATTGTCAGAGAGTCAATAGTCATACAATATAGAAACAGACCCTTTGGTCCAACAAGTCCACACTGACCATGCTCCCAATCTTAACTAACTACCTGCATTCAGCCCATATTCCTCCGAACCTTTCCTGCTCACGTACTTCTCCAAATGTCTTTTAAATATTGCAACTGTACCTGTATCCATCACTTCCTCTGGCTGTTCACTCTACACACGAGCCACTCTCTGTGCAAAACAAAGTTGCCCCTAATGTGCTTTTTAAATCTTTCTCCTCTCACCTGAAAGTATGTAGCCTAGTTTTGAACTTCACCCACCTTTGCTGTTCACCTTATCAATGCGCCTCATAATTTGATAAACTTCTATACAGTTGCCCTTCAACCTCCAACACTCCAGTGAAAAAATGTCCCAGTCTATCCAGCCTAGTTTTATAACTCAAACCCTCCATTTCCCGTAACATTCCTGTAAAACTTTTCTGAATCTTCACCAATTTAATAATATTCTTCCTGTAGCAAGACGACCAGAATTGGATGCAGCATTCGGGAAAAGGCCTCACCACCATCTAGACAACCTCAACATGGTGTCCCAAACTCCTATACACAAAGGTCTAAGCAATGAAGGCAAGCATGCTAAACACTTTCTTAACCAGCCTGTCTACATTTGAATGAAATTTCAAAGAATGATGTACCTGAACGCCTAGGCGTCTCCATTCTATAACACTACTCTGGACCTTACCATTAATTAGACAAGTCCTACCCTTATTTGTCCTTCCTCTTAAGTCCCGACAAAGATGTAGCTGCCAAGATTCTCTTCATTTCAGGAGAAATTAAAATAGCTTAGTGGGTGGCACGGTGGCACTAGTGGGCGGCACGGTGGCACAGTGGTTAGCGCCAGAGACCCGGGTTCATTTCCCGCCTCAGGCGACTGACTGTGTGGAGTTTGCACGTTCTCCCCGTATCTGCGTGGGTTTCCTCCGGGTGCTCCGGTTTCCTCCCACAGTCCAAAGATGTGCGGGTCAGGTGAATTGGCCATGCTAAATTGCCCGTAGTGTTAGGTAAGGGGTAAATGTAGGTGTAGGGGTATGGGTGGGTTGCGCTTCGGTGGGTCGGTGTGGACTTGTTGGGCTGAAGGGCCTGTTTCCACACTGTAAGTAATCTAATCTAATCTAATCTATCTTGAGGAGGCCCCTCGCTCCTCTTATAGACCATGGGCCTAGCCCATTCATCTCATCTCCTGAAGAATCCTTTATAGTGTCATTCCTGACAGAAGAAAAGACTTCAAGCCATCACTCAATTTCAATAATCCATAATGGTCTTCTCATTGTTAGATCTCTCCCCACTGATCAATGCAATGCAGGAACATCCATTGTGTTCTGACAACTATACGATCATTTCATTTGCTATTTCTCCTGGTGAACACCAATCCCATGAATTATGCAGTTTGCTGCGGTTTTAAGGAGTTATATTATCTACTCAAATGCTCCTCATTACAAATTCAAGACAATCAGGTTGCATCGCTAGAGGATTGTGTACAAACCTATTTCCTTCAAAGTCAAGGTGTTCAAAAACTAATGGCTTGGGCCATCAAGGAAGACATTGTTTTGAAAATATTCCTTTATCTCACTTAACACAATTTAACATCAAGTGTGCTCTCTGTATGCCATGTCACCTGTCATGCTCCCAGAAAGTTCTGAAATGTTTTGACGCTCATGAAGCAAGTTTTCAAGTGCGATGTGATGTAAGAGGCAATGGCCTGGTGGCATTATCACTGGACTCTTAATCCAGAGACCCAGGCAATGTTTTGGAGACCTGGGTTTGAATACTGCCATGGCAGATGGTGGAATCATAATTCAACAAATATCTGGAATCAAGAGTCTGTGATGATAAGGAATCCATTGTCTGCTGTTAGAAAAACCCATCTGGTTCACTAACGTCTTTCAGGGAAGAAATAAAAAATGCTGTCCTTACCTGGTCTGGCCTACATGTGACTCCTGACCCAATATGGTTGACTGTTAACTGCCCTCTGGGATGGGCAATAAATGCTGGTTATCCAGCGACACCCTCATCCTGTGAATGAGTGAGTTAAAAAAAAGTGGAAGCCAATTTGTATCCAGCAAGCTCCCACAAACAGCTCTGGGATAAATAACTGGATCATTTATTCTCGTGATGCTGAGAGTAGGATGAATATCAGCCAGGGGACTGAGGAGAATGCAGTTCTTCCTGAATATAACCACAAACCTGATGTCAATCAAGACAGCCTTGTTTAATATCTCAATCAACAGGTAACATTGACAACTTCTTCACTGTACTGAAGGGTCAGGTTTAATTTAGTGCTCGAGTCACTAGTACAGACCTTAGAACTGCTCACTCTCTGACTTAGAGACAAGAGGCCATTCTCCTCCCCTACAAACCCTGGGAAGCTCTATGAAGGAATCAAACTCATCAAATCTAAACAGAATGGCAGAAGGGTAATGGTCTAAAACTCTTCCCATGAGACAGGATTTGAAAAGTGAGTTGATAACATGGATTGCCTGTTGTTTAGTCACAGAGTCAGAGATGTACAGCATGAAAACAGACCCTTCGGTCCAACTCTTCATGCTGACCAGATATTCTAAATTAATATAGTCCCAATTGGTAGGATTTGGCCTATATCTCTCTAAACTCTTCCTATTCATATAATCATCCAGATACCTTTTAAATGTTGTAATTGTACCAGCCTTCACTACTTCCTCTGGCAGCTCATTCCATCCATACACCACCTTCTGCGTGAAAAAAATTGCCCCTTAGGTCCCTTTTAAATCTTTCACCTCTCACCTTAAACCTATGCCATCTCGTTTTGGACTCCTTCACCCCAGGGAAAATACCTTTTCTGTTTACCCTATCCATGCCCCTCATGATCTTATAAACCTCTATAAGTCTGAGTAACCGATGTGGTAATTACTCTGCTCCTCTCCCATCCCCAGCCACTTACTCTCCCAGACTAAGGAATAGCTATCTTTCATAAATACTGAACATAGTCCTGCACACCAGGTGGAAATCAACCTACAATGGTCTGAAGATGGATGATGTCCCATCAGGGAAACATTCCTTTGTGAGTCCAGGAGGAATGCATATTCAGCAATCGACCAAGTGCTGAAAAGTGGGATTAGTGTAGACCCAATGGGTCAAATGGCATCTTCCATGCTGTGTGACTCAATGACATTCTCTCTTCAGAACCCCCATCATTGGATCTGTGCTTGCCTTGCTCTGAGATCACATCATGCCCCAACTCCAGAACACTGCTCTTCAGACTTCCCTCAGCAAGGAGCAGTAACCTTTGATCTGCTGAACTTTTTCTCCCACTCATTAACCTGTCAGCAATTTCAATATGCTTCCTGCAGGAAAATGACTAGGGTCATAAAATCCCAGAAGGTTTTTGCTTTTGTTTTTTAATTCACTCTCAGCATGTGCAAGGATGGAGTTCATAGATTATTCCTCAATGCCTTTGAGAAGGTAGTGATGTGCTTGCTTCACAACCATTTTGGTTCGTGTAGCCTTCTTAGACCAGAAGCAATGGCCACTGTATTGTGTCATTTTGTGTCGACTTTGCAATAATGGATTGGCACAACTGAGTGACCTGCTATAATTAGAGGGTACTTCACTTTGCTGTGCATCTTGAGAGACATGTAGGTCAGACCTAATAAGGAGGACAAATTTCATCCTCTAAGTAGTATTTCCATAGAATCGAATTCCTACACTGTGGAAACAGGCCATTAGGCCCAACAAGTCTGCACTGATTTTCTGAACAGCATCCCACCCAGATTCGCCTCCTTACCCTATCCCTATCCTGCATCGTCCATGGCTAATCCAACTAACTTACACGTCCCTGGACACTATGGGCAATTTAGCATGGCCAATTCACCTAACCTGCCCATCTTTGGACTGTGAGTATTTGTGAGGGACTGTATGTTTACGATGATCTGGTTGTTTCATGATCACCACGGATACACTTTTTTGTATTCTGTCGATTTAGCAGAAGTTATATTCCCCAGTTGTCGTGGTGGGATTTGAACTCGTGGCTCTGGGCTTAGTTCAAGCCCCAAATCATTGATCCACTAACACAGATACTGCAGCAAACAGTGATTATTCTTCATTGGCTGTGGTTCAGGTGGATGAAGGAGCAGCGCTCCGAAAGCTAGTGCTTCAAAATAAGCTTGTTGGACTGTAACCTGGTGTTGTGTGATTTTTATCTATTTTTTAGCTTGTCTTTGGGATTTGAGTAATCTTGCTAATACCAGATATATTATTTTCCCCTGCGACTGTCTTGAATCGTGATGGTGGACCTGGTTCAAGAGTTATATTCATTGTATGTCACTGAGTGTCCTGCTAGGCTACTGCAGGCCGCATTAAAAGTCAACCTTGTAATGTGGCCAGGAGTCACAGGCAGGGCTAGGTTCTCATCTCTTGATGGCATTGGATGCCAATTGGACTTTTCACTCTGAACCTCTCTGCATTCTCATTTTTTCTTTCAAATTTTAAAAGACAGATTTTCTGGCCACTATCACATTATTGTGCATGGGAAGTTGCTGTGTTTAAATTAGCTGCACTCTTTACTTGTCTAAAAGTGGCAAAACAGGTGGCCAAGGTGGTTAAGAAGGCATGTGGCATGCTTGTCTTCCTCAGCCAGAGCATGGAGTACAAAAGTTGGCAAACCATTTCGAAGCTATATAAAACCCTTGTTTGGCCATATTTGGATTACCGTGTGCAGTTTTGGTCATCACATTCCCAGAAGGATGTGGAAGCTTTGGAGAGAGTGCAGGGAAGGTTCACTGGGGTGTTGCCTGGTCTCGAGGGCATTGGCTATGAGGAAAGGTGAGAAAGATGAGGATTGTTTTCACTGGAAGGAAGAGGGGAGACCTGATAGAAGTCTGCAAAATTATGCATCAATAGGGTGGATAGTCAGAGGCTTTCTCCTAGGGTAGAGGTTTCAATTACATGGGGGCACAGGTTCAAAATGAGAGGTGGAAATTTTAAGGGAGATGTGCGAGGGACGTTTTTCACCCAGACAGTGGTAGGAGCCTGGAATAGACTACCAGAAGAGGTGGTGGAAGCAGGCACGTTGGTAACATTTAAGAGGCATCTGAATGGTGACATAAATAAGGAGGGAATAGATGGATAGGAACCAAATAAGGGCAGAAGGTTTGTTTTTTAGTTTAGTTCAGGCATGATGATTGGGCCGAAAGGCCTGTTCCTGTGCTGTATTTCTCTATTGTTCTTTTTAGTTCTTTCCCAAATTACAACAAAAGTACTTCACTGCTTATAAAATGTTTTTGGCACCTTGAGGTCATGAGGAGAGCTGCGTGATCGCAAGCTTTCTTTTATGCCTTTCTGTCTTTAAGCAAAGAAAAATCATGAGAGGCATAGATTAGGTAAATAGCCAACACCTTTTCCTCAGGGTAGGGGAGTTTAAAATTAGAGGGCATAGGTTTAAGGTGAGGCAGAAGAGATAGAAAAGGGTGCAAAGGGGCAATTGTTTCCCACAGAGGGTGGTGAGTGTCTGGAACAAGCCACTAGATGTAATGGTGGAGGACCGTATAATTTTATCCTCAGGAAACATTCGGACAGGTACATGAATGGGTTAGGTATAGGGGGATATGGACCAAACACAGGCAAATGGGACTAGATTAATTGTGAAACTGGGCAGTATGGACAAGTTAGGCCAAAGGGCCTGTTTCCATGTTGTAAACCTCTACAAGTCTATGACTCCAAGGAGAGAATTAACAAAACAGCTACATACCTCACTAACACTTAAGCATTCTTGAAGCAGCATCACTTGTTTTATCTTGTCCTTAGGGTGTGAGCAATGCCAGAGCCTATTTTCCAAAACTATATGTCCTTGAAGAGATGCTAGTGATCCACAGCGTGAGACCACTGTGTGGAGTAGGTGCACCCAGCAGGGAGGGAGTTAAGGTTGGAGTTCCAACATTTTAATCTAGCGACAGTGATGATGGACCTCTGTATCTAATGCTGTTGTCCTTCAGGGCAGTAGTAGATGTGTGAGGCTTAAAAAGAGTAAAAATTGGAAATAAAGCAGGAAATTAAGGGCAGTTGTGAGTCTGAGAGATAGCTTCTTAAAGAAGAAGGAAAATGAGAGTTAAGTTGTAAATCAATAGCTATCACGGAGGCAAGCCTTACTGTGTAGTTAATGCAGCAGACACCCAACACTGACAGCATTCAAATAATCCCAAGTATGGGAGTTTCAGATAAAGTCATAGAAATGTACAGCATAGAAACATACCCTTCAATCCAACTCAGCCATGCTGACTGGACATCCGAAATTAATCTAGTGCCATTTGCCAGCACTTGTCCAATGTTGGTCCAAACCCTCCTTATTTATATACTCATACCTTTTGAATGTTGTAATTGCACCAGCGTCCACCACTTCCTCATTCCATATGCCCACCACCCTCTGTGTGAAAAAGTTGCCCCTTAGATCCCTTTTAAATATTTTCTTTCTCAGCTTAAACCGATGCCCTCTAGTTTTGGAGTCCCCTACCCTGGGGAAAATATCTTGGCCATTCACTCTATTCAAGCCCCTCATGATTTTATAAACCTCGATAAAGTCACCCTCAGCCTCTGATGGATGTCTATAAAGTTGGGTCATCTCAACAGTAACAGCAGCTCTGCCAACACTCGATGAAAGAACCTTTGTTTATAACAGGAGCCATTCACTTTCGGGATAAATGATGGTGCACACGCGCCTCCATCAAAATTTCCTACTCTTCTTCATTCCCAACCAAATGAGTGAGGGAAGGAAATGTAATGGAATAGCACATTGGTGCATCCACCTGGAAGATCACACAATTGTCCAAGCATCACACAGGACAGTTACTAGAGCTCAGCAAGCCTCTTTATGGATCAGTATTTATTTCCCAGCCTGGAGGAAATGACAAGTTCATCATTTGGAAATCGTGTAGCTAGTGGGTTAGACCATCTCAGATTTGACAGCTATCTTTAGCAAGTTTTGAGAAGATTTGTAGCCCAGGTTGAGGTTCTAGATGTAGGTTTAGGTTGGGAGGGTAAAAACCTAAAATGGATCTGAAGATCAACTTTCTACTGCAGAGGGTTGTGTGTGTACAGAATGAGCTGCCAGAGGAAGTAGTGGAGGCTGGCACAATTACAACATTTAAAAGGTGTCTGGATGGGTACATGAATAGGAAGAGTTTGGAGGGATATGGACCAAGTGCTGATAAATGGACTAGATTAGTTAGGATATCTGGTCAGCATGGACAAATTGGACCGAAGGGTCTGGTTCTGTGCTGTACATTTCTATCCATGCCCCTCATGATGTTATAAACTTCAAAAAGATCACTCCTCAGCCACTGATATTCCAGGGAGAATAGTCCCAGCTTATTCTCCCAACAATCTCCAGGTCTGGGTTCATGAGGTTACTGGACCTAAATGAATGCCAATTAGTCACTAGCAAGATGGTGTCAGTGCCATGGTGTGAGCAACATGACTGCCTATGCCATGGTATCTCTCTCTCTCTCTCTCTCTTACACACAGACACACAGACACACACACACACACACACACAGTAATGAGCTTTCTTGCAATCAGACTTCTCATTAGTGCTCATTTTCTCCTACTGTATAAGAAATGAAAGATAACAGTTGGCATATAGCAATGTGCCAGGACAGCAGATTAGGGTCAGATATAATTGTGCAAACCCACACATCCCAAACCTCAGAGCCATTTAGTATTCTTCAGCTGTCCATTCACACACAAGGGCAGAGAGGCTGCTGTTACATTATATAAACAGTCATTAAGTGCTTGAACACGCACAGATCAAATCCAATCAACTATTAATCTGAATGAACTTTCGCACTATAATTTCTGCTATTTATCATTCAGTTTTGATTAGTCCATCCGAAATGAATGCGGGGGAATGATTGAACAATTGGAGAGCATTTGCAATCAAAGTGTCCCTTACTTCAGGCCTCAGGGGAGTGGCACAGCATGTCAAAACCAATCAGGAAACAATTAATAACTCACCACAGCACAGTACTGTACATGATAGAGCTATTGACCAATTGTCAGTCTGCCTGTTCCCCTGTCTGCTACATTGCCACTTTATACACAGAAGGGGTGTGTGCTGTTAATATTGGGAGATAGTTCATTCATGTTTTGGTTAAAACCAGTGGATCTAAATAGTCTGAAGTCCAAGGGAGCCCAGCGGTATTGTGGCTGTGAGTTTGGAAGTAATATGAGAAGGGTCCAGCATATTGCTGGAGCCAAGGTGGAAGGTTAGGGGAGGAAGGGGAAGTGAAACACTGGGATTTGTCTGGATCACAGTGGGAAATGGTCAGGGCTGGTGTGAGGTTGGACTTTTGTTTCAGAGTGATAGCGTGAGGTGTAGATGGCTCAGACAGTGGGAAGGTTTTGGATGTGAGATTGGCACATGGAATTCTAAACAGATGGGCGTGGTGATTGCCCTTGTATTTTGGGGTCACATTATATCTCACTGAGTTAGAACGCTGAAAATCAAGGCCTGCAACTCCCGAGTCATCACAAACATAAAAACATTAGAAAGTCTTTGCTGCATGTTGCTTTAGTCAGGCCATATTTGGAATCGTGTGTGCAGTTCTGGTTTTGGAGAGAGTGCAAAAGATGTTCACCAGGATGTTACCTATATTGGAACGAATTAGCTGTAAGAATAGGCTGACAAATGTAGATTATTTTTGCTATAGCATTAGGAACTGAGGGGAGACCTGGTAGAAATATATAAAATTACAAGGGTAGGCAGTCGAAGTCCTTTTGCCAGGGTGGAAATGTCACATACCAAGGAGCATAGTTTTAAAGTGAGAGGGGGAATCTTAAAAGGAGCTGTGCGAGTAAACTTTCTTCGCACAGAGGGTGGTAGGTGCCTGGAACATGCTGCCAGGAAAGGTGATAGAAGCCAGTTTGATAACAACGTTTCAGGGACATTTCGACAGACGCTGAGGAGGCTGGGAACAGAGGGTTACAGACCAAGGGCAGGCAGATGGGATTAATTTAGAATAGCATTTTGGTTGACACAGACATAATGGGCTGAAGGGCCTGTCCCTATGTTATATTGATCTATGTCCTCAAAGCATGCAAAACTTGGGTGTTTTCACAGCAGATAATGTAGACAGGACTTTAAACTAAATTGTGTAGGTGTGTGTGAGGGTGGCTGGGTTCAGTTTAAAATTAGAAAATCAAAAAGAAAGGAGAGGGTAGGAATCTAGGCCAGTGTGGGGGCTAATTGTTCCCAGAAAACAAAAGGAAGGAACTGAATGCATGAATGTCATAAGGTACTGAGGAATCATAAAAGTGCAGGGAAACTCAATAATAGGGCAAACTTAAAGTTTTGTATCTTAATGCATGAAGCATTCGGAATTTGTTGTGAAGTAAATCAAAGTAAGTCGAAAATCGCACAACACCAGGTATCTGGTGCTGTGTGATTTTTAACTTTGCACACCCCAGTCCAACACTGACATCTCCAAATCATAAAAAGTAAGTTGCGGTTACAAGGACTTTAAACTAGTCAAAGGGTTGTGGGGTGGATTGGTAAGGGTTGCCTCAGGAAAGGGTATTAAAGTTTCCAAAACAAAAAGGGACCTAAGGCGCAATTCTTTCACACAGAGAGTGGTGCATGTATGGACTGAGCTGCTAGATGAAGTGGAGGAGGCTGGTACGCTTATAATATTTAAAAGGCATCTAGGTGGTTATATGAATAGGAAGAATTGAGAGGCCTATCAGCCAAGTGCTGGCAAAATGGAATTAGCTTAATCTAGGATATCTGGTTGGCATGGACAAGTTGGACCGAAGGGTCTGTTTCCATGTTGTACAGTTCTACAACTCTATGAAGACGCCAGCAGCATACCAGAACTTCAAGAGATAAGGTGGCAGAGGTGAGTGTGGTGGCCATGAGTAAAGAGAAGGTGCCAGGGAGGCTGAAAGGTCTGAAGGTGAATAAAGTACCCAGACTGGATAGACTTCACCACAGAGATGGGGATAGCTGAGGACATCTTTCGGGAATTTAGAATCTATTTCTGATGTTGAGATTGCACACCACTTGAAAATACATGGTAAAATAGGGCTGAGTCAGCATGGCTTGGTCAAGGGAGGTCATGCCTGACAAATCTGTTAGAATTCTTTGAGAAGGTAATGAGCAAGTTAGACAAAAGAGAGAGTTAGTGAACATGATCTGTTTGGTTTTCTAGAATGCCTTTTATTAAGTGTTCTACAGGAGGCTGTTAAATAAGGTAAAAGCCCATGGTGTTATGAGCAAGGTACTGGCAAGGACAGAGAATGGCTGACTGGCAGAAGACAGAGAGAGGGGATAAAAGGGTCTTTTTCAAGATGGTATCCTATGAAGTAGTTGAGTTCTGCTGGGTCAGTGTTGGGACCATAACTATTCATGTCACATATATGTTATAAATTGATGAAGGAACTGAGGGCATCGTTGCTAAGTTTGCAGATGACACAAAGATAAGTGGAGGGGCAGGTAGTGTTGAGGAAGTGCGGAGCCTGTAGATGGTCTTGGATAAGCGAGTGGAGTGGGCAAAGAAGTAGCAGATGGAACACAATGTGGGAAAGTGTGAGGTCATGAACTTTGGTAAGACGAACAGAGACATGGACTATTTTCTAGTTCAGGATTCTCTTAAGGTTAATATGCAGCTTCAGTAGATAGTTAGGAAGGTGAATGGAATATTAGCATTCATTTCAAGAGTACTAAAATACATGAGTAGAATGTACTGGTGAGGCTGCATAAGGTTCTGGTCAGACTGCATTTGGAATATTGTGAGCAGTTTTGGGCCCTATATATCTCAGGAAGGATTGCTGGTGCTGGAGTGGGTACAGAGAGGTTTACAAGAATTATCACAGGAATGAAAGACTTATCATATGATGAGTGGTTGAGGCAACTGAGTCTGTACTTGATGGAGTTGAGAAGGATGGGGTCAAGGGAAGGGATCTGATTGAAGCTTACAGAACGCTGAGCGGCCTGCATAGAGTGGGTGTGGAGAAGATGTTTACACTCATGGGAGAGACAATGAGTGAAGGCAAAGCCTCAGAGTGAAGGGATGACCCTTGAGCACTGCGATGAGGATTGGGTCATGAATCTGTGGATCTCATTCCCTCAGAAGACAGCAAAGATCAAGTCATTGAGTGTGTGTAAGACAGAGATACATACGTTCTTGATTAGTAGGGGGATCAAAGGTCATGGGGAGAAATATTTCCCAATGGGGTGAATGCTCTGGTCTTATGGCCCACATGTGTTGGCCAAACAAGGTCAGAACAGCAGATTTCCTTCCACAAAACCAGATAGGTTTGTACAACAATTGACAGTGGTTATATGGCTGCCTTTAAGGGGACTCTTAACTCCAAATTCTTTTAATTGAATTCAAATTTCACTATTTGACATATTGGGATTTGAACCCAAATCTAAGACCATTTACCTGTTGTTCTGGATTACTAAGCCAGTGATATTAGCACTACTCCACTCTCTCCCTTGTCAGTTATGTCAATCATCACAGAGGCCCACCTTCCCATGGCCATTTTTGATGCCTGAAAATGTGTTGCTGGAAAAGAGCAGCAGGTCAGGCAGCATCCAAGGAGCAGGAGAATCGACGTTTTGGGCATGAGCCCTTCTTCAGGAAGAACATACCTGACCTGCTGCGCTTTTCCAGCAACACATTTTCATCTCTGATCTCCAGCATCTCCAGCATCTCCAGCATCTGCAGTCCTCACTTTCTCCATTTTTGATGTCTCCCAAGTTGACTTTTGGAAATCTTGGAAGCGGAAAGTTGTAACTCGTCATTAATTTACTGTTATGTGGACCTTGCTTTTAGCAAACTTGTTTTGCATGTCCTTAAAACCGAGTCTGCATATTAACGGTAACTTTCATTGGCTGTTAAAAATTTGGCACATTTTGAAGGTAATGAAAGAGCTGTGTAATAAACATACGCATTATTCTTCCTTACTGGTGTCCTTTTTCTCTCATTGAGTCATTCTCCAACACCAGATTATAATCCAACAGGTTTATTTGGAAGTACAAACTTTCAGAGCGCCGCTCCTTCATCAGGTAGGTACCTGGCGAAGGAGCAGCGCTCCAAAAGCTTGTACTTCCAAATAAATCTGATGTTGTGTGATTTTTCACTTTGTCTGCCCCAGTCCAACACCGGCACCTCCACATCATGAATCATTCTAGGCCAATCATGCTCTCATGTTGTTTTCATACCTTCCTCATCCAGTTAATGACTGCATCCTTCCATGAGGGATAAGGGCAGAAGTAGGCCATTCAGCCCATTGGGTCTGCTATGCCATTCTATAAGATGATAGCTGTTCTGCTAACCCTCAAATCCATCTTTCTGCACTTTCCCCAGAACCCTTGATTCGTTTGCTGATTAAAAAGCCATCTATCTCAGCCTTGAACACCATTAATAATGCATCTTTTTATGGCTTGCACAGACAAACTAGCATTTACTAATTCATTTAGCCTGGATTGAATCTTTGGAGTGGAACTTGAACCAAGAGCCTTTTGACCCCAGGCAAGTGGCACTAACTCTACCTTCCTCACCACAGAGCTTCTAAGAGCTGACAATAATGCCCAATCTAAATTTGAGATTGCCAGCATCTACAGTCTAATAAAACAGATCTAAGAAGCTCGAATAGAATGCAATAATGAATAAATAAATTAAAGGATTTTTCAGCAAACAGGCTGCAAAGGATTAGCATTTGAATCTGACCAGCTTCACAGATGCAAATGTGGAGAGACCTTTGATGCCTGGAAGGTGTCACTTGAGGTTGTATAAGTAAGCAAGAATGCATTTAGTCTGATATGATTGCTGAATGTGAAACTGTGAGAGTTATTTATTGACAAAACGAAATAAGATCAAAGGAAAGAATTTAAATCCCAATTAGGTTTTTTTTGAGAGAACTCATATATTGAGTCTGTTACATCAAGTGCGCTTTTAGGACTGGAGAGCACACAAAAACAAAATCTATTCAAATGATAAATAAAGCAAAGAACAGCGGATGCTGGAAATCAGAAGCAAACATAGAAATTGCTGGAGAAACTCAACTGGTCTGGCAGCATCAGCGGAGAGTGAGAAACAGACAGAATGAATGTTTTAAGTCCACTGATCCTCTTTCAGTGAAAAACTGAGTACTTAAGTAATACCAGAATTCAGCGATGATACCTATGTGGACCATAAGACATAGGAGTGGAAGTAAGGCCATTCGGTTCATCGAGTCCACTCCACCATTCAATCACGGCTGATGGGCATTTCAACTCCACTTACCAGCATTCTCCCCGTAGCTGTTAATTCCTTGTGACATCAAGTATTTATCATGGTCTTCATGGTGAGGAAGAGGTTTGATGGGGAAGACCTGGCTGCATGCAGACAACACCTGGGCTAAGGAGCCACAAATATAAGATAGTGGCATAGATACAGGATTGGCTGACTGGCAGAAGGCAGAGAGTGGAGATAAAGAGACCTTTCTTAGGGGGCAGCCAGCAAACAGTTCCACAGGGATGTGCACCGGGACAACAGCTATTCAGGTTATATTTTAATAGTCTGGATAAAGGAACTGACAGCATTGTTGCTATGTTTGCAGATGACATAAAGATAGGTGGAGGGACAAGTAGTGTTGAAGAAATGGGAAGGCTGCAGATGGACTTGGATGGGCTAGGAGAGTGGGCAAAGAAGTGGCAGATGAAACACAACATGGGAAAGCATGTGGTCATGTACTTTGGAAGGGAGAATAGAGGCATAGAATATTTTCTAAATGGAGAAAGGCTTTGGAAATCTGAAGCAGAAAGGAACTTTAAAACCCTAGTTTAGGATTCTCTTAAGACTAATGTGCAGGCTCAGTTAACAGTTAGGGTGGCAAATGTAATGATAGCATTAATTTCAAGAGGGAGAAAATACAAGACCATAAATGTACTACTGAGGTTGTGGTCAGACTGCATTTGGAATTTTGTGAGCAGTTTTGGACCCTGAATCTAAGGAAGGGTGTGCTGGCATTGGAGGGGATCCAGAGGAGGTTTACAAGAATGATCCAGGGGAATAAAGGCATGTCACATGAGGAGTGTAGCCCTCATGATTTTATAAAACCTCTATAACATCACCCCTCAACCATCTATGCTGTCCAGCCTCTCCTTATAACTCAAACCCTTTCACAAAGGTTGTAGATCTAAAGGAGATTAGGGAGATAAGGATAGACAAGGTTATCAGTGGGTTTAAAATTGATGTTAATTTGACTGGAATCCAAAATAATATCAAAGGAATGGATGAAGGATGCAGCTGTGGATGATCTGAGGCAATGCCGGAGATGGCATGGACATTCATGTAAGAATGAGAGGAGGGGGAATATCAGATTGATCCTTCTTTATTCTGATACAAGTGCCAGAAAAGATCAAACTAACCACAAATCTTTTATCACGTTGTTGAACTTGAAAGGGTTTGCACTGGTGTATCAAGTACTGCATCATCTTCCTTCAGATTTCTGAGGTTTGATCGTCAAGGGGGTTATGTCTGAGGGAAATAGCATGTGTTGCTACACGTCAAAACAGAGAAAGCAAACAAATCAGATGTTGAATTTGTGGAAGTGGTCAATAAGTATGATGTAATGGCAGTCCACACAACAGCAAGTCAGCCAAGATGGAGTGAAATCAAAAAGGCACAAATATAAGGGAGGCAATGGCCTAGTGGTTCTATCACTAGACTATCCAGAGACCCAGCTAATGTTTTGGGGACCTGGGTTCAAATCCTGCCATCACGGATGGTAGAATTTGAATTCAAAAATCTGGAGTTAAGAGTCGAATAATGATCAGGAAACTGTTGTTGATTGTTAGGAAAAAACCCCATCTGGTTCACTAATGTCCTTTAGGGAAGGAAATTGCCATCCTTACCTGGTCTAGCTGCCATATGACTCAAGACCCATTGCAATGTGGTTGACTTTTAACTGCCCTCTGGGCAATTCGGGATGGACAATAAATGCTGGTCTGGCCGTGATGCCCACATGCCATGAATGAATTAAAATAAATTAAATGAGGAATGGAAACAGATCAGAACATTTTGCGCTCGTGAATAGCCAACATACATTCCTCATTGTCTGACCTTAGAAATCAAATTTCAAGCAGAGAGCACATCTGACAGTGATCAAGGATTGAATGCTACTCAATGTTAGAATAGTAACTCCACAGCATTGAGACTTTAAGTATCAATGGCGATGTCAAGGTCATTCAGCTATTACCAAATGCAAAACTATGATGCAGCATTCAGTTTTGTAGCCAGATATCCTGAGGTTAATGGAGGAAATTATATTAGGATGTCTCACGTGCAAAATTTAGTCAGAAAACCAAAGAGCCACATGTGTCATAACCTTTCTCCACAAAAACATGGGAACTCTGAGGAATGGATTTATTTGAACGTTTTAAGAAGTGATTTTCATGGTGGTGGATAGAAGTGGACTGAAGTAAATCAGTTACATGCTGACATGTTAAAAGCAGTCATAATACAATTGCAATAAATGTATGCAGCCCATTGGCTTTCTGACATCAGACATCAGATATGTTGTGAATATAGAACTTCAAGATTTACAGTCATGTGAATTTGTTCTCACAACAAGTTCTTTGGGGTTGCTCAGCTTAATGGAGAAGCTAAGAGAAATGTCAGAGCTTTAAATGTGTGAGTGAGAAACAAGGGGAAATTTCACTGGAAACAAAGAACTGAGGGTACTTCACAACAGTTCTGAAGAATTGTCACTGGCTTCAAGAGTCAGGAGTAGCTTCTATTTGCCATTTCTACCAGATACAACTGATACAGTAAAAAATGAGACAGCGTTCCTCCAGGACCAAGGTGCTACATGGACAGCACAAACTACACAATCATACACAGGGCAGCATAAAGTGCATAAGAAGTGCAAAACACGCCAGACAGCACAGTAATTCCTGACATGACAAGACAATACGCACAGTGATGTACAAATTACTGTGCAATAAAAGAATGATAATTAATAAAACATTGTTCTCGCAGCAATTCAAAGTTGTGCAAAGAGTTTCAGATGGAATAGAATCTGATCATACAGTGTCAAGGAGCCTGATGGCCTGGGGGAAGAAACTGTTCACTTTGTTTTTCTCTCTCCACAGATGCTGCCAGATCTGCTGAGTTTCTCCAGCAATTTCTGTTATTGTTGATGATATTTGGTTAGTGTTCTGGAGGTACAGGTGGAGAGACAAATGTGCAGAGGAGATTTATCAGGATGTTGCCTGGTCTGAAGGGAGGGTCTTATGAGGAAAGGTTGAGACACTTAGGTCTGTTCTCATTGGCAAGAAGAAGGCCAAGAGGGGATTTGATAGAGACATACAAGATGATCAGAGGATTAGATAGGGTAGACAGAGAAAGTCTTTTTCCTAGGATAATGACGTCAGCGTGTACAAGGGGCATAATTATAAATTGAAGGGTGATAGATTTAAGATAGATGTCAGAAGCAGGTTCTTTACTCAGCACATGGTAAGGGCGTGGAATGCCCTACCTGCCAATATAGTTAACTCAGCCACATTAGGGAGATTTAAACAATCCTTGGATAAGCACATGGATGATTTTGGGATAGTGTAGGGGGGTGAGCTGAGAATAGTTCACAGGTCGGCACAACATCGAGGGCCGAAGGGCCTGTTCTGGGCTGTATTGTTCTATGTTCTATGTTCTCTGGAGAAATAGTGGAAAAGTCACCATGAGCAGCTGTGATGTTATTTTACCCAGATGGAACATGGCACAGTAAGGAGAAGCAGAACAGCTGTGATGAAGCAACAAATGAATATCAGAGACCAGAGTAGGAGAGAAAACAGTATAAGAGAACATGGAGAAAATTATAAACAAATGGGAACAGGAAGACACCACATTTCCGATGAGGTCTTAAAACACTGGAAATGTTGTCAATGACTAGGAGACTGAAGAGCAACTTTTTAGGAAGGTCAGGGACTGTTAAAGTCTGAACAAATACATGTGAGGGAGAGGCGGTATGTGGAGTATGTTAAACTAAATTCCATAAAGAGCTAGCTGTGACAGTGTAGAAGGTATACATTTTGAAACAACTCCACAGAGGCCATTATCCTGTCACCAAGTCACGCTTTACTTAAATGTGGAGAACCCTTGACACTGATCCAGCTCCCACAGAGCCAGCTCTCAGAGTGAACAGAACCCCTGACATTCCTGTTTCTATCTGTCAGCACCAGATTAACAGCCCAAATCGGGGAATTCATCTTCTAAGAGGCCGACCTTGTTGCAATCACTACACAATCATGTGGTTCAATACACTGGCACTGTCCAGAGATGAAGTGAAAACAAGCATAGTCAACAACTCAGTTTTGTCTGGAAACGCTAAATATACCTAAATTAACATCAAAGTGTTTACAAATAGCAGTCCATAGGATTGATTGAAACAACTCTGACTCCAAGACATAAAAATATACTGTTGTCTTCCAAGGTAACAGGGCCATTTTGAGTCTATAGACTGAGTCAAATGACCCTCAGCAGCCATGTTTGCATCACACTTTATAAAGTCTGTCCCAGAGTTCCTGAGCAGAGTACAGTTCATTTTTTAAAAGTAACGAGCACACCACAATACAGAGAACAAAATTCAGTTATGTATTTTGGACTTGGAAAGTATGAGAGAGATCTGAAAATAGACCACTTCTCTGGTTTAATGAATTTTCTACATATTCACGCAACCTTTGAGAGTGCAGAGTGTAACTTATAACAGTCTGGAAAGATGGAAGAAAAGAGGGTTTTCTTGGCATTGAAAACTTCCAACAGGTTACAGGTGTCGAGTAGGACTCTCATTTCTTCTAAAAATACTCAAAAGAATTGCTCCTGAATGCTCTGTCTCACAAAATGACTGAATAAGCCAGGTAAGAAGACAGGAACATTAATTCAAAGAGGGCCTGAGGGAAATTCAAGGCATCTGCATGCACCCTTCTTGCCTTAGTTGCATTTTTAAAAGTGGGGGGGGGGGAAAATAAACATTATTTTTATTCAAATGTGCTTTTCATCTGGGAATATCAAGCACCAAGTACAAGGCAAAAATAAATCATCCTAATAATTAAATAACATGGGATGGAGTAGCATGAAGGGGCGACACAATGATGTCCTTCACCTGTCTATGTGACTGGAAATCAATAACAGAATATAAAGAACGGGAGCAGGAGGCCATGTAGCTCCTCTCGACTGCTTCATCATGACAAATCTCCAATCTTCCCATCTCCAAATCTCTCGATTCACTTAATGCAGAAAAATATATCAACGTCAGTCCTGAACACATAAAGACTGAGCTTTTGCAGGTCTTTGGAGTAGATTCCAATGATTCACGCCATCCTGCATGAAGAGATTTCTCCTCACCTCCGTCCTCAATGAGTGAACCCTTATCATGAGACGATAAAGTAATGCTCACAATAAGATAAAAACAGCAGCTAGCACAGTGCTAACGGAGGTGGCATTGAGGTGGTGTTCAAGGTTTGTAGCACTGATGACATTCAGCTTAGTGTCTTAGAGCCAAAAACAGAACTTGCTGGAAAAGCTCAGCAGGCCTGGCAGCATCTGTGGAGAGAAATCAGAGTTAATGTTTTGGGTCCAGTGACTCTTCCTCAGAACTTAAAACTGGATCCGAAACGTTATTTTTGATCTTTCTTCACAGATGCTGAGCTTTTCCAGCAGCTTCTGTTCTTATCTCTGATTTCCAGCAGCTACAGTTTTGAGTTTATTTAATGTCTTACAGCTGTAAGTTCAAATCCTGCAACGGTCAAATTTAATTTTTTTGAAACCGATAATTATATGTTCCAAACATCGATTGCCATAAAAGCCTAAACTGAATCTTGAAGTTCTTCAGGGAATGACATTTTCTGCCCTTTCTTGGTCAGACGGACATATGACTCCAGACCCAATGCAATGTGATTGGTCCTTAGCTACCCTTTGACTTGACTCTGCCAACCACTCAGTTAGACGATAACACCATAACTCATATGAGCAGAAATTAGGCCATTCAGCCCATTGAGTCTGCTCTGCCATTCAATCAAGTTTCTCAACCCCATTCTCCTGCTTTCCCCCCATAACCCTTGATTCCCTTGATACTCTAGAACGTATCTAGTTCCAGGAGAATCAGGAATGAGCAACGAATGCTGAGCTTGCCAATGACACCCATGTACCATACCAGAATATTTGTAGAAAAGATTCGGTGTGTGGTTTTGGTTGCTGATGACCTGGTGATGGTAAGCAGACCATTGTGACCTTTTGACGTAAAATCCAATTCAAGATGGTTTCCCATGTGATAGCACATGTGACCCTCTCATAAGCACTTCTGTTGAAGGTGTAGATTGCAGTGGCTAACATGTAGCTGCAGGGTTAGAATAAAGAACAAAGAAAACTTACAGCCCAGAAACAGGCCCTTTAGCTCTCCAAGCCTGAGCCGATCCAAATCCACTGTCCAAACCTGTCGCCCAATTCCCAAGCATCTGTATGTCTCTGCTCTCCACCTACTCATGCATCTGTCCAGACACATCTTAAATGAATCTATCGTGCCTGCCTCTGCCACCTCTACTGGCAATGCATTCCAGACACCCACCACCCTCTGTGTAAAGTACTTGCTGAATGTATCCTCCTTAAACCTTTCACCTCTCACCTTGAAAGCGTAACCTCTCGTTTTTGAATCCGTCACCCTGGGAAAAAGCTTATCTCTATCGGCCATGTCTATACCCTTCATGATTTTGTAGAGCTCAATTGGGTCCCCCTCAATCCCCTTTTTTGTAATGAAAACAATCCTAATCTCCTCTCCCTCTCTTCATAGCTGGTACCTTCCATATCAGGCAACATCCTCATAGGGCTCAAGGTGGTACAAAGACTGATGGAGAGAGCTGACAGCTTCTCAAAGGAGGCACTGACTCATAGAATCGGACAGAAAACAGGCCAATTCATATATGCTGACCAGATTTCCGAAACTGAAGTCGTCCCGTTTTTTTCCTGCGTATCCCTTGAAATCTTTCCTAACCATGTATCTGTCCAAATGTCTTTTAAATGTCATAACTGTACTCGCCCCTGCCATATCCTCTGGCAGTTGGTTCTATATATGCGCCACCCTCTGTATGGAAGTGTTGTTCCTCAGGTCCCTTTTAAATCTGCGCACCCACCCACCCTTAAACCTATGCTCTCCAGCTTTGGAACTCTCCATCACAGGAAGCTCAGGTGGAAAGAATTTATAAATTAACACTATTAAACTAATTAACACCATTGATATCATTTTCTCACCTTTACTCTTGTGTGCTTTTAATCCAATATTCTCTATGCTATTCACCTCACCTGCTTCCTGTGGCAGTGAGTTCCACATTCTAACCACTCTCTAGTCACACTGTTATTGTCAGAATTTTTTATAGCATTTATTAGTGACTATAATATATTTAGGATCTCTAGTTTTGTTGTCACCCACAAGTCGGAGTTTTATAGAAGTCCTCTAGTATGGAAGTAGACCATTCAGCCCAACAAGTCCACACTGACCCTCCAAACAACATCCTACCCAGACCCACTCCACTATCCTATTCCTGTAACCTTGCATTAATTATGGCCAACCCATCTAGCCTGCACATCCCCTGGATGCCTTGTGCAATTTCCCATGGCTAATCCACCTAGCCTGCGCATCTTTGGACTATGGGAGGAAACTGGAGCACCCGGAGGAAATCCAGGCAGACACGGGGAGAATGTGCAAACTCCACTGAGACAGTCACCCGAGGCTGGAATTGAACTTGTTTCCCTACCATTGTGAGGCAGCAGTGGCATGCCACATTAACTCTTGGCCTTATTTAAAATATCTCAGTCTGTGACACACTTAGATATTAAAATCAGCGGATGGAGTCCAAAATCAGTGTCCCTGTTTTGTCACCCATCAAAGTACAAGCCAGGAGTGTGATCAAATACTCTCCCACTTTCCTGGGTAGGTGCAGCTCCAAAAACACTCAGGAAGCTTGACACCATCCAGGACAAAGCAGCCAAATTAGAATCCAGTCTAACAATTTCAATATTTACTCCCTCAACCACAAGAGAACATATATAAAAAGCAAACACTTAATAAAGAGTTCTTGACAAAAAGATCATGGATTCAATCAGTATCTTTTTGGGAGACCTGACCATCC
The DNA here is from genome assembly GCF_020745735.1 of Hemiscyllium ocellatum. Taxonomy (NCBI): domain Eukaryota; kingdom Metazoa; phylum Chordata; class Chondrichthyes; order Orectolobiformes; family Hemiscylliidae; genus Hemiscyllium; species Hemiscyllium ocellatum. The sequence continues at coordinate 91,677,138 of NC_083412.1, read as the reverse complement.
TAAGCATAGAAAATAAACAGTTCCCAGCACACAGTACCTGCAAAAAGTTTATCTCTCATTAGGGAAGGTACATTACTGTTTCAACAATCTTTTTGTGTGGTTAATATGTTTACATTAAATGGAGCTTGAACATGGAAAACATCGTGTACAAGATGATTAGGGGTTTAGATAGGGTTGACAGTGAGAACCTTTTTCCGCTAATGGAGTCAGCTGTTACTAGGGGACACAGCTTTAAATTAAGGGGTGGTAGGTATAGGACAGATGTTAGGGGTAGATTCTTTACTCAGCGGGTTGTGAGTTCATGGAGTGCCCTGCCAGTAGCAGTGGTGGACTCTCCCTCTTTATGGTCATTTAAGCGGGCATTGGATAAGCATATGGAGGTTATTGGGCTAGTGTAGGTTAGGTAGGCTTCGGTCGGCGCAACATCGAGGGCCGAAGGGCCTGTACTGCGCTGTATTTTTCTACGTTCTATGTTCTATGTTCTATCTGAGCTATCAATATCCTGAGGGTTACCATTGACCAGAAACTCAACTGGGCCAGGAACACTGTGGCAGGTAACTCACCTCCTGACTCCCCAAAGCCTGTCAAACATCCTCAAGGCACCAGTCGGGAGAGTGCTAGAATACTCCCCACTTGCCTGAATGGGTACAACTCCAACAACATTCAAGAAGCTCAACACCATCCAGGACAAAGCAGCCCGTTTGATTGGCACCACATCCACAAGCATCTACTCCCTCCACCACCAACACTCAGGAGCAGCAGTGTGTACTGTCTAAAAGACACTGCAGAAATTTGCTAAAGATCCTTAGGCAGCAACTTTCAAACCCATGACCACTTCCATCGAGAAGGACAAGGGCAGCAGATACATGGAACGCCATCCTTAGTGCATATGGACTGCAGTTGTTCAAGAAGGTAGCTTCCCCCACCATCTTGGCAAGGGCAACTAGGGAGGGGCACTAAATGCTGACTAACCAGTGACACACATGTCCCACCACTGAAAAAAAAACCTAAAAGGCACATGGGACCACTCGCAGGTTCCCTCCAAGTCGCCTATCATCCTGACTTGCAGCTAGATCTCCAATGATTCACTGTTGCTGGGTCAAATTACTGAAAGGCCCTTGCTTACAGCACGATGGGGTGTCCCTCCAGCACCTGGACTGCAACAGGTCATGAAGGGAGCGCATCAACACTTTCTCAAAGACAAGTGCACACTGCGCAAGACAGCAAAACCCACAACACTTGAAAAGAATTTTTAAAAATCCCTTCATGTTGTGATTATCTCTTTTTTATAGTGATTGAAGTCACCATGGATGCTGTGAAATGCCATGCGGACTCTTTTTTGATCATTAACAAACGCTTTAAGATTTAATGAATTGCTTAACAAGCCACCAGGCATCCGTACCTCATCTGTAATAAAGTGGCACCTTGGGCTAAGCTCAGGCTAACAGCTAACAGGTCAGCTCTTCCCCTCTCCAGTAACTAAAGTATTCTCCAAAAATAATTCCACGGACCCCCAGCTCTTCCCTGTTTGATACATATCTGAGACCAAAATGCAAAGCCCCAAAATGAAAATCTTCTCAGTGTGTGCCTGAGCTAGCTTTAGGAAGGGAATGTGTGGTCAGTTAATAATAAATAAACTACACAGGGACCCCGACAATCAGCATATTTCCTTCATAGTATTTATTTATTCTGCATTGCCCTCTCTCCCCTTTCGTGATGTTTCTCTTTCACTGAAGGCCGTACTGTTTTGGCCAATTAATGCCAATCAGACTCCCATGATAACAGTGTTGAGTTTAATTTCATATTCAAGAGCCACAGAATATTTAAATATTTACATTTTGAAGATCAGTGGTGAGACACTAAAGCAATAATTTAAACAGCAGAATAAGTAATAATGATTGATTGTGATTTAATATGTAATATTTTGCAGCAGACACAGGTAATTTGGCTTCACTCATCTATGCAGCTGTTTAATCTCCTCAGCAACCTCCAGCAATCTACTTTGTCTAACATTGTTAATATTCTTTTCTCACCTTCCCTTCAGCACACCTACGCTGTTCATCTCAACTACTCCTTGTGGTCACTAGCCCCACATTCCAACCACTTTCTATTTGAAGAGTTGTCACCAGAATTCTTCACTGCATTTAGCAGTAACTGTCATATATTTAAGACCTCTAAGTTTTGGAGTCACCCAGAAGGCGAAAGTATCTTCTCTTTATCCAATCTGTCGAGCTCCATCATAATTGCAAAGATCTCTACCAAACCATCTTTTACCTTTACTTTTCCTTTCCAGTGCATCTGGATCATTTCTTTCAAAATAATGAACTATAGGATATCTATGACTGCAGAAAACTCTGAAGCCCATTCTAGATAACCCTTCTTGGGAAGAGCAGTCGTCAAACCATGCTGTGGTGTATCCAAATAAGATGCTTTCTGTGGTAAAAATTGGTAAGATTCCTTGTGGACACGCTAAATTTCCTTAGCTTTCTCAGAAAGTAAAGACGTTGTTGTGCTTCCTTGATTTAAGTGGACCACTGCAAGCCAACTGAGTTAACCAATGCCCAGAGATCTCCATCTCTGGCTCACCTCTGCTGCCCTGACACATTCTTCCCAGGTCAACGGTGTCACGTCCCGAACATTCCAGATCTCTGGGGGTTTGGCTAACTCAGTTGGCTGGACAGCTGGTTTACAATGGTCCTCTCATGTCAATGCTGTGATCCACCCATGCCGACAAATGGTCAAGAAAGCACAACAATGTCTCTATTTCCTCGGAATGTTAAGGAAATTTGGCAGGTCTACCAATTTTTATGGTTGCACCATAGAAACCATCCTATTCGAATGCATCACAGCATGGTATAGCAACTGCTGTTCCCATAACCACAAGAAACTACAGAGTTGTAAACACAGCTCAGTCCATCACGCAAACCATCCATCAACTCCACCTAGACTTCCCACTGCTTTGAGAAAGCATTCAACATCATCAATTACCCCTCTCACTCTGATTATATGCTCTTCCACCCTCTTCCATTGGGCAGGAACAAGAAAAAATTGAATATGCATATGAATAGCTTCAAGCACAGCCTCTTCCCTGCTGTCATCAAACTTTTGAACAGACTTGTCAAACGTTCTTTCTGATCTCTCTCTGCACCTTCTCTGTGGCTGTAACATGGTATTCTGCACTCTGTTCTACTACCTTGTATGGGACAATCTGCCTGGGCAGATCTCAAAACAGCACTTTTCACTGTATCTTGATAAGTGTGACAGTCAGCACTGAAAAATGTGTTGCTGGAAAAGCGCAGGAATTCCTGAAGAAGGACTTATGCCTGAAATGTCGATTCTCCTGCTCCTTGGATGCTGCCTGACCTGCTGCACTTTTCCAGCAACACATCCTTCAGCTCTGATCTCCAGCATCTGCAGTCCTCACTTTCTCCAAGTGTGACAATCAAGCAATCAATCAAGTGGATGAAAAAGATTGCTAAACCAATATCACTAAAACTGAAAAGGATTAGCATGATCATTATCACATTATTGTTTGTGGGATCTTGCTCTGCATCAATTGAATGCTATATTTCTTACACTGGATACAGTTTAAAAGCACTTTGACTGTAAATAGCTTTGGGATGTTCTGAGGTTATCATTTGCAGAATCAAATTAATCAATGAACCAATCAATGCAAAGTAGCACCAACAGTATGAGTACAATTCCTGCACTAGCTAAGGTCAAAATTGACATCTCAACTTTACTCCTCAGGTTAAGCTTATGATCAACCATGTCCCTCTTTGATGAATGAGCAGGACTACAATGAGTCTTTTTTCCTTTCTCATCTCTTTTCTCCTCTGCTACCCTCTCCTACTTTCTGTCAACATCGAACATTACAGTGCAACACAGGGCCTAAGGCCCATGATGTTGCGTCAACCTATGGAACCAATCTGAAGCCCGTCTATCTACATTAGCTCAGTACTCTGCATTCCTGTTGCTCCTTCCAAAGTGAATCACCTCACACTTTTCCGCATTAAACTCTATTTGCCACGTCTCAGCCCAGCTCTGCAGCTTATATATGTCTCTCTGTAACCTTCGTCACTTTCCACAACTTCACTGACTTTAGCGTCATCTGCAAATTTACTAACCCATCCTTCTATGCCCTCATTCAGGTCATTTATATAAATGACAAACAACAGTGGACCCAAAACACACGCTTGTAACCAGGAGTGCCACAGGGTTCAGTCTTCGGGTCACAACTATTTACAATCTATTTACAAAACACACACTAGTAACTGAACTCTAGGATGAATATTTCCCATCAACAACCACTCTTTGTCTCCTTTCAGCTAGCCAATTTCTGATCCAAACATTTATTCCAGAACTTGTGTCTCCTTGTAGTCTGCTCTAATGATGGGACCAGAATATTGTATCTGAATGATACATTGGATTCTTCTTACTTCCAGTCACTTCCAGCACTGCCTCATTCATCTTGCTGGCTTTGTTGAATGTGTAATACATTATCCTGTACATCCACATTTCAAATGCTTTCAGGTATCAATATTCTCCTTGTGTGTTGACCATGTCTCTGAGGCACACAACATCGCTGGCAAAATATAGTAAAGATTCAGGTTCTATTTCTTTGATGATGACACATCCTCCATTCTAATAAAGCTGGTCTTGGCTATTTTGGTCCACCCTTAGATCTCACAATCACATTTCCCACTGTTTGTGAGTTCCCTACATCTACCCTGAAGTTGTCTTTCATCAGCTTGAGCTGGTGCCCTCTTGTGTTGCTGTCACTGTTTGATTTGAAGTAGTTTCCTGCGTTTGCCTTCCAGTGTTTAAAATCTTACACCCACCTCGGGAGTTTTATTTAGTTACCTGGTTTCATTTCTGCAAAACACCAGCTTATATTGCAAACCAGAGCCATCATTTGCAGACAGTTTTGATCTTGTCTTTGCATTACAAACTGCGGGGCAAATATGGAAAAATAATTTACAAGAATGGCTTACCGTAACAGAGAAGCTGTAACTATCAGCAAAGGCTGAAGGGCCTTCTTGGTAGGGATCACTAAAATTCTGAAAGAATTTGAAAGATGAAAAACATGGAAACACTTCCACTTTTTGTAAACTTTGAATATCCCAAAGTGCTTTGCAACTGGAGGTGGATGTTTGTCATCGGAGAGTCTTAGTTAACACCTATGCATTTCCCATAAGATGGCAAACCCAAAGGAAGGCAAGAATTAATGATGCCGGAGGATAGGGAAAATAAAGACCCAAATCTTCCAACAGGAAGTTTGGGAGCTTCTAGAAACCTAGGTGCAGCTGACTCCCCTGGAATGGCCCCAGGCATTGAACCTTCTGTTAGCTGATCATTCAGGACCCTTCCAGAGTTAGGGTCAGAGGGTACAGTGTGTGTTTCATTCCAAAAAACACCTGACCCCCACCCTTGGATTTCTGACACTACTCAGACTTGACCTGATCTCATATTCCCTGCCGATCCACATTGGAACTGACAGCACACCCTTCCCTCATTCCCAACCCGATTCCCTTAACCCTTTGATCCTCTTGAGGAACTGGTATCCACTGTACAGGGCCTGACTCAAGAGGCTAATAATGTCCTTCCATCTCTCAATCTCTCAACCCTGCCCACAGCCTTACCTTGGAGATGCCATGGATATCTGGCACTGCCCTTCTATTCTTCTGCCCATCACCTTCTCGACATGGATCCCTGCAGCAGCCCCCAATTCACACCCACCCTCAAGCCGATCCTGTGCACTGGACCCATTTACCTGTTACCCTCCCTACTTACCCCTCAGCTCTCATCCACCTTGCAGTCTACCCACTCCCTGTCCTGGCACGGAAATCACTCATTCACCTACCATTGCATCTGCAGAATGACAGGATTGTTGCAGGAGTAAGCCATTAAGTCCATCGTTCCTGCAATTGCTCTTCAAATGAGCCTCATTACTGAGTGCATATCTGCTGCTTCCTCCCCATTTCCTTACACCTATTGACCCCTCAATACCGAGCACTCCAACTGGTCCACCCACCTGGGCAGCACTTAGGATACCAGCTCCCCATTTACCTGACACACTGACCTTCCAGCACCACCTTGAAAGTGTCTCTGGGATGCTTAAATCCTAAAAACTGCAGGAATTAACACGAAAAGGCAGCACAGTTTCTGCATTAATTTAAATCCCTGCTAGTTGCTTGACTCCTTATTCTGGACTAGGTAGTTTCAGTGTAAAAGGTTCCAGATTTGGAAGAAGACACTGAGAACTATTAACTTTAAACTATCACCCCTCATTCTAGATTATCCCACATAAGGAAACATCCTCTCTACATCTACTTTGTCAAACCCCTCGGACATCTTCTGCATCTCAATTGGGTCTCCTCTCATTCTTCAAAACTCTGGCGAGTTCAGGTCTAAACTATCCTTACAAGACAAGTCTTGCATTTCTCCAACACTGTAACTGAACAAAATGCGTGCATTGAAAGGTCCCATTTAAAAAATAAATTGTGGGATGTGGGCATTGTTGGCAAGGTCAATCATCACCCTTCCTAAATGGCCTGAAAATGAATGGCTTATTTGGCCATTTTCAAAGGAAGATACAAGCCTACCACACTGTTGTGGCTCTGGATAAGATTAGGCAAGGATAGCAATTTATTTCCCTAACAGATGTAGAGGTGGGTTATTCCGAACAAACACCGACAGTTGGTTTGGTCACCATGATGAGAACACCTCTGGGTTTGTTAGTTACATAGAACATAGAACTGTACAGCACAGGAATGGGCCTTTTGGCCCACATTATTGTGCTAAACATGATGCCAAATTAAAATGATTCCCTTCTGCCTGCCCTTGGTCCATATCCCTCCATCCTTGCATATTCATGTACATATCTAACAGTCCCTTAAATTCCCCTATCATATCTATCTCCATGACCACCCCTGGCAGCACATCACAGACTCCTATTACTCTCTGCGTAAAAACTCTGCCACCTCAAATCTCCTTTGAACTTTTCCCCTCTCACCTTAAATGCATGCCCTCTAGTGTTAGACATTTCAACTCTGAGAAAAAAAAGATTCTCACCATCAACCCTATCTCTGCATCGCATAATTTTATAAGCTTCTATCAAGTCTCTCCTCAACTTTCGCCACTCCAGAGAAAACAACCTGAGTTTTTCTAGCTTCTTATACCTCATACCCTCTAATCCAGGCAGCATCCTGGTAAACACTTCTGCACCCTCTCCAAAGCATCCACATCCTTCCTGTGGTGACTGGAACTGAATGCAATACTCAAAATATGGCCAAACCCAAAGTCTTATAAAGCTTAAACATGACATCCTGACTTTTGTACCAATTACCTCAACCAATAAAGGCGAGCATGCCATAATCCTTCTTTACCGCCATATCTACTTGCGTGGCCACTTTGAGGGAGTTATGGACTTGAACCCCAAAATCCCTCTGTACATCAATGCTGTTTAGGGTCCTGCCATTAACCATATATTTTTCCTTAACATTTGATCTCCCAACATGCAGAAACTCACACTTCCCGAGATTAAACACCATCTGCTATTTCTCTGCCCATATCTTTAAGTGATCCATATCCCTCCGTATCCTTTGACAACTTTGTACACTATCCACAACTCCATCAATCTTTGTATCATCTGCAAACTTACTAACCCACCTATTTACATTTTCATCCAAGTCAGTTTTATATATATCATAAACAGAGGTCCCAGTCCAGATCCCTGTAGAACAACACTAGTCACAAACCTCCAGCCTGAAAAACACCTTTCCACCACTACCCTCTGCAAATTCTGAATTCACACGGCCAAGTCACACTGGATCCCATGCATCTTAATCTTCTGGATAAGCCTACCATGAGGGACCTTGTCAAAAGGCTCACTAAAATCCATTGCTCTACCCTCATCGATCACCTTAGTCACCTCCTCAAGAAAATTCATTACAGTTGGCAAGACATGACCTTCTCTGCACAAAGCCATGCTGACTGTCCCTAATTAGGCCATGCTTTTCCAAATACATGTAACTCCTATCCCTGTGAAATCTCTCCAATGGCTTCCCAATCATTGATGTGAGAATCAGCTGTCTATTATTTCCTGGATTGTCCCTTTTTATTTTTCTCCATAAGAGAAACCACATTAGCTTCTTGCCCATCCTCTAGGACCTCTCCAGTGGCTAATGAAGATATAAAGATCTTGGTCAAGGCCCCAGCGATCTCCTCTCTTGCGTTTCTCAATAACCTGGGCTAGATAACATCGGCCTCAGAGGACTTGTCCATCTTAATGCTCTTCAAGAGACACAACGCCACTTCTTGCCTAGTTAACTTTAAATTCTGCCAGTTGTCATGGTGTAAGATAGTCTGTTTTTGTGACGTGGGTTAAGGGCTAAACATTAACCAGAATACCAGGGGGAACTGCTTTGCCCTTATATAAAATGCAGCCAAGGGATTATTTGCACTCATTTGATAGGGTAGGGGATCTGGTTGGAGGGTAGGGTGTGGATTGGGTCGACACCTTAAATTACTGAGTCTCTGAAGTGGTAATTGACACCATAAACTAACTCAAAAAGCCAGAAAATAACCCACGTAGTCATGTTTGGCTTCCATATCAATAGGTATAGTTTAGTGGAAGAAAATATTCTCTCAGAGAAAAATTATAGCTTGTGGAATAAAAAATGCAGTGGGAATATGGATACTACAGTAACTTTTAAGTTGCTCAAGGATGAGGGTGTCACTGGTGAAGCCAACATTTATTGCCCATCCCTAACTGCCTGAGGGCAGTTGAGAGTCAACCACATTGTTGTGGGCTTGGAATCACATGTAGGCCAAACAAGGACAGCAGGTTTCCTTCCCTAAAGAACATTAGTGAGCCAGATGGGGTTTTCCCCCCAACATTAGATACAGGCTCATCACTAATTGCAGATTTTTAAAAAAATTGAATTCAAATTTCACCATCTCCCACGCAACGATTTGAACCTAGGCCCAGTGATAAGACCACTCGACTATCACCTCCCTCACTGAGTGACAGCAAACAAAGAATAGTAGTCAAGCTAGAGAAAGATATGTGATGGAGTTCCCTGGGGTCAGTGTTCAGACCCTAGCTTTTACTGATATGCTTATAAATCATCAAAATCTTGGTTTGCAGAGGTCAGTTTCAAATCTGTGGATCATGCCAAATTTAGAAGTACTGTAATCTTTGATGAGGACAGTGTGGAACTCCAAAAGGACATTGACAAGTTGGTGGAGTGGGCAGATTGGTGGCAGATGAAGATCAATCTGGTAAAGTATGAGTGATAAATTTTGGAAGGAAGAACATTGACAGACAATATAAAATAAGTAGTACAATACTTAAGAAGGTGCAGGGAGTACAGAGTTCAGGGGTGTATATGCACACAGGTGAAGACAGGACAAATGGACAGTTGGTAATAAGCCGGTTGATGTCCTAGATTTTATTAATGGGGCATAGAATACGAGAGCAAAGAAGTTATACTGAACTTATACAAGAGACCTTTTAGACCTCAGATGGAGTATTGTGCACGGTTCTGGCCCCCACATTATAGGAAAGATCTGAATGCATTGGGAAAAGTGCGGAAGTGATTTGCAAAAATGGTTCAGTTATGAGGTTAAATTGAAGACGTTGAGATTGTTCTCCTGGGAGAGAAGATGGTTGAGAGGAGATCTCATGGAAGTTTTGAAAATCATGTGAGGTCTCGATAGAATGGGTAGGAAGAAAGTGCTCCCACTTGTAAAAGAATCAAGAGCAAGAGGGCAGAGATTTAAATTGATTAGCAAATGTAGGAAAGAGGATGTGAGGAAACATTTTTTCCACACAGCGAATGGTTCATGTCTGGAGTGTGCTCCCTAGAAATTTAGAGGCAAAGTGAACTGAAGCTTTCAGAAGGACACTGGAGGATTATTTATATAAAAACAATGGGGTAAAATGACTAGGCAAATGGCACTAAGTCATGACGCTCATGGGAGAACCAGTGCAGATCTGATGGGCCAAATGACCTTTATCTGTGCTGTAGAAATTCTATAGTATAATCAAGACCCTGCTCTTCCCATGTGATCCCAATCGATCAGTTTGTTCCCAGAGCACAGCATGGTGCGATATTATCTACATTGACCAATAGGAAACTGGTTTCCTAACATTACTATCACAGGAAGGACATTTTTTTTATATAACAGTTTGGGGGTGGGCGGGGGTGGGGGAGGTGACATGTGATAGTCTCAGTGTAATGCCACACAAGACAAAGTAATCTGACAACAGTAACTATAGTATCCATTCTGACATGTGAAGGCTAGCAGCTGGTATCAGTAGAACCTGAGACTGCTGAAAGCAGTGGGGAGGAGAAAAGGGGAGAGAGATCTAGGAAAGAGAAGCCACTGTTACTGGTCAGAGCAGCTGAGAAATGACACACTCATTGCAGACAATCAAAGGCAGCATTCCTTCTGATCACAGATTTCAAGTTGTCAACATTAACACACCATCCACCCTATCAACGTGAATGATTATGTTTATTTATATCTTCATAACCATTAAATGAGCACTTGAAGGATTCAATCTCTCAAGCAATACTAAGTTGTAATAACCAAACTAGTTTTCTCAGTTATTGCTACAGCTCCACTTTCAGAAAGATTAGCATTTCATAAATTGTTACCCTCGGGACATTATTCATTCTGCTTTCCTTTTTCTCTGTCATCGTTTTAATTATAATTCTTGTCAGTCTCATTTCTTGTCTGTTTGTGTCTGCTATCCTTTATGCTATTTTTCTTCTGCTCCAATTTCTTTGTCTCTTTTGCTCTTCTTTGCTTTCGCTAGGCTTTACAAACTCCTCTCTCTCTCTCTCTCTCCTCACGTCCAAATGATCTTTCCTCTTCCTTTTGTCTGCTGTACCTCATCTTCCTCTATGTACCTTACAGCCTTCAGGATTCAACATCAGATTTAACAATTTCATAGTATGGACACCTCCTTTCGTGCCGATTACCTAACCCAACACACAGGTCCTGAAATGGGTTGCTTTCAACACAGACAATCCACTTTCAATTATTCATACTCCCCATTATCACCCAGCTAGCTTTTTTCCTTAACATTTCAGCTCAATTGACCCTTCCTCAGTTCTGAAACATTGACTGTGATTTCTCTTCACAAATACTACCAGACCTTCTGAGCTATCCAGCAATTTCTGTTTTTGTTTCAGATTTACAGCATTTGAGTTCAGTCATTTTTTATCTAGCTTTTCTTTCCTCCCTAGTTTACCATAATTTATGGTGACACTGACCACAAAACTGACATATGAAGAGAGACTAAGTCACTTCACAAAAGTGGATGACATTTTTTGGATCCTTTGTCTACCTGTCCTTTTATTTTTTTCTCTCACTGGTAACACTAAATGAATATTCTGTTTCGGTGAGTTGATGGCACACTATTGACCAAGAGATTGGAAAAACTTCCCTGCATTTCTTCAAAGTAATAGCCCTGGCATGCTTTGTGTTCACCTGAGGTGGGGCTGCAGAGCAATACTTTATCAACAGGGTTGATACCAACAACAGCAACAATACCAGCAACAGTAAAGCACACCCTGCAGAGCAATACTTTATCAACAGGTTGATACCAACAACAGCAACAATACTAGCAACAGTAAAGCACTCCCTTACTACTGCGGACTCAAGCTAGCTTTTTATGCTACTGGGTCTGAATCAACAATTTCTGATTCAGAAGAAATTCTCTTTGGATAATTTTTCAGACAAAACCTGATGCTACAAGACACACCCCACGCCTCCAGATTGCCATTAAGATTATTACTTCACATTGTGTCATTTGACATGTTCCTATGATTCTTTAAGAATAGGATTCTTTTCCTGCTGAAAAAGTCTATCTGAAGGAGAACGTAATTACATTTTTAATAAGTAGTTAAGTTGGTGATATTACTGTCAATGTATCAGGCAGGTTACAATTTGACAAGATAGGTTCAAGTAAAGAATTGACTAACTAGGGCAGTAGATAACACTTTGAATCTAATGAACACTGGGAGAAAGGTTTCAGGCAAGAATGAATTCAGAAGTAATAAGAGAAATATTGTGGATGTACAGCAGAATTCTATAGTAATTTAGGTTGAATTCAGCAGAATGGATCAGAAAGGGACAGTGAGAGCAAAAAGATAATGGAGAAATAGTCACTTTAGTGAAACAGAAAATACTCAAACCTCAAGGCACTATATATAAATGAGGCTGCAATCTCAACGAAATAGATGTATTAACAGTAGAAATGAAAATTATTAGGTTTGATCTGACAAGCAATATGGGGATATGTTTGCAAGTGACCACATTTGACAATTAAGTATTCTAGGAAACCAAACTATTAGAAGAGTTGTAACATTAGGGAATATATTTAAAAAATTGATTAAAGGTAAAAAGAACCTTAACAGAGAAAAAAGCAAGGTGCAGAATCAGTTTGTGTGGAGTTGTGAAGCAGCAACAAACAGAATGTATTGGAAACAAAAACAGAAATTGCTGGAAAAGCTCAGCGGGTTTGGCAGAATCTGTGAAAGGAAGTCGAAATAAATGTTTCAGGTCAAGTGATATTTTTTGCAAGTCTGTTAACAGTGGTTGTAATAACAGACATGGTATAAATCATATCCAAAAGCCAAAAAAAATAGTTAAAAAGGGCAACATGGTGGCTCAGTGGCTCAGTGAGGGTGGTGTGGGAGCTTGGTGGTTAGCACTGCTGCCTCACAGCACCAGGGACCCGGGTTCAATTATGGCCTCGGGTGACTGTCTGTGTCACATTCTCCACATTTCTGCGTGGGTTTCCTCCCACATTCTAAACAATGTTCAGGTCTGGTGAATTGGCCATGCTAAATTGCCCATACTGTTAGGTACTGGTCAGGGTTAAATGTAGGGAAATGAGTCTGGGTGGGTTATTCTTTGGAGGGTGGGTGTGGAATTGTTGGGTTGAAGGACCTATTTCCACACTGTAGGGAATCTAATCTAAAAAGCTTGGATGAGGAAGTTAGCATTTTAAAATTCTGCAAAAGACAAACAAACTAATAAAGGAAGAGAAAATAGGATATTAAAGTTAATTGGCAAGAGATAATAAGACCGATTGTAAATGTTGTCAATGTAAAAAGAAAAAAAATAGAGGTTAAATGTGAGTCTTTCAAAAACAGAGAAAGGAGAAATTGTAATTGAGAACCAGAAAAAGGTAGAGACATTAAAAAATCTAATTTGCATCTGCCTTCATAATTGAAAGTACAAAAAATGTTTCAGAAGCAATGATGAAGTGGATCTCGTTGATAATTAGAGACTCCTTTCATTCATTCATGGGATTTGGGCATCGCTGGCTAGACTTGCATTTAATGCTGGTTTCTATTTGCTCTTGAGAAAGTGGTGGTGAGCTGACTTCTTGAATTGCTGCAGTCCACACTCTATAGGTCAATCTACAATGCTGCTAAGGAGGGAAATCCAGGATTTTGACACAGCTATACTGATATATTGTTAAAAATAACACAACACCAGGTTATAGTCCAACAGTATAACTACCTGATGAAGGAGTGTCGCTCCAAAAGCTAGTGTGCTTCCATTTCAACCTGTTGGACTATAACCTGGTGTTGTGTGATTTTTAACTTTATACACCCCAGCCCAACACCGGCATCTCCAAATCATACTGATATATTGGCACTATATTTGCAACAGGATGGTGAGTGGCTGGGAGGGGAATATGTAAGTGGCGGCACTCCCAGAAACCTTACACTTCTTGATGATAGGTGTGGGTTTGGAAGGTGCTGTCTCAGGAACCCTATGAGAATTTCTGCAGTGCATCTTGTAAATGGTATACACTGGCTGCTACAGAGCATTGGTGTAAGTGGATATTTGCTGATGTGGTGCCAAACAAGTGGGCTGCTTTGTCCTGGATGGTGTCAAGCTTCTAGGGTTTGTTGGAGCTGCACCCATCCGTGTAAGTGGGGAGGATTCCATCATCCGCCTGACTTTGTGTGTTGTAGATACTTTTTTGAACTGAAATAACACTGGGGAAATTCATGGGATTAAAAATTGCTGATTTCCCTAGTTCTGATGATCTATGTCCTACAGTTGTAAAAGAGGAGGCTTTATAAATGATTAGTATATTGGTTTCGATCTTTCAGAATTCCCCAGATCCTAAAGTAGCCCCACTGAATCATAGTTAATGTAAAACCACAATTCAAAAAGCTGCATGAGAGCAAGCAGAGAAAAATAAATCATGCTATAAATGCAGACGTCTACTCGTAAGGACACTTTGAGAACCACAATAATATGGTTCAGTCAAAACATTGCACATATTAAAGAGAAATCACATTTCTTTGATTAGTTCCAGACTTTTGAGGATGTATCATTTTGGGTTATTAAGACAGAACAAGGATATGTTGTGCATCTAGGTATTTGGAAGTCATTTGATAGGATACCACCTTACAACTAATTGCTCAAGAAAAGAAACCATTGGGTTGGGGAGCAATAGATTAGCATGGTTTGAGAATTTGGTGAATGGAAACCTGACAGGCTGTAAATGGTGCAGAGGATTGAGCATCTTCAGATTTCTTGCTTTCAAAGCACTGTGGATGGTTAGTTGTTGAGTTACTTCCTGTTCGAGAGTGATTGATTTTCATGTTGAGAATCAAGAGATGGGTGGGGAAGTTGGAGTTGATGTGGATCGAGGTTGAGAATCAGGTATGTTATTCATTCAGCTGCGCAGTTTGGAGGGAATGTTGTTGACAGACATTATCATTTTATTTTTTGTAAATATTGTGTTATTCCAAACAGGCAAAAATTTACAGGGGATGAAACCTCTCTCAAGCAGGATGAGAGTAGTAGCCACCATTCTATACGGCTTCTGATTTTATCCTTCAACAACCTGACCTGAGAACTGTCACCTCTGACAATGTAGCACTCCATCATTATTATACCAAGATGTCAGTCCACGCAGCAAGCTTGAAATGAGAAAGCAGAGGGAGACAGATTCTTGACCGAGAAGTGACTCGAGAACTTTCTGGCAAGACAGAGGCTGAATGGCCAACCCATGTTCCAAAAATCATGCATTTGTATGTTCACATGTTAAGACATTATCCCAATCGATGCCCAATTTGAAATAATAAATTAATGCAGAACTTGAAGTGCCAGAATTCAAAGCAACTAATGCAGAATTTCCACCTTTGACAAAAGCAAATTGGTAAACAATCCTTGCAGCTGGTTGCTTTGACAACAGGAACATTGAGATAAGGTACCATCAAAACTTACATTTGCAGACTTTGAATTGATTCTACAAGATTTCTTAGACTGAACAAAAAACCCTGAAAGCTCTTTTTTTGTTGTAATACCAGTTTGTCGGAAAACATTCAGTGAGATCTTCCATCCTTAACACAAACAAAAGTCAAAATCTTAAAAGAAAAAGCTATCTTAAGCTGAGCCGAGACAGCTAAAGAAAACTGTGATTTATAGCATAATCTTAGTGCAATATTTGTCTGTATATTCTGCACTATGTTTTGACTGAATTTGAAAAGCTTCACACATATTTAACTCAATTTTTTATTGAACATTTACTCCAAAGTTGATTTGTTACTATTCCTTTTCTAAAGGGAATTATTATTCCAACATTTATTTGCAGGTGAATTGACCATTTCAATTATTGTACAGTGTATAATATTTTACCCATTGCTATAATGTAATCCACGATTGATTCTAAAACAAAATATTATGAAGTAATCATCATAAAAGGTGTAGATCTTATCTCACAAGCCAAAAACTTCTCCAGAATTATTAAAGGGGGAATTCAAATGACTAAAATTGGTTATCTTAAAGTATGTTTTCTCTACAATACTATATTTGATAATAATATTTTACCATGAGATACCTTTTTCATTTGAATACTCCTAGGACCAAGAACATTTTATTTAATAAGTTAGATGTTACGATCTTGGGTTTATAAATAGAGGTACAGCATGTTAAAGCAAGGAAGTGATGCTACATTTCTATAATCTGACCTCATTTAGAGCATTATGCTCAGTTCTGAGCACTTCATGTAAGGACAGATGTTAAAGCCCGAGAGAAAGGGGTGAGAGGTGATTAATTGCATGGGAAATTATGGGAAAAAATGGGGGGACAGCTCAGCAGAGGTTATTAAAGTTTCCAGAACAAATAATAGGATTGAGCTTATGGAAAAGGTCAGAAACAGGCAGAGCAGATAAGGGACAACTAGGAGAAGGGGACACTCAATGCAGAACTGAAAGTGTTATACTTAAATGCAGATAGCATATAAAGCAGGGTTAATAGTTTGTAGTGCAGATTGAAATTGGCAGTTATTATGCTATTGGTATCACAGAGACGTGAATACAAGAGGTTCAGGGATGGGAACTAAATATCCAAGGGTTCGCATCCTCTTGGAAAGAACAGGCAGATAGGCAAGGGAATGCCTTGTTAGTTAGAAATAAAATTAAATCAATAGCAAGGCATGACATAGAGTTGGAAGGTGAAAATCAGTGTGGGTAGAGTTGAGGAGTGGCAATGGAGGAAGACCCTGATGGGAATTGTGTATAGGCCTTCCAGCAGTAGCCAGGATGTGGGGAACAAAATAAATCAGGAGATAGAAAAGGCATCTAAGAGAGGTACTGTTACAATTATCACGGGGGAGTTCAATATGCAGGTGGTCTGGAAAAATGTTAGCAAAAGTGAGGACTGCAGATGCTGGAAATCAGAGTCTAGATTAGAGTGGTGCTGGAAAAGCACAGCAGGTCAGGCAGCATCTGAGGAGCAGGAAAATCGACGTTTCAGGCAAAAGCCCTTCATCAGAACGATGCAGGGAGCCTCCGGGGTGGAGAGATAAATAGGAGGGTGGTTGGGGCTGGGGAGAAGGTAGCCAAGAGTACAATAAGTGGATGGAGGTGGGTATGTAAGTGATCAGTCAGAGAGGAGGGTGGAGCAGATAGGTGGGATGGGAGATCAGCAGGTAGGACAGGTCATGAGGGTGGTGCTGAGCTGGAAGGTTGGAGCTGGGGTAAGGTGGGGGGAGGGGAAATGAGGAAACTGGTGAAGTCCACATTGATGCCCTGGGGTTGAAGTATTCTGAGGCGGCAGATGAGGTGTTCTTTCTCTAGGCGTCAGGTGATGAGGGAGCAGCGGTGGAGGAGGCCCAGGACCTGCATGTCATCGGCAGAGTGGGAGGGGGAGTTGAAATGTTGTAGTGCAATGGTAATGTCTGTGCCTCTAGCCCAAAAGACCCAGGTTCAAATCCCAGCTGCTCCAGAGGTGTATAGCATTGGGAAAAATTTGTTGGCAACAGATCTCATGAAAAATAATTTTATGGAATTTCTATGAGTTTTTTTTGGAGGTCTTGTGGGAGACCCCACTAGGATACAGGCAATTCTGGATGTGGTGGTGAGTAATGAGACTGACTTGTTTAGAATGAAGCAACCCATAGTGGGCAGTGACCATAATATGACAGAATTCACCCTGTGGTTTGAGAGAGAGAAACTGGAATCAGTTGTAACAGGATTACAATTGAATAAAAGGTAACTCCAAGGACATGAGGGAGGAGTTTGTCAGAGTTGATTGGAAGGGGAGCCTAGCAGGAAAGATGGTGGAGCAGCAATGGCAGAAGTTTCCGGCGGTAATTTGGGGGGCACAGCAGAAATTCATCCCAAGGAAGAAGAAACACACTAAGAGCAGGATGAGGCAACATGGCTAACAAGGAAAGTCAAGGACACTATGAAAGCAAAACAAAAAGCATACAATCTTGTGAAGATTAGTAGGAATCCAGAGGATTGGGAATCCTTTAAAAACCAGTACAGGATGATTAAAAAAGAATAAAGGCAAAGAAGATGAAATATGAGAGTAAACTAATAAGTAATATAAAAGAAGTTTGAAAGATTTTTTTTAGATAACTAAATGTGAGAGAGAAGCAAGAGTGGACATTGGATCACTGGAAAATGAGACTGGAGAAGTAGTAATGGAGAACAACGAATGAGCAGAGGAACTGAATAGGTATTCTGCATCAGTTTGCCAGCAACATACCATAACTTCAAGAGAGTGGCACAGTCATCAGAAAGGAGGAAGCTGAAAGGTCTGAAGGTGGATAAAGCACCCGGATTAAATGGACTGTACCCAGAGTTCTGTAGGAGATTGTGTAGACATTGGTGATGATCTTTCAGGAATCACTAGATTCAAAAAGATACCCAAAGGACTGGACCAGTGCCCAGGGCTACAAGTATAAGATAGGGGTATCACTAGAAGATTGGCTGACTGGCAGAAGGTAGGGAGTGGAGATAAAGGGGTCTTTCTCAGGATGGTATCCAGTGACTAATGGAGTCCTGTTGGGGTCCATATTGGGACCCCCAACTGTTCATGCCGTATATTAACAAACTGGACAAAGGAGTCAGGGACATTGTTGCTACGTTTGCAGATGACACAAAGATATGTGATGAGATGGGCAGTTTTGAGGAAGTGGGCAGGCTGCAGAAGGACTTGGCCAGGCTAGGAGAGTGGCAAAGAAGTGGCAGATGCAATACAATGTGGGAACGTGTGAGGTTATGCACTTCAGTCAGAAGAATAGAGACATTGATTATTTCCTGAATGGGAAAAGGCTTTGGAAGTCTGAAACAGAAACAGATTTGGAGACCCTAGTTCAGGATTCTCATGAAGTTAACATGGCTGGTTCATTTGGCAGTTACGAAAGCAGATGCAATGTTAGCATTCATTCCAAGAGGGCTAGAATACAAGAGCAGATATGTATTGTTAAATCTGTATAAGGCTCTGGTCAGGCGCATCTGGAATACTGTGTGCAGTTTTGGACCTTGTATCTAAAGAGGGTTGTGCTGGCATTACAAAGGGTCCAGAGGAGATTTATAAGAATGATCCAGAGGATGAAGGGCTTGTCATTGAGGAGCAGTTGAGGACTCTGGGTCGGTACTTGGAGTTTTGAAGAATGAAGAAATATTTCATTCAAACTTACAGAGTACTGAGAGGCCTGAGTAGATTCAAGCCTGTTCCACCATGCAATATGAATATGGCTGATCATCCATCACAGCACTATGTACATGTTTTCAACCTGTGCTTTTTTGTCCCTTTAGCCCTTCAAATGGCCAGGCAAGGCGTTCAATTCTAGGTCATTCAGAGATGAGCAATAATTGTTGGCCTTGCCAATGATGCCTACATCCCATCAAAATAAAATGGTCAGTATTATGACAGCCATCGGTAAGATGTCTGCATAGCTGGAGATTGGTAAACATTGGCCACTCATCCTTGAGCCTTGGCCTGCAGTTTTTTTAAATCAATGTTATTCTTGTTTTTTGGAGATTGCTGGCAATTGTCCTAGGTGGTGGTCAATGGTTTGTTCAATCAGCAGTAGTATGGTCCTTGTCATTTCAGAATGACAGGTTTCCTTCTTCAATGGACACCAGAGCACCGTTGGGTGAATTATGACACATCGGACGACAGTGCAATCCCTTATGTTGATTCTAACTTTTGGCTTCTAGTTTCTTGTTTCAAAAATTGAGTTGGTCATGAGTTTGTTCATTCTCCCCTGGGTTAAAATCCATTGCAGTGGGATTATTATTCCAGGTCTCTGAGGAAGGGTTACTCACCCCTAAACATTAACTTTGATTTCACTCCACAGGTATTGCCATGTCTGCCGAGCATTTCCAGCACTTCCTGTTTTCATTTCCTCAGGATTTCCATTCTGGTCTCACTATTCTCCA
Organism: Hemiscyllium ocellatum; assembly: GCF_020745735.1. NCBI lineage: Eukaryota > Metazoa > Chordata > Chondrichthyes > Orectolobiformes > Hemiscylliidae > Hemiscyllium > Hemiscyllium ocellatum. Next base: position 91,657,411 of record NC_083412.1, on the reverse strand, counting down.
ATGTCTCCAATACTAATCCAACCAGTTGCGTTTGCTCATGGGAGTCAGTACACTCAATTGGCTGGATGGTTCATTTGCAATGCAAAGAATTGCTTATAGCATGGGTTCAATTTCTGCACCAGCTGAGGTCACCACAAAGGACTCCTTCCCTACCTCTCCACTCACCTGAGACCTGGTGACCACCAGTTGTCTCTCTCTAATGAAAGAGCAATCCTTTGGTGTGGTAAGACTGTTGGTAACTTTATCCACTCACTGTGTCAGAAGGATAGCTCATTCGCAAAATTAAGAGTTGTTTCATGAAGGTTTTGAATTTCTATCAGAAATTTGATACTCCTGAGTATCTCTGTAATTAATCCTGAGTCACTGCAGGCTCTGTATCATAAACCTAATTCTACCTTTGAGCCACTTATAAAATTCTCCTCTCACAGCATTTCTCATTAATCAAAGGGCACCTTCATGCCTTTCATCACAAACTCTCAGATCATCATCATACAAAATCTGATCCTACGGTCCGCCCTTCTTCACAATGTCAGCCTTGGCTAAAGAGGTGGTACTTTTGCCTCTCACTCAGAAACTCATGTGTTCCAGATCCAGTCCTGAGACGTGAACCATAAAACCTCTGTTTGCACTTCAGTCCAGGATAGAGAGAGAGTGCTGCACTATTGGAGATGCAATTTCTGGCCTGTAACAGCAGTAAGAGCCTCTCAATGTCTTTCCTGCTGCCATCAGACTTGTGAACAGTCCTATCAAATGTTATTTCTGATCTGTCTCACTGCATCTTCTCTGTGGCAGTAGCACTGTACTCTGTTCTGCTACTCTGATGCAGTTTGTATGGTACAATCTAGCATTATAGCACGTGAACAACACTTTCACTGTATCTCGGCACATGTGACAACAATAAATAAATTAATCAACTGGATGAAAAAGGTTGTCAAACCAAAACAGAAAAGGATGAACCCAGTCATCATCACATTATTGTCTGCTCTGCAAAAATTGGATGCTGTGTTTCTTACATTGGATACAGTTTAAAGGCACCTTGACTGTAAATAGCTCTGGGATGTTCTGAGGTTGTTATTTGCAGAATGCAAATTAAACCTTTTCTATACAGTCATCTCACAGTTGAATTGTACACTACCCTCAGACGTTAATCTTTGCTTCATTTCCTGCTCCTCTCCTTTCAATGCCTTGGTTCTACCTTGAGTAGAAGTCACGTGGCTGAAAATGTGTTGCTGGAAAAGCGCAGTAGGTCAGGCAGCATCCAGGGAACAGGAAATTCGATGTTTCGGGCATACGGCCTTCATCAGAAACTCTGTGCTTATGCCCGAAACGTCGAATTCCCTGTTCCTTGGATGCTGCCTGACTTGCTGCGCTTTTCCAGCAACATATTTTCAGCTCTGATCTCCAGTATCTGCAGACCTCACTTTCTCCTAGAAGTCATGTGGCACCAGCTTATAATCAAAATCATAGAACATTCCAGCGCAGTACAGGCCCTTCGGCCCTCGATGTTGTGCCGATCTGTGAAATCAATCTGAAGCCCATCTAGCCTACACTATTCCATTCTCGTCCATGTGCCTATCAAATGAACAGGTGCAGCAGATTTGTCTGAAATTCCAAGCTTTCGGAACACTGTTCCACCTGACAAAGGAGCAGAGATCCAAAAGTTTTGGATTTCAAATATATCTTTCGGACTGTAAATCTGGTGTCGTGTGACTTCTGACCTTGTCCACCCCAGTCCAACACTGGCACCTCCACTTCTTGGTTCTACCTTGGTCAACTTTACATTCCACTCTGTAATATGCCTCACACTTCAGCTACTATCCCTCTGGGTGGAGGTGCAGTTGCTCAGTCTTTGAGATACAGCTGAGATTTCAGCTTGTTTTCTGAATGCATCCATTGAAGGAGTGATAGGGGACGGCATCAGTTTGGTTCAGCAATCTTGGCTCTCAGTCAGACGCCTGTCGCATTGAGTATCACTCAAGAACTTAAGTGCATAATTTTAGCTGGCACTTCAGTGTGGGTGTGCTGTGCTGTTGGAGGTTCTGTCTCTCCAATGAGAGTTGAACCTGAGGAGCTGTCACTGATTCAGATGGTGGTTAGTGATCTCACAGCCATGTTCAAAGACATGCAGAAGGTTTAATCTGAATCTATGCAGGGACCCAGCTGAAAACAGCATATTTAAAATTGCATATTATACGGTTTGCCATCCCAATTCACAAAGCTGCTCTGCTTCCTTGTCATTGTACTGCCTCAACGAGGGGAAGACCTTGCAGCTGGCAACCTCAAGATGGTCGAGCCTCCATGGTAGGTTGTGCTTCGGCTGAGCTCATCCTCTCCAGGTCGGCCGCACTCTTTTCCCTCTATCCAATTCTGCATTTTCCTTTCTCTTTTCTTCATCTTCCCGATGTCCCGGGGAGGCTGGAGTGGTGTCGGCGATGGGTCCAAGCTCGTAGACTCAGAACATGGGCTCCTGGGATGGGGGCAAGGTGTCAACTGCAGCAATGGGAGAATGGGCACCCTTTTGTGCAGCAGGGCTGGCGTGTAAACTCTTTCAGTAGCAGTGGGTCATCAACTGTAGCGGTGCTTGGAGCAGGGGCTCCCAGTTGTGGTGTGCCCAGAGTAGACATAATCAACCCATGTTTGGGACCCTCGCCATGAAAGATGAACCTCTGTTTAAGCACTTTCTTTTATTCTTTTGTAATTCAAAATGGTGCCAGACTGTGGTGATAGAATACTTTTCACTGTATCTCCCTCGATGTATGTGACAATAAATCATTCATTCTCATTCATTCATTCAGTTTTTTTTAAACCATATCCCAAAGCACTTCACATTTAACAGTAATCTTTGAAGTGTTGAAATGTAGGTGCTGTAGCTGTCAGTTTGCTCACAGCTAACTGTCACAAAACAGCATTGAGGCAATAACCAGAACTTCTGTTTCAGGGGTTCTCCTTGAGGGATCAATATTGGCCAATACATAAAGTAGAATTAGATTAGATTACTTACAGTGTGGGAACAGGCCCTTCGGCCCAACAAGTCCACATTGACCCGCCGAAGCACAACCCACCCATACCCCTACATTTACCCCATACCTAACACTACGAGCAATTTAGCATGGCCAATTCACCTGACCCGCACATTTTTGGACTGTGGGAGGAAACTGGAGCACCCGGAGGAAACCCACGCAGACACGGGGAGAATGTGCAAACTCCACACAGTCAGTCGCCTGAGATGGGAATTGAACCCGGGTCTCTGGCGCAATGAGGCAGTAGTGCTAACCATTGTGCCACTGTGCCACCCACAAAGATGGTTATTTCTCAAGTACAGTTACGGAACATTTGATAGCCATGAAAGATGAGAAAAGAGACCAGAGTTAGTGTGTCTTCCAAAATGTGTCTCCTCAGACAATGAAAGACAGGGAGCATCAACCTTAACTTTGAGATTTAATGACTTGGAGGTGCCGGTGTTGGACTGGGATTGATAAAGTTTAACTTTGAGATTAAATGCTAGAGTAGAACCTGAACCCAGGTCCTTCTGATTGAGATGTTCGAAGGCTCTCAGTTAATTCAGAAATAGTTCAGCACTACTGAAAAGAAAATGAACTCTTTCTTCTCATTGCTGTTCCAGGGATCCTACATAGAACATAGAACATAGAAGGATACAGCGCAGTACAGGCCCTTCGGCCCTCGATGTTGCGCCGACCGAATCCTACCTAACCTATACTAGCCCAATAACTTCCAAATGCCTATCCAATGCCCGCTTAAATGACCATAAAGAAGGAGAGTTCACCACTGATACGGGCAGGGCATTCCATGAACTCACAACCCGCTGTGTGAAGAATCTACCCCTAACATCTGTCCTATACCTACCACCCCTTAATTTAAAGCTATGTCCCCTAGTAACACCTGACTCCATTAGCGGTAAAAGGTTCTTAGTATCTACCCTATCTAAACCCCTAATCATCTTATACACTTCTATCAGATCTCCCCTAAACCTTCTCTTCTCCAATGAGAACAGCCCCAAGTGCCTCAGCCTTTCCTCATAAGACTTTCCTACCATTCCAGGCAACATCCTGGTAAACCTCCTCTGCACTCGTTCTAAAGCTTCCACATCCTTCCTATAGTATGGCGACCAAAACTGCACACAATACTCCAGATGAGGCCGCACCAGAGTCTTATACAACTGCAACATGACCTCAGGACTCCGGAACTCAATTCCTCTGCCAATAAAGCCCAGTACACCATATGCCTTCCTCACAGCACTATTTACCTGGGTGGCAACTTTCAGAGATCTGTGTACATGGACACCAAGATCCCTCTGCTCATCCACACTACCAAGTAGCCTACCATTAGCCCAGTAATCCATCATCTTGTTATTCCTACCAAAGTGAACGACTTCGCACTTAGCTACATTGAATTCCATTTGCCACATTTCCGCCCAGCTCTGCAACTTATCTATATCCCGCTGTAACCTACCACTTCCTTCCTCACTATCCACAACTCCACCGACTTTTGTGTCATCCGCAAACTTGCTTACCCAGCTTTCAAGTCCTTCCTCTAGATCATTTATAAAGATAACAAAAAGCAATGGTCCCAAAACAGATCCTTGTGGTACACCGCTAGTAACTGCGCTCCAAGATGAACATAATCCATCAACTACTACCCTCTGTCTCCTTCCAGCCAGCCAATTCCTAATCCAAACCTCTAATGTATCCTCAATGCCATACCTCCTATATATTAAATGCCAATTTTGTTACACTAAATAAAACAATCCCTGTACATCCATGTAAATGATTTGTGATGCTTCTAAGAGACAGTAAAAGTTATGATAAGTCTTTTCATACCACATTAATGTCAGGGTTAAATAACCATCCACAAGCATTTGTTAATCATTCCCTTTAACTGTGTACGTCTGCTGAGGTGACTAACCCATGCCTAACAGATTATAAAGCCTGGAATCTTCCTGGTCTGTGATTATTACTTTAATAATTGATAGATTACTAATTAAACAATCAGCAGGTAGAAAATGTTCCTCAGTAATTTTCTCATTGTTCTTTGATTGCACAATAACCTGAGCTATGCATAGCCATTCCCCTTCATCCCTAATGCTGGTCTGACCACAATCAGGAACTCAACATGCATTTAGAATGTCAACTGGGCAGAAAATACTCCATAAAATTACCGTATGAGATAGAAAGTCCTTAAAATTATGAAAGGGTTTAAAGATGTAGACAAGGAGAAGATATTTCGGTTTTATGAGTCAAATATTACCAGAAAGGATTATCACAAAATAAGCCCTGTCCATAAAAATGAAATGCTCCTAGAGAGGAGTAATATGTGTTTTTTTAAATTCACACAGTTAATCACTAGTGTGTACTTAAAGTCTAGCCTGAGTTCTCACAGTGACTTTCATGCAACTCAGATGTAATGTAGCTAGTTATTTAGTACAATGGAATAAACCTACTCTGTTTAACAAGAAAGCTTTAGAAAAGTTGCTCTCAAGTCTTCACAATGTAGGTAAAATATTTAGTCAAGAACAAAGTTCCAGTGACCTATCCCCTCTTTCTTCTACACTTGCTACCTTCTTTAACATTTTCATTGTCACCTGTTTGGGATTCACTGGCTGGGCCAGCATCAGTTACCCCCTTGAGAAGGAGGAAGAGAGCTGCCTTCATGAACCACTGCAGTCCACATGCTGTAGGTTGACTCACAATGCCCTTAGGAAACAAATTCCACAATTTTGACCCAGTGACAGTGAAGTAAGGGTGAAATATTTCCAAGTCAGGATGGTGAGTGGCACAAAGAGGAACTTGCAAGTGATGGCCTTCCCATGTATCTACTGCCCTTGTCCTTCTAAATGAAAGTGGTTATTGATTTGCTGTCTAAGGATCTTTGGTGAACTTCTGCAGTGCATCTTGTAGATAGTAGACACTGCTGCTACCGAGTGTCGCTGGAGAGGGAATGGATTTTTGTGGATGTGGTGTCAATTAAGTGGGCTGCTTTATCCTGGATGGTGTCAAATGTGGCACTCATCCAGATAATTAGGGAATACTCCATCATACCCCTGACTTGTGTCATAGAATGCTGGATAGACTTTGATGAGTGAGGAGCTGACTTAATTGCTGCAGTTTTCCCTGCCTCTGTCTTGCTTTGTATAGAATAGAATATATTTTTTTGTCACATACACTCCATTATAGAAGTGTATTGACAAGCTTTTATAATGTCTGCCTTTTTATAATGTCATCTTCGGTACAAGTTCATTGGTGCAAATCTTGGTTACAACAGAGGAAGAAAAAGAAGTTGCAATTACTTTAAAGAGTTTTTAAAAATATAAGTTAGAAATAAGGTAAGTCCTGATCAATGGTAAGCCTCAGGATGTTGATAGTGGGGGATTCAGTAATGGGAGGACCATCGACTGTCAAGGGGCAATGTTTAGATTATCTCTCATTGGAGCTGGTGACTCTCTGGCAAGCCAATCAGACTGAGGGGCAATTAGGAATGGCTACTGAATTGTCGTCCAGCCAGTGACCCCAACAGTCCATTAATTTGGTCAGCAATATGAACATGGAGCAGACCAGACACCATAAAATAAGTTGTGCTTTCTGGTTGTGTAGCAACATTTCAGACATAGTGGGTTTCATTGGCTTACTGTAGATCCTTTCTTCACTAAAGCCACCAACACAGTCCACATTACGGATGGTACTAAATACAGACAGGCAACAAAAAGTCAGAAAGGCAGATGCCATAATAAATTGCCACTGTAGACTTTAACAAATGTTACAGTGTTGTTCCATTTGAACATGGTCCCACAGGGGCAGACAGCAAGCTGATGATCTCTTAGAGACAGTATTTTACTTTTCTTTTGTCTGGAAATGCCTGCAGCAGGTGCATCAAAAGCGACAGCTGCATTTAGTGACTAAACACACAGTGATGTGAGTGGTATATCGGTGGAGTAATGAGAGTAGTCCTTAACTACAAAATATAGGAGGGAACAAAAACGCATTGCAGTCTCAATGACTGTGAAGATTTCATAAAACAACAAATAATCACAAAGACCTTGATGGTTACATCGAGCAGAGTACAGAGGTTACAGAGTCTGATTATTGCTCATGCACTCACCATATTGTATGGCCTCAGCTACAATGAAACAAAGCAAGTATTCCTCGTGAGAATTCAAGCAAATAACACTACAAACAAAAGATTGTTTGGCTCATCATGCGCGTATGCATTCTCTGAAGGAACTGCCTAATTAATCCCAGCCTATCTTCCTGCTCTTTTCCCACAGCTCATTGAATATTTCCATTTTTAATATTTATCCAGTTCCTTTTTGCAATTAACACTAAATCTGCTTCCTGCTTTCCTGAAGCACATTCCACATCTTTATAACTTGCTTAGTAAAGTCATTTTTCCTCACCCTCCCCTCTGGTTCTTTTAGCCAAACATCTTTTTCCTCTTTGAGTGACACAGTACGAATGCATCAAACGCAGCTTGTTGGCTGAGTGATTTTTTTTTATTCACACAAGGTGGCCTTTCAGCCCACACTGGTTAACAAGGATTTGACGACATTAATCCCACTTTCTAGCTCATGCTCCAAAACTCCGAAGGTTCTGGCAAAGCAAGTGAATATCGAAATATTGCTTAAATGCTTCGACAGATTCTGATTCAATCACCTTTGCAGTGAATTCCAAACTCCCACCACCCTCTGGGTGAGCAAAAAGAACCTCGTCAACACCCCCGTTAGCCTGTTATCTTAAATCTATCCCACCTGATTATTAACCCTTCTCCTAATTCATAGAATCCCTACAGTGTGGAATCAGATCATTCGACCCAATAAGTCCACACCGAACCTCCAAAGAGCACCTCACCCAGACTCACCCCCATACCCTATCCCTGTAAGTCTGTTTTTTTGATGGCTAATTCACCTAACCTACACATCCTTGAACATTATGGGCAATTTAGCTTGGCCAATTCATGTTACCTGCACATCTTTGGGCTGTGGGAGGAAACCGGAGCACCCAGAGGAAACCCACAAAGACACAGGGAGAATGTATAAACTCCACACAGACGGTTGCCCGAAGATGAAATGGAACCTGGGTCTCTGGCACTGTGAGGCAGTAGTGCTAACCACTGAGGCACCATATAATGGATGAAAATGCCACCCTATTTATGCCCCAAGTAGCTTACAGTGTTATAATCATATCTGTCACTTTTAGCAACTGTAGATGGTGTGTAATGGAAGGAAGGAAATTGAACAAATTGCGTTATTGAGTACTTTCTGCAATTTAGAAGACTAAGAATTAATCTCGTAGAAATACTTATGATTCTGACAGAAAGCCGATGCCGAGAGACTGATTTCCCCTGAATGCATGGACTAGGTTATGATTTATCATCAGCTTAATGGGTTGGGAATTTAGGAGTGAGATAAAGAGAAAAGTCTTGACTTGTAAGCTTGGATAGAGCTCTCTGTCCAAGAATTTGTGGATTCTTAGTCATTAAACATATTCAAGGCAGAGATTGATAGAGTTCAGATACTCAATGAACCAAGCGCTATAAGGAGAGTGTGGAAAATGGGGTTAAGATAGATCAGGCAATGATCCCATCAAATAGTGAATCTGTTTCACAGAGCATTTTATTTCCAATTCTTAAGGGGAATGAAAGAAGAGGAAATTAGTACACAATTACTTGGGAGGATAGCCATAGAATATCTACAGTGTGGAAGCAGGCCATTTGGTAAAAACAATGACTACAAATGCTGGAAACCAGAGTCTAGATTAGAGTGATGCTGGAAAAGCACAGCAGTTCAGGCAGCATCCGAGGAGCAGTAAAATCGACTTTTCGGGCAAAAGCCATTCATCAGGAATACAGGCAGAGAGCCTGAAGGGTGGAGAGATAATTCACTTATCTCTCCACCCTTCAGGCTCTCTGCCTGTATTCCTGATGAATGGCTTTTGCCCGAAACGTCGATTTTACTGCTCCTCGGATGCTGCCTGAACTGCTGTGCTTTTCTAGCACCACGCTAATCTCGAAGCAGGCCATTCGGCCCATTAACGCTTCGGAAGCGCACCAACGCTTCTGAAGAGCATCCCATCCATACACACCCTCCTCCTGCCCAACATTTCCCACTGCCAATCCAGTTAACTTGTGCACCTTTGGACAGAGGGATGACTCAGAGGAAACCCTCACATACACAGGGAGAATGTGCAAACTTCACATGGACAGTGACCTGAGTAGAATTGAACCCATGTCGTTGGTACTGTGAGGCAGCAGTGCTAACCACTGAGCCATCATGCCACTCTCAGAATCTCCAGATGGTACGCTTTGTTGAAGGGGGTAATTTTACCTTTGGGTGCAAACATGAAATAAACACCTTCCATTCAATCACCTGTCATCCATTTGATTGTATAACATTTTCTACGGAATGCAGCCAAAGTTACAGAAGTAAGATTGGTGAAGTGCGGCATTTACATCATGTATCATTGACCCTTTTGTCATATTAACTGCTCCCTTGTTTACGAAGAATAGTCTTTCTGGCGGCACACTGTGTAATGATTACCCTTAAGTGGAGTGGAAGCTGAGGAATCAGCTTAAGAATGGACAATCGATTCACCTGGCATAGAAAAGAGACAATTAAGATGTGCCCCTGCCTGCTCCTGTAAAACAAGCTTGCATTGCAGACGATATGCCACAGCTTTGGCAAACACAGAAACAATCACCAATAGTTATTTCAGAGACCAATGCAACATGCTCAATGTTGTGTCTTTGATGCTCTGTAGCAGAGGATTTGCTCAGCCCTAGGCTAGGCTGGTGTGACTGCTTGCAAATTGAAATAATACCATCATGATTGCAAAGTAAAGGAGTCATAATGATTGTCAGCTCTGCATCATCTTTTTCAAATGAGAAAAAACAAGAGATGGCAATCACCTTCTCAGTAAAATGTGAGAATTGACTTTAACATGAGACTGTGCCTTGACGCATTTACTTACCTTGCATTCCTTTTAACTCAGAGCTAGCCACAAAATGAAAACTATGAATGAAACATGTTCTGTCTGTGATAGACTGATGCATTGGTTAATGGGAGAGGATGAAAGAGTCATTGCCAGAATTTTGCCAGACTGTCATGCTGCAAGGTAATTTCCTGGTTTTAATTCTATACATTTTGCAATATACAGCAAAAAATGTCCATCAACTGCGACAGAAAGCTCACAACTGATCTAATCTTTTATTACTGGATGCATTGGAATTTGACATTTTACACCGGTTACTGGGCTTCTCTGAGTGGGAGTTCAGTGTTGCTGGACCAAAGTTATAACAGTAAAGCTACAAAACTAGTTTAGTCACCAGATAGGGGGACATACCAGCAGCATCAGGCATACCAGTATAGGACTAATTACAGCCACATGTTATAGTCAGATCTAAGTGATTCCACAAGTGGGCGGCACGGTGGCACAGTGGTTAGCACTGCTGCCTCACAGCGCCTGAAGACCCGGGTTCAATTCCCGACTCAGGCGACTGACTGTGTGGAGTTTGCACGTTCTCCCCGTGTCTGCGTGGGTTTCCTCCGGGTGCTCCGGTTTCCTCCCACAGTCCAAAGATGTGCGGGTCAGGTGAATTGGCCATGCTAAATTGCCCGTAGTGTTAGGTAAGGGGTAATGTAGGGGTATGGGTGGGTTTCGCTTCGGCGGGTCGGTGTGGACTTGTTGGGCCGAAGGGCCTGTTTCCACACTGTAAATCTAATCTAAAAAAAAAAGTCAATGGATCAGATCCACAATCTACAGCTTTATTTCATGAAGAGTGGTGGACAATTAAATGATTGACAGGAGCAGGAAGCTCTGTGAATATCCAAACTTGCCCTGATGTAGGAGTCTACTAAGTCAGTGTGAAACTCAAGAAGAAAGCATTTTCAGCCAGAAAAGCTGAGTGGTTGAACTCTCTCAATCAGACACCAGTCATCAGCCAATGTGCTTCACTTTTTAGAATGGCCACAAAATTGGTGAAGGGACCTGCTACTGCAATTGGGCTATGACAACACTCTAAGAATATTTCTGAATACCCTTTGCTTAAGAAATAGCAGTGCCCCAAGCCACGCTGTTCTAGCTACAATTCCAGCATCGACCTGACAAGATGCAAATGCCAACAATACCGAGGTCTATCCTGTCCCACTAAAGGCAGGACAAATCCAAAGCCAGCCAACAAACACTTCGATAAAATGATAAGGTACTGCAGATGCTGGATATCTGAAGGGAAAAAAAAACACAGAAAATGCAGCAGAAACTCAGCAAGTCTGGCAGCATCTGCGAGAAGACAAAGTTGATGTTTCGATTCCGATATAAATTTTCTTCAGAACCCCGATAGTCAGCAAAATAATTCAAGTTGTCATTGGTAGTGCTATCAAGTGGCACTTTCTTCATAATAGACTGTTCACTGACACTCAGTTTGGGCTTTCCCAGGGACACTTAGCTCCTGACCTCGTTAGGTCTTGGTCCAAATGTGACCAAAACAACTGAACACCAGATGAGAATGACTGTCTTTAATGTAAAGGTCATATTTGACTGAGTATGCCACCAAGGAGACCTGGAAAAACTAAAGCCAATAGAAATTGGGCAACAGTCACAACTGGTTGGAGTCATACCCAACACAAAAAAAATGCTGGTATTTGTTGTGGGCAATCATTTCAGTCCCAGGTCATCACTTTAAGAGTCTTCAAGTCATGTCCCAAACACAACTGTCTTCAGCTCCTGCATTAATGACCTTCCCCCATCATTAGGTCAGAAGTGGAGAGGTTCACTGATGATTGCACAAGGTTCAGCATCATTCAGTTGCTCCTCGGGTTCTGAGGCTGCCCTTGCCAACAGGCATTCAGACTTGGACAATATCTAGGTTTGGAGAAAGTGTCATGCTGGAGAGTCAGGATGGCACTGGAAAAGTAGCATCCGGTCAGGCAGCATCCGAGGAGCAGGAGTGTCAACGTTTTGGGCATAAGCCCTTCATCAGGAATGGGCGGCACGGTGGCACAGTGTGGGCGGCACGGTGGCACAGTGGTTAGCACTGCTGCCTCATAGCGCCTGTAGACCTGGGTTCAATTCCCGACTCAGGCGACTGACTGTGTGGAGTTCGCACGTTCTCCCCGTGTCTGCGTGGGTTTCCTCCGGGTGCTCCGGTTTCCTCCCACAGTCACAAAGATGTGCGGGTTAGGTGAATTGGCCAAGCTAAATTGCCCGTAATGTTAGGTAAGGGGTAAATGTAGGGGTATGGGTGGGTTGCGCTTCGGCGGGTCGGTGTGGACTTGTTGGGCCGAAGGGCCTGTTTCCACACTGTAAGTCTAATATATTCCTGATGTTGATTCTGCTGCTTCTCGGATGCTGCCTGATTGCCATGCTTTTCTTGCTCCTCTCTTTTCAACTCAGTATCCAGGTTCGGGCTGATAAGGGGAAACTAACATTTGTGCCACACAAGTGTCAGGCATTGATTTTCTTGAACAAGAGAAAATTGAACCATTTCCCCTTGATGTTCAAAGGCAATCCCCCACTATCAACATAATGTTAGCTCAATTGATATCACATGTTCAAACATCTAGTGAGTAAAGAAAATTAATAGAACTGGACTGACAAATCAGAAAATTTATTGTGACCTCGGGAACTCATAAATCTTATGTTTGTTTAAAAAAACTGACAATGGAAGGGTATATAAGAACATTAGAAATGGGAGCGGGAGTAGGCCATTCAGCCCCTCAAGCCTGATTACCAATTTTTAAGATCTTAGCTCATTTACCCCAGGCCTCAACTCCACCTTCATGGCAGTTCCTCATAGTGTGCAACTCTTAAATCTTTTAACCTCCTCTTCAAGTATATTCTGTGATCTAGCCTCCATAACACTCTGAGTTCAATCACTCACTTCTGAGAGAAGAAATTCCTTCGCATCTCAGTTTTAATGAGTTTTCTGTTACTCTCTAACTACATTCCCTAGTTTGAGGAAGTTCATTGAAGAAGTGACTAAGTTGATAGATGAAGGAAGGGCTGTTGATGTCATATACATGGACTTTAGTAAGGCATGTGCTAAGGTAAACTAATAAAGAAAGTGAAGTCACATGATGTGCAGGGTGTTCTAGCTAGGTGGATAAAGAACTGGTTGAGCAACAGGAGACAGAGAGTAGTAGTTGAAGGGAGTTTCTCGAAATGGAGAAAGGTGACTAATGGTGTTCCACAGGGGTCAGTGCTGGGGCCACTGTTGTTTGTAATATACATAAATGATCTGGAAGAGGGCACTGTTGGTATGATCAGCAAGTTTGCAGATGACACGAAGATTGATAGAGTAGCAGAAAGTATAAGGGACTTTCAGAGAATACAGGAGAAATATAGATAGACTGGAGAGTTGGGCAGTGAAGTGGCAGCTGGAGTTCAATCTAGACAAATGAGAGGTGATGCATTTAGGCAAGTCTAATTCTAGAGTGAATTATACAGTGAACAGAAGAGCCTTGGGAAAAGTTGATGGGCAGATAGATCTGGGAGTGCAGGTCCATTGTACACTGAAGGTGGCTGCACAGGTGGATAGAATGGTCAAGAAGGCGTATAGTATGCTTGCCATCATCGGACAGGGTATTGAGTATAAGAGCTGGCAGGTCATGTTAAAATTGTACAAGACATTGGTTCGGCTGCATTTAAAATACTGTATACAGTTCTGGTCGCCACATTACCAAGAGGATGTGGACGCTTTGGAGAGGGTGCAAAGAAGGTTTATGAGGATGTTGCCTGGTATGGAAGGTGCTAGCTATGAAGAGAGTTTGAGTAGATTAGGTTTGTTTATATTAGAAAAAAAGGAGATTGGGGGTGGGGTGGTCGGGTGGGGAACCTGATAGAGGTCTACAAAATCGTGAAAGGTATAGACAGGGTAAATAAAGATAAGCTTTTTCCCTGGGTGAAGCATTCAATAATGAGAGGTCACGCTTTCAAGGTGAGAGGTGAAAAGTTTAAGGGGGATACACATGGCAAGTACTTTACACAGAGGGTGGTGGGTGTCTGGAACGCGTTGCCAGCAGAGGTGGTAGAGGCAGGCACGGTAGATTCACTTAAGATGCATCTGAACAAATGCATGAGTAGGTGGGGAGCAGAGGAATGAGGGGGGACAGGTTTAGACAGTAGATTTGGATCAGCTCAGGCTTGGGCCGAAGGGCCTGTTCCTAGGCTGTAAATTTTCTTTGTTCTTTGTTCTTTGAGAAACCCTCATCAATGAAGGCATCTGTCAGCATCTACCCTGTCAATCGTTCTCAGAATCTTGTGTGTTTCAAACATCAGTACAAAACTGTTAGATGAGATCCCAACTCATTTATTAATGTCCTTCATTTTGCCTCAGATGGAAACCCCAGCCTGGCACTGCAATGGTTGACTTGCTGCTGCCCTCGAGGTGTCCTAATGAGTCAGTCAGTTTGAGTGAGCTTGAAGAATGACATGAATCACAGTTCTAAAGGATGGTTTACCAGCATCTCTTTAGCAGGGTTACCACATGCAGAAAATGAAAGGTTTGCTGAGGGTTCCTAACAGAGGCACAACAGCTGGAATAATTAGCGTTATGTTGTTAATGCTGGTGTTATTCACTTTTGCATTCCTAGTCATTTGCCCATGAGCCAGCGAGCGAGAGGATTTGGACAGAGATGGGATAAGGGGACAATGCTAAAAGTGCAACTGGTGCAAGTTGGCACCTCACACCTTCAATGCAATATCTGGGTAAACATGACACCAGTTGCTAAAGCTCATTTGAGAATGTAACTTTAAAAAGTTCTGCGATTTACAGATGAAAGAACTGAAACCAACACATTCATTCTAAAAGATGAACGACGTAACAAACAATCCAGGCCTTTTTCAATAAATAATTTCAGTTACATCACACTGCAAATGTTAGCTACAAATTCTGTGTCTTATGATCTTAAACTCCACAACCACCTGATGAAGGAGCAATGCTCCGAAAGCTAGTGCTTCCAAATAAACCTGTTGGATTATAATCTGATGTTGTGAGATTTTTAACTTTGTCCTCCCTAGTCCAACACCGGCACCTCCACATTATGCAGCAAAGTGGTTCAAGAAGGCAGCTCACCATCATCTTTTCAAGAACCGTGGGCGGCACGGTGGCACAGTGGTTAGCACTGCTGACAGCGCCTGAGACCCGGGTTCAATTCCCGACTCAGGCGACTGACTGTGTGGAGTTTGCACGTTCTCCCCGTGTCTGCGTGGGTTTCCTCCGGGTGCTCCGGTTTCCTCCCACTGTCCAAAGATGTGCAGGTCAGGTGAATTGGCCATGCTAAATTGCCAGTAGTGTTAGGTAAGGGGTAAATGTAGGGGTATGGGTGGGTTTCGCTTCGGCGGGTCGGTGTGGACTTGTTGGGCCGAAGGGCCTGTTTCCACACTGTAAGTCTAATCTAGTCTAATCTAAATAGGGATGTGCAATAAATGATGGCCCAGCCAGTGAAGTACATCACAAAAATGAAAAACAAAGGGCGATGAATGTGTGTGTGTGTGCGTTGTCATTATAGATGGAAGAATTTACTGAGAGAACAATGAATAAAGCATACACAGTTCCTTGGCTTTATTAATGGGCCATAAGAGCAAGGAAGTGATGTTGGGCTGGTACAAGACATTAGTTAGACCTCAGCTGGTTTTAGTCAGGATATGAAGGCATTGGAGATAGCGCAGAAAAGATTTATACGAATTGTCTTGACACTGAAATCTTCAGCACTGAAGATAGATCGAAGAATTTGGGGCTGTTTTCCTTGGGGAAATATGGCTGAGAGGTGTTCTGACGGAGATATTTAACTTCATGAGGTATCTGGAAAGAGTAGGTAGAGATTGATTCCCCTACTGTAGGGACTGTGAACAGGATGTCATGGATTTAATGCAGTAAGCAAATATGGAAATGCAATTCCAAAGAAGATATTCACGCAGTAAGGAGTTAACGTCTGAACTGAAACAAAGAAATGTGTGTGCTGGAAATCTGAAACGAAAATGAAAATAGCTGGAGAAACTCAACAGGTCTGGCAGCATCTATGGAGAGAAAACAGAGCTAATGTTTCGGCCCAGTGACCCTTCTCCAGAACTGATGACAGCAAGAAAGAAGAGGCATTAATGCCCACCCCATTTTATCAACATAAAGACTACTTTTTCCGAGATTCTATCAGTGCTGAAGAAGCGTCACTGAACTCGAACTGTTAACTGTTTTTCTCTCTCCACAAATTCTGTGAGACTTGTGGAGTTCCTCCAGCAACTTCTGTTCTTGTTTAAGGTCTGCTAGCAATCGAGGCTTTCAAAGAAATTACACTGTTATTCGAAAAGGAACAACTTGGAGGATCATGGGGAGAGTCACATCCCACGGAGAACTCATTCGGAGAGCCAGGGAAGACAGGATTGGCCAAATGGCTTTGTTCTGTGCTGTAACATCTCTATGCCTTTGGACATCAGATAGCTCATCTTCTTTGGCAAGTGTGCTTTAACTTTCAATTGAACATTTATGAGGTAGAATTGTAGGGTCAATGCCTTATTTGGAACTCTAACTGAAATGGGCAGCAGAAACTCCCTTCCTTGAATAATTCCACTATGTCTGAACCAATTGACTGGACCGTCAGAGTTTGGATTTAATTTTCCATCTCCTCTAATGACATCTGATAATGCATTACTTGGCTAAAGGCCAAACTACATTCGGTGGCAGCCTTCTAGCTGAGAGGTTGATCTCACAACCTTTTGAGTTTCGAGTCAAGTAGTATTTCATCTGAAAATACAGGATCTGAATGTCATGATGTCAGCTGGGGTCCCTGTAAAATGAGCAGGTCACTCATAGTGGTAATCCTTGTTTGGCTGCAGTTCAATTTAATTACTCCGCATTAAACAGATAGCAAACAATTTTTGGGGACCACTTACTGTAATGCCTGGTAATTAAAGTTAACTGTTTGTTTAAAATACAAAGGCAAGGCACACTTCCCTTAGAACAACTGACTAATCCAAGGCCACCAATGGGAACTGACCCTATGGTCTGGATTTGCACACCTGAGTTTGGAAACTTCCTGGCACAGGACCAGAAGGTCGAGGATCAGGATTAGGCCATTCAACCCATCGAGTTTCCTTCACCATTCGATCATGGCTTTTATGTTTCTCCATCTCATTCTCCTATTTTTCTCCCAAAAGGAAAGAACAAAGAACAGTACAGCACAGGATCAGGCCCTTTGGCCCACTAGAACAGGGCAGACACATGATGCCTCTCTAACCTAAAAACCTTTTGCCTTTATGCAGTCTGTAACCTCCAATACCTAACTATTGATACAGCTGTCAAGATGGCTCTGAACCGTGGCGGTTATATCTGCCTCCACCATTTTCTCTGTATAAAAAGCTTGCCTTTCCCATCCCCTATAAACATAGACACAGAACATAGATCAGTACAGCCCTTTGGCCCTCGATGTTGCGCCGACCTGTGAAACCAGTCTGAAGCCCATCTAACCTCCACTATTCCATTCTCCTCCATTATGCCTATCCAATGACTATTTAAATGTCCTTAAAGTTGGCAAGTCTGTAACCGTTGCAGGCAGTGCATTCCATGCCCCTACTACTCTCTGAGTAAAGAAATTACCTCTGAAATCTGTCCTATGTTTATCACCCCTCAGTTTGTAGCTATGTTTCCTTGAGTTATCCATCATCACACTTGGAAAAAGGCTCTCACTGTCCACCCGATCTAACCCTCTGATTATCTTATATGTCTCAATTAAGTCACCTCTCAACCTTCTTCTCTCTAATGAAACAGCCTCAAGTCACTCAACCTTTCCTCATAAGACCTTCCCTCCATGCTAGACAACATCCTGGTAAATCTCCTCTGAACCCTTTCCAAAGCTTCCACACCCTTCCTGTAATGCAGTTACCAGAACTGTATGCAATACTCCACGTGCAGCCACACCAGAGTTTTGTACAGCTGCAACATGACCTCATGGTTCCAAGACTTCATTCCTCCACTAATAAAAGCTAACACACTGTATGCCTTCTTAACATCCCTATCAACCTGGGTGATAACTTTGAGGAATGTATGTACATGGACACCGAGATCTCTCTGCTCATCAACACTAAGAAGAACCTTACCATTAGCCCAGTATTCTGCATTCCTGTTACTCCTTCCAAAGTAAATCACCTCACACTTTTCTGCATTAAAGTCTATTTACCCATCTCAGCCCAGCTCTACAGCTTATCTATGTCCCTCTGTAACCTAAAACATCCTTCGGCACTATCCACAACTATATTGACCTTAGTGTTGTCCGAAAATTTATTAACCCATCCTTCTATGCCCTCATCCAGGTCGTTTATAAAAATGACAAACAGAATTTTGTCCAAAGCAGATCCCTGTGGCACACCACTCCAAACTCAATTCCAGGATGAACATTTCCCATCAACAGCTACCCTCTGTCTTCTTTCAGCTAACCAATTTCTGATCCAAACCACTCAGTCACCCTCAATCCCATGCCTCCGTATTTTGTGCAATAGCCTTCCATGGGAAACCTTATCAAACACCTCACTGAAATCCATATACACCACACCAACAGCTTTACCCTCATCCACCTGTTTGGTCACCTTCTCAAAGAAATAAGTATATCCCATTTTAACTTAAACATATGTCTCTTAGTAATTGACATTTCCACCCTGGGAAGAAGACTCTGACTATCCATTCTATCCTTGTCGCTCATAATTATGTAAACTTCTATCATGTTGTCCCTCATCCCCCAACATTCAAGTGAAAACAAACTAAGATTGTCCATTCTCTCCTCATAGCTAATACCCTCCAAACCAGGTAAACTGTTTGTGTATCCCCTCCCAAACCTCCACATCCTTCTCGTAGTCTGGCAACCAGAACAGTACGCAGTATTCCAAATGTTACCTAACTAAAGACCTACGCAGCTGCAACATGACCGGCTATATTTTATAGTCTCTGCCCCTGCCGATGAAAGTACACATCGCATATGCCTTCATGGCCCCCTTATACATTATATTGCCTTTTCAGAGAACTGTGGACCTGTATGCCTAGATCCCTCTGTATGTTGATGCTCCTAAGGATTCTGACATTTTCTGTATACTTCCCTTCTGAACTAGACATTCCAAATGCATTACCTCACATTTGTCGAGATTAAATTCTATCTGCCATTTTTCTACCCAACTCTCCAGCCTATCTATATCCTGCTGTTTCCTCTGGCAATCTACCTCACTATCCGCAGCACCCCCAATCTTTATGTCATTCGCAAACTTACTAATCAGGCCACCTACATTCTCCTCCAAATAATTTCTATATGTTAAAAACAGCAGGGTTTCCAGCACTGATCACTGCAGAACACCACTTAATCATAGATCTCCAAAACAAAAATGCCCTTCCACCACTACTGCCTGTCTTCTATGACCAAGCCAGTTCTGTATCCATCTTACCCTCTCACTATAGATCCCATGTGATTTTATCTTTTGTATCAGCCTGCCATGAGGAACTTTGTCAAAAACCTTGCTAAAATTCACACAGACAATATCCACCATCCGGCCCTCACTAATCATCTTTGTCATTTCCTCAAAATATTCAGTCAACTCTGTGAGACATAACCTTTCCCATACAAAGCCATGTTGTCTATCGCTAATAAGTCAATATTTTACCAAATGTGAATAAATCCTGTCCCTCAGAATCTTCTCCAATAACCTCTGAAACACTTGCTTATGACTTGTAGGCATGTAGTTTCCCAGATTATCCCTGTTGTCCTTCTTAAACAAAGAAACAAAATTGACTAATAATCAGTCCTCTGGGACTTTGCTTGCGACATAAGATAACCATTGATCCCTATACTAATCATGAACCTATCTATCTCTGTCTTAAAGACTCTCATTGACTTGGCCTCCACAGCCTTCTGTGGCAATGTGTTCTGCAGATTCACCACCTGGCTGAAGAACTTTCTCCTTATCACAGTTCTCCTTCACTCTGAAGCTGTGCCCTGCAGTCCTCATCTCTCCTACTCCACATCCACTGTATCCAGATGACCCAGTACTCCATAAATTTCAATCAGATCGCTCCTTGTCCTTCTAAACTTCATGGAATACAGACCCAGGGTCCTCAACTGTTCCTTAATTGGACAAGACCTTCATCCCTGGGATTTTCTTGTAAACATCCTCCGGACCCGCTTCAAGGCTAGGACAACCTTAAACATGGGCCGAAAACTGCTCACAAATCCAAATCTGGTCTGAGCAGAACCTTATACAGTCTCAGCAGTACATTTCTGCTCTTGTGTTAGAGAGACATAGAGACTTACAGCATGGAACCAGACCCTTCGATCCAGTTTGTCTATGCTGACCAGATGTCCTAAATTAATCTAGTCCCATTTGCTAGCAGTTGGCCCATATCTCTCTAAAGCTTTCCTATTCGTTTACCCAACCAGATGTCTTTTAAATGTAATTGTACCAGCCTCCATCATTTCCTCTGGCAGCTTGTTCCATACACACACCACCCTCCATGTGATAAAGTAACCAGAATTGCACACAGTATTCCAAAAGTGGACTAGCAAATGTCCTGTACAGCCTCAACATGACTTCCCAGCTCCTATACTCAATGCACTGGCCAATAAAGTAAAACATGCCAAATGTTTTCTTCACTATCCTGTCTACCTGTGATTTCACTTCCAAGGAACTATGAACCTGCACTCCAAGGTCTCTTTGTTCAGCAACATTCCCCAGAACCTTACCATTACGCGCATATGTCCTGTCCTGATTTGTCTTTCCAAAATGCAGCACCTCACACTTGTCTGAATTAAACTCCACCTGCCATTCCTCGGCTCATTGGCCCATCAGATCAAGTTCCCGTTATACTCTGAGAGAACATTCTTGGCTGTCCATTACACCTCCAATTTTGGTGTCATCTGCAAACCTACTAATGATACCTCCTGTATTGACATCCAGATCTTTCATGTAAATGCCAAAAAGCAATCGACCCAACACCGACCGTATTGGTAATCCAAGATGCAGGATGGGAGGAATTTGTGACTGTAGCAGCTGATCCCTTTTTGAAGTTTTTTTTCAGTGTTAGAGTTGATTTCCTTGAATTCTTGGACTAAACAAAATACTGTTTTATAAGCTGTTGCACTGTTTTTCGGTGTTCTACCCCTCTCAAAATGAACGTTGATATTGTATTTACCATCCTAACTGCCAACAGAACCGATATGTTAACTTTAATAGAATCATGGACTAAGAGTAAGTCACTTTGTGCTTCAAATTTCTAAAGCTTTTTTCCCTGGTTAGGAAATAGTCTATGTGTCTATTGTTTCATCAAAATGCATACCATCATGCTTTTCCACAATGTATTCAATCTGCCACTCCTTAGCACTCTCCCAGCCTATCCATTCGGCACCCTCCCTGCTTGTTCAACACTACCTGTCCCTCCATTTATCTTTGTGCCATCTGCAAACTTAGCAACAAAGCCCTCAGCTCCTTCATCCAGATCGTTAATGTACAACGTGAATAGTTGTGGTCCCAACACTGACCCCTGTGGACCTTCACCAATCATAAAAAAAATGTCAAGAATTACAGATGCTGGAAATTGGGAACAAAAATAGAAATAGCTAGAGAAACCCAGTTGATTCTGAAGCAGGGTCTCTGGACCCAAAACATTGACTTTGTTTTTTTTCCATAGATGCTGCCTGATGTTTTGAGTTTCTCCAGCTATTTATGTTTTTGTTCCACTAGTCACCAGCTGCCTTCCTGAAAAGGACCCATTTAACCTCACTCTCTGCTTTTCGCCAGTCAGCCAATCCTCTCGCCATTCCAGCAACTTGCCCCTAACACCATGGGCTCGTATTATCTTTAGCAATCTCCTGTGTGGTATCTTGTCAAAGGTCTTCTGGTAATCCAAATATATCACATTCACTGACTCTTCTTAGTCTATATTGCAAGTGTCCTCTTCAAAGGATTCTGTCAGGCATGACTTCCCCTTGATGAAGCCATGCTGACTCAGCCCTATTTTACCAAATATTCCGCAATCTCATCCTTTTATAATGGAGTCTAAAATCTTACCAACAACAGAGGTCAGGCCTATAACATCCCATGTTCTGCTTCCCTCTGTTCTCAAACAGGGATATTACATTTGCCATGTTCCAGTCCTCCTTTGACTCCAGTGATTTCTGAAAAATCATCAATACCCCCACAATCTCCTCAGCTATCTCCTTTAGAACTTTGGGGTGTAGTCCAGCCAATCTGGGTGATTTATCCATCTTCAGACCTTCTAGCTTCCCCAACACCTTTTCTTTAGTGGCGGCCATGACACTCACCTCTGCCGCCTGACTCTCTTCATGTTCTGGTATGCTGCTTGTATATTTCACTGAGAAAACTGATGCAAAATACCTACTCAGTTGCTTGGCCATTTCTTTGTTTCCCATTACTACTTCTTCGGCTTATTTTCCGATAGCCCAATGTTCACTGTTGCCTTTCTCTTATCTTTGACAGATCTGAGAAAGAAACCCTTTCTTTCTGTCACTAGCTAGCTTTCCCTTATAGTTCGATCACTAGTTAATATTTTTATCACAAGCTAGCTTACCATCATGTTTCATTTTCTCTTCACCCCTTATTGCTTTTCTCATTGTCTTCTGTTGGTTTTAAAGACTTTGCAATCCTCTGACTTACCACTAATCAAGTTCCCTAAGCAAACTGAGAGAGGGGAATGAACAATGACACCTGGTTGTCCTCATACACCAGATAAGTATGAGGTACACCAGGTGGTGAAGAAGGCAAATGGTATGATGACCCTCAAAACCAGAGGATTGGGGTAAAGGGCTTGCTGCAATTATACAGACTCCACATCCGGAGTATTGTGAGCAGTTCCTTATCTGAGGAAGGACTTTCTTGCTGTGGAGAAGGTGCAGTGAAGATTTACCAGACTGATTCCTGGGATGGAAGGAATGACATATAAAGGAAAGGGCGAATTAGTTAAGATTATATTAGCTTGAGTTTAGTAGAATGACGGGGGGACTTACAGAAGACTATAAAATCCTCACAGGATTGGACAGGGTAGATAAATGCAGGAAGAATGTTCCTGATGATCAGGGAGTCTAGAATCAGGGGTCGCAATCTAGGAAATGGAGTAGACCATTCAGGACAGAGGTGAGGAGATAATTCTTCACCCAGAGGGAGATGAGTCTGTGGAATTCATACCACAGAAGGGAGTCGGGATAAAAACACTGGGAGGATTTCAAAGTGGAGTCAGATCTGGCATTTGGGACTAAAGGAATCGGCAGATATGGAGGAAAACTAAGAGCATGCTATTGAGTTGGATGACCAGCCATGGTTGTAATGAATAGTGGAGGAGGTAAAAAGGTTAGATTGCTGACTCCTGCTGCTATTTTCTACACTCCCATGAATTTCTAGATCTCTGGTCATGGGATAGGAGACATGTATGTGGGGTGGAGTCGGGCTTGCCGCTCCAGGATGCAGCTCAAATCCAGACACTGGAGAAGCTAAGCTGGCTGCTCTAAAGGCATAACATGACATTCAGTTCCTACCATGGACATTCCTCAAGCTGAATTAATTTCTGAATACTTCTTCCAGAACTTACACAAACGTCCCATTCGTGTAAGCCCATTCAAGCCATTAAATCCCAAAACATTAATCTCTTATTAAAGCAAAAGAGGTGTATTTGTAACACTACACCAAGGACATGAATCCTTCAACAACCTCTTTGTGCTGTCAACTAAATGGCAAACTTACGTCATAGCTCCCAAATTGTGAGGCTGTAGAAATAAGTTAGGCTTTACAATTTGTGCTATAAAAACCCAAAAAATTGTGGTTGCTGGAAATCTGAAACAAACAGAGAGAATGGTGGAGAAACACAGCAGGTCTGTGGAGAAAAGCAACAAAGTTAATGCTTCCAGTCTGGGATGTCTCTTCTTCAGAACGCATTCACCCTAATGTCCTTTAGAGAAACAAATCGACTATTCTTCTCTAGTCTGTGACTTCACGCAAACAGTGATAACTGCTCTCTGTGCAATTATTGACAGATAATAAATGCTGGCAAAGCCTATGATGCTCACACCCCATGAGTGGAGAAAAACATAAGTACACCTATGTCGTCCTTTGTTTATTCTGTCCGAGAGAAGAGATCTCCGTAACTTTTCACTCTGATAAAATGGCTAACTACTGATATTTTCTTCTCCAAATATTACATGTTTGAGTTTTTGCTGCAAGCAATTGTCATTAATTGGCTTATCAGCTTAAATTAGAAGTGATGATAATAAGCATTTTTGACTTCCTGCTTTTAACTTCAATGTGTTTTTCTGCTTCTTCTTCATGTGTCAAGCTGCCTATCTGGCTTGCTGACATCACTGCTGCTAGATGCCTGGAGATCCCTTTGACCTTATGGTGATACAAATTAGATTGGCAAAAAGGAAATTAATATCACAGAAATTGCTAACCTTTCTTGGGCACCATATTCTGAAGGTGAAAGTGAGGACTGCAGATGCTGGAGATCAGAGTCAAGATTAGATTGGTGCTGGAAAAGCACAGCAGGTCAGCACCACTTTAGCTTGAGCATGTTCTGAAGACTGCAGTGAGTGCTGATGCTTAATATCTGCTCGTTATTTTGGGAAGTGTGAACGCTATCTGGGACAATGCTGGAACATAATCAACACTAATTAATTTGAAAAATAATATTTTGGGACACTGTACATGAATAACAAGGAACAGGACATACGGTGAATGTAACTGGGGAGGAATAAATAATTTAAGGACATATGAACTATTGTAGACCAATGGATAGAGATTGATTGCAGTGATTAGTCAATAACACCCATATCATTGTAGCATGCAAACATCAGGATGATGGAAAGCTAAATCAATGAATCTTAGCAATTTGCCTTTTAGTATTTCCTATATGCCTGTGCAGTGATTGTATTGTACACTAGTTCTAATTCCAATGTCACAAATTATCTTTAAACTGCAACTTGAAGTGAATTGAAAATAGTTGCTGAGAGAGTGTGAGGGAAAACATTTGGGAAAATATCATTTCACAGTAGGTTGTTGGGATGTGAGAGGATTTGCCACAAGAAGCGTTTCAGACAAATACTATTGCATCTAATCTAAAAAAAAATTCAAGTAGACAAATCTTCAGAGCTACAAGGAGAGAGCTGTCTGGTGGAATTAGTTTTGGAATGACCCAGCTAAGAGTTAGCATGGACCTAAGATTTCCAACTGTGGTCCTGGAGTCTCCAAGCATTAAAGGTTAATCTTGAGAACAATGCTACAAGCAAATCAACAACAATCGCAACTTATTTTTCTAAAGCCTCTTTTACATAATAAAACAGCTCAAGGCACTTCATAGGAGCATTATAAAACCTAATATGACACCAGGTCACATGAGCAGATATTAGGTGACCAAACTTGGCCAAAGAAGTATAATTTGATGGGCACTTGAAAGGAGAAAAACAAAGCAGGTTCAGGGAGAGAATTCTAGAGTGAGGCTGAGGAAGCTTGAAAGGATGACAACCAAAGATAGACTAATTACAACCCACGGGGCACAGGACGCTCGAATTGATGGAATCTTAATTTTTTTTAGTGTGATTGAAGAAGGCGACAGAAAAATGGAGGTGGAAAACCACAGAGGGATTCAAATATGAGGAAGATAATTTTAAAATCAAGGTTCACAAGCCAAGAACAAGGATCAGCAGGCAGAGAGAAAGGGAAGTAAGTGAGGACTGCAGATGCTGGAGATCAGAGTCAAAATGTGTGGTGTGGGAAATGCAGCATCCAAGGAGCAGGAGAGTCGACATTTCAAACATAAGCTCTTCATCAGGAATGTGGGGGGGGGGGGGGGGGGGGGAGAGCAATGCGCCCAAGGGGCTGAGAGATAAATGGGAGGAGTGTAGGGCTGGGGGGAAGGTAGCAGTGAATATGAAAGGTAGATGAAGAGGGGGTAGAAGGTAATAGGTTGGAGCGGAGAGTGGAGCGGATAGGTAGGAAGGAAGATGGATGGGTAGGACAGTTCAAGAGGGCGGTGCTGAGGTGGAATTTTGAATCTGGGATAAGGTCTGGTGAGGAGAGGGGAGGAAACTGGTGAAATCAACAGGGATCCCGTGTATTTGGAGGGTCCCAAGACAGAAGATGTGGTGTTCTTCCTGCAGGTGTTGAGTGGCTAGAGTGTAGCAGTTGAGGAGGCCCAGAACTCGCATGTCATTGGCGGAGTGGAACGGGAATTCGGCCACAGGGCGGTGGAGTTGTTTAGTGCATGTGTCCCAGAGATGTTCTCTGAGACATTCTGCAATTTGGCGTCCTGTCTCACCAATGTCGAGGAGACCACATCGAGAGTAACAGACACAGTAGAGGACGCGTGTGGATATGCAAGAAATCTCTGCTGAATATGGAAGGAGTCTTTGGGGCCTTGGATGAGGGTGGTGGTGGTAGGGGGTGGGGGGGGAGGGAGTGGAATTTGGGCACAGGTTTTACACCTCTTGTGGTGGCAAGGGAAGGTGCTGGGAGTGGAGGGTGGGTTGGTGGGGGGCATGGACCTAACAAGGGAGTCGCAGAGGGAATAGTCTCTCCGGAACACAGATGGGGTGGGGAGAGAAGTATATCTCTGGTGATAGGATCTGTTTGTAGGTGGTGGAAATGGGGAAGGGGACTTGGTGTGAGTTATGACATGACAAAGGTTTGGACAACCTCAAGTTTACAGATGGTAGAATGTGGAAGACCGGGCATCTGTGCATTGAACGGGCAAGTCCAAGGATAACAGATGTATGAATGAGAATAAAAGCAATACACGGCAGATACTGAAAACCTGTGATAAAAGGTGATAATTGTGGCATACGCAGCAGAACATGAAAGTAATTGAACATAGAACATAGAATATTTTGAACATAGAACATAGAGCATTACAGCACAGTACAGGCTCTTCGGCCCTCGATGTTGCATCGACCTGTCACACCAATACTATTCTATGTATGTCCATATGCTTGTTCAATGATGACTTAATGTACTTAAAGTTGGCGAATCTACTACCATTGCAGGCAAAGCATTCCATACCCTTACTACTCACTGAGTAAAGAAACTACCTCTGATATCTGTCCTATATCTATCACCCCTCAATTTAAATCTATGTCCCCTTGTACTCGCCGTCACCACATTTGGAAAAAGGCTCTCCCTGTCCATCCTATCTAACCCTCTGATTATCTTATATGTCTCTATTAAGACACCTCTCAACCTTCTTCTCTCTAACGAAAACAGCCTCAAGTCCCTCAGCCTTTCCTCGTAAGACCTTCCAACCATACCAGGCAACATCCCAGTAAATCTCTTCTGCATCCTTTCCAAAGCTTCCACATCATTCTTATAATGTGGTGACCAGAACTGTACACAATAGTCTAAGTGCGGCCGCACCAGAGTTTTATGCAGCTGCAGCATAACCTCATTGTTCCGGAATTTGATCCCTCTATTAATAAAAGCTAAAACACTGTATGCCTTCTTAACAACCCTGCCAACCTGGGTGGCAACTTTCAAGGATCTGTGTACCTGGACATTGAGATCTCTCTGCTCATCTACACTACCAAGAATCTTACCATTAGCCCAGTACTTTGCATTCCGGTTACTCTGACCAAATCACCTCACACTTGTCTGCATTAAACTCCATTTGCCACCTCTCAGCCCAGCTCTGCAGCTTATCTATGTCTCTCTGTAACCTACAACATCCTTCGTCACTATCCACAACTCCACCGATCTTAGTGTCATCTGCAAATTTACTAACCCACCCTTCTACGCCCTCATCCAGGTCGTTTATAAAAATGACAAACAGCAGTGGACCCAATACCGACTCTTTTGGTACTCCACAAGTAACTGGACACCAAGATGAACATTTCCCATCAACCACCACCCTCTGTCTTCTTTCAGCAAGCCAATTACTGATCCAAACTGCTATATCTCCCACAATCCCATTCCTCCGCATTTTGTACAATAGCCTACTGTGAGGAACCTTATCGAATGCCTTGCTGAAGTCCATATACACCACATCAACCAGTTTACTTTCATCTATCTATTTGGTCACCTTCTCAAAGAACTCAGTAAGGTTTGTGAGGCACGACCTACCCTTCACAAAACCGTGCTGACTATCCCTAATCAAATTATTCTTTTCTAGATGATTATAAATTCTATCTCTTAAAACCTTTTCCAACAATTTACCAACAACTGAAGTAAGGCTCACTGGTCTATAATTACCAGGGTTGTCTCTACTCCCATTCTTGAACAGGGGAACCACATTTGCTATCCTCCAGTCTTCTGGCACTATTCCTGTAGACAATGACGATTTAAAGATCAATGCCAAAGGCTCGGCAATCTCCTCCCTGGCTTTCCAGAGGATCCTAGGATAAATCCAATCCAGCCTAGGGGACTTATCTATTTTCACACTCTGCAGGATTTCTAATACCTCTTCCTTGTGAACCTCAAACCCACCTAGTCTAGTAGCCTGTATCTCAGTATTCTCATCAAAAACATTATCGTTTTCTAGAATGAATACTGTCGAAAAATATTCATTTCATACTTCCCTTATCTCCTCTGATTCCACATTAAACTTCCCACTGCTATCCTTGATTGGCCCTAATCTTACTCTCGTCATTCTTTTATTCCTTAAATACCTATAGAAAGCCTTAGGGTTTACCCTGATCCAATCTGCCAACAACTTCTCATGTCTTC
The DNA here is from genome assembly GCF_020745735.1 of Hemiscyllium ocellatum. Classification (NCBI taxonomy): domain Eukaryota; kingdom Metazoa; phylum Chordata; class Chondrichthyes; order Orectolobiformes; family Hemiscylliidae; genus Hemiscyllium; species Hemiscyllium ocellatum. Next base: position 91,628,723 of record NC_083412.1, on the reverse strand, counting down.
TCCTGGCTCTTCCTTTAGGTCTTTCCTGGCTATCTTGTAAACTTCTAGTGCCCTAACTAAGCCTTCACATCTCATCCTAACATAAGCCTTCTTCTTCCTCTTGACAAGAGATTCCACTTCCTTTGTAAACCACGGCTCCCACACTCTACAGTTTCCTCCCTGCCTGACAGGTACATTCTTATCTAGGACACACAGTAGCTTTTCCTTGAATAAGCTCCACATTTCTAATGTGCCCATTCCCTGCAGTTTTCATCCCCATCCTATGCTTCCTAAATATTGCCTAAGCGCATCGTAATTGCCTTTCTCCCAGCTGTAACTCTTGCCCAGTAGTATACACCTTTCCCTTTCTATCACTAAAGTAAACATAACAGAATTGTGATTGCTGTCTCCAAAGTGCTCACTTACTTCCAAATCTAATACCTGGCTGAGCTCATTACCCAGTACCAAATCTAATGTGGTTTCGCCCCTTGTTGACCTGTCTACATACTGTGTCAGGAAGCCCTCCTGCACACACTGGACAAAAACTGACCTATCTATAGTACTCGTACTGTAGTGATCCCAGTCAATATTTAGATAGTTGAAGTCCCCCATGAAAACTACCTTGTCGCTCTCACTCTTATCGAGAATCATCTTTGCTATCCTATCCTCTACATCTCTGGAACTATTAGGAGGCCGATAGAAAACTCCCAACAGGGTGACCTCTCCTTTCCTGTTTCTAACCTCAGCCCATACTACCTCAGTTGACGAGTCACCAAACATCCTGTCTGCAACTGTAATATTATCCTTGACCAACAATGCCACACCTCCCCCTTCTCTGTCTTTACCGTCCCCTTTTACCATCTTCTCTGTTCTTACTGAAACATCTAAATCCTGGAACTTGCAAAAACCATTCCTGTCCCTGCTCTATCAATGTCTCCAAAATGGAACAACATCAAAGTCCCAGGTACCAACCCATGCTGCAAGTTCACCCACCTTATTCTGGATGCTCCAGGCGTTGAAGTAGACACACTTCAAACCTACTTCTTGCTTGCCGGTGCCATCTTGCGTCCCTGAAACTTGATTTCAGACCTCCCCACTCACAATCTTTTCTATATTTGAACTACAATTTTGGTTCCCATCCCCCTGCTGGATTAGTCTAAACGCACCCCAATAGCCTTAGCCAATCTCCCCACCCACCCCCCCGAATTTCTGCCTTAAATCCCCATCTCCTACATATCTCATTGGTGCCTATGTGGAACATGACTTGGGGCTGTTCCCCCTCCCCCTTAAGGATCCCAAAAACACAATCAGAGACATCACGAACCCTGGCACCTGGGAGGCAACACACCAACTGTGAGCCTCTCTCGTCCCCACAGAACCTCCTATCTGTCCCCCTAACTATGGAGTCCCCAGTGACTACTGCTCTGCTCCTCTTCCCCCTTCCCTTCTTAGCAGCAGGGACAGACTCTGTGCCAGAGCCCTGTACCCCACTGCTTTCCCCGGTAAGTCAACCCCCCCCCAACAGTATCCAAAATGGTATACTTATTGTTGAGGGGAATGGCCACAGGGGATCCCTGCACTGCCTGCCGGTTCCCTTTCCATCCCTGACTGTAACCCATCTGCCTTCTTCTTGTACCTGAGTGACTACCTCACTGTAACTCCTCTCAATAACACCCTCTGCCTACTGAAAGATCCAAAGTTTATCCAGCTCCAGCTCCAGTTCCCTAACGCGGTTTTCAAGGAGCTAGAGTTGGGTGCACTTCCCGCAGATGTAGTCAGCAGGGACACTAGTGGTGACCCTTACCTCCCACATTCTGCAGGAGGAACATTCAACTGCCCTAACTTCCATTCCCACTATTCTAAATTCCCAAAGTGACTGTTGAAAAATAAGGAATAAAACATAAACTCGTTACCTTACCAATCTGGTGGACAGAACCTTTTTTTGGTTAGAGGAGGAGGATGGGTGGGAGACACTACCCGAGTAGTGTTTCAGGTAACGCAACCACACAGATATATGACTTAGAGTCATAGAAATGTACAGCATGAAAACAGACCCTTCGGTCCAACTCGTCCATGCTGACCAGATATTCCAAACTAATCTAGTCCCACCTGCCAGCACCCGGCCCATATCCCTCCAAACCCTTCCTATTCGTGTACCCATCCAAATGCCTCTTAAATGTTGCAATTGTACCAGCCTCCACCACATCCTCTGGCAGCTCATTCCATACACATACCACCCTCTGCGTGAAAAGGTTGCCCCTTAGGTCTCTTTTATATCTTTCCCCTCTCACCATAAATCTATCTCCTCTATTTCAGGACTCCCCGACCCCAGGGAAAAGACTTTGTCTATTTATCCTATCCATGCCCCTCATAATTTTGGAAACCTCTATAAGGTCACCCCTCAGCCTCCGATGCTCCAGGGAAAACAGCCCCAGCCTGTTCAGCCTCTCCCTGTAGCTCAGATCCTCCAACTCTGGCAACATCCTTGTAAATCTTTTCTGAACCCTTTCAAGTTTCACAACATCCTTCCGATAGGGAGGAGACCAGAATTGCATGCAATATTCCAACAGTGTCCTGTACAGCTGCAACATGACCTCCCAACGTCTGTACTCGATGCTCTGACCAATAAAGGAAAGCATACCAAATGCCTTCTTCACTAGCCTATCTACCTGTGACTCCACTTTCAAGGAGCTATGAACCTGTACTCCAAGGTCTCTTTGTTCAGCAACACTCCCTAGGACCTTACCATTAAGTGTTTAAGTCCTGCTAAGATTTGCTTTCCCAAAATGCAGCACCTCGCATTTATCTGAATTAAACTCCATCTGCCACTTCTCAGCCCATTGGCCCATCTGGTCCAGATCCTGTTGTAATCTGAGGTAACCCTCTTCGCTGTCCACTACACCTCCAATTTTGGTGTCATCTGCAAACTTACTAACTGTACCTCTTATGCTCGCATCCAAATCATTTATGTAAATGCAAAAAGTAGCAGGCCCAACATTGGTCCTTGTGGCACTGCATTGGTCACAGGCCTCCAGTCTGAAAAACAACCCTCCACCACCACCCCCTGTCTTCACCTCTCGGCAAATTGTGGAACTAATTCCCTTTCCAGAATTATAACCAGACTTAATGAGTGATTTCAGCTTCTGCCTTCGCAGTGACCATGTCTGATGGCAAATCTCTGGGCTTTTCATAAATACCTGTGTCTTAAACTTAAGTTCTTTGAAAACCTTCACAAAAAAATGTTAGATTGGTGAATGAAGTCTATTTAATTACCAATAAAAATTAACTAAATTAGTTCACAATAGTCTTCTTGCTGTCTAATTGGCACAGGAAGGTATGGCTCAATGTGGACAGATACATCATTGATCAATGATAAGAGTATTGTTTGGGGGACAATCGGTGGAAGGTCATGCAATGACCCCAGTGCAAGAGTAGAGTTGTTGGCACTTTGTAACCAGGGTAGGCTGATGAAGCCTTTCTATATTGTCCAGTTAATATTTAGAAGCAGTGTAGAGACCACAGTGGAAGGAAAAGTGTTAGGTTTATTCTCCATGCTCAATCTCCTCTTCAAGGATATCACCCCTTGAAGTTAGTAACCCATTTGGGCACCATGTCAAATGTTCACTTGATATTTCCCAAGGTTGAGAGGGTGGTCCTGGCTCTTGAATGTGGGCATCACTGGCTGGGTCAGCATTTATTGTCCAGAGGACAATTAAGAGTCAACTACTTTGCTGTAGGTCTGGAGTCACGTGTTGGCCAGATTGGTGAAGGATGGCAGTTTCCTTCCCTGAAGGACATTAGTAAACCAAATGGGGTTTTCTGACAATTGACAATGGCCGTCATTAGATTCTTAATTCAATACTTTTTTTCAACATTGAATTCAAACTACACCATCTGCCATAGTGGGATTCAAACCCAGGTTCCCAGAGTACTGCCTGAGACTCTGGTGAATAGAAGAGCAATAACACTATTAGGCCAAGCCTCCCCATCAGTTGAGAGGCTGAGTAAATTATACCAATATTTTTTGGGTTTAGAATAATGAAAATGAATCTCATTGAAACATAAATGGATTTGTAGAGGCTGCACAGAGTAAACACAGTTTCTCCCCAAGAATCCAGAATTCAGGGACACAGCTTCATGGTAATCATGTCGAACTGAGAATTGGAGAAATTTCTATAAATAAATAATGTAAATCTGAGGAACAGTCATATTGGACATGAATTATTAACTCTATTTGTCTCTCCACACATGCAGCCAGAACTATTGAGTTTCTCCAGCACTTTCTGTTTATATTTACAGCAGATGTAGCATGTTGCTGTTACTGGGGTGTCCCTGTGTGTCCCGCAGTACAAGCAACTTTAAGCCAAGAGAAAATCAGTTTATCATTCCTTCAGTAGTTTCTGTTCACAGTCACTTTTCATTAAAATGTTCAAAATCTTCGATAATATTGCCCTGTGCCTTACGAAAACAAGTGAAACATCTGGAGAAGGAAAACTGAAAGTGACTTTCTGATCAGCACAAGGATCATTTCAGTAACTCTGTGAACAAGAACCACTGAACCGGCTTTCCTTCCACTTGTCACACGTGTGTGTGTGTGCGTGTGTGTGTGTACGCATGCACGTAAGGAGTGTTTACTTGGGGGTTAGAGTTTTAGAGTGTTAAATCCCAGTTATTCACAACTGTTGACCTGTAGCCTGGGTTTCATTAATTGTCAGAAATGGTAGTTCTTGTGGCATACAGAAACTTGGCTTATGCTTCCTGACCACCTGTGTCTGAAAAGACAGGAAACTTGGTGTATCTTGCATATTCTTCCAAAATCTTTAACTTTTGTGATGACTCTGGGAACAACGAGCCTCTTTTCCTAGTGTGTTATGTCATTGAGGTGTGACAAGAATTTTTAACCTTCCACCTTTGAGCATATTGGGAAGAAAGGTGTGCGTGATTTATGTTGTATGGAATATATGTAATTCAGAGCTTTGCTTTAAAAATAGTATCATAAGGATATTGATTCCTTTCATGAAAGCTTTTCTTCAAATAATTCTAAGTCAGACCCTCTTTCCATGACCGTGATCTAATCCAGGCTAGTGTCAGAGAGCAGGTGACACTAAATCATTAGCTTGTAAATAGAAAATTGTTTGTACTGTGGTGGTTTACATTTGTCTTGAGGTCAGAGTAATCAAGGATTGACATTTGCTTTTGAAAACCTCAAGATTGAACAAGTAAACAGTTTGGAGGAGACCTTGACTGGGGTCAGAAGCAAATATAGTTTCTCTCTGAGAAGGAAATGTTGTTCAAAGCATTTAAGGGAATGATTTTAGCTTGAGAAACTTCCAAACAAGGAATGTTTGGTAGGAAATGTGCATAGAATGATAGAATCCCGACAGTGTGGACGCAGCCCATTGAATCCACACGGACCCTCTGAAAAGTATCGTACATAGCCTCGCCACCACCACCTCCCCCCCTTCTATCCGTGTAACCCTGCATTTCCCATGGCCAATCCACCTAACATGAACATCTTTGGACTGCGAGTTGTTACGAGCTGAGAAAGTTTAAGCTTTCAGTTTTATAAGAAGGCTGCACAGTTCACAGGGTATGAACTGGGAAGAATCAGTTAAGTCAAACTCCCACGAGGAGGTTGAACAGTTCATCGCTGCCTCGTGCTCCCACGAGGAGGTTGAACAGTTCATCACTGCCTCGTGCTCCCACGAGGAGGTTGAACAGTTCATCGCTGCCTCGTGCTCCCACGAGGAGGTTGAACAGTTCATCGCTGCCTCGTGCTCCCACGAGGAGGTTGAACAGTTCATCGCTGCCTCGTGCTCCCACGAGGAGGTTGAACAGTTCATCAACTTTACTAACACCTTCCATCCCGACCTGAAATTCACCTGGACTGTCTCAGACCCCTCCCTCCCCTTCCTAGACCTTTCCATTTCTATCTCGGGCGACCGACTCAACACAGACATCTATTATAAACCGACTGACTCCCACAGCTACCTGGACTACACCTCCTCCCACCCTGCCCCCTGTAAAAACGCCATCCCATATTCCCAATTCCTTTGTCTCCGCCGCACCTGCTCCCAGGAGGACCAATTCCAACACCGCACAGCCCAGATGGCCTCCTTCTTCAAGGACCACAGATTCCCCCCAGACGTGATCGACGATGCCCTCCACCGCATCTCCTCCACTTCCCGCTCCTCCGCCCTTGAGCCCCGCTCCTCCAACCGCCACCAAGACAGAACCCCACTGGTTCTCACCTACCACCCCACCAACCTCCGCATACAACATATCATCCGCCGTCATTTCCGCCACCTCCAAACGGACCCCACCACCAAGGATATATTTCCCTCCCCTCCCCTATCAGCATTCCGCAAGGACCACTCCCTTCGTGACTCCCTCGTCAGATCCACACCCCCCACCAACCCAACCTCCACCCCCGGCACCTTCCCCTGCAACCGCAGGAAATGTAAAACTTGCGCCCACACCTCCACACTCACTTCCCTCCAAAGCCCCAAGGGATCCTTCCATATCCGCCATAAGTTCACCTGTACCTCCACACACATCATCTATTGCATCCGCTGCACCCGATGTGGCCTCCTCTATATTGGTGAGACAGACCGCTTACTTGCGGAACGCTTCAGAGAACACCTCCGGGCCGCCCGAACCAACCAACCCAATCATCCCGTGGCTCAACACTTTAACTCTCCCTCCCACTCCACCGAGGACATGCAGGTCCTTGGACTCCTCCACCGGCAGAACACAACTACACGACGGCTGGAGGAGGAGCGCCTCATCTTCCGCCTGGGAACCCTCCAACCACAAGGTATGAATTCAGATTTCTCCAGTTTCCTCATTTCCCCTCCCCCCACCTTGTCTCAGTCGGTTCCCTCAACTCAGCACCGCCCTCCTAACCTGTAATCCTCTTCCTGACCTCTCCGCCCCCACCCCACTCCGGCCTATCACCCTCACCTTGACCTCCTTCCACCTATCCCACCTCCATCGCCCCTCCCCCTAGTCCCTCCTCCCTACCTTTTATCTTAGCCTGCTTGGCTCTCTCTCTCTTATTCCTGATGAAGGCCTTATGCTCGAAACGTCGAATTCTCTATTCCTGAGATGCTGCCTGGCCTGCTGTGCTTTGACCAGCAACACATTTGCAGCTGTGATCTCCAGCATCTGCAGACCTCATTTTTTACTTAAAGATTTGATATCCAAGTATAAGTTCTCTGGATGTACATCTTGTAATGGATAGTGTTGAAAAAGTTATTTAGCTGCATGTTTAAACTTTTTTCTAAACTGTCTTCTATATCGAGTCAGCTTGGCTTCTTTGCCTCCATTTTTTGTAATAATCTTGTGTTCTGTTGTTAATAAAAGTATTGGGGTTGGGGTGTTATGTTACAATTGTGAGGCTGCACTTGGAGTATTATGTACAGTTTTGCTCACCCTATTATAAGAAAGACATAGTTAAATGGAAAAAGTGCAAAGAAAATTTACAAGGATGTTGCCAGGACTAGTAAGCCTGAGTTATAGGGAGAGGTTGGCCAGGATAGGACTTTATTCCTTGGAACATAGGAGAATGAGGGGGTGACCTTATTGAAGTGCATAAAATCATGAGGGACATGGATAGGATGAATACAGATAGTCTTTTTTTCCAAGGGACGGGGAATTGAAAACTAGAAGGCATAGGTTTAAGGTGAGACGGGAAAGATTTCAAAGGACCTGGGGGGCAACTTGTTCATGGACAGAGTCTTGCATATATGGAATGGGCTGCCAGAGGAATTGGTTGAGGTAGGTACGATAGAAACATTTAATAAACATTTGTTCAGGTACATGGATGGGAAGGATTTCAAGGGACATGGACCAAATGCAGGCAATTGGAACTAGCTGAGTGAGCACATGGTTAGCATGGATCATGGTCCGAAGGACCTGTTTTCAGGCTGTATTACTCTATAAGTCTAACGTTTGCAAATCCTGTGACTATGTTTGAGTCACTAACCACCATGTGAACAATATTGTTTTGCAAAAGGTTTCTCAAGGCAGGTTTCACTCTGGAATCTGGCTTGTTCAGTAGCAGCATTAATGACAATGTTAAGGCTGAGCTCAACAGATTTTTAGCATCACAGGAAATCAAGGAATATGGGGAGAGGATGGGAAGGCAGAGATGAGGGAGATTGGAGCAGGTTTGAGGGGCCGAAAGGTGTACTGCTATTCCAGTTAATCAGCATGGATTGTGTGGCCAGAGTTGGGGAGTGGGATATTGAGGAGGGAGTGTCAATGTAACTAAACTGTGTGCTTTCTCACTATTTAGTGTTTTAACTTTCACAAATTGATAAAACCAGAAGTCACACAACACCAGGTTATAGTCCAACAGGTTTATTTGAAATCACAAGCTTTCAGATCACTGCTCCTTTCTCAGGTTAAATGGAGGGAAGTACACAGACACGGAATTTATAGGCGGAGAGATCATTGTAAAATAATTCCAGATAATTAAAAGTGTCAAAAGATAGTAAAAATGTTGTGATTGGAGTGTTGTCAGGCTAATCAACAGGTCTCTGCAGATGATCAAAAGTATCAAACAGTGTGAGTAAAGTGTTAACAGTTGAACAGCAAGTGAAAGGATGACCTATGATCCGATTAATTGAGGCAGAGATTAAAAAATCAAATATAAGACGGTGCGAGAGACAAACCAAACAGACTTGTTATTCAGCCTGCTTGACACTCCATTGACACTACTTGTACTATCTTTTGACACTCTTACTTAGAGTCATAGAGTCATAGAGATGTACAGCATGGAAACACAGACCCTTCGGTCCAACTCGTCCATGCCAACCAGATATCCCAACCCAATCTAGTCCCACCTGCCAGCAGCTGGCCCATATCCCTTCAAACCCTTCCCATTCATACCTGGAAATATTTCACAATGATTTCTCTACCTATAAATTCTGTGCCTGTGCATGTCTCTCTGATTCACCTGACGAAGGGGCCATGCTCCAAAAGTTTGTGTTTCCAAATAAACCTGTTGGACTATAATCTGGTGTCATGTGACTTCTGACTTTGTCCACCCCATTCTAAATTTGGCACCTCCATGTCATTCATAAGTTGAATCAGGAAGCTCTCAAGAATTGTACTCAAAGATTCTCTGCCACTTTAAAATCACTGCTCAATCATGGGGAAATGCAGGAAGGTGGAGTCAAAGTTAAAATTGGATTGACCACAATCTTATTGAATGACAGAGCAGGCTCGAAAAGTCTAGTGACCAATTCTTGATCAGAAGAGATTTTTTACATGAATCAAAGATCCTGATCTGTGTCCCATTCTATTTTCTTCAGGTTAACTGACATTCTACCTTGTCCCCAGGGGCTTAAGAAACTTGACCTCTGAAAGTGGTTCAGCAGTTCAGAGATTCAAGCATCAGGGTGATCAAGAAACCAAAGGTTTTGGTTTTAAATTCTCATTGGTGGACACAATTATTTGTTCCTGTTGATGTAAATGTCAAGAGAGATGTAAAATGGACTGGCTCGGAAATTAGTGAGTAAAACATGAGGTCTGCAGATGCTGGAGATCACAGTTGAAAATGTGTTGCTGGTTAAAGCACAGCAGGTCAGGCAGCATCCAATGATTAGGAAATTCGACGTTTCGGGCATAAGCCCTGATGAAGGCCTGTCGAATTTCCTATTCCTTGGATGCTGCCTGACCTGCTGTGCTTTAACCAGCAACACATTTTCAACTGGCTCTGAAATTAGTTAAGAATATAGTGCTGGAAAAGACAGCAAGTCAGACAGCATCTGAGGAGCAAGAGAATCAACGTTTTGGGCATAAGCCCTTCATCAGTGAGGGTTACACCTGAAACATCAATTCTCCTGCTCCTCAGATGCTGCCTGACCTGCTGTGCTTTTCCAGCACTACACTCTCGACTCTGATCTCCAGCAGCTGCAGTCCTCACTTTCTCCTAGCTCTGAAATTACTCATTTCACATGAAAGTGCAAATCACTTAGCATTTTTTAAAATTCCATTAGTTATGGAGAAAAAGAAACTTCTGCAAACAAACCAGTTACGACAGATAAAAGTATATTATAAAGTCATTAGTGGGTGAAGCAAATGTGACTTGTCGGTATTGTTTTAATAATTTTATTACTTATTAAACATGTGTCACATTGTAACATTGATCCAAGGCCAGGAACTGGCATTGAATAACAAAGTTCTGACATTATACTGCAATCTATTTGCCTCCATCTATTAAGCAATAAATTATTCAGTAAGTCACACAATTTACAGAAATTGATGCTGTCAATTTAACCTTTTCCTTTAGTTCCATCTCAATAACAGCGCAAAGGTATTTCTCCTGAGGGTGCTGCATTGCTTTAACATAATTTTACATTCTGGATATAGTAATGAACAGGCCATCGAATTAAAATAGGATCCTGCAGGTTTCCAGTCAACAAAACAACAGAATGATCATGAATATTAGTGAGGCAACATCCAAGGAGCAGGAGAGTCAACGTTTCGGGAATCGGATTCCGGAAGAAGGGCTTATGCCCGAAACGTTGATTCTCCTGCTCCTTGAATGCTACCTGACCTGCTGCGCTTTTCCAGCAACACATTTTCAGCTCTGATCTCCAGCATCTGCAGTCCTCACTTTCTCCTACATGAATATTAGTGACCCAGGGTATATTTGGCAAATCTGAGATTTCATGTTGGACATTTCTGTCCAGTTGGCTAATTATCTGCCTCTTTCCCCCACTCCCCCCAAGGGAATGTCGGGAATGACTGTTTTTTTAAATTTGTCAGTGGTATTTCAATGACTAGGTTAGCAACCCCTAATTGCCCTTGAGAAGGTAAATTAAACAGCTGCATTCCTTGTGATGCAGGGACACATGCAGTGCTTTAAAGGAGGGAATTCCAGCATTTTGACGCAGCGAACAACATACATAAGCTCGTAGAGTCATAGAGTCATAGAAGTGTACAGCACGGAAACAGACCCTTCAGTCCAACTGGTCCATGCCTACCAGATATCCTAACCTAATCTCGTCCCATTTGCCAGTACTTGGTACTCTAAATCCTTCCTATTCATACACCCATCCAGATGCTTTTTAAATGTTGTAATTGTACCAGCCTCCACCACTTCCACTGGCAGCTCATTCCATACACGTACCACGCTCTGCGTGAAAACTTTGCCCCTTAGGTCCCTTTTATATCTTTTCCCCTCTTATCCCAAACCTATGTCCTCTAGTTCTGGACGCCCCCACCCCAGGGAAGAGACTTTATCTATTTATCCTATCTATGCCCCTCGTGATTTTATAAACCTCTATAACGCCACCCCTCAGCCTCCGACGCACCAGGCAAAACAGCCTAGTCTATTCAGCCTCTCCCTGTAGTTCAAATCCTCCAACTCTGGCAGCATCCTTGTAGACTGAGATTGGATTCTGGGGAATCCAAGATGGAGGACGGGAAAAATTTCTGGCTGTAAGAGCTGTTCCTTTTTGTGAGGTATTTTAGGTGTTGGAGGTGATTTCCTCAAATTCCAGGAGCAGCAATTACTGTTTTATATGCAGTTGTTTTGTTTTGGAACTTTGGAAAAAAAAGTCAAAACAACAGCAGTTTTAAAAGGAAGAAGAGCAGACAAAGGAAGCACATGGTGAGGACAGTGCAGGAGAGAGAGAGAGAGAGAGAGAGAGAGAGAACCTGCACAGTTACCGTCTTTGCTGTTTGAATTCGTGTATTGCTGGACATCGGAGTGCATCTGGGAAAATTAACAAACAGTGAAATTCACAACTAATCTTGGAGGGGTGGCGTTATAGAGGTTTATAAAATCACGAGGGGCATAGATAGGATAAATAGATAAAGTCTCTTGGGTGAAGTTCACAGCACAGAATCAGATAAGTTAATTGTTGTTTTAAGTCTGTCCAAGAAAAAGGCTGCAGTAGTGGGTACAGTGGATCCTTTCTTGATTATATGTTTTTGGAGATAAATCTCTTAATTAAACTTAAAATATAAGCCATAGCTATTAATTTAACCTGGGGCAGTGTTTGTAGAGGAATAAGACGATGTTATTTTCTGGGTCTGTAGATTGTGAAGGAGCAAAAATGGTCTTTGCAGTGATATGTACTTCTTGTCAGATGTGGGAGTTTAAAGAGAGATTAAGGGTTACTGCGGATTATATCTGCTATAAATGCTGTTGGATGCGAAACTTGTCAGATCGAGTGGATCGATTGGAGAGACAGATAGAAGCGATGAGGAATTTGCAACAGCAACAGTATATGATGGATGGCAGTTATAGGAAGGGGGGAAAGTCTCAGATACAGTCACATAGATGGATTAACTCCAGGAAGGGTAAGAGAGGTAGGCAACTAATGCAGGAGTCTTTTGTGGATATACCCATTTCAAACAGGTATACTGTTTTGGAAAATGTAGCGGGTGATGGATTCTCAGGGGAACGTAGCACAAACAGCCAAGTTTCTGGTGTAGAGACTGGCTCTAATGCAACGATGGATATGTCGGCTTCCAAGAGATCAATTGTGTTGGGGGATTCTATAGTCAGAGATACGGACAGACGTTTCTGTGGCCAGCAGAGAAAAAGCAGAATGGTGTGTTGTTTCCCTGGTGCCAGGATCAAGGATGTCTCAGAGATGGTGCAGAATGTTCTCACGGGGGAGAGGGGCCAGCAGGAGGTCATTGTCCACATTGGAACCAACGACATTGGAAGGGAAAAGGTTGAGACTCTGAAGGGAAATTACAGAGAGTTAAGTAGAAATTTAAAAAGGAAGTCCTCAAGTGTAGTAATATCAAGATTACTCCCAGTGCTACGAGCTAGTGAGGGCAGGAATAGGAGGATAGAGCAGATGAATGCATGGCTGAAGAGCTGGTGTATGAGAGAAGGATTCACATTTTTGAATCATTAGAATCTCTTTTGGGGTAGAAGTGACCTGTACAAGAAAGACGGATTGCACCTAAATTGGAAGGGGACTAATATACTGGCAGGGAAATTTGCTAGAATTGCTTGGGAGGATTTAAACTAGTAAGGTGGGGGGGGGGGGGGGGGACCCAGGGAGATAGTGAGGAAAGAGATCGATCTGAGACGGGTACAGCTGAGAATAGAAGTGAGTCAAACAGTCAGGGCAGGCAGGAACTAGGTAGGAATAATAAATTAAACTGCATTTATTTCTTTGCAAGTGACCTAACAGGGAAGGCAGATGAACTCAGGGCAAGGTTAGGAACATGGGACAGGGATATCATAGCAATTATGGAAACATGGCTCAGGGATGGGCAGGACTGGCAGCGTAATGTTCCCGGATACAAATGCTACAGGAAGGATAGAAAGAGAGGCAAGAGAGGAGGGGGAGTTGCATTTTTGATAAGGGATAGCATTACAGCTGTGCTGAGGGAGGATATTCCTGGAAACACATCCAGGAAAGTTATTTGGGTGGAACTGAGAAATAAGAAAGGGATGATCACCTTATTGGGATTGTATTATAGACCCCCCAATAGTCAGAGGGAAATTGAGAAACAAACGTGTAAGGAGATCTCAGCTATCTGTAAGAATAATAGGGTAGTTATAGTAGGGGATTTTAACTTTCCAAACATCGACTGGGACTGCCATAGTGTTAAAGGTTTAGGTGGGGAGGAATTTCTTAAGTGTGTACAAGACAATTTTCTGATTCGGTATGTGGATGTACTTACTAGAGAAGATGCAAAACTTGACCTACTCTTGGGAAATGAGTCAGGGCAGGTGACTGAGGTATCAGTGGAGGAGCACTTTGGGGCCAGTGACCATAATTCTATTCATTTTAAAATAGTGATGGAAAAGGATAGACCAGATCTAAAAGTTGAAGTTCTAAACTGGAGAAAGGCCAATTTTGACGGGATTAGGCAAGAACTTTTGAAAGCTGATTGGAGGCAGATGTTCGCAGGTAAAGGGACGGCTGGAAAATGGGAAGCCTTCAGAAATGAGATAACAAGAATCTAGAGGAAGTATATTCCTGTCAGGGTGAAAGGGAAGGCTGGCAGATATAGGGAAATGCTGGATGACTAAAGAAATTGAGGGTTTGGTTAAGAAAAAGAAGGAAGCATATGTCAGGTACAGACGGAATAGATTGAGTGAATCCTTAGACGAGTATAAAGAAAGTAGGAGTATACTTAAGAGGGAAATCAGGAGGGCAAAACGGGGACATGAGATAGCTTTAGCAAATAGAATTAAGGAGAATCCAAAGGAGTTTTACAAATATATTAAGGACAAAATGGTAACTAGGGAGAGAATAGGGCCCTGAGTTGAAAAGTGTGGGCTGGAAAAACACTTTCTCCTAGTGAATCGGGCCCCACAAAGATCAGCATGGCGACCTTTGTGTGGAGCCACAGAAAATGGGGGAGATAATAAATGAATATTTTGCATCAGTATTTACTGTGGAAAATGATATGGAAGATATAATTTGTAGAAAAATAGATGGTGACATCTTGCAAAATGTCCAGATTACAGAGGAGGAAGTGCTGGATGTCTTGAAACAATTAAAGATGGATAAATCTCCAGGACCTGATCAGGTGTACCCAAGAACTCTGTGGGAAGCTCGAGAAGTGATTGCTGGGCCTCTTGCTGAGATATTTGTATCATCGATAGTCACAGGTGAGGTGCCGGAATATTGGAGGTTGGCAAACATGGTGCACTGTTTAAAAAAGGCAGTAAAGACAAGCTAGGGAACTATACACCGGTGAGCCTGACCTTGATGGTAGGCAGGTTGTTGGAGGGAATCCTGAGTGACAGGATGTACATGTATTTGGAAAGGGATAGTCAACACGGCTTTGTGCATGGGAAATCATGTCACACAAACTTGATTGAGTTTTTTGAAGAAGTAACAAAGAAGATTGATGAGGGCAGAGCAGTAGTTGTGATTTATATGGACTTCAGTAAGGCATTTGACAAGGTTTCCCATGGGAGACTGATTAGCAAGGTTAGGTCTCATGGAATACAGGGAGAACTAGCCATTTGGATACAGAACTGGCTTAAAGGTAGAAGATGGTGGTGGTGGAGGGTTGTTTGTCAGACTAGAGGCCTGTGACTAGTGGAGTGGCACAAGGATTTGTGCTGGGCCCTCTACTTTTTATCATTTATGCAAATGATTTGGATGTGAGCAATTAGTAAGTTTTCAGATGACACCAAAATTGGAGGTGTAGTGGACAGCAAAGAGGGTTGCCTCAGATTACAACAGGATCTGGACCAGATGGGCCAAAGGGCTGAGAAGTGGCAGATGGAGTTTAATTCAGATAAATGCAAGGTGCTGCATTTTGGGAAAGCAAATCTTATCAGGATTGATTCACTTAATGGTAAGATCCTAGGGAGTGTTGCTGGACAAAGAGACCTTGAAGTGCAGGTTCATAGCACCTTGAAAGTGGAGTCACAAGTACATAGGATCATGAAGAAGGCGTTTGGTATGCTTTCCTTTATTGGTCAGAGTATTGAGTACAGGAGTTGGGAGGTCATGTTGCAGCTGTACAGGATATTGGTTAGGCCACTGTTGGAATATTGCATGCAATTCTGGTCTCCTTCCTATCGGAAAGATGTTGTGAAACTTGAAAGGGTTCAGAAAAGATTTACAAGGATGTTGCCAGGGTTGGAGGATCTGAGCTACAGGGAGAGGCTGAACAGGCTGGGGCTGTTTTCCCTGGAGCGTCAGAGGCTGAGGGGTGACATTATAGAGGTTTACAAAATTATGAGGGGCATGGATAGGATAAATAGACAAAGTCTTTTCCCTGGGGTCAGGGAGTCCAGAACTAGAAGGCATAGGTTTAGGGTGAGAGGGGAAAGATATAAAAGAGACCTAAGGGGCAACCTTTTCACGCAGAGTGTGGTACATGTATGGAATTAACTGCCAGAGGATGTGGTGGAGGCTGGTACAATTGCAACATTTAAGAGGCATTGGGATGGATATATGAATAGGAAGTGTTTGGAGGGATATGGGCCAGGCGCTGGCAGGTGGGACTAGATTGAGTTGTGATATCTGGTCAGCATGGACAGGTTGGACCGAAGGGTCTGTTTCCATGCTGAACATCTCTACGACTCTATGACTCTATCTTTTTTGAATCTTTCCATATTTTGCAGCATGCTTCTCATAGAAAGGAGACCAGAATTGCATGTAATATTCCAAAAGTGGTCTAACCAATGTCCTCTCCAGTCACAACACAACCTCCCAACTCCTGTACTCAATACTCTGGTCAATAAAGGAAAGCATACCTAATGCCTTCTTCACTATCACATCTACCTGCGACTCTACTTTCAAGGAGATATGAACCTGCACTCCAAGGTCTCTTTGTTCAGCAACACTCCCTAGGATCTTACAATTAAATACATAAGTCCTGCTTTTCCAAAATGCAGCACCTCACACTTATCTAAAATAAACTCCATCTGCCACTCCTCACTCTCTTAGCCCATCTGATCAAGATCCCGTTGTACTCTGTGGTAATCTTTGCTGTCCACCTCCATTTTTGGTGTCATCTACAAACTTGCTAACTATATCTCCTTTATTCACATCCAAATCATTCTTATAAATGACGAAAAGCAGTGGACCCAGCACCGATCCTTGTGGCACTCCACTGGTCACAGGCCTCCAGTCTGAAATCTACCCCCCACCACCACCATCTTCTACCTTTGAGCCAGTTCTTTATCCAAATGGCTAGGTCTCCCTGTATTCCTGAGATCTAACATTGCTAACCAGTCTAGCATGAGAAACCTTGTCGAAGACCTTACTGAAGTCTATATAGATTAAGTCTACCACTCTGCCCTCATCAATCCGTTTTGTTAATTCTTCAAATAACTCAGTCTAGTTTGTGAGATATCATTTCCCAAGCATAAAGCCATGTTGACTATCCCTGATCAGACCTTGCCTTTCCAAACATGTAACAACAACCTGTGTTTGTTTAGCACTTTTAACATAGTGAACTGTCCCAATAGACTTTTCAGGTGTGTCAAATTTTGGCATCCAGTCCCTGAAGAAGTTATGAAGAGGACTGATCAAAAGTTAACTCAAATAGCTAAATTTTAAGGAGCAACTTAAAGAAGGAAACAGAGAGAGAGGAAGAGAGAGAGAGAGAAGTGAAGGTGTTGATACTGGAAATATAGGAAAACCAGGAAAGCCCATGTAAGGCCCATACAGCAAACACTATGGTAAAAAGCCAGGAGCCAAAGGCAAGAATTGGAGGAGAACAAAGGCCTTAGAACTTACAGAGAGAGGGAAGAGTGAGGATGAGATTTACAAATTTAACACAGTGTGAGACCGAGTAGAAAGTGAGGATCTCAGATGCTGCAGATCAGAGTTGTGAGTGTGGTGCTGGAATAGCACAGTAGATCAGGCAGCATCCAAGCAGCTCCTCAGATGCTGTCTGACCCATGGTGTGAGACTTGTAGGTTAGTGAGCAGAAGCAGTGATGTGTGAAGTGGAGTTAGTGTGAGTGATGATAGCAAAGGAGGAATGGTCATTGTCAGTGTGCTACATCAATTACCTTGATCGGCCAAACATCCCAATTATAGCAACAGTGGCTGCGGAACCAAAACTGCTGGAGACGTTTAGCAGGTCTGACAGCATCTGTGGAAAAAGAAACAGAATTAATGTTTTGGGTCCATAACCATTCTGAAGAAGAGTCACTGAACCCAAAACATTCACTCTCCTTTCTTCCCACAGATGCTGCCAGATCTGCTGGGTTTCTCCAGCAGTAACTGTTTTTGTTTCCGATTTCCAGCAGCTGCTGTTCTATGCTTTGTTTGTGTGGTTCTTGGAGTTCTGGTTAAGCCAGTCTTTATCATTGTCAAGCCGTTATGGTTGCTGTTGGCTTCATGCTCTTTCGCCTTTAATCCTTCTCATAGTACTTTCCAATCTTTCTCCATAGATAAGACATCCAAAGGACTCCCATTTATCATAAAGTCATAGAGTCATAAAGCATGGAAAGAGACCCTTCGGTCCAACCAGTCCACGCTGAACACAATTCCAAACTAAACTAGTCCCACCTGCCTGCTCCTGGGCCATATCCCTCCAAACCTTTCTTATTCAAGTATCCATCCAAATGTCTTTATAGACGTTGTAATTGTATCCACATCCATCACTTCCTCAAGAAGTTCATTCTACACATGAACCATCCTCTCTGTAAAAAGAAATGCCTCTTATGTCTTTTTAAAATCTCTTTCTTCTCACCTTTTAAAAAGTTCTCCCTTGTCTTGAAATTTCCCATCCTCAGGAAAAGACTCAACCATCAACTCTAGCTATACCACTGATTATTTTATAAACTTCTATTAAGTCACCTCTCAACCTCCTACATTCCAATGAAGAAAGTCCCACCCTTCCAGCCTTTCTTTATAACTCAAACCTTCCATACCCAGCAACATCCTGATAAATCTCTTCTGAACCCTCTCCAGCTTGATAATATCCTTCCTACAAATGGGCAACCAGAACTAGACACAGTATTCCTGAAGCTTCTTTTAGATTATTGAAGAGTCCTCTTGTTCTTCTGTGGTAATTCTTCATCAATTCGGCTCTCAGCTCAACCGTAGGATCTTTCTTAAAATCTACATTTTAAATCTGTTGATTTTCTTTTCTTCCTGTCTCCCAGAGCTTCAAGCTTCACATTGATAATTTGTTACTCACCAGATGTAGCATTTACTGCGTGGATTCTCATTTCCAGTCACAGACTGTTAAACAGAATGTAAGAATCACAACGGATAATTTGATGCAACAGTATTTATGCAGCACATGCACTGCTTCCCAAGTCACTTCATCTCATCCACTTGTTTGGCTTGTGCTTGCTTGTTCATCATTCTTGTCAACTGGGGCTAGAACTCTGAGATAAATGAAGAGCAACATTTCATCAACAAACCTACTCTGTGTGGGCATATGCTATTCAACCGTACAAGGCACTACAGTCAAGATAAGTTGTGGGCTCGAGTTCAGTTCATGGGAAAAGAGAGGTTCAGATGTTGAATGAATAGGTGTCTGTAATGAAGCAGTTGATCAGATGGAAGTAGAGGAGATATTTCCTTTTGTAGGGGAATTCAAAACCAACGGTCTTAAACGTAAAGCTGCCATCAATAAATCTGACAGGGAATTCAAGAGAACCTAATTTTGCTTAGAGTGTGATGCAAGGTGGAAAATAAAGCAAGAAAGGGGAAGTGCCAGTGTCGTGATAGTGTTACTGGCTAGTAGGTCCAGGCAATTGATCTGGAGACATGAGTTCAAATCCGACATTGGAACTTCATTTCACCTTCAATATCACCACCACCTGCATCTTCATGTCCAAGCCAATTACCATCCTTGGAAATACATCGCTGTTCCTTCTGGGTCATTGGGACAAAATCCTGATCCTGCCTTCGAAACAGTGGTGTCAAAAGGAGAGGGAAATTATTCGGTTACAAATGATTTGCTAATGTCAAGATGAATGTGTGAAGTAAGTAGCAGGGGCTCAGTCAAGATTGTGAAAGAGTTGAAAAAAATGATCAAGAGGAGATTGTGGGTCTACTTATAGAAGATGAACTGCAGCGGATCAAGAAGGCAGCTCACCACCACTTACTCAAGAGCAACTAGGGACGGGTAATAAATACAGGCCGGTCGGTGATGCATATGTCCCATGAGTGAACAAAAAACACTGATTAAAAAGGGTATCTGAAACAAATAGCATTGATGCATTGAAAGTGAAGTGAAATAAACACACTGTGTGGAAAGGAATTGAAGAGTGTGCTAGGTTAGGTTCCATGAAGTAAAATGGTAGAAGGGTAAATGAGACACTAATGGTGGAAGAAATGGATGTTGAAGGCATTCAATGTATTGCCAATCAATCAGGCTTTTCAGTCCTGGATAGGGTTGAGTTTCTTGATTGTTATCAAAGCTGTATTCATCCAGTCAAGTTGAGAGTATTTCACCGTACTCCGAACTTTTGCTTCGAGAAGTCAGAAGCTGAATTACTCACTGCAGTATTCCTAGCCACTGACATGCTCTTATAGCCACTGTATTTATATGGCTGGCCCAGTTTAGTTTCTGGGCGATGATAATCTTCACAATACTGATAGTTGGGGAATGAACAATGGCATACCATTGAATGTCATAGAACATTGAACATAGAACAGTACAGCACTGAACAGGCCCTTCAGCCCACGATGTTGTGTCAACCATTGATCCTCATGTATGCACCCTTAAATTTCTGTGACCATATTCATGTCGAGCAGTCTCTTAAATGTCCCCAATGACCTTGCTTTCACAACTGCTACTGGCAATGCATTCCATGCTCTCACAACTCTCTGTGTAAAGAACCCGCCTCTGACATCCCCTCTATACTTTCCTCCAACCAGCTTAAAACTATGACCCCTCGTGTTAGTCATTTCTGCCCTGGGAGATAGTCTCTGGCTATCGACTCTATCTATGCCTCTCATTATCTTGTATACTTCAATTAGGTCCCCTCTCCTCCTCCTTTTCTCCAATGAAAAAAGTCCGAGCTCAGTCAACCTCTCTTCATAAGATAAGCCCTCCAGTCCAGGCAGCATCCTGGTAAACCTCCTCTGAACCCTCTCCAAAGCATCCACATCTTTCCTATAATAGGGTGGCCAGAACTGGATGCAGTATTCCAACTGCGGTCTAACCAAAGTTTTATAGAGCTGCAACAAGGTCTCACGACTCTTAAACTCAATCCCCCTGTTAATGAAAACCCAAACACCATATGCTTTCTTAACAACCCTGTCCACTTGGGTGGCCATTTTAAGGGATCTATGTACCTGCAACCAAGATCCCTCTGTTCCTCCACACTGCCAAGAATCCTACCCTTAATCCTGTACTCAGCTTTCAAATTCGACCTTCCAAAATGTATCACCTTGCATTTATCCAGGTTGAACTCCATCTGCCACCTCTCAGCCCATCGCTGCATCCTGTCAATGTCCCGCTGCAGCCTACAACAGCCATCTATACTTTCAACAACACCCCAACCTTTGTGTCGTCTGCAAACTTGCTGACCCACCCTTCAATCCCCTCATCCAAGTCATTAATAAAATTTACAAACAGTATTGGCCCAAGGACAGAGCTCTGTGGAACACCACTCACCACAGACTTCCAGGCAGAATATTTTCCTTCTACTAGCACTCGCTGTCTTCTGTTGGCCAGCCAATTCTGTATCTAGACAGCTAAGTTCCCCTGTATCCCATTCCTCCTGACCTTCGGAATGAGCCTACCATGGGGAAACTTATCAAATGCCTTGCTGAAGTCCATATACACCACATCCACAGCTCGGCCCTCATCAACCTTTCTCATCACATCCTCAAAGAACTCAATAAGGTTTGTGAGGCATGACCTGCCCCTCTCAAAGTCGTATTGACTGCATTTAATCAAGCCATGCTCTTCCAGATGATCATAAATCCTATCCCTCAGAATCCTTTCTAGCACCTTGCAGGTGACAGATGTGAGACTTACTGGTCTGTAATTGCCAGGGATTTTCCTATTTCCTTTCTTGAAGAGAGGAATTACATTTGCCTCTCTCCAGTCCTCAGGTACGACTCCAGTGGAGAGCGAGGATACAAAGATCTTCGCAAGCGGCAAAGCAATTGCATTTCTCATTTCCCAAAGCAGCCGAGGACAAATCTGGTCCGGGCCTGGCGACTTGTCAATCTTAAAGTTTGACAAAATTTTCAGCACATCAACTTCCTCTATCTCTATCCATTCCAGCATGCACACCTGCTCTTCAAAGGTTTCATTCACAACAAAGTTTGTTTCTTTCATAAAGACAGAAGCAAAAAACTCATTTAGGGCTTCCCCTACCTCCTCAGATTCCACACACAAGTTCCCAATGCTATCCCTGATCGGCCCTACTCCTTCTTTGACCATTCTCTTATTTCTCACATAAGTGTAAAATGCCTTTGTGTTCTCCCTAATCCATTCTGCCAAGCCTTTCTCGTGCCCCCTCCTGGCTCTCCTCAGACCATTTTTGAGCACCTGCCTGTAATCCTCTAGAGCTGAGCTTGACCCTAGCTTCCTCCACCTTATGTAATCTACCTTCTTCTTTTTGACGAGAAGCTCTCGTCATCCAAGGTTCCTTTATCTTACCCCTTCTTGCCTGTCTCAGAGGGACATATTTATTCATCACTTGCAACAACTGTTCCTTAAAGTTTCCACATGTCTATTGTGCCTTTACCATGGAACAATTGCTTCCAGTCCATGCTTCCTAACTCATGTCTAATCGCATCATTGTTTCCTCTTCCCCAATTAAATATCCTCCCATTTTGCCTAATCCTCTCCTTCTCCATAGCTATGTAGAATGTGAGGCAGTTGTGGTCACTATCACCAAAATACTCTCCCACCACAAGGTCTGATACCTGCCCCGGCTCGTTTCTGAGCACCAAGTCTCGAATGGCTTCTCCCCTCGTCGGCCTGTCAAGGGGTGATAGGTAGATTCTCTGCAGTTGAAGATGGTTACTGCATGGCACTTGTATAGTGTGAATGTTACTTTCTAAAATTTTCAGCTTAATCCTGAACAATGTTCAGGTCTTGCTATATTTGGACATGGACTGCTTCAGTGGCTGAGGAGTTGTGAATGGTGATGAACATTGCACAATCATCAGCAGGCATTCCCACTTCCATCTCAGATTAAAGGACACTGTTCTGGATCACTACCATCCATTAGGGAAGGAAATCTGCTCTCCTTAACCTGTCTGGCCTACATGTGACTCCAGACTCACAGCAATGTGGCTGACTATTGATTGTCCTTTGAGTGATTAGAGATGGTCAATAAATACGTGTTAAATGGCACCCACATTTAGATTAGATTAGATTAGATTACTTACAGTGTGGAAACAGGCCCTTCAGCCCAACAAGTCCACACCGACCCGCCGAAGCGCAACCCACCCATACCCTTACATTTACCCCTTACCTAACACTACGGGCAATTTATCATGGCCAATTCACCTGACCCACACATCTTTGGACTGTGGGAGGAAACCGGAGCACCCGGAGGAAACCCACGCAGACACGGGGAGAACGTGCAAACTCCACACAGTCAGTCGCCTGAGTCGAGAATTGAACCCGGGTCTCAGGCGCTGTGAGGCAGCAGTGCTAATCACTGTGCCACCGTGCTGCCCACTCGTGAACAAGTAAAAACTATGGCAATACTGCCAACTGGAGGTTTTCTTCCAAGTCACAGACTACCTAAACTTGGAAATTGTAATACAGTTCCTTCACTGTCACTGATTCAAACTACTCTCTCCCTAACTGCACTGGTGGGTGTACATGCTTTCCGTGGAGTGCAGTAAGAAGACAGCATGCTTACCTCATTCTCGAGGGCAACTGGGGTCAGGCAATAACTATTGGACTAGCCAGTGATGCCCACATCACACTAAGCTAAAGATAAATGTTTGCATTTACATAGCATCTTGAACTTCCCACAAAATTTCAAGAATTACCAAAGTAAAGCTACATAAGGAGATTAGTTACCAAAATTTGATCCATTGGTTAGGTTTTAATGGGTCTCTTAAAGGAAAGCTCTCGCCAAAGTCTAGCATTGATGAAACCATCTCAAGTGACCTGAACCAGGAGCTTGGATTTATCTGGGAACCTAGGGATGGACAATAATTGCTAACCTTCTGCAGGTGGTGGTGAAGTGATGTTAACACAATTAGACAAGCAAACCAGAAATCCAGTCAATGCTCTGTGAACTTGATCTCAAATCTTAACTATGGAATCTGGTAGAATTTAGGTTCAACTGATAAATCTTGATGATAAAGCCAAGGGTGATCATTGATTGTTCCAGAAAAAAAAACTCGTTGGTTCACGCAAATTCCTTGGGGAAGGAAATGTGCCATTTTTATCTGATCTGATCTGATCTATATGTGATTCTTAGCCCATGGAGCAAGCAATCCCCAGACAAAATTGATTTCTATGCAAGTTGGAACATAATGCGTAACAGGAAGTGTTAATTTGTCAGAAATTGTACATTTAATAGGATCATGTTCATTAGCATGAGTGTTTGTAAGTTAAATATACATAAAACAGGGAGACCATGCATATTTTTGACTCTAAAATGCTTTATCAAACTACTCAGTTCAAAATTTTCAATTAAAAAATGAAATAGCACTCACATCCAATGAGAAAAGAATAATAACTTCTCCCAGGGAACAGGGTGTACAGTTTTGCTATTTTAATGAAGCACTGACTCAATCCTGGAAGGATGAGACAGTCCAACAGATTGCAAAATGCTGAGCTACCAAAATATAATGCTCTTTTCAACCAGAATAAATATGGCTAATTTTTCCTTGGTCACCTGGTGCCGTGTCATTAGTGGCATCTGAATGGCACTCTGCACAGTTTTGCTCTCAGTTTGTGCTGTTCTAAGCATTCTCAGCAGTCTTCCGACAGTGGGACGGGGAAGATTCTGAAGGTTACCTAGGTTCACATAAGGGGCTGATGCAGGAGGATCAATTAGTCTAATAAAAAGAGCAGGACCAAATGAGAGATTCACACCGCAAATCGCTGACTCTGCTGGAAGCTTAATGAAGACACATCAAGTTAACTCCTTAAACATATTCTCACTAACTGGCATCAGTTGCTGATCTTTTACAGCTCTTTCACTGGCAATTGCTTTTCATTGCTGCCTCTAACAAGTATCCCCTGTCTCTCTATTTCAAATCACAGGACCACAAAGAAACTCAAGATCTCAAGGGGAGTCTTTGTTTTCTTGGCTGTGATTAATGACCCAACAGAGAAACAGAACTGGATGCTTCCCCCACGCCACCAAATTTGTCGTCTCAGTAATCAAATATTTCCACTCTGTACATTTCTGCCATGTTGTTGGTGGGCAGTTAATTTCACAGGAGACAATGCAATCCATCCAAGTTTTTCGTGAGATGGTCATGTCAAGAAGAGAGGAACAATATTCGGTGGTGAATGAGTTGCAAATGTTGAGATGAATGGGTGAAGTAAGCAGCAGGGGCTCAGTCAAGATTGTGAAAGAGTTGAAGAAAATGGTCACGAGGGGATTGAAATGATATGGTCCTCCAACGCAGAGAAAGAGAGGTGACTAACACACAGGTGGGACCATCATGGAGAAGGTGAAAGGAACATCCAAGATTAGAAGGGAAGATGTGTGGTGTCAAGATGCGTGGAGGATGAATGGGCGACTGAGAGGAGAAGATGGAGAATATTGGTCAATCAGCTTCATGGTGGATCGATGTAAAATGGTAAATGCTGAAAGAAGAAGAAAAGAATAATAGGAAAAGGAGTCCTTTGAATTTTCTTGTTAATACATTTGGAGATTTGGGAGGTCCACTTGTTTCTGAGCCACATGTGGTGGTTTCATATATTCATTCTGGTGACCCAATATCAAAATCTAGATTGGTACTACCAGTCCAGTACCGAGGGAGACAAAAACAAAAATTGCTGGAAAAGCTCAGCATCTAAGGAGAGCAAAGCAGAGGTAACCTTTTGAGTCCGGTGACCCTTCCTCAGAACTGACAGTAGCTGAGATAGGGTGAGGGGAGGAGGTAAGGCATAAACAATAGGGAAAGATAGAGCCCAAAGAGAGAAAAGAACAGTTGGACAGACAAAGGAATGGATAATAGTCAGCTTGAAAGACTGATCAGCTAACAACGGGGACAAGCAATGGCTAACAATGGATTGTATGTGGGTGTTGGGAGAAGGACATGGGCAAAACTGCCCCAAGGCCTAAAAAATATTGAACTTAATATTGAGCCCAGAAGCTGTACAGTTCCCAAGCGGAAAATGAGGTGCTGTTCTTCCAACTCACTCCGAGCTGCATTGGAGCATTGCAGCAGGACTGAGACTGAGATGTTGGCCGGGGAACACGTGGTGCATTGAAATGACAGGCAACTAGAAGCTCATGATTGTTTTTGAGGACAAAACATAGGAGTTCTGCCGAGTGATCACCCTGTCTATCTCCCATTTCCCCAATATACAAGAGAACACATTGTGAGCAGCAAATGCAGTAGATTAGATTGAGCAAAGTGCAGATAAAGCACTGTTTCACAGGGTAGGTATGTTTGGGCCTTTGGATACTGAGGAGGGAGGAGGTAAATGGGCAGGTGTTACACCTTCTACGGTTACAGGGGAGGTTCCATGAGGCTGTGGAGAGGGAAGGGAGACTGGACCAGAATGTCCTATGAGAAATGGTCCTTGCAGAAGCCTGACAGTGGAGGGGAGGTGAATATATGCCTACTGATGGCATTCCACTGGAGATGGTGGTAATGGTAGCTAATGGCCATCTGGAAGTGGATGCTGGTGGGATGGTAGGTGGGACAAGAGGGACCATTTCACTGTTGTCAGAGGGAAGAGACGGGGTGAGGGCTGAAGTGGAGGAGATGGCTTGGACCCACCTGAAGGCCCATCTAATATGGTGCTGGAAAATCCTCAGTTGAAGGAGAAGGTGGACGTTTCAAAGTTTTGAAGTTGGCATCACCAGAACAGATGCAAAGGAGGTGGAGGAACTGTGAGACTAGGATTACATCTTCACAGGAAGCAGGGTGTGGAGATGCATAGCCCAGGTAACTCATGGGAGTCGGTGGGTTTTGTCATGGTTATTGGTGGCGGACCTATCCTCCAAAATAGAAACAGAGATGCCGAGGAAGGGAAGGGAGGAGTGAGAGGTGAACCAGTTGAAAGTGAGTGTACTGTTGTGGTTCTGTTCGCCAAGCTGGGAATTTGTGTTGCAGATGTTTCGTCCCCTGTCTAGGTAACATCCTCAGTGCTTGGGAGCCTCCTGTGAAGCGCTTCTGTGATGTTTCATCCGGCATTTATAGTGGTTTGTCTCTGCCACTTCCGGTTGTCAGTTCCAGCTGTCCACTGCAATGGCCGGTATGTTGGGTCCAGGTCGATGTGTTTGTTGATAGCGAGTGCTACAACGAACACTCGAGCTACAAATCTTCTTACAAACTTTGGAGTGAGTGTACTCCTTAAGGTGATAGTACTGAGGGAGTGCTGTACCATTAAATGTGTCTTCTTTCAGATGAGATGTTTGGCCAGGGCCCGGTTTTCCCTATCTCCTGGAATACATTCCAGAGCATTGGATTAAAGAGGTGGAGTTCTTCAGTGGCTCCATGGTTAGCACTGTTGCCTCACAACGCCAGGTTTGATTCCAGCCTCGGGTGACTGTGTGGAGTTTGCACATTCTCTCTGCATCTGTGTGGGTTTCCTTCCACAATCCATAGGCCTGCAGGCTAGGTGGACTGGCCATGCTAAATTGTCCATCGTGTTCAGGGATGTGTAGGTTAGGTGCATTAGTCAGGGATTAATTATAGGCTAGGGGGAAATGGGTCTGGGTGGGTTACTCTTCATAGGGTTGGTGTGGTCTGTTGGGCTGAAGGGCCTGTTTCCACACTGTAGGGATTCTATAAAATATCTCTCAAACAATCACTATGAAAACAGATTGTTTGGTCACTGTCTCATTGCTGCTTGTAAGAGGACGAAATGCACAAAATGACTGCTCCATCAACTCCATTACAATCGTGAATGCATTTCAATTAGCATTAAATTCCAATGTTTGCAAGAGAGCAGAGTAGTTTTCATTGATTTATTTTCAGATAATTCATGGAATACGTGCGCCCTTGGCTAGGTCAGCATCTATTGCCCATCTATGATTGTCCTTCGGAAGGTGTTGGTGAGTTGCAGTCCATTTGGTATCAGAGGAGCCAAAGTGACGTTACGGAGGGAGTTACAGGATTTTTACCCAGCAACCAAGCAACACCACAAAACCAGAGCAATTCAGCATCCACCTCATTGTTTCCTGTCAGCCCTGACTTTGTTCAACTTCAGCTTCCACATTTATTGACATAAAAATAGTGATGACAGCAGAAAAGGTACTTCAGTGGCTGTGACGAACTTTGGGGTATTCTGTGGGAGTGAAACCTATGATATAATAAAGATTATCTTCGATGCAAACACATAGAGTCATTGAATCATAGAGATGTACAGCATGGAAACAGACCCTTTGGTCCAACCCATCCATGCCGAACAGATATCCCAACCCAATCTAGTCCCACCTGCCAGCATCCAGCCCATGTCCCCCCAAACCCTTCCTATTCATATACCCATCCAAATGCCTCTTAAATGTTGCAATTGTATCAGCCTCCACCACTTCCTCTGGCAGCTCATTCCATACATGTACCACCCTCTGTGTGAAAATGTTGCCCTGTAGGTCTCTTTAGTATCTTTCCCCTCTCACCCTAAACCTATGCCCTCTAGTTCTGGACTCCCTGACCCCAGGGAAAAGACTTTGCCTATTTACCCTGTCCATGCCCCTCATAATTTTGTAAACCTCTATAAGGTCACCCCTCAGCCTCCGACGCTCCAGGGAAAACAGACCCAGCCTGTTCAGCCTCTCCCTATAGCTCAAATCCTCCAATCCCGGCAACATCCTTGTAAATCTGTTCTGAACCCTTTCAAGTCTCACATTTTTTCGATGGGAAGGAGACCAGAATTGCATGTAATATTCCAACAGTGGCCTAACCAATGTCCTGTACAGCCGCAACATGACCTCCCAACATCTGTACTCAGTACTCTGACCAATAAAGGGAAGCATACCAAATGCCTTCTTCACTATCCTATCCACCTGTGACTCCACTTTCAAGGAGCTATGAACCTGCACTCCAAGGTCTCTTTGTTCAACAACACTCGCTAGGACCTTAACATTAAGTGTACAAGTCCTGCTAAGATTTGCTTTCCCAAAATGCAGCACCACGCATTTATCTGAATTAAACTCCATCTGCCACTTCTCAGCCCATTGGTCCATCTGGGCAAGATCCTGTTGTAACCTGAAGTAACCCTCTTCGCTGTCCATTACATCTGCAAACTTACTAACTGCACCTCTTATGCTCGCATCCAAATCGTTTATGTAAATGATAAAAAGTAGAGGGCCCAGCACCGATCCTTGTGGCACTCCACTGGTCACAGACCCCCAGTCTGAAAAACAACCCTCCACCACCACCCTCTGTCCTCTCTACCTTTAAGCCAGTTCTGTATCCAAATGGCTCATTCTCCCTGTATTCTGTGAGATGTCACCATGCTAATCAGTCTCCCCTGGGGAGCCTTGTCGAACGCCTTACTGAAGTCCATATAGATCACATCTACCACACTGCCCTCATCAATCCTCATTGTTACTACCTCAAAAAACTCATAGAATGTTGGTGAGGCTGCACTTGGAATATTGCTACAGGAAGGATGTTATTAAACTGGAAAGAGTGCAGAGCAAATTTACAAGGATGTTGCCTACCTCAATATTTTAAGTTATAGGGAGAGGTTGGATAGGTTGGACTTTTATCTTTCAAGCATAGGAGATTGAGGGGGGACCTTTTAGAGGTTTATAAGATCATGAGATACATGTATAGGATGAATGCAGTCAATCTTTTTCCCAGGGTTGGAATATCGAGGACAAGAGGGCATCAGTTTAAAGTTAGAGGGGAAAGAATAAAAGGGAATCTTGGAGACAATTTTTTTTATGCAGAGAGAGGGATGCATACGGAATGAGCTGCCAGCTAAAGTGGTTGATGTGGGTACATTAACAACATTTAAAAGGCATTTGGACAATTACATGGATAGGAAAGGACTAGAAGGATATGGGCCAAGTGCGGGGGAATGGGGTTGGCATGGATGGACATTTTAGTTGGCATGGATCAGTTTGAGCCAAACGGCCCATTGCCATGCTGTAGGACTCCATGACTCTATGTGGGCAAAGCCATTCACTGAACCATGCAAAAGGAACCCTTAACAGCTAAGGCACAAAATCATGAAAGTTCTATTGTGTTTCAGGATTTGAAGATGCTGGTGTTGGACTAGGGTGGACAAAGTTAAAAATCACACAACACCAAGTTATAGTCCAACAGGTTTATTTGGAAGCACTGCTCTTGGAGTGCTGCTTTTTCATCTGATAAAGGATCAGCGCTCCGAAAGCTAGTGCTTCCAAATAAACCTGTTGGATTATAACCTGGTGTTGTGTGATTTTTAACATTGTATTTCAGGTACAAGCCAATGGAACCTGATGGGGATGTGCCTAGTTGGATGCAAAATTCGGCTCAGCTGCAAGAGCAAAGAGGGATGTGATGTTGAGAAGGAGCAGGACACTGGGGAGACCGCTTCTGGAGTATTATGTGCTGTTCTGCATCATCCTGTTATAAGAAGGATATTATTAAACTGGAGAGGCTTCAGAAAAGATCTACCAGGATGCTGCCACAAATGGAGAGTTTGAGTTATAAAAATAGTCTGGATAGACTGGGACTTTTTTCACTGGAGTGTAGGAGTTTGAGGGATAACCTTATTTAGGTTCACGAAATCATGAGGGGTTTAGATAAGGTGAATGGCAAGGGTCTTTTCCCTAAGATGGGGGAATTCAAAACTAGGGGACAGATTTTTGAGGT
Source organism: Hemiscyllium ocellatum (assembly GCF_020745735.1). Taxonomy (NCBI): domain Eukaryota; kingdom Metazoa; phylum Chordata; class Chondrichthyes; order Orectolobiformes; family Hemiscylliidae; genus Hemiscyllium; species Hemiscyllium ocellatum. The sequence continues at coordinate 91,598,392 of NC_083412.1, read as the reverse complement.
GAGAGGAGAAAGATTTAAAAAGGACACGAGGGGCAACATTTTTACACAGAGAGTGGACAAAGTCAGAAGTCACACAACACCAGGTTGTAGTCCAACAAGTCATCAGGACTTCACCTGATGAAGAAGCAGTGCTCCAAAAGCTTTCAAATAAACCTGTTGGATTATGACTTGATGTCATGTGACTTCTGACTTTGTCCACCCCAGTCCAACACCGGCACCTCCACATTGATGCAGGTACAGTTACAACATTTAAAAGACAATTAGAATAGGAATGATTTGGAGGGATTGTGGGTCAAACGTGGGTAAGTGGGAATAGTTGTTTGGGAACTTGATTGGTGTGGACTGTTTGGGCCAAAGGGTCTGTTTCTGTGCTGTATGATTCTCTGACTCTATGATATATTTGTGACCCGGAAGCTAATGGGTCCCTAAATTGCTTTTTACCAATGATTGAGGCTTCCAATATAGGTGCATTGTTAAGAAGCTGCAAAGGTGAAAACACTTTCATTTTCTTGATGAGAGAGAAGAAAACTACAGATGACAGGAAGGTAGCAAGAGAGAAATTAAACAAAAATGATAGAATTCTGAACAGTGCAGCGGAACCAAGGGACTTTGAAGTCCAAATCCAGAGATCCCTGAATACAACAAGGCAGCTTGATAAATTGATTAAGAAGGCAGCGGGGACATATTTTTGTATTAGTATAGTGCCACCTTCCCCAGGGCGATGAGACATGCTGGCTTTACCAAGAGTGTCTATATCCCATGAATGAATAAAAAATAGCTGAGGTATAGACGACAATAGCAGTGGTTATGCTGCAGCTACATATGAAGAAAACTGGGTGTTCATTGCATCAGAGAGAGATTCCAAACATGTTACAAACAAAGGAGCTAACAAAATTTGGATTGTTTATTTTTTATTTAGAAAGAATGGATTGTGTGGATGTCTATCTGAGGTGTACAATGTATGTATGTTAGCTCACTGAGCTTGAAGGTTTGTTTTCAGGTGTTCTGTTAATATTACTTGATAACATCATCAGTGAGTGTCTCCAGTGAAGTTTGACTGAGGTGTAAAAGGTTGTGTAGGACTTTGATAGATTTAAATCAGAAGGCTTGATTTCACTGATCAAAGTGATCAGTATACTGGAGTGGTTGAGAGCAGGGTTGCGGGCAGGGGGGCAGGATTTTCAGATAAGTTAATAGAAGGATAGAAGAGGATTAGTTTTAGATTAGATTTCCTCCAGTTTGGAAACAGGCCCTTTGGCCCAACAAGTCCACACCGACCCTCCGAAGAGTAACCCACTCCCCTCTGACTAATGCACCTAACACTATGGGCAATTTAGCATGGCAAATTCACATGACCTGCACATCTTTGGACTGTGGCAAGAAACTGGAACACCCAGAGGAATTCCACACAGACACAGGGAAAATGTGCAAACTCCACACAGGCAGTCACCCAAGGCTGGATTCGAATGCAGGTCCCTGGCACTGTTAGGCAGCAGTACTAACCACTGAGCCACCATAGTGTTGTTGATACTGAGCACAATGGCTGTCTCAATCTCAAACCTGAAAGGGTAATGAAGGCAGAATCCCTTAACACATTTAAAAAGACTATTTGAACTGTCTTGACCTATAGGGTACAAAGGAAGTGGAAAAGGAGTCTGGCTTGCAGCACTGCTATTTTGGCTAGCACATATACTATAGGCTGAATGGCCACATTTGGTATCAGTAACTGGTTTTCTGTCTTGACTTATTGTCCTTGAAAGAGTCCAGAGGCTCTCCAACTCTATTTATTACAATGTTCCTATCAAAAAAAAGTAATTCTCCTCATAATTACAGTGGGTTAAAACACAGATCAGTGACACAGTCAAAAGCCACGTGTTAAAAATATAAATTGCTGCACTTATTTAGCTCACAACAATTGTGTCAAAGAAACACAAAAAGAAAAGGTTTCAGATGAATGGAATTCTAATAACTCAGTTAAATTAAAAGAAACTTGAGCTGAACCTAGACTTGTATCAGCTGATTCGTATTTGTTTGATTCTTATGTGAGCTGTGTCAGGACTATTCATCACCCATTTGGACTCTTTGGCCAATTATTGGTTATTAGTCTGCAATGTCTACAAGCCACAGAAAATAGACGGTAACATTATGCACATCAATAAACTTAATGAAATGGGCTGGAGCTGATGATGGATGTGAGTGTTATAACAGAATGAGAGAGATACAATAAACAGAAAACAAACTGAATTGAGGGCAGGGGAATATCTGGCGATGGCTCAGGAATTGAATTAACTAGTTCCAGGCCTTGGGCCTCCTGACAAAATGAGGAAACATAGAAACTCAGTGTAGGAGTAGGCCATTCAGCCTGTTTCCTTTCAGTATGATCTTTGCTGATCCCTTATTGCAATGTCATATTTCCACTTCTTCCCCATACCTCGTGATGCGTTTAAAATCTAAAATTGATCAATCACTATCGTGAGTATACTCAGTGACTTGACCTCCATGGCCTTCTGTGATAGAGAATTCCGCAGCTCTGCAACCACCTTATCGCGATTTAAAATCTATCCCCTATCCTGAGGCAGTATCTCCTGTTTCTAGACTCCCAAACCAGGGGAAATATTCTATCTGCACCCAGTCTGTCCAACCCTTGTTAGAATTTTCTATGTTTCAATCACAGCCTCTCTCATTCTTCAAAACTCCAGTGAGTACAGGCCCAGTCAGAGGACAGGCCTATCATTTCATATTAGTATTCACTTATGCAAAATAAGAGTACATCCATGTAAGACAAGAGAAGAGGAGAAACATTTTCTTACAGAGGCATTTGGAATGCACTTCCTCAAAATGTGGTGGAGAAAAAATATTTTAAATATTGCTGTTTCATTAAGTTTATTGCCCATTTCATTATGTTTAAAGCCTGTTTCATTAAGTTTATTGATGTACACAATGCTACTACCTGTTCTTTGTGGCTTGTAGATAATGCAGACCAATAAAACCAACAATTGGCCAAAGAGTCCAAATGGGTGATGAATAGTCCTGACACGGCTCACGTAAGAATGAAACAAATACGAATCAGCTGGCACAAATTCTAGTCCAACGCAAGTTTTTCTTAATTTACCTGGGCGACTGGAATTATAATCTTCCAAAGCCTTATTTTTTGCTTCCTTGAAACAATTGTTGTGAGTCAATAAATGCAGCAATTTACATTTTTAGCACATAGTTTTTGCCCATGTCATTAATCTGTGTTTTAACCCATTGTGTGCGTTTTGCTTTCCAGCAGAACATTGGGAGGCAATGGCCTAGTGAAATTACCTCTAAAATATTAATCCAGAGACCGAGGCAATGTTCTGAGACCTGGTTTCAAATCTCATAATGGCAAATTGTGGAATCTGAATTCAACACAAAAAAAGTATTAGGAGACTAATTGAAGTTAGAGATGTGTACTGTATCTTTAAGAGAAAGTGATTGCTGCTTTGAACAGAGAGATTACAAGCACCTGTGTATATGGCTAGATGACTACCTCAGAGTGTACTGGAAAATTGAAAATATGTAACATATGCCTGCAAAATAGATACCTGAGCTGGCTGCTGTTTTGACCAATCAGTTTAAATTATACCCCAGGATACTAAAACTGAATTGAGTTTGCCAACATCAGACCAATGAGATGATCAGATGTTGGGGATATAAAAATACAGGCACTTTGAACATTGGAGAGAGAGCAACTGCTATCAAGAAAGACCCAAATAATTAGGAAGCCCTCTCTGTCAAAGGTACCTTTCCATATGAAACATATTCATAGTAAAAAGAAAGAAGACTACCCATGGAGATCTTCAATTAGAAGAAGAAAGACATGAAAGATGACAGCTGCTGTGTGGTGTTGAAATTATCCTGATGTAATTTTAATACATGTCTCATTGGAACAGCATATTATTGTAAAGTTGGGGAAAGCTGAGAGAAAGGGGTAGCTTAAAGTTGTGAATAGTTGTTGTTTAATGTTCACTTTAGTGTTAAAGAATAAATTGATGTTATTTTCTTTTAAAAGTAGAATTTGGAAGTTCTCTGTCACTCATATTTTAACAGATTATTAGATGATGTGAGCTTTTCTAGGTATTTGGTTTTATTAACAGAGGGGTTCACCACTGTGTCATAACATTAATAATGACCATGGAACTGTTGCCATTTGTTGGAAACCAGTTCCTATAGAAGTGACATATATAGGAACTAAACCAATTCTTGTAGGAACTATGTGCATATAAGAACTACATCAGTTCCTATAGGAACTATATATATAGGAACTGTACCTGTTCTTCTTGAAAGTACATATATAGAAGCGACACTAGTTCCTACAGGAACTGTATATATAGGAATTACACCAGATCATATAGGAATTACATTAGGAACTGGCATAGTTCCTATATGCCATTAGAACATCAGACCCAGATTTGTTCACTCTGATCTTCAGAGTGATTTGATCCAAAACTATCAAACATCTTGCTCCGTATCAGACAACAGAGACTTGCCACCAATTCAGAAACTCCAAGTTAAAAAACTCCTCAATTTTGAAAAGAAAGATCCCCTAACACTCCTTAAGGTTGATCAGGTAAACACCAGGAGGAGGGTACATCATTAGAGTGTCAATTATCCAATGTATTGAGAAGGCACTGACTAATATGTGCTTTCTTTCCAGTGGGTATGTGAGCTGTTTACTTAAACTGACTGAAAACTAGAACTGGACCGTGCTCAGATTGCACATGTGAAATGATTGACATTGTTGGAAGATGCTGAACCATAAAGTTCAGGTGTGTCAGTCACAGCTGATGGCAAGTTAACTTCCCGAGCACTTCAGAGTGTTGAATTTTCACGTTAAAGTCAGTCATGGGGGAATGGATGTTACATGAGGCGTAGAAACTCAAGCAAGTTTTTGGAAGACCAGGCAGTGTTTGAGTGGGAGATGCAATCACAATTCATTGCATTCCTTCAGTTGAAGATCGAGATTTAGCAAAACACAAAATATTGTCCAAACGTATTAACCATGACAAGATTGGTCGAAACTATTTTCTCCTGGGTCAGCAATTTTTTTATGATCAAGGTCAGGATGTTCACGCTTTAAAGTAAAGCACTTTGCAGCATAGACGCATAGAGCCAAAGAGATGTACAACATTGAAACAGACCCGTCCATGTCGACCAGATAATCTAAACTAATCTAGCTCCATTTGCCAGCACTTGGCCAATATCCCCTTAAACTCTTCCTATTCATATATCCATCCAGATGCCTTTGAAAGTTGTAACTGTACCAGCCTCTGACAATTCCGCGTTCCATATACACATCACCCTCTGCATGGAAATATTGCCCCTTGGGTCCCTTTTTAAATCTTTCCTTTCTCACCTTAAACCTCTGTCCTCTAGTTTTGGACTCCCTCTCCTGAGGGAAAGACCTGGACTATTCATTTTATCCATGCCCCTCACGATTTTATAAACTTCTCTAAGTTCACCCCTCACCCACTGACACTCCAGGGGAAATAGCCATAACCCATTCAGCCTCTCCCTATAGCTAAAACTCTCTAAACCTGGCAACATCCTTGTCAATTGTTTTGGATCCCTTTGAAGTTTCACAACATCTTTCCTATAGCACGGAGACCAGAATTGCACAAATTATTCCAATAATGGCTTAACCAATGTCCTGTACAGCTGCAACATAACCTCCCAACTCCCAAACTCAGTGCTCTGACCAACAAAGGCAAGCTTACCCAGCCTAACATATGAGTCCACTTTCAAGGAACTGTGAACCTACATTTCAAGGTCTCTTTGTTCACCAACGATCCTAGCACTTGCAAGCATCTTTTATACTTCAATGTGTGACAATGTAATCAGGAAGCCTATCCAGCCCAGCCAGTAACATTTACTCTTCCTTACTGTGAGGTTAGCTGTGTCTTAGTGGGAAGTACTCTTGAGCTCCAAAGCTGTGAGTTCAAATCCACTCTTGAGGTTTGAGCGCAGCATCTAGGGTGGCACCCTGGAAAGTGCAGTGTGAGTGGAATTGGGGCAGGTACTCGACCTCAGATTTATCATCTTTTGAATGATACGCCAATCTGTGCTCCAGTCTTCCCTTTCAGGTGGATATAATGATTCCATGGCAATATTCATCCCTGGTGACCAGAATAATATTCATCCTTCAATGAACACCACTGAAAAAGATTGTCTAGTCATTATCATGATACTTTTTATGCATGAATTGGCTTGCAAATTAACAGGACATGACATTACATGATATAATATGATTTCACATGACATTAGCGACGACAATTTTAAAGTGCTTCATCCTTATGAAGTGTTTTGGGATAACCTAAATGCTTTTTGGAAGAGAATATTCTTCCTTTATTGCAATTCCCAAACCAATGTAAAATGTGGGTGTGTTTTATTTTCTATCATACTTCCACGCTGAATAGAAAGGAAGCAATACCCTCTAAGTTAGTTGCAAAATTTAAAATACGTTCATCTTATGAAGTGAAGCTGGTAAACAAAACGCTGTTACGTTCCTCTATATCTTGATGGAAAACTTCACCGCTCAATCTGATCCAAAGCTCCGCAGGTTGGAAGTATTATTGCCTGTTCAGAAACAATGTTAACTCTGCTTTCTTCCCACAGATGCTGCTGAGTTTGCCAGTGATTTCTGTTTTTGTTCAAGGTGAGAAACATGGAGAGGGTGAAGACTCAAGGTCTTTTCTTCAGGGTAGGGGAGTCCAAAACTAGAGGGCATAGGTTTTAGGTGGGAGGGGAAAGATTTTTCATGCAGAGGTGAAGCATGTATGGAATGAGCTGCCAGAGGAAGTGGTGGAGGCTGGCACAATTACAGTTCTGGTCACCCTATTATAGGAAAGATGTGGATGCTTTGGAAAGGGTTCAGAAGAGGTTTACCAGGAGGCTGCCTTGACTGGAGGGCCGATCTTATGAAGAGAGGTTGACTGAGTTTGGACATTTTTCATTGGAGAAAAGGAGGAGGAGAGAGAACCTAATTGAGGTATACAAGATAATGGGTATATGAATAGATTAGATTACTTACAGTGTGGAAACAGGCCCTTCAGCGACTCACCGAAGCGTAACCCACCCAGACCCATTCCCCTACATTTACCCCTTCACCTAACACTAAGGGGAATTTAGCATGGCCAAATCACCTAACCTGCACACTTTTGGACTGTGGGAGGAAACTGGAGCACCTGGAGGAAACCCACACAGACACAGGGAGAACATGCAAACTCCACACAGTCAGTTGCCTGAGGTGGGAATTGAACCCAGGTCTCTGGCACTGTGAGGCAGCAGTGCTAACCACTGTGAATAGGAAGGGTTTAGACGGATATGGATGAAATGTAGACAAATGGGATCAGATCAGACTAGGATATCTGTTCGGCATGGACAGATTGGGCTGAAGGGTCTGTTTCCATGTTTTTTAACTCTTTGACAATGTCTTTAGTTCTAGTTCCAAAGGAGAGTCATGTTGGTTTTGTGAGGACATGCCTCACAAACCTTATCGAGTTCTTTGAGGATGTGACTAGAAAAGTTGATGAGGGTTGAGCTGTGAATTTGGTGTATATGGACTTCAGCAAGGCATTTGATAAGGTTTCCCATGATAGGCTCATTCAGAAGGTCAGGAGGAATGGGATACAGGGGAACTTAGCTGTCTGGATACAGAATTGACTGGCCAACAGAAGACAGCGAGTGCTAGTAGAAGGAAAATATTCTGCCTGGAAGTCAGTGGTGAGTGGTGTTCCACAGGGCTCTGTCCTTGGGCCTCTACTGTTTGTAATTTTTATTAATGGCTTGGATGAGGGGATTGAAGGATGGGTCAGCAAGTTTGCAGATGACACAAAGGTTGGACGTGTTGTTGACAGTATAGAGGGCTGTTGTAGGCTGCAGCAGGATATTGACAGGATGCAGAGATGGGCTGAGAGGTGGCAGATGGAGTTCAACCTGGATAAATGTGAGGTGATACATTTTGGAAAGTCGAATTTGAAAGCTGAGTACAGGATTAAGGCTAGGATCTTGGCAGTGTGGAGGGACAGAGGGATCTTGGTGTGCAGGTACATAGATCCCTTAAAATGGCCACCCAAGTGGACAGGGTTGTTAAGAAAGCATATGGTGTTTTGGCTTTCATTACAGGGGGATTGAGTTTAAGAGTCGTGAGAACTTGTTGCAGCTCCATAAAACTTTGGGTCGGCCGCAGTTGGAATACTGCGTCCAATTCTGGTCACCCTATTATAGGAAAGATGTGGATGCTTTGGAAAGGTTCAGAAGAGGTTTACCAGGATGCTGCCTTGACTGGAGGGCCTAGGTTGACTGAGTTCAGACATTTTTCATTGGAGAAAAGGAGGAGGCGAGAGGACTTAATTCAGGTATACAAGATAATGAGAGGCATAGATAGAGTCGATAGCCAAAGACTATTTCCCACAGCAGAAATGGCTAACACGAGGGGACATAGTTTTAAGCTGGTTGGAGGAAAGTATAAAACGGATGTCAGAGGCGGGTTCTTTACACAGAGAGTTGTGAGGGCATGGAATGCGTTGCCAGCAGCAGTTGTGGAAGCAAGGTCATTGGGGACATTGAAGAGACTGCTGGACATGCATATGGTCACAGACATTTGAGGGTGCACACATGAGGATCAGTGGTTGGCACAACATTGTGGGCTGAAGGGCCTGTTCTGTGCTGTACTGTTCTAAGTTTCATTGGCAATATCTGTGCCAGATCTGCCTAGTTTTGTTTATCCCCTAGCAATTTTTGTTTTTGTTTCAGTTGGATACAGGGCTAAAAGGATCAAAGGGTATGGAGAGAAAGTGGAACAGGGGATGGAGTTGGAGTGTACTGGATGATGTAACAGGCCAAGTGAGCCCATTCCTAATTTTTAAATTTCTATGAATCATATAACATAGAAAAGTACCGCACAGAACAGGCCCTTTGGCCCATATTGCTGTGCCAAGGGTTAATCTTAATGTAAAATAAAATAACTTAACCTACGCACTCCTCAACTCACTGCTATCAATGTGCATGTCCAGCAGTCACTTAAATGTCCCCAATGACTCTGCTTCCACCAGCACCACTGGCAGCACATTCCATGCATTCACAACTCTCTGTGTAAAGAACCTACCTCTGATATCTCCTTTACACCTTCCTCCTAACATCTTCAAACTATGACTCCTCGTACCAACCAATCCTGCCCTGGAGAAAAGTCTCTGGCTATTGACTCTATCTATTCCACTCATTATCTTGTACACCTTGATCAGGTCTCCTCTCTTCCTCCTTCTCTCCAGAGAGAAAAGTCCGAGCTTATTCAGCTTTCTTCATAAGGAAAGCCCTCCAGGCCAGGCAGCATCCTGGTAAACCTTCTTTGTAAACGTTAACTGAGTTTCCCTCTCCACAGATGCTGCCAGACCTGTTGTGTTTCTCCAGTGGTTCTGTTGTAATACCTAAGCCTAATAATTGAACAGTTGAAAGACCCCTCGGCAGGTTTTTCACAGGCATTCTGAATGGCCACCCGTAGGCTGCCATACAATGCTGCCGGCCCAGTCAGAAGGCTGGCAACTCTAGTACCTCAGCAGAAAGCATCGGAGAGGGCAAGGAGGAAGGATGGCTATAGTCAAGACAAACAGGAGACCTTGAGCCCCCTACAGATTAAACAAAAATCACGGTTTCACAGAAGCCAATGTCACAAAGCTGGTTTATTTTTTCTAAAAGCAGTTCCTTTTCTCAAGGATGCTATGTCCTTGCTTTTTTTCAGAGGAGTAAACCACTCTCGGTGTTGATTAGACTGGCTTGGTGCAGAGATGAAAGGATATCGAGAGGCGTTTTTGTTTATATATAAACAGATGATACTTCAGGCCAAAGTGGTCATGTTTTAGAAGTGACCTGTATAATGGAAGGGGAGTGGTCAGCTCTCTAGCTGAGCAGTTTAGTTCAGTCCAGAACTAGGTGGGAGTTCAACAGTGAGCTGTGTGGAAACAAACTGTCTCTCTCTCTCTGCCTTTCTAACTTCAACCTGTGAGCTTGTGTTCCAGAGCCCTTCATCAGGAATTCATTCCTGATGAAGGGCTCTGGCCCGAAACGTCGAATTTCCTGTTCCTTGGATGCTGCCTAACCTGCTGTGCTTTAACCAGCAACACATTTTCAGCTCTGATCTCCAGCATCTGCAGACCTCACTTTTTACTGTACAGCTTGTGTTCCATATGTACTGGTTTTTAAGGGGCTGCTTATTAGGACAGTTGTGTACATTCGGAACAGCATAATTATGTCTACTTTGGATAGACTGAGTTCTCAAGGTTTATGCGAAGATTTGTAGCTCGGGTGCTCGTTGTTGTGGTTCTGTTCGCCGAGCTGGAAGTTTTTGTTGCAAACGTTTCGTCCCCTGGCTAGGCGACATCATCAGTGCTTCGCAGGAGGCTCCAGAGCACTGATGATGTCGCCTAGCCAGGGGATGAAACGTTTGCAACAAAAACTTTCAGCTCGGCGAACAGAACCACAACAGACTGAGTTCTGTAGGGGTTGTTAATTCTGTTCTTTGTGTTTCATTGTGTAATCTTGTGAATTTTTTTTTCTGTTTTAAAACCTGGTAGTCAACCATTCTAACTTACTCTGGGAAATTTTCACTGTACACTCAGTGACACACGTTGAAAGTTATGGTCTGGGCTGCCTGCTTAAGGACTTTTTGATTGGTCTGGCCTAGTCCAAAACATCAAGGGCCAGGGAGGAACCCGAGGTCATTGGAATAATAGGTCTTTCTTCTCTGTTTGGGTGGATTATCTTTGAGTCCTGATGAAGGGCTTATGCCCGAAACGTCGAATTTCCTATTCCTTGGATGCTGCCTAACCTGCTGTGCTTTAACCAGCAACACATTTTCAGCTGCTGGGTCATTGGCTAGATCATAAAATTATCTACAGTGGGGCCATTCATTATACAATTTGACTGCCTAACTCCTTTACTCAGAGGGTTTTTGGATTCTCCATAATTGAATACATTTAATGTAGGATCAACAGAATTGTTTTGCCTTTCAGGGGAATCATGGGATATGGCCAAGATCAGGCATTGGATGGGGGACTAGGCTTGATGGACCAAACAGTCTATTTCTGCTCCTGGGCATAGGAAATCAAATCATGCCCCCTTTATCAGGACAGTAGATACCCAGTTCTTTGATATAAACATCTAGCATCACAGCCAACCATTTAGACAGCTGCTGTGAAAGAATATGCATGTAGGTAAGGGTGGAGTTAAGATGCCAGGTGTATAGAGTGCCAGGTAAGAAGAGAGTCAATGTACCAGGTGGGTAAGGTGACAGCAAGCCAGGTAAGTGACAGAGTGCTTAGAGTAGGTTGGAGTTAATGGTAGGACAAAGTGATGTTGCACCTGGCAGTGAGAGGCACCAACATCCCACTGACTGCAAGGGCCTGTAGAACTCTGTCCCATCTGAAATACTTGAAGTGAACATATTCAGTGGATTGAAAGGAGTACTAGATAGCATAATCTTGGGGCGGCATGGTGGCTCAGTGGTTAGCACTGCTGCCTCACAGCACCAGGGACCCGGGTTCAATTCCCGCCTCGAGCAACTGTCTGTGTGGAGTTTGCACATTCTCCCTGTGTCTGTGTGAGTTTCCTCTGGGTGCTCCAGACTGTTCTCACAGTCCAAAGTAGTGCAGGGTAGATGAATTGATAATGCTAAATTGCCCCTAGTGTTAGGTGGATTAGTCAGGGGTAAATATAGGGGAGGGGATGGGGTTTCTCTTCGGAGGGTCGGTGTGGACTTGTTGCTTCTACACTGTAGGTAATGTAATCTAATAATGAGGACATGTTAATATGGTGAGAGAATGTTTGCTGGATCAATTAGGGTGAATGTTCAGTTTTACTCTGTACATTCTGTGAAATTCATTCTGTGCAATAAAAGTTGAACAGAGAAAGATAATCTTCAATGTCATTTCAATGTTAATTGTGACTGCAAAAAAAATCACCAAACTAATCAGCAATTAGAGTGTTAAATGTAAAGCACAATCTAAGCATTATGAGAATTAGAAATTTGCCAGGAGCAAGCTCTCAGATAGTACTGTAGACACAGAGATGTGTGGAAGGGTCTTATTAAACTTGCACAGATGGCTCTGTGGTTGGCACTGTTGCCTCACAGCACCAGGGACCCAGGTTTGATTCCAGCCTTGGGTGACTGCTTGTGTGGAATTTGCATGTTCTCCCTATGTCAGCATGGGTTACCTCCAGGTGCTCCAGTTTCCTCCCACAGTCCAAAGATGTGCAGCTTAGGTCGTATTAAATTACCCTATAGTGTACAGGTGAGATGGATTTGTCATGGTAGGTGTAGGTTTGTGGGGATAGGGTAGGGGGCTGAATCTGGGTGGGGTACTGTTTGGAGGATCCATGCAAACTCAAGGGGCCTCTTTACACACTGTAGGGCTTCAATTTGTTTCAAACGAACTATTTCTGTAAACTGTAGGGAGCAAGTTGTTTCATACTGCGATCAGGAAACACTTCCTTTAGGCTGAAGGAACAGAAGCGATGCAGGTGATTTGATGATGCACCTTGTAAGGTTAGAATTGATCTGTTGAAAAAGGGATTTATTAATGTCTATTGAGAATCATTTTTTCGACAAGACCTTATAACAATCAACAGCAGCAGGTTTTTGATGAACTCCATTCTGTGAGCTCGAATGAAACAAAAAAAATACAAACATAGACAAGAGTAGATTTTTTTTTGATTACTGAGCCACGTGTTTAGATTCCTTACAGTGTGGAAACAGGTCCTTTTGCCCAACAAACCCACACCTTTTTTCCGAAGAGTAACACACCCAGACCCATTTCCCTCTGACTAAAGCACCTAACACTATGGGCAACTTAGAATGGCCAATTCACCTAACCATTCATTCCTGATGAAGGGCTTTTGCTCAAAACGTCGATTTTCCTGCTTCTCGGATGCTGCCCGACCTTCTCTGCTTTTTCAGCACTACTCTAAACTTGACGCTAATCTCCAGCGCCCACTTTTGCTTAATCCACCTAACCTGCACATCTTTGGACTGTGGGAGGAAATGTACACAGACACGGGGAGAATGTACAAATTCCACTCAAACAGTTGCCTGAGGCTGGAATCAAACCTGTATCCCTAGTGCTGTGAGGCAGCAGTGCTAACCACTGAGCTACCATGCCACCCCAATTAAGGTCCTTGTGATTGACTCCAAATATCCTCTTCAAGCTGGTGACATGTACACTCCATCTTATTAAGGAATTACACTGGTCTGTGAGTATAATCTTCCTTACATTTATTTTGAGTAGCAATTATTTCTTCAGGAGTATTTAACTATTATATCTATATGTAAAATGGAATGATCATGTTCTACTTAACTTTGATGACCATATAGAGTCAAAACGTGTGGTGCTGGAAAAGCACAGCAGGTCAGGAGAGTCGACATTTCAGGCATAGGCCCTTCATCAGGAATGTTACAATCTGGAGGGGTTGCAGTGAAGGAGAGACTCGCTGAGATACTTGTTGAAGGAGGAGAATTTCTTCAAGGTAGGTATCCTTGGAAGAGGCCTCACAGTAAGGTTATAGCGACTATGAGAAACTGAGGACTGCAGATGCTGGAGATCAGAGTCAAAAGATGTGGTGCTGAAAAAGCACAGCAAGTCAGGCAGCATCCGAGGATCAGGACAGTTGACATTTCGGGCATAAATACTTCATCAGGAATGTTGAATACCATATACTCTATCACAGAGTACACATAATCCAGAATTGATATTTAAAAATAAATATTCATAAGTACATGTTTAAAGGACATCCTGTCAGACTTAAATCCTCAAGAACACAAACAACATCACAGACTGCTTCTAATGGGTTGAGATTCTAATATACTGATGTATGGGTTAACTCAAACAAGTGATTTGCATGGATATGTTGTATCCTGAGGTAATTTTGCCAGTCTGTCTATGGCCATCTTGTCTATGGACAGTAAAGGTGACTGAGTCCTTTAATTATTTATAGCTTCTCTTTCTTGAGGTTTTAGGCTGACAATACATCCAACTAGATAGATTTACCTTGCGAAGGGTTAAAGGTTGCAGACCTACTGACAATTCCAAGTTAAGGACGTTCAACAGCAAATTGTTGCATACTGCCATTAGGAAACACTTCCTTTAGTAGTGAAGGTTGAAGGAACAGAAGTGATGCAGGTGATTTGGTGATGGATGAAAAACTTTCTGTGTTGCCTGAAAGCACTTCAGGCTATAAAAGTTGAGAAGAATGAAAAAAAAGGAAGAATTAAGAAATGCTTCATATTGAAAGAGTGATTGCTACCCGGAATGATTTTCTGGTGGATAATGGCAACGATTCGACACTGTAATAAAAACAACGTGGCATTCTACAGAAATAGAGGCACATCACAAAACCATGAGATGTAGGAGCAGAATTAGGCCATTTGGCCTATCGAGTCTGTCTGCCAGTCAAACATGGCTGATGTGCTTCGCAACCTCATTCTCCTGCCTTCTCTGTGTAAGGAACAGATTAGGAGGATATGGGCCAAATGCTTGCAAATGGGACGAGGTTTATTTCAGGTATCTGGTCAGCATGGATGAGCTAGACTAAAGGGTTTGTTCCGTGCTGTACAACGCTTTGACTCTCTGTCTCTATAACCCTTGATTCCCTTACGAATAAAGAACCTATCTCTGTCCTAAATGGACTCAATGACTTGGCCTCCATGGCATTCTATGGCAATGAGTTCCACAGATTCACTATCATCTGGCTGAAGAAATTCCTCATCATCTCAGTTCAAAGGATTATCTCTTCACTCTGAGGCTGTGCCCTTCGGTCTTAGTCTTTCCCACTATTGGAAACATCTTCTCCACATCCACTCAATCCAGGTCACTCAGTGGTCTGTAAATTTCAACTGGATTCCCCCTCATCCTTTTAAATTCCATTGAATATAGACCCTCAGTTTTCAATGGCTCCTCGCATGACAAAGTTATGAATCCTTAAAGTGAAGAGGTATGGAAGGCAGCTACAGCAATTCAGATAGCTTGTCCATCCTATATTAGTGAGTAGGAGTAGGAAACCCTTTACTTAAATCATGAGAGGTTAGCATGCAGTTATCGCCAGTGTTTAGGCAGTTGAAAAGTTGGCCTTTTTGTTTGCAAGATGGGTGCAGTATAAAAGTAGGGAGATCTTCCTGTAACTCTACAGGGGACTAATGAGACTGCATCTGGATATTGCGTGCAATTTTGGTCTCCATAGGAAATAATTGCATTGGAAGCAGCTCAGAGAGAGTGCACGAGACTGATTCCTGGAATCATGGAGTTGTCTTACCAGGAAAGTTTGAGCAAATCCGGCCCAAAAGTCTTTGAGGTTTCGAAAATTGAGATGAGACATTATTGAAACATGTAAGATCCTGTGGGACCTTGGGAGAATAGATAGTGTGAGAACGTTACTGCTCATCTGGGAATCTAGAATCGTGGGGCAGTATGTCATGACCACCAATCAGAATCCCATAGCATACAATGGAAAGGTTTAACTTGTAATTCCAAAACATGTTCTTTTAAAACAGCCTCCTATGGAAATTAAGTGTCTGAGAGAACACAAGAAGAGAGAGTGTGTGTGAGAGAGAGAGAGAGAGCAAGAGAGAGACCAATGGAATGCTGCACATATGGATGTAACAGAATTTCAAACAACTCTCCAGAAGGGGGAAGAAACAAGTCAGTCCAGATTGAACTGTGTTCTCTTGTGGATGCAAAGCTTACAAGAGACTCATAAACCTCTTATCAAAGCTAACCACACTTTGCAGGGCAGAAAGCTAAGAGGAGAATTGGTAGAAGTTCTTAATATCATGAGGAGACTGGAGAGAAGTGACAGGAAGGAATTGTTCCCACTCATAAACAGAATGAGAATCAGAGGGAAGGGTTTTAAAGTGTTTGACAAAAGAAGCAAATGTAAGTTTGTTCGGGTCTGGAATGCATTGCCTGGAAGTTGGGTGGAGGCAGGTTCAATGCGGTGAAGTATCCTGGCTAATATTTATTACTCAGCTAATATCTGTAAGAAGTAGACCATTTGGTTACTATCACATTGCTGTTTACCTCAGATCTCTGTGTATACATGGACTGTCATATTTCCTAAAGTGGCTGCATTTCCAAAATATATAGTTGACTGTAAAGTGTTTTGAGACATTCCTGAGATCTTGAGAACACATTTTTTTTCAAGTCTGTCAGAAGATGTGGGCTTCACTCGCTAAGCCAGCACTTATGGCCTATCCCATTATGGATGGCACCGTGGCTTAGTGGTTAGCACTGGTGCCTCATAGCACCAGGGAGCCGGGCTCAATTCCACCCTTGGGATGACTATCTGAGTGGAGTTTGCACATTCTCCCCGTGTCTGCTTGGGTTTCCTCCAGGTGTTCTGGTTTCCTCCCACAGTCCAAAGAAGTGTAGGTCAGATGGGTTGGCCATGGTAAGTTACCCATAGTGTAAATTAATGGATTATCCATCAGAAATGCAGGGCTTTATGGTTATGGTGGGCAGGGTGAAATGCTCTTCAGAGGGTCAGTGTAGAATCAATGGGCTGAATGGCCTACTTCTGCACTGTCGGGATTGAATGATTGTCTCATTGTCCTTGAGATGATTGTGATTAAGGACAATTAAGGATGGGGTATTAAATGCTGGTTTCACCAGGGGAGCTCACATTCCCTGAATGAATGAACAGAAATCGATCCAATTTGACCGTGCTACCCAATTGGCACAAGGCTGTGAGGGAAGGTTTCTCCCAACTTTGATACCATGTCTTCAAGTCAGAGTGATGTGCCTGACTGAGAGCAGAACCTGGGGACTAATTGCTCCAATGCACTGGCTGCTCTGAGTCTGGAGGGTCATGGGAGTTCCATCTCGGGTAGACTCAGTGTGTTTCTGCAGTATATCATGTAGGTAATGTACACTGCAGATATAGTTCACACTTCACATATCAGGCTTCTCGCCTTTCTCCAGTTTCTGGAGAAGGCTTTCTGGTGGTTATACTGTGAATAAAGCCAGAGGATGAAAAAATGTTGACCTTGACAGGTGAATACCCAATAAAGCTGACATATAACATCCAGCTGAAGCCCGTACCTTTCTCATGCATCATCCTGGCTATCACATCAGAGGCTGAGACTTTTATTTACCCACTGCATCAATTCATCATTGACACGAGCTGCTCAACTAAAGATTATCTGGTTCTTCTCAGTGGAGAGTGTACAACCTTCCCAGGTCACAGTGCTTCCCAGGAGTACATACTGGAGCTTTTACAGCTTTTCATCATCTTCACTGGGCTCTCAGTGACATTTATAAGAATCCTGTAAAGGTTAGCTTTGAGTGTCTCTGTTGGAGCAGGTTAAAGGAAACTTCTTACTCTTTTCCAGCACTTGTCTGCATCTCAGTGTCAGGTCCTGTCCTCACAACATAGATGGAAACATTTTGTAGGGACATTAATCCATTTAAATGCTGACATCCCATCTCTCAAAGCATGATTTCACCTCATTAATATTATGCCTTAAACTGAATGCATTGACAGGATGAAGTGAACTTGTGTAGGAGGAGGTATGTGTGGAGTATAAACAGCTTCATAGATCAAACAGCCTTTTTTTTTCAGTTATGTAAAACTCGAGTGTAATTCTACATCACAGAAAACTAATTGAGGTGCAAGACCTCTGCTCTCAGGAGGCAAAGACTACAGTCCTAAAGGTTCAGGCCTACAGTCCAGAGTGGCGCCAGATTCCATGGAGCTCTGAGAATGTGATATTTTAATCACATAGCCTTCAGCACTCTGCATTCGGGATGGGAAAAGATCGACTAGATTTCCAGCTCCTGACGATCTAGTCTCGGTTTGGTGGATGTTGACCACTCTGGCCAAACAGTTCATAGCCTCGGGGCTTTCACAAAAAGAACCATCAGTCATAGTTGGCACTGAGACGGCTGAATGGATGTACTGTAAGGAAGCTTTTGATAATTGAGGTATCCTGTTCAAAGGCTACACTGTCTCTTCACTCCTCTAACTTTACCTGGAGTGAGATCTCTGCATCTTGTTTTTTTTTTACTTAGTGCAATGCCACTGACTTTGACTGCAGTGGCTCTAAATCCACCCTATTCAGTTCAGCTAACTGAGTATAGAGCAGGAATGAAACCTCCCACTCCCCTGTCCAACTCACACTCAGACAGGGCCACAGAGTGATCTTCCCCTAGTTACCTAGTGACAATAAACCTAATTCTAATTCTACCCACCATTCCTCCCTCAACCAACCACAAGTTGCCCATTCTCAAGGGATCTTTGTTTGTGTGTAAATGGCTGTTGTGCTAATTACAGCAAGTAACTGAACAGAAGCAAATTCACTTGGCTCAACCTGTCAGGTAAACATAGGTTTGTCACGTAAATACAATGTTTTTCCTGACTGTAGGACATCCGAAGGCACTTTACAGCTAATTAAGCACTTTAGAAAAATGCAGAACAGTCAGATTTTGCACAGTAAGTTTCTACAATCAACAATTTTAAAAAATAGCAATGAAGGTACAGGATTATAATTCCTCTAATATCTTTTCTTCTGTGCAGACCTCTGTGGCAAACCTCTGAAACTGGAAGTCAATGCAACCCTCTCCGTGGCTGTGTGGCTTATCAGCTTAAAGGGAACATTACAGGGGATACCATTCAGGCCATCACCTTTGCACTAGCTCTCTGTCAAGTAACCCAAACAGTCCCTTTCCCCCTCAATTTTCATATCCATGTGTTTGCTCCAACCACACACTGAATTTCCTTTTAACGTTCCCCATTCTGTCTGCTTCCACCACATTCATTGGCAGTGAGGACTGATTCATTGCGATTCAAGTTCTTCCTCACATCTCTCCTGCAACTCTAACTCAAAACTTTAAAATTTGTCCTCAGATATTGGTAAATAGAACAGTTTGCCATTTGGCAGAATTTTACATTTATTTAGCCACATGCAAGTTCGAGTCACAGAAAGTCATGGATTTGTGTCAGTTTTTTGGGAGAGATTGCCTCCATGAGGCGTAGTGAGATTTCTTGCTGCATCTTATTAAGCCCACCTAATTAACTGAAAATGTGTTGCTGGTTAAAGCACAGCAGGTTAGGCAGCATCCAAGGAACAGGAAATTCGACGTTTCGGGCATAAGCCCACCCACCTAATTAACTGCCAACTCTGTCCCTACAGTGTCCCTTATGTCTGAAGCCAGCCCCACCTTGTCATCACCATCAACAAAACAACACGCCGTTCAAGAGATACAAGTCAAAGAATGCTAGCCCGTGTACTTGTACAAACTCTAATTCCTCAGGAGGCTAAGGACTTTTCCCAATTTCTACAGATGCACCATAGAAAGTATTCTGTCTGATGCATCATAGTGTAGTTTGGCAACAGCTCTGCCCAAGATCACAAGAAACCACAGAGATTCATGAACACGGCCCAGTCCATCACACAAACCAGCCTTCTATCCATTGACTCCATCTATACTTGCTTGTGCCTCAGGAAGGTAGCCAACATTATCAGACTCCTTCCCCACTGTTATATTGACCTCCACCCTCTTCAGTCAAGCAGAAAATATAGAAGGTCATATTCTGGTACAAATAGATTCAAGAACAGCTTCTTGAATCTTTGCCGTTATTAGATTTCTGAACGGACCTCTCAGATTTTAAATTTGCAGCCAAACATTGCATTGCTTGCTCTGTTTATTATCCTCATGCACTTTGTATGAAATGAACTGCCTGTCCTAAATGCAAAACAAGGCTTTTCACTGCAGCTAGGATCATGTGACAATAACAAATCAAATCAAATGACCTTTGAAAGGTTGTCGGGTGCCTGGACAATCACTGAAAATCCAGCTTTGTTCCTCTTTCATAGTGTCCATGGTACATGGCTGAAACTCCCTCGCACATACAACCTGATTCTCTGGACACTGTCACTCTGTGAACCACCAACCACACATTTCACCTGCATGGTGACTACATCCCAACTGAACACTAGTTACCGCTACTCTGGTCGCAATGGCCAATGGGCCAATGTCCAGTAGGGGAACATCACCTACAGACAAGCAATGGGACAATTCCAGCCACAAGCTGGCGAAAAGAGAACATGAACAAATGAACAATGTCAGCCAAATATTGGCAATGTAACCACCAACTATTGTTATTGCTCACTGGGACAGTGAGTAGAAGAAAGTGAGAACTGCAGATGCTGGAGAGTCAAGACCCTACATCAGGACGAAGGGCTTATACCCAAAATGTCAACTCTCCTGCTCCTCAGATGCTGCCTGACCTGCTGTGCTTTTTCCAGTGCCACACTTTTCGACTCTCACTGGGATAGTGCACTGGGAATCGAGTTCCACTATTCTCAGAGTCATCATACAAGTTAATTAACTTTGCAGGCTTATCATAATCTCAATGTACCTGTCTTTTAGACTGAGGTTGATAAAAAGGAGGGGTCTAGGTTAGAGTGGTGCTGGAAAAGCACAGCCAGTCAGGCAGCATCTGAGGAGCAGGAAAACTGACGTTTCGGGCAAAAGCCCTTCATCAAAAGCCCTGAGGATGATAGAAAGCCCAGCCCAGATTTTTATATTTAACTAGGATCACTATTTAGGACAAGTAACAAGATTCTAACCACAGATAAGCAATTATAAAGCATCGACCTATAACCTTACTGTATAAAACTCTAACCCCCTTCTGAACCTCTTCTGTACTCACATATATAAAAGGAATGAAGTTACCATAGTCTTAACCAACCACCAGGCTGCTTTCTCATTAGAGGGAGATGATGGGCACTGAGTTTAACTATGTCTTCTGATGTTAGAGTCTCCCAGGAGAGAGAATATCCCCTCAGCATTTACCTTGACAAGTCCCTTTAGAATCCCATGTGTTTCAATGAGATCGTATCTAAACTCTAAACTCCAGTGAGTAGATCCCACCTGTTTAGACAGTCCCTCCTTATGAAGGATAATCCAATGGAGAGTAATGACAGGGAATACATTTTGTGTTGGACACAGGCTCCACCTGATCACCAAGATTTCTCTCACACTCCCAATGAGCCTCCATGTTTCCTGTTTCTGTGCACAACCCTGACAGACCTCTTCCACTCATTCCTCACATGTGGAGACTCACCACATTAAATGGTGCCTCAAACTTTTCTGCTGCTTCATGAACACTGGCTTTACAACTTAATGATGCCTACCCTGTTCCTCCATGCACCCTCTGTGGAGGCTACGGTAGTGGGTACTGTCACTATCACCCTCTCCTGACCCCATCACACTTCCTCATGTTGTTCTGCATACACTGTCTACTTGGCTGTCCTCTTCTACCCACCATCATTATCTTCCTCGTCACCCACACTGGAGGCAACTCACTCTTCTGGTCTAAAAGAGGGCTGATGGAGAAATGGAGACTAGTTAAGACATTAATGCACTTCAGAGGAGGCAATCTGCCATCCCTACCTCCTCTGCACTGTACCCCCCAGGTCATCTCCTCTGCACTGCACCCCCCAGGTCATCTCCTCTGCACAGAAGCTCTTCAGCCACATTCTCAAACAGACTCGCTACCACAGCCACATCTCCTTCCTCAGCACCTGCCTACGGAATCCGGCCTATCACCCTCACCTTGACCTCCTTCCACCTATCACATCTCCATCGCCCCTCCCCCAAGTCCCTCCTCCCTACCTTTTATCTTAGCCTGCTGGACACACTTTCCTCATTCCTGATGAAGGACTTATGCCCGAAACGTCGAATTTCCTGTTCCTTGGATGCTGCCTGACTTGCTGCGCTTTTCCAGCAAAACATTTTCAGCTCTGATCTCCAGCATCTGGCAGACCTCACTTTCTCCTCATCCCTACCTGATCTGCCAACCCCCTTACTAGTTCTGATCAAAATGTGACTGCAGACCCTCAACAACGTGGTTGACTCTAAACTGTCTTCTGAAATGGTAAGGCACCCATTAAGGATGGATAACAATTGTTGGCCATGTCAGTGACACCCCATCCCACCAACAAAACATTCAGTCTCTGTGGCTTTATTAATGGTCCCATAGAGTACAAGAGTTTATACTGAATGGTGTAAGACATAGAACATTTTCTTATCTACAATCAGTTATGAGTAAGAGCCCCTCAACCTGAACTGATAAATGTGATGTCTCTCCAAAGATGCTGCCAGACTCGCTGAGCTTTTCCAACAATTTTTGTTTTTAATTTCTGTGTTAAATACAGAATTGATTGAGTTCCAAGTACCATACTTTAGGAAGGACATGAATACGTTGGACAGAGTGCAGAAGAGGTTTGTAAGTCCAGAAATGAGAAACTTCAGCTTTGAATTTAGATTGGAAAAGTTAGGGCTGCTGGCTTTAGAGAGAGGAAGATTAAGAGGAGATTTGACTGAGATTTTTAGAATCATGAGGCATCTGGACAGGGTAGACAGAGAGAAAATGTTTCCACTCGTAAAAGGATCAAAAGCAAGAGGGCACAGATTGAAAGTGATTTGCAAAACAAATAAATATGACATGAGGAGAAAGGACTTCAACAAACACTGAGTGTTGCAGGTCTAGAATGAATCACCTGGAATTGTGTCAAAAAGTGTGGTGCTGGAAAAGCACAGCCAGTCAGGCAATGTCCAGGGAGCAGGAAAGTCGACATTTTGTGCATCAGCTGTTCATCAAGAATGTTTCCTGAATAAGACCTTATGCTTGAAACGTCGACTGTCCTGCTCCTCAGATGCTGACTGACCGGGTGTGCTTTTCCAGCACCACATTCTTGACTCTGATCTCCAGCATCCTTGCTTTTGCTTGGAATTGTGGTGGAGGCGGGTTCAGTCGAAGTATTAAAGATTGGAGGATTTGAGCTATAGGGAGAGGTTGCATAGGCTAGGGCTGTTTTCCCTGGAGCAATTGAGGCTGAGGGGTGACCTGACAGAGGTTTACAAGATCATGAGGGGCATGAATAGGGTCAATAGACAAAGGCTTTTTCCTGGGGCGGGGGAGTCCAGGATTAGAGGGCATAATTTTGGGGTGAGAGGGAAAAGATATAATGTTTTCTGATGAAGAGCTTATGCTCGAAATGTTGACTCTCCTGCTCCTCAGACACTGACTGACCAGCTGTGCTTTTCCAGCACTACACTCTCGACCCAGATCTCCAGCTTCTACAATCCTCACTTTGGCCTGGAATTGTAGTGGAGGCAGATTTAGTCGTAGTTCTAAAGACACCCTCACATACTTATTGAAATCAAAATAATTATTTTGAAAGAGTTGGGGAGGGGTGGGGGTTGCGGATTATTGCGCAGCAATGGTAATGACCCTAAATCTGAGCCAGGAGGCCCAGGATTCAAGTGTCACCTTGCTCCAGAGGTGTGTAACAACAACTGTGAACAGGGTGATTAGAAAGTATCTTGAGAGGGAAAGAACAGGAGAATGCACTCAGTCTTAATGCTCCTCTGGAGAATCGGTGTAGGGATGAAGTGTCATACAGCCTCCGTCTGCAGCAAAACACTCTTGCCTTGCTGTGCAATGCCATGGGATCTTTTTCAGTCAACTGAGAACTGGACAGGAACGAATAAAAAAAATCCCATATCTCTGAAGGGGCAGCACACAGTGAGTCAGGAGAGATAAGTCAAGATTATCTGCTCGAATTTCTAAAGTGGAATGAACCCACTGTGTGCCACACACTCAGCCTTGGCTGGCAATGATTTAATGGAGGAGCATCACTGCAAATCTATGCAGCTACTCGACAACTTTGTGCAGGATAACTTGACTGTGTCATCATAATGAATTATCGGTAACTATGGCAAAGCTGCTTTTCTTTATTGGTCAGAGTATTGAGTACATGAGTTTGGAGGTCATGTTGTGGCTGTACAGGATGTTGGTTAGGCCACTGTTGGAATATTGCATGCAATTCTGGTCTCCTTCCTATCAGAAAGATGTTGTGAAACTTCAAAGTTTGTGCGGATTTGTAGCTCGGGTGCTTGTTGTAGTGGTTCTGTTCGCCGAGCTGGAAGTTTTAGTTGCAAACGTTTCGTCCCCTGGCTAGGAGACATCATCAGTGCTCTGGAGCCTCCTGCGAAGCGCTTCTTTGATGTTTCTTCCGGCATTTATAGTGGTCTGTCCTTGCCGCTTCCGGGTGTCAGTTTCACCTGTCCGCTGTAGTGATTTGTATATTGGGTCCAGGTCGATGTGTCTGTTGATGGAGTTTGTGGATGAATGCCATGCCTCTAGGAATTCCCTGGCTGTTCTCTGTCTGGCTTGCCCTATGATAGTAGTGTTTTCCCAGTCGAATTCATGTTGCTTGTTGTCTGAGTGTGTGGCTACTAGGGATAGCTGGTCGTGTCGTTTCGTGGCTAGTTGGTGTTCATGCATGCGGATTGTTAGTTGTCTTCCTGTTTGTCCTATATAGTGTTTTGTGCAGTCCTTGCATGGTAGTTTTGCTCATGTTGGGTATTGGCTCCTTTGTTCTAGTAAGTGGCTGTTGGTTTGTGTGCCGTTATGAGTCCTAGGGGTCGCAGTAGTCTGGCTGTCAGTTCTGAAACGCTCCTGATGTATGGTAGTGTGGCTAGTCCTTTTGGTTGTGGCATGTCCTCGTTCCGTGGTCTATCTCTTAGGCATCTGTTGATAAAGTTGCGCGGGTATCCGTTTTTGGCGAATACCTTGTATAGGTGTTCCTCTTCCTCTTTTTGCAGTTCTGGTGTACTGCAGTGTGTTGTAGCTCTTTTGAATCGTGTCCTGATGCAGCTTCGTTTGTGTGTGTTGGGGTGGTTACTTTCATAGTTTAGGACTTGGTCTGTGTGTGTTGTTTTTCTGTGTACCCTTGTGGTGAATTCTCCGTTTGGTGTTCTCTGTACTATCACGTCTAGGAATGGGAGTTGGCTATCCTTTTCTACTTCTCTCGTGAATCGGATGCCTGTGAGTGTGGCGTTGATGATCCGGTGTGTTTTTTCTATTTCCGTGTTTTTGATGATTACGAAAGTGTCATTGACATATCTGACCCAGAGTTTGGGTTGAATTTGTGGTAGGGCTGTTTGTTCTAACCTTTGCATAACTGCCTCTGCTATGAGTCCCGAGATTGGTGATCCCATGGGTGTTCCGTTGATTTGTTCGTATATCTGATTGTTGAATGTAAAGTGTGTAGTGAGGCATAAGTCCAGTAGTTTAAGTATGCCGTCTTTGTTGATAGGTTCCGCATCCTGTTTTCTGTTATGTATGTCCAGTAGGTTGGCTATTGTTTCTCTGGCTAGGGTTTTGTCAATCGAAGTGAACAGTGCCGTCACGTCGAATGAGATCATGGTTTCTTCTTTGTCTATGTGTGTATTCCTGATGGCGTCCAAGAATTCTTGTGTTGATTGTATGGAGTGTTTGGATCCGCTGACCAGGTGTTTCAGTTTCTGTTGTAGTTCTTTGGCCAGTTTGTATGCTGGTGTCCCTGGTAGTGATACTATGGGTCTGAGTGGGATGTCTGGTTTGTGTACTTTGGGTAGTCCATAGAATCTGGGGGTGTTGTTGCTTTCCGGTTTCATTCTTCGTAGGTCCGCTTTGGTTATCTGTCCGTTTTTTTGTAGATTCCTTAGAGTGTTATTTATTCTATTGGTGAGTTGTGGTGTGGGGTCCGAATCCTTCATTTGGTAGCGGTTGGTGTCTGCTAGTAGGTGTTGTGCTTTTTTGATGTAGTCTGATTTATCTAGGATGACAGTCATTCTGCCTTTATCTGCTGGTAGTATGATTGTGTTCTTATCATTTCTTAGTGCTTTCAGTGCTTCCCTCTCCTTGGTGTTGAGGTTATGTGTTTGTCTTTTTCTTATCATCATAGGTACGACCGTTTGTCTCACTGTTTGTTGTGTCTCTTCAGTCAGTCCATTGTTCCTGAGTGTGCATTCCAGTGCTGCTAGGAAGTCTGCTGTCTTGGCGTCCCTGTGGTTGTAGTTGAGTCCCTTGGTCAGTATAGTTCTTTCCATGTCTGTGAGCTGTCTGTGGGAGAGGTTTTTAACCCAGGTGTGTGTTGTAGTGTCCTCTTTTTTGTGTGTTAGTTTGGCCAGTTTTTCTTTTAGTGCCGTTTTTTTGCGATGTGTTGTCCTGTTCTGTCCTATAGTGACAGCCTGTTCTATGGTCCGGGTCCATTCATGATTAGCGGTCTTTGAAATAAAACGACTTAAGTTGTGAAACTTAAAAGGGTTCAGAAAAGATTTGCAAGGATGATGCCAGGGTTGGAGGATCTGAGCTACAGGGAGAGGCTGAACAGGCTGGGGCTGTTTTCCCTGGAGCATCAGAGGCTGAGGGGTGGCCTTATGGAAGTTTCCAAAATTATGAGGGGCATGGATAGGGTTAATAGACAAAGTCTTTTCCCTGGGGTCGGGGAATCTAGCACTAGAGGTTTAGGGTGAAAGGGGAAAGATATAAAATAGACTGAAGGGCAACCTTTTCATGCAGAGGGTGGTGTGTGTATGGAATGAGCTGCCAGAGGAAGTGGTGGAGGCTGGTACAACTGGAACATTTAAAAGGCATCTGGATGGGTATATGAATAGGAAGGGTTTGGAAGGATATGGGCAGGGTGCTGGCAGATGGAACTAGATTAGGTTGGGATATCTGGTCAGCACGGACGAGTTGGACTGAAGGGTCTGTTTTCATGCTGTACATCTCTATGACTCTATGCAGCTACCAGCTGGTAGCTGGAAAATGAAGCAAGTCTCCTGACAGCTCAGGAGGAGTTAGTAGTGAATTGGAAAGATTAGTTCCATGTAATCGCTCGCACAACTGCAATTAGCAGACGAAGGAGAGCTATATCGTTCAGAATTGATTTACTTGTTTTCTGATTTATTCAGGCCACTGATTTGATACAATCTGGCAATGTTTCCATTTTATTTTTAAATAGTAATGCCTCAAGGATGTGAGTTCAGAGTTTTAATCCTGTCCTTGCAGGCCAAGCTCCAGCTATAATATCCAGCAAAAGAGCTGGCAAGCTGTAGAATTCAAAGTGACAATAATACAGAGCGAGAAAGTAATTTTAAAAAAATGAATAGGAGAGCGAGAGTGTGAGTGAAGCAGAGACAGAAGAATTTGAAAGAAAATGAGAGGTAGACAGAGAAAGAGGAGGGTGATAGGGTGATAGTGAGAAGAAGATAAAGGAGAGCATCGAAGAAAGTGAAGAGGAGAGAAATTTGGAGCGAAAATGAGAGGAGGGAAAGAAAGAAAGAGTAATGGGGAAAGAGGAAGAGAAAGAGAAGGAGGGGAGAAGAGAGTGACAGAGAGAGAGAGAAGGAGGGAGAAAGCACCTGACAGATCTAGCTTACTTTTTTAGCACCTATTACACTGGGATTTTTTTCTCTTTGTCTAGTGTGGGAAGGTGCTGGATGGGTTTAAAACTGCCTGAAAGACCACAACCCGTTAGCAGAGAGCTTTGACAGCTTTAGGGGAAACTGGATTTCTGAATGATGAAATGCATGAATAGATGGACTTGTGGATGTTGTGGAACAGGTTTTTAGGGTGGGAGGAGGCCTGTGTGATGAACAAACAGTATCAAACACATAGAATGCTGGAGAAACTCAGTCGTCCTGGCAGCATCTGCAGTGGGAGAAAAACAGAATGCACATTTCAAATCTGGTATGACTTTTCTTCAG
Source organism: Hemiscyllium ocellatum (assembly GCF_020745735.1). NCBI lineage: Eukaryota > Metazoa > Chordata > Chondrichthyes > Orectolobiformes > Hemiscylliidae > Hemiscyllium > Hemiscyllium ocellatum. The sequence goes on along the minus strand of NC_083412.1, from coordinate 91,570,784 downwards.
GACTGAGGAGTTCTGAAGAAGGGTCAGACCATACTTGCAAAGTTAACTTCGATTTTCTGTCTCTCTCTCCACAGATGCTGTCAGGCCATTCTCTGCATTTTTTTCAGATTTCCAGAATCCATAGTTTTTTTTTGTTTTTTATGCTGTCATCAGCTTTCTATGCTGAGTGCTACTGAAAGACAACTGGAATCAGAAGCAGCCTCATCAAGAGCCTAAGAAAGAACATAGAACTACAAAGGATTTTATAGCAAATGTAAAGGCCACTCAGCCCGATATATCTGCATCAGGTCTATGACATTTATGTAATATCTTATCCAGAACGGAACGTTGCAAGGAAATTTACAATATACATATAAACCAAACCTTGACAGTGCATCACTTCAGACATTATTTGGGAGGATTATTTGGCCAAAAGGTCATGGCTAAGAAGATAGTCTTTTAGGAACATCTTAAAGAAAGAATGTAAAACATTGAACATAGAACAGTACAGCACAGGAACAGACCCTTTAGCCCACCATGTCTATGCTGACAATGATGTATTTGAAACTAATCCCATCTGCCTGCGTGAGGTTCATTGTCTCTCTATTCCCTGCCTGTTCATGTGTCTGTCTATAGGCCTCTTCAATATTGCTAATGTGTCCACTTCTACGTCCTCTCCTGGCAGCATATTCTAAGCACCTCTTGTGAAAAAAAACTTTCCTCATGCATCTCCCTTACATATTTTCCCTCTCATCTTAAACCTATACCCTTTAGTATTTGACATTTCCACCCTGGGGTCCCAATACCCTCTCCTTACCTTTCATAATTTTATAGATTTCTATCACATCATCCCTCAGCTTCTGACACTCAAGTGAAATCAATCCAAGTTTGTTGAACCTCTCTTTGTAGCTAACTCACTCCAGTCCAGACAACATCTCAGTAAACCCTTTTTTGCATCCTCTCTAAAGCCTTCACATCCTTCCTGCAGTGTGTTGACCAAAACGGCACACAATACACCAATGTGGCAGAAGTAAGCCTTACACATCTGTAACATGATTTTACCAACTTTTATACTCAATGCTCTGACCGATGAAGGTGAACATGCTGTCTGCCTTCTTTATCACTTCATCCACTTGTGTGGCCATTTTAAGGGAGCTATGAACTTGCACTCCAACATCCCTCCGTTTATCAATGTTTCCAGCGGTCCTTCCATTTACTGTAAACTGTCCCCTTCCATTTAACAATCTAAAATGCACCTCTACATTTGTCTGGATTAAACTGTATCTGCTAATTCTCTGTCCAACTTTCCAACTGATCTATGTCTTGCTTTATGGTTTGACAACCTTTCTCACTCTCCACAATTCCACCAGTCTTTGTGTCATTTGCAAATTTACTAATCACTTACATTTTCATCCAAATTATTTATATATATATATCACAAATAACAGAGGTCCAAGCATTGATTCTTGTACCACTGGTCACAGACCTCCAGTGAGAAAAGTACCCTTCCATTGCTACCTTCTGTCTTGTATGACCAAGCTGATTTTGTCTTCAACTTACCATCTCACCATGGATCCCATTTGACTTAATCTTCTGAACCAGCCGAGCCAAAGGGTCCTTGTCAAAGGCTTGTGTAAAGTTCATGCAGACAGCATCCATTGCCCTACCCTCATCAATCATCTTCGTCACTTCCTCAAAAAGCTGAATCAAGTTTGTGAGAGAAAATATCGTCACGTCAAGCCATGCTGACTGTACCGAAGAGGTCCATTTGTTTCCAAATGTGAGTAAATCCTGTCCCTAGCAATCTTCTCCAATAATTTCTCTGCAGTGTTGCAAGGCTCACCATCCTATAATTTCCTGGATTATCCCTGTAGCCTTTCTTAACAAAGGATCATTGGCTATTCTCCAGTCACTGGGACTTTGCCTGGTTAAAGAGGATACACAGATCTCTGTCAACGCCCCAGCAAACTCTTCCCTTTGCTCCTTCAATGTTCCTGGTATAAATACGATCAGGCCCTGGGGACTTACCTACCTTAAAGGTTTTCAAGACACCCAACACCTCTTCCTTCTTAATATCAACATGTGCTAGAGTATCAATATATCCCTCCATAATCTTCATATTATTCATCTCCTTCTCTTTGATGAATATTGATGCAAAGTACTCCCTCTGGCTCTGCACATAAATTCCCTCCTTTGTCCTTGAGTGACCCTACCCTTGCCCTTGCTTCTCTCTTGCTCCCGATGCATGTATAAAATGCCATGGAATTCTCTGTAATCCTATTTGACAATAACACTTCATGGACCCTTTCAGCCATCCTAATTCTTTGTTGTTATTTTCTGTTTCCTTTATATTCCTCAAGAGCCTTGTCTGATTTCAGAATGGAAAGTGAAGTCAAAAAGGTAGGGGGAGGGAACTTTAGACCTTCGGGACTGGGCAGCTAATGAGTTAGCACTGACAGTGCTGTAATAACAATTAGAATTTTTTTGTTGGAGGGCAGGGGGCAAGGACAGAGATTGACATTTGATCATTTGGGAATCAAAGGTATGGGATAAAGGCAGGAAAGTGGACATGAGGAGTGTTGGATCTGCCATGATCCTTTTAAATAGCAGAGCAGGTTCGAGGGGGCCAAATGGCCGACTCCCATTCCTATTTTCGATGCTTTAGTTGAATTGTTTCAATGTAGTTGACCCATCAATCCAAGATATCCTGGCTGGTGCTCAGAGGACAGAATTCCCACTCAATTTATTCAGTTTATAGACATGGAGTGCATTGCAACATCAATTTATTTAAGAACTCATCTGGTTCACTCATGCATTTTTGTCAAGGATATCTGCCATCCTTACCTAGTTGGGCTGGCTGGTGACAACAGAACTACCAGCAATACGTGTGACTGTAATCTGAAATGGCTGACCAATCCACCACTTGAGGGCAGTCAGACATGAGCAACAAATGCTGGACTTGCCAATATCACCTTCATCTCAAAAAAGATGAAAATGAAAGGCAGACATATTTCCTCTACACCAATGGCCACTACAGATTCAAATTCATTGGCTGCGAAATGATTTGGGATGCCCTGATGTTAGGGAAAGTGCCAGAGAAATATACTTTGTTATTATTGCTTCTGTGATCTCACTGAAGGAATCTGGAACAGTTCACCATTAAACAGAATCCAAAAATGCATGCATGCAGTTGAGTTGATTCTCTCTCAGCATATTTAAGGTTGAATTAATTCAGATGGTAACTGTCCTGTGGTAATTTTCAGTTTGTCAATTCCAGAATATGCAAAGTAGTTAAAGGACTGTCACTGTACCCTTTTCAAGGTAGAAGTTCAACCAAAGGCAAACCAATTAAAGTCTCATAGAGGGGGAACTTAACTCAACCAACTGGCAAATAAAATCCATTACCTTGCACCTTTAACATTTCAGTATTTGGAACTTGATTATTCTTTGAACTTTTGTGGAAATGGGGTGGAGAGGTAGCTGTAATATTTCAAAATGCCATCCTTTTAATTAAATACTTGACAATTTTTAATTAATGTAGAACCTTTACTGTGGTACAGACTTTCTTTCCATTGTGACTGAGGCTGGAACAGCACTCATTACACAGCAAGGCAGAATACATATAATATCGAGGGATGTACATACGAACAAGGGACATGCATAGGCCATTCAGCCTTTCAAGCTTCTTAAGATCATGGCTGATTTGATTTTAACCTCAATCTACATTCTCTCAAAATTTAATAACCTTTCTGCCTCATGGTTATCAATCTATGGCCAATGATGTATTAAATATCTCTGCCAGGGCCCAGCAGTCCCCCTTGCCTCCAATTACATCCTAGGAAGAAGTGAGGACGACAGATGCTGGAGATCAGAGTCAAAAATTGGGGCCTTGAAGACAGAAACAGGGGAATATATTACAGGAAACAAAGAAATGGCAGAAGAATTGAATTGCTACTTCAGATCTGTGTTCACTGGGGAAGACACAAGCAATCTCCCAGAGGTAACAGTGGCTGAAGGACCTGAACTTAAGGGAATTTATATTTGCCAGGAATTGTTGTTGGAGAGACTGTTAGGTCTGAAGGTTAATAAGTCCCCAGGGCCTGATGGTCTACATCACAGGGTACTGAAGGAGGTGGCTCGAGAAATCGTGGATACGTTGGTGATTATTTTCCAGAGTTCGATGGATTCGGGATCAGTTCCTGCGGATTGGAGGGTGGCTAATGTTGTACCACTTTCTTAAGAAAGGTGGGAGAGAGGTAGCAGGAAATTATAGACCAGTTCGTCTGACCTCAGTGGTGGGAAAGATGCTGGAGTCTATTATAAAGGATGAAATTACGACACATCTGGATAGTAGTAACAGGGTAGGTCAGAGTCAGCATGGATTTATGAAGGGGAAATCATGCTTGACTAATCTTCTGGAATATTTTGAGGATGTAACTCTGAATATGGACAAGGGAGATCCAGTAGATGTAGTGTACCTAGACTTTCAGAAAACTTTTGAGAAAGTCCCACATAGGAGGTTAGTGAGCAAAGTTAGGGTGCATGGTATTGGGGGCAAAGTACTAACTTGGATTGAAAGTTGGTTGGCTGATAGGAAACAAAGAGTGGTGATAAACGGCTCCATTTCGGAATGGCAGGCAGTGGCCAGTAGGGTACCACAGGGATCTGTGCTGGGACTGCAGCTTTTTACAATATATGTTAATGATATAGAAGATGGTATCAGCAATAACATTAGCAAATTTGCTGATGATACTAAGCTGGGTGGCAAGGTGAAATGTGATGAGGATGTAAGGAGATTACAGGGTGACCTGGACAAGTTAGGTGAGTGGTCATATGTATGGCGGATGCAGTTTAATGTGGATTAATATATGATTATCCACTTTGGTTGCAAGAACAGGAAGGCAGATTACTACCTCAATGGAATTAAGGGGCAGTACAGAGAGATCAGGGTGTTCTTGTACACGAGTCAATGAAGGCAAGCATGCAGGTACAGCAGGTAGTGAAGAAGGCTAATAGCATGCTGGCCTTCATGACAAGAGGAATTGAGTATAGAAGCAAAGTGGTGCTTCTGCAGCTGTACAGGGCCCTGGTGAGACTACACCTGGAGTACTGTGTGCAGTTCTGGTCTCCAAATTTGAGGAAAGACATTCCGGCTATTGAGGGAGTGCAGCGTAGGTTCACGAGGTCGATTCCTGGAATGGAGGGATTATCTTACACTGAAAGACTGGAGCGACTGGGCTTGTATACCCTTGAGTTTAGAAGACTGAGAGGGAATCTGATTGAGACATATAAGATTATTAAAGGATTGGACACAATGGAGGCTGGAAATATGTTTCCGCTCATGGGTGAGTGCCAAACCAGTGGACACAGCTTAAAAATACGGGGTAGACCATTTAGGACAGAGATGAGGAGAAACTTCTTCACCCAGAGAGTGCTGGCTGTGTGGAATGCTCTGCCCCAGATGGCAGTGGAGGCACAGTCTCTGGATTCATTTAAGAAAGAGTTGGATAGAACTCTCAAGGATTGTGGAATCAAGGGTTATGGAGATAAGGCAGGAACAGGATACTGATTAAGGATGATCAGCCATGATCATATTGAATGGTGGTGCAGGCTCGAAGGGCAGAATGGCCTACTCCTGCACCTATTGTCTATTGTCTATAAAAAGTGTGGTGCTGGAAAAGCACAGCAGTTCAGGCAGCATCCGAGGAGCATGACAGTCAATGTTTCGGGCATAAGCAGGAATGCGGAGAGGCAAGGGGGTTGAGAGATAATCAAAAGGGTGTCGGCATCTACTTATCACCCTCCCAGTTACCTCACCCCACCTCCACCCTCCTATTTATCTCTCAGCCCCCTTCTCCCCACACCACATTCCTGATGAAACGTCATCCGAAACATCAATTCTCCTGCTCCTTAGATGCTGCCTGACCCACTGTGCATTTCCAGCACCACACTTTTCAACTCCCATTGCTTCCTGGGATACATCTCATCAGGTCTGAAACATTTACGTACCTTAATGCCCAGTAATGTTCCTGGTTATTTGTATGATAGAGCTTCTCAGCTATTCCTTTTAGAAATGGGCTTGTGAAATATTGGAACAAAACTCGAAGTTCCTAAGAGAGTTATCTGCTTGTTGTATGGAGCCACATGAATCAGGAATCTCTTCATTTTGATCACTGACAATACTGAGTGAACCCATCAGAGCTGCAGCATGAAAATGGGGTAAATATTATCTGCAGCGTCCAAGGAACAGGTTGGGACAAAATTATTAAGCTGTTTGTGGTGATAATGACACTAGACTAGCCACCAGGTAAATGTTCTGGGAATATGGGTTCAAATCTTGTTAAAATTTTAATTTTAATTTTAATTAATGCAAAGGTAGAACTAAAAATCTTGCCAAATGGTGATCATATCACCACTTCTGATTGTCATAATAACCCAATTAGTTTCCTCATTCCCTTGAGGAACTGAGATGTGTCATCTTTGGATGGCACAATGGCTCAGAGGTAAGCACTGTTACCTGACAACACCAGTCACCGGGGTTCAATTCCAGCCTGCGGAGTCAAAGGTCGACAGGGTAGTGAAGAAGGAGCTCTGTACACTTACCTTTATTGGTCAGTGCATTGAGTAAATGAGTTGGGTGGTCATTTTCTGGCTGTACAGGTCATTGGTTAGGCCACTTATGGAACATTGTGTTCAGTTCTGGTCTCCCTGCTGTAGGAAAGATGTTGTTAAACTTGAAAGGGTTTTTTTAGAAAAGGACGTTGCCAAGGTTAGAGGGTTTGAGCTGTAGGGAAAGGCTGAATTGGCTGGGGCTGTTTTCCCTGGAGCGTTAGAAGCCGAAGGGTGACCTCATAGAGGTTTACAAAATCACAAGGGGCATGGATGGGATGAATAGACGAGGTAAAATCATGGACTGCAGATACTGGAAACCCGAGTCTGGATTAGAGTGGTGCTGGAATGGCACAGCAGGTCAGGAGCAGGACACAAGGTCTTTTCCTGAGGATACGAGAATTCAGAATAGATGGCACAGGCTTAAGATGAGAGGGGAAAGATTTAAAAAGAATCCGAGGGACAACGTTTAACAGAGATTGATGCATGTACTGGATGAGCAGTCAGAGGAAATGGTGGAGGCTGGTACAATTACAACATTTAAAAGGCATCTGGATGGGTACATGAATAGGAAGGGCTTAAAGAGATATAGGCCGGATGCTGGCGAATGGGACTAGATTCCTTTCGGCTATCTGGTCGGTATGGACTAGTTGGACCAAAGAGTATGTTTCCATGCTGTACAGCTCTATGACTCTATGACTCTTCGACAACTATCTGTGTGGAGTTTGTACATTCTCCCCATATCTGCATGGGTTTCCTCGCATATTCCAAAAATATGCAGGTTAGGTGAAATGGCCATGCTAAATCGAACCATAATGTGCAGGCTAGGTGGATTAGTCATAGGAAATGTGGGATTACAAGGATATAGAATCCTTACAGGATAGGGTAGAGGGGATGGATCTGAGTGAGATGCTCTTTAGTGGACTGGTGGTGACTCAATAGTCCAAATGGCCTGCTTCCACACTGTCAGGATTCTCCAATCCTTACAATGTGTCTCCAACTCAGCAATGTGGTTAACTCCTAACTGCAGCCCAGGCAAGTAGAGATTGAGAATAAATTATGGTTTACCCAGTGATCTCCCGATCCCATGAATACATGTTTTTAAAAAAATTCCATTCAGCATTTTCACAGCATAGAAGGGGGCCACTCAGCCCACAGTGTTTGTGCTTGCTCTCTGAAATAGCCTTCCAATTGGTGTGTCACATCCATGGAGTTACTATTCTCAAAATTATGGAAAAAAATTGGAATTCCATCTTTTGAAAACACAGAACAAAACAAAACTGGACAATTTACCGTGAAACAAGTTAGAGTAATGGGCGGGGGATATCAGGTAATCTCCTTCATGGTCTGCAGGTATGTATGAAGCTGCCCTATACTGGAAGTAACTTGTTTGCCTGCACAAATCCTTAAAATGTCAGTTTTTTTTAGGGTCTTCCATTAAGGAGACAGTAAAAACAAAGCAAATTTCTTCTGTGGAGATAACAGCTACTATCATTTATGGACTATTACATAAAATGTTGGACAGTACTATCCAGAGTTTAAGTTGAACTGTCACAGGTACACATAATCCAAAATGATACCGGTGCCTAGATTCCAGAAATCCTGCCCTAACTCTTGATCGGAGATGGTGAATCAGCCACTCAGAGCCAGGATGGTCTCATAAGGGCTGAGGAGCCGATGGTGAGGCAGCCCACAACCCATCTTGTGGCTTTCTGCCTCATTGTTTTCTCCCTGGATGCAGGTATTAAATTTGATTAGATTCCCTACAGTGTGGAAACAGGCCCTTTGGCCCAACCAGTCCACACTGACCCTCTGAAGAGTAACCCATCCAGACCCATTTTGCTCTGACTAATGCACTTAACACAATGGGCAATTTAAGCAAGGCCCATTCACCTGACCTGCACATCTTTGGACTGTGGGAGGAAACCGGAGCACTCAGACATGGGAAGAACGTGGAAACTCCGCATAGACAGTTGCTCAAGGTTGGAATACGAACCTGGAACCCTAGTGCTGTGAGGCAGCAGTGCTAACCACTGAGCCAACATGTCGCGGGAGTTAATATTGGATAGTGCTGCTATTACTGCTGATGCAGATAAGAAGGTGTCCTAAGCAAGTCAACAGGGATTGCAGAGGGTACGCAGGGTCAGTGGTGTCAAGGGGTTGGGGTTGATGTTCATGGGTGAGGGAAGATGTTGCAGGCAATAGTGAGCGTGGTAGATCTTGGGTCTTGGTGGGAATTTCACAGATCAAACTCCTCAAGTGTACTTCACCATTGAATAAGATCTTGGCTGATCTGATTGTAACATCAACTCCACGTTCCTGCCTATGCCTGATAATCATTCACTCCCTCATCGAAAAAGAATATAAATACACAAGGACTGTGCTTCGACCATCTTTTCAGGAAGAAAGTTCTGATGACTCACAAAGTCATAGGCAAATAACCAATTTAATTCATTCATGGGATGAGGGCACAGCTGGTCAGGTCAGCATTTGTTGTCCATCCTGAATTGCCCAGAGGCTAATTAAAAGTCAACCACATTGCTGTGGGTCTGGAGTCTTAGAACATAGAACATTGACCATTACAGCACAGTACAGGCCCTTCAGCCCTCCATGTTGCACTGACCTGTGGAATCAATCTGATGCCTATCTAGCCTACACTATTCCATTTTCAACCATATGTTTATCCAATGACCATTTAAATGCCCTTAAAGCTGGTGAGTCTACTACAGTTGTAGGCAGTGCGTTCCATGCCCCCACTACTCTCTGAGGAAAGAAACTACCATTGACATCTGTCCTATATCTATCACCCCTCAACTTAAAGCTATGTCCCCTCATGCTAGCCATCACCATCCGAGGAAAAAGACCCTCAGTGTTCACCCTATCTAACCCTCTGATTGTCTTATGTGTCTTAATTGAGTCTCGTCTCAACCTTCTTCTGTCTTACGAAAACAGCCTCAGTTCCCTCAGCCTTTCCTCGTAAGACCTGCCTTCCTTACCAGGCAACATCCTTGTAAATCTCCTCTGCACCCTTTCCAAAGCTTCTGCAATCTTCCTGTAATGCAGTGGCCAGAACTATACACAACACTCCAAATGTGGCCGCACCAGAGTTTTGTACAGCTGCAACATGACCTTGTGGTTCTGAAACTCAATCCCTCTACTAATATAAGCTAACACACTGTATGCTTTATTAACAAGCTTATCAACCTGAGTGGCAACTTTCAGGGCTCTCTTGGACACCAAGATCTCTCGGACACCAAGATCTCTTGGCTCTTCTACACAACCAAGAATCTTACCATTAGAGCAGTACTCTGCATTCCTGTTATTTCCTGTTGATTACAAATGTAGGTCAGACCAGGTAAAGATGGCAGTTTCCTTCCCTAAAGGACTTTAGTGAGTCAGATGGGTTTTTCCAATAATCAACAGTAGATTCATGGCCATCATTTAATTCTTAATTCCATACTTTTTTTAAAAGTTCAAACTTTGCCATTTGCCATGGCAGGATTCAGACACAGGTCCCCAGAACATTACCTTGATTAATAGCCTAGCAATAATACTACTGAGCCATTACCTCCCACGAGTTAGATGGCTTCATGAATGAGGAGCAGTGGGCTGAATGGCCTCCTCTAGTGCTCTATTAATCAATGTAAATAAGGAAATAAAGATTAGTTGCTGTCCACTTTGAGTTGCAAAAGCACAAATACAACATAGAGACCAAGGAAAGATAGTGGGATGGGATTGCAAGGTCTTGAGTGTCTGTGAAAGAATATATGGGAGGAGGCAATGCTTTAATGTTGATTTAAATCAGTAAAGATGCTGAGGGGAGGCAGAGTATAAAGAACAAAGAACAAAGAAAATTACAGCACAGGAACAGATCCTTTGGCGGAGAGGATCTCTCTAACTGTACGTAGGGAGTTGTCTATTTGCTAAGCATTTAAATGCTGAGATGGGAAGAATTTCAATTGCAGATATGGGTCTCATGTGGTGATAGAGTGAATTCAACCTCATCAGTGCTGCAGAAAATGCTGAAAAAAAACTTACTACCTCCATGGGTACAGCCAATAGAATCATCAGGAAGGGAATTTCCTCCCTGCAGGTATGTCACCATCAAACTAAATTCAAATTGTTCTATATTTGGAGTTAAAGACACAGATAAACTTTGGTTACCTTTGATTTCAGGGACTGGAAGTCCTCCTGAAAATTGGCATCACAAAGTACAATTGTATCCAATAACATGTGAACTGATCATTCAGCCTCACTAATCCATCATCTTCAAAAAGGATATTTATCTCTCACCCATTTGCATAACCTCCTCTTCCTCCCTTCCTTATGTCCCAGTTTGCCATGCTTCACTGGGATTGCATGTTGGAAATCAAGCCCCACAATTCCCATTAGTGAAAGTTAAAGATGGTAGATGTTGGTATTTGAAATCATAGAATCCCTACAGTGTGAAAACAGGCCATTTGGCCCATCTGACCCTCCAAAGAACATCCTACCAAGCAAGATGTTTGATTCTGAACTGCTCCTTGGGTATTTAGGGAAGGGTGATGAATTCTCACCCTGTCCACATCCCAAGAGTGAATAAAAAAAATTCATACCCAGTTGACAGAAAGCATGGACCAAGTTTCTCAAATTAACAAGTTCTATGTATTACTATTTGTCATAAGCAAGTAACCTCTAGCTACAGTTAAACAATTAAATCACTCAACATTTTCATGCAGAGGGTGGTGTTCATATGGAATGAGCTGCCAGAGGAGGTGGTGGAGTCAGGTACAACTGCAACATTTAAAAAGCATCTGGATGGGTAAATGAATAGGGAGAGTTTAAAGCGATATGGGCCAAATGCTGGCAAATGGTATTTGATTGTCTTTATGATTTGGAGGTGCCAATGTTGGACTGGGGTGGACAAAGTTAAAAATCACACAACACCATGTTATAGTTTAACAGCTTCATTTGGAAGCACTAGCTTTCGAAGTGGTGCTCTGAAATCTAGTGCTTCCAAATAAACCTGTTGGACTATAACTTGGTGTTGTGTGATTTTTAATTTGTTTTATTTAGGAGATCTGGTCGGCATGGATGAGTTTGACTGAAGAGTCTGTTTCCGTGCCATACACCTCTCTGACTTGATGACCCTTATAGACTCCACTATTAACATCCTGAGATTTACCATTGACCAGAAACTCAACTGGACTCATTACAAGATGTGCACAATAACAATACCTTCTGTAAGAAGTTAGCAGGTGGCTGGCTAACCCTGTGGTACACTGTTCAAATTGAACAACATTCCAGCATTTGTTAAAGTCTAGTGGCAGTTTATTGTGGCACCTGCCTTTCTGACGCTTTCTGTACTTAATCTTATCCATAATGTGCACTGCATTGCTGGCTTTACTGAAGAAAGTATTTACATTAAGCCAATGATACCACTATGTCTGAGATGCTGCTATGCAACCAGAAAACACAACCTGTCTACTGGTGTCTGGTCTGCTCCATGTTCATATTGCTGACCAAATTCATGGAATTGGAGTCACTGACTCGGCTGCCATTTAGTAGTCATTCCCAATTGTCCTTTGATCTGAGTGGCTTGCCAGACAGTCACCAGCTCCAGTAAGAGATAATCTAAACATCGTCTCTTGACATTCAATGGTCCTATTCCACTATCAACATCCTGAGGTTTACCATTGACCATAATTCCGATGCTGATTTGTTCTTCATATGCTAAGACTGTACAGAACTGAAATGCTTTGGTGACTATGTGGATGTGTAGTTTATATTACACATATGTATACATTTTTTTATGGATAAAGTATATTTTTGAAATAGAAAACAATTGGCCAGAAACTGAACTGTACTTGTTATATAAATACAGTGGCGACACGAGCATGTCAGAAGAAGCAAATAACTGAGCTCCTGACTCCCCCAAGCCTGTCCAGTGTTACAATCAGGAGTGTGATGGCATGCTCCTCATTTGCCTGGATGAGTGCAGCCCTAATAACACTTAAAAGACTTGACACCATCCAGGACACCATCCATCCAGGACCTGACTGGCAACACAATCACAAACAACCACTCTGACCATCACCAATGCACAGGAGTAGCAGTGTGTGTGAGTGACAAGGTGCACTGTGGAAATTCACCAAAGCTCCTGAGACAGCAACTTCCAAATCAACAACCTCTTCCATAAAAAAAAACAAAGATAGCAGGTACATGGGAACACCACCAGCTGCAGGCTTCACTCCAAGCCATTCAGCATCCTGACTTGGAAAAATATCGCCTTCCTTCACTGTCGCTAAGTTAAAATCCTGGAATTCCTTCCCTATCTGCATTGTGGTTCTACCTACAGCACATGGACTGCAGTGGTTTAAGAAGGCAACTCATCACCACCTTCTGAAGAGCAACTTAGAGACAGGCAATAAATGCTGGCCCAACCAGTGGCGTCCATGTCTGACAAGAGAATATATAAAATAAGTTTTCCTGAGTGCATGAGAAGAGAAAGATGAAATAAACAAATACGATAGAAAGCGAAGAAAGATCACTGGAACTTCTTGACTAAATATTTTTTCCTATGTTGTGAATATCTTAGGGCTAATTTTCTGAAGCCCTGTTTGTGCTTTCAAAGGATATTATGGACAAGACAAGACTGAAAAAGGCAGTTCAGGGGTTTCTGTTCACAGGATCCACTGAGATCATCCTTATGCTGATTAAAATGCTGATTCTCTATCTTCCTTCTCCAGATGCTTTCACTGGTTTAAAGGAGGTATAGGGTGACAGGTTCATACTTATACAATGACTGTGGCTTATTAAATAAAAGTCATGGGTTCGACTGCTGAAAGAAAACTAAACTGGCTTTCTTCAGGCATAAAGTGGCTTTTAATCAGCGAGCAGAGAGAACTCCCAAACAGGTGGAGTTCTGCTGGATTCTCCTTATCTTGTTCACAGCCCCAAAGCTGTTCAATCACTTGAGAACCAATCACACGGCTTGGCAAGCAGACAGCCTTTCTCATGGAAAATTAGTCACTAGTCCATGGACCAATTAGCGAGTTAATGTCAGCTGAATCTTGGATCTTACCGTTACTGGAACCAGCAACTGTGCTGCCAATGACTGACATTATTTATATTTTGGATGTGGGCATTACTGGTAAGGTCAGCATTTGTTGTCCATCCTAAGTGCACAAGAAAATGTGGTGGTAAATACTATATTATCTCAACTGCTCCATCTGATAACAAATTCTGTGTTTTAGACACACTATATAATAGAGCTTCTCCTGAATGCTTTGTTGAGTTTTTGAGTGACTATATTGCATCTATACCTCCTAGTTCTGGATATTCTACAAAAGGAAAGTGTTTGCTTCTGTTTATCCTGCCAAGCTCTTTCATTGCTTTCAGAATACAGGGCAAGGAGAACATCAGGGTCCAAAGCCCAAGACGCAGGGCTCTTGAGGGGTGCCACTTTGCTTGGGCTAGGGACAGAGCTACCGTACTCAGGCCAGGGTGGGAGGAGGGGACACCATGCTCAGCTCAGAGATGGGGCTTTCACTAATCAGAATTCACTTGACAACCTAATAGCACTGTCCTTTTGAGTGACATGAATGTTGGTTTTCACCTTGAACTGGAATTCCTGAGAAATGTCCTGATGAGTGCGAAATGAGAAGCTGTGACAAATGTGTCTTTTAATACTCAAATTCTGTATCACCAAATGACTCTGCGTAATTACTTATAGGTGGCACTCCTGCAGGTGATACCCTAATTTTCCCACTTTGTATCTTTATTCAGACTGATTTTATAGCTTGGTCTTTCATTCCTGTACTGCTGGCATTCTTAATTAACAAAGCTACTCATCACATTTTCATAACTTCCTAACCTTTCAAAATGTCAGCGAGCTTTCAATATTTATGTTAAACCTTAGTTATCTTGTAATCATGTCACTGTAATTTTAAAGATCTCTATTAAGTAATCCTTTCATCTTTTCTTTTTCAGACTGTACAGCCTCAAATGACTCAATCTTTGATAAATAACAACAACTTGTATTTGTGTGGCTTCTTTAATAGAGAAAAAAAATTCCCTCACCAGTTCCCAAGAGTCAAGTGAACTTGAAGCTGAGTTGTGTTTTGAGATGTGTGGGAGACTAAAGACAAATTCAATGAGATAAAACAAAGAACTGAAAATACTGGAAATCTAAAACAAAAACAGTTATTGCTGGAGAAACTCAGTAGGTCTGGCAGCATCTGTGGAGAGAAAGCAGAGTTAATGTTTTGGGTCCAGTGACTAGTGCCTGGTCTTTTGGAGAGTCACCAGACTTGAAATACTCACTCTGCTTTCTTTCCACAGATACTGGAGAGATAGGTTTTGAGTCAGCTTTAAGAGAAAACAGGGTGGGATTGAGGTTAAAATGGAAAGGTTGAGGGAAAGCATTACCCAGTGTAGGTTGCGTCCACAGTCACCTTGGGAACTATAAATGGAGCAGAGGGTAGGAAGAGCAGTTGAATTTGATGTGTACAAGTTAAATGCTGCAAAATAGCACTTGAGGAAGTTGGAGAAGGAGAACAGTGTGAAGCAATAGGTGAACATGGGGTAAGGAGAAGGATTATGAAATCTTTGTACAACAGTCATGCCCCCCACTGAGCAAGCCGAGACTCATTTGGAGTCATAGAGATGTACAGCATGGAAGAAGACCCTTCAATCCAACCTGTCCATGCTGACCAAATATCCCAACCCAATCTAGTCCCACCTGCCAACACCCGGCCCATATCCCTCCAAACCCTTCCTATTCATATACCCATCTAGACGCCTTTTAAATGCTGCAATTGTACTCACCTCCATCATTTCCTCTGGTAGCCCATTCCATTCATGTACCACCCTCTGTGTGAAAAAGTTGCCCCTTATGTCGCTTTTATATCTTTCTCCTCTCACCCTAAACCTATGTCCTCTAGCTCTGGTCTCCTCCACCTCAGGGAAAAGGCTTTGTCTATTTCCACTATCCATGCTCCTCATGATTTTATAAATCTCGACTAGGTCACCCCTCAGCCTCCAACTTTCCAGGGAAAACAGCCCCAGCTTATTCAAGCTCTCACTATAACTCAAACCCCCCAACCTTGACAACATCCTTGTAAATCTTTTCTGAACCCTTTCAAGTTTCCCAACATCTTTCTGATAGGAAGGAGACCGGAATTGGACAAAATATTCCAAAAGTGGCCGAACCAATGCCCTGTACAGCCGCAACATGACCTCCCAACTCCCATACTCAATGCTCTTGACTAATAAAGGAAAGCATGCCAAATGTCTTCTTCACTATCCTATCTACCTGTGACTCTACTTTCAAGGAGCTATGAACCTGCTCCAAGGTCTCCTTGTTTAGCAACACTTCCTTGGAACTTACCATTAAGTATATTAGTCCTGCTCAGATTTGCTTTCCCAAAATGCAGCACCTTGTATTTATCTAATGAATCAATCTTATTCCTTCTGTACACTCAGTAGTGTGTCTTTCTCCATCGCTTGCATTGGAATCAGGTCCATTTCCTAACAACTCTGAAAGTCATAAAGTCGTAGAGATCAATAGTGTAGAATAAGACCTTTCAGAATATTGAGCCCGTGCTGGCTGCAGAAACAACCGCTAACTATTCTGATGTTATTTTCCAGCAATTGGCCCATAGGCCTTTGTGCCTTGACACCACATGTGCACATCTAAATACAACCTAAATGTTATGAGGGTGTCTATCACCCTTACAGGCAATGAACCAGACACCCCCACTCCCTGAGTGACGAGGTTTATCATCACATCTGTCCACTGAACCTTCTGCCTCTTACATTAAATTAAGCCCCCCCCCTCCACTCACTCGTCATTAATCATTCCATCTAGAGTCATAGAGATGTACAGCACAGAAACCGACCTTCCAGTCCAACTCCTCCATGTTGACCACATATCCTCAACTAATCTAGCTCCATTTGCCAGCACTTGGCCAATATCCCTCTGAACCCTTCTTATTCATATACACATCCAGATGCCTTTTAAAAATTGTAATTGCACCAGCCTCTACCACTTCCTCCGGTAGCTCATTCCATACATATACCACCCTCAATGTGAAAAAGCTGTCCCTTAGGCCCCTTTTATATTTTTCGCTCTCACTCTAAACCTATGTCCTCTGGTTCTGGACTCCTTCACCCCAGGGAAATGACTTTGTTTATTTATCCAATCCATGCCCCTCATGATTTTAAAAACCTCTATAAGGTCATCGCTCAGCCTCTGACATTTCAGGGAAAACAGCCCTAGCCTGTTCAGCCTTTTCCTACAGCTCAACCCCTCCAATCCTGGCAATATCTTTGTAAATCTTTTTTCTGAATCCTTTCACGTTTCACTAGCAGAAAAGCTTTTTCCTACCTAGCTTATTTAGGCCCTTCCTATTCTATACATCTCAGTCATGTCCCTCTTAATCTCCTATACGTGAAAGGAAAATAACCCGAGTCTGTCCAATCTCATTTCAATATCTCTTACAGTAAAAAAAACTTCACCACGTTTCCAAATTCATATAACCAAAAATAGTTCCAGCAGTAAATGAGGCCATTCAGCCCACTGCATTTAAATTAGCTCTCTGAAACATAAGGAACAATATTTGTATGAATGATTTTCACCTGTTATGCCTGGAAAAATTAGAAGCTGTTTAAAATACAGCACTAAATTGGTGAAAGAATTGGATAAAGGAATTAACTGGATGACTAGCCCAGTGAATTTTCTCTATTGTGACATACCCTGCGAGAGCCATCTTAATGAAGATCAAAACAAATAACAATTAGATCACATAAGAGGAATTTCACTCTGTGCATTGTGTTATTTTATCCTGCATATCTACAAATCACATCTACTTCTATAAGGAACTGGGATATAAAATCCCATTTAATTTACAGAACTCTCTATCAGTTTAGACCTGGAGTCATCTTGACACCAGCACAGCTACCTCTGAGTGGACTCTTGCCCAATTCTAAGTGCTGTCTTCAATTATAGGGATCATTCCATGAAATGACACTCTGAGTGGTGAGCTGAGCGCAGACAGAATGTAGGTTGGAGATACAGCAACAATATAACAGTGTCATTTGTCTGATCTGCACTGTCTTGAGTAATGCTTTGGATTTTATGTGTTCCACTGGGAAAAAAAAATGGACAGTCTTATGTTTTTCTGACAAACAGAATAAGAGTCTTAATTACGTTATACTGGATGATCTCATCATCAGAACAATCATAAACATAAAATCTGAATGATAAAACCCAAGGTAATTTCTGCATTTTTATTAAAGGAAAATCAAAACTATGCTACAGTACTGACTGACACTACCTTAGTCACAATCAATTAGAACATCAACTTATATTAGTACCCCACCTTTACATTGTAAAAACTTCCAAGACATTTCACGAAAGCATTATCAAAAAAATGTTGACACTGACTCAAGTAATATTGGATTGGTAACCAAAAGCTAATAGCTCAAAGAGGTATGCTTTAGGAAATATCTTAAAATAGGGACAAGGTTTTAAGAATGTAGTGAACTCAACACTGCTAGTTCTGTCTTTGATGAGATGTTAAGCAATATGGATGTTTCATTGTCTGCCTGAGGAGACCGAGTCCATCTCAAAAGCTAGTGTTTTCCAAGGATACAATGGAGAGTCATCACCATCTGTCAACCAATTGATAGCAGGGTCATACTGTCAATTGATAGGAACTATGGAAATCCCAGCTCAGTTCACCTATCAAAGGAAAATATTCAATAGTACCAAGACAATATTGCCAGCAGCAGGAGCCAAGGTTTCCTCTAAGTGTATCACATACTACTTTCTGATCTCCTCCATTGTGGGCCTTTCAATTGAGAGGAAGCCAACATTGTCCACCATGTGGCTTTTCCACAGAGTGTAATCACAATTGAAGATTCTAGAGAACAACGGAATGCACACAATCAAAGTCGTTCAGAATCTTCCAAAGTATACATTGTTGGGGTGGAGAGGCAGAAGATAAAAATATCAGGAAGAAGGGCACTAGATCTGCACGGAATGCAAGATTCCCATCCACAAAGAACACATAACAAGATGTGAACACAACAATAGGTTGAGAAGCCCTCACTTAAAATAAAATTGGGATTCTAGAACATTACCCACATCAGAAGTCAAATTGGCAAATTCAGTCAGTTAATTAAATCATCAACAGACATTCACAGGGGTAATACATTGCAGAAGGAGAGTGCACAACTTTTAATATAATCATCAGCAACTTCATTCATCCACATCCATGTGGCCTGGCCTAGCATTGCCAATTTTTGCCCATTTCAAAACCAAACTTGCAGTAGAAGCTGTGTCAGCATTCATTGTAAAAAACAAAAGTAACGCAAAGAAGAAAATCTTTCCCAACATCCATTTATGAAAATGAATCTCATGCAGCAGCTGCTAATCTCACAGAAAACTTCATTAGGTTTTCAAACCCACGGTCTATGTTCTCAGTTCTATATTGACATGAAGAAACCGATATGTCTCTGGTGATGGTCATGTGCATTGCAGTGGATCCAGGTGTAAAAGGACCTCCCAAAAGACAATAGGTAACACTGAACGAAAGTCATCTCAAGAACAAATAAAAATCTAGAGACATTAGCGATAAAATATTGGGATCTGATAATATTTCACTTTAAAGAACATTTGCCAACCTAGTTGGATTGTCCTGGAGTCATCAACTTTGAGAAACACAGCAGGGAAAAATAAATCTCAGGAATATTAAATGAATTGCACTTGTTATTCATTCTTTAATTATTATGGAGAATATAAGATTGGAGCAGTGGTAGGCCATTCAGCCCATCGAGCCTTGTCTACCAGTTCAAAACATCATAACAGATCACTGCCACATCTGTACTTGATTCTTCAAGTGTTCACAAACAAGCTAAAAAAAATTTACAAAATGCAGTTCAGTTGGAATATTGGGAATCATGTGAGGATTTCTCGAGGAATGTATCCAGCTAGACTTGCTGACAGATTCAAGTTAAGATGAATGTAGCCTTACCTATTGCAAAAGGGCATGCCAAAATGATCATTGATGAACGCAGAGAGACCACCAGAGGAGATTCAGGAAGACGCAAAGTTCAATTTCAGTCGAAGAGGTTCCATTCGGAGGAGAGAGAGCCAATCAGCAAAAGATGTCCGAAAGAAAAGAAGAGAAAAGAAAGTCATAAATCATTCGCAATGACAACGCCTTAACGCAGCAATGACATAGTTAATTAAGATGTGGAGGTGTTGGTGTTGGACTAAGATGTACAAAGTCAGCAGTTACATCCAACCAGATTATAGTCCAACAAGTTTACTTGAAATCACAAGCTTTCAAAGTGCTGCCCCTTTGTCAGGTGAAATGACTTCATCTGATGAAGAAGCAATTTTCTGAAAGCTTTGTGATTTCAAATAAACCTGTTGGACTATAACCTGGTGTCTATGTGGCTTCTGACAGAGACAATTACAAGAGCGAAATCTTTACCAATATCCTTGAGAAAATCTCAGGCTAATAGTTTGGGGAAAATGGGCTTGAATTCGACCATAACAGAAATCAAACTCAATAGAATTAAAAGCTAGCCTGTTGGTATTATCGATAAACTGTTGACCCAGGCAGGAGAAAGTGAGTACTGCAGATGCTGAAGATCAGAGTCTAAAAGTGTGGTGCTGGAAACGCCACACTCAGGCGTCCAGGTAATGTTCTGGGGACCTGAGTTTGAATCCCCCCATGGCAGATGGTAGAATTTGAGGTCAAATTGATATCTGGATATCAGAGTCAAGTGATGACTATTGCCAAATATTGAGGAAAAACCCAACAATGGTGCCTATTAGCACCCTTTCAGTGTGGTTGAGTCCTAACTGCCCTCTGGATAATTATGGACAGACAATAAATGCTCAATGATACCCACACTTTGTAAATGAATGAGAAAAGTCTAATCCCTACAAATGGTTGTACAAACTGATGACACCTTTCCTTTCTTGGTCTGACCGACATGTGATGACAAACCCACAGCTCCTGATTCTTATATTACCCAGAGCACAATTAGGGATGAGTCAAAATGAGAGTGGTGCTGGAAAAGCACAGGCAGCAGCTGAGGAGCAACAAATCTGAGCAGAAACGTTGACTTTCCCTGCTCCTCGGATGCTGCCTGACCTGCTGTGCTTTTCCAGCACCACTCTAATCTTGACTCTGATCTCCAGCATCTGCAGTACCCACTTTTGCCTCACAATTAGGGATGATTGTACCAAGCAATGCCCACAAATCTGTAAATAAAAGAAATAAATTATTGTGATCTCTGTGATGTAAATTCTTAATCCAAAACTCTTACATCCAGATATTTTCATAGAATCCCGACAATGTGGAAATAGGCCATTCGGCCCAACAAGTCCACACCGATCTTCTGAAGAGTAACCCACCCAGATCTGTTTCCCTTACTCTATTACTTGACATTTAACCCTGACTAATGCACTTAACTTACACATCCCTGAACACTATGAGCAATTTAGCATGGCCAATTCACCTAACCTGCACATCTTTGAATTGAGAGAGGAAACTGGAGCAACTGGAGGATACCCACGTAGACACAGAGAGAATGTGCAAACTTCACACTGTCACCCGAGGCTGGAATCGAACCCTGGCATCGTGAGGCAGGAGTGCTAAACACTGAGCCACCATTTTGTTGAATTCAGATCCCTGTGATGTAAATTAAAACATTTTATCATGTCAAAATGGCGATAATAGCGTAAGATGTTGTTTTTGCCAAGGGATGAGCATTTTTTTTAATGTTTCATTTTTGAAAGCATTATTTTAAATACTCGAACCAGTGAGTTTCTCAGTGCTGTGTTGTTCCTGAAGACTGACATCAACACAGCATGATTCAAGGCTGCAGTTCTTCACAAGGTGAGGAAGGTGGTGAGGAAGACAATGCATGTCCATTCCTCTATGCGTGAAATAATTCCTACTAAATTACATGGTGTCAAAACCATATCTCCCTTTCTGTGGGGCTCCTTCCTACTCAGTGCCTGAGATAATTGTTACTTTTTTCCAATCCCACGCTGTGCCACAACATCTGACCTGTGCGACAGAAACTGAAACTAGTAGGTGAAATGAAGCTCAGCTGGAAAGGTGAATGGGCAGACTCCCACTGACTGGCTACCTATCTGCTTGACAGAACTTTCTTTTTGACATAGTGTTTTTTCTTCATATGTTTTAACTGTTTCCAGACCCAACTGTCAAATGAAACACACACACATTTCTTCCCCCACATCAACCCAACCAGAAATATTCTTAAGACCATCAATCTTACATCAATCTTCATGGTAGTGACAAACAATTTATTGCCCTTTTTATTTCGATTATCTCCCGATAACTCTCAGAAATGTCTGCATTCACACATTTTGGCCTTTTATAACACCTTGCTTGACTTCCATTCCTTCCACAATGATAATGTGCATTCATCTGCATTGGCTTTACCTTCTGGAACTCCCTTTCTAAATCCCTCCATTTCTCTCTCACTCCCTCTTCTCCCCATTTAGAGATACGTCTTAAAACTTATGATATCCTCCTTATGTGATACATCTGGTCATTGAACAGTCTGTGTCATATATTGAGATCTTGTTGGAGCCACATTGCAGGTATGCTCTACCTGCGGTTTGTTCAATTGTGCTGAGATCTTGCTATGATTCAGCCAATGAAGTCTGTGAGTAACTCAGTCACAGAGTCATAGAGTCATAGAGATGTACAGCATGGAAATAGACCCTTAAGTCCAACACGTCCATGCTGACCAGATATCCTAACCCAATGTAATCCCACCTACCAACACCTGGCCCATATCCCTCCAAACCCTTCCTATTCATATATCCATCCTGTTGTCTTTTAAATGTTACAATTGTACTAGCCTCCACCACTTCCTCTGGCAGCCCATTCCACACACGCACCACCCTCTACGTGAAAAGGTTGACTCTTAGGTCTTTTTTATATCTTTCCTGTCTCACCTTACACCTATGCCATCTAGTTCTGGAGTCCCTCAACCGAGGAAAAAGACCTTGTGTGAAAAGTAGTGGTCCCAGCACCGTTCCTTGTGGCATTCCACTGGTCAGGCCTTCAGTCTGGAAAACAACTCTGCGCCATCACCCTCTGTCTTCTACCTTTGAGCCAGTTCAGTATCCAAATGGCTAGTTCTCCCCATATTCCATGAGCTCTAATCTCGCTAACCAGTCTCCCATGGGGAACCTTGTTGAACACCTTACTGAAGTCCATATAGATCACATCTACCGCTCTGCCCTCATCAATCCTCTTTCTTACTTCTTCAAAATACTCAATCAAGTTTGTGAGACGTGATTTCCCACGCACAAAGTCAAGTTGACTATCCCTAATCCATCCTTGCCTTTTCAAAAACATGGAATCCTGTCCCTCAGGATTCCCTCCGACAACTAGCCCACTATCAATGTCAGGCTCACTGGTCTATAGTTCCCTGGCTTGTCCTTACCACCTTGTTAAAATAGTGGCACCACATTAGGCAACCTCCAATCTTCCAGTACCTCACCTGTGACTATTGATGATACAAATATCTCAGCAAGAGGGCCAGCAATCACTTCTCTAGCTTCCCACAGAATTCTAGGGGACGCCTGATCAGGTCCTGGGGATTTATCCACTTTTATATATTTCAAGACATTCAACACTTCCTTCTCTGTAATATGGACATTTTTCAAGATGTTACCATCTAGTTCCTTACATTCTATATATTCCTTGTCCTTTTCCACAGTAAACACTGATGCAAAGTACTTGTTTAATATCTCTCCCATCTCCTGCATCTCCACACCAAGATCGCCTTCCTAATCTTTCAGCGGTTCTATTTTATCCCTAGTTACCCTTTTGTCCTTAATGTATTTTTAAAAACCATTTGGATTCTCCTTAACTCTATTTGTCAAAGCTATCTCATGACCCCTTTATGACCTCCTGATTTCCCTCTTAAGCATACTCCTACTGCCTTTATCCTCTTCTAAGGATTCACTTGGTCCATCTGTCTATAGGAGAAAGTGAGGACTGCAGATGCTGGAGACCAGAGTTGAAAAATGTGGTGCTGGAAAACACAGCAGGCCAGGCAGCATCCGAGGAGCAGGAGAATCGATGTTTCGGGCATAACCCCTTTCTTCAGGAAAAATCTGTCTATACCTGACATATACTTCCTTCTCTCTCCTAACCAAACTCTCAATTTCTTTAGTCATCCAGCATTCTTAATACCTATTAGCCTTTCCTTTCACCCTTACAGTAATATACTGTCTCTGGACTCTCATTATCTCATTTCTGAAGGCTTCCCATTTTCCAGCTGTCCCTTTACCTGCGAACATCTGTCCCCAATCAGTTTTTGAAAGTTCTTGCCTAATACCGTCAAAATTGGCCTTCCTCCAATTTAGAACTTTGACTTTTAGATTTGGTCTATCCTTTTCCATCACTATTTTAAATCTAATAGAATTATGATGGCTGGCCTCAAAGTGCTCCCCCACTGACATCTCAGTCATCTGCCCTGCCTTATTTCCTGAAGTAGGTCGTGTTTTGCACCTTCTCTAGTAGGTACATCTATATTCTTGTACATGCTTAACAAATTCCTCTCCATCTAAACCCTTAAGATGATGATAGTCCCAGTCTATGTTTGGAAAGTTAAAAACCCCTACCATAACCACGCTATTATTCTTACAGATAACAGATCTCCTTACAAATTTGTTTCTCAATTTCCCTCTGACTATTAGGGGGTCTTTAATGCAATCCCAATAAGGTGATCATCCCTTTCTTATTTCTCAGTTCCACCCAAATAACTTCCCTGGATGTATTTCCAGGAATATCCTCTCTCAGTATAACTGTAATGCTATCCCTTATCAAAAACACCACTCCCCCTCCTCTCTTGCTTCCTTCCTGTAGTATTTGTATCCTGGAACATTAAGCTGTCAGTCCTGTCCATCCCTGATCCATGTTTCTGTAATTGCTGTGATAACCCAGCCCCATGTTCCTAATCCTGTCCTGAGTTCATCTGCCTTCCCTGTTAGGCCCCTTGCATTGAAATGAATGCAGTTTAATTTATCAGTCCTACTTTTTTCTCAGCTTTATCCTTGCCTCCCCTGACTGTTTGTCAGGCAGCATCCAAGGAACAGGAGATTCGATGTTTCAGGCATAAGCCCTTCTTCAGGACGTCGAATCTCCTGTTCCTTGGATGCTGCCTGACCTGCTGTGCTTTTTCAGCAACACATTTTCAGCTCTGATCTCCAGCATCTGCAGACCTCACTTTCTCCCCTGACTGTTTGACTTGCTTCTTTCCTCAACTGTACCAGTCTCAAATTGATCTCTTTCTTCACTATCTCCCTGGGTATCTCCCCCCACCTTAATAGTTAAAATCCTCCTGTGCAGCTCTAGCAAATCTCCCTGCCAGTATATTAGTCCCCTTCCAATTTAGATGCAATCCGTCCTTCCCACAAAAAAGGAAGATCCTATTCACACTATGATGCATATTTCATGTTGAGTTGTCAGGTATCACCAGTGGCTAAGTGGCTAATGTTAAGAGACTAATTTTAAAAATTTAACTTTAAGCTGAAATACAATCAATATTTCCAGTTCAAAGGACGTTAGTTTTTGATGGTACTACATGGTGCAGATCTGAAGTTACAAAGAGATATGAGGCTGTTCATTATTTATGTTATCACTCTCTTTTGCTGGAAGCTAGTGAAAGGTGATTGTATGAGGTACATAGATATGATCACAAGGCCATAAATGTTTCTAATGTTGAATAATGCAATTGAAAAAAAGGGGGCAGTCCTCTTGCAGGTTATCAGGCTGAGTGTCACAACAAAGGCCTGAGTACAAAACCAACTTGGTCCAAGCTAACGTTCCAGCTCTTCTGCTGATCTCCATGAGATAGCTGTCAGTTTATCCTATTTCCAGTTATCTCTTCTCATATTGTAAGATCATAAGAAATAGAAGCTAGGGTAAGCTATTCAGTCTGTTGCGTCTATTCTGCTATTCAATAAGATCAAAATGAACAGAATCAAGGATTTCAAAAGGTACAAAAGGCAGTCTTTCAGCCCATCATGTCTGCACTGGATCTCTGAGCATTTTGACTTATTGTCGATCTCTGCCATTTGCCTGTACCACGGACCTTGTTTCTATTTAAATAATCATCTATCTAATGCCCTTTTGAATGTTTTACCTGAACCTACTTCAAGGCAGTGTATTGCATATCCATCTGCATGCAGTGCGTGGACATTTTTTCTCACTTTGCTTTTGCTTTCTTTGCAAAACATTCTAAACCCCTTTCCCCCAGCTCTCAATCCCTTTGCGAATGTCAACAGTTTTTCTCCATCGACTCTGCCTGGGCTCTTCATTATTTTGAAAACTTCCATCAAATCTTCTCCAAAGGAAACAGTCCCAAACAATCTTTATAATTGATGTTTCTCTTTTCTAGCTCATGACTGGTTAGATTGTGGCCTTACAACCCACATTCTTGGTCGCTCTAACTTGCTCCTGCTCCCATAATCCTGGACCCCTTGTCAGTCAGTAATTGTCAAGGTTAAGTCTCAAACGTCCCATATTCTGTAGCTCTCTGATACTTTGTGAGAAGAACTTTGTTATCTTCTGAGATGGGAGGCTCCTCATTTAGAAAGTGTTCCTCCTCGTTCTGGATTCCCAGATGAGAGGAGTTCCCTGAAGAGAATATCCCTGTACTTTTTTCTTTCCCCTATTAAGTGCACATCCAACTTCCTTTTCAAGATTTGCTTGAAGCTGCTTTCTGTCTGGAACTGGCAGCTCATCTGTGGTCCCAAGGAAGAAGAACTAGCTAATCCTTCATATTACTTTCTGAAGAAAGCATTACATAATCACGACAGCGCTATGACGAGTTAATGAGGCTGGGGAGTTTAACCAGCTTGGTGTTAATTGCTGCAGTACCATGTCATCACCTCAACACACATCTACCTGAAGCACATCATGAATTAAAGATCAGGCTATATGCCCTGCACTGGACTTTCAATTCATCAGTTAGCCAGACCCAACAATAAGAGTGGCTCAACCAAGCAGCCACTTAACAAAAACATTTAAAAGGCAACCTCTGAAAAGGAATGAGCTTCTCCAAAACATTATATCGCTGAGGAATACTTACAGAGCTTTAGTTCCAAAGAAACAACTGCTTATCTCATCACAGTGTGAATCCATTATGAGAGTTATGAATTGGAGGTGCCGGTGTTGGACTGGGGTGGACAAAGTTAAAAATCAGACAACACCAGGTTATAGTCCAAAAGGTTTATTTGAAAGCACTGGCTTTCGGAGCATTGCTCCTTCATCAGGTGGTTGTGGAGTAGAAGATCTAATTCACAATCACCTGACGAAGGAGGGGTGCTCCGAAAGCCAGTGCTTCCAAATAAACCTGTTGGACTATAACCTGGTGTTGTCTGATTTTTAACGTTGTCCATTCTGAGAATGTCATTGCAAAGATGATTAAATCCAGAATATTCCATGTTTTCACACTTCCTTTAGTTCAGATTCGATTGACTGAAGCAAGAATTAATTTTCAAAAGCTCAAAGGAAATGAACAACAAAATGAATTATCAACATCATTGCTTCATCAGCTTAATGTAGAACACAGAACATATAACATACAACAATAGTGCAGTACAGGCCCTTCGGCCCTCCATGTTGTGCCAACCTGTGAAATCAATCAAAAGCCCATCTAACCTAAATTATTCCATATATTTATCCAATGATCAAGTAAATGCCCTTAAAGTTGGCGAGTCTACGAATGTTGCAGGCAGGTCATTCCACACCCTTCATATTCTCTGAGTAAAAAGCCTACCTCTGATAGCTGTCTTATATCTATCACCACTCAGTTTAAAGCTATGTCCTCTCATGTGAGCCATCACCATTTGAGGAAAAAGGCTCTCACTGTCCACCCTATCTAATCCTCTGATCATCTTGTATGTCTCCACTAGGTCACCTCTCAACCTACTTCTCTCTCATGAAAGCAGCCTCAAGTCCCTCAGTCTTTCCTCATAAAACCTTCCCTCCATTCCAGGCAACATCCTAGTAAGTATCCTCTGCACCCGTTCCAATGCTTCCTGATCTTTCCTAAAGTGCAGCGACCAGAACTCTACGTAGTACTCCAAGTGCAACCACACCAGAGTTTTATACAGCTGCAACATGACCTCATGGCTCTGAAACTCAGTCCCCTACCAATAAAACCTAACACATCTTATGTCTTCTTAACAACTCTACCAACCTGGATGGCAATTTTCAGGGATCTGGACATGGACACTGAGATCTTTCTGCTCATTCACACTACCAAGAATCTTACCATTAGCACAGTATTCTGTAACTTCCTGTTACTCCTTCCAAAATGAATCACCTCATCCTTTTCCACATTAAACTCTAT
The DNA here is from genome assembly GCF_020745735.1 of Hemiscyllium ocellatum. Lineage (NCBI taxonomy): Eukaryota > Metazoa > Chordata > Chondrichthyes > Orectolobiformes > Hemiscylliidae > Hemiscyllium > Hemiscyllium ocellatum. Next base: position 91,542,785 of record NC_083412.1, on the reverse strand, counting down.
TTACCACTGCTCGGCCCAGCTCTGTAGCTTATCTATGCACCTCTGTAACCTGCAACATCCTTCCAGACTGTCCACAACTCTACAGACCATAGTGTTATCCGCAAATTTACTAACCCATCCTTCAACACCCTATTATGACCAAGTTAAAAGCTAGCAGAACTACCTGACAGCACCAAATGTTCTGAACAAGATACAATGCAACCTTTTGGTCCAGCAGCTAGTGTAGCTGGTTTCCTGGAGACAAAAATAAATTTGAATTAGGCCAATCATTTTAAATTATATGCCCCTCCAAAAAAAACAAATTCCACTCAAGTTTGAATTTAGTATATGACAATATTAAAAACCAATGACACTTTCTGATGCTTTGAGGGTATAAGACCTGAAAAACATTAAGGGAGAACTGCCAAGCCACCAAAAGCTGTAGACTACCTGGTAAATTAGCTCTCTTAAAGGTACCTTTATCACTGAGAAGAAGAAAATGTGCAGAGGAATTTACCAAGAGTAAATTCAATAGCTGGTTGGTTTTGAAGTTTGAATTTTGATAAATCTTAATCAGGCATTTTATCAGACTAGTATTGTAGAAGGGAAAATAAATGATAGGTTTGAGGAAAGAGTTGTACATAGTTGTCAGTTAATTATTGTCTGTCATACTTTAAGAAATAAAATTGTCACTTTTTACTTTGACTAGTTCTTGTCCTCTCAAATTGTCATAGATTACAGCACTGGCTAAATCTTTTCTGTATTGCTGGTTTTTAAATTAAGCAGGGAAGCTTACCCTATGTCGTAACAGCCTTCATCCAGGTCATTTATAAAAACAGCAGTGGACCCAAAACGGGTCCTTGCAGTACACCACCAATAACTGAACTCCAGGATAAACATTTCCCATCAACCACCTCCATCTGTCTTCTTTCAGCTCGCTAATTTCTGATCCAAACTGCTAAATCACCCTCAATCCCATGCCTCTATATTTTATGCAATAGCTTATCACTGGGAACCTTATCAAATGCCTTACTTAATCCATGTGGACCCCTTCAACCACCTTACCCTCATCCACCTGTTTGGAAGTAAAAGGGTAATGAAGAGCATGAGGGGCAGTGGAAGTGGGTGTGACTGGGCATAGGGAGCATATGGAGAACTTTGTGAAGGTTCTGTCCCTGCAGACTAAGGTACATGACAGCCCTGAGGTAACATGAACTCTTTAAAAAGGCAACCAGGCTCCATGAGAGTGTGAATCATTGACTAAGATTGTCGATTATCATGATGAAACTGGCTGGGTCAGATAGGGTGCATGTGGCTCATATCATACAGCAGACCCCAACACCCTTGCAAAGTATTCCCAAAAACCAGAGAGGCTTGGAGCAAGGTCAGGAATCTGCACATTATGGTTAAAAGGCTCATTTGTCATCTGGATTTAGCGAAAATCCCAAGCCTTTTTAAAGGGGTTTAATTCCTGCTTTGTGCTGGTCAGTTAACAGTCCTGTCAGGCTGCCGTCTGTTCTGCTCACTGCGGCTTTGAAACTTTATCAGATAAATTGTTTAAAGTCACCATCAAAGCCTGCATGCCTGAGGACTGTAAGTTTGGCAGCATTTAATAAACTTTGAAATGAGAGAGGCAGGAGATGGCAGCGATACAAACAGAAACAGACAGCAATAAGCAGATGCTTGCTTCAAAAATTGTTTTCAACCTGCACGTAGCACAGATATTTTTTTTTCATATTTAGGACAGTTTTCCCAACCTAAGGCAAAAGGTTACTGGATGGGATTTGAACATGGCCCAGTGGCCTTTCTCCCATAACAAAGCCTTCCTCTTTGGAAAGTACAAAGCTCAGCATTTTTCTGACCAGCTTCTCCAATTCTCATGGCATCAGTGAAACCCTGCAGTGTAGAAGTAGGCCAATCATCCCATAACAACCCTCCGTCAGCCCACTGAGTCCACACCAACCCTCCAAACGCATCTTCCTCAGACCCACCTACCTACTATATACAGAGGAACCTTGATTATCTGAAGGACATGGGCAGGGAGTATTTCAATTGGTTAATTGAATGTCGGATAACATAATTAGTCAATCATCGGGACCTTGTGCTCTTGCTTGGATAATCTGAAATTCTCAGTTAATCGAATGCCACATATTCGAGGTTCCTCTGCATCTCCTAAGTTAAATTCACCTTGCCTGTACATCCCTGGACACTATTGGAAATTCAGCATGGCCAATCCACCTAATCTGCACATCTTCAGACTGTAGGAGGAAGCCAGAACATGCCCACACAGACAGGGGAGAATGTGCCAACTCCACACAGATCATCGCCCAGTGTCGGAATTGAACCTGGGTTCCTGGTGCTGTGAGGCAGCAGCATTAACCACTGAGCCACCATGCTAGCTCTCAACACTATTTTGAATGTCCTCAGTTTTCAATGGTGCCAGAACAAAATAAAGCTGAACGACTTAACAGCTCGGCCAGCCAGAAACAGAGTTTATGTTGCAGGTCGATGAACTTGGAAGGGTCTGAAACAAGCGTTGATTTCGGATCTACAGCTTTGTGCTTTCGAGTCTCTGCCTAACTTCCACTGCCCTACCAATTGGTGACTTGCTCTGGAATTCACTTGGTAAACATCCCTACTTCTCACTCCTTCTGTTCAAAATGTTCCTGAAGAAAAAGGCAATCGTTTTGATCAGAGGTTTGGAGATCTGCCCCCAATGTTGCCTGAAGTAGCTCACTGTGAAATTTCGCTGGATCACTAGCTTCAGTGAGGATTCCTTTGGGATGTCTGAAGAGTGTGGAATGATTGTAGGAAATAGGAAAGTTAGGTCTGCTCGCATGGAGTCAACCATATCCAGCACCATCTTGCAGTTTTGAATCTGTGAGCTTGCTATATAAATGCAAGTTGATTTTTGTTTTTCATTCATTTACTGGCTGGGCCAGCATTTATTACCCATCCCTAATTGCCCAGAGGGCAATTAAAAGTCAACCACATTGCTGTAGGACTGGAGTCATGTGTAGGCCAGACCAGATAAGGATGGCAGGTTCCTTCCCTAAACAACATTATTGAACCAGATCGATTTTTCTGACAATCAACTCACGATCACAATTAGACTGTTAATTCCAGATTTTTATTGGATTCAAATTCAGGCTGCTGTGGCCGGATTTAAACCCAGGTCCTCAGAACATTACCTCGGTCTCTGGATGAACATCCAACAGTAATTCCACTTGGCCATTGCCTCCTCTCCAGGAGCTTCCTCAGTAAAAGCAAGCAAAGATCTGTCACAAGTTCTCATCTTGTACAGTAATTTCTAGACTGCTGTCAAGTTGATGGCTTCTGAGGAAACAGATTTCACAAAGAAATACATTCTTTGTTCCCTTGTAATCAGATGACAGGTGCGATGGGAATGTCAGTTTAAATGCAACAACGAGTGACTGCTTTAATCAGTGTGCATTACTGCTACTCAGTACTTGTATTTAGTATAATCGGTGTTAGTTGTTACTCTTTGACAGCTCGGCCCCAGTGAGCACAAGTAACATCGAATCATCAAGAGATTTCCTCTTATTTTACAACGGAGTTTTTTTTTGTACTTGCTCATGCGTGGCTCTGGCTGGGCCATATTAGGTGACTTTCCGAAAGAGTTGAACTGCTGGACTCCATGTGGAATAGATACACCCACTGTGCTATTAGGAAGCAAATTCCAGGATTTTGATCCAGAAGCAGTGAATTCGGGGAAAATATTTCCAGCTCAGGTTCGGCTGTGACACAAATGGGGACTTGCAGGTGGCTTTGTTCCCAAGTGTCTGATGCACTTTTCTTTGTTTAAGCTGCTTGCCAGGTATCTGCAGAGTCTATAAGACAATCAGGCATATGGGCAGAATTAGGCCATACGGCCCATTGAGTCTGTTCAACAATTCAGTCATGGCTAATATGTTTCTCAGCTCCACTTTCTGTCTGCACTATACCCTTGACCCCCTTACTAAGCAAGAACCTATCTATCTCTGTCTTTAATGAACTCAGTGACTTGATCTCCACAGGCCTCTGCAGCTACTTCTTGCTCAGAAGCAGCCTCTGTCCCTCTGTCCACCTCTTGTCATGTGCCTATCAAGATACGCCTCAAACGTTGTTAATGTGCCTGCTTCCTCCACCTTCCCTGGCAGTGGGTTCCAGGCAACCACTATCCTCTGTGTGACAAATCTACCCCACATTTCTCCCCTAAAACCTTTCCCTCTCACCTTGAATCTATGCCCACCTATAGTTGAAAATTATCTTACACAGAATGTAGTTGAGACCAAAATATTGGATGTTTTCAGACAGGGGTCCAATAAAGCTCTTAGGGCGAAAAAGGATCAAAGGGTATGGAGCAAAAATGGGAACAAGGCACTGAGTTGTATGATCAGCTGTGCTCATATTGAATGGCAGAGCAGGATGGAAGGACTGAATGGCCTATTCTTATTCCTTTTTAAAAATATTTTCTGTACCTCCTAGCCTGGTTAAAGGGAAAACTGTTTATATTCTAGCCTGAAATACTGTCAGCAACCAACACACAAGCAAAGGCGAGATTCCCAGCATCAATAACTCAGGAACAATCTCCTTGACCTAAGAATATCTGGGTTTGTTGATTCACACCCATGTGCTGAAGATGGAAACTGACCTCACAATTATTTTTGTGTGGTTATTAGAGGAGAAATATCTCCATGCTTCACAAATCTTTTTTTTGATAAGTGAAAAACAATGCCCAATTGTCTCCCCGATGTCCAACTACCAAAGAACTTGACTTCCTCGCAAAGTTTAAGCCTCTACAAGCTCCCTAAGTATTGCAACCTTTCAAAATGAGAGCACTGGCAAGCTGTTTTACACCATCCATTTAACAGCAAACAATTGAGGAAAGAGGAAGACATGTTGGCTTTTCTTGCAATAGATCTGGAGTACAGGAATAATGAAGCATAGATTCAATTGTTCGAAGCATTGGTGATATCACATCTGGAACACTGTGTGCAGTTTTAGTCTCCATGGTTAAGGAAAGATATAATTGCATTGGAGGGGATACAGCAACATTTCAATAAGATTAGATTACTTACAGTGTGAAAACAGGCCCTTCAGCCCAACAAGTCCACACCCGACCCCCCGAAGAGCAACTCACCCAGACCCATTCCCCTACACCTACAGGCAATTTAGCATGGCCAATTCACCTAACCTGCACATCTTCAGACTGTGGGAGGAAACCAGAGCACCCGGAGGAAACCCACGCAGACACGGGGAGAATGTGCAAACTTCATACAGACAGTTGCCCAAGTTGGGAATTGAGCCCACGTCTCTAGCGCTATGAGGCAGCAGTGCTAGCCACTGTGCCACCGTGCCACCCTTAAATTGGTCTTTTGGTTGAAGCGATGATGAAAGGCCACCCAAATTTTGTCCATAGTTTCTGAAGTTCAGATGAATGGTAGAATATCTCATTGAAACACACAAGATCCTGGAGAGGCTAATATGCTTGATACTGAGGGATTGTGTCCCCCGATCAGAAAATCTAAAATACAGGACACAGACTCAGGATAAAAGGTTGAATATTTATGACCACTGCGAATCTTAGATATATTGTATGCTGGATGGATATTTGATAGTTGAATATATCTGAGAAGGAGATAGACAGATTTCTGGTCTCCCAGGGTATTTTATGGGGAATATCTTTGGTTTAACACCCATAGTTTGGTTTTAATACAGATTGGTCAAGGAGAGCACAAGGTCAAGAATTGTCTTCAGTCTTCAGTTTCTTTAAAACATGATTTATACATATTCATTCTAAATACAATCATTCATGGTCACCTGAGATATCACAGGCTCTATTGAATAAATAAATGTACTTCTCTCTTCAAATTTAATTAGTTCCTCCCACATTGTGCTACTTAGGTTTGGTAGGAACTGACCTCATAACATCATCAAGTGCTGAATTTTGGGAAAACAAATCTTAGCAGGACTTATACACTTAATGGTAAGGTCCTAGGGAGTATTGCTGAACAAAGAGACCTCGGAGTACAGGTTCACAGCTCATTGAAAGTGGAGTCTCAGGTAGATAGGATAGTGAAGAAGGCATTTGGTATGCTTTCCTTAATTGGTCAGAGTATTGAGTACAGGACATTGGTTAGGCCACTGTTGGAATATTGTGTGCAATTCTGGTCTCCTTCCTACCGGAAAGATGTTATGAAACTTGAAAGGGTTCAGAAAAGATTTACAAGAATGTGTTCCCTGGAGCATCGGAGGCTGAGGGGTGATCTTATAGAGGTTTACAAAATTATGAAGGGCATGGATAGCATAAATAGACAAAGTCTTTTCCCTGAGGTCAGGGAGTCCAGAACTAGAGGGCGCCAGTTTAGGGTGAGAGGGGAAAGATATAAAAGAGACCTCAGGGCAACCTTTTCATGCAGAGGGTGGTATGTGTTTGGAATGAGCTACCAGAGGAAGTGGTGGAGACTGGTACAACTGCAACATTTAAGAGGCATTTGGATGGGTATATGAATAGGAAGGGTTTGGATGGATATGGGCTGGGTGCTGGCAGATGCGACTAGATTGGGTTGGGATATCTGGTCGGCATGGACGGGTTGGATCGAAGGGTCTGTTTCCATGCTGTACATCTCTATGACTCTATGACAAGGTTGCTCCAGGGATCCTGAATTCTTCACACAACGAAACAAATGGGAAGATGGATTTAAGGCCTGTGCTGGTATTGAATGGCACAGCAGATGCCATTGGCTGCAGAGTCTACTCACTGCTGCTATTTTTCTGTTCTAGTATGGATGAAGATGAGGCTTGGCACTAAACAGCGTTGTGATACCTGGAGCAAAAGTCTTCACTTCCTGGAAATTTAGTACAGAAACTGTCATTTTACAATATGGAGAGGTGATAGTCTTGTGGTATTATCATTAGACTGTTAATTCAGAGATCCACATAATGTTCTGCAGAACTGGGTTTAAGTCCTGCCATGACAGATGGTACATTTTGAAATCAATAAAAAATAATCTGTAATTAAGTGTCTAATGATGTTTGTTTCCAGTTTTTGGAAAATCCCATCTGTTTCATTAATGTCCTTTAGGGAAAGAAACTGCCATTTTTATCTGGTCTGGCCTACATGTGACTCCAGATCCACAGCAATGGGGTCGACTCTTAACTGCGCTCTGGGCAATTAGGGAAAGGCAATAAATGCCTTTTTAAATGTATTCACGGGATGAGGGTATCATTGGCCAGGCAGCAATTACTGCCCATCCCTCATTGCCCAAGGGCAGATAAGCTATGGGTCTGGAGTCACATGTAGGCTAGACCAGATAAGGACGGCAATTCCTTCCCTAAAGGACATTAGTGAACGAGATGGGTGTTTCCTGACAATTGGCAAGGGATTCATGGTCATCATTAAATTCTTAATTCCAGATATTCATTGATATAAATACCACAATTTGCCATGGCAGGACTCAAACATGGGTCCCCACAATATAATCTCATCCAGTGAATGAATAAAAAAAACATGAGAGAGCAAATATAGTCTTGGTTTAATGCCCCATTGAACATTGTATTTTCTTCATTCACAGGATGTGGGTGTTATTAGCCAGGCCATTATTTTTTGTCCATCCCAGTTACCTAAGGGCAGTTCACCACATTGCTGTAGGTCTGCAGTCACATGTAGACCTGGTCAGGACAACAATTTCTTTTTCTACAGGACATTATTGGTCCTTTCCTCCAATAATTGTCAATGGTTACCATGAGACCACACTTCCAGATTTTTATTGGATTCAAACTCCATCAATTGAACCCCAAATCCCAAATCGTTACCTGGGTTTCTGGATTAACAGCAGAGTGATAGCATCATTTATCTATCGCATCCCCTTATTGCAACGCGTCTATAATACTATATAGGTGTGTCAATCAGAGTTTGTGCTCAAGTTTCTGGTGGAAGACTTGAAACCTAGTCTTTCTGATTCTGAGGTGAGTGTGCTGTCAATGATCACAGCAGTGCTTTAATGGAGAAAAGAGAGACAAAACAAAATTAATTCCCTTCAACAGAAATATCATTGAATTGATAATTCAGAAAAGACATAATTCAGTTCTGATGATGAATCATTCTGGACTCGAAACGTTAACTTTGTTTCTCTCTCCACCGATGCTACCTGACCCGCTGAGTTTCTCGAGCACTTCCTGTTTTTATTTCAGATTTCCAGCATCCGCAACACCATATCTTTATTATTTAAATTATAGTTTGTGTTTTTTTAAAATTACTACCGTGATATGTTACATGGTAATGAGCTGGGATGGAGATTTTGTCTGCCGAGGAGTCTCTTAATGCTTTCAGATTGGCTGATGAGGATCCCTCCGTCAATGGCTTACTTAAAGGAAATGAATAACTATCAAGAATGGTTGATGAATGACTTCCTCAGTTTTGTTTCTCACACACTCTACTAATATGTCTCTGGGATTGAATCCAGCAAGTTAGGTCTCCTACAACATTAAGTCTCTAAAATACAGGGGTGAAGACGCTGAAAACCATTGCATTATAACACCTGCTTCCACAGTGAATCAATAGATACAACATTCAATGAAGAGATTTTCAATTACTGAACTATCTCAGCTCAGAAAAAAAACAAGTCATCAATTTTAATTGGCTCCCTGCTTTGGCACTCTCAATGATTAACTGCCAGGTGATCATTGCTGTTCCTGCTACATTCAGAAGAGGGTAACATACTGATTTACTGTGGTGAACAAATTGACTTTCCTTGAATAACTGCACATGCATTCCCTTGCTCTCATAGAGGAGCAGTAAACCTACTCTGTCACTGAAAACCATTTCAGAGCTGCTTCTTCACTGACCCAGGGATTTCTTCAGGGTGCTAGATGAGTCAAGGACATTTCTGTCATGGCCTTTTGGTACCCTCAGGATGAGGGAAGGTGGGCAGGGTCTGTGTTTTTTTTATTCATTCATGGGATTTGGGCATCACTGGTCAGGCCAGCATTTATTGGCCATCCCTAATTACCCAGAGGGCAGATAAATGTCAACTACATTGTTGTGGGTCTGGAGTCACATGTAAGACAGACCAAGGAAGGACAGCAGTTTCCTTCCCTGAAAGGTGTTAGTGAATCAGGTGGGTTTTTCCTGACCATTGACAATGGTTGCATGGTCACCATTTGACTCCTAATATTTATTGATTTCAAATTCCAGCATCTGCCATGGCAGGATTCAAACCTGAGTCCTCAGAACATTACCAGAGTTTCTGGGTTAATAATTTAACAATAATAGAACTAAGCCATCACCTCCTTGTGGTCCTTGCCTTTTGACATGGCATCTATGCATCACAGAGTATAGACCTCTCGGAACTTAACTGACATTCTCCTGAAGGGGTTAAATTAATAGGGGTTAACACTTTCACCATATGGGCTGTAATAAGCAAAGCTGGAATTAAGGAACAAAGCATCCAGATGTCAAGGTTAATAGCTATGAAAGGCCTTGGACGAAGAACAGACAATGCCTTCAAAGACTGTGTAATACAGAGATAAGATGGGAGACATGGATGTTGAAGTGTGGGAATTATAATTGTAGTTGTAATACGCATGCTATAATCTGCACGAAGCCTGAATGACTTCTGTGATTCAGCAGAGTGAGATTTCACACTTGCATTAAAGCTTCTTTTCACCCATGCATGAAATAAATGATCTGCTCATATGGAGACCTCCAACAATTTGTCAAGTCTCCTTACAACATCTCCCAACATGACATGGAGATACCCTTAATTAACCACTTATGAGTCTCAATTCACCAGACAGAAGATAGACTGTCCGCCAACCTTCCCACCAGTAGGATTTGAACCAATGGCAGTAGAAAGGCACAGTGCTCGTAAACTTCACGTGCAATGTAATTTGTCACCAGCCACTCTTATCTCCTCATGTACACCTTTGGTCCCATGAAATCCTGTCAGAGATTCAAGTGCATAATCCAGGCAACGTACTTGTGACACAGGACAGTAATGTCTGAGGTGCTGCCCAACAGCTGAGACTTGTAGCCAGGGTACCTTCAGTCCTTTCAGATAAACATAAAAGATCCCACCTCATTTTTATGAAATGAAACTGAAAGATCTTCCTGAACCAACATGGTAAGAGAGACCTGCCTGGCTCATACTTTTTATAGGTTTATGTAAATATATACCTATTAGATTACTTATAGTGCGGAAACAGGCCCTTCGGCCCAACAAATCCACACTGACCGGCCAAAGTGCAACTCACCCAGACCCATTCCCCCCTTAACCTAACACTACAGGTAACTTAGTATGGCCAATTCACCTAACCCACACATTTTTGGCCTGTGGGAGGAAACCCACAGAGAATGTGCAAACTCCACACAGTCAGTCACCTGAGGCAGGAATTGAACCTGGGTCTCTGGGGCAGTAGTACTGTGCCACCGTGCCAGCCACAAATCTACGCAAGTCTTTTCTCTTTCATACAAATTGGGTGCTGTCTGCTGAGTCCATCCAAGGCAGCAGGTGTGTTGAGTGTAGCACTAATGGGAACACACAACTGTGAAATTCCTGTGTACTCTACCTTAATGCAGGGACAACTGCAGTAAGGCCTTAGTGGAATTGGCTGAATCAGACATTAAACAAAACAATACAGACTAATTCAATGCTGCATTCTTGCCTCCATTATGTTGGTTGTTAGTTTCTTCCAAACGTTAGTGATCTTCTACCCAGGAAGCAGTCCCTTGCTAGCTAGTCATAATCCAGAATTGTGAATTAAAATTGTGTTTTTTTTTACTTCATTAAAGTTTCTAGTGCAGGAAGCTCTCAAGTGAGTGCAGCAAGTGAAATACTTCAGTTATTGAAGTCATTACAATCTATTGGGATTGAACACATCTGCTGTGTGTGTGAGAGACCTCAGTGAACTGCTAATCAAAAGCTGCTGCTGTTCTGAAGCAATTAATGCAATGTATAGAGAGGAGAAAAAGTGAGAGGGAGAGAGAAAAGAGAGGGAGAGAAGCAAGGGGGAGAGGAGAGGGGAGAGGAGAGAGGAGGAAAGGAGAGGAGAGTAGAAGAGAGAGAGAGAGAGAGAGAGAGAGAGAGAGAGAGAGAGGAGGAAGAAAGAGGAGAGAGATGAGAGACAGAGAAGAGAGAAGAGACAGAGACAGAAACAGAGGGGAGAAGAGAGAGGAGAAAGAGCAAGAAATAGAGAAGGGAGAGATAGGAGTGTGGATAAGAACAAGATATAAAAGAGACCGAAGGGACAACTTTTTCACACGGTGGTACGGGTATGGAATGAGCTGCCAGAGGAAGTGGTGGAGGCTGGTACAATTGCAACATTTTAGAGGCATCTGGATGGGTATATGAATATGTGGGCGGCACGGTGGCACAGTGGTTAGCGCTGCTGCCTCACAGCGCAAGACACCCGGGTTCAATTCCCGACTCAGGCGACAGACTGTGTGGAGTTTGCACATTCTCCCCGTGTCTGCGTGGGTTTCCTCCGGGTACTCCGGTTTCCTCCCACAGTCCAAAGATGTGCAGGTCAGGTGAATTGGCCATGTTTAAATTGCCCGTAGTGTTATATAAGGGGTAAATTTAGGGGTATGGGTGGATTGCGCTTCTGCGGGTCAGTGTGGACTTGTTGGGCTGAAGGGCCTGTTTCCACACTGTAAGTAATCTAATCTAATAGGAAGGGTTTGGAGGGATGTGGGCCGGGTGCTGGGAGGTAAGACTAGATTGGGTTGGGATATCTGGTCGGCATGGACGGGTTGGACCGAAGGGCCTGTTTCCATGCTGTACGCCTCTATGACTCTATAAGTTAAATTAAAGAAAGAGAGGCAGAGTGCAGAAGAAAGAGACAAATAAGAGAAAATTATGAAATAGCCAAGGAAAAATTAAGACACAACTGGGAAAAAGCAAAGAGTGTCCAGACAAAGAAGGAAGATGAAAATGAGAGAGGCAGAAAGAGAACAAAAGGATAATAAGTACAAAAAGCGGTGGCAGAAACTGGTGAGTCTGTGGAATTCTCTGGCACAGAAGGTGGTTGAGACCAAAACCGGGGACTGACTTGAATGCTTGAATGACAGGACAGGCTTAAATGGCATACTCTTGCTCCTCTTTGCTGTGTTTCTGTGTCTGACAGATAAGAACGGTTACATAAGACAATGGTTCTGAACAGGTTAATGTTGGCTACTGTAGTGAACTCCATCCAATCCAATGATGCCTTACAGGGTCAACTCAGTATAAGGCAGAATGTCTTAGGCCTCAAGGAGAGCAGGCACATAACAGCAGATCTCCTCATTATCTTACAAACAATGTCTAATCAAATAATGTCACTTCAACCGATTTGTACCCCAATTGCTTCTTAAGAGAAGACTCTCCTCCTGTTAAGACTCAGTTGCAGTTGTTTGTTGAACACTGTAAATCAAAAAGGTCCTGAGTCCCAATCAAAGAAAGAGGCTTGGTGTCAGTAATCTTCTATCCAAAAATACCAACAGTCCAATATAGAAAGTAGAACAATGCAAGTTACAGTGGCAGCAGAGATGGAGAAAGAGAGAGAGAGAGAGAGAGAAAGAGCCCATGAGAGGTGACAGAGTATGTAGGAGGTTAAAGGATCAAAGGATGATTAGCACTGCTGCCTTGCAGTACCAGGGACCTGGATTCAATTCCAGCCTCAGGTGACTGTCTGTAGAGTTTGCACATTCTCCCGTGCCTGTGTGGGTTTCCTCTGGGTGCTCCAGTTTCCTTCCATAGTCCAAAGAACTGAATTATGGGATATCGACCAAATGCAGGCAAGTGGGGCTACTTTAATTTGGGATTATGGTCAACATGGACTAGTTGGACCGAAGGGTCTGTTTCCATGCTGTATGATTCTATAACCCGATGTGCAGGTTAGGTGGATTGGCCATGCCAAATTGTGCCTCAGTGTCCTGGGATGTGCAGGCTAGATGGATCAGCCACGGTCGATGTGGGATTACAAGAATCAGGAGTAGAGTGGTGCTGGAAAAGCACAGCAGTTCAGGCAGCATCCGAGGAGCAGGAAAATCAACGTTTCGGGCAAAAGTCATTTTGCCCGAAACGTCGATTTTCCTGCACCTCAGATGCTGCCTGAACTGCTGTGCTTTTCCAGCACCACTCTACTCCAGAATCTGGTTTCCAGCATCTGCAGTCATTGTTTTTACCTAGTTGATTACAGGAATCAGATGATGGTTTGTCCTGAGGGGAACCTCAGAGTCAGTGCAGATCTGATGGGCTGAATGGCCTTTTACCGCACTGTAGGGATTTAATGACTCAAACAGCAAAAACTCTGACATTCATTAGAGAGGCATCATGACATTACTGAACACAAAAACAGAAGAAAGCAAATCAAATCAGTTCCCTGCTAAAGTGCAGGTTTCAGATATATTTGGATGGAAAATGGGGATTGCAGCAGGGAATAAGAGAACGTCTGGATTGAGTGAGTGTTGCATGATAGGACATAAACAGATAAGGCGTTTGATGAGATGAAATTTAAGGATAGTGGAAGGTGCAAGGCCACTCAGGAGAATATTGGAAGAGTTGAGTCTGGTACGCCAGCAACAAGAAAACCACTTGCATCCAATAGCGTCTTTAATATCATACAACATTCCAAGAATGCAAATGTTAGCAGAAAATAAAATTGGTAGCAGAGCATATACAGATACTAGGGAAGGTGACCAAAAACTTGGTCAGAGAGGTAGATTTTAATGAGTACTTTAAAGCAGGAGAAATAAATAGAAAGATTTAGTGAAGGAATTCCAGAGCTTTGGGTCCAAACAGCTGAAGGCATGGCTGCCAAACTCAGAGATGTGGAAGAGACTCAAGCTGGAGGAGCACAGAGATCTTGTTGGTTTGTGAGACTGGTGGAGATTGCATACATAGGGAGGGGGAGCTCACAGAGGGATTGAAGAACCGAGGTGAAAATTAGTCAATCAAGGCAATTGTAAAAAAATTGAGGTGGGCTTGCATTGTGTGCGACCCCGTTACTTCTAGTCAAAGAAAAATCAAATTACTGACTAACATAGAGCAAGTTGAACTCTACATTAGCACAGAAAAATCCCATGTCACAATGTGGACAAATCCTTCCATCACCATACTTTCACAGAACGGTCAATGGCTGAAGGCCCGAGCAGAGAGGGACGGCCAATGGGCTGGAGGTCTGGACAGAGCGGGATAGCCAGTGGCTGAAGGTCCGAGCAGAGAGGGACGGCCAATGGCTGGAGGCTCAAGCAGAGCAGGACAACTAATGGGCTGGAGGTCTGGACAGAGGGGGAAGGCCAGTGGCTAAAGTTCCAAGTAGAGGGGGATGGCCAATGGGCTGGAAGTCCGAGCAGAGGGGGACGGCTAATGGGCTGGACCCCCGAGCAGAAGGGGATGGCCAGTATGCCCGGAGTGGAATGAGGACAGTTGTTGAACTGGGGACTGGCACGAGCAGTCAGCAGCTGCGAGCCTAGTCATATCATGTGGGGAAGCCCCACCCCCCCCACCCCCCCAGGTGTTGACCTCCTGCTGGCCCTTAATAGAAAGGTTGTAATGTCTATCTTTTTAAGAAGAAAGATCAATATAGCACAGGAACAGGCCTTTTGGCCCTCCAAGCTTATGCTGACATATTTTGCCCTTCCATACCAAAACTGTCTTCACTGACAGGATCCATATCCCTCTGTTCCCTTCCTATTCATGTATTTGTCCAGGTGTTTGATGAATGCTGCTATTGTGTCTGCTTCCACCATCTCCTTTGGCAGCACGTTCTAGGCACTCTCCACCCTTTGTGTGAAAAACCTGCCTTGCACATCTCTTTAAATTTCTCCCCGTCTCGCACCTTGAACCTGTGTCCCCAAGTAATTGACCCTCCAACCTGAGTAGAAGCCTTATACTTTACTCTATTCACAATCTTATAAACGTCTACCAGGTCACCCCTCAATCTCCTGCATTCCAGCTAAAACAAACCCAGTTTATCCAACCTTTCCTCATAGCTAAAATCCCTCATGTCAGGCAATATCCTGGCATATGTTTTCTGTAGCTTCTCCAAAACATCCACATCTTTCTGGTAGTGTGGTAATCAGAACTGTAAGTAATTTTTCAAGTGTGGCCTAAATAAAGTTTTAGAAAGCTGCAACATACGTTATACTCAATGCCCCTTCCAATGAAGGCAAGCATGCCATAGGCCTACTTTACTACAATATCTACCTTCACTGCCACTTTCAGTGATCTGTAAATCTGTACACCCAGATGCCTCTGCATATCAATACTCTGAAGGATTCTGCCGTTCACTGTATAATTTCCACATTTATTTGACCTTCCAAACTGTATCACTTCACATTTGTCTGGATTAAAATCCACCTGCCATTTTTCTGCCCATGCCTCCAACTGATCTATATCCTTCTGCATCCTTCAACAATCCTCTCCATTATCCGCAACTCCACCAATCTTTGTATCATCTCCAAACTTACGTTTTCCTCCAAATCATTTATGTAGATCGCAAACAGCAGAGGCATCAGCACTGGTCCCTGTGGAACACCACTAGTCACAACCCTCCATTCCAAAAAGTATCCTTCCACCGCTACCCTCCATCTCGTAAAACTAAGCCCGTTCTGGATCCATGTTGCCATTCACCCCTGATACCATGTGACTTCCCTTTTGTTACCATGAGGGACCTTGAGGGACATTGTCAAAGACTTTACTGAAATCCACGTAGAAAACATCAACCACTTTTCCCTCAAGCATCTTCATCACCTCCCTAAAAGACTCAATCAAGTTAGTGAGGCGTGACCTCTCCTGTACAAGACCGTGCTGTCCATCGGTAATAAGTCCACTTGCTTCTAAATGCATACAGATCTTGTTCCTGAGAATCTTTTCCAATAATTTCACTACGACCAACATGAGACTCATAGGCCTGTAATTTCCTGCATTATTCCTGCTACCCTTCTTAAACAATTGGCTATTTTCCACTCTTTTTAGACCTCACCTGTGGCCAAACAGGATTCAAAGATGTCTGTCAATGCTCCGGCAATTTGTCCTCTTGCCTCCCTCAATATTCTGGGATAGATCCGATTAGGACCTGGGGACTTATCCACCTGAACACTTTTTAAGGCACACAACACTTCTTTTTTAAAAGCAACTTGACTTAGAAATTCAACACTCTCCTTTCCATCACTTTTTTCTCTTTGGGGAATACTTCATTAACTTTATTTCTTTATTTTTCTAACCGATACTATGAATCACTGTAAGGTAAATGTAAAAAAAAAGTTTACTTTATTTCTTTAATTTGTATCTAAGATTTGTACCTAAGATCTCACGGTGAGGGGTGACATTATAAACTTTTCAGTGTACTTCTGTACTTTATAACATGTGACTAAAAAGCAAATTCTAATTCTAATTCTAACTTGGTACGACGGTATGATATTAGGCTGGTTGCCCATTTCAAATCTCTCCCAGGTATTGTTTCCATTAACATCATTCAAATGGCTTTTGTAACAAGAATTACAAGGCACTGGGATAGTTGTTAAACAAAAAAAAAATCTGCAAGAATGATGCTGGAACTGAAAGATTATACTTAGCAGGAAAGATTGAAAAGGTTATGGCTCTTTTCTCCAAAGAAGAGAAGATTGACAAGTGATCTGATAAAGGACTTTAAGATTCAGGCTTTAGGCTTTGATAGGGAAGACAAATACATAAATTGCTTGAAAAACATAGCAGTTCTGGCATTGTCTGTGGAGAGAAAGCAGAGTTAATGTTTCGGGTCCTATCTTCAGGACTGACTGCAGCTGGGAAAAGTTTGGTATACAGAACAACCTCTGTTATCCGAACATCAATTATCTGAGTTGCGGATTATCTGAAGAAGATCTCAAGGTCCCGTAAAATTGTGATTTGAATTATCTGAACAAAATTTGGATAATCAAGGTTATCCTGTATTTGTTAAAGAAGGTGTGAGGAGAGGGCGAGGAGTCGAAAAATGTGGCATTGGAAAAGCACAGCAGGTCAGGCAGCATCCGAGGAGCAGGAGAATCAATGTTACGGGCATAAGCTCTTTATCAAGGGAGGAGTAAATGATAAGTGGGGATGGAGCCCAGAGAGGGAAAAAACATCTGGGCAGATAAATAGTAAAGGTCAGCCTGGGGAATGAATAGCTGCTAATGGGGCTGACAATGGGTACTTGTGGTAGCAGTCCATGTGATGTCAATGACAGGTGTGTGCATATTGGGGTAAGGACATAGGAGTAGGTGCTGAAGCCTTAACAAAATCAGATATTGCTGGAAAACCTCAACAGTTCTGAAACACATGTCCAGAGAAAGCAAACTGAACATTTCGGGTCAGGTGACTCTTCTTCCGATCTGAAATGTTCTGAAGAAGGGTCACTGAACCGTAAATGTTAACTCTGCTTTCAGGAAGCAATTAAGAGTTGACCACATTGTCAGCACCACTAATCCAGCATCTGCAGTCATTGCTTTTACCCAGGTAAGGACAGCTGATTCCCTTCATTAAAGGATATTAGTGAAGCAGATGAGTTTTTAACAACAATCAGCAACAATTTCATAACATTCATTCATAACCCTCAAACTTACAGTCATTAAAAATCCATTATTCTTTACTTAACTGTTTCCAACTTCTGCAACTCCTGTTATCACGAATCTCTCACCAAACAAAGGGCTAGGCTCCATTTGGATTATAATATCAATTTTCACTTGCTTGGCTCTGCCTGTAACAATCTGTTGAAGCATCTGGAGTTGGGGAATTGATTGAACTCCCACTAAGTACTAATTAGAAAGAGACCAAAACCCTGGCTCTTCATTCCCTTATTGCTGTTTCCCATCGTTTAATTACTGCAAACGTGTCAGCATTGACTCTGTGGCTCTGGACAAAGCATGTTATGCCCATTATGTCAGACACTTAGATAACCATGGCAACCCTGCTTCCTCGTGTTAAGAATGAGTGTGTAGGATGTTAAAGGATCAAAGGATGCTCAGCACTTCTTCCTTTCAGCACCAGGGCTTGATTTCACCCTCGGGTGATTGTGTGGAGTTTGCATGTTCTCCCCCTGTCTGGGTGCTCTGGTTTCCAACCACAGAGTAAAGATATGCAGGCAGATGGATTAGCCATAGGAAATGCAGAGTTACAGGGATAGGGTAGAGGGGCAGGTCTGGGTGGGTGATGATTCAATGGGCTGAATACCCTCCTTCCACACAGTATGGATTCTATGATTCTGTAAGTGCAATCCCAGTATGAAACCTACCCTCCATCATCGAGGATATAATGTTAGGCATTTTTTTTTACAATTACGAATAAATGGTCAATGCAGTATGTCCTGTGTTGAGGCAAGGTAACACGGTATGTGACGCTGGTGTAAAGATCAGCCATTGACTGACTGGACAACAGTACTGATTTAAAGGCCAAATGGCCTAGTTCTGTTCCTATATGCCAACCTTCAATTCTGATGTTAATAAAAGGAGTGACTTCAGTGAATGCTAATGCCACCTGGTTTTGTCCTGAGCAAAGCTGAGCCCAGATTAGTTCCTGGTTTTGTGGAGCCATTTTATCTTAATCAGGTTCATGGTGAGCAAAAAGTGTGTGACAATTGATTACGGTTTCCCTGTTGAGGGAAAGGAAGGGGCAAATGGTTAGGTTTCTGACTCCTGAGTGGCTCTAATTGGAGGTGCCATGTCTGAGGGCTCATGTAGATTGTATAACGAAAACAAAAAGTGCTGGGGATCACAGTGGGTCAGACAGCATCCATGGAGAGGCAGCAAGCATACGTTACAAGTCTAGATGACTCTTCATCAGAGATCTGATGGAGATTGATCAAGACGAGTAATGTTAGCTGGCTCTTTCTCCATGGATGCTGTCTGACCCACTGTAATCTCCAGCATTTTTTGTTTTCAGCACAGATTCTAACATCTGCGGTAATCTGCTGTCAGACTGTGTGACAAACATCTTCCCCTAGGTTCCAATTACTTTGGTGAGTAGGCCATTCAGCCCCTCAAGCCTGGTCTTCCATTGACTGAAATTGTGGCTGACCTGTATTTTAATTCCATCCACCTGACTTGGCTCCGTATTCTTTCAGAGCCTTGTGTAACAAAAACTCAGATTATCGGAATTAGGTTATAATTTGAGAAATGGGCAAGGAAAATTCACTATTCCTTGTGAAGAAGAATTAGATCATTTTAGTTCTCTGTGAGTGAGCAAGTATTCTCCCTTCTCTCCTGAATGGTGTGGCTTTGATATTAAGCTTATGTCCTCCAGTCCTGAATCTTCCCCTAACAGGAAATTCCTTTCAAAGTCTTAAAATGTTCTATCAAAGCATCCTTGAGACCTTCAAAATGCTGGAGTAGAAGTAATCATCGAATTCCATTCATCAGAGTAAAATTGTGAGCTCTTTTTTCTTTATTCATTCACAGGATGAGGGTGTCACTGGCTAGGCCAGCATTTATTGCCCATCCCTAATTGCTCAGAGGGCAGGTAAGAGTCAACCACATTGCTGTGGGCCTGGCATTACATGTTGTCCAGACCAGATAAGGATGGCAGATTTCCTTCCTTAAAGGGCATTGGTGAACCAGATGTTTTTCCAATTCATGGCCATCATTAAACTCTTAATTCCAGATATTTGTTGAATTCAAATTCCCAAATCTGCCATGGTCTCCAGAGTATTATCTGGGTTGCTGAATGAACAGGCAAGGATTAATACTACTAGGCCATCACCCCCCCCCTCCTTGCAGTTAATCAAATCTATGGGGATATAGTTGCTTCATAAGGTGTCCGCTCATGATTCGATTCCCTACAGTGTGGAAACAGGCCCTTCGGCCCAACAAGTCCACACCGACCCTCCGAAGAGTAACCCACCTAGACCCATTTCCTTCTGACTAATGCACCTAACACTATGGACAATTTAGCATGGGCAATTCACCTGACCTGCACATCTTTGGAACATGGGAGGAAACCGGAGCACCCAGAGGAAACCCACACAGACACAGGGAGAATGTGCAAAGTCCACACAGACAGTTGCCCAAGGCTAGAATCAAACCTGGGAAGGTGAGGCAGCAGTGCTAACCACTGAGCCACCCTTAACCACTGATGACTGAAGGGGAGGCAGGTTCCTTCGCAGATGTCACAAGTGGAATGATTATCAGAATCATGTCTCACCTATGCCATTGTCTTATTGATCTAGTCACTGCAATCCCTCATCGTCATGGTGACGCATAACCACCAACTGTGCAATTGTCACTAATTTCTGAGGTGTACAAGCCTAATTTATGCAATCTACCTTCACAACCTAACTGTTGTATTAAAATAAAAGCAAAGTACTGTGGATGCTGGAATCTGAAACCAAAAGAGAAAATGCTGGAAAATCTCAGCAGGTCTGGCAGCATTTATAAGGAGAGAAAAGTGCTGATGTTTCGAGTCCATCTGATCCTTTGTCAAAGCTGACAAAGCTCTAGTTGTTGTATTCCTGGTCGGAGTCTGGTGAATATGTGCTGTCCTCCCTCCAAGGCCAATCCAACCTTTCTCTGATGCGGTTGTCAGAACCGTGAATAGATGTGACACAACCAAATCTTCATGTCACCAGCAATACATCCTCCACTTTGTACTCACTCTCCCCGTTTACAAATGATTCATTAGCCTTTCATCATTTTGTTTTGTAGTCACCTGCTACATTTGGTTACTTTGCATATATGGAACACTCCATTTCTTGAGACTTCAAATAAAAACAAAAAGTGCAGATGCTGTAAATCTGAAACAAGCATAGAACAATCTGGAGATGTTCAATAGCATCTGGGGAGAGAGAAACAGAGTTAATGCTTCAAGTTCAGTGACTCTTCTTCAGAATGTTGGCTCTGTTTCTGTCTCCAGGTATGCTGCCGGTCCCGCTGAGGTTTTCCAGTGTTGTTTTGATTAGATTAGATTCCCTACAGTGTGGAAACAGGCCCTTCAGCCCAGCAAGCCCACAGCGACCCTCTGCAGAGTAACCCACCCAGACCCATTCCCCTTCTCTATATTTACCCTTGACTAATACACTTATTACTACGGGCAATTTAGCATAGCCAATTCACCTGACCTGCACGTCTTTGGATTGTGCGAGGAAACCAGAGCACCCGGAGGAAACCCACGCAGACACAGGGAGAATGTGCAAACTCCACATAGACAGTCGTCCAAGGCTGAAATTGAACCCGGGTCCCAGGCACTGTGGGGCAGCAGTTATAACCACTGAGCTGTCGTGCCGCCCCTTTGTTTCTTTGAACCTCCTCTGTTCTGATCCTTTCAACACTTATAAAGCATTCTGCCTATGATGGTGGGTAACAGTTTATTCAGGGTTTCCAAATTGTTGATGTGTTAACATGCACTTTCACTGTCATGGTGTTGTCTGGATGTACATGGATAATGGTGATAGAAAGTCCACCTTTCTTTCTGTCATGCAGTTGACTAGGATTCTCTTGTAGTCTTACCATTGGTGAGTATTCGGCCTGTTTTATCTATGTTATGAGCACAGTTTCCTTGGACATTAGGTCCTGTGGTGGAACTTGAAATAAAGGTTTCTGGACCAGATGCAAGAACAACATACATTGTACCACAAGTCCACCAACTTGCACTGTACAATAATTGTATAAGTGAATAATTGTACCCATCAATCAATTTTAAGAGGTACCCATTAACTTCAGGATTGGATGGTTATGCAGAAGGAAAAAAAGAATTGAATACGAGTAAGGGAAACACTGGCATTTACCATTGCTTGGACATAGCAACATGGGAGTAGGAGTGGGCTATTCAAACTATTGAGACTGCTCTGCCCTCTGAGGCAATCATGGCAAATAAAACACTTCAATGATCTTTCTTCACACTATTCCCAAAGGTAGACAGTTAAAAAATCACACAAACATCAGGCTATAGTCCAACAGGTTTAATCGGAAGCACACTAGCTTTGGGAGCGACGCTCCTTCATCGGGTGATTGTCACAGTCACCTGATGAAGGAGTGTCGCTCAGAAAGCTAGCGTGCTTCCATTTAAACCTGTTGGACTATAACCTGGCGTTGTGTGATTTTTAACTGTGTACACCCCAGTCCAACACCGGCATCTCCAAATCATGCCCAAAGGTAAAGATATCATAGTCTTACCAGACCATGATTACTCTCTCATCAGAGAGAGGTGACTGGTGAGGGTTTACCCAGAGGACAAGGGAAGAGGTTGAGAAGGTAGGACCTTCTAGTTAATCTCAGTTGGTGTGTGTATGTGTGTCAATTAACCACATCCTGTTAGCATCATTTTGCATTATAAATCGACTATCCAGCCAACTGAGCTAAACTGAATTTGAGCCCCAAAGCCATTGATGAACAAAGAAAATCGACGTCTACTTTAAATATTCTGAAAGAGTGAGCTTCCACAGCCCTCTGGAGTAGAGAATTGCAAAAATTAACCCCCCCACAAGTAGAATTAATGCTGTCATCGCAGAGTAAAACAGCAACCCCTATAACCCTCTTATTTTTATATCATGCTCTCTAGTTCTGGACTCTTCCACCAGGGGCTAAATCTGACCTGCATTTACACTGTCAACCCCGATCAGTATTTTAGAAGTTTCAATGAGATCATCTCTCAATCTTCAAAACACTGAGAGAATACAGGCCCAGTTTGTCGAATTTCTCTTTAAGGACAGATCCACCATCCATGGAATGAGTCCTTTGCAGTCCCTCTGTGGTATTACCTTTCCTGAAATAGGATGCTGGCTCAGTGGTTAATTCTACTACTTCATACAGTAGGGACCTGGGTTCGATTCCAGTCTCGGGTTTCCTCCCACGATCCAAAAAACATGCAAGTTAGCTAAATTGCCCATAGTCTAGATTAGAGTGGTGCTGGAAAAGCACAGCAGGTCAGGCAGCATCCAAGAAGCAGGAAAGTCGACTTTTTGGGCAAAGGTTCAAGGTGAGAGAGAAAGGTTTAAGGGGGATACATGATGAAAGTTATTGAATCCCTTACCCTGGGAAAAAGCTGATCTCTAGCTACCCTGTCTATACCTTCATGTTTTTGTAGACCTCAATCAAGTCCCCTCCCACCCCTATCTCCTTTTTTCTAATGGAAACAATCCCAACCTACTCAACCTCTCTTCATAGCACCTTCCATACCAGGCAACATCCTATGCTTTTTGCTCTTGTGAAGGACTCTCTTTTGCAATCTCCCCTGTCACCAGAGGCATGGTGATGCTCAGCTTAATCAGCCATCTCTGTCCAATAAGAGAGCAGCCACATGGTGAGGGATGGCAATGGCAACTTTGTCCTTTACAATGGGACGACTACTCATACCCAGAGTTCAAACTTTAATCGCAATAAACATGTTAAAAGTATCAAAACGAGAGAAGTTGGAATTCGAGGCAGAATTTCTTCACCCAAAGAATGCCCAGAATTAAAATGCAAGACCAATGGTGAAACTGAAAGCTAAGCGTATGATGTAACTCATCCTCTGAACTTCTCCTCCCACTGCCTCCTGCTGCTAGCTGTAATTCCAAGAGCTTTCCAATTTGGATTGTACACTATTCAACACAGTGAACTTCAGCTCATTCCTGATGAAGGGCTCTGGCCCGAAATGTCGAATTTCCTGTTCCTTGGATGCTGCCTAACCTGCTGTGCTTTAACCAGCAACACATTTTCAGCTTTATTCAACACATGCTCAGTTCTCACTTTGAAGTCTGCATACCACTGAGCATGCAACGAGATAAATTTAGCCACACAAAGAACAAGCACAGTCGCTGAAATAAATTACATTAGTTCTCGACACAAGAGAGTAATGACTGAGATATGAAACTGTGCCATCCCCACTTCTCTCTCTCTCTCTCTCTCTGCAAACCTTCTGATGGGTTTCTAAGGAGAGAGGGAACAATTAAGCTTCAGGTATTCTGATTCCATGCAATCTCATTACTTGATTGAAAGAGCTTCATCAACCTTACCTTGGGAAAAAATTAAATATCAGAAAAAAAAAACACAGGAAGAAGCAGATCATTACTTTTAACTACTCCCTTACGTAACAAGAGAACATTTTGAATTCTTGGCACTTAATGACTAAATGGATGGACTTTAAACTGGACCACAACAGGGATTTCTTTAACAGATAAATAATTACACAAAATCGGAGTTATTCTTTTTTTTGCTGAGAGTAGTGAAGTCTCACACTTACAGTCACAGAATCATACAGCAAGGGAACAGACCCTTCAGTCTAACCGGTTTATACCAAATACAAGCCCAAACTGAACTAGCCCCACCTGCCTTCCCCTGGCCCATATCTCTCCAAACCTTTTCTATTCATCTATCTATCCAAATGTCTTTTAAATGTTGTAATTATGTCTACATCCACCACTTCCTCAGGAAGTTCATTCCACACACGAACTACCCTCTTTGAGAAAGATTTGCCCAATATCTTTTTTAGATCTTTCTCTTTTATCCTAAAAATGAGACCAAAAGTATGAGAGGTATAGATAGAACTAATGGTAGTCATCTCTTCCCTGGTCTTGAAATCCCCATCTGAAGGGAAACATCTTTAACTCTACCTATACCTCTCTCATACATTTGGTCTCATTTTGTTGCTCTCAAAATGGAACATTGTGGCATTTTTTGAGTGGAATGGAATGGAAGATCAGACAGAACCAGTCTCATCGAGGCAAACCACAAACTATTCCCCAGTTATAGGGTCTACAACTTGAATGTAGTTGTAGCTCTGGACACACAATAAGAAGCATGTCAAGGCCTTGGAGTGTGTGCAGGTGACTTGAATAATACGGAACTTCGGTTATGTGGAGAGATTGGAGAATCACACCAGAAAGAGGCCATTTGGCCCAATCAGTCAGTGCTGACCTTCCAAAGATCATCCCAGCCAAAAACCCAGACTCCCATCCTATCCTCGTAACCCTACATTTACCATAACTTATCCAACTTGTACATCCCTGGACACTACAGGTCAATTTCCCATGGCCAAACCACCTAACTTGCACACGCTTAGGTTGTGGGAAGAAACCAGAGCACCCAGCAGAAACCCCACTCTGACATGGGAAGTATAGGCAAACAGCACACAGATGGAGTCACCCATGGCTGGAATCAAACCTAGCACTGCCAGACAGTAGTGCTAGTCACTGGGCTACTGTGCCGAGATTCCTTGTCTTAGAGTAGAGAAGATGATTGGGATATTGAATAGAGGAAGTGAAAACTATGAGAAGTTCTAACAGAGCAGATAGGGAGAGGGTTGGTAAGCAGAGGACCCCCATTCAAGATAATTGGGAAAAAGACTCAGAGGACAAATAATAATAAAAATGTAGTGAGTTGTGATGATGTAGAATGTTCTACCAGAAAGTGTGATGAAGGCAGATTCAATTTTTTAAAAATCAGAGATAAATGGATGAGTGATATAAATGAAAAATGGCCAAAACCTTGGGTTATGTGGAGATAGCAGTAATTTTAAAGAACAGGCTCTATGATGGAATAGCCATCTTCAGTGCTCAACCATTTTAATATTTACATCAGTTATTTTGTTTGTTCACACAAATGGGAGACACGCAGAATACTGTCGATAGTATACTTTGGTCTATTTCTGAGGTTGTTGTAGGTGGGATGGGATGGAATGAGAGGGGGACAAAGCCTAAAGTTATTAATTCAAGAATCTTTCTGGAGCTACCAGTTTAGCAACAGTAGCCAAATAAACCTGAAAGAACTGCAGATACTGTAAATCAAAAACAAAAAGAGAGGTTGCTGGAATAGCTCAGCAGGTCTGGCAGCATCTGTGAAGAGAAATCATTTAACATTTCAGGTCTGGTGACCCTTCCTCAGAACTGCTCTGAGGAACCCGAAATGTTAACTTTGATTTCTCTCCACAGATGCTGCCAGACCTTCTGAGATTTTCCAGCAACTTCTGTTTATATAACACACAACAGTGGTGGCTGTTTACATTTGGAGTTACTAGGATTAATTTTCCTCCACAGACGAGGAACAGACCATCAACATAATAAATAAAAACTGAAAGTGCGAGAGAAGCTCAGGCAGCAGTATCCATGGAGAGGACAACAGAATTGACATTTTGAGTTTAACATAACTCTTCTTCAGAAGTGAAGGGGACTGAAAGATGATGCTGTAGACAGAAGGGAAGGGGATGCAAATAGTGAGGGCGCCCAGAGCGAAAGCCAAAGGGAGTGTTAATGGTGATAAAGGAGAGATAGAGATGCAAAATAGGTGGGAATGATAGGTATGAGAATGAGAGAATAAGTTCATTCAGCTGGGAACAAAGCCAACAAGACACAACCGAGACGTGGTCGGAGAGGGGAATGAGGAGGGTGGGTTGTGTTATACAAAATAGAAAACAATGTCCATATGCTGAAGTTAAGGAACTCAATTAGATTAGATTCCCGACAGTATGGAAACAAGCCCTTCAGCCCAACAAGTGCACACTGACCCTCCGAACAGTAACCCACCCAGGCACATTCCTCTACCCTATATTTACCCCTGACTAATGCACCTAACACTCTGGGCAATTTATCATGGTCAATTCACCTGGTCTGCACATCATTGGACTGTGGAATGAAACCGGAGCAAACCCATACAGGCACAGGGAGAACGTGCAAACTCCACACAAACAGAAAATTAGGTGTTGTTGCCCAGCCTGCTTTGAATTTCGCTGGAACACTGTCAGAGGCCCAGGACTGACATGTTAGCATGAGAGCAAGGTGGTTTATTACAATGGCAAACACTTGTGAGGTCAGGGTAATGAAAGTGTCAAGTGAGGGAGACAGGACATTCTGTCATTCTCTGTCTAAGCCAGGGTCTCTGTCTGGTTTGGTGAAAGTTCATGCCAGATTTTCTAATCAGTTTTACACTGCAATTTGTTGGTGCACAGTGGCTGCTGCATTTCATATGCAATGAGTCAGTTTCAGAAGTATTTAACTGTAAGGCACTTTTGGAAGTCTAGAAGTTACAAAAGGTGTTATGTACTTCCAAGATTTTTCTGTATCTCTGAAGTTAGACGTTACATAATTCACGTTAAAGATGTCTTAGTGTTCATTAAATCCAAGACTGATAGGTACATGTGGCTTAAAGCAGATTTATGTAAAACCTTGCTTGCAAAATCTGTTGCTAGTCTCACTGGTTTTTCAGGAGAGCTGCAATTGGTTGATTAATTGCAACATTGCTTGTACATTTGCTGGTGAACATGTCAAAGGTATGTACTTATTTAATATATTAATACAAGGATTGCATTTCATTCATATCACTGTATTACAGGGAACAGTAATGTATTGGGGATGTGACCAGTTTAATAATGCAGAGAATATGAGCCAGATTTTGACCACCAAGACGGGCTTGTGTAAAGAGTTTCTTCACTTCCCATGGTACCTGGCAATGTATATTTTTCACCTGATGAGGGGTATGCTAGTATGTGTGTGTCTGGGTAATAAAATTGGCCCTGCTAAAGATGGACACAGGACCTCTGCATCCAAAACCTGTCCACCATTTTTAAATGGTGTACCATTCTCTTGACCTGTGAAAGTTCAGTTCAAATCCAACATCGCCATTTGAGAATTTATTAGGATGAACTAAAAAGCTGGAAATCAAAAGTCAGGGGCTAGTAGTAAAAGCCCAACTAGTTTGTTAAATCCCATTAAGGAAGGAAAATACTGTTTTTGTTATCTGCCTTGGGCTATGTTTTATTCCAGTCCATAACACTCAAGATTTATGACTCTGAATTGCCCAATGAAGTAGCCTAGTGCACTATACAGCTACCAGATGAAAACGGAGAAAACTCACCAACTTTTCATGGATAATTAGCAATTGAATTATGGAATGGTTACAGTACAGAAAGTGACCATTTTTCCCATCATGCTTGTACCAGCTCTCTGAAGGAGTATTTCACTGTGTTCCTTTTTCAGGTAACAGTGCATATTCTTCATCTACAGATATTAATTCCCTCTTGAATGAACTGCCTCCTTTGTCATAAAGTCAGACAGCCAGGGATATAGAGCACAGAAACAGACTCTTTGCTCCAACGCATTCACACCAACCACATATTCTACGTTAAGCTAGTCCCATTTGCCAGCATTTGGCCCATATTCCTCCTGTTCATATACCCATCCAGATGCCTTTTAAATGTTGCAATTATACTAACCTCCACCATTTCCTCTGGTAGCTCATTCCATACAAGCTCCGCCTCTGTGTGAAAACGTTGCCCTTAGACCCCTTTTAAATCTTTTCCCTCTTACCTTAAACCTAGGCCCTCTAGTTTTGGACTCTCTTACCCTCGGGAAAAGACCTTGGCTGTTCACCCTACCCATTTCCTTCATGATTTTCTAAACTTCTATGAGGTTATCCCTCAGTCTCCGAGGCTCCCAGGAAAACAGCTCCAGCCTATTCAGCCTCTCTCTACAGTTCAAACCCTCCAACCCTGGCAACATCCAGGTTGATTAGGGGTTTAGATAGGGTAGACACTGAGAACCTTTTTCTGTTAATGGAGTCAGCTGTTACTAGGGGACACAGCTTTAAATTAAGGGGTGGTAGGTATAGGACAGATGTTAGGGGTAGATTCTTTACTCAGCGGGTTGTGAGTTCATGGAATGCCCTACCAGTAGCAGTGGTGGACTCTCCCTCTTTGTGGTCATTTAAGCGGGCATTGGATAAGCATATGGAGGTTATTGGGCTAGTGTAGGTTAGGTAGACTTTGATCGGCGCAACATCGAGGGCCGAAGGGCCTGTACTGCACTGTATTTTTCTATGTTTTTTCTATGTTCTATCCTTGGAAATCCTAACTGAAAAGACTCAACCCTCTGAGAGAAGCAAATTCTCCTCAATTTGGTGCCCCTTAACTCTGGTCCTAGAATATCCCGTGAGAGGAAGCGTGCTACCAGCATTTACTTTGAAAGTCCCCCTAACAATCTGATATGTTCATAGTTGGATCCTGACTTCCAAAAATCCCATTTACCCTGAAGATGGCTTATGTATATCTGCTTCATCCATTAACTCAAAATTAGTGTCAGTGCCTTCAAGCATTTCAGTTGCTGGTCTAGATTTCCCTTCAGAGTTTTTCTTTTAGGTTCAGCTCTGAAAATAAAAAGACCCTGGTATTCACTTCATCCATGGAGGGATATAAATCCAGTTATTTTTTGAGGGGGAGAAAAGCTTAACACTAGGAAATGACTTGTCATTCATGTCTAGATTGTGCGCAGGCCTAAGTTTCAAAAGGTGAACATTCTCATCTTAGTGTCCTGCACTTCATTAGCCCTCTCCATTTATCATTTGACAGACACAAGCAAAATGAATTTACAAGCAACTACTTACTCTCAAGGAAGTGGCCCAAGGGAGACTATGCTCAGCCAGAAAAAGACAACCACTCAATTACTTTCTTTGTCTAGAATGCATTCACTTCCAACTTTAAATAACGAGGTGGCTCAGGTTCCATCATTTTATTTTGGTGCAGCTTTCCCATGGGCCAACTTCATTTGACTCCTGCCATCAAGTGGAGAATGTAAAGTAAATTGTGTGTTAGCTTTGTTGACTCTGCTAAGCCTCTTCCATTCTCTATCGCATTGGAGTAGTACCGAAGGCTTTTCACAACACATTGTTAAAGCCAAGGAGCAGTGTGGAGCTACAGTGTCTGGTCACGTTGGAACCAAAACTATGTGTTTATTTTTCACAATAGGTTATACCTCTCCGTGTCAGTGAATGTACAACGTTTGGTTTATCGCTTCTGGCAAGAACATGGGATGCAGCATAAAGGGGAGGTTAAAGTGTGCATATGCATGACTCCACATGGACTGCAGTGGGCAGTCACATCACACCAAGTGTGCAACAAGGTAGTGAGCTCAATAGGGAGATCAATCAACCATGACATTAACAACTGAGAAGGGGTTTCCCTTATTTACTTGATGTTGGGTATGGCTCAGTCATGATGTCATGCTTAAGTTATACAGGAAATTGGTGAGGCCTCTTCTGGACTAGCATTGTCTAGCACTGGTCACCCAGTTATAGAAAAGATGTTCTTAAGCTGGAGGGGGTTCAGCAGGGATTCACCAGGTGTTGCAGGATATGGAAGGTTTGAGTTATAAAGAAAGGCTGGATAGGCTGAGACTTCTTTTACTGGCGCGTAGGAGTTTGAGAGGCAACCTGATATAAAATTATAAGATAATGAGAGGTAGAGATAGAGTTAATGGGAGTTGTCTTTTCCATAGGAGGGGGATTTCAAGACTGGGGGACACTTTTTTAAGATGAGAGGAGAGTGATTTAAAAAAAAGACGTACAAGACAATTTTTAAAAATTTGTGTGTGGAATAAACTTCCTGAGGAAGTGATGGATGTGGGTGTAATTACAATATTTAAAAGGCATTTGGATTGATGCATAAATAGGAAAGATTAGGAGGGGTATGGGCCAGGAGCAAGCAGGTAGGACTAATTTAGTTTGGGATTATGTTTGGCTTGGAATTGTTGGACCAAGGGGTCTGTTTCCATGCTGTATGACTCTATAACACTCCCACCTCCCCAGTGACCTAGTCAGGGTTTATCCTTCCACTAAACTTACTAAAATCGATTATCTGGTCATTATTACTTTGCTGTTTGTAAGACTTTGCTGCGTGCTTATTAACAAGTGCATATGCTACATTTAATAGCAAATACATTTCAACGGGACTTCAATATCCACAAAGCACTTGGAGATACAAAAGCAAAACACTGCGCATTCTGGAAATCTGAAACAAACAAATCTGGACAAGTATGAGGTAATGCATTTTGGGAGGTCAAATGCAAGAGGAAAATATATAGTTATTGCAGGACCCTTTGGAGCATTAATATACAGCGAGATCTTGGGATGCAACTCTATAGTTCCTTGAAAGTGTTAACACTTGATAGGACTGTATTATAGCTCCCCCCCCACCCTCAATCCCCCACCCCCTCACCCCTCCCCCCCCCACCTCCAATAGCCAGAGGAAATTGAGGAGCAAATATGTAGAATGAGCTCAGATATATGCAAGAATAATAGGATCGTCGTAGTCTTAAGGCTTGGATGGTGAGGGATTTTTTGAAGGTGTTCAAGAAAATGTTCCTTATCAAAATGTAGATGTACCTATGAGGGAAGGAGCAAACCTTGACCTTCCCTTAGGAAATAAGGTAGGACAAGTCTCTGAGATCTTAGTTGGGGAGCACATTGGAACCAGTGATCATAATTCTATTAGTCTTAAAATAGTTATGGAAAAAGGTAAGCCTATATATGTTAAAGTTGTTAATTCAAGTAAGGCAAATTTTGATGGTTTGAGACAAGAACTTTCAAAAGTTGATTGGAGTAGATTGTTTGCAGATAAATGAATGACTGGCAAGTGGGACGCTTTTAAAAGTGAGATAATAAGAGTTCAAATGCATTATGTTTCTGTGAGAGTGAAGGGTAATGCTAGAAAGTGTAGGGATCAATGGATGAATAAAGATATTAAGGCCTTGGTCAAGAAGAAGGACTCATACATTGGTTATAGACAACTGGGATCAAGTGAATCTCTTGAAGAGTATAAAAAGTGTAGAGGCATTTTTAAGAGGGAAATCTGGAGGACAAAAAGGGGATAGGAGATAGCCTTGCCAAATAAGGTTAATGATAATCTACAAGTCTATTAAGAACAGCTAAGGAGAAAATAGGGGCCTTAGAGATTAGATTACTTACTGTGTGGAAACAGGCCCTTCAGCCCAACAAGTCCCCACCGACCTGCAACCCACCCAGACCCTTACATTTACCCCTTCACCCTACACTACGGGCAATTTACCATGGCCAATTCACCTAACCTGCACATCTTTGGACTGTGGCAGGAAACCCACACAGACACAGGGAGAATGTGCAAACTCTACACAGTCAGTTGCCTGAGACGGGAATTGAACCCAGGTCTCTGGCGCTGTGAGGCAGTAGTGCTAACCACTGTGCCACCGTGCCTATCTATGGGTTGTCTATGTGTGGAACCATTGGAGATGGGAGAGATACTAAACTAATATTTTGTATCAGTTTTTTCTGTGGAGAAAGAATGGAGGTTTGACAACTTGGGTCAATAAATATTGATATCTTAAAAACAGTGCACATTACATTGGTATTGATTGGTGGCTATGTCTCCAAATGCCTTTAGCTCCATGACCAGGGAGACTTTCCCTATATCTCACTACATCTTGATCCATCACTCTCCTCCTTTCAGTCACTCCTTGAAATTGCCTCTTTGACTGAATGTTTCTGTCAACTGCACCTAACAGCTCATTACATACCTGGAAAGTCACAGAGGTCAATTGCCCAGAAAAAGAGTCGAGTGTGTGGTGCTGGAAAAGCACAGCAGCTCAGGCAGCATCCGAGGAGCAGGAAAATCGATATTTCAGGCAAAGTAAAAGGCCCTTTGACCCGGTCAAAAGCAGCCACCTAACTAGTCTAATCCCATCTGCCAGCATTTAGCCCTTACCTATGTATGCCTTGTCATCACAAGTGCACATCTAAGTGTGTCTTAAATGCTATGGGGGTTTCTGTCTCGGGCACCCTTACAGGCAGTGATTCCAGATTCCCACCACCCTCTGCATGAAAAGGTTTATCCTCACAGTTCCTCTAAACAGTCTACCTCTTACCTTAACTCAATGCAGCCTGGTCATTGATCGCTCCACCAAGTGGAAAAATCCTTCTTGTCTATCTTCTCGAGAGCCCTCAAAATTTTTAACATCCCAATCCTCAGTCTCCTCAATTCTAAAAGAAAACAGCTCCAGAATGTCAAATCCCTCTTCATAATTAAAACTTTACAGCCAAGGTAACATCCTGGTAAATCTCCTTTGCACTCTCTCCCATGAATCACATCCCTCCAGAATGACACACTGTGTTAAATTTTGCCTGGTAAAGCTCCTCGGGAATTTCACTGCATTGAAGGCACTATGTGAATGTAGCTTGTTGTTGAACCTGAGCTTTATAAATAATCATTCCCTGCATTGGTTCTCAAAATGCTAGTCACCTCAGCAAAACTGCTCAAAGTAAATATTCTGAATTAATATGACAAACGAATAGAGTAAAAAATTAATTAATCATGGGTCGCAAATATATCATGCTGCTATCATAATTAGGTAAATCATTAAGCAACTTGTGACCCTTATTTGTAGTAGGTTATTAGCTTCCCTGCAGGCGCCCAGTTGTTCGCTGTCACTTTTGCTAACCTGAATATCTTTTCTTCTCCTCTTTCCACCCCTCTCTCAGGCATTTTCTGAAAGTCTAGCTGGTAACTGGAGCTCTCAACAAATTGCTGCACTCATCAATCATTGAACAGCATCTCAAACAAGCCATTACATTTGCAGCACCATATCTTCAGATGGGAGTAGAGTTGATATAAATGATTCAGTTATTGTGTCCAGTCAACCAAACTGCAAATTCGGTCTTATCTTCTGTCAAGCCAGTCTTCAGGTTTTTCTGAGTAGCACTCTCTCTGAGGCAGAAACCAGTAGTTAAAAGTTACACTCTATAAGTAGACAAAGTTAAAAATCACACATCACCATGTTATATCCTAGTTGCTGTAACATTACTACAAACACCAGGTTATAGTCCAACAGGTTTATTTGAATGTACAAGCTTTCAAAACACTGCCCCTTCATCAGGTAGCTAGTGGGGCAGGATCATTAGACACAGAATTTATAGCAAAAGATCTGTTATGTCTTTAATCACTTGGAATGTGGATGCAGATTTTGATTCATTAATATGTAAATCCCATAACTTCTTTGAAGTCACAGTCCCGAAATAACTTAAGGTTTTATGAAAAAAAAAATGATATCTCAGCTCAGACAATGCATGAAAGGTATGTGGTTAGAGTCAGTCTGTATCCCAACATTGAGTCAGACTGGTTCTATTTCCAAAGGAAGAATTTATAAAATGTCACATGGACTGACTGTCTCCAGATTGTGTGCTTTTTGAACAAAATGGAATGTCTCCGTAAATACAAATCTGCATATGCAAATTTACCATGTAGACTCTAGAGGTGTGCCTAGGTTGGCACTCTCAGTGCCACGTTGAGGGACTGTGGCACTGCTGATAGTGTTGTCTTTCAGAGGAGATGTTAAATTTAGACTCTATTTTCCCTCTCTTAGGGTGAAAAGTCAAAAATGAAAGGATCTGAAAAGCAAACTCTAATTTTCTCTTTCCACAGGTGCTATCTGACCTGTGGAGTATTCCCAACATTTTCTGTTGCTGTTCCAGATTTCTACTGTCTGCAGTATGTTGTTTTTGTGATACTGTATAGTTCCCTTCCTTACATGTCTCCATGAGGTCAGCTCCCATTCTTCTGAACTTAAGTCCAGAACTGGAGGGCATAAGTTCAAGGTGAGAGGGGAAAGATTTAAAAGGGACCCAAGGGGCAACTTATTCATGCAGTGGATATGATTTGGAGATGCCGGTGTTGGACTGGGGTGTACAAAGTTAAAAAGCACACAACACCAGGTTATAGTCCAACAGGTTTAATTGGAAGCACACTAGCTTTCGGAGCGACACTCCTTCATCAGGTGATAGTGGAGGGCTCCACTATCACCTGATGTAGTGTCAATCCGAAAGCTAATGTGCTTCCAATTAAACCTGTTGGACTATAACCTGGTGTTGTGTGCTTTTTACCTTTATGCAGAGGATAGTGTGTGTATGAAATGAGCTGCTAGAAGAACTGGTAGAGGCTGCTACAATTGCAACATTTGAAAGGCATCTGGATGGGTAAATGAATAGGAAGGGTTTAGTGGGTTACAGGCCAAGTGCTGGCAAATGGGGCTAAATTAATTGAGGATATCTGGTCAGCATGAATGAGTTGGATCGCAGGGTCTGTTTCTGTGCTGCACAACTCTGTGACTATGACTCTATTTCTCTTGTGGGAATGCTAAACCTGAAAATGTTCTACTCTTCTCTCGGATAAGTATTTAAGTTTATTTCTTCCACCTTGGTCACTTTCAACATTTTCTGTTTCCCTTCCTTGTTTTGATGAGACATTGACCAAATGTTGTTTCCTCAGCTCCATCCCATTTCTGAGCAGCTATCACAGACTTATTTCATGTGTTTGGACACACTCACAATCATCAATAACTTCTAAACATTCACCATCAGAGAAGACTGAAATAAACACAAAGTGGTGGATAAACTCAGCCATTCTAGCAGCATCTGTGGAGAGAGAAAAACAGAGTTAGTATTTCAAGTCCAATATAAGTGTTCTGAAGATGTTGGACTCAAAATGTTTCTCTCTCCACAGACATTGCAAGACTTGCTGAGTTTCTCCAGCATTTTCTGTTTGTTTCCGATTTTCAGCATCCACAGTGGAAAACATTGCCTTTATTTTAGTCAAAAAAGGCTGCTTAACTGACTATCACACACTATCCAATTGGGTAATGGATGACACATTTACTTTCCAATTGGCTGTGGAGGCTCTACCACAACAGTGGGTGACCAATGGCAAGGTGTTTGGAGGTCATGTGATGAAATCTCCAAAAAATATGTCCAACCAGGGATGGTATGCCTGCTCCTGCTCTTCAGTTTGAAGATCAAAACACAATGTTGGAGACAAACACGCCTACAAGATAGAACATAGAACATGGAATATTACAGTGCAGTACAGTCCCTTCGGCCCTCGATGTTGCGCCAATCTGTCGTACCAGTTGAAGCCCATCCAATCTGCACTATTCCATGTATGTCCATATGCTTGTCCAATGACAACTTAAATGTACTTAAAGTTGGCGAATCTACTACCTTTGCAGGCAAAGCATTCCATAATCTCACTATTCTCTGAGTAAAGAAACTACCTCTGACATCTGTCCTATATCTATCACTCCTCAATTTAAAACTATGGGCCCTGCGTTTCACTGTCACCATACTTGAAAAAAGGCTCTCCCTGTCCACCCTATCTAACCCTCTGATTATCTTGTATGTCTCTATTAAGTCACCCCTCAACCTTCTTCTCTCTAACGAGAACAGCCTCAAGTCCCTCAGCCTTTTCTCGTAAGACCTTCCCTCCATACCAGGCAACATCCCAGTAAATCTCCTCTGCACCCTTTCCAAAGCTTCCACATCCTTCTTATAATGCGGTGACCAGAACTGTACACAATACTCCAAGTGCGGCCGCACCAGAGTTTTGTACAGCTGTAGCATAACCTCATGGTTCCGGAACTTGATCCTTCTATTAATAAAAGCTAAAACACTGTATGCCTTCTTAACAACCCTGTCAACCTGGGAGGCAACTTTCAAGGATCTGTGTACCTGGACACTCTATGATCATCTACACTACCAAGAATCTTACCATTAGCCCAGTACTTTGCATTCCGGTTATTCCGACCAAAGTGAATCACCTCACACTTGTCCACATTAAACTCCATTTGCCACCTCTCAGCCCAGCTCTGCAGCTTATCTATGTCTCTCTGTAAGCTACTACATTTTTTGTCACTATCCACAACTCCACTGACCTTAGTGTTGTCTGCAAATTTACTAACCCACCCCTTTACGCCCTCATCCAGGTCATTTATAAGTGGACCTAACACTGACCCTTGCGGTACACCACAGGTAACTGGACTCTAGGGTGAACATTTCCCATCAACTACCATCCTCTGTCTTCTTTCAGCCAGCCAATTACTGATCCAAACTGCTATATCCCCAACAATCCCATTCTTCCACATTCTGTACAATAGCCTACTGTGGGGAACGTTATCGAACGCCTTGCTGAAATCCATATACACCACATCAACCTGTTTACTCTCATCTCCCTCTTTGGTCACCTTCTCAAAGAACTCAATAAGGTTTGTGAGGCACGACCTACCCTTCACAAAACCGTGTTGACTATCCCTAATCAAATTATTCTTTTCTAGATGATTATAAATCCTATCTCTTATAACCTTTTCCAACACTTTACCAACAACTGAAGTCAGGCTCACTGGTCTATAATTACCAGGGTTGTCTCTACTCCCCTTCTTGAACAGGGGAACCATATTTGCTATCCTCCAGTCTTCTGGCACTATTCCTGTAGACAATGACAATTTAAAGATCAATGCCAAAGGCTCGACAATCTTCTCCCTGGCTTCCCAGAGGATCCTAGGATAAATCCCATCTGGCCCAGGGGACTTATCTATTTTCACACTCTGCAGTATTTCTAATACCTCTTCCTTGTGAACCTCAATCACGCCTAGTCTAGTAGCCTGTACCTCAGTATTCTCCTTGACAACATTGTCATTTTCTCGAGTGAATACTGTCGAAAAATATCCATTAAGTGCTTCCCCTATCTCCTCTGACTCCACACACAACTTCCCATTACTATCCTTGATTGGCCCTAATCTTACTCTCGTCATTCTTTTATTCCTTAAATACCTATAGAAAGCCTTAGGGTTTACCCAATCCTATCCGCCAACAACTTCTCATGTCTCCTCCTGGCTCTTCTGAGCTCTCTCTTTAGGTCTTTCCTGGCTACCTTGTAACCCTCAAGCGCCCTAACTGAGCCTTCACATCTCATCCTAACATAAGCCTTTTTCTTCCTCTTGACCAGAGATTCCACTTTCTTTATAAACCATGGCTCCCGTGCTCTACAGCTTCCTCCCTGCCTGACAGGTACATACTTATCTCGGACACTCAGGAGCTTTTCCTCGAATAAGCTCCACATTTCTAATGTACCCATCTCCTGCAGTTTCCTTTCCATCCTATGCTTCCTAAATCTTGCCTAATCGCATCATAATTGCCTTTCCCCCAGCTGTAACTCTTGCCCAGTGGTATACACCTATCCCTTTCTATCACTAAAGTAAACATAACAGAATTGTGATCGCTATCACCAAAGTGCTCTCCTACTTCCAAGTCTAACACCTGTCCGGGCTCATTACCCATTACCCAATCTAATGTGGCTTGACCCCTTGTTGGCCTGTCTACATACTGCGAGAAAGTGAGGACTACAGATGCTGAAAAATGTGTGGCTGGAAAAACGCAGCAGGTCTGGCAGCATCTAAGGAGCAGGAGAATCGACATAAGCCCTTCTTCAGACACTTCCTGAAGAAGTATCTACATACTGTGTCAGGAAGGCCTCCTGCACACACTGGACAAAAACTGACCCATCTATAGTAGTTGTACTATAGTGTTCCCAGTCAAAGATAATTGATCTATGTCCATGGTTCCCATCATCACATTATTATTTTAACATGGCAAGAATGACATCAAGGCCCATCTATTTCCTTTAAATATTAAGAAAACCAAAAGGAGCAGGTTAATACCCCACAATCACTGACACTACTCACAAAATAAGAAACATATGAAATAGGGTTGAGCCTATCTTCAAGCCTGCAGATTGTTGAGACTGAAGGCTAGGGGCAGATTTAGAGGAAAAGAAATCATTGGGAAATAAATTTTGGAAGGTGGATGATTGGCGAAGAAATTGAAATCTTGGAGAGTGATGGGGACCGACAAATTGTTTAATCCCTCAATGAAAACGTCAAATAATAGAAGGTATTTTGTCAAGACAGGCAGTAAAGAAGTCAGCAGGATATGACCTAAGTCACTAATAAAGGTTGCTGGATGGTATTAAGAGATATATGTTTCTATATATTTTTTTCAGGAAAGGAAAGGGATTACAGAATGAGATGAAAAAGTCTAACTGGGATGTGAAAGTCACCACTACGGAGAACAGTTGAGGCAAATACTGTGGATGCAATTAATGAGAATCCAGACAAACACTGAATGGGTGAAGAATAATTAAAGTCACCATAGTCTCACCAGATCAAAGAGCTGCTCTCTCATTAGAAATAAGTGACTGTGGTGGCTTAACCTGAGGGTCAGGCAAGGGGTGATATTGAAAGGAGACACCTTCGTGGTAACTTCAGTCAGTGCAGGAACTGAATCCACACTCTTTGCATCACTCAGCATCATAAACCAATACAATATTATTCTACAAGAAAACCAAAAATATGTTGGAAATACTCAGCTAAACTGGTGGAAGGTCCC
The DNA here is from genome assembly GCF_020745735.1 of Hemiscyllium ocellatum. Classification (NCBI taxonomy): domain Eukaryota; kingdom Metazoa; phylum Chordata; class Chondrichthyes; order Orectolobiformes; family Hemiscylliidae; genus Hemiscyllium; species Hemiscyllium ocellatum. The sequence continues at coordinate 91,503,892 of NC_083412.1, read as the reverse complement.
ACCCTGAAACGCTAACTAGGTTTGTCTCCCTCAGACACACTGGCTAGCCAACTGAGTACTTGCACTGTTTGGTCTTCTGATGTCTAATTTACAACCTCCATTGTATTAGCAGATTATAGGTGATTAGATTAGATTACTTACAGTGTGGAAACAGGCCCTTCGGCCCAACAAGTCCACACCGACCCGCCGAAGCGCAACCCACCCATACCCCTACATATACCCTTACCTAACACTACGGGCAATTTAGCATGGCCAATTCACCTGACCCACACATCTTTGTGACTGTGGGAGGAAACCGGAGCACCCGGAGGAAACCCACGCAGACACGGGGAGAACGTGCAAACTCCACACAGTCAGTCGCCTGAGGCGGGAATTGAACCCAGGTCCCTGGCGCTGTGAGGCAGCAGTGCTAACCACTGTGCCACACGTGATTATCAGAGATGATTCCGGACAGGAGGTGGTATGAACCAGTGGGGCTGAATGGCCTATTTATGTTGTATACTCAATACAATTCCATGTTCTATCAGAAAGGTTTGACTGATGAAGATGTATGAAGCTGAATAAGACTTTGCTCTTTGTAGTTGTCTTTAAGTTTCATTGGAAAGTGCACATTTCTGGCTGGACCAACATTTGTTACACATCACTGATTACCTTAATAGCATTTGTTGACCATTGCAAATTGCTCTTGAAATGAGTGTCTTGATAGTCCATTTCAGGGGGCAGTGAAGAATCTATGTTGCTGAGGATCTGGAGCCACATCTCAGCTAGAATGGGTAACGACATTAAATTTCTTTCACTGAAGGACAGTGGTGAACCAGATGGGATTTTATAACAGTGGTCACATATTCATCATTGGATATTTTTCTACCGGTTCTCTTTCCACCCCATTCCAGATTTTATTTTTGATGAAATGAAACTTCACCATTAATCTTGGTAGGATTAAAACTCATGTCCCAGAGTGTTAGCCATTCTGGATAACTAGCCTAGTGACATTAAGCCCAGGCCACTGCCTCAATACTCCTAAAGGACTCACCGTAATCTTCTTCTGTCATTGAGGTATGCCTTAGAGAACACATAACTTGTTGGATCAAGAGTCACTGGACAGGGAGAAGAACAGCAACCCATGATCGGCCAAGTAAAACTGACAAGAAAATAGAGTTGCATTTTTGTTTCCCTGAACAAGAAATACCAGTTTGTTTATTCTCACTCAAAGGTTATTTTTACTTTCAGCTTGGCTGACAGTGTTGTGGAACAGCTTGTCAAGGTTTGCATATTTAATATTCAAAATATGTTGTGCATTTTCTTTTACCTAAGCACATACTTATTCTAAACTGTCAGAGATCAAACCTGCTTGAAATATTCTTGATGCCCAGCCCATATATTTCAAATATCCAGAGATCTCTTTACAATATATTTATAGAAGTAGCTTATTTTTTTCTCACAAGAACAAGACAACAAGAAGTTGGGCGGGGTGGGGGTGGGGGTGGGGGCGGGGTGGGGGTTGCTGCATTTCTATAGCTCCTTTCACAGCATTTCAAAGTACTTACATCCAATGAAGCACTTTTGGGATGTAGTTAGTGATATGAGGCTGGAAATACAACAGCTAATTTGCCAACAGCAAGCTCCTGCAAGTGATAATGAGATCATGGCCAAATAATCTGGCTTCTTTTAAGTGAAATGTGAGCTAATGATAGCAGTTGTTCAGGACAACGTCCATGCACTTTATTTATCTCCAGATGTTCACAGGATTTAACATCTCTTCTGGGATTCTGTAGCTCTCAAAGCGCAGGACACCCTCATTATTGCACTTAAGTGTCAGCCTTTATTGCTTCTGGATGAAGGGTTAGACTTTGGAGAGGCCCTCCATTGGACCTAGGAGTCAAGTTATGGACCCCATCAAAATAATTTTAAGAAAGTAGCTAGACCCTAACTTTTTTCTTATTTTAAAGGCAGGTGTACAGTGGATATTCCAGTTGTGATGCAGCTGGTCAAACCACTTGGCTTTAAGCAAAACAGAATTTATTTACTCACTACAGTTGAAACACAAACAAAAAGAAAAGAGAATTTAGAATAACTTTTCTATTGGAAACATAATCGTCCAGATACAGCAATTTAACTAAGGAGCTGTTCCAATCCAGTCACATCCCACAGACGCACCCCTTGGTGAAAAGGTAAAATGAAACATAGATTCTTACGGGCAGGAGGGAACAACATCCGAGGGATTTCAGTGTGAAAGTCGTCAGGAATCATTTTTTGAAGCTTGCAACCTTCCTGGACTCCAGCATCTTGTGACTGCCACAGCTAAGCCAAACTAGAAAAATACTGAAAGGGGACAACAAGGTTCCCCATAGGAGATTCTTAGTAAGGTTAGATCTCACGGAATACAGGGCGAACTAGCCATTTGGATACAGAACTGGCTCAAAAGTAGAAGACAGACGGTGGTGGTGGAGGGTTGTTTTTCAGACTGGAGGCCTGTGACCAGTGGAGTGCTACAACGATCAGTGCTGGGTCCTCTACTTTTTGTCATTTACATAATTGATTTGGATGCGAGCATAAGAGGTACAGTTAGTAAGTTTGCAGATGACACCAAAATTGGAGATGTAGTGGGCAGCGAAGAGGATTACCTCAGATTGCAACAGGATCTGGACCAGATGGGCCAATGGGCTGAGGAGTGGCAGATGGAGTTTAATTCAGATAAATGCGAGCTGCTGCATTTTGGGAAAGCAAAACTTAGCAGAACTTATACACTTAAAGGTAAGGTCCTAGGGAGTGTTGTTGAACAAAGAGACCTTGGAGTGCAGGTTCATAGCTCCTTGAAAGTGGAGTTGCAGGTAGATAGGATAGTGAAAAAGGCTTTTGGTATACTTTCGTTTATTGGTCAGAGTATTGAGTACAGGAGTTGGGAGGTCATGTTGCGGCTGAATGGGACATTGGTTAGGCCACTTTTAGAATATTGTGTGCAATTCTGATCTCCCTCCTATCGGAAGGAAGTTGTGAAACATGAAAGGGTTCAGAAACGATTTACAAGGATGTTGCCAGGGTTGGAGGAATTGAGCTATAGAGAGAGGCTGAACAGGCTGGGGATGTTTTCCCTGGAGCTTCGGAGGCTGAGGGGTGACCTGACAGAGGTTTATAAAATCATGACGGGCCTGGAAAGGGTAAATAGACAAAGTCTTTTCCTTGGGGTGGGGGAGTCCAGAACTAGAGGAAATAGGTTTAGGGTGAGAGGAGAAAGGCATAAAAGAGACTTAAGGGGCAGCTTTTTCATGCAGAGGGTGGTACGTGTATGGAATGACCTGCCACAAGTGGTGGAGGCTGATACAATTGCAACATTTAAGAGGCATCTGGATGGGTATATGAATAGGAAGGATTTGGAGGGATATGGGCCGGGTGCTGGCAGGTGGGATAAGATTGGGTTGGGATATCTGGTAGGCATGGACAAGTTGGACCAAAGGGTCTGTTTCTTGCTGTACATCTCTATGACTCTAACTGGCCACTCCTCTTCCATTGTTAAACTGGGCTCTTCCGAGACTCTTTGGCACCTCTGTCTTTTGCCCGAAACATCGACTTTCCTGCTCCTCGGATGCTGCCTGACCTGCTGTGCTTTTCCAGCACCACTCTAATCTTGATTCTAATCTCCAGCATCTGCAGTACCCACTTCTACCTAGTTGATTTTAACTTCACTGTGAATCCTCTTCCAAGGATACCTACCTTGAAGAAGTTTTCCTCGTCTCTCTACAAGGATCTCAGTGAGCCTCTCTCTCACTGCAACCCCCAGGTCATCTCCTCTGCCATGAAGCTCTTCAACCACGTCATGACCTGTTTACCTGTCAATCTTCCTTCCCACCTGTCCACTTCACCCTCCTCTCTGACCTATCACCTTCACCCCCACCTACATTCACCTATTGCTCTCTCAGTTACCTTCTCCACAGCCCCACCCCTCACCCATTTATCCTTCCATCCCCAAAGCTCCCAGCCTCATTCCTGATAAAGGGCTTTTGCCTGAAACATCACTTTTCCTGCTCCGTGGATGCTGCCTGATCTGCTGTGCTTTTCCACCACCACTCTAATCCTAACCTCTGTCTTTACGACCTCTCTTAAAAAATGGACAAAATAACCTTGTTAAAGTGACAGTATCATTACAAGGACACCTTAGGGTGACACAGTGGCTCAGTGGCTGGCATTGCCTCCTCACAGTGCTAGGGACACAGATTCAGCCTCGGGCAACTGTTTGTGCAGAGTTTACACATTTCCAAATGTCTGCATGTTCCTCTGGGTACTCCGGTTTCCTCCCACAGCCCAGAGATGTGCTGGCTAGGTGGATTGGCCATGCTAAATTGCCCATAGTGGCCAGGGATAAGTAGGTTTGGTGGATTAGCCATGGGAAATGCAGTGTTACAGGGTAGGGGGCTGGGTCTGGGTGAAATGTTATTTAGAGGGTCAATATGGACTTGTTGGGTGAAATGGCCTACTTCCACATTTTAGGGATTTGTGATTGGTTACTGCCAACCCTTACAACCATGTTGGCTGTTTGACATGCTCCTCTCATTCTGTTGGTTAACTCTCTGCAGAGCCCTTAATTCAACACAAGTTGTCCACTTGAAGGTCTCAACTTGACTAATGGCTTGTGTGCCACCTGACACCACCCCAACAGCTGATACATATTTGGTGAGGTCAAGAGTGTATGGGTGGGTGGTATGCAGATCGAGAAGGTTTATAACATTGAGTGTTCATTGATTTTTGTTCTCTCACTGGCTGGTCATAGTAGCCAGGAACAGGCACAGATTTGGCAATTATAATACAAACAGAATGATGCAGACACTCTGGAGGATAGCAAAATCTGTTAAAGGAGAAATAAAGTTAATGTTTTGAGTTGAATGTGTCTCTTCTTCAAAACTGGAATGAGTGGGAGAAAGGGTTTAGGGTTGGTATTGTGGGTATGATGGTTTATTATGGTTGGTGGACATTGTCACGGATATCAATAGGTATGAGTTAGGGGTCATGAATTGGCATGATGAGTATGAGGAGCATTGGGGTGTGAGCAAAAGGGCATGGATTATCATGAATGATCTAAGGAAGTATTGAGGTGGTGGTGATTGTGGGTTGGCTTTGAGATTATGGAAGTACATTCGGGTGGACAGAGGGGCATTGGCTGATATGGAGATTATGAGGATCAAATGGGGTGCATGAAGGCCATGGATTGCCTTGAACTAACATTTATGGGCATGGCCTGAAGTTGGAAAATTGAGAGGTTGGGAGTAACCAAGGTCTAGAGAACAAAATAATGAATAAAGAAACTGGGTCTGACAGGGAACTGAGGTGCGACTGTCTTGGCATTAAGCAATCGTGGACAATATGCCTGAGTCTGGTATGACCCTTGGATTTTCGCCTGAAGTGGGAAATTTCTCAACTTCAATTGTCAGTTTCAAACACAAATATTCTGCCCAGGAGACCAGATCAGTAGTTTTGCGCAGGGTCGCCAGTTGTAATTAAATGTACTCCTGGAGGGTTTGCCACATGATGTGCCTCCATGATACAGCCATTACTTGATCAATATGCCCACTTTTGTGACATATTGCCTTACTGCTCAAATTGCGCAGCAAAATTGCTTCATCATCGAGAGTCCATTGATGTCTACAGCATGGGGAAAAGGCACTTCAGCCCATTGATCATTCTAATGGCATTTCCAGCATTCTAATCTACCTAATCATTCTAATGACATTTCCAGCATTTGGGACAGAACTTTGACTGCCTTGTCTAGCTTCCTTACCCTTCTCCACAGTAAACACTGATGCAAAATACTTATTTAGTATAGAGTCATAGAGTAAAGGAGATGTACAACGTAGAAACAGACCCTTCAGTCCAACCCGTCCATACAGACTAGATATGCAGACTCAATCTAGTCCCACCTGCCAGCACCCGGACTAGACCCCTCCAAATCCTTCCTATTCATATACCCATCCAAATGCCTCCTAAATGTTGCAATTGTACCAGCCTCCAACAACTTCCTCTGGCAGCTCATTCCATACACGTACCACCCTCTGCGTGAAACAGTTGCCCCTTAGGTCTCTTTTATATCTTTCCCCTCTCACCCTAAACCTATGCCCTCTAGTTCTGGACTCCCTGACCCTAGGGAAAGGACTTTGCCTATTTATCATGTCCATACCCCTCATAATTTTGTAAGCCTCTATAAGGTCACCCCTTAGCCTCCGACACTCCAGGGAAAACAGCCCCAGCCTGTTCAGCTCTCCCTCAAGCTCAAATCCTCCAATCCTGGCAACATCCTTGTAAATCTTTTCCGAACCCTTTCAAGTTTGACAACATCTTTCCGATAGGAAGGAGACCAGAATTGCATGCAATATTCCAACAGTGGCCTAACCAATGTCCTGTATAATCGCAACATGACCTCCCAACTCCTGTACTCAACGCAAACGCCTTCTTCACTATCCTATCTACCTATGACTCTACTTGCAAAGAGCTATGAACCTTCACTCCAAGGTCTCTTTGTTCAGCAACACTCCCTAGGACCTTATCATTAAGTGTATAAGTCCTGCTAAGATTTGCTTTCCCAAAATGCAGCACCTTACATTTATCTGAATTAAATTCCATCTGCCACTTCTCAGCTCATTGGCCCATCTGGTCTGGATCCTGCTGTAATCTGAGGTAACCCTGTGCAGAGTATCTCACCCATCTCCTGTGGTTCCACACGTAGATGGCTTTGTTGACCTTTAAGGGGTCCAATTCTCATCCTACCTATTCTTTTGTTCTTAATGTACTGATTGAATCTCTTTGGATTCTTCTTAATCCTACCCTTGTTCATGTCAGGACAATCACCTGATGAAGGAGCATCGCTCCGAAAGCTAGTGTGCTTCCAATTTAACCTGTTGGACTATAACCTGGTGTTGTGTGATTTTTAACTTTGTACACCCCAGTCCAACACCGGCATCTCCAAATCATGTATGCTAAGGTTGGATTTGAACCCCTGAGCATTACAATGATCTCTTGATGACTGGCCCAGTGACAGTGCCACTGTGCAATTGTCTCTCCTGAAAATTAATCAATCAAAAAAATGAAGTGGGTTTAATAAGGTCTAAAGAAGGTGAGAGAGAGACATTAAAATTAGTGGTAATAATAAAAGATATGCACAATAAAGTTCAACAGTAAATTCAAGAGAAAGGTATTTACCCAATGAATGGTGAATGTAGAATTTGTTCCAGCAGTCATTGGGCTGGAGAACGTAAATGAATTTAAGGGGAAACTTGATACATGAATGGGGAGAAAGGAATAAATGTTTTTGTATGAACAGGTTGAGATGAAGCAGGGTAGTAGGTGACTCAGATGATGAATAAACATGAGAACAGACCAGATTAGTTGGGATGATTGATCGATTTTTGCACTGTAAATGTATCAGGTAATAGTTCTGAAGGTGTTAATGTTGGTGTTACATTAACTCTACCCCTTCTCTTGACGTCTCACACAATCCATGAGTGGAGATAAAAAGTTCAAATCTTGCTTTCTAGGGGGCACATATATCTGTGCCAGCTCCCTGCCATCATGTAATAAACCATGTTAATAGCTAAGAACAGTGTTGCTTCTGTAAATACTCAGTCTATACCACAATCACTAGGTAGGCCAAAGTATTTTTGGTGTCAGCGAACTATCTCAAACAACCCTTGCCTCATACATTGGTTGATATGCAAAACGCCATAAGGTACTAGGAGTGGTCACCTGGAAAATACCACAGTGCACACTAGGACCTGGCAAGAAAAATGGGAAACAGTAACAACTGATGCAGTAGTAAGAAGTCAATCACGTTAACAGAAACAGTCGCCCTATAAGGTATCAATCTGAGCGCTTTCCAACTGAAGGAAGGGGCCAAACCAAACTAGAGTCTGCAAAGAAGACAGTGAAGAAGTTAATCACTTGGCATGAAGATCTACAGGTAAAGAAAAAAGAATCATAGAACATACAGTGCAGAACAGGCCCTTTGGCCCTCGATGTTGCGCCGGCCTGTCATACCAATCTGACGCCCATCTAACCTACACTATTCCATCTACGTCCATATGCTTGTCCAATGACGACTTGAATGTACTTAAAGTTGGCAAATCTACTACCATTGCAGGCAAAGCATTCCATACCCTTACACTCTCTGAGTAAAAAAACTACCTCTGACATCTGTCCTATATCTATCACAACTCTATTTCTTTCCCAGACTGAGGGTGCACTCACTCTTTTTTTTTAAATGAGTAATCTGTATTGACAGCATTATCATGAATGTTACTCCTTGTCGTTCAACACTTCAACAAAATACTTCACATAATAGATGCTAATTTCTATGTTTTGTCTCTGCTCATGGTCAGAATGAAAACTAAGATTAATTTTCTTAAACAGAAGAACAAGTAAATTCATAGATTTATGTAATCCTTCTATTTAATCCTTACCTTGTCAAAATACTTGAACAAATAAAATTGCTTGCTATCACTTAATTCAAGAAGGTGGAAATTACAGAGGAAATTGAGATCTGCAAGATAACACCAGATTCAGATAACGTAGATGAGGATTAACTGTTCCCATTAGTTAATGGTATAAGGGCTAAAGCAAATAGATATCAGGTCTTGAACAAGAGATGCAAGGATATGAGCCAGCACATTTCTTCGTGCAGCAAGTAGCAATGATCTGGAATTCACTCCCCTCTGACAATAACAGGAACAGTCAATGTTTTCAAAAAGAAATTGGGATAAGGTATTGAGGGAATTAAACTCCCAGTGTAACGGGGATTGATGGTGTTAATGGGATTGACTAGATTGCTCTGTAGAGAGCCATCATAGACAAGGTCATAATGAGCAGTGCATTGGGAATGTGAACTTTGGGTCTTCCTGCCCAGAACTTAATTAAGGTAAAGGTTTACTCTAATCCACAACAAACTTGTCCAAATAAATTCAAGTCCAGCCTTCAGATCCAAAAGATTCCTCCCTTGGATCCTTCTCTGAGGTTACCATCTGTTTATGTGAAAGCAGTTGGCTCATGATTGTTGTTATCCTTAGCACTTACTCTCTGTGCTTCATGGGTCATGGGTTCTGGGCATTGCTCCAGAGACTTAAGAACTGAATCTAAAAAGTCAATGCTATATTGAATGAGCTCTGCACTGTCCCCTTTGCTCTCTGTTTAAAGGGATGTAAAATTGAGGCCGTGCCAACTCTCAAATGAATGAGATGGATCCTACAATAATATTTGAAGATGACCAAAGGGACTTCTCCCCTGCCGTTATATACCATGCACACCATGTCTCTCAAAACTGATGATGCAGCAACTTGTTTCAGTATGGACCTATGCTGCGCAGAAATTCACTGACACATTTTCTGATCTTAAAGCAGAAATCACACTTCAAAAGCAGCTAATTGGATGGGAAAAATTTCGGTACATTCTGAGATGAGAGGGACATTAAAATAAGAACTGCTTCAGTCCTTGTGATTAATTATTCCCAAGGCTCATTATCTGTCAACCAATGTGCATTGTCCCTCTGTAGGAGCTGATAGTGAGACACACAGGTATGTACAGTGCTTGAGTGCAAAAAACTGTTGAGCATAGCTGAATAAAAATCACATCTTCTTTTATTTTATAAAGCTCTTTAAAAAAAAACACATTTTTGAACGTTCTTGAAAGCAAAGGCATTGTGTATACAGAACCAAACATTGTGGCACACTCAGTTATATGTTTCCACTCAGAGTGAGTACTTCTCCTGATGTGGAAGACACTGTAAAGGCTCAAAATGTACTGAAGACAACACATGTTTGTACATGACAGAAATGTTTTACTCAGTTAGTGATTGTACTGAAAATGCACCAAAAGTACCAATCTAAACACACTCTTCACATTCAATGGCATTGCTATCACTGAATTCCCTACTGTCAACATCCTTGAGGTTTCCATTGACCAAAACCTCAGCTGGACTCGACATATAAATGCAATAGCCACAAGACCAGGTCAAAGGCTAGGAATACTGCAATGAGTAACTTACCACCCAACTCCCCAAAGCCTGTCCATCATCGAGAAGCACAAGTCAGAAGTGTGATGGAATACTCCCCCACTTGTGTGGATGGGTCCAGCTCCAGCAACACAAGAAATCTGACACCCCATCTACAAATATCCACTCCCTCCAATACTGATGCTCTGTAGTTGCAGTGTATACCATGAACAAGATGCTCTGCAGAAATTCACCAAAAATAATCAGACAGCATCTTCCAAGAGGTGAAAAGTTTAAGGGGAATACATGCAGCAAATACTTTACACAGAGGGTGGTAGGTACCTGGAACGCGTTGCCAGCAGAGGTGGTAGAGGCAGGCACAATAGATTCATTTACGATGCATCTGGACAAATGCATGAGTAGGTGGAGAGCAGAGGGATACAGATGTTTAGGAATTGGGCAATGGGTTTAGACAATGGATTTGGATCAGCTCAGGCTTGGAGGGCCGAAGGGCCTTTTCTTAGGCTGTAAATTTTCTTTGTTCTTCCAAATCCATGGCATCTTCCATCTAGAAGAACAAGGGCAGCATGGGAACACCACCACTTGTAAGTTGCCCCTTAAAGTACTCACAATTCTGACTTGAAAACATATTACCGTTCCTTCATTGATGCAGGGACAATATCCTGGAATTCCCTCCCTAAGAGCATTGTGGATCAATGCATACCGCATTGACTGCAGTGGTTCAAGAAGGTAGATCACCACCACCTTCTAAAAGGCACCAATAGATGCTGACCCAGCCAGCGATGCCCACCTCCCATGAATAGACAATAGACAATAGGTGCAGGTGTAGGCCATTCTGCCCTTTGAGCCTGCACCACCATTCATTATGATCATGGCTGATCATCCTTAATCAGTATCCTGTTCCTGCCTTATTTCCATAACCATTGATTCCACTATCCTTGAGAGCTCTATCCAACTCCTTCTTAAACAAATCCAGAGACTGGGCCTCCACTGCCTTCTGGGGCAGAGCATTCCACACACCCACCACTCTCTGGGTGAAGAAGTTTCTGGTCATCTCTGTCCTAAATGGCCTACCCCTTATTTTTAAACTGTGTCCTCTGGTTCGGGACTCACCCATCAGCGGAAACATGTTTCCAGCCTCCAGAGTGTACAAACCTTTAATAATCTTATACGTCCCAATCAGATCCCCTCTCAGTCTTCTAAACTCAAGGGTATACAAGCCCAGTCGCTCCAATCTTTCAACATAAGATAGTCCTGCCATTCCAGGAATTGACCTCGTGATTAAAAACAACTTACAAATGTGAATCAGATGGTCTTTGGAGGCAGTCCCAGTGGTGGCCAAAATTCCTGGAGCATGACTGGTAGCTGGAAGCCGAAACTGCATTTCCCCCCAACATCCAACCCCCACCCTAACACTGTTTTCTGGGATCCCTCCAAACAAAGCAAGATTGCTGCCTGAAGACTCTGTTACTGGTTAACACGCTGTACACTCACAATAGTAACCTCAGCATGTAATTCACTCTGTGATTGCACATTTAAGTGCACCTCTGGGGGAGGGGTGGGTGTGTGAAGAATAGATCACATTGAGGTCATACATACAGACAGACACCAGCACAAAATGATTTTTTTCCCTTTAAGAGTGGAATTCAATTTGATTGGAATTCTCCCAGACAGGCTTCTGAGTCTATCAGCAACACAATTGTCAATTTTCTGATAAAGCATCTAGGTTAAACACTTTTATCAGCAGTTAGAACCCTCTGGCTGACCACTTTGTATTTTATTGTGGAACAGAAACATTTAAAATGTTGGAGATTCTAATTTAATGTAAAGCAATCTTGTTGCACAGTGTTCATTTAGCTTGTGATGTTATTTTCAACAAAAGCACTGACTTCAGATAGTCTGACAGATAAAAGCCTTTAATGTAATGGCCTTTTACATGACTTAGCACTTGCCTTTATCACTTATTGCACATGTTAGGAATGGTTTGACCAAGGCATTGAGCTCAATGCAACAGCCACAGATTAAGTCATAGGAGTCCACAAGTTCTAAAGTTTAGTTATGGCTCTATAATTGGCCTCAGTATCTTTGCGCACATTTGATTGTAGACTTTATGGTTGCCACAAAGTTTGGTATCCCAGTCCAAGTAAGTTGTTTGGTGAATGTAGCATAATGATTGATATTTGAGAGTGTAAGCTGTGTCTCCTCAGATCAGTGTGACGATAAATAGTGGGCGGCACGGTGGCACAGTGGTTGGCAACCGTTCAATTGGTTGCCCAGGTTCAATTTCCGCCTCAGGCGACTGACTGTGTGGAGTTTGCACGTTCTCCCCGTGTCTGCATGGGTTTCCTCCCACAGTCCAAAGATGTGCGGGTTAGGTGAATTGGCCATGCTAAATTGCCCGTAGTGTTAGGTAAGGGATTAACGTAGGGGTATGGGTGGGTTGTGCTTCGGCGGGTCGGTGTGGACTTATTGGGCCGATGGGCCTGTTTCCACACTGTAAGTAATCTAATCATTGGATCAGTTTCTGAACTGTACTTTCTCTCTTTAGCAGGTATACAATGAGTCAGTTACATCTGATCAGGACCAATACAAACTAGAGACCCAGACAGACATGTGCAACTATGGCAAGATCTGAATGACATCACAGGTTCGCAAAAGGGACAGTGCAAGATAGCAGATGATGACACATCCCTCCCAGATTGTCGCAATGCCTTTTATGCTCGCTTTGAGCAGAATTTTGGTGGAGAGAAAACACCTATTCTGACAAGTCCTGATGAACCTATCCCAATAGTCACTGCAGAGGTCAAATCAGTTTTCCTTCCTGTGAATCCAAGGAAAGTGATGGGACCTGATGGAGTACTAGGCCGTGCACTCAGAGCGTGCGCAGATCAACTGGCAGAGATCCTCTTGGACATCTTCAACCTCTCCCTGCAGCAGGACACTGTTCCTGCCTGTTTCAAGAGGGTCAACATCATCCATGTGCCTCAGAAGACACATACAGCACGTCTCAATGACTACCGCTCAGTTTCCCTTACATTGGTGGTCATGAAGTGCTTTGAAAGGTTGGTCATGGCATTAATCAACCCCATCCTCCTCACTACTCTTGACCCACTCCAATTTGCCTATCAGACCAACAGATCCACATCAGATGCCATATCACTTGTCCTTCACTCCTCCCTAGAAAATCTTGACACCTAGAACAGCTATGTAAGAATCCTACTCATTGACTACAGTTCAGCCTTCAATACTATTAACCCCTCAAGACTGATTACTAAACTTAGTGATCTCAGACTAAGCCCCACTCTCTGCAACTGGATCCTCAGTTTCCTGACCCACAGACCACAGTCAGTGAAGACTGGGGTGAATATTTCATTGTTACTAACACTCAACACTGGAGCCCACTAGGGGTGAGTACGCAGCCCCCACTGTACTCACTGTATAACCATGACTGTATCACGAAATATTCCTGATGAAGGGCTTGTGCCTGAAACGTCGAATTTCCTGTTCCTTGGATGCTGCCTGACCTGCTGCGCTTTAACCAGCAACACATTTTCAGCTCTGTATCACGAAATACCAGACTAATGCCATTTATAAGTTTGCTGATGACATCACCATCTTTGGTCGGATCTCAGATGGCCACAAAACAGACTACAGATGGGAGGTGGAAGACCTGGAAAATGGTGCACTGAGATCAACCTATCTCTCAATGCCGGCAAAACCAAAAAACTCATTATTGACTTTTGGCTGGGTCTGGATGGAACTCTCTTCAGAGGAATGTTGTGGACTTGATAGGCCGAATGCTTCTAAACTGTAGGGATTCATCGATTTTATGAATGAAGTAAGTCATGGCATTAATAAGCTGAATAGAAGGAAGCCATTTGGCCCATTGTGCCTGTGGTCCCACAGGAACCAGTTACCACTTCCTCACATTCCCTGGTTCTTTCATGTAGCCTGCAATATTTCTTCTTATTAAATATATATAAGAAGAATCATGTATGCATATACTTAATAAGAAGAAATGCATATTAAATATATTTCTAATTCTCTTTTGAAAATTATAATGGAATCACCTTTTGCCATCATTTCAGGCAATGCATTCTACATTGTTAATAACTCCCAACACCCCATGGTTATTTTGCCAATTTTCTTAAATCAGTGTCCTGCCTGTTACTCATTATCAACAGTTCAAACTCCACAAAATTACTTAATTATTTGAAGTATAACTCTCTGCGGGCTAGGATGAAAAGTAGTTAATAATCAACAAAACAATTTGTGTGCTTATTCAGAATTAACATGCTACCACTGTGACATGTGATGCCTCATTATAATCGGATGCAAAACAACAACATATTTAACATAAAACATAAACAGTCACACAAGGTAGCTTATCAATAAACATAGAACAGGATGACATCAAGCTGTGTGTATGTGAGTGTGTGAGAGAGCTGGGAGACAGATCACACCAAGTTTTTTTTCCAGTATGAGAGAATAAATGATGCATAATACAGGAAAGTTCCCTTTAGTTTTCTTTATATTTCATTCCTCCTGTACCCACCCACACAAAACAGCAACTGAAGTAAACAGAAAAAGAGCAGGATACTGGGGAACATGACTTTATTTTCTTATAGTGAGAAGCCTTTCTATTGTCTGATACTTGTTATTCAACTGATAGACTGACTTTCGATGGGTAATGACAGGTTCACTGTGTTTACTGCCTTGGGGACTGACAATGCAATTCTCATGTGGAACACAGGAGTTTTCAAAGTCTAACAGTCAGCTAACTTGAAGAGACAATATTGCAGCCAGAGGTCTAGATACAGTCCCCTTTTGGAAAGCTTCACAAATCAAGCCTGGAATGTGTTAAATGTTATCGTACTGGCAATACCATAGTAACTGTGTATAATGATTTGCATCTGATGTTAAGGCTTGAGGGGGTTCATTCTGAATTTCAAACAGAGAGAAAGGAAAAGGCGAGTGTGTGGTGCTGGAAAAGCACAGCAGATCAGGCAGCATCCGAGGATCAGGAGAATCGACGTTTCGGCATAAGCCCTACATGTTCTGCTCCCGGGATGCTGCCTGACCTGCTGTGCTTTTCCAGCACCACACTCTTGACTCTGATCTCCAGCATCTGCAGTCCTCACTTTCTCCCAGAAAAGAAAAGATGCAAGGGAGAAAGACAGAACAGGATTGCTCTAATTGTGAAAACAAGAATGGTCAAAGAGATCTCAAGACATTTCACTTTGCTTGGGATCTATTGTTTTCATCTCATCAATAAGATGTCTGTGTGGTTTTTCTCCAGGTGCTCCAGTTTCCTCCCACAGACCAAAGATGTGCAGTTTGGGTGGATTGTCCATGCTAAATTGTCTCATAGCACCCAGGGATGTGCAGGCTAGCTGAGTTAGTTCTAAGAATTGCAAGGTTACAGGAATAGGGTAGGGTGCTCCCTTTAGAGCAGCAGTGAGAACTAGATGGACCAAATGACCTGCTACCATACTGTAGGGATTCTCCGATTCTATGATTCTTAACAGAGGAGGGAGACAAAGATTTCGGTGCTTTCTCTTTCAGAGGGTGGATTATTCCTCTCTTGTCTATATGCAGAATGCAGCCATTTGTTGAGGAACCAATCAAGGAGTTATAGGAAACATTGCAGATAGAACTCACAATGTCGGGTGTCCTTGGAGAAGGAGCACGCGGTGTCCACCAACATCCTGGAGTTGTTCAGGGAGAGGTGGGTGCCGCAGGGAGTGGAGTGCATCATTTCCCCCTCCAACTCTATTTTGATTTAGTCCCTGCCCTCTCCTTCACTGTTTTGATCACACAGCATTGCCCTTTGATGTGAAGGGCACTGCTTGTCACTGGCCACCCGGGTGTTTTCCTATCTTCCTGGTGGTGGAAATTGAATAAAGATTTGTGCACTTTGTGTCTCTCACTGTATCTCACACCTGTGCGCACACACACACACCTTGGGTGCTGAGGAAAAAATAAGCACTACCGCAGTTAGGCGGTAGTGTGGGGGTTAATTTAAAAAAAATAAACAACAAAAAAATAGAACTCACAACGAGGTCTGGCAACTTTTTTTAAAAAATGAAATCTGCAACATCCTTCCCAATTTCCTTGGCTTAAAGCAATACTTTTACCCATTTTGCTTTTTGCTTTACATTCCAAAATATGGATTATTTACAGGCTGAAAACTGTAAATGCAAAATTGGGCAAAATTAGACGATGCAGAGATGCTGGAGATGGAGGAGGTTAAGCAGATAAGAACAGAATAGATTGAATTTGGACTGTTCTATAGATGAAGTACTCAAAACCGTAAAAATCAAATGGTGTATACTTTCAAGCTGTGCAAGACAAGGGTACTATTCGAATAAGTGAGAAGGATACTTTGAGACAGTCAAGGACAAACTGTGTGATGATAGTTCTCTGGTTGCAGCTTGTTACAAAGCCATGAGATACGGAGAGCTCACAGACTCTGGGGAGTCAGTCGTGTAAGAGACACGTCACTGCATGAATGCTCCCGGAGCCCCAGGCCAATGATCTGAGGACATGGGCTCAAATCCTACCATGGCAGGTAATGACATTTGAAGTGATTCAGATTCAGAATGTGTCCTTTAGGAAAGGATACATCCACTGTATGTGTGACCTGAGACCCGCAGCAACATCTTCAACTCTTAACTGCCCTCTGGACAATTACAGATGAGTTACAAATGGTGGTCTAGCTTTACATATCAACAATCTCCACATTCCATGAAATCAAATAAGAGTTTGTGAGGAATCACAGGCAAAGAATTGTTATTTTGTGATGCGGTCTGGGGAAGATAAAACAATAACCAATCTCTGTGCCTTCTGGAGAGGAGGCAAGACAACCGGGGAAAAGAAAATAAAAGTTCATTACGTGACTTTCTTAGGAAACAGGCAAAGAGGGAATTAGAAACGGTGAGGTAATATGAACATTGAAATGTATCTTGTCAGGAGACAAAGCAATCTCTTATATAATCATTGTGAGAGACAGGCAGGATTCAGTACATTATGGAGGATGATTGCAAATGGGACATAAAAATCTCATGGTGTAGAGCAGTACAGTTAATTAGAAACCCAGTAATTGGACAATTGTTATTGCTAAATGCCACACACCTACCTGTGGAAAGGGTAATATTGAAGAGACAGTACAATTAGGAGCTTCTTACAGCTTAATGCCCCAAAGGACATAGGAAAGGTTGAATTCTTTTATGGAAAGTATATGAACCTCTGCTTAGTTCCATTTTGAGTGAAAGGTCTCTGGTTCTGATGGACCAGAAAGCTGCTGGTAATTTGTACCTTGGGGTCACATTTATATGCAGCAAAAAGCATGCTCCAGCATGGCCACCTCTCAGTTGGATTATTCATGAGAAAAGTACCACTTCTTGAACACAGATTTCTTCAGGGAAACCAATTGTACTCCCCTGTCCTTTTTCAGTAACAGTAGTCCATTATTGTGGATACTCATTTTGATTCAGTGGATTAATCGCTGGCCACTTGCTCAGCTAGCAACTAGACTCAAACTGTATTACATTTTAAAGCAATATAACTCATTGTAAAATTAGTCCCTTAAATCTGAGCAAAGGAAATTGCATTGCAAAGAGGGACAAGTTGGCTATTGTGAATTAGTAAAATACCATTAAGTATTAGATCTTAAGCAATGGAAATTATTTAAAGAAATACTACATGCCCTACACACACACATATCATTCTAATGCACAAATAGCAAACAGGAAGGCTGAATCAACTGCGAATAATGAAATAAGATAAAGATTGTTTTAGATTAAAGGAAGTGGCTTATAAAGATGCCAGAAAAAGTGGTAAACCTAAGGACTGGAGCAATTTAGAATCTGGGAAAAAAGGGCTAAGGGATAAAGGGAAAAGAAAATGGTGAGAAACATAAGTGCAACTTTAAAAGCTACTTTCAAAATGTGAAAGGAGAATGATTAGCTCAGCCATGACCAGGGCCTCCAAGCCAGCCATTTCTTCCTCTCCCGATGTCCCCAAAAGTACCCTTCCACCGACACTCTCATTCGTTTGGCTGAACTGGTCCTCACCCTTAACAATTTCTCCTTTGAATCCTCTCACTTCCTCCAGACCAAAGGGGTAGCCATGGGCACCCACATGGGCCCCTGCTATGCCTGTCTCTTGTCAGCTACGTAGAACAGTCCATCTTCCGTAGTTCTACCTGCACCACTCCCCACTTCTTCCTCCGCTACATTGATGACTGCATTGGCGCCACCTCGTGCTCCCACAAGGAGGTTGAGCAATTCATCAACTTTACCAACACATTCCACCCCGACCTTAAATTCACCTGGACCATCTCTGACACCTCCCTTCCCTTCCTGTACCTCTCTATCTCCATTAATGATGACCGACTTGATACTGACATTTTTTACAAACCCACCGGCTCCCTCAGCTACCTGGATTACACCTCTTCCCACCCTACCTCTTGCAAAAATACCATCCCATATTCCCAATTCCTCTGGCTCCACCGTACCTGCTCCCAGGAGGACCAGTTCCACCACAGAACACACCAGATGGCCTCCTTCTTTAAAGACAATTTCCCTTCCCACGTGGTTAAAAATGCCCTCCAATGCATCTCATCCACATCCCAAATCTCTGCCCTCAAACCCCGCCCCTCCAACCATAACATGGACAGAACCCCCCAAGTGCTCACTCTCCATCCTATCAACCTTCGCATAAACCACATCATTCACTGACATTTCCGCCACCTCCAAACAGACCCCATCACCAGGGATATATTTCCCTCTCTATTTCCACTTTCCACAAAGACCGTTCCCTCCGTGACTACCTGGTCAGGTCACGTCCCCCAACAACCCACCCTCCCCTCCTGGCACCTTCCCCTGCCACCACAGGAATTGCAAAACCTGCGCCCACACCTCCTCCCTCACCTCCATCCAAGGCCCTAAAGGAGCCTTCCACATCCATCAAAGTTTTACCTGCACATCCACCAATATCATTTATTGTATCCGTTGCTCCTGTTGCGGTCTCCTCACATTGGAGAGACTGGATGCCTTCTCGCAGAGCGCTTTAGGGAACATCTCCGGGACATCCACACCAATCAATCCCACTGTCCAACATTTCAACTCCCCGTCCCACTCTGCCGAGGACATGCAGGTCCTGGGCCTCCTCCACGGCTGCTCCCTCACCACCCGATGTCTGGAGGAAGAATGCCTTGTCTTCCGCCTCAGAACATTTCAACCCAGGGCATCAATGTCAACTTTACCAGTTTCCTCATTTCCCTTCCCCCACTTTACCCCAGCTCTAACCTTCCTGCTCAGCACCATCCTCATGACCTGTCCTACCTGCCAATCTTCCTTCCCACCTATCTGCATCACCCTCCTCTCCAACCACTCACCTTCATCCCCACCTTCATCCACCTATTGTACTCTTGGCTACCTTCTCCCCAGCCCCACCCCCCTCCCATTTATCTATCCACCCCGGAGGCTCCCTGCCTTCATTCTGAATGAAGGAATTTTATCTGAAACATCGATTTTCCTGCTCCTCGGATGCTGCCTGACCTGTTGTACTTTTCCAGCACCACTCTAATCTAGACTTTGATTTCCAGCATCTGCAGTACCCACTTCTGCCTTGCAGAATTCTAGCAGAATTTATCTCAAAAAGCAGGGAAATGCCAAAAATAAACACAACTGTTACTTTGCATTGATCTTCACAAAAGAAGATTCAGAAAGTCTCCCAAAAGTGCAAGGTAAACCCAGTAACATTCCCTGTGACTGTTTTGCCACTGTCCGAGGCCATTAATCAGTACACTGATTAAAGTGCTTGGAGTTTTGTTGTGGGGTTTTGTGGCAACAGAGTTTTGAGGAAATTTTGTAACTGAGAAACAAAACGAAGCCACTATTTGCTGTCCTTCACATGAGTGCGACCAAACACAGATTGGGTGATCACTTCGAGTAACACCTCATTCTGTCTGAGAGGATTTTTAAATTAGAGGATCCCTATAGTCAGCCCCACACTGAACCTCCAAAGGGCATCTCACCCACCCCCTGCATTTAACCCGGAGTAATTTAACCTATACATCCCTGAACACTATGGAAAGTTTAGCATGGCCATAACCTACACATCTTTGGATTGTGGGAGGAAACCACACAGACACAGGGAGAATGTGCAACTTCTAAAGACAGTCACCTGAGGCTGGAATTGAACCAGGGTCCCTGGTGCTATGAGGCAGCTATGCTAACCACTGAGCCACCACCAAGCCCTATCAAAACACTGTCTTACTCTCATGCTAACCTTTCCATCTGCTGCCGTGATTCAATGAAGCTCAATGCATGCTGAAGAACAATCACCACTGTTTCCACATTGGTACTTCACAGCCTACAGGATTTAACATGGAGTTCAACAAATTCAGGGAATGATCTCTGTCATTCACTTAATCAGAACTCATCCTCTTTTCTCTGAAAAGGGTGCATCCATTTTTGTCTTTCACATCCATTATTGACATCTATTTTACATCTCAATGTTTCCTTTACCATTATTAATATTGCCTTTATCTTTTGCTCTTAGCACCGTTCACTCCTCTTGTCAACAGCATTAAAAATAACACCATTTCCCAGCCTCCTTAGTTCAACGAAAAGTCAAATTGTTGACTCTGTTTCTCTCTCGGCAGATGTTGCCAAACCTGACTCTCCAACATGTTCTACTTTTATAAACTAAATTATTATTTGTAAAGAGGTGGTAGATATTTGAAGTGAAAGTTGATAAATTCCCAGGAATAAATGAGCAAAATGCAAGTGTTGAATGAGATGGCTATAGCGGTCATGGATGGAATGGTAATCTTGCAAAATTATATTGATCTTGGCAAAATTCCTGCAGAAGCAATTGTAATCCCATTGAGCATATTCAAGGCTAAGATAGATTTTTAATCAGGAAGGGGTATCAAGGCTTATGGGGTAAAAGCAGGAAATTGGATTTGAGGATTATGGGATCAGCCATGATCTCAGTGAATGGTAGAGCAGACTCGATGGTCTATTTCTAGTCCTACATTTTACAGTTTTGTGATCTGAAAGAGTTACTACACCATTTGATTAGTTAACATAAGTGTTCTGCTTATGATCTTGTTAACTTGCTCACTTTGCTGCTAGGCTTGTTTGCAGAAGTTTTGTCACCATATTAGCTATTATCATCAGTGTGCCTCCCTGGGGACAGAACACCAATGCTTCACCAGAGGTACACTGATGATGTTACCTGGAATGGTGATGAAATGTCTGAGAACAAATTTAGCAGCTCAGCATCTCATTCACAACCTGAGCTACAAACCTTCTTGAATACTCTGTTCTTGTTATACCACAGTGTAACTCACAGCTGACAGTACAGAAACAAAAATCAAATGAGGTACAAGTTATACTGGTTCCTCAACACCTCATATAGTTGTCTGTTATATTCTCAGAAACAGTTATATCCTGTACAGAAAATCTCATATACCTAGCAGTTTTGGTCACCTTTAGGCTGTTTTCTCCCTCCAGCCTGCTCCACCATTCAGTAGGCTCATGGCTGATCTGACACTCCTCCACTTTCCTGCCATTTCCCCATCATCCTTGATTCCTCGACTGATCAATAATCTATCTCAGCCTGAAATATACACAACGACTCTGCTGCACGGCTCTCTGTGGCAAGGACTCTGAACACTCTTGAGAGAAAATCTCCTCCTTACCTCAGTCTAAAATTGGTTCCCCCTTATTCTGATATTGTGGCGTCTGGAATTAGACTCTCCCATGAAGGGAAACATCCTCCCAGCATTTACACAGTCAAGCCACTTAAGAATCCTCTGTGTTCCAATAAGATCACGTATCATTCTTCTCAACTCCAGTAAGCAGAGTCCCATTCTGTTTAGCCATTGCTCATAAGACAACCCCTCCATATCCGGGACCATCCTGAACTGCCTCCAATGAAACAGTATATTTCCTTAAATAAGGGGACCAAAACTGCTCGCAGTACTCTAGCTGTGGTCTCACCAGCACCTTGTACAGTTGCAGAAAGATTTCTTATCTCAAGGAGATTGGAGTATAAGAATCAACATTCCATCAGACTTCCTGATTGTCTACTGCATCTGTGTGTTAGCTTTTTGTGTTTTGTTTGTAAGTGGCCCAAGTCAAATTGTTTTGCAGTTTTTCTCTATTTGAATAATATACTGATATTTTGTTCTCCTTTCCAAAATGAATTACTTCACATTTTCCCACATTGTACTCTATTTGACAACATTTTGCCTATTAACTGAACCCAATAAATCTCAGTAAACTTTATAAACTCTTGCAATTTGCCTTTCCAACTATTTTTGTGGCATCTGCAAATTTGGCTTCTTTCAGATCAGTAACAGATTGAGTCATTGGCTAGTTTTTAATACAGAGTGACATCAACAGCACAGCAGACCTCTATTCCTGCAGTAGCTGAGGTTATCACAAAAGGACCTTTTCGACCTCTCTCTCCTCGCTTGAGGTCTGGTGACCCTCAGGTTAAATCACCACCAGTTATCCCTCTCTAATGAGAGAACAGTTTTATAGTCTGGTTAGACTAATACACACACATTTGTAAACAGTTGCAGTTCCAGCACTGAGCCCTGTGCAACCCTGCTAGTCATAGGTTGCCAACCTGAAAAAGAACTCCTTACACCTACTTGCTGTTTCCTGCTTATTATCCAATTCTCTATTCGCACTAATATACTTCTGTCAGCATCATGGGCTCTTATGTGAGGTCCATAGAACATCACAGCACAGTACAGGCCCTTCAGCCCTCGATGTTGTGCCAACCTGTGGAACCAATCTGAAGCCTATCTAACCTACATTATTCCATTTTCATCCATATGTTTATCCAATGACCATTTAAATGCCCTAAAAGTTGGCGAGGCTACTGCATTTGCAGGCAGGGCATTCCATGCCCCTACTACATACTGAGTAAAGAAACTACCTCTGACATCTGTCCTATATTTATAGCTATGTCACCTCGTGCTAGCCATCACCATCTGAGGAAAAAGACTCTCACTGTCCTATCTAACCTTCTAATTATCTTATATGTCTCAATTAAGTCACCTCTCAACCTTCTTCACTCTAACAAAAACCTCAGCCTTTCCTCATAAGACTATCCCTCCATATCAGGCAACATCTTAGTAAATCACCTCTGAACCCTTTCCACATCCTTCCTATAATGTGGTGATCAGAGCTGTACAAAATACTCCAAGTATGGCCATATCAGAGTTTTGTACAGCTGCAACATGACCTCGTGGCTCCAAAACTCAATCTTTCTACCAATAAAAGCTGACACACCATATGCTTTCTTCACAACCCTCTCAACCTGGGTGTCAACCTTCAGAGAGCTATGTAAATGGACCAAGATCTCTCTGTTCATCTACACTGCCAAGACTCTTACCATTAGCCCAGTACGCTGCATTCCTGCTGCTCCTTCCAAATTGAATCACCTCACACTTTTCAGCATTAAACTCCATTTGCCACCTCTCAGCCCAGCTCCACAGCTTATCTATGCCCCTCTATAATCTGCAACATCCTTCAGAACTACCCACAACTCCACCAATCTGAGTATCATCCACAAATTTACTAACCCATCCTTCTATGCCCTCATCCAGGTCATTTAACAAGGACAAACAGCAGTGGCCCCAAAACAGATCCTTGCTGTACAGCACTGGTAACTGAACTCCAGGATGCACATTTCATTAAGGTAGGCAGAAGTGGGTACTGCAGATGCTGGAGATTACAGCCAAGGTTAGAATAGTGCTGGACAAGCACAACAGGCCAGGCAGCATCTGAGCAGCAGAAAAATCGACATTTCAGGCAAAAGCCCTTCATCAGGAATTTCATCAAGGTGCCTTGTTGAATCCTTCTGGAAGTCCAAATGCAACCAACACATCTGCTGGTTGCCTGCTGTGCACTCTGGGTAAGCCTTCCTCAAAAACCTCAAATAAATTAGTAACACATGGCTTCCCTTTCACGAAGCTATGCTGACTCTGCTTGAATAGTTTATGCTTTGCCAAATGTGCTGAACATGGCTTCATGAGAGGGAAGTCATGCGTTACAATTTTATTTGAGTTTGTTGAGGAAAGGTTCCTTAATAATGGATTCCATTTTTTTGTCAACAGTAGATTTTAGGCTAATCAGCCTGTAGTTACCTGATTTTTGCCTCTCTCCTACTTTTTAGAAACATGGAGGAAGGCCATCAGGATCAGGAGACTTATCTGTCTTTAGCCACATTAGTTTGTGTAATGCTACTTCTCTTGTGAGGTTGATGATACTTAATTCCTTCCCTGTACCATTTAGTATTTGCTGTGTGCAAAGTCATTGCCAAATTCCCCACATTATAATGTAATTTATTGGCTGTAAAGTTCTTTGGAATAATCTAAGATGATAAAAGGTGCTGTTTAAATGCAAATCCTTCTTTCCTTAAACATCATGCAATTTTCTGAACATGAAACAATGCATGCAGGACTTATAGACTGAAAAGTTTAGGAGCATGATACTAAACAAAGAGACCTTGGAGTGCAGGTTCATAGCTCCTTGAAAGTGGAGTCGCAGGTAAGTAGGATAGTGAAGAAGGCATTTGGTATGCTTTCACTTATTGGTCAGAGCACTGAGTACAGGAGTTCGGAGGTCATGTTGTGGCTGTACAGAACATTGGTGAAGCCATTTTTGGAATATTATGTGCAATTCTGGTCTCCTTCCTATCGGAAGGATGTTGTGAAATTTGAAAAGGTTCAGCAAAGATTTACAAGGATGTTGCTGGGGTTGGAGGATTTGAGCTATAAAGAGGGGATGAATAGGCTGGGACTATTTTCCCCGGAGCATTGGAGGCTGAAACGCGACCTTATAGAGGTTTATAAAATCATGAGGGGCATTAATATGGTAAATAGACAAAAGTCTTTTCCCCACGGGGTAGGGAATTCTAAAATTAAAGGGCATAGGTGAGAGGGGAAAGATTTAAAAGGGACATCAGGGCAACTTTTTCACACAGAGGGTGGTGCATATATGGAATGAGCTGTCAGAGCAAGTGGTGGAAGCTGGTGCAGCTACAACATTTAAAAGGCACCTGGATGGGTACATGAAGCAAAAGGATTGAGAGAGATATGGGCCAAATGCTGGCAAATGGGACTAGATTTATTTAGGATATCTGGTTGGCATGGATGAGTTGGACTGAAGGATCCATTTCCGTGCTGTACGTCTCTATGATTCTATGACTCTATACAAGTCGCAATTGTCTAAGAGGAGTGTTATTACAAAGAGAATATTGATGATAACTTTAACCTCATGCCTCAGACATGTGGTGAGGTTGAGAAGGTAGGATTGTCATCAGGGCCTCAGCCAGTACAGGAATTAAACCTCTCATTGTTGGTCACACAATGCATTACAAACCAACTGTTCCCCAGCCAAGTAAGCGAACCATCAATGTAGGTGTTGGATTGCTGTCCAGATCCTATTACCCTTTCTTCAGTGTCATCTGTGTCTTTGTGAAAAGAAAAAACTACAGTTATATTGTTGCTTTCATGATTTCAGGACATTTCAGAGTGCTGAACAGCTAATGAAATAAAATAAAAAGTGCTGCTATAAATCAAGAGGTCTTGCAACATCAGCAGAGAGAGAAACAGAGTCAACATTTCAAGTCCAATATGACTCTTGTTCAAACTGCAATACTTTTGGCATTTAGTCACTGTTTTAATGTAGGAACTATCACAACCAATTTGTGTGAAGCAAGCTTGGATAGTGGTAATTAAATGTGGCTTGTGTTGTTGATTAAGTACAAATATTGCTGTTCTCCTTTAAGATAGTACTATTTAATCTTTTACACCCATCTAAGAGGGCAGACTATGCATTGGTTTATGCTCTCAGACAAATGATAGCATCTCCCTCTGTGCTGCACAGCCTTGAGTTTGATTTAAGATCTGATTGGAATCATAGAATCATACAGGACAGAAGAGGCCCTTTGTCAAAATGAGTCTGTCCTGTCAAAGATACACATAAGTAAAAACAATGACTGCAGATGCTGGAAAAGCACAGCAGTTCAGGCAGCATCCGAGGAGCAATAAAATCGATGTTTCGGGTAAAAGCCCTTCATCAGGAATAAAAGGATACACATAACCTATACTACTTGCTTCACTTTCCAGCACTCAGCCATAGTCTTAAATCCACAGCCTGCTGATTCAGAGGCAAGAGTTCTACCCTCAGAGCTATATCAACAGGAAACATGATAAATGACAGCATCAAATAAAGCTAAAACCTTCAAGAAATTGTTTTAAAATCCTTGTGTCGACATCATATGGAGACAAAAGTCCAGTGATATTGTTGCTGGACTGTTAATCCAGAACCCCAGGTAATGTTTTGGGGACCTGGGTTCACATCATGTCATGACAGATGGTGGAATTTGAAGTCAGTAAATAAAAACTTTGAAATCAAGAGTCTAATGATGACCATTGTCAATTGTCGGGAGAAACCATACTTTTCACTAATGTCCTTTAGGGACGGAAATCTGCCATCTTTACCTGGTCTGACCTATGTGTGACTCCAAACCCACAGCAATGTGATTGACTCTTAACTGCCCTCTGCGAAATTAGGGATAAACAATAAATGCTGCTTAGTCAGCGACACCCTCATTCCATGAATGAATAAAAGTTGAATAAAGTGTCTGACTTTATTCTGTATTTAAAAATGTTTCCAAGTTCCTACTGGGAGGATAAGGATCAAAAGTAGAATTCTCACTCTCGGTTGTTCAGTCTCCATTCCCATTGGAAAGAACCCTCAGATGAGTATCTCTGCAGACTTTGAGAAATCAAAACAGACGCTCGATATCCATAGGTAAAGCAAGGTTGTCCATTTAGAGAACCCAGGTATTCCTGAAGTTCCGCCTACATCTCCAGGAAAAGATAAAATCAACAAAAAGCTGTTATAGTTTTAATCTTTACAGTAAATTTTATCTCGCAATGTTAATGGGAAGCATGGGATTCAGTTCGGTTACCTGGTTGACAAGTTTGCAATGTCGAGTAGTATAGACAGCACAGGTTCAATTCTTACACTATCTGAGGTCTTCATGAAGGACTCGCCTCCTCAACCTCTCCCTTCACCTGAGGTGCCATTAAGCCCACACCAGTCATTGCTGTCTAAAGAGAGTGCAACCCTATGACCTGGACACTTTACCTTTAATATGGAATTGGTGGAGAGGCCATTTTTTTTGACTAACTGGAATTCTTACTATATACAGAACATATGTAGTATTAATTACTAAATGCACAATGCAAATCTTATAAATGAGGGCCCTGGTATCTTTTGTTATTATAAATTTTGAGGTGCACGTTTTAATGCAGATTTATCACACTGATTGTGTTCATCTTCTTGACAAAAGTGATGAAATAGCACCATTGTGGTGGAAACATGGAATTACAGTTAGTCAAGCTTACAGAGGAATTTCCATTCTAAATTTGGACAATGGAGTTATTAGTAAGGAGAGATATATGTATAAAAATTGAGAAGTAGTCTAACTATCCATTCTTCTCTAATACCCCTTCGCGTTGTTCAAAAGAAGAAATGCATTAGCCCATTGCCACTGATTACATTGTCCTTGTATGGGTTACAGAATAAGGAGTCTATATCCCTTTACACTGATACCACTACATTGTGTGGTACACAGAATAAAAATTCCTTCACCTCTTTACTTTTGGTAACACAGTCCATGACTATGGCAGCAATGTGCTGAATAAGCCTTTCAATAAATTGATTGTGTGCTGTGACTGGCAGTGTGCTGATAACTGTGTACAAGTGAGGATTTCATTATGACTACATCCATAGAAAATGCAGGCACCAGAAAGTGAGAACAATTTCAGACTGGAAATTGAGCGAGCATGTGGAAGAGCTAAATAGCAGCAGAGGTTAATGCTTTTGCTTTGAGAATGAAATGTTGGCGGGATATCCAGTGGGATATCAGGATCCTTCGTGGGGTTTTTGTGACTTGAGAACAATTATATGAAATTAAAACTGCTTGACATTGAACAACTCCACTGTCTAAATATCGGGCTTCCTTCTAGAGCAAATATTTCCCCATGCAGGGAACATGAATATTTATTTCCAGGTTACTGTTCAGAGATGCACTTCTAGAGCAAATGGAACTTGAAACTTGGAGTGCTGTCTCAGAGATAGGGACACTACCACTGCACCATAAGAGTCCCATGCTGCTTTCATTGTCTTTACTTATTAATTGTCATTGAATATTAGTTGAAACCAAAAACTTAACAATGCAATGGAACAAAAATGAGAGATAGTCAATCCCCAGTCTTTATTGTCAAAAATGAGAAGCAAAGTACACTGGTGGATCTGGAAGTTTTTAAAATTGCTACTACAGTGTTTAAGAAGAAGTTTCCTCTTTGTTTTGCTCATTTGTTGGCTCATTGTAAAGTTGGCGCTTGAGCTCTGTAAATGGGGGTCCTGTGCGAGAACAATAGGTGACCAGAATTCAGACACGGAGAGACCATGACAGATTGATACTCAATCATAAAGTCTGATGCTAATGATGATTGACCCTCCAGAGACTGGTACCGATCCAGAAAATCCCACACTTGACAGGTATTGGAGCAAGAATCACATTAATAATCAGGACACCAGGAGAACTGCCTCACCCTTATTCAAACCTTTGGCATTCTTCTGACTTGCTGAAAATGTGTTGCTGGTTAAAGCACAGCAGGTTAGGCAGCATCCAAGGAACAGGAAATTCGACGTTTCGGGACAGAGCCCTTCATCTTCTGACTTGCCAATTTAAATTCGAGTACTAAAATAAAGGCACTTCTGACAATACAGTATTCACAGAATCAAAGAATCCTTATGACACAGGAGGCCATTCAGCCCACTATGTCTTCAGCAGTTCTATTAATTAGTGTCAGTCTTCTACTTTTTCTCTAGCTCCCTGCATCTCATTTCTATCCAAATGACTATCCGATGCCCCTTCTGAATGCCTCAGTTGATCCTGCCTCCCTGACATGTCCAGTCAGTGCATTCCATACCTGAACAACTCACTGGGTAAATATAAAGCTTTTTCTCACATGACCCTTGCTTCATTTGAACATCCCTTCTCTGTGCTCTCTCATTTTATTTCTTTTTACAAGCTGCTCCCTATCTACTCCATCCACTATACACTCCACTCATAACTTTGACAACCACAAACAGATCTCTTCTCATCCTTCTTCTCTCTAATGTAAAAAGTCCTAAATGCTAACCCGTCCTCATAACTGAATTTTTTCAATCCTGGAATCATTCTTGTAAATCGCTTCTGCATTCTCTCTAATGCAATGACATTGTTCTTATAATACGGCATCCATTCCTTCAGCGATGCGCCAAATGACAAACCATAAGTATGAGGAGAAATCTCTTCATCAGAGAGTGGTGAGCCTGTGGACTTCTTTGCCACAGAAATGGGTTGAAGCCAAAACATTGAATGGTTGAAAGAAGGAGTTAAATATGGTTCTTAGGGTTGAAATGACCAAATGGGATGTGGAAAAAGTGGAACAGTATACAGAGATTAAACATGATCAGCAAAGCAAACTCAAAGGGCTGAATGGCCTACTCAGGCTTCTATTCTGTTGTGTGCTCAGGTCTGCAGTTAGGCTTAAATCTACAATTTCCTCACTTTAAAGTTACACTATTGCCTTTGTACATTTAAGGCGAAAGCCCAGTGATTAGCATTTCTCAATTGGAAGACAGTTTCACGTCTTTAAGAAGCTGCACTCTCTAAAATTGTGATGGAACTATGCACAATTCAAGATATAAGTTCAATCTCACTAACCAGTTGTTTCGACAGCAAAATATCCCTTAGTTCAGCACACGATAATTCAAAAATATATCATACAAAACTAAATGCAGCGTGCAGGCTCAATCCAGAGAAAGCAAGGCAGTCGAGCTTGCGAATAACATCTGCGTTCCAAAGACCCGTTTATAAATATCCCCTTATAATTCCACTTTCATGCTTAGATACACAGGAATCTGCACAATGAAGAAATAAAGGGGTAGATAATTTACTTGGGTAGACACTTTTCAAGGTTATATTTTTGTCCGTGTGCAGCAGATGGCTTTGAGTTATTTGAATATGCCAGAGCAAATCAGAGTGACCCTCATAACAATTCCATCTATCAATCTGACAAAGC
Organism: Hemiscyllium ocellatum; assembly: GCF_020745735.1. NCBI lineage: Eukaryota > Metazoa > Chordata > Chondrichthyes > Orectolobiformes > Hemiscylliidae > Hemiscyllium > Hemiscyllium ocellatum. The sequence goes on along the minus strand of NC_083412.1, from coordinate 91,473,725 downwards.
AGGTGTCATCTTGACAACTTGTGGCAGGTCGCAACTGAAGATTTCTCTTCCACCTTTTCGTTCCACATTAGATATCATTATAAAATGTGATGATCCGACTGTTCCACAAATACAGTTTGTTAATGTTTCATTGTTTTGTTCTCTCCCAAAGAAGGATCAAACCGTGAGTCATGAGACTTACTTTCTCAATTTGTTTAGAAAGACAAAAATCAGAAGACATTTTTCTTTTGATTCAAAGATTTGTATGGCTCTGTTCAAATATTCTAATGTTCCAGTAACACACACCCCACCCCTCAAATATCCCACTTACTGTTGTTCTCCGTCAAATTTCACACAGTCTGATAAGTTGGTGAGAAATAGAAGTTGTAACAGGTTTATTTGGCTCCTCAGGCCTGTTCTACCATTCATTACAAATTATAATTTCTGTTTGTGCCTTTAACTCAACTTTCCTGCTGGCATCTCCTTCCCATAACCTTTGATTCCCTCATAAATCAAAATCTCTCTCACACAAATTTGAATGTATTCACTGATCCACCTTCTGCTTCCAGAAAAAAGACAATTCCAAAGCCTCATGACCGTGAAAGAAATTCTTCTTCATCTTCAGTTTTTGGACAATTAACTAAAACATATGGAAATCCAGCTACTCATTCCCCGCCAATATAATGCTCTGTCAGGCTGCCTCTGAGAGCTATAGGGTCTTTAATATAGCTGCAGTTTTAAAATTTCCAGGCCATAACCTTACCACGGATCTAAATTGTGGTTCAATAAAACATCCGAGAAAGATTCCCACTTGCCTATGATAGAACTTGAATCTAGTTGCACTCATGGCTTGGCACACTCTGTGCTTTCATACTCTTAATGGCCCTCCTATCATATACCCATCTCCTAAGGATCACTAACAGCTATTCCAATTTTCCAGAATCCCAGGCCATTCAAATATTCCAATCATCCAATGAATAAAGAACAAGACCAGTAAAGGACTGGAGCAGGCCCTTTAGCCCACCAACACACAGTGCCTTTTTAAACTTCTATCCTGTCTCTATTGCTCTCTAGCCTGTCTATTCATGTATCTGTGAAGATGCTTCTTAAATGTTGCTCAGGTATCTGTTTCCACCACTTCCTCTGGCAGTGCATTCCAGGCACTTACAACCCTCAGTGTAAAAAACCTGCCTCTCACATCTCCTTTAAACTTACCCCCTTTTACATTAAAACTGTGCCTCCTGGTAATTGACATTTCTCCCCTGGAAAAAAGACTCCGACTATCCATTCTGTCCTTTTCTCTCATAATTTTGTAATCGTCTGCGGGGTTGCCCCTCATTCTTTGATGTTCAAGTGAAAACAAACCAAGTTTGTCCAATCTCTCCTCGTGGCTAATACCATCCAAACCAGGAAAGATCCTTGTAAACTGTTTCTGTACCTTCTCCAAGATCTCCTGCAATATTCCAAATGTGGCCTAACTAAAGTGATCTATATGGACTTTAGTAAGGCATTTGACAAGGTTCCCCATGGGAGACTGATTAGCAAGGTTAGATCTCATGGAATACAGGGAGAACTAGTCATTTGGATACAGAACTGGCTCAAAGGTAGAAGATAGAAGATGGGGATGGAGGGTTGTTTTTCAGACTGGAGGCCTGTGACCAGTGGAGTGACACAAAGATCGGAGCTGGGTCCTCTTCTTTTGTCATTTACATAAATGATTTGGATGCGAGCAAAAGAGGTACAGTTAATACGTTTGCAGATGACACCAAAATTGGAGGTGTAATGGACAGTGAAGAGGGTTACCTCAGATTACAACAGGATCTTGACCAGATGGGCCAATGGGCTGAGGAGTGGCAGATGGAGTTGAATTCAGATAAATGTGAGGTGCTGCATTTTGGGAAAGCAAATCTTATCAGGACTTATACACTTAATGGTAAGGTCCTAGGGAATGTTGTTGAACAAAGAGACCTTGGAGTGCAGGTTCATACCTCCTTGAAAGTGGAGTCGCAGGTAGATAGGATAGTGAAGAAGGCGTTTAGTATGCTTTCTTTTATTGGTCAGAGTATTGAGTACAGGAGTGGGGAGGTCATGTTGCGGGTGTATAGAACATTGGTTAGGCCACTGTTGGAATATTGCATGCAATTTTGGTTTCCTTCCTGTCAGAAAGATGTTGTGAAACTTGAAAGGGTTCAGAAAAGATTTACAAGGATGTTCCCAGGGTTGGAGGATTTGAGCTATAGAGAGAGGCTGAACAGGCTGGGGCTGTTTTTCCTGGAGTGTCGGAGGCTGAGGGGTGACCTTATAGAGGTTTACAAACTTATGAGGGACATGGATAGGGTAAATAGGCAAAGTCTTTTTCTCTGGGGTCGGGGAGTCCAGAACGAGAGGGCATAGGTTTAGGGTGAGAGGGGAAAGATATAAAAGAGACCTACGGGGCAACCTTTTCACACAGAGGGTAGTACGTGTATGAATGAGCTGCCAGAGGAAGTGTGGAGGCCGGTACAATTGTAACATTTAAGAGGCATTTGGATGGGTATATGAATAGGAAGGATTTGGAAGGATATAAGTTGGGTGCTGGCAGGTGGGACTAGATTGGGTTGGGATATCTGGTCGGCATGGATGAGTTGGACCGAAGGGTCTGTTTCCATGCTGTACATCTCTAAGACTCTATGGCTAAGGTTCATTACAGCTGCAATGTGAGTTGCCAATTTTTATATTTTTATGCCCTGACTAATGAAGGCAAGCATACCATATGGCTTCTTGAACATTTTATCCGCTTGGTTTACCTCAAAGTACCACATCACAGAAACCAGTTCTTAAATGATAGAACTTAGAAATTGTTGAGAGATATTACAGAATCAAAAATACAAAGAACATCACAATTCTATTGTTTTTTTTGTATTTCGTTGCTTGAAAGAAACTGCTTTGGAATTGCAAAAGGAAGCCTTTGTGTTCTCCTGACTTTTCAAAGCCATGTCCCTTGACTATCCCCAGTTTTCATTGCTCACAAAGCCCCACTGTGCATTCATCTGCCTGGATATTAAATTCTGCAACTGTCTTCCCAAATCTCTCTACCTCTTTCTCCTTTTTTGAAGACTTACCATAAAACTGCTTTTCTAAATGAGACTTTGATTGCCTGCTTTAATATTTCCAGCTATGCGGCATGGTCAGGTTTGATTTGATTCCACTATGTGGTGGTTTGGGACACTGGAAATTGCTTCTTGTCTTCAGTTTGGACTTTTGCGGGTTGCCTTGCAGTCACAGTTTGAAAGCTGAAAACCACACGGTCTAAGCTTATTATAATTTCACCCAGTGTTAAATGATTTGGCTGCATGGAAATTCAGCCATGATCTGCGTGGAAATTATGGTTACAGTTGGTTACAAAATTGAACTAGTAGATTTAAGTGACACCACTCGAAAGGTAAATGACACCAAAACCTAATTGATTTAATATTGTGTGCAGTTAGTAGGAATAAAACAAGTGTGCTACTAACAGCCTCTCCTCAACATTCCTATTCCATCCTAGACATAGCTCTGGGCTTCAATGAGACATTAAAATTGTAACAACCCAATAGAATCTGATACCTCACGTGATGATACCTATAAACCGACTTGCTTTCCATTTCATAACTATCTCATGCTATCATCTGATATGGGACACAAAAACGCACCACAATCCCCCTATCCCAAATCCACATCAATTCTCCCAAATCTTGCTTCTCCCTGCACTTCTTCAGCTTGCTGTCTAAATCTCAATGAATGAAATAAACTGAGAGACCTATTAACAAATTGACGCTAATTGCCATGACTTAATAACCTCAGCTGAAGGAAAACTAAGCTGAATTGTAATTAGCAACCTTTTCTCAAAAGTGCAATTCAAAGAGCGACCAACTTGATAGACAGCAACCTGACTGAATTAGCTTTGAAACTCAGTGTCCTTGTGAATTTAAAATAAATGGGATCCTTTCAGGAGGCAGCTCATCTTGAGAGATGTTGAGTAAGCAACATTCATAAAGAATGTTAAGTCATTCACCTTTCATTAGGCTTTCATCTTTCAAATTTAACATCAAACCAAGGCTTCTCCTGCTCTCTCAGATGGACATACAAGATCCCCTGGCAATATTTAAAGAAAGAGTAGAATGGTGCTCCATGGTCTCCTGACTAATATCATCCCTCAATCAACATCAGTAAAAACAGATTATCTATGCATTTAACATGAGTTAGAATGTTTCTCTTGTTCTGGCTGAGCTATTTTAGGTATTACAGCAGTAATCATACTTCAAAAATATCTTATTGACTGTCAGTCACATTGGGGAATGGCCTGAAGTTGGAAAAGTGATGAACTCTTCCTGGCTGTGGATGAAGGGTTCTCACGTGCATTTGTGTAGGGCCTTAATGCGAGAGAGCAATCTGCTGATGGAGGTCTGAGGCCCAATCACCCTCTTGGCACTGCTTTTAGGAAGCCTCTTAATTGGGTATTCACCTCATGGGGAGTATCAGCCTTGCCAATTCCTGAATCTTCTTCGAGATCAGCATCAAGACAGAGTCCACCTCCTTTCCTAGACTTAGCGAGGCCTGAAAGTCCAGCCGAGTCATTTAGCAGTCTGGACTCTGGTTGACCACTGCATATTGCAACACAGGTGTTCTTACCCCAATGTTTCACATGAAGGGATACCTACCGTTGGACATCAAATGAAAAGTCTGGTTCAAGCAGCCCATTAGTGGGAGGCACAGTGGCTCAATGATTAGCCAGGGACCCAGGTTCAATCCCTGCCTTGGGATACTCTGTGTGGAGTTTGCACGTCTCCTCGTGTCTGAGTGGGTTTACTCCGGGTGCTCTGGTTTCCTCCCACAGTCCAAAGATGTGCAGGTTAGGTGGATTGGCCATGCTAAATTGCCCTATAATATGTAGGGTGGGATGCTGTTCAGAGGGTTAGTGAGGTGCAGCCTTGATAGGCTGAATGGCCTTTTTCTGCTCTGAAGGAATTCTATAATTCTATAAACGTGCTGTTGTTTTACAGTTTATGTCTAAAGGTAAAATTACCATAGTCCCACTCTCCTATTAGAGAGAGAGCTAATAGGTGATAGTTTAACCTGAGGGACACCACATCTCAGAGTGTCCCTCAGGTTGGGAAGCAGAGTAACCTCAGCTGGTTTGGGAGTTGACCCCACACTGTTGATAGGGCTCTCCAAACCAGCTATTTAGCCAACTGAGCTATCTAACCTCTCCTGGACCAGCCTAAAGTTTTGGGGAAATTCCAGTATAAACTGCAGCCTAAGTCTCCATTCTTCAATCTTGTAACTGCCTGAACTCTTCCATTAGATTTTAACCTGAAACCCACCTACAGCTGTCCATTATTCTATATGTAAGACCATAAGACATACAGGGCAGTCAGTCCATCGAGTCTGCTTTGCCATTCAATGAGATCATTGATGGGCTGATAATCCTCCACACCACTTCCTCCATACCCTTTGTTTCACAAACTGATTAAAAATCTATCTCAGCCTTGAATAGATTTTACAGCCCAACCTCGACAATCCTCTGCAGTCAAGAATTTCACAGACGTACTACTATCCTCTTCAAAGAAGAATTTCCTCCTCCTTTGTCTTAGATAGGTGACTGCCTACTCTGAGATTATGAGAAACTGAGGACTTCTAATGAAGGGCTTATGCCCAAAACTTCTATTCTCCTGCTCCTTGGATGCTGCCTGACCTGCTGTGCTTTTCCAGCACCACACTCTCGACTCTGAGATTATGTCTTTTTGCCCTGGAGTCTCCATAAAGGGGAGACATATACATGCACTGAATGAATCTTACAGTTTGCAATGTGCAAACCATGTGAACTTCACAGTTAAATTCCATTTTGTAACTTGCTTCATTGTGCTCATTATTCTGCGTATAAACCATCCAAGCTTTTACTGAGATTGTAAACTGTAACTCACTGAGTTTCCATTATTTTACATGTTATTCATCCTCCCAGGTGAAGATTTTCATTTTCATCAACTGCAGTGTTCAGTCGTGCTCTGCTGTGTGTATAGCTGACTGCTTGATCCAATCTGCACCCAGAGAGTTCTGCTGCAAATACAGCAAGTTACTGCAGATGATTGAGTTTTGGAGGGGATGCTGATGTGGGTTTTCTTTACCTTGTATTTTCTCTCTGTTTGTGATGTGTGTTTGTTTTCTAAGGAGACTGCACCATGTTATATTGGTTTGCTCTATGTGCAACAAACTTGGGTGAGCTTTTCCCAGGACTCAAAAGTGGGTGTCAATCATTCTATAAATAGAACGTCTGAATCCCTTGAAGTCTTCAGTCTGTAACTTGCATTCATATTATTTCTAAATATGTACATCCTGCAATATTTGATTGAAATTTCAAACTAGAATAGGTAAACTTCAGGCAAATGTGTGTATTTCCCTCTATATTTTAGATATATAGTGTCTTAGCTAGAGAGATATCATGATAGGGGTGTGGATCCAAGAATGAAATGGTGATGCTACAAACTGTCATGTCTCAGTAATGCAGTATACTTTTAAGAGACCTGCTCATGGTATATGGGGAAATGGAGGAATCGATATTGGGGAAGGAAGAAGGGGCTGAGGAATTAAACTCACACCACTTCTGTCTTCAGAAAGGAGGACACAAATAGTGCATGAGAACTGGGGAAACAAACAATTGAGTGAAAGGGAAGAACTGAAGCAATCTGTGTTAGTAGAGAAATGGCATTGGAGAAATTGATGAGATTAAAAGTTGATAAGTCCCGAGGGCCTGGACTACTTTATCCCGGACTACTTAAGGAAGTGGCCCTGGATTGATGCATTTGGTGGTCATCTTCCAAGATTCCTTCAACTCTGGAATAGTTCTTACAGACTGGAGTGTAGCTAAAGTAATCTCACTATTTATAAAGAGAGGTAGAGAGAAAACAGGGAATTATAGACCATTGAGTAGTGGATAAGATGTTAGAGTCCATTATCAAGGGGTTTACAGCAGAGCACTTAGAAAACAAATCAGACACAGTCAGCAAAGATTTTTAAAATTAAAACCATGTTTGACAAATCTACTGGAATCCTCTGAGGATGTAACTAGTTGAGCTGATTGGGGAAGCCAGTGGATGTGGTTAATTTGGATTTTCAGAAGGCTTCTGACAAAGTCCCATCTAAGAAATTGAGGTAATGTATTGTGCTGGATAGTCAAGTAGCTAATAGATAGGAAATGAGGAATAAAAATAAATAGGTCTTTTTCTGAAAAGTAGGCAGTGTCTGGGGGAGTATTACAGGGATTGATACTAGGACCAGAGCCATTCACAATATACATTAATGATTTAGATGAGGAAATGAAATATAATATCTCAGTTTTCAGATGACATAAAGCTGGCTGGGAGGATGAGCTGTGAGGAGGATGCAGAGATGTTGAAGTGTGATTTGGACAGGCTGAGTGAGTGGGCAAATGCATGTCAAATGCAGGATAATGTGAAGAAATCTGAAGTTATCCACTTTGGTAGCAAAAATAGGAAGGCAGATTATTATATGAATAGCTGTAATTGAGATAGGGAAATATTCAATGAGACCTGGATGTCTTTGCACAACAGTTGTTGAAAGTAAGTATGCAGGTACAGCAGGCAGGAAAGAAGGCCTTGATAGTGAGAGGATTCAAGTACATGCACAAGGATATCTTGCAGCAGTTGCATAGGGCATTAGTGAGGTCACATTTGGAATATTGCATGTAGTTTGATCTCCTTAAATGAGGAAGGATGTTCTTACTGTGTAGGGAGTGCAGCAAAAGTTTACTAAATTAATTCCTGAGATGGTTGGATTGAGGAGCGATTGAATCGTTTAGGATTATATTTGGTGGAATTTAGAACAATGCGTTGGGGAGGGATTGGTGTCTTTTAGAAAGCTATGAAATTCTAACAGGACTACACAGGTTAGATGCAGGGAAAATGTTCTCGATGGGGAGTCCAGAACCAGGGTCATAGTTTGAGGATAAGGGATAAACCTTCTAGAACTGAGATGAGGGGAAATTTATTCATCCAGAAAGTGGCGAGCCTGTGGAATCCATTACCAAGAAAGTGGTTGAGGAGAAGTATTGTGTGTTTTCAAAAAGGAGTTAGATCTAGCTCTTTGTAGTTTAAGAAATTAAGGGATATGGATGGATGGTTGGATTAAAATATTGAACTTAATGATCAGCCATGATCATATTGAATTGTGCTCGAGGGGTTGAATGGCCTTCTTTTGTCTTACATAATCACTATATCTAACATATGATTGAGGGCATTATAATGTCAGTCTCCATCTTAACTGGGGCCACTTGAATCAAGATATGCCGATAGAAATGTAATATTGTTTACTATGTTGACACTGGACAAGACTGTCATATGAGGAGAGATTGGTTGAACTAGAGCCTGTATTCACATGAATTTAGAAAAATGAGAAAAGATCTAATTGAAATGTATAAAAGACAGACTAGATGTGGACAGGTTAGGGAGTGAAGAACCGGGGTCACAGTCTAAAGATACACGGTAGGATATCTAGGACTGAGATGAGGTAACATTTCTTCAATCAGAAGGTGGCCAACCTGTGGAATTTACTATGACAGAATGCAGCGAAGATGGGGTCACAGAGTATATTCAAGAAGGGGATTGGTAAATTCTGAAATGTTAATGGCATCAAGAGGTAGGGGGGTAGAAACTGGACATGACATTGAGATCGTGGATTGGCCAGGATCATTTTAATCTGAGGAGCAGGCTCAAAGACCAGAATGGCATACTCCTGCTGCTAGTTTCTACGCTTACAGAGTCATACTGTTACATAGCACAGAAACAGACCCTTCGGTCCAATCTGTTAACGCTGAACATAATCATAAACTAAACTAGTCCCAACTGCCTGCTCCTGGCCCATATCCCTCCAAACCTTTCCTATTCTTGTATCTATCCAAATGTCTTTTACATGTTGTAACACATCTGCCATTTCCTCAGGAAGTTCATTCCACACATGAACCACTCTTTGTGTAAAGAAATTGCCTCTTATGTCTTTTTAAAATTATAGTCTTGAATTTCTCCATCTTAGGGAAAAGACAATTACCATCAACTCTATCTATACCTCTCATTATTTTACTAACTTCTAACAGGTCACTTCTCCACTTCCTACATTATTTCACAAACTTCTCTCTGATTGTCTCTCCACCTCCTGTGCTCCAGTGAGAAAAATCCCAACCTATCCAGCTTTTCATTATGAGTCAAACTTTCCATACCCAGCAACATCCTGGTAAATCTCTTCTGAACCCTCTACAACTTGATGACATCCTTCCTACTTCTAACTGAATTAGCTTTGTATTAGCCCAGACACTGAAGTGAGTGGAATATACGTGTACTCACTTTTAATGTCTTTTACATATCTCAGTATGAAATTACCCATGGTGAGTTCCTATGCTATATATAAAAAAAACACAAGTCTTGACCCATCAGATACAAATGGCTGATAGACTGCAATGGGCCAGAAGATGTTTGAGGATGAATGGACAGTCAGAGGAACAGGATTTTCCCATTTGACCCCATTAACCTTTATTTAACATTTCGTGGAAATTTGGATGACCTGCAATTACATATTTAGCTACACTCCTTAAAAACATTTGGTGAACTGAAATCTAGAAGTGTCAATTTTGAAATTAATGATTGATTTAGCATCAGTGGCTGTCAGTGACAAAAGAGTTACAAATTTCTTCCAGCTTTTGTGTTTCCTACAGTGTGGAAATAGGCCCTTCGGCCCAACAGTTCCTCACCCACCCTCCGAAGAGCAACCGACCCCCCTCTGACTAATGCACCTCGCACAATGGACAATTTTGCATGGCCAATTAATCTAACCAGCACATCTTTGGATTGTGGGAGGAAACCAGAGCACCTGAAGGAAACCCACACAGACACGGGGAGAATGTGCAAACTCCACACAGACAGTTGTCTGAGGCTGGACTCTGGTGCTGTGAGGCAGCAGTGCTAACCACTGAGTAACTCAGATAAATGCAAGGTGCTGCATTTTGGGAAAGCAAATCTTAGCAGGACTTATACACTTAATGGTAAGGTCCGAGGGAGTGTTGATGAACAAAGAGACCTTGGAGTGCAGATTCATAGCTCCTTGAAAGTGGAGTTGCAGATAGATAGGATAGTGAGGAAGGCGTTAGGTATGCTTTCTTTTTTTGGTCAGGGTATTGAGTACAGGAGCTGGGAGGTCATGCTGTGGCTGTACAGGACATTGGTTAGGCCACTGTTGGAATATTGCATGCAATTCTGGTCTCCTTCCTATTGGAAAGATGTTGTGAAACTTGAAAGGATTCAGAAAAGATTTACAAGGATGTTGCCAGGGTTAGAGGATTTGAGCTATAGGGAGAGGCTGAACATTCTGGGGCTGTATTCCCTGGAGCGCGGAGGCTGAGGAGTGGTCTTTGATTAGATTAGACTTACAGTGTGGAAACAGGCCCTTCGGCCCAACAAGTCCACACCGACCCGCCGAAGCGCAACCCACCCATACCCCTATATTTACCCCTTACCTAACACTACGGGCAATTTAGCATAGCCAATTCACCTGACCCGCACATCTTTGGACTGTGGGAGGAAACCGGAGCACCCGGAGGAAACCCACGCAGACACGGGGAGAACGTGCAAACTCCACACAGTCAGTCGCCTGAGTCGGGAATTGAACCCGGGTCTCAGGCGCTATGAAGCAGCAGTGCTAACCACTGTGCCACCGTGCCGCCCACTTATTTTAATTCATTTTCTTCCCGGGCGCTTCCGACCAGAAGCGAGAGCCCCTCAGGGCTCGCCTCCCCGCCTCACCGGGTAAGTGAAAAAACGATAAGAGTAGTGGTATTTCACCGGCGGCCGAAGCCTCCCACTTATTCTACACCTCTCATGTCTCTTCTAGAGGTCTTCTAGAGGTTTACAAAATTATGAGGGACATGGATAGGATAAATAGACAAAGTCTTTTCCCTGGGGTCGGGGAGTCCAGAACTAGAGGATGTCGGTTTAGAGTGAGAGGGGAAAGATGTAAAAGAGACCTAAGGGGCAATTTTTTCACACAGAGGGTGGTGTGTGTTTGGAATGAGCTGCCAGAGGAAGTGGTGGAGGCTGGTACAAATGCAACATTTAAAAGGCATTTAAAAGGCATAGGAAGGGTTTGGAGGGATATGGGCTGGGTGCTGGCAGGTGGGACTAGATTGGGTTGGGATATCTGGTCAGCATGGACAGGTTGGACCGAAGGGTCTGTTTCCATACTGTACATCTCTATGAATCTATGACTATTTGTTTCCTAATTTCACTCTTCTCAGGGAGTGTCTCTAATCTTCTGCTGATGCTCAGAGTTCTGCCAGCAATCAGATGGCACTTATTAATGCCAGTCAGAATCAATGGCTTTTGCCGAGAGTCAACGACAAATAAAATGAAAGGTAGGAGGTTTTAGAGGGGATTTGAGAAAAAAAAACTTTTTTAATCACTCATAAGATAGTGGTGGCCTGGGAGGGGAGGGGAGTTGAGACAGGAAAACGCACAATATTTGAAAAGTCCTTAGATGAGCGCTTGAAGTGTCAGAACATTTATGCACTTAGTGTGGGACCGTGGGACTACTGTACATAGTCACATAGTCCTACAGTCCTACAGCATGGACAGAGGTCTTTGGCCCAGACTTGTCCATCTGAGCTAGGAATGGACTTTTGGTGGCACAGATTTAATGGGCCAAACAGCCTCTTCCATAACGTTTGAATCTATAAACATGTGGCTCCTTTTACTGCCGTCATATTTTACACCTTGCCCACTGAATATAGCCTGCAGAGGCAGTGCCCCTGAAACTGTCCAAACATTTTGCCTTAGTCACACATGGTTAAAGTAGCAGGAAACTTGGGGACCCCATAGATTCCTGTTGTTTTTGCCCCAGTAATGTCTCAGTCATAGAGTCGTGGAGTCATAGAGACGTACAGCATGGAAACATACCCTTTGGTCCAACTCGTCCATGCCGACCAGATATCCCAACCCAATCTCATCCCACCTGCCAGCACCTGGCCCATATCCCTTCCTATTCATGTACCCACCCAGATGCCTTTTAAATGTTGCAATTGTACCAGCCTCCACCACTTCCTCTGCCAGTGCCACAAGTACCACACTCTGTGAAAGATTGCTCCGTAGGTCTCTTTTATATCTTTCCCCTCTCACCCTAAACCTCTAGTGCTAGATTCCCCGACCCCAGGGAAAAGACTTTGTCGATTAACCCTATCCATGCCCCTCATAATTTTGTAAACCTCTATAAGGTCACCCCTCAGCCTCCGACGCTCCAGAGAAAACAGCCCCAGCCTGTTCAGCTTCTTTCTATAGATCAAATTGTCCAACCCTGGCAACATTCTTGTAAATCTTTTCTGAACCCTTTCAAGTTTCACAACATCTTTCCAATAGGAAGGAGACCAGAATTGCACGCAATATCCCAACAGTGGCCTAACCAATGTTCTGTACAGCCGCAACATGACCTCCCAACTCCTGTACTCAATACTCTGACCAATAAAGGAAAGCATACCAAACACCTTCTTCACTATTCCATCTACCTGTGACTCCATTTTCAAGGAGCTATGAACCTGCACTCCAAGGTCTCATTGTTCAACAACACTCCCTAGGACCTTACCATTCAGTGTATAAGTCCTGCGAAGATATGCTTTCCCTAAATGCAGCACCTTGCATTTATCTGAATTAAACTCCATCTGCCACTTCTCAGCCCATTGGCCCATCTGGCCAAGATCCTGTTGTAATCCGAGGTAACCCTCTTTCGTTGTCCACTACACCTCCAATTTTGGTGTCATCTGCAAACTTACTAACTGTACCTCTTATGCTCACATCCAAATCATTTGTGTAAATGACAAAAAGTAGAGGACCCAGCACCAATCCTTGTGGCACTCCACTGGACACAAGCCTCCAGTCTGAAAAACAACCCTCCACCACTACCCTCTGTCTTCTACCTTTGAGCCAGTTCTGTATCCAAATGGATAGTTCTCCCTGTATTCCATGAGACCTAACCTTGCTAATCAGTCTTCCTTCTCGAACGCCTTACTGAAGTCCATATAGATCACTTCTACTGCTCTGCCCTCATCAATCCTCTTTGTTACTTCTTCAAAAAACTCAATCAAGTTTGTGAGTCATGATATTCCACGCACAAAGCCATGTTGACTATCCCTAATCATACCTTGCCTTTCCAAATACATGTACATCCTGCTCCTCAAGTTTCCCTCCAACAACTTGCCCACCACCGACATCAGGCTCACTGGTCTATAGTTCTCTGGCTTGTTCTTACTACCCTTCTTAAAGAGTAGCACCACATTAGCCAGCCTCCAGTCTTTCGGCACCTCACCTGTGATTATTGATGATACAAATATCTCAGCAAGAGGCCCAGTAATCACTTCTCTAGCTTCCCACCGAGTTCTCAGGTACACCTGATCAGGTCCTGAGGATTTATCCACCTTTAACCATTTCAAGGCATCCAGCACTTCCTCCTCTGTAATATGGACATTTTGCAAGATGTCACCATCAATTTCCCTACAGTCTGTATCTTCCATATCCTTTTCCACAGTAAATACTGATGCAAAATACTCATTTAGTATCTCCCCCATTTTCTGCAGCTCCACACAAAGGCTGCCTTGCTGATCTTTGAGTGGCCCTATTCTCTCCCTAGTTACCCTTTTGGACTTAGTGTATTTGTAAAATCCCTTTGGATTCTACTTAATTCTATTTGCCAAAGCTATATCATGTCCCCATTTTGCCCTCCTGATTTCCCTCTTAAGTATACTCCTACTTTCTTTATACTCTTCTAAGGATTCACTTGATCTGTCCTGTCTATACCTGACATATGCTTCCTTCTTTTTCTTAACCAAATTTCTTTAGTCATCCAGCATTCCCTATACCTACCAGCCTTCCGTTTCACCCTGACAGGAATGTACTTTCTCTGGATTCTTGTTATCTCATTTCTGAAAGCTTCCCATTTTCCAGCCGTTCCTTTACCTGCGAACATCAGCCCCCAATCAGCTTTTGATAGTTTTTGCCTAATACCGTTAAAATTGGCCTTTCTCCAATTTAGAACTGCAAATTTTATATCTGGTCTATCCTTTTCCATCGTTATTTTAAATCTAATAGAATTATGGTCGCTGGCCCCAAAGTGCTCCCCCACTGACACCTCAGTCACCTGCCCTGCCTTATTTCCCAAGAGTAGGTCAAGTTTTGCATCTTCTCTAGTATGTGCATCCACATACTGAATCAGAAAATTGTCTTGTACACACTTAGCAAATTTAATCAGAGTTGACTTGCCAACCAATCAGCATCCATTTTCCCCTGCAGTAAAAATTGCTTTGATTGCTTAAAATTTGGTGTTCTTTCATTTGTCTGGATGGACGTGAGTAAAAGAAACTTCAGTGAAACGTCTCTCCTTTCAATAATATTCAAAAGTGACAGTTGCTCCATATAAATACCTGGCTTTCAAATCCTTGACCTCTGTCCAGCGGCTCTCATTTTGCACTTAGCACATCTTTAAGTAGTCTCTCCTGTGGTGTTCGGGGATGAAAAATGGAATATTACCGGGAGCATGTAGCGACAGATTCAATCACTACGTGCTCCTAGTAATTGCCCAAATGGGACCATGGCTGTGTTAGAACCACAAGGTTAAGAGGTTCTTAAACATTTTAACAGACAACTATCATCATTTGCATGGTTGGGCTCAGTCAGAGGTTTTTTTGTGTTATGCTTGAAGCCCTAGTATTTTGCAGAATTTAATGGACAGTTAATAATGGTTTCCCATGACCATGGACAAGAAGACAAAAGCAGAATGACTCATGTTCACCAGGGGGTTAGGATACGGTTGATGTGTTCATGTTAATGGGTTGCAACCTTAATATCTTCCTTGAGGGCCTTGTCTGAGACACTGCAGCAACAGGTAACTAAGGATATAGAGCAGGAAAACGTTCATCAGATCAGAGAGTACAGGAGGAGCCACTTTGGCCACTTGGAAGAGCTGGACTAATCAATCAGTCTGACTGCCTCCACCTCCAGTCCTCTCTTCATGGCCTGGCATTATTTTTCAACTCTGTACTAAATTCTCAATTGATAGCTGTTATTGAATCTGCAAAAATTAATCTTTCAGGCAATGTGTTCTGGACCAAAGCAACTTGCTGCATTAGAAAAAAATGCTACTAATTTACTGTCTCTAAAAATCTGCATATTCTGGTTACCAAAATTGCAAACTCATGGAATCATACAGGTCAGAAGAGACCCTTCAGTCTATTGAGACTGCACAGCCAAAGCTATACTAAAACTATATTCTTTCCTGATGAGGGACTCTTGCCTGAAACGTTGATTCTCCTGATCCTCAGATGCTGCCTGACCTGCTGTGCTCTTCCAGCACCACACTCTCGACTCTGCTCAATCCAGCATCTGCAGTCCTCACCTTTTCCTAAATCCACATCAGTTCCACTTTTCAGAATGAGGCACAGAACCTTGAATGTTATTCCTCACGGCAGACTGGTACAAAAGGTGAAGTCACGTGATATCAGGGGTAAGTTGGCAAAATGGATACACAACTGGCTTGGAGAAAGTGAGGACTGCAGATGCTGGAGATCAGAGCTGAAAAATGTGTTGCTGGAAAAGCGCAGCAGGTCAGGCAGCATCAAAAGAGCAGGAGAATCGACGTTTCGGCCCTTCAAGAAGAAGGGCTTATGCCCAAAATGTCGATTCTCCTGCTCCTTGGATGCTGCCTGACCTGCTGCGCTTTTCCAGCAACACATTTTTCAGCACACAACTGACTTGGTCACAGAAGACAGAGGGTAGCAGTGGAAGGATTCTTTTTGGAATGGAGGGCTGTGAATAGCACTGTTTCACAGAGATCAGTACTGGGACCTCTGCTTTTCATGGTCGACATAAATGATTTGGAGGAAAATGGGGCTGGTCTAATTAGTAAGTTTGCGGATGATACAAGGCCTGGAGGAGTTGTGGGTAGTGAGGAGGATCATCGAAGGAAACAGCAGGATATAGATTATTTGGAAGCATGAGCAGAAAAATGGCAGATGGAGTTTAATCCAGACAAATGTGAGGTAATATGTTTTGGAAAGTCAAATACAGGTGGAACTTATACAGAGAATGGCAGAACCCTTAGGAGATATCTAGGGATCTAGGTGCGCAGGTCTACAGATCACTGGAAAATGGTAGCACAGGTAGAGAAGGTTGTAAAAAATGCCTAAGGTATGCCTGTCTTCATTGGAAGGGGCATTGAGTATAAGGATAGGCAAGTTATACCGCAGCTTTATAGAACTTTAGTTGGGTCACTCTTGGAATATCGTGGACAGTTCTGGTCACCACACTACCAGAAGAATGTGGATGCTTTGAAGAGGGTGCAGAAAAGATTTACCAGGATGTTGTCTGGTTTGGGGGATTTTAGCTCAGAAGGAAGGTTGGATAGACTGTGTTTGTCTTCACTGGAACACAGGAGATTAAGGAGCTACATTTTCCTCCAAATCTTTCATGTAGACCATGAAGAGCAGAGGTCCAAGCACTGATCCTTGTGGGAAACCACTAGTCACAGTCCTCCATTCTGAAAAGCATCTTTCCACCACTACCCTCTGTCTCCTGTGACTAAACCAGGTCTTGATCCATCTTGTCAGCTCACCCCGATACCATGTGACTTCCCCTTTTGTACCAGTATAATTTGAGGAATAACATTCAAGGTTCTGTGCCTCATATTGAAAAGTGAGATCAGACTTAGTGTATCTTTGGTTTTGTTTTTTATTGGAATGCAGAAGGTTGAGGGGAGACCTGACAGGAGTTGATAAGATTGTGATTAGCATGGACATGGTGGAAAGTGTGAGGCTTTTACCCAGTGTGAAAGGGTCAATTACTGGGGACAGAGGTGTTTTTTACACAATTGGTGGTGAGTGCTTGGAATGTGCTGTCAGAGGAGGTGATGGAAGCAGATACAGCAGCAGCATTCAAGAAGCACCTGGACAAACACATGAATAGGAAGGGAATAGAGGGATATGGATCCTGTAATTGAAGACAGTTTTAGTATGAAAGGGCAAACTGTATCAAAACAAGCTCAGAAGGTCGAAGGGCCTGTTGCTGTGTTATATTGTTCTTTGTTCTTTTTCTTTGCTCATATGACATTTCAAGTACATTTTAAAGTTGCAAGTTTCTCTCCCTGGAACTTCAGTCTAGAGCCCTACCCCGGGTGAAAAAGCTTTTCCTCAAATTCCTTCCAAACCTTCTGCCTTTCAACTTAAAAGTGCTTCCCCTTGGTATTGACTCTTTAGCAAAGGGGTACAGTTGCTTGCTCTCCAGTCTGTCTGTGCCCCTCACAAGCTTATACACCTTGATCAGGTTCTTCAACAAACGGCTCCAAAGAAAACGACCTGAGCTTATCCAGCCTCTCTTCATAGCTGAGGCAGTCCACCCCATATAGCATCCTGGTGAATGCCCTCTCCACCCCATCCAGTGGAATCACCTCCTTCCTAGACTGTGGTGACAGGACTCCAGCTATGGCCTAACCAATGATCTACACATTTTCAATATCACCTCTCTGCTCTTATAATATACGCTTTGACTAATAAAGGCAAATGTTCTGTATGCTTTCTAAACTACCTCATTAACATGCCATCTTCAGAGAACTGTGGACAAGCAGCCCAAGATGCCTCTGTCCCTCAGAGCTTCCTGACATTCATTGAGTACGCCCTTACCTTATCAAACAGGAGTACTCATTTGCTTTGTCTTATTCTGCAGCACTATAACTTTATGGGTGAAATTTAGTATGCCTTCCACCTCACCCAGGATTGGGTGGGAGATTGGGAGGGGCCGGTGTAATAGGGGGGAAAAGGCTGAGTGAAGAGTTCATTACCTTTCACTCACCCTTTTAAATCAGGGCAGGTAATACCATAGTCAGTCTTCTAACCCATTGAGATCGTCAACCGTCAATTAATAGTTATTCAGAGGCCTAGTCTGTTGCAGTTGATATTTTATCAGTGTGGTGGGGGTGACCACTGATCCCAGTGGCGCCATGGAGACTAAAATGGTGTTGGCCATCTGAATCTCTTGGAGGCAGCTTTCCTCATTTTCAAAGACATGGGGATGCTGATGGTAGGCAGCAGGCTGCCTGATTGACATTTCATCATTCCAGGGCTTTTGGCACCAGCTTCCCAGATGATGGGTGGACTACCACTGAGCTGAAAATGTGTTGCTGGAAAAGCTCAGCAGGTCAGGCAGCATCCAAGGAGCAGGAGAATCGATGCTTCGGGCATGAGCCCTTCTTCAGGAATGAGGGAAGTGTGCCAAGCAGGCTAAGATAAAAGGTAGGGAGGAGGGACTTGGGGGAGGGGTGATAGGTCGAAAGAGGTTATGGTGAGGGTGATAGGCCAGAGTGGGGTTGGGGGCGGAGAGGTCAGGAAGAAGATTACAGGTTAGGAAGGTAGTGCTGAGTTCGAGGGTTGGGACTGAGACAAGGTGGGGGAGGGGAAATGAGGAAACTGGAGAAATCTGAGTCCATCCCTTGTGGTTGGAGGGTTCCTAGGCAGAAGATGAGGTGCTCTTCCTCCAGCCGTCGTGTTGCTATAGTCTGGCGAT